>NC_035108.1:354267469-355517469 GCF_002204515.2 Aedes aegypti | reverse complement strand
CGGATTACGGTACAAAATAAAAGCTGAGAGCTAAATCCGTAAAGGACAGATGTTCTCTTTCTCAGAAATGCTGTAAAACGAGACATGCGTTCATTTCTACGGAGTAAGACAAACCTTGTGGAGGCGCATGGTTGTGTATTGAACGAATGTTTGGATTTTCCGTATAGTGATTTATGAAACAATTAGAAAGCATTACGGTTTCACTAGCAGCACAATCTACATTCTTTGAAATATGAACGGAATATGTTCGCCCCTCTGCCCCTGATGAAAATCCTGGTTACATCCATGAGCGAACATTTTTCAACTCTCTTCCACATAGGACAACATTCTTTATTATTTTCAAAGAATATTGTACATCTATGTAGATGAAGAATAACATCGTTGATTTAGCCATGTGGTAGCATACAATCGATGAAAGCAACATTTCATACATGTTCAAATTATAAACAAATTCTTGAATTGATTAAATACATGCATAGTGGATGCTACTAGCCTCTTCAATCATTGCTTTAAGCTTTCACATCCATCTCCATCAGGCAAGGGCCGTGAAATACCTACCGCTATTAAATTCAAGCTCCTCATTTTTCTTACCTTTTGATTTCCTTGAAAATCCACTTAACTGACTGATCCAATCAGCACCATCCAGAAACTGCAATGCGCTGAAACTGCACTCGGGGAAATTAGTTTAATAAATTTTCAAAACTTTTACTTCTTAAAAATATATAACTTTGTTTTCATACTCTTTATCTCTCGACGTCGACGATTTCTTTTCGCCGTAGCATTTCATTTTTCTCATCGTTCTCCATTATTTTTCTCTCTACCCTCCCCACAGGTAATGTGTGTTCAGTACTGGCCACCCAATCGGGAAAAGGAGGAAATCTACGGCGACGTCCACATCACAGTGCAATCCGAAGAAGAGCTAGCTAATTTTCATATAAGAACGTTTAGGTTATTTAAAGTGAACAAAGACAACGTAAGTGCTCTCGACGGCGAAGTCCAGATGAGTGTGGTCCTTTCTCGTGCTATTATAATGGCCGTCCCCGCTCCTCATGTGTGCCATCCTTTCCCCACCCCTCGCTCACCGTGTTAAGTGTGTGTTATTCATATGCATGTGCTAGTGTGAACAGTGTGACAAGTTACATCCTACATTTAGCTCTCTGCCATCGTCACCCAACAGGTACCGTAAAATGGAGTATCTTTGATAATGCTGGTAACTTTGAGAGTACGGGGTCCACAATTTACTAAAAAAAATAGCATCATTTCTATCGATCACTTGAGTAAAACGACATCAATAGTGAACAGTATCAGTAAAACACTTCAAGTTAGAGGTATTTTCGTTGGAATCGAGAACATTTGAGGCTTTATATTCGAATATTAAAAATTGATGAGATTGAAGATTGAATTGATGGATATTTTCTGTAACTTACCTATTAATATTATACCAGGAAGGGAGCTTCAGCCTCATTTTCAAAATTTTATTTTGAATCCTTTGCAAAGCTTACTTCCTGGTATTACAACAGCTAGTTCATATTGGTACACCATACGGAATGAATGACTTCAACATTTGTTTGAAGATCAAAAACTTGTTCTTAAAATAAAGTTAAGATTTTCTATTAAAAGTGGATAAATACATTTTACTGAGTTCATAAAGGTTAGCAAACTTTAGTGTTTGTCTCTTAGATTTTTCAATAAATTGTTTATGAGATCGCAGTAGGCGCGAACGGATGTGTTAAAAATTGATCTGTCACGTTTTTATCATCTCCGAAAATTATTAGATTTGGCTGGTGCAGTTTCTGAAAAAAAGTGTCTGCGGAAATAAGTCGGTTTATTCTTCACTCGTTCTGCTGGGCAGTGTTTCGTTGAAGCCCAAGCAGAACGTGAATATGTATCGAAGCCGGACCTCAAATTTTCAGAAGCGCAGGTCCGGAGAATCGGGCAGCGGATCGGGTTGAAAGCTTGATCGATCAAGTTTTCAGCATTCAGATTTTCTAGATTTGTGCTCATGATGGTTTGAATTTTGGATTTGTTTCATCTTCACCAGAAAAATCGTTTATTTGCGTCGTCAACGAAGTTTTTTTTTTCTCGTTTTAGTTTCCACGCGTTCTGTGTGCAATCGAGTTTAGGTTTTAACGTCGCCGGAGTGATATTTTGCATTTGTAAGATGAGCATGCTGATGGAAGTAGCTTACATCTGCTCAAATAAGGAAGGATGGTCAATTTGGTGAGCTCGTTTCATGCTTTTATCAAAAATGTTATGAAACGTATTTTTATCATGACAACGGTAGGAACGTTAATTAAATGAATGGATTTAACAAGTATAAACTTTTCGTCACTATAAATGTCGACATAGACTCTTGTACATTAACTTCAAAAGCCCCATACCTTTCGTTTTACCTGATTTTTATCTTTATAGAAAATAATCTTTGAATGGTTGGATGCTAAAAATGTCGACTTACCGTATGTTCACGTAGTCTTTATGGTACTTATAAGTATTTTTTTACCTGAGGTTGCATGAGTCTCATCAATTACCAAGGTAAATCCTGATCATGCAGCAATGATCCCTCCCCACTAACTTCTTCCTGTGACAACCATGGAGATGCAGAGGTGATCTCGGTATCTAGTAACAATGGAAGTCACACTAACATTCCTTCCCTTCCCCGTTGACCATAAGGACGTGGTTGGCACCGACTTTTTAATGCTTGGAGCTCCCGAAAGTGTACATTGAAGATGGAAAGCTACATCTCTTAGTTATCAGTGTATTTTCGATAATTCTGGTCAATCACGGAGTAGCAACTACGAATTGTATGGTCATTAATGCTTATGCTTATAAGAGGATAAATACATTTTACAACATGTTTTAAACTTAAAGGTTTCAAATAAAGAGCTTTGGTTAATGTAGGAATATTACAAGTTGAGTTTTGGAAGCATTAGCAGAAATCTTCCATTTTTGCATGTATGAAGAAAATATATCCAAACTTTTTTTGCAATCTGAAGTAACTCTGGTAAGTCAGATGTGAAAATATTGTATAATATTGGCCTCACAATACTGCCTTGCGGAACACCAGCTGTTACACGAACTCTTTCAAAATTGGAGTTCTGAAAATTACCCTGAAGTTTCCGATTTGACAGACAACTTTGGGCTATTCTCACAATGTATGTTGGAAAATTAAAGTTTTTAAATTTTACAATCATGAAGGCCAAACACTGTCAAATGCTTTTTCTATGCCTAGAAGAGCAAGACCAGTAGAATAGCCTTTAGATTTGTTGAAACGAATCAAACTAACTAAGAATGATAAGCTACTTTTTGGAAGTTTCTTGATGACGATGTAGAAAATTCCATCATCGCCAGGGGCTTTCATATTTTTGATTTTTTATTATAATAGTTTTCACTTCATCCAAATCAGTCTCTCAGAAATTTTCGAAAACGTTCTCTTGATTGAGAATGTGTTCGAAGTCCTGAGTTACATGATTTTCAATTGGACTAGTAAGTCCTAAATTTAATTTATGCGCGCTTTCAAACTGCATAGCAAGTTTTTGAAATTTTTCGCATCTAGTTAGTAATAATTTGTTTTCTTCTTTCAAGGTCGGAATTGGCTTCTGAGGTTTTTTCAATTTTTTTGATAATTTCCAAAAGGGCTTAGAGCCAGGGTTCAATTGAGAAATTTTTTTCAAAATTTTTGTTTAATGGTTTCAGGAAAACGTACCCAAAGCCTTCGCAATATCAAAATCTTTGCATTGTTTCCTGTAATAATGGAAGTTATCTATTTGATACATCTGTATCAAAAGAGCATCGGAAACATCGAAATTGATGGAGTCCTTAACGAATCTTAAGTACGACAAAATAGCCCGGTCTGTCTGAATACCGACCAATTGTGAAAATCGTTTTTTAATTTCTTTCTGCAGATCCTGCCATAGAATTTCTATAGCAGGATCGCGAGTGCGTTGAAATTGCCTTCTCCTCAAGTTTTCAAGACGGATAAAGAGTTTAAGATCATCGTCTATAATCACGGATTCATATTTTACTTCACATTTTGGAATTGCAATGCCGCTGACTTCAACAATGGAATTTGTTGAAGTTTCAAGAGCATTGTCAATATCAAGTTTTGTTTGTAAAGAAATGTTAACATCAAGATTACTATCGATATATGTTTCACATGTATTCCAGTTGGTTCGTAAATAATTGAATTTGGAGCTGATAGGATTGAGAATCGCTTCATGGGTATTTGAAATGACATAGGAACATGCCCAGAATCAAAATCAGTATGAGTAACCAGTTAGCTACAAAGGTGACTAGAGTCGGTTAAGACCAAATCAATCGTAGAAGGGTTTCTAGAAGAGGAAAAGCATGTAGGGCTATCAGGGTATTGAATTGAGAAATATCCTGGAGAGCAATCATCAAACAAAATTCTGCCCTTGGAATTACTTTGGGAATTATTCCATGACCGAAGTTTGGCATCAAAGTCACCAATGACAAATGGTCGGGGTTCTGCTAAACCGCACCAAACGCCATTTTTTTTTTTTTAAATGCGTTATTTACACTAGAGTATTTAGATTATCATAACCTATCCACATTTAAGATATCGAATAATTTGAACCATCCCTCGTTGAGTAAATTCAAAATTTTTCTATAGCAGGATATGTAAAACTGAAATTGTATCCAACCAGAGTGAACCATAAACCTTAGCTTGTCATTGGAGGTAATTTAGAATTCTGATTAATGACGGCATTTTTTTTTAATTCTTCCTCAAATATTGCTAAGTGGCCATTCCGGACAACAAACAGTAACAACACCAACGGATTTTAGTATGTCATGTAAGTTAACGGCTTGTTGTTCAGCCACACCGCACCAAGTACCATTTATATAAAAATCGTGTTTTTGTATGAAGAAAAGATATCAACATTCGCTAAACGCTTGCCTTCGCTTTATATATAATATGTTGATGGGTCCATGCAGGAGCCGTGATGAAATAACAAGACATTTAAATTTGATGTTGTCTGAATAATTTGGAAGCACTTGGTGCGCTTTAGCTGTTCAGAAAATGACGTTTTCACCTATTTTCATCATCAAGCCTCCTTGATCAGATCGCGCACAGCTTGTTTCGAGTTATTCGCTCTCAATTCAACAGTTCGAAATGACCGAGAGGTAGCGCGCCTAATCACCACTCGAAGGACACGAGTTCGAATCCCGATTAATATTTTTTTACGTTGTCCCTAACAGGGAGTCATAAAAAATCAATCAACTTTCAGCTTTTATGACTATTTTTGAACAATAAAGCACAAGCAGTTTCATGTACAACGGGAATGATGAAATGCATGCCATTCCTGGTATGCACTTCACATAAATAATCGTGAACTTGTTCAGCCAAAGTGTGCTAAATGGGAGTAACTTGGTGCGCTCTGGCAGATCAAATTCATGATTTTCTTCGATCGTCACATTCTTTAACTACATCATTATTGTCTTTTTCAAATCTTTGAATGCGTGAGGGACTTGGTTTAATAACTCTTCTGTTGAAATAGATAATCCATCGAGAGAAAGTCGGTAGAATTCGTTAGAATACGAATTGGCTTGTATCAATTCATACCACTACATTGTGGCCAGTTCTATGGAAAATTACAAATCTTTTCCGTTCATAGTGCATAAACATTTGTGACAAGCATTCCAACATGTATGGCGATGATATGAACCCTTTTTTTCCTTTTTTTTTTTCTTTGTTCCTGAAAATCATGAAACACATTCAGTCATACCGAACTGAAAACCATATTCTTCAATTTTTGTTCAGCCAGAGTGAACTGAGTACCTCTTCATTGGAAATCAAATCTAATTAAATGGAAAATATTTGATGATTTTTTCAAATATTCTATCTTAAGTTACTTATTGGACCCTGTTAATCATTCGTGAACGGTGAAATTTTCAAAAGAGTCATTTGCAATTTACTCGCAGATGAGTGAACTTTAAACTTATATATCTCAAAATAATACTTTTGGCACTTGGTGCGGTTTAGCAGAACCCCGACCAAATAATGTTGACTTGTTGCGAGCCAATTTTCGCAAGCCAGTTTGGAGCAAATTAAATTACTTCCCAGTGCATTTAAAAGACAAATAGGCAGCTTCTTCTTCTTTCTGGCATTACGTCCTCAATGGGACAGAGCCTGCTGCTCAGCTTAACCTAGTGTTCTTATAAGCACTTCCATAGTTATTAACTGAGAGCTTACTGTGCCAATGACCATTTTGCATGCGTACATCGTGTGGCAAGTACGAAGATACTCTATGCCCTGGGAAGTCGAGAAAATTTCCAACCCGAAAAGATCCTCGACCGGTGGTCAGCTTGGTCTTGCTGAATACCTGCGCGTTTACCGCTACGGCTATCTGGGCCCCAAATAGGCAGCTATGAAAGTATATTTCCAAGCTGTTTTCCAACAGAAACACCTAAAGTTTCAAAAACTTTAGTTTCAAATTACGAAAAAAGTTGATTCCAACTCCCCTACATGCCCCATCAAGTCGATCATTACGATAAACAAAAAAGTTTGGATCTCTTTAGAGTTTGGATCCAGGTTTCAAAAAAGTTTCAGTAAAAATTGCTATATGTTTGTTTTTACCTGTTAGAAAATTGAACAGCTCGTCCTCTTTACCACTCAAAAAACGAGCATTCCAATTTAAAATATTTAAATTATTATGTGGATCCATTAGAAAAACGTAATCCAATAACAATTCGATTAGTAAATTTTTCACCAACTTGGACTGCTTCAGTCAAATCATTTGATTCAATTGTTCAGTTAGAAAAATAAAATAAGAGGGAGACATATCATTTGAAGTGGGTACATAAACTGATGATTTTCCGTAAGAATTTTTGGTAGACGAACAGGCGGAGTAGGAGTTACCTGTGACGGCAGGGTTTTTCCATTTGATTTGATACAATTAGAACGGATACTTGTAGTATGAAAAGGGGAGGAGTTCAAATTACCTGCTACGATATCGGCATAGGATTTTCCTTGAGTAGATCCATTCGAAATAAAAAGATTGAACGGCTGCTCGACGGAATAAAATTAGTTTGTGAATTATAATCTTCCTGATGGGTATGATTCATAATCAAGCGATTGTTTATTGAAAAATGAGCATTGTTCGATACTCTACCAAGGATATTCCGGAAACGACCGTTATCGTAACGGATATTACCCTTCATCTGACTGGCACGAGCTTCGACGATTCGCCTACGCGAAGGGCAAGCCCAAAAAATTTAACTTATGATTGCCCCCGCAATTCGAGCATACGAACTTGGTGGTATCTTCCTTCACTGGACAGACGTTCTTAGCGTGAGAAGAACCTCCGCAAATCATGCATTTAGCATCCATGTGGCAATTTTTTGTACCATGACCCCACTTTTGGCACCGACGGCACTGAGTGGGGTTCTGGTAATTTACTTCATGTGACTTATAGTCACTTGAGAAACCTTTGAAGACCACTTTGAACAAACGTTCAGTTTTGACGTCATAAGAAAACAATTTTTGCTTTTTCTCTTCAAGATGTTTGAGCAGAAGCTCGCGATCTTTAAGAGTTTCCGGCAAAACGCGATAAGGAGTGTATCGACAAGTAGTCGCAAACATTCAATAGGGTATATCTCAGAATATAGTTTATCTTTTTGAAAACTTTTTTCACGCAAATCTTTATCATTCCATCAAGATTTGGAGCAACTAAAAAAATATTTAATAACATGCAATCTTAATATAAATATAACAATGTTTATAGAGCATAGACAATAAAATCTTGCACAAAATTACATTTTTGAAGTGTCTTCTGAAGATTCGATGATTTTTATCGAATAAAATTTATATCAAACAAAATAGGATGAAAATCTTATTCTATCGGAAAATATGTGTACCTTATACAGCACGTAAAATGGATTTGAAAAAAATGAATTATTGCTCTAAGAAAGCTCAATTATTGGGATAAGTTCGGTTTTAGAAAGTCACTTTTTTATAATCAACTTTTGAAGCTCTGTCATATACAGTGGTAATTATATAGAGCACCATTTTTTGCTTACGTTACTTCATAAATATGCAAAGAATCTTTTCCAATCAAAAAACATTTTTTTTATTCATTTCTATCGTTTGATATTACCATTAACGTGTAGAAAGAAAAAACTTAAAAATGAGGTCCTTAAAAATCGGCTTTTTTCGATTTTTGTATTTGCTGTGTTGTTGTGCCAGTGTTGTGCCACAGAATATATTAACATAAACAAAAACCATTTTTCTTAAAATTTAACACACTTTTTAACATATTAATTATTTTAGAGGTGTGCAAGATTTTTATCGTCATCTGCTAGTAATTTTAAAAATTATCATACAAAATGCCACTTTATTGAAACAATATGACCGCATCATACTTTTTAAATACATTGTAAAGTATTTCTAATCAAAAAATTGCTTATTGGTTCAACCCAATATTTTTGAGACTGTTTTGAATGTTTGCGACTACTTTTCGATACACTCCTTAGTCTCCTTTCTTTGCGATTTGAAAGGAAACCTTGATTCCCCTTATGGAGTTCAGGATCTCCTGCCTAAATTTTCCAAATTTGGAACAACTGACCACGATGAGCGGCACTCTTTGCTTCCTCACTTGAATCAAGAGCCTGGGGTAGAAACCGCTTTGATTTGATGTTCGGAAAATTTGTCTAGCGCATCGAACTGATTGCTCATTTCGATGCAATTATCAACATTATTCATTTCACCCTTGGAAGAAAGTTCGTATTCCATTCTTGCCACGTGATATTGACAATGCTCTTGAAACTTTAACAAATTCCATTGTTGAAGCCCGGAGCATTGCAATTCCAAAATGTGAATCCGTGATTATAGACGATTATCTTAAACTCTTGATCCGTCTTAAAAACGTGAGGAGATGGCAATTTCAACGCACTCGCGATCCTGCTTTGAAAATTATATGGCAGGATTTGCAGAAAGAAATCAAATCGTTTTGCAGATTTAAGAAACAAAAATTTTGAAAATAAGATTTCTCAATTGGACCCTGGCTCTAAGCCCTTTTGGAAATTATCTAAAATCTTGAAAAAACCTCAGAAGCCAATACCGGCATTGAAAGAGGAAAACAAATTATTACTAACTAATTGCGAAAAAGCTCAAAAACTTGCTATGCAGTTTGAAAGTGCGCACAATTTTAATTTAGGACTTACTAGTCCAATTGAAAATCAAGTTACTCAGGAGTTCGAAAATATTATCAATCAAGAGAACGTTTTCGAAAATGCCTGGGAGACTGATTTGGAAGAAGTGAGAACTATTATTAAAAAAATCAAAAATATGAAAGCTCCTGGCGATGATGGAATTTTCTACATCCTTATCAAGAAACTTCCAGAAAGTAGCTTATCATTTTTAGTTGATATATTTAACAAATGTTTTCAATTAGCATATTTTCCTGACAAATGGAAAAATGCTAAGGTTGTTCTAATTTTAAAACCAGACAAAAACCCTGCAGAAGCTTCTAGCTATCGTCCAATCAGTTTGCTTTCCTCCATCAGTAAACTTTTTGAAAAGGTCATTTTAAATAGAATGATGGCTCAACGATAATTCAATTTTTGCCAATGAACAGTTCAGATTCCGCCATGGACATTCGACCACTCATCAACTTTTACGTGTAACAAATCTGATCCGTTCCAACAAATCTGAAGGCTATTCTACTGGTCTTGCTCTTCTAGGCATAGAAAAAGCATTCGACAGTGTTTGGCATGAAGGTTTGATTGTAAAATTGAAAAACTTTAATTTTCCAACATACATTGTTAGAATAATTCAAAGTTATCTGTCAAATCGTACACTTCAGGTTAATTATCAGAACTCCAGATCTGAAAGACTTCCTGTAAGAGCTGGTGTTCCTCAAGGCAGCATTTTGGGACCAATATTATACAATATTTTCACATCTGACTTACCTGAGTTACCTCAGGGATGTCAAAAATCTTTGTTTGCGGATGACACAGGCCTCTCCGCCAAAGGACGAAGCCTGCGTGTCATCTGTAGTCGATTGCAAAAAAGTTTGGATATTTTTTCTTCATACTTGCAGAAATGGAAGATTTCTCCTAATGCTTCCAAAACTCAACTAATAATATTTCCACATAAACCAAAAGCTCTTTATTTGAAACCTTCAAGTAGACATGTTGTCACGATGAGAGGGGTTCCAATAAATTGGTCAGATGAAGTTAAGTATCTAGGGCTCATGCTAGATAAGAATTTAACTTTCAAAAATCACATTGAGGGCATTCAAGCCAAATGTAATAAATAAGTAAAATGTCTCTATCCCCTTATTAATAGAAAATCAAAACTTTGTCTTAAGAACAAGCTTTTGATATTCAAACAAATTCTCAGGCCAGCCATGTTGTATGCTGTACCAATATGGACTAGCTGTTGTAATACCAGGAAGAAAGCTCTGCAGAGAATTCAAAATAAAATTCTGAAAATGATTCTGAGGCTTCCTCCCTGGTATAGTACCAATGAGTTACATAGAATATCCAATGTTGAAACATTGGAACAAATGTCAAATAAAATAATAAATAATTTCAGTCAAAAATCGTTACAATCTTCTATTGCCACGATTAATGCGTTATATGTTTAGGTTAAGTTAGGTTAAGTATATTCAAAGCGTTTTTTTTTCTCTTATAAACAGGTGAAATCTACTCACCTGTAAAAAATCTGAACTGCTACGGCAAATGAAATGTAATATGTTGTTAACAAAATGTTAATTAAATCTTAAATTTGTTTTACCAAATTAGGATGATAGTGTTGTCTAATAACACAGAACACCTAGATATAAGAAATGAATGTAATGTTTGGAATGATACTAATAAAGAAATAAAAAAAAAACTTCCGAGAGCAGAAACAGCACGAGGGTACGATGCGCACTGAGTTCATAATGAATCGTTAGACGAATTTTCAACTGCAATTAGTGATTATCTTTAAGACTGCAATCTGAAAATTTTTAAGACAGATTGCAGAAATGATCAGATTCTCTTCCAAAAAAAAAACTATCAAAGCTAGCCCGTTTTACGGTACCAACATTTTAGATGGTCCTTACAGAAATAGTTTGCGAAGTAGGTACGTGATGACATTCTAGAGGGCCAACGAATTAATGCACAGAACCAAACTATAGAGTATGTGAGCCGATATCCTTGCCGGACTTAAAGTTCCCATGTACAAGACAAAGCACCGAAAGAGTGAAAGTTTTCTTTTCTCACACCTACCTATGTAGTACGAACATGTGGAGTTGAGTCGCCCACAGCTTTGTCTCGTTCTCGAAGATTTTGCAACTCATATTCTCTGGGAAAAGTTTTGTTTCACACCGGGGGCACACCATCTTGAGTGGAGTCGAGAACTATGAAGAAATTGCCTTACAAGTTTATCTTATATGACAGAGACTCACCCTTACTTTGCTTTAGCGTTCACGTGAATAAATAATAAACGATTCATCGCCCGACTCAGTTGGGGAATGCACTAATGATGAGAAGTTTCTAGGTAATTTAGTGCTCTACTATGGTACAACAGTATATTGTCAATCTTATAAATAATGGTAAAATCTGATCGTCGTCATAAAATAAACCCTGAACGATAAAGATAAAATCGAAAATTGCTTAGCCAACATCAAATCTCCAACAACAGTTGACCGAAGGAGGATTATCATCGGACAAAAATTTTCTGATAATTTTTGTCCGATGCTTTATGTAAGAATATTGGTACAAATTTTAGTGACACCTTCTTTACCAATGCTAAATCATGTTTTCGGCAAAAAATGCTTCCGTAGTCTCATTTTGTTGAAAACCCTGTATTTTATCCTAGCCTATCGTATTTTACGTAAAATGCAGGAAAACCATTTCGTCGATCGCCCTAAAGCTCTAGAAATTCTTGATGTTTTACGAAAGGTGCGTATTAGAGTGGTTCAAAAAATCGTTTTTGCTCCACACCGCTCATTCGATTCTAGATCAAATTCTGAGTGTCCTCCCAAAATTTGAGCTCAATTGGATGAAAACTGAGACCGCACAAGCCCTTTAAAGTTTATATGGGAATTACTATGAGAATAGCGACCAATTCATTCAATCGGTCATAGTGTTTGCTCATGTGATCTTGGGGATTAGAGCTACGTTGATACTGTGAGATACATTCATCAGCTACAACTTTGCCGAAGACCGTTTTTAAATCGGACGCCTCAGTAATTAGTTATTGATTTATATCCAGTCACAAATTCTTCAGCAGTGCTCTTTTAACTCCTGAACAGGCAACATTGCTGCAACATGCTGCTGCACTGGCGCGAAACATAGCACGCACAAATCCTTGCTACTATGTTTTACTGCATATATCCAGTGATGCCTGCAGAACAGCCCAATTATTATAGCCAAAGATGCATGTGTATCTCTCCCCGATGATATGGACAAACCATCCATGATTGTGTAATGATTCCCCAATAATATAAGCCATCGATCGATAGAACCTGCTTGATCGCCAAACAGTATTAGGGCGCTTGAAACCTCCTTCCTTTTGGCTGTCTTGGTAGTGTCATTCTCAAAACACACCCAAGCCGTTCCCATAGGGGACGTTAGCCACAAGGAAGTGACGTTTCAAGTAATACTGTTTCATATGGTATGCCCTCTTCAACATCTAATCCAATTTCTCTCGCCGTTCCCTTACGGTACCTATCCATCTAGTATTCATTGCTTTCTTCTCCACGCTCCCTCTTACTTCGAGCAAAATAGACCGATATGCCGATAAATAAATTCAAAATAAAAATTATCACGGTCGATACCTTTGTATGTAAAATATCTTTAACGTGAATGAATTCTAATATGTTTTAAATTAAGCATCATTTCCTACATACACTCACACAATGTGACCAGCTCATGGTGGTATGCCGTATTTTATATAATGGAAATTTCACTTCAGAAAAGCTCATACGAACGCTTTGTATTCTTCTTTCTGAATCAAATCAGTAATATTTTACGTATGCGGCATAGTTTTCTTATCAGAATAGGAATTCCTAGAAATGGATACACACGGCAGTATAGGCTGTATTCATGTGCTTATACGCGCAAAAGTCTTGAAAGAGGGTTCGCTATAACATGATTAACAGTAAATGGCTTATATAGCCTTAATGTGGTATCAAACTCATCGTGATACAAGTTTTGTGCAGTCACTAATCTACTCATATGCAATACGCACATCATATTTGGGGTTTGATGTGCCTGGTTTTGAATAAAAGGGCTGGATTACTTCGAATCGACATTACGTCATCACTCCAATTCTTTGTCATAAGATAAATAATAAATGTGGCGAAGATAAAAAATCGATCCGACGTAATCCCGCACTTTCATTCACGACTTTGTACTTATAGAGGGCAATAGACCCAACAATTTCAATATCCAACATGGACACATACATTTTAGTATCGTAAAACGAGGTATCTTTGATAATGCGGGTAACTGTGATAGTGCGGGTTCCGCGACGTACTAAAAGAAATAACAAAAATTAGGTTATTCAAACGAATGCGAAAGTAAGGAGTATCAGTGTGACACTTCATCTCGGAGCTGTTTTCGTACCAATCGAGAGTATTTGAGGCTTTTTATTCGAATATTAAAAAATGATGAGATATTAGCACTTTCAAAACGCTCACAAAAATATGTTTTACTATCACTATTTCATGAAACTATAAAAAGTTCGGTACGTATGCTTGATGGCCTAGCTATAGTAGAACATGAATCCGGTATCAAACCTCATAACGAAAAACAGTTTTACAATTCGGAATCATTTTTGTAATCAAAGTCACAAAATCATTTCATTCGATTTATACTTATTCATGTTCCAAAAAAGATTGATTTATGGTGAATTCAATGTCGAAACATGATTATCGACAGATATCTATTAAGAGATATAATTTTATACCCATTATTATCAACTTATAATGGTGTTTGTCATGTTTGTTTTGACTGAAAACACTTTTAAAAGTGTTTTTTTGTTCAATAAATTTTGTATTTTTATTTTTAAAATCTAATCCAGTGTCTCTATTAACATTCTCCAATCCAATTCAAACTGTGATGATGTGAAGCAATAGTTTGTTGTGGATTTGCATGTGCTTATCTACTCATCGAACCGTTATGCAATCTTTCATGTACAATCGATAACTCACATACCAGTGCTTGTTTTATAAATAAAAAATAAAATATTAGATTTTCTCTCAAAACACTATCTAAGTTATCCCGTTTTATGGTATGTATTTAGTTTTAAGTATGTGAATGTAACTAAGGATACGTTAATGATGTGAAGTTTTAGCAAACGCACCCTCGTACTCATTCAAGAAATATAAGACTATCATAGTTTTTTTTTATTTTCACATCTTACATTTTCTGTATAAACCTTGTATATGTAACGATATTTTACAATATTTGTATGCATTCTAGTTTTGGATATAGACACACCGTATACAGGTTTGCGTAAAATCTTCCTCCATCTTTCAATCTAAACAAATGTGAATACCAAGACCAGCTAGAGTAAAAATACGATACAAAATCGAAACAGTACATTGCCCTATATAATTGTATGGCTATTTATTTTAATAGCTGTATATAATTATATAATTGTCTGCTATCTTAATAAAGCTTCATGATCAATAACGAACTCCAATGATTTCAATTATTCAGTAGGATTGGAAACATTGATGGAAATTTGATAAGTTGTAGTATGTTTAACTTAATAAATTTATGTAAAAATGCGATGTCGTTTATAAACGGCATACCACCATGGGCTGGTCACATTGTGTGAATGTAGGTAGAAATTATGCTTAATTCAAAACGTCTTGTAATCAATTCGTGTTCAAGGTATATCAAATAAGTCTTAGAGCTATTGCAATGCATCAAAATTAGTGTAACTCTAATATTCTCCTATGAACTCATATATGTGAGAAGGGTAAAATACAAAAATTGACTTTTTTCAATTTTTCGCCGATGAAAGAATTTTTAATTTTAATATTCCGCAAGCTTTTTTTGACTATCAAGGCTAACTTTTAGTGAAAAAAGATCGGAGGTTCATGCAAGTTCGATAATATGTGTGTTCCAGCACACCGTGTGATATCATGATTCCAGCGTGTTTTCGTCTTAACGTAACGCAACACACGCGTTAGGTTTTTGTAGCTGATTGCTCGGAATCATGATTCAAATGCCAAAAATGCTGAGTCGCGCATCCGTTTATGATCGACAAAATAAAAAAAAGTTAAAAATAGCATACATTGAGATTCGAGCAAAGAACCTTCCGAATGTGAGCCACGTACTCTACCACTCAACCACTTCGTCATCTTGAATTAAGAGTGATCGATACGAATGAGATGAAGCAAAGTGCGCCGCTTAGTGTTTTCACACTGGATGTTACGCTTATGAGGAATCATGATTATGACTCCAGGAACCATGATTTGTGATCCTGATATTATGACCTAACCAATTTATGAATTTCATGATTTGTAAATCATGGTGTGGGGATCAGATTTTTATCCGTGTAGTACTGCTTCCACCTTCGATCACCTCACGTCCGTCCATCAAGATCCTTCCATCCTAAGCGGTTGAAAGAAGTAGCGGAGGAATGGATCATTAAAATAACCAAAACGGCCGCTATGGAAAGCATAGATAGCGCCACCGTAGCCTTGTGTGTTTGACAGAACTGCAATGCTGTCACAATGTTAAATCCCATATACAGTGGCGCCTTTGTTTTGATGCGGTGAGCACTGACAAAAACAACCTTCAATGATCCATTGATCTCCCACATATCAACTCTGCCAACTAACAACCAGGTTCGATTTAGTGGAACCAAAAAAAGAATCTACACGGGTCTCACCATGGAGAATTCAAAAGCAGAGATTTTACATGCTTAAAATTAGTAAATGGTTTATTACTTACATGTTAGTTCATACTTAATCCTAGTGTGAAGTGGGCGTCATTGTAATGGTGTATCCCTCGGCGGCTGCACAAAACGGGTCTGCCCGGACAGACAAGGGTTAACCACCGGCGCCAAACCGGCATCTCCATCGCTGACCACGCCATGCACAGAAGCAACACTGAGCCACCGTATCCATGGGTTTTGGAGTGAAAAGAAAGGCCTAGATGGACACATATTGAGGGCACTTTAGATCACTCGCAGGGTAATTGAATTTTGGGATGAATTTTTAGAAATTGCGATCCTCTCTGATCTTACCGATCTCTAATAATCTCAACCACATTACTCCATCATTTTGCTCGTTCGCATAAATGAAATCATTCCACTAGGTCCACTAGGTGGAGACTTCGAGCCCAGAATGAAGCACATCTACTTTCGCACTTTTAAAATGCCACAAAATAACTATTTGGCTACCGTCACTCAGGCTATCTACGCTGTAAAACGAGGATTCTACCTCTTGCCTGCTTAACACTTAACTGACTACTGATGGATACATCTTTTTGCGACGACTCTATGACCCAGCTCAGTTTATGTTCGTGTACCACATCTCATCGGTGGGTGGCGATAACGAGAGACGAATGATCTAATCGAGAGATGGGATGCTGCGAGAGTGTATCGGCAAGTGATGAGGGTTACTGGTAGGGTTTTTATGGGTAGTTTATCAGTACAGATACCGTTGGATTCTCTTATAGATATGATCGTAACGATCGGCCTTATGTGCTCACCATCTGTGTTCTATATTTTTGTTGGAGAGGCATGGAGAATTGGCTCTTTTGTAACTGTGGTCAGCTATTGAACTCGGCTGACCAGATGATGTGTTCTGTTGTGTACATTGTAAGTGTAGTGATTTACATATGGTAAGGGATCTATACTTCCATTCCATATGGTGGACTTAGTGGCATCATTTAGAACCACACGCGAGGGCGGTAGTAGTGGATACGCAGGTTACAGCCTTTCCAGGATGCTTTTAGCTTTTCGTAGAACTTTTCGCGAGGAAATAACTAAAGGGAATTAATGGGATTTTTTAAGGTATCATTAGCGGATTCTTTAGACATTTTTTAGCAGTAAGCTTGGAGAATTGGTTAAAAATTCTTTGAGTTCGTTATAAAGAGATTTTTTGCAAACACATTTGCAAAAGTTTATGATTAACTTTTTGTATATTGTAAAGCTATACTGTGACAAATTTCTTTTCGCATATACCCGAGAAAATTTTTGGGATAATCTTTATAGGCATTCTTAGACCAATTACTGACAAGGGAAGCTCACGATGGTATTACACGAACTATTTTTATTAGACTATACATGTCGAAACATGAAAACCCCCAAAGCCTTTCGGATAATGGAGCGGTGGTGCAGCCATGAGTGGCTCTGAAAGGGTCAATTTTATATATTTTATATATAATATTATTGAGTTAATTTAAAATTTGAAAAAAAAAAGATTTTTATTCGTATTTATCGTAATGGTGATGAACAGATTCTTCTTGGCATACTTTTCCAATAAAACCAATTTTTTGTGTTAATGTTCCGTTCAATTCTTAACATTCTCATGTCCTCCATAGAATCCGAGATAAACAAAAATACTTGTCATTAGTGCAGAAAAAAAGGACTTGTGAAAGGCACAGTTGAACAATGTTGTAGATATGGAGATACAAAATTGTATGAAATGAAGAATAGCAAAATATACTGGGATATTAATCAGTATGGTAGCCAGAAAGAACACCAAAGCAGATTGTTTTTTACGCAATTTATTTACCGATTTTTCAATTGAAAATTTATTTATTTTTGTATTTTCTGGATTTATTATGAATTTAACGTTTATAGTTTGTATGCTTGTATTATTTATAGTCACAACAGAATGATTTAATCAAAAGAAGAAACAAATGAAATATAAGAAGACTTATGTCACTAATAATGCCGATCGAACGTCAAGTTGTTATACTAATTCCAATAGAAAACATTGAAATAGGGGACGGACCTGGTGTAGTGGTTAGAACACACGCCTCTCACGCCGAGGACCTGGGATCGAATCCCATCCCCGAGATAGTCACTAAAAAAAAAAAAATTTCAGTGACGTCTTCCTTCGGAAGGGAAGTAAAGCCGTTGGTCCCGAGATGAACTAGCCCAGGGCTAAAAATCTCGTTAATAAAGATAGAATAGAATAGAAAACACTGAAGAATTCTCCAAATTACATAATGCATTAGAAATAAACATGGCTAATTACTAAAACTTTCAATTTTTTCAAATTTGTGTGAGATGCATTTAATTGCTTGCACCGTAGCATTATTTCATGTGTCTCTCAGACGTACCTTGTATTTTCCCAAGTGATTTGTTAAGTAAAATAGCCTCGTCAATATCTCGCAGATTGGCTTTGACCGCTACCGCCTTAAATGAATTCTGATGCACTTTTTTCCTCTTGAAAGCAATGTATATTGTTGGAAAACTCCTGTAATTTGATTCCAAATATTATTTTAAACACGCGGATACGTTACAAATATATTTACAAATGTTGAAAGAATATTTTAATTTGGTCTATTGTTTTTAATTCGACTGTATGAAAATTGACCTTGTGTTATCCCATCTAGGGGATGACATTGGGTCACAGAAACTGAAATTGTTCTGCATGAGGAACCAAGCGAAAGAATCACTACTTAATAAAAATTATATAATAGACATTATATTAAATTTTTAAATAGTTTAAAATGTCGTTATTTGCAAGCTTTTTTGATGATATATTTTTTTGTTTTGATTTTAATATTTTTAAAGTTAGTTTTGCACAGAAATATTCACAATTTTTTTAGGTGTGATCAGCACTGTTGGAAAAGTCAGTACTAAAAAATCCACTGGTGCTAAACTTACATTCAACTTATATGCAAACGTATACACACAAACGTTTGTTAAGTATGTTGTTAAGTATAAAAAACTTAACTCGCTTTTCGAAAACACACCTTTTAACAAGCATAGTTTTTCAATCATAAAACCGTTTATTATCGGAATTACCGGTAAACGTGCTTATTTCAGGGGAAATTGAGTAAATTTAGGCTTATCATGCTGGTTTCTAAAACTTAACTTTCGAATTAAATCTCGCGTTGAGTGTCATACAGGCGTATCTGCAGTGATCGATTTCTCGTCGATTTTCTCTTTGCATTATTACACGAAATTCAATAGATTTTCATAACATTTTAAGGCGCAGTACGATGAAGGATGATGAATCAAAATAACTGTGGAAAACAGCCACTCAGCCAAGTCATAAGCTAAAGAGAAAATCGATGAATTGAAATCGATCACTGCAGTTACGCCCTTATGATACTGAACGCGAGAAATGGTCAAACATACGAGTTGTATAAATTTTGAGTTAGTCTGAATCAGGGGACCTAATTTTAGTAGATATTTTTTTTCCCTCATCATGTTTGATTAAATGATGATCAAATTCACCCCAGCGGACCGTTTTCAATTTTTAATATCTAAGCTAGTTTTGTGATATTTTGTTATTTTATGTGATTTCATAGAAAATCAATTACGTACGCTGATAGAGATCAATGAATTGCTGGTTTTGTCGAAATTATTATCTTAATTCACATGGTTAATTTAACAAAAAACTGTCACTTGTTTAACAAATAATCAAACAAAAAATTGTAATCCAGGGCAAGATTAAGGTACTGCAAAAATAAATTCTTTGCATGAAGAAATTTAGGAATTATTCCTGGAATATAATCGTACAGAATTCTTAAAGAAACAAAAATTATTGAACAACAAAAATTCTAGACCTTCCTGAGGAAGGCTCCAATTACGAGTCGAAATGTTGATAGTTGAATATTCTATTCTATTCCGCTTTCATTACGTTTGACCGAAAACCCCATAAAAGAGAGTTTTATAAACAAACCAACCGGTCGTGAAAGAGAAGAGTTGATGTCCTTCGTAGTGTTACGTTTCGGGCAATCAATTCAGAATAATCACGTGAAAGGGCACTACTGAGGTCGCTTGTCCCCTGCTTACTCAAATCTTCACTTAATTTTCTTTAAAAAATAACAATTTAAAAGACACGAATTTCGATCTTAAATAATAACAATATCACTTCAACCGAAGTGTGTATTTAAAGATGCATCATGATCGGCGCTAGAACATTTGTTCGAATGATATTTGGTCGAATGGACATTATTCGTAAGAAAAAAAATCCCTCTAAATCAGAGTGTCTCAAGCAGTGGTCCGCGGACTCCTTGAAGATTATTTAGGGGGTCCACGATGCCGTTATGAATATGTGTCTAGTTTCTTGGGTTTGCCGACAGAATATGAGAAATTTAGTGATTCGCTTGTTTTGCAAAAGAGTATCATTACCGATTTGCAGATATTGTTAATTATTAGCATGCACTTTTAAAATGTTGCTTTTTCATTAGCGAAATGCTGATACAACACTTTCAATGAAATTCTGTCTATCAAAGATAACAAACTAAGTAAGTTTATCTCTCAGGCGTTGTTCAAGTATTTTACCAGGTCCAACATCAATGTGCAATTAGGGGCGTTCCTCAAGGAGATTATAAACCAATTCCTAGCATATGTTCGACTTGACTGTAGTCAAATTTCTTCAGGAAACTTCGTTGTCAGCTTTTCGAATCGAAGAGATGTTCAACTAATATCTGTAGAAGTGATCCTTGGTAGATTTCAGCAAATATTATGAACGGATGTTTGACAAGGTTTTTTAAGAGTTACTAGTACTTTTTTAACGTTCGATGATTGATTCTTGAGAAGTCTTTAGCGAACTTCTCAAAATATTTATAGCAGCTTTCACGTGGAGAATTTTTTATGGATACCTTATAATATTGTGAATTTCTGGTGAAAAGATTCGATCTGGTGATAAGTTTACGATTCTTTTGGTAATCTGCTGGCATTTTGTAAAAATATTTCAAAGTGTTCAACCTACAAGATTTTATGTTGGATTTCGGTCTGATTCTTAGTGGACTTTTCCAGATGATCATAAGAAAATTCTTGCATTATTTGTAGTGGATAACATACATAAATTTTAATGTGCATGCCAAAAGACTCATTCTAAAATTTTCGACTATTTTTATGACCATAATGGATGGTACTCAAGCTACTTCAAGCTACTGAGCCACTGGATAGCTTAGTTGGTAAGGCACTCATTTAGCATGTTGAGTTGTGGTTTCAAATCCCACCTGAGCATTGATTCCAAGCATATAAGTTGTCAGGGGTCCGCGAAATGTTTCTAGAACTTTTACGGGGTTCGCGGCTTCAAAAATGTTGGAAAGCACTGCTCTAAATCTTTTAGTTGCTCACGTATTGAAACATTAGACATTATTCAATTTATTATTCTTTCAAAATATATCGTTCTCTTCTTCCGACTTGTTTCCATTTGAGATCAGCTTCTTCCGACTCGCAGAATAAGCTTGAATAAAAAAGGAAACCACAAGTAACGTCAACAACGCAATTAAATTAAGGATTAGTCGATTTTGTGGGGGTATCTATGTAATCAACTATAATCCCAATATATCGTTCGTCATATATAAGAGGCTTTAAGTTTATTCAAGAAATTTCACCAGTACACAAAAGCAGATGTCTTGCACTATATCATGTTGTTCTAGCATATGCAACCTCCAGTAACAACACATACCATATATACATTCCCCTTTTAAATTACCGTAAAACGGGGTAACTTTGATAATGCGGGTAACTTTGATAGTGCGAGACCCACAACATACTAAACGAAATAACAAAGGTTCTGTTAATCAGTTAAGAAAAACGAATGCAAAAATAAAGAGTATTAGAATGGCACTTCATGTCAAAGCTATTTTCGTTGGAATCAAGTACATTTGAGTATTTATATGCAAATATTAAAAATTTACAAGATTTTAGCACACAAACAATCTATTCTACGAACACTATTTGATGAAGTCATGATAAGTTCGTCACTTATCCTTGACAGCCTAGTTATAGTAGAACATGAATTCGGTCTCAAATCTCTTAGCGAAAACCATTTGTACAAACTGGGACCATTTTTGTAATCTAAGTCAGAAATTCCCATATAGCGTTAAACGCCTAGCGGTATGCAACGCTTTATAAATGTTCCGTAATTCATTCAATTTTGTTCGATTTATACTCCGCTATCAAAGTTACCCCAAAACAGAAAACCGTCTTTCGATTATATGAAATTTATATATCCATTCAGATTAAATCTTTTGGCAATATATCAACTGAAATCGATAGTTAGGATACCAGTATTTGTTTTAAAAATATATATATTATAATTCTTTGAAAAAGCATGCATAAATATTCTAGTTTTCTTCGAAAAAAAAACTATCAAAGTTACCCCGTTTTACGGTACCCTATCACTGTGTATTAACATCAATAAATCACTATGTACGATAGTCTGGACAATCCCTATTTGACTATTTTTTTTACCAAATGTCCTTGCGATCAAATGTTATTTGCTTCTTAAAGCAATTAAATTCTTTCGACCAAATGTACATTCAACTAAACGTCATTCGACTAGAGTTGGCCTATTTTGAATCGATGTTCCAAAAATCGATGTTTTTATTCCGATTTTTTGAATCGATGTTATGGGTATTTCAAATCGCGTGAATCGACTTTTGATTCGATTTATTTTGTTAAACTTGGTGTATATGTCTTAACAAGCTGATGAAACAGAAATCAAATTTTGAACTAGCCTTGATGTAGTAAATCTGTTCTATTGAATTTCAAAACTGTTTTAATTTATGGATTTTGAAATTTAATTCAAATGTGTTTGGTCTCATTTCAAACTTCAGAAATTTCAATTCGAATTCGATTCGAATCGACTCAAATACATAGATTCAAAGGATTCGATTGAATCGATGAATCGATTCGGCAGTTCAAATCGATGTTATAGACGAATTTGCCCAACGATTAAATGTCATTCGACCAAATGTCATAGATTCATCATGATCAATCTATATTGATATATTTACAGTAAAAGCTCATATTGAAATATTTTTGCATTTCATAGATCTGCACAAAGTTTCTGTCAGCCATGTCACCAAACCTTGACATGAAACAAGGTTGTCTCGCTACTCATCCATTTCACTACAACAAATTTCTTACCTCATTAGCCAGAGCACGTAGTTCGTTCCTGTACACCAACGTTATCTGACGTGCAAAAGTCTACCTTTCAGCTACCCATCCCACTTCATCTTCCAACCTAAAATAAGCCAACCTTAATTCCCCGTGCTTAGTACCTATCCAACAACAATAACCCACACAACCTGGCTACATACATACCAACGGTATTGGACAATATATTCGCAACTTTTTCGATTTTCGATATAAAATGATCAAGTTTAGAGTATCATATTTCTGTTAACTATGGACCGATTTGAATAAAATGTTTACATTTCTTCAGAAATAACTTGGATTTCGTATGGAAAATCAAAATAGATTCAAATGCATTGTCCAATACCGTACCTACCATGTAACCCTATGCTAACTTTCCGTTCTTCTTATATGTATGTCTGTCCCGTGTCTGACACGGCAACTCGTTCCAGGTGGTGACGGAAGAGCGCTTCCTGCTGCAGTTCCACTACACCGAATGGCACTCACACACCTGCCCCTTCTCCAACGCGATCCTCGAGTTCCGACGGAGGGTCCGCTCCGTCGTGGGGACAATCATCAAGGCAAACAGCCAGGTTGGCCCGATGCTGGTGCATTGCAAGTGAGTTTCTTCGCTCGAAGCATCTGGTGCTCCCACAGAGGCTGGGCATTAGTGTTTTTTCAGAAGTTCTCAAAACTAGAAATACGTGTGCAGTTCTTAATTCAAATCGCATATATTAAATCTAGCGTAACATAAACATGGAGAAATTATAGATCGAAGATTGAGTACCATATAGAATAATCCTATTTCAAACCCATTCACTTTTGTACTAGTTTTATTCTTATTTTCGACGATAATTATAGTCTCTCAGCCCTTTGATTGAACGTGGTTTCAGTTAGAACCCTTCAGTTTGGTTTGTGGAATTTTCGAAAAATAAGTCTCACCCTACTGGACATATGGTTAAATGTATATTTCGCTTCGCATTCGCAGCGACGGAGGAGGACGGTCCGGAGTGTACCTGGCAATCGATGCCAACATGGAACTGGCCGAGGAAGAAGACTCGTTCCACGTGTTTGGTTATCTGAAAAAGTTGCGACAGTCGCGGAAAGGCCTTATCGAAAATGTGGTAAGTTTGCGCGAGAAGATTCCGCTCTTCAAGGTTGTCTTGTTTTAAACGACAACTTTCCTCGTGCTCCACAGGACCAATACAAGTTCGTATACGACACGCTGGAGGAGTTTGTGATTTGTGGCAACTCGTGGTTTCCGGTGAAGGAGCTGTCACAGCGGCTCAAGGAGAAAAGCCTTAAGGATAACGTTACGAAGATGAACTCCTACCAGAGGGAGTACGCTCAAATCTGCAAACAGACGCCCCGGTTCACCATCGGGGACTGCGCCGGTGGACATCGCGGAGACAACCGGGAGAAGAACCGCGATGTGCTCTGTGTGCCACGTAAGTACACCTGAACCTTTTTTTAATGTAATGCTCGGTATTAATTTGGTAAATTAATATCAAGTACACTACAAACAAAACATGTTTGACAAAGCGACTTTTTAAGGTTATACAAGAACTTCTTTGAGTATAGGCCTTCAAATCTACAAGCGTAATTTGTGATCTTTCGGAGGATTATAAACAAAAATGATACCTATACGGGCTTGTTCAATTATATTCTACCAAAACCTCGAGCGATTGTTTAAGGTTACCCAAGAACTATTTGGATTACTGGTCAACAGTTCTACAAGTATAACTAGCGACGTTTCAAAAACTTTCAAACTAGTTGCAAACTTCGTTGATCTCGAAACTTGATTGAGCTAGATTGGATATAAACTTTTTCATTAACGCCAGAAAGGTCACGGGTTATGCGTGTAGATTACGCCTGAATACGCCTCTGCGGAGTAAAAATGTAAAAGACTTGAGGTCAACGAAGTTAATGAACTGATAGTGAAATGTTAATTCAAAAAAGGGCCATTAACATTTCCTATAAAGCCCACTGAAGCTGTATTTGCCGTGTCAGCATCATCATTGAAACAGTACAATTCCACACTTCGCTACAAACTATAGCGTATCAGGGCGACGGTCCAAACTTTAATTAAATTATATGCGAGTGTTGTTAACGGCATCTTTTTCCCTGTTTCTCTTTCTCTTCTCAACAGCTGACAACTTCCGTCCTTACCTTACCTCGTTTCAGGGAAACTCATTTACCGACTACATTAACGCTGTATTTGTAGATGTAAGTACGGGAATGTTTCGCGCTCGAATCATTTCCCTTCAGAGGGGGGAGGAGAGTAGCAGAAGGTTCTTTAATTAAAACTGCTTTAAATACTGTCATGTCACGATGCCCTTGTTTTCATTCGCAGGGCTACACTAAGCCTAGAGAGTATATAGTTACCGAGTGGCCCTTACAGAAAACCTGCGGAGAATTCTGGTCCCTAGTTTACGATCACGAGTGCTCCGCAATCGTCGTCCTATGTCAACCACCTCCAAATTCGGTACGTTCAAAATTTCCATATCTCAAGCCCAGATCAATTCTCAAAATTCCCTTTCGAAAAACAGCAACAATATCCTTCCTGTTGGCCCGAGGGTCGTCACTCGAAGAAGTACGGCCCGGTGTTCACAATCGACCACATCTCGCACAATCACTACGCCAACATCAAATCGTGGATCTTCCGCATCAATAAGAAGGTGATCTCGCTGACGGAACTGATGGCCGGAGTGAAGGCTCCTCCCAGAACGGTGCAGCTCTTCCAGCTGATATGTTGGCCCATGGGTCACAAGGTAGGGTTATTGGAGCGGTTCTACGAGGTTAGTTTTTAAGTCTTTGTTCTTCATTGTTCACAGGTGCCTACGTCTACGAACTCGTTAGTGGAGCTGATGAACATGGTCGAAAGGTGGAGGCAGAAAACTGACTACGGACCAGTGTGCGTAGTGTCACCGTAAGTAAAAATTTCAGTTTAAAATTCATCGTAACTTGCAAAACTTGCGGGGTAACTAGCAAAAGCAGGGAAACTAGCAACACATCGATAAGATTCCAAATTTATGTTTCTCAGAATGTTAAGTACATTCATTGCGATTTATTAATTCAGTTATGGAATTTAGATACGGTTGGTAAATGGCTGGGCATGGCGTACCATTGGTACCTCGCGTACCTGAAGGAATAAAATAGACCCCTCTGTGCGGTCCTTAGCCTCTTGCCCAGCAACTCCTATCCCTACCTCCTCGCGGTACTGGCCGGGGTACGAGTAACCTTAGGGAAGATCGGGTAACCAACCCCCGGTGGGAACTTTGGTCGTATGCTGACAGGGAAGGGGGGGTTTGCTTTTGCTTTTGCTTCTGCAAACCTTGAGCGTCTGTACTCCATGTTAGGAGCGGCTCACAACAGCGTCTGTTCCCCATGTCAGGGGCGGCTGATCATCGTCCGAGTGCCAGAGAAGGACTCTAAGCTAAACTGTGCACTATGGTCCTCCGAACATTTAGGGGGAATGGTCCTCCGGAAATCAAGGGGGTTGGTGTCAGGCCCTGCAAGCCAGCCGTAAAAAACATCAAGCAACGAATAATCAACGAGAGAATACGAACCGGGACAATCGGCGAAGACCACAGCGACGTAAAGGGACTAGCGATTGGAAGCTCGGTACGTGGAACTGTAAATCTCTCAACTTCATCGGGAGCACACGCATACTCGCCGACGTGATGAAGGACCGCGGATTCGGCATCGTAGCGTTGCAGGAAGTGTGTTGGAAGGGATCAATGGTGCGAACGTTTAGAGGTAACCATACCATCTACCAGAGCTGCGGCAACACACACGAGCTGGGAACAGCCTTTATAGTGATGGGTGATATGCAGAGGCGCGTGATCGGGTGGTGGCCGATCAATGAGAGAATGTGCAAGTTGAGGATCAAAGGCCGGTTCTTCAACTTCAGTATAATAAACGTGCACAGCCCTCACTCCGGAAGCACTGATGATGATAAAGACGCTTTTTACGCGCAGCTCGAACGCGAGTACGACAGCTGCCCAAGCCACGACGTCAAAATCATCATAGGAGATCTAAACGCCAGGAGGAGGAATTCAGACCGACGATTGGAAAGTTCAGCGCCCACCGGCTGACGAACGAAAACGGCCTACGACTAATTGATTTCGCCGCCTCCAAGAATATGGCCATTCGTAGCACCTACTTCCAGCACAGCCTTCCATACCGATACACCTGGAGATCACCACAGCAGACAGAATCGCAAATCGACCACGTTCTGATTGATGGTCGGCACTTCTCCGACATTATCGACGTCAGGACCTATCGTGGCGCTAACATCGACTCCGACCACTATCTGGTGATGGTCAAACTGCGCCCAAAACTCTCCGTCGTTAACAACGTACGGTACCGACGGCCGCCCCGGTATGACCTAGAGCGGCTCAAGCAACCGGATGTCGCAGCGGCATACGCGCAGCACCTCGAGGCTGCATTACCGGAAGAGGGTGAGCTGGACGAAGCCCCTCTTGAGGACTGCTGGAGAACAGTAAAAGCAGCCATCAACGATGCAGCTGAGAGCAACGTCGGGTACGTGGGACGGAGTCGACGGAACGATTGGTTCGACGAGGAGTGCCAGGAGGTTTTGAAGGAGAAGAATGCAGCGCGGGCGGTCATGCTGCAGCAAGGGACCCGGCAGAACGTGGAACGCTATAAACGGAAACGGCAACAGCAGACCCGCCTCTTTCGGGAGAAAAAACGCCGCCTGGAGGAGACGGAGTGCGAGGAGATGGAGCAGCTGTGCCGGTCTCAAGAAACGCGTAAGTTCTATCAGAAGCTCAACGCATCCCGCAACGGCTTCGTGCCGCGAGCCGAGATGTGCAAGGATAAGGATGGGAGCATTCTGACGGACGAGCGTGAGGTGATCGAAAGGTGGAAGCAGCACTTCGACGAGCACCTGAATGGCGCTGAGAGCACAGGCAATGAAGGACGGGACAACGGAAGAAATGCCTTCGTCGGTACTGCGGAAGATGGAAACCAACCAGCCCCCACTTTGAGGGAGGTTAAGGATGCCATTCACCAGCTCAAGAACAATAAAGCTGCTGGTAAGGATGGTATCGGAGCTGAACTCATAAAGATGGGTCCGGAGAGGCTGGCCATTTGTCTGCATCAGCTGATAGGCACAATCTGGGAAACAGAACAGCTACCGGAGGAGTGGAAGGAAGGGGTAATATGTCCCATCTACAAGAAAGGCGACAAGTTAGATTGTGAGAACTTTCGAGCGATCACCATTCTAAATGCGGCCTACAAAGTATTATCCCAGATCATCTTCCGTCGTCTGTCACCTGTAGTAAACGAGTTCGTGGGAAGTTATCAAGCCGGCTTCGTTGACGGCCGATCGACAACGGACCAGATCTTTACTGTACGGCAAATCCTCCAAAAATGCCGTGAATACCAGGTCCCAACGCATCACCTTTTCATCGATTTCAAGGCGGCATACGACAGTATCGACCGCGTAGAGCTATGGAAAATCATGGACGAAAACAGCTTTCCCGGGAAGCTCACGAGACTGATAAGAGCGACGATGGAAGGTGTGCAAAATTGTGTGAAGGTTTCAGGCGAACACTCCAGTTCGTTTGGATCCCACCGGGGACTACGACAAGGTGATGGACTTTCGTGCCTGTTGTTCAACATTGCGCTAGAAGGTGTTATGCGGAGAGCCGGGCTTAACAGCCGGGGTACGATTTTTACGAGATCCAGTCAATTTGTTTGCTTCGCGGATGATATGGACATCGTCGGCCGAACATTTGAAAAGGTGGCAGACCTGTACACCCGCCTGAAACGCGAGGCAGCAAAAGTTGGACTGGTGGTGAATGCGGCCAAGACAAAGTACATGCTAGCTGGTGGGGCCGAGCGCGACAGGGCTCGCCTAGGTAGCAGTGTTACGATAGACGGGGATACTTTCGAGGTGGTCGACGAGTTCGTCTACCTTGGATCCTTGCTGACGGCTGACAATAACGTTAGCCGTGAAATACGGAGGCGCATCATCAGTGGAAGTCGGGCCTACTATAGCCTCCAGAAGAAGCTGCGGTCGAAAAAGATTCACGCCCGCACCAAATGTACCATGTACAAAACGCTCATAAGGCCGGTAGTCCTCTACGGGCATGAAACGTGGACGATGCTCGAGGAGGACCTGCAAGCACTTGGAGTCTTCGAACGTCGGGTGCTTAGGACGATCTTCGGCGGTGTGCAGGAGAACGGTGTGTGGCGGCGAAGGATGAACCACGAGCTCGCCCAACTCTACGGCGAACCCAGTATCCAGAAGGTGGCCAAAGCTGGAAGGATACGATGGGCAGGGCATGTTGCAAGAATGCCGGACAGTAACCCTGCAAAGATGGTGTTCGCCTCGGATCCGGTTGGTACAAGAAGGCGGGGAGCGCAGCGAGCTAGGTGGGCGGATCAAGTGCGTATCGATTTGGCGAGCGTGGGGCAGAACCGAGGATGGAGAGATGCGGCCACGAACCGAGTATTGTGGCGTGAAATTGTTGATTCAGTGCTATCTGTGTAGATGTTAACTAAATAAATGAAATGGAATTTAGATACGTAACGGATAGATACTGGAAAACAAATACGTGTTTCACTTTTTTATCGTATATGACACGCATACAAATCATTCTCCGTTCCGCCTAAACGGTAAACATACGAAGTTCAGCTTCTTCACTCATAGTGAAATTGATTAGTATACAAAGTGACCTGATAAATGTTTCAGTAACTTAACACAGACAATCAAAAACCTTTTTGACCCATGTGGGGTAACTTGCAACAACTTTTTCACCCTTAAATTTTTTAGCAGTTTTTAGCAGTTATTCATAAAATTAAAAAGCAAATATGTATGAACACTAGCCTGGGACATGATTTTATGAAAAATTTATTAAATAAAAATGTTAAATTAATTTTTTTTTTTTAAATTAAGTTTCACCGATCAAGCTGAAATTTTGCACAGTTGTTATGGGACATAAATGCAATCCAAAAAGTGGACTGGAGCGAGAATCTAAATTTTGTCCCACACTAATGAACATGTCTGTACCAGTGTCGCCATATTTCAATATGCAACAAATACGATACTCAGAAGGATCGGTCGTCGTTGATTTCTTCTGGGTGTGAATATAGAATTGACAATATATGCACAAATCTCATGTAGCGAGCATTCAGTTTATCAATCAATTTTTCTACACTGATTCTCATTCATCTACTGACATTCGGTGGCAGCAAATTCAATTTCGTCATTGCAAAAAATCATTTTTATTAAAATACCCCTCAAAAACATCCGCAAACTGCGAAAGTTGTACTTATAGTAATCAATTTCGCCCCAATGTGTCATTTTCATTTTTTGAAATAAAAACTTTTTTTTTTTAAATGTTGAATTTTATTTCATAAAAAATCGATTACATAAACCGATAGACATCAATGAAATACTGATTTTACCGAAATAAATTTGTCAATTTTTGAATTCCAAAAGAAAACATGACAAAAAGTTGTGAAATAGTGATAAATTTGCCCCCGGATTACCGTACCGTAATGCGGGTGACTTTGATAGTGAGAGACCCACAACATATTATACGAAATAACGAAGTTTCTGATAATTATTTAAGGAAAACGAATGCAAAAGTAAAGAGTATTAGTGTGACACTTCATGTCACAGCTATTTTCGTTGGAATCAAGTGCATTTGAGGATTTATATGCAAATATTGAAAATTTACAAGATTTTAGCATTTTTGCAACGTTTACAAACGATCTGTTGTACGATCACTATTTGATAAAACCATAATGAGTTCGTCATTCATGCTTGACAGCCTAGTTATAGTAGAACATGAATTCGGTCACAAATCTCTTAGCGAAAACCATTTTTACAAACTGAAACCATTTTTGTAATCTAAGTCTGATATTTTCATATAGCGTTAATCGCCTACAGGTTTGCAACGCCCTATGAATGTTCCGAAATCCATTCAATTTTGTTCGATTTATACTCCATTATCAAAGAAACCCCAAAACAGAAAACCGACTTTCGATTGATGATATGAAAAAAAATATATCCATTCAGAATAAATCTTTTGGCAATCTATCAACTGCAATCAATAGTTAGAATACCAGTACTTGTTTTAAAAATATAAATTATAATTCTTTGAAACAGCATGCCCTAATATTCAAGTTTTCTTCGAAAAAACTATCAAAGTTACCCCGTTTTACGGTACCTGTGTATTAAAGTACGTTAGCTTCGTGCAAGCGGAGAATGTTTTTGTTCGTTTTCCCCTATCAGTGCAAAAACAAAAACAAACTCCGCTAACACGGAAAATCTTTTGTGTACTCATTTATTACACTTGTAGTACAGAACATTGAAAAAGTTCTTGTTATTCTTAGAATAAAATTTATGTTATGTCCATCGTTTTCTTTTTATAAAATTTATGAAAATTGCAACAAAGCTGTTTTACAGATTTTCCATCGGTTGAATTTATATAACGGCCAGAGATTAAGTTCTGCGAAAATTTAGACTCATTCATCGCTCTCTGTAACAACCATTATCCGCAACCAAGCCGCAAACTCAGTGCTGTGCCAAAAACATGCGTACCACTCAGAAGTTAATTGTGCATCTCCCATGTTTGCGAGTAAACTAAATGCAAGGTGCAGGAGACATTTTTGTTTTTGTGCGAGACAAAGCAAAGCATAATCTCTACTCTTTCAGTCTCATTCATGAAAGCCCAAAAATTCACTCTAGAAAAATTTCAGCAAAGTATGCTTTGAAAGTGGACAGACTTATCAAGTGCTTTGCAAAAACTTATAGTTATAGATATTAATATATTTGGTAAAGTCAGAAACATTAAGTGATGATTAATTAAGTTCATCGTGTTTAAGAGTTTTGACTATCACAATTGATCAAAACGTCCGATTTGAAAACGGTCTTCGGCAAAGTTGTAGCTGATGAATGTAACTAACATTATCAATGTAGCTCTAATCTCTAAGAGCACATGGGCAAACGCTATGACCGATTGATTGATTTGCTTGCTTTTCCCATAGTAATTCCCGTATACACTTTGAAGAGCTTCTCTCAATTTTCATCCGAATGAGCTCAAATTTTAGAAGGACACTCAGAATTTGATCTTGAATCGAATGAGCGGTGTGGAGCAAAAACGATTTTTTGAGCCACTCTACTCTCACATATATATTATATGAATTCAAGTGGATTTTTCGATCTTCTTCGAATTTAGGGTGCTATCTCGCAACAGCGCGTGTAGCACCGCAAAAGATTTGAGTCGCATCCCCATTCCTGTCTGTAACACATCATGAAAACCTCTTTATCATCTTCTGCTACAGCTCTGATTAGACGGAGAGCGAACAATGCCGATCATTGACCGATTCAGATGGAATGTTCATCTTCGCTCGCATTAACCGTGCTTCGAAATCAAATGAGAACGAATTCTGCAGAACTTGGTAACGGGTATACCCGAGGAGGAAAGCATAACTCGCAATAACTTATGCATACCATATTTTGGTATCATACCATAATTAGGTATTGTTCAGTTGTCAATACCTCATTTTGGTATTTTGATGGTATTTGAAAAAAATATTTAAAACAATTAAAAATACTTTATTTTGGTATTCGATAGGTATTGAGGACTGCTGGAGGTATTCAACAATTATTGAAAAAAAAAAACACTTTTATATGAAAATCCATCAAGTATCATTTAGGTATTACAGAATAGAATATGCAGAAGGTATTTTTTGAGGTATTTTACCTCTTATGCAGGGCTCATTCATACCTCATTCAGGTTGTAGGTATTTCAATTTGGTATTCAGTAGTTATTTTCTTCTGCTCGGGTATGAGAAGAACAAGACAAGCGAATTTGACTAACGATAACGCGCACATATTTGAGATGTGGTGTTTCGATTCCAGTTTGGGCAACAAATGAAATTATATTGAGCATGACCCAATAGAAAAATCACTGTGCTTACAGAGGAAGTTGTGTGCAATATTGGCTTTCTCCAAACTAGCAATAACTCTATCAAATTGTCATGTACAGTCGCCTCTCCATATCTCGATACCGAAGGGACCATCGAGATAAGGAGAGGTCGAGACAGAGAACAAATGTTTGATGAATACTAGATTGAAAAACACTCTGTTGCCAAGAAAGTAAAGTAACACAAACAGACGTCATTTTGCGCTCCTAATTTGTTTTGAATCCCAAAATTTTGGTCTAGTAACCTTTGATATTGGTCATTTCGACATACCGAGAGAAAATAGAGAACGAAAAATCAATAGAAACACATCGATATATGGAGATATCGACATTAGGAGAATATCGAGATATGGAGATTGAAAATGTATGCAGACTGAAGGGACTTATGAAATCATCGACATAGGGAGAGATATCGAGATGTAGAACATCGAGAAGTGGAGAGTCGACTGTATAATGATGCTAATAGATTTTTCAAATTTAAAACGTCAAGTAGTCAAAAATAGAGCAGAAACAATAATTTTATTCAAAAATTGTGAATACTTTTTTGGTATTCTCATGCACTTAATCCAGTAATTTATTTGATAAATGTATTAGTGTATGGAATGCTTTAAAAATGTCGTCCATCGTTTTTTGGACGACGGGAGTAGCTTAACATCTTCAGTGTATGATTTCAAGAATTCCAAATATTAGAAAGTTAATAACGACGCCGGCCACGTCCTTATGGTCATCGGGGAAGGGAAGGAATGTTAGAGAGAAAACCAAGTATGCCTCTGCATCTTCACGATTATCACGTAAAGAAGTTTTTGTTAGTGGGAAGGATTCAGATACTATACTGGATTCATCGACATCAAAATATGTCGACACCTTTGGTAACGAACCATTCAAAGATTCATTTTAACCTTTACTTCCCCGACCTCCGACAAAGCATTTTCAAATAGCTGCTATTTCATCAATTTCCATTCGTTTTTTTTTTTTTGACCACCTTCAGTTGATTTTTAAAAGGTACCAGTTATTTGTCATAAATGGACAATGCTGAATTCGGAACAATGACAGAGATATTCCGGGTTGTACTAGGGTCACGAATTTGAGAAATGTGTTCTTTTTTTTGATTTATTGCAGTTACAACACTGAAATGTTTATGTAAAACGTAAGATAATGATCGATTGTCATCATTTAAACCTAATTTAAACTAGTGGACCGTTCCGGAAAACCGTAGCTGGTTCCGCAATGACACTTTTGGGGACATTTTCGTTTCATGTCCAAACATGCCATGCAATGCACAGTGGGAAAAAATAAAAAAGTGGGACATATTTTGTTGCTGAAACTATTTGGTTTAGCGTTTCGACATGTTCTATAAAGTTTCATCATTTGTTAAGTATTTCATTTATACACTGAAAAAAATCACTTGATGTGACATACATTGAGAAAAATAAATTAACTTTTTATTTATTGTCAAATTTAAAAACTGTCCAAGAACGTATGAAGTTAGGGGGTATAAATGATGGGTACTCCCTTAAAAACCATATTTTCTTCATAGCTTCTAAATTTGTATTTCTACATTTTTTCTGTGCTGTGAAAATACACATTTTTGCCAAAGACACCGAAGCGCTAGCTCTTCATTTTGAAGAATTTTTTCACATTAAATTAAAGTGTGCATATCTTGTAAAGTTGAAAGTAGTAGCAGCTAATTTTAGCATCATGCTATTCCTCAACCCATAATATATGCACAAATAATTGCAGGATCTTTCGGGATCCATAGCAGTTTGTTTAATTGAACCTTGAGCATTGTAAAAATGTAGAAATTCAAATTTAAAATTTATGGAGAAAATACGATTTTTAAGGAGCTACCCATCATTATTACCCCCTTACTTCGTCAGTGTGAGAGATAGAGCTTTTCCGTATTCTACAAACTTTCATGAAATGATGTCGCCTACAATACTTTCTTAGACAGTTCTAATTTTGACAATAAATAAAAAGTTAATTTATTTTTCTTAGTGTATATCACTAGAAGTGATTTTTTTTTTTTCAATGGATAAATGAAGTACTCAACAAATGATGGAACTTTGTATAACATGTCGAAACGCTAAACTGAATAGTTTCAGCACAAACACACATGTCCCACTTTTTTAGATTTCGTCCCACTGTGCGACGCCTCAATTTTCATGAATTCGAGAGCTTGTCAATAAATGCAGAATAAACCAAGTAACCACTAACCCGCTAATTCGCCTTTTAGGTCTTATAAGGCTATTATACTGCTAATACGTGGCATGTAAGCTATGTAATGGCATTATATCAGCACGCAGGGCGAATTAAAATGCTATTTGGTTACTTGGGCTGGTTTCTCTTTGGGGACATTTCCGTTTTATGTCCAAAACATATCGTAAGACATATCAATCTTCGTGAATTCGTGAGAACATGATAATACCACCAAGGCTTCTCTGGGGAAATTAACGATTCAACTAATGTGATGTGCGATGAATCAATCTATAAGCATTCGAAAAAACGTGTCAATTAACGACGAATGAAATGTTTTAGCATCTCCAGAGCACCTAACACTGGTTCTACGAGGACCCCATTTAGGAAATTTGCGATCTATGACCAAATGATAAAAAAATAGGGTAGAAGCACCGGTTTTGGCCATGCGCCAGTTGTAGCCATATTGAATTATATACCGTTTTACATAGCCAATCAGCATGAAACCTTTTGTGTTTAATAGATTACATTCATATGATAGAGCTACATTTATTTGCTCGTCCAAATTGATGCAAAACATAAGAAAAACAATTCATTTTCCTTATAATTTTAACTCCCATACACTTAATTTGGCCAGGGCAGGCGAATTTAGGAACCGAAGTAAAATCTCTGGTCGAAACTGGTTCCGTTGGCCTATATTGACCAACGGGATTTTCAAAGCGAAAAAATGGTTTTAGCTCAGTTTTGATATTTTACACATATAACATGGATTGAAAGCTTACATTTGACATATTTGTAGTATAAATACGGCTTCCCATTTGATTTTTATTGGCATTTTCTTTTAGGCTGGCCAAAACCGGTGCTTTTACCCTATGTCGATAAATAAAAATTGAGCTCATTATCAACAGATGTACACACCCAGAGTATCTGGTGAGGTTTACAATTTATGTTTACCAGTTGTTTTATTGAGATGAGATGAGATTATATCAAACATTGACAATCAATATTCATGACGAAAATGTTCCCACATGTAATCCGAACGATTTTATATTTTATTTTCAACAAAAAAAATATACAGGATTGTCAAAACCAATTGAACTGTTTTCAAGCTCTGTTTTCAACTTTTAATATAAGTTATTTTCTTTTGAAATGCTGGATATACTGAAATCATTGGTTATACAGTCAACTTTCCCTTACTCGATATTGAAGGGACCATCGACTTAGGGAGGTTACAGAACACAAAGCCAGTGTAACTGAGATCCAGGGGACCATCGAGGTAGCCATGAAAACCAACTTTAACTATGGTTCTTTAACTCGATATCGAAATACGGAATATCGAGCTAGAGAGAGTTACCTGTATAATTTCGAGACTCCCTATGTGATTTCTGGGAGACCCTCGTAGAACTTATGCCTGGAGCACTGGAGTGGCCACATCTGTTTGTACCGAGTTTATTCTTCATTTTTTGGCGAGTTTTCTAGAATTCATGAAGATTGCGATGTCACACGGTGGGTATACGGTTGGACATAAAACGGAAATTTCCTCGATGGAACCTGTTCTAGATGTTCTAGAGTGACCAAATCTGTCTGTCCGAGTTTATTCTACATTTATTAACGAGGTCTCTTGAATTTATGAAGATTGAGACGTCGCACGGTATGTTTTGGACATGAAACGGAAATGTCCCAAAGGGGCTCTTGCAGAACCGTCAATCGATCAAAATCTTACGTTGGAGATGGTACACAAATTATGTCACGCTAAATCTCCTCTGCACTTCCACAAGAAAACACTGGGAGTTTGGATATGGGAAAGGATTCGTTTTGGTAAACGATAAAGTTATAATGTTAAATGAATATGGAACATATACACGGATGATCGATACCGATAGTGCGGTTACTATACGAACCGGACACGATCCGAATTGGAGAAGTTCTTGAAGATTTGTAGAAAAAAAAAAACACGAAAACTTAAAAAAAAACTTTAATATGTAGAACTTGATTTAATCTCTGAACTGTTGGTATAATATGCCACTGAATTCCAGGAGGAATCTCTACCAATATTTATTCGAAGTTCTTCAGGGTACTTCCGTTTTTGTGATCGTTTAACTCTCTCTGCAGCTATTCTTTATTATAAACGAGGTTTTCAACTCTAGCCTAGTTCATCTCGGGACCAATGTTTTTACTTTCCTTCTGAAGGTAGTCGTTACTATAACCTTAACGTCATGTCTAAATGACTGTCTCGGGGATAGGAATTGACCCCAGGTCCAAACCTTGACACTAACTAAATAGCTAATGACAAAATTCCTGAAAAATCTGGAATGATTTTTAAGGTATCCCAATTGAATTGCTTGTGAAATCATAAAACGATTCAAGAATAATGCCTGAGCACACAACTAGAAACTGTTGTAGATCATTTTTTGGAAATTGTATAAAGTTCAAAAAAGATTTGCATGTAGAAATCTTCAATGAAATCTATGAGAAAATTCGTTGAACAATTCCTCTAAAATATCGTAGAGGTGTTTAATATCCAGGAAAATATAATTGAAAATCCAATTCAATTTGCTGTGAGTGCTACTGGAGTCTTCTAATAGGTTCCTATTGGAAAAATTCCCAATAAATATTAGGTATATTTCTTAGAAAACTCACCAAGGACACATGCAAATATCACTCATTCATTATCATTTATCTTTATTTATGTGGCTTTTCACACGTGGCGAGTTCGCTACAAACGAAGATCACTCGTTCAATCAGTTCCAGTGAACATCGTTGAAGGAACATATGGAGAAATTTTTGGAAAAGCACTCGAAGGAATCCTTTAGTGAGCGCTTGAATAAATTCCAAGACAAATTGTTAGAGACTCATAACCGGTTTGTCTGATGAAATCGTGGGAGAAATACTTGTTGTTCTTGTGAGTTCTTTTTAAATGAACTTTCAAAAACTTGACTATGATTTGTTATACTCCTAAAATTGACAACAAGCCACCATGCGTCCTCATCGTTTTAGTGTTCGATATACTAGAGAGCCTATTTAGCTATAAGTATTTTTTTTTTGAAATTCGATGCAAATTTTCTTACTTTACAGCAATATTCTATAAACCACTTAATGTGACAGCAGTTTCCAAAAATTCCAAAGGCATAAAATAATAGACTTGAAATATGTCATGGACGCTATCCGCTAAATTGTTGCTAGAAAACTGCCTCAATCATCACCGTCGCGATGCGTCGTAAATATTCCAGTAAATCCTCACTCACACATTTTGCGCTATTGAGCACATCACACACAACTGAAATGGATCAACTTGATCGGAAGCCATAGCGGCAACTTTTATGTTTTTGTGTCACTTATTTTTACTATATCACCATTTCAATGCATCATCACTTCATTCGTTCGCCCGAACTGCATCGCACTGGAAGGTGCATAAAAACGCGTCAGATTGTTGTCGCCGCATTATTCCACTCATTTCCAAGTGACGATAATTGCCCATCGATATGATAGACAGAGAAAGGCTTTTTTATTCGTTTGAAGCGGTCAGATTTTGTATGCAGTTGTTAATCTTTTCTCGTTAGCATTTATACAGATTCGTTTTTATGAATTTTATGGAATACTGTTCTTTAGTGTTTAATTGGGTAAAATTCAACCATTTCAGCGATTGTGGCATTTATTAAATTTTAACGTACTCACGATCCATGATCGGAATATAACATGTTGAAACATTGCAGCAAATGTCGAATGAAGCTTTCAATAATTTTGAACAAAAACCGTTGCAGTCTTGAATTGCCACGATAATTGCTATAAATATTTAGGTAAAGTTAGGTTAAGTTTATCAAAAAGCGTTTTTTCCCTTATAATTAAGCGAATTCATTTCACCTGTAAAAAATTTGAACTGCTATGGCAAACGTAATATATTGCTAACAAAATGTTTGTAATAGCTCATTTTAATTTTACCAAATTCCGATGATAGTCTTGTCTATTACTGACAAAGGAATTGAAAAAAATGTGAAAACAAAACTAATCAAGCTCTAAGTTCTTATCAGAAAGCTTTATCTCACTTTACCCTAACTCTTAACAATCCACTCAGGGAACCGTATCGCCAATCGGATTGATTGACCGATTCAATAAAAAGCTATTGGAAAAAAACAATTCAAACGCTCTCTTGACCCTCGGTCCCCACCCTCGACAATACTTTGTCCTAATAGTTTTAATTATTGGTGCATTGCTTTGCCTGCGTTCAGCACCGCGAACCATTTTCGTTACCAACCATTGCATCACTAAGGAGTGTATCGAAAAGTAATCGCAAACATTTACATATAACATACTCAATAATTTCAGAAATATTGAGTTGGACGTACAAAACATTCGATTATGTATACTCGAGACATCGAGTAATTTCCAAATTGTGTCCGGTATTGGGGGCCACCTTTTATGATTGGCCAATTAGGTACTAGAACACATCATCAAAATGTAATGTCAAAATTCATATTTATATTTTCAAATTTATGTTTGTACGCTACAAAATCGATAATATTTATCATAAATGGGTAAGAGTATCACATAAAACCAATATTTTTTGAAATATGAATTTAGAGGCTTAAGTGTCCAGTAAGGGTTCATTCATTTATTTCATAACGCTGAAATTGGCCATTTTGGGCACCCACCCACCCCCTTGTAACGCTTTTTGTATGAATGTTATTCAATTTTTGTATGGGCCGTAGCATCGCTAGGACACCCACCCACCCCCTCTAGCGTTATGAAATTTGTGAATGGGCCCTAATGTGAGATCTCTCCCTACTGTTTTGAATGTCTACTTTTCGATAGACTCCTCATAACTCTCTTGGTTACTTTTCATTCATTCCCGGTTTTCTTTTTTTCTTTCCATTACCCACAGGGATGGCCGCAGCCGAGCCGGAGTGTACTGTGCGGCAAACGCGTGCATCGAGCAGGTCATTCAGCACGGCGAGGTGGACGTCTTCCAGGCGGTCAAAACCGTCCGAAGGCACCGTCCTCAGCTAGTGGACAATATGGTGAGTTTCAGTTTTCCTTTCCCATGGCATCCAGTTATGACGACGACGGACGGTTTCGATGAAAATTGATTGCTTTTCTCTCGTTTTTTTTTGTGTCCACATCTTGTTTTTCAGACTGAGTATAAATACTGCTACGACTTAGTTTTACACTACGTTCTACACTATTTGAATAAAGACTTGAAGGAAAAGAAGTGAGAATGCGATTTACACGATGATCTGTGGTAAGTTTCAATGTCAAGTGATCAGTTCTATAGTTTTTTAACTTAATTTGATATATGGTATTGTTTATATTATTTTACGTTGTCTTTATATTTTTCTCTCAAAGTTTCCTTTTTTTACAGGAGTTTTTGTTTTTGTTATTTGAATTTAGAATATTTTGAATTTGTTGGTAAGTTGATTTATGTTTCGTTTCTATTACACTTTTTGTCACTTTTTCTATATCCACGCATCATCACGATATTTCAGCACTAGCTTTAACAAAATTTAGCTATCCTAGAAATCATTTAAAACAACGTTTCAGTCAAAGCTTAAAACGTTATTTAAGCATATTCCCAGCTAGCTAGGTATTCCAACACTATTTTTCCAAAAAATATTAGAATATTTCCCACAACTGTTCTCAAAAACTATTTCAATCTTTGCAAGAATGAAGAAAAAATATCCAAACTTTTTTGCAATCTACCACAGATGGCACGTAGGCTTCGTCCTTTGGCAGTGAGGACTTTCTTTTTCTTATTGGCATTACGTCCTCACTGGCACAGAGCCGGCTTCTCAGCTTAGTGTTCTTATGAGCACTTCCACAGTTATTAACTGCCTTCTTAGCCTAAGTTGCCATTTTCGCAGTCGTATATCGTGTTGCAGGTACGATGATACTCTATGCCCTGGGAAGTCAAGAAAATTTCCATTACCAAAAGATCCTAGACCGACAGGGAATCGAACCCAGACTCCTCCAGCATGGCTTTCTGTTTTCGGAAAAGTTGTAGGTGATGTTACTGCCTGAAATTTGTTGAACCTACTTCAGCTCTATCTATTTAATTTCAAGAGTTGAGAGACATTTTTGCGAATAATCCCTTAAAACCAGACAAATGAAATGTAATATGTTGCTAACAAAATGTTAATAAAAACTTAAATTTGTTTTACTAAATTAGGATGATAGTGTTCTCTAATAACACAGAACACCTAGATATAAGAAATGAATGTAATGTTTGGGATGATACTAATAAAGAAAATAAAAAAAAACCCTAAAAACAGTTTTTTTTTTTAATTTTATCTTTGTCTGGGAGGAGTGTTTGACACTTTCTTATATTCTACAAAGTTGTTTGACTCAATAAAATATATATCTTATATCTTTGGAATCATGTGATATTCATGCTGAAAAACGGGTTAGTTTACGTTCCTCTAAAATAAACATGGGCGAAATGGAGCAAATTATTCAGCATTCATTTGAAAGAGTAACTCAATAGTTATTTAATCTGAAGCTGTAATGTTCATGAAATTGATTCGCGCGAGTATCGTTTGGGAAAAGTCCTTGAAAAGTTATTGAAATATTGTCTAGAAGAATTTCTAAGAAAAAATATTAAAAAAGATTTTGTTATCGCTGTCAAATCAGAACAATTTCTTCATAACTCACTAGAAGAATTCCTTGGGTAATTTCTTCCTCGTTCAAATTCAAAAAGAATACAGTGAAACCTCCATGAATCGATGTTTCATGACTCGATATCGACTCATGGAATCATACTAAAATCAGAAATTCATGGTTACTACACAGCTAAAAAAATGTTGTAAATTTAAGTTTATTTTCATGCACATATTTGGAGCATCAAAATAAACCTAAATTTAAACGACCAAACCATTATTTTTCAATCCAATTCACTTTAAATTTACACGATCATGTAATATTCAAGCGTTTTCAGTTGAAAATTGAATGTATATTCATTTAAGTTAGCATTCTGCTGTAACAATACACGAATTTGATTTATTTTCACAGTAGAGTTCAGTTTACACTACATTGAAATTTATATATTTTTTTCTGTGTACGATAGACCCTTCAAACGGATTTCCAAAGCATTTCTGTTCCATAACTCAATACTTCGATGGTCCTTTCAGATATCGACTCATAGAGGTTTGACTGTACCAGTTATCAGTGATGGAACGAGACGAACATGTTTGCTGAATTGGAACAAAAACAAATTTCAATGCTCGCGAGGATCAGAATGCTGATTTACTCGCATCTGTCGTGCTTTCGAGTAACCGAAGCTATAGGGATTCGGGAGCTTCTTCAAAGCTGTTCAGAGTCCATTGCGCTATTGTGAAAAGCTATTTTCCCTCCAAGATTTCGGGTTTTCAGAGGTTTTTGGCTACAAACTGGTAGTTTACTGTAGATTTGATGTATATACACTTAATATGTCTGGCAAATCCATAATCCACACCTTAGCCAGTTGCTCGCGAGTAAAAGTTCGTGAACGTTTTACTATTGCTTTTAGTATGCTCTTCCGAACAGGCCGGTGCGAACTAACTCACTCCAAGTTTGTTCGCAAGTCTGTGATGTTTGTTTTGCTCTGGTTTACACTCGTGAGAGTTGCTTCATGATGCGACCCTTTCCACCACTGGAAGTTATTCGAGAAACTCTTGTAAATTTCCATAGCAAATACTAGAAATAATTTCTAGAGAAATGTCTTGGTTAATAGGGGATGGGATGGTAAAATGAACACACTAAGGATACCATCTTGTTCCGTAAAGAAAAAAAAAACGTGGAAATTGTATACTTCTATCACGCCACATCAAAAATAGGGATGTTATCTATAGCAGCGACATAAATTCAGACTGAAATAACTAAATTTTCACATATTTTTATCGCTTGCAAAAAACGATGCAAATATTAATTTTACCTGCACTATGTGGGTAAAATAAACAGCTTTTGGTGGTGAAATGAACATCATGCAAAAAACGTGATAAAAATAAATATTTTTGAAAATTTTCATTGCATTCCCGAAAATATATCCATTAATGATTGTAACCCATTCAAAAATAAATCTAAGTGTATCAGATTTGACATCATATCATAACAATATTCATCTCACTGAAAAACCTCAAGACCTTCCAGCTAAAAGTTACGTCAGTTCTAATTTTCAAACGTTGTTTTCTAAAATTTTAGTTTTTGTTGATATTTGAAAAATATGAACAATTTCCTGGAAGAGTTTTAAAAGTAATTTGAAAAGTAATTCAAGAAAATATATAAAGGAATTTATAAAAACATTTGTAAAGAAATTTGTCGTCAGACAATGAGCGCATCGTGACATCGTCGTCCATTGTCTAGTGTTAAGTTACAGTCTGTGCAGCTAAATGGCTAAATGGTGTCCGTGTCTTGTTTTTTTAAGACTCGTAAAACACTAAGCTGAAAAGCACAAATAAAAACGTGGCAACACGAGCACTGTCTTTCGTAAAGAAATATAAAACAAGAGCCGCTCCTAGTAACGAGACACACATTAGCGTAACTTAAACTAAAATCTTAAAAGAGTGCTTCGACCTCCCTTTTAAGTCAATGGAGAAAAATTTTATTTTATTTATTTTTTTTTTTTCATTAAATTTAGATTATGTCACGGTCGCTATGTATGTCTATATAAGTATAAAAATACATATACTTCATACAAACAGACATAAACCGATCATATTTCCGTCGTGCATATGTTAAATGATAATTTCGAATTCCGCAAGTTTTAAGTTCTTACAAATATTATTGTATACAAATTTCTCAAATCTTCATATCTCTTAGAACTCACATGCATTATCAAATAGAACTATTGGTTATTACATTAAATGTTGATCTGGTACATTATGTCTTTATCTATGCTAAAAATCATTTTACATACGTTCATGCTCTCATCTACAATAGGGGTTCTTCCAAAAATGACGTCCACCATTTAGGGGAGGAGGGGGGGTGCCTACAAAAGTGTGACAGTACATGTAGGTATTGGAAAAAGCGTGACACAAGGGGGAGGGGGGGGAGCTTGAAATCCCGAAAATCGATGGACGTCATATTTGGATCTTCCCTAACACAGTATTCAATGTATCTGGCCCCTACTCACAAGCTTCATCTCTTTCCAGGTTTATTGAATTTGGCCGGGGCAAAAGCATTCCGCTGACCCCCGAGTACTCAAATTCCGAACTCTCCAAAGAACTATCGAACGCAGGTCGTGTAATCGTGGAAAAGTCAATCAGAAAACTACAACGCGGAGAGTCCTACGACCACTGTCAATCGTTTGACGACAAAAAGTTTGTTATCGACAAGAACGGGAAGATTTTCGAACGCAAGAAGAAAGGCCGCCTGTACAGTCTAGGTGGTAATGATCCACCGCGGAAGTGTAATCGCGGCCGGCTGGACCGGCTCAAAACCGTCGGCACGTTCGACATCACCAACGAAATCTCGCGACTCAGTCAGAAAACGATGAACCTGAACGAACGCATCATCGGTAACCAACTGTTTGCCCAAACCGTTGACGAGGTCTCTACCACTGTCATAGGTAGTGCCGCCGGTGGTATCGGTATCGGATTGGTCCCATGCATAGCTACGGCAACCTTCGGAGCTCCTTTGACCAATGCCGGTACCGATACGACCGATCATCCACCACAGCAACAACAGCTCAGTGGCGTTATCCGACCGGGTAACGGTCCAACACTGTTGAAGCAAAACACCGAAATCATCCACCTATCGCCTCATCATCACCTGCCACCCAATCATCCACTGGTGCTGCAACAACAGCAACAGCAACTGAAAGCCGCCAAAAGCCGAAGCCTAAGTACGGGTTCCTACATTACTAAAGAATCGAGTGTTCAATCTAGCATAGAGAAGATTATCAAATCCAATAGCAATTCCGAGCTGAACGAGAACGCGCAAAAGACGATCGACACAATTCCGAAGAACAAATCATTAGAAGATAGTAGAACTATGAAGCTCAACCAGTCGCACTCGCCGTTGCGCAAACCGATTCTGCGCAAGTCCAAGAAGATCATCCGAACCGATTCGGAGTTCCTCAAGGGCAACATCTACGAGAAGGAATCGAGCCTGTCGAGCTCGCAATACACACCGACACACGAGAAGCGGCGAGAGTTCGCCGAGTACCGTAGCAGCAATCCATCCTCGGAAACGCACAAATCGACCGACGAAAGTTCGAAAAACATTTCAACGGACGAAATCGACACGGTGTTCTCCGACACGATGGAGTTGGAGCAAATGGAAGCCGACTACAAGATGCATTTGAAGAACAACCTCCAGCGAGAATACAAAAGCGATAGCGATACCCTAGACGAGGTGGGGAAGAAACAACCTGACTACAACACGTGGAAAAATCAAAGTTACGAGAATACGTTTGACATTTTCGAAGAGAAAGATCAGGAGCCAGAAGAAAGTGGGAGCTCTGCAAAACCAGCACTTAGACCTGAAGAAGATACGAAGAAAGAGAAAGAAAGATCAAAGAGTACGGAAACCAACATCACACGAAAATCTAGCGAAACGGACCTGAAATCCAAACGAAGCGCAGACCGGCCGACGGAGCTAGAGCTAGGAACCTCGTCGGACGGTAGCAAACACCCTTCGGTGGACGGTTCCTTCGGTCATATCTTCGAGAAAAATCTCGGCCGATTCAAAAAGATGAACAAACTGCTCAAGTGCAAGCGTTTCAGCACTTCGGCTCTGTACGACAAGAAGAATAAACCAAACTTCAAGGAGACCATTTTCTTTGAAGGCAAAACCTCACCGGCAAAGACAACCACAGAGCCAGCCATACGATCGCCCGTCAAATCCTACCACTCGCAGTCCAAAGTATCGATCACCTCTTCCAAGTCTTCCCTCTTCGGTACGAAGAAAAGCAACGTGTTCACCCTCAAAGGAAAGAAGTTTCTATTCCCAACAAGCAACAACGCCGCTACTAACGGCAATGGGAAAACCTCCCCGAACAAGTCCAAATCCAACAACGAGATCAGCTACTTCCGAACCAAGTCTACCAAGGGTTCGAAAAAGTCGCTGAAAAACAATAGCACAGCGTGCCTGAATCTGGAAACTACGTGTACATCGCCACTCTCAGAGGCATTCTACAATACGACGGGGAGCGTGCGGCTCAGCGCCATGGAACTGTACGAGAAATTTTGTTCCCAGGATTTCAGCGGGCTATACAAACACGAAGCGCTGCGAGGTGATCAGGGAGACGGTCAGGAAGGACCGCACTCGGGACAGTACGATCCGAACCGTAGCCTGGGAGCGATACGGAAGTATAAGCGACGAAACTTCAAGCTACTGCGACAGAAAAGCGAACCGAAATTCTCCTTCAGAACCGATACGTTGTACGAGAATGAAGACAGTTATGACGATACATGCTATCCGGATGAAGAGCAGAAGGACGAATACGAGGTGGAGGATTACAATCAGTTTCTGTACGATGAGCAGTATTATGAGGAAGATTTAGAAAATCTTAGCATAGAGAATATTTACTACCAGGGTAATCTGGTGCGAGAGGACGGTACTGTAGTGGAGGCCTATCAGTACCATGAGGAAGTGATGGAAGATGAAGAGGAAACGGAGGAAGAAGAGGAGGAGGAGGAAGAGGGAGAAGAAGAAGAGGAGGAAGAAGAAGATGAGGAAGAGCATTGTGAACGAGGAATAGCGATCATTGATGAGAGTTTACAACCACCGCAAATCGATATGGCCACATCGATGGATTCTGACTGTGATGAGATCTACTTGATGCCTCAGAATGAGTCAAAGAAGTTGATCATACATGATTTCCTGTTTCACCATAGTAATAACGAGTTCGACAACGTCGATGATGAGTTCGAGGTCTCGGAAGAAGATCTGGAGCCGATCGACACGGGTAGAGATCAGGATACACTGACCATTTATAAGATATGCTCCAAAGAGAGCATCCTAAGCTCAAAAGGTGATTTAGACAATACTGGGCGGAGTTCGTCGCTTGATCCGTATTTCTTAAAGTCGGATTGTCTGACGGCACTGGAGCGCACTGCCTCATTGGAATTGTTAAGTAACTCCAGTGGTACGTTGAATAAATCCACTTTGACGGACTACGCATTTGATACGGTTAAAAACGCTAACCTAGACAGCTGTAGCACGTCGAGACTAAGCCTATCGCTAAAAAGTGAAATATTCGAAGAAACGCTTGCAAATGGAGCAAATGATGGATCAGGTGAGATTAAGCAAATCAAGAACTGGAACATCGAGGACTTTACGTTAACTCCTGATGGATCGTTCTCGGACGAAACCATGAATGAGCTGCTGAAAACTCATTTGGCGGAAGAAACCGACAGCAAAACTCCAACTGAACCACGAGAGACTGTAGTACCTAATTCAGAAATGGCTCAAACGGAGAATCCAAATCCGTCAACGAGTGAGTATACAATAATCGATCTGGACGAAGAACCGTACACGATGGATCCCACGATATCGGATTTCACGAACGAAATAACCAAAGAATTCGACCTGTTGTTTTCGCGTGCCGAAACGGAGTCCCGTGCCGCTAGCTACTCTGGAAGTCCTGTATACGGCGAAGAGGAAGACGATGATCAGCAGGCAGTTCAACTGGGGCCCCTGGACGTGATTGTGACGCCTATTGTGATCGACCTACCCACTCGCTACTCAATGCAGAAACTAGAGCCCATCAACCTAGACGAGGAAGATATAAAGATAACCAGACATACCGAGGACCAACTCAAAACGCAACACGATAGTGCCAAAGTAGTATCCGTAGTAGATAACAAGAGTAATAAGGTAGATAAACATAAAGCTTCAGAGTCGAATCGACCGACGGTTGCAGCCCCGGTTTCGACCGGCGGTGATCGTTTGCGGAAGGCTCGAAGTCAATCCCTGGGTAACCTTAAGAACAAAACCAAATGTTTTCCATTATAGAAGTTAAGAAACGCTGTAATTAGTCGACTAGCTGTATAGTGAATGTGAACAGGTCGTCGGTTTGTGTTTCTGTTTCTACTCCGCGGCTCGCCATTTTTTGTTCGGCGTTAGTGTGTTAGAAAGTGGTTAACGCATATGTATTGAGACAGATGTAATGGCGAAAATGTAACGAGAAATGTAATCTCTAATGTATCCTATATGGTGAGAATTTCAATCCGGCGCCCTTTTATACGTTACGATGATTCTACAGTTACAGTGATATAAAAACCCTCACCTCTCATTTGAATTGTTAAATAGAAGCCGGCAAAACGTAGCCAAAATCGTTCGTCAACTCATCGCCATCATCAAATCAAGAAGAAAAAAAATTGTAAATTAAAACCAGAAAAGATGACATGTTCTAAAACTCAAATAGTTAATCCCAATTGCAAAGAATGTGTGGAACACTTCTTTCGGAATCTCTAAGTATAAGATAACCCTAATAGGCATTGAAAAACACACACACAAACATACCGAATTCACTCTTTCCCCTTTCTCACACACCCAAACGCGAACACTTTTACACACATGAAACGTACACATCCATACTTATAGTAGAAGAGATGAAAATCATACATTTATACATATTCCATTTGTTACTTACTATATATTTTTTGAAGGAGAGGTTTATTATGGTCGTACACCAGTGAAGAAGAGATTCTTTAAAAGAAATAAGTAAATTTGATTAACATAGACTTCTTATAGCGAAAAAAATGAAGATTTATACATATTACCTTGAAAATTTGAAAAACTAGTAGTTAAAGATAAAACCAAAGTGTGATACAGTGAAAGAACAGTGGTTAATTGTTGTAATGCAGTCACAGACGTCTTTAAAAGACGGTAATTATTACTTTGTTGAATGTGAAATTTATATATGAAAAAATGTAAACCCAACTCGGTGTTGTTTGCTCGGATTGAGAAACGTTAGAAGAAAGACAGAAACGCGTGATTTTGGGATTCAAAGTTACAATACATGGGAAAACATGGAAATGAAAGTTAACTTTTGTATCATCTTTAAGAGAATCCCATATTTTTATACAATCAGCTTTTAAACTACTTCTGTGGATGAAAAGTCTCTCAGCAAAGCTTGTAATTTTCTAACATGATACATAGCGAGAAAAGAAAATTTTATAAGATACATATACAACTTTTAACCAACATCAGCAGCAAGTCAACAACAGTAGACTCTCCTTCGTAATGGCCTTAAACCAATTGAAAAGTATTCCAAGAACGCATTATAGCAGTTTGTCAACTCACTTTGATTATCATAACTGAATCACTCTAACTCATTCTTCAGACAAAAAAAAACAAAATGACCAACATTTTTAACTTGATAACTACTGCAAGAAACATCTTTTAAACGAAAATCCTAGAAAGCATTAAAATACATTACGATGTAATAACAGACTGTAACTGAACTGTGAACCGAAGCCAAAGCTCATATACTATTCTTTGTTAGTTCTCAAACTTTCTGTAAAAAATAACTTATTCATAATCTTATCAAACATTGCTTCGCGCTGGAATGAGTAACAATATAAATTTCAAGCGATGGTAAACCTATTCCGCAAAACCCTAACGAAGGCAAGCAACACCGAGTTACCAGTCCACCATTATTGTTGTCAATGATTGTCATTAAGCGTTTTATATACATACCTACGTATCAAAATGGCGGCAAACAACCGAGCAAAACCCTTACGTTTCAAGTCCAATTTTGTATTGTTCACTGGTTCCGCTGCAATAGAATCAAATTGACTCCGACAAAATTCCCGTACCAACTCTTTTTTCACGCGAGTGAATTTCACACGATTTATTAGAAATAGTAGGCGCTACCACATAACATCCAATGTATCCAATAGAAACGAAGCAACGCGGACAAAAACCGAAAGCCGTAACATCCATAGGTGTGATTTGTAACGTTAATGTGTACAAAATTCCTCTCTTTTGTATGAAACCAACGGCATCGTGGCCGTAAAACACAGAAAAAATCGCAGTTGATGCACAAAACCATAAAAATTTATATGATTGTTGTTAAATGTTTTATGTTGTTTGTATAACATTTAATAAAATGCAAACGTTTCCTACCATACGCAGTGCTTGCGTCTGTACCTCCCACGTGGTCTTTAGAAAGGACAAACCAGATGCAATTCCTATAGGCCTTTTGGAGCTCTGCAATCTTTGTACGTTTTGCCTCATACTCAAACGGGAGTGGAAACTACTGCAACCCAATTTGTTGGCCTCCGCGAGTTCAGAACATAATTCTACCGCTGATGCAACACACGAACATGTGTAAGCGAACAAATTGTTTAATCGGATTAAGCATAAACGTTGTTATTGTTAAAATTACCTATATTCATATTTTGACACAAGGAATCCACTATTTACTCCTTTGGTAAATGTTGTTTGATTAACTTTCCCTTATTTCTGTCTATGTTATTCAGAAAATACAAGAATTCAATCAAAGAGGAAATATTCGTACAGTTTAACCAGAACTGTACATTATAGTCCATTACGCCGACTAGCGTTCGTGCCAATTCATAGTGTTGATCTCCTGAACAATTTTTTTTTTCAAATATTTGCTCATACTCTTCTTTACCGTTAGCAACACTACAGAAGCTATATATGTACTACAAATAAAGAACCGAATTTTATTTAACTTACATAGACAAACCAAACCAAACTAAACTTTACGACAAAAATTCCTTTTGTTACATTTATAACTAGGTGAGAATGAAAACAATATTTTTATAGGAAATAAACAAAAAAAAAACTATATAAATAGTAAAATCAAGATAACAGACCGTGTTCTCTATCAAATCCGAAAGCATACTCCTACCCTACTACGGAACTATTCTTCTAATCTATAAACACATGATTTTCATATGCTAAGGTTTCTAAAATTTAAAACAGACGTAATCTCGATCGTAGTGCTTTAATGTCGGTATCATTTGGTCGGCCTTGAGTCAGAGGGGACTGCATAGTATTAGAGATTGAGTACAGAATGAAGAAACGAAAAGCAGTTCGCTTGGTTTTCGTTAAACATATCTCTTCGTCTTGCGACCGCCCACTGATCGAACAACTGAGCGAACTGCTTTTCGTTTTTTCATTCTGTACTCAATCTCTAATACTACAGGGACCAAGTACAAAACTTGGAAAAATTGGATTATCCTTACATAAGATGCGAAATTACCTTATCTTCATTTCCCTACGATCAGATTTGATGAATGCTGTAAATAGCGAGAGATATGTAATAACTTTTCTTTGGATGATCAATAAAAAGCGATAAAAGTATGCAGTCAGAGTGGACCAAGTGCTTATTACCATAACAGCGGAAATAATCAGCGCGCTGAGGAATGCGAAGAAATGAAAAACATTTCAACAGATTTGTCAGAAATTTCTACATATAATGATTATTCTACCCATCCATCAATAGAAATTCATAAATGTTACTTAATTCGATGCATTTGATTATGATTTTTTGCCATTTAACATAACGGGATGGGTGGTCAGAAATTGCAACAATTAATGTGCAGACAGAGCTGACCAAGTGTTGAAAAGCAATAAACTGGTTGATTATTGCATTTTTTGAGCCTATTCCAGAGTCAGATAGAAGTTTATGATAGCTCTATGGAGTATGTATGGAATGTCCTAGAACTCGCTTATTGGACCAATATATTTTGGTCCGTACTCTAGATTTTTACATGGTCCATTCTGACTGAACGCATATTTGAATATTTCTGGTCTTCAATGCCCTGACTCTGCAAAACCTTAATTTTCAAACTATTAAAATGCCACTGATTTCGGGATTGACGATATGGATTATTAAAGAATTTGCGATACTGATGTCAACGGATCTTGATGATCTGTTTATCTTAGAGGTATGCACCCAGTTTGACCATGGAAGCATTCAATGGTTGTTATTTTCCTAGAAATTGTTCAGTCAGAGTGAACCAACTCACTGAACGGTGGTCTTTAGTTCAGTCATAGTGGACCAAGAAAAAATCGTTCTATCAGAGGTTTGGATTATGATTTTTCATGATTATCACTTCACATTATATTTAACGAAATTTTAACCAGTTAAAAAAATACAAAGCGTTAGACTTCAAGCCAATTTTTCTCAAAACATGAAAAATGTCACATGGTCCACTCTAACTTTACGCCGACCATTTATTAAAAAATACAGTCTCAACCCTCTATTGAATGGATTATCGAGTTGGGAGAGTTGTAGAATTTTAGAATACCCAGCAGTGTTGATAGACTCACACTCAAAATATCAATCAATACGCTTTCCCGTGAGAGCAAACTCATAAGCGTTCTGCTTCGCAAATCTCACGCTTGAGATTTTGATGCAAAATCAACTCAATCAACTCAAACCGTAAAAAATGATTCAGTCGCAAAACCCGTCAAAAACTCGTGAAACCCGAATGTTGTTGTTTACGTTAGAAAGGATTAACATAATTTTACCAGACTAACAAGAAATTATTGCCGTGTGTGAGTAAACTGTGGAAATACGAGACAATGAGTTAAAAAGGTGAGCCAACTCATCCATGATTTTTTGACTGCTGAGTTGCATGATTGACAACTCACGCTTGAAAAATCTCAAGCGTGAGTTGTGAGAAATTGAGTTTTTCACAACACTGATACCCAGTGCAATCGCGGTTTAAGAGACCATCATAGCAGTCATGAAAACCAACTTTTACCATGGTTTTATAAGGCTAAGTAGCCCTTCATTTGTTTTGGAAGGCAGAGATTGACCAGCCACGGCATAAAAATTAACGAGGCAGGCTCTTTACTGGTGTAAACTTCGAATTTGGTTGTAAACATATGACGTCACTCCTATCGTACCATATACCATCCGGACCACTAGATAACATAGACATAACATAGACTCTTTAAGTCTATGGTACCGGACTGGTCCCCAAAATTTAAAAACGTTTCTTCGACAGTCCAAGGTCTTAATCTTTAAGTATATGGTCTTACTCTTTAAGTCTGTGGAGATACTCCAAACTACAAATCAAGCTTATGAATCGATTAAATAGTATTTTGTTTCTATGCTTTTCAAGAACTTTGGCTTAGGTGGTCCACACCAACACATATAATGTCCAAAAAAATTGAAAGAATAGACAAAATTACTAAAGGAATAACTCAGACAGTACATAGCGGGTTTTTATTTTTGTCGAAAAATAAGGCTTGACTTTCAAAAAATTTCGGCATGGCCAAATTTTCCTCAAATGAATGGCAAAATTTTAACCTGGTGTGGAATAATGTAACAAAACCGGCCATAATGTTTTTGCAAAATTATTTTTTTGCGTAAACTCTATTTTTTCCAAGAAAACTTATTATTTCATAAATTATTTGAATAATTTCCAACAGATTTGTAGCCAACTCAAGTGTCATGTCTACTTATCTCAAGTGATTATTCCTTAGGGGTCATGCACAAATTACGTCACGCTCCGAGGAAGGGGAGGGGGTCAAGCCAAGCGTGACAAGCCTTACAAAAATTTCGGAGGACTCATACAAAAAACGTGACAAAGGGGGGGGGAGTTGTCGAAAAAGTTGAAATTTAGCGTGACATAATTTGTGTACCATCCCATGACTCTGGTACTTTTTACTTGTTCGTACCTACGGGATTTCTAAACTATTGATACTGGCTGCCGTAGGCGCAGAAGAGAGCAGGGCTGGGAATGGTAATAGTAGTAGGCTTGAATTTCGCGAAAATCACGTGGCTTCTCCACTACAGTAGTTTAAAATCGTGAATCTCATCAAGTAGCCTCTGTTGGGTGGATGAATTTTTTAAATCAGGAGTGTCATGGATCAATGCACGAGTTCATTAATTTGACGTTTGAGCGGTGCCGAATGGACCGATGCACGTGTTCACTATTTGACGTTTGAGCGGTGCCGGATTCACTCGTTGCCATGGTCACGTAAATAATACGGCACCGCTAAAAAGTCAAATAGTAAACTCGTGCATTGGTCCATACACTGGTTTCCTTGGACTGGACTGATTAACATACCGTGCACCCCCGCTAATTTGAACGGTACCTCATGCAAACCATCGGAGTTCATTTTTAATTTGAACATCTAGTCACCCTAGAAACACAGACAAACAGACGTCACACTCTCATCGTTGTCCATCGACCACCTTTTTAACGGTCGATTCAAAAATATGGTAGGTGGCCGATCCGCCACCCGCAGCGCTCGTATCGTTTTTGTTCGTGTTTGACGTTTACACACTACCGCCATCTGTTGGCCCGTCGGCCAAACACACCGATTATAGCATTGGGCGTACATGTCTTCGTGACTATGATTTTGATTAAGATTTGTTCTAAGTGTTACGTCTGTTTGTCTGTGCTAGAAACGTGTTTCTGGTAACCTCTTTCACTGTTTTGTTTTGATTCTGCGTTCCGTTCCACGGCGTTCCATCTCACTTCACTCCGTTCCATGAGATAAATGACGTTTGAACCATTTTTAATCTGAACGACGTGCAAATTAGCGGGGTACAGATTAAAAAGTGTTCAGATTAAATGTGGTCAAACCAACGGGGGTACCCGGTATTATTTTATTATTTATTTACAGTTTAAAGTTTATTTCTAGTAGATTTTAACTTCCAAATAAACTTTATCGCTGAATAAGAGAACATAACGGATACTAATAAAACTTGATGCTCGGAAAAGTAACTTATGCACTTCGCCGCTTCGCTATACCCAACTAACAATTCAGAGCCACAAACAAGCATGCATGTTTAATTATTGTTCAATAATGGTAATGGCAGCTGAATAAAAAATTTGCATTATAAAGAGCTGAGAAGGTGCTTTTTTAACACTAACTTAGATCAATGTTCAACGTTATGCATTAGAATGAACAAAAGTTGAATCGCCACTTATTAAACGTTTCCAAACATTCTCATTCGACTAGTCAAGATTGTTCTACAAATGAGCTGAACAAGACATGTTTCCCCCAATCAAAAAGCCAATATTCCACTAAACAAATGTATATGTATAAAAGAATATTCAGAAGACGAACTAACGTTTTACTTGCGTCGCACTTCAGCTATTCCCACATGTTTAACATAAGCATGAATAAGAGTTGAATAAGTATCTTATAAAATCCTAATTCAGCTTAAGTATATTATAAGAACAGTTGATCCAATAGAGGCCAAAATGACGATTAACAAACACATTGTTCAGCAACAAATAAGCCTTGTAAAAGCGATCAAACTATAGCTGAATTTCATAAAATGGACAAAACATCCGAAATTCGTGTTGAGTTCCGAATGCATTTCAAAGCTCATAAATTATGCTTTCTTAAAACTTTTGAAATTGCTGTTCAGAAAATAAACATGGTCAGTCTCCAGAAATGCAGAATTATTGTGAAAAACAAAAATAAACATTTAAGCTAAGTATTCCGAGTAGGAGCAAAGTACTGACAAACAAAGCGTGATATTGACTTGATTGACATAAGAGATAAAATATCTGAAGACAATATCAAAATTTTGTTCCTGGAACTTCTAAACCTATGAAAAATTTGATGTATGCAGATCTAATGAATAGCCCGCAGCTATTGGTAAAATTTTGCAGAATCTAAATATGACATGCCAATTTTGTTCTAGTAGTTTATTTTAGATATCATTTCCAGATATTTTATATCATATATCTATCAAGTTAATATCACTTTAAGCTATCCATATTATATTTTCTATTGCTAAGCTTTTTTCGCCTGCTCGGGATGTTTTTCCGTACAAGAAAAATGGAAATTTCTTTGACAGAATTGATTAAATAAATTTCTATAGCCAGCTACATTTGAAATGACATTTCTTCACAACTGAATAAATACTGTGCTCTAAGAAAAATGATTTACTTGGCCATTTCCGAAAATAAAAATCGCATCAAAATATTCGAATATTTTTCTATTCATGTGGGTTCTGAGGACTAACCCTTCAAATGATTCAAATATATTCATACAGAGAACTTTTACTTCAATGCATATGTAATAGGTTTATGAAAAATACAAATAAAAAAATAATCAAACTATAACTTATAAAATTATTTAAGGTAATTAATCAGTTTTGAACAAACTAAAACTTATTACGAAATTAGATTAATCATTTCAGACTGTTTTTACTTTGTGTAAATAAACATTATTTTGACCAACATCGACATAAATTTTCTCACTGTGCGCTAAAAATAGCCGACTGAACTAAGCTTGGATCAGCACTAAACAGCAGCTGAATAATATGCTTGTTCAGTTGTAGATTAGCGTACCATGTGTTGATTAGACGTTGTCGAATAGAAGCTCGAACATGGTCAATATTCAGCTATGAGAAGTTTATATTTTGCACTGGACGGTATAATCATCGATTCTAGGATGGCGCAGATGGCAGGGCATACCGCTGACGATTGGAAGGTCTCGAGTTCGAATCCAGTATACAGGCGATTTTTAAATAAGATTGTTATACTATCATAATAATAGTGCACACTACATTTATAAAGTGGCTAGAAAAATATTTTTTTTTGTTTTTATTAGTCTTTAAATATTTTTAGACCAGCCGTATAAAAGCTGAACTGAATGCTTGTAAAACGTTTTTAAAGCTGAAAAATAAAGTTGGTATTCAACGACATGCTTTAAAGTTTCTCCAAACTTGTGTGAACAATGCTTTAACAAAGGTTGGCCATGGAAATTATTAAAATGTTATAAAACATGATGCTGGATAAAACTGCCATAATGGTGTTTGTTAAATGAGTGAATGTTAGTTGGGTAGTGCGCATCTATGCCCTTCATCGTGTGCATTATGCGCACTATTGAGAATCGAGTTGCGATGCTGCGAAGTTGGTTAAAAATCAAACTTCGCACGTTGGTTAACCCATTTTTCAACGCGAAGCAGTATAACAACTTCAGACAAGTTCGGATAGAACTTTTTCCCTACTTTAAGGTGAACATCATTCTATTTAAGCAACTTAAATGAACTTTATGTGAACTCAAGTTCGGTTAATTACTTAAAAAGCAAGCTGCTTAAACCAAAACATGCCCTTTTTATCTAAACTTTTGGTTGCTTGGGAAATGTTCCAAAAAGTTTTTTGATATTCTTTATAAAATTTTAGTATAATGAAACTCTTCAAGAATCGTTGAAGGGTGGCTTCAAATCTTTTGAAAATTAGCCAAGTAATATTGTGGGACTTGTTCATACCGTAAAACGGGGTAACTTTGATAATGCGGGTAACTTTGATAGTACGAGACCCCCAACATAGTAAACGAAATATCGAAGTTTCTGTCAATCAGTTAAGGAAAATTAATGCAAAAGTAAAGAGTTTTAGTATGACACTTCATGTCAAAGCTATTTTCGTTGAAATCAAGTGCATTTGATAATTTTTATGCGAATATTAAAAATTTACAAGATTTTAGTATTTTTGCAACGCTTACAGATTGTTTCTACGACCACTATTTAATAAAGTCATAATGAGTTCGTCACCTACCCGCGAGCCTAGTTATAGTAGAACATGAATTCGGGACTGGGACCATTTTTGTAATCTAAGTCAGAAATTTCCATATAACGTTAAACGCCTATAGGTATGCAATGCCCTACAAATGTTCGTAATTCATTCAATTTTGTTCGATTTATACTCCATTATCAAAGTTACCCCAAAACAGAAAACCGACTTTCGATTATATGAAAAATTAAATATCCATTCAGAAAAAATCTTTTGGCAATCTATCAAGTGCAATCGATAGCTAGGGTGTCAGTACTTGTTCTAAAAATATAAATTGTAAATCTTTGAAACAGCATGCACAAATATTGAAGTTTTCTTCGAAAAAACTATCAAAGTTACCCCGTTTTACGGTACTTTCAAAGCAAATTCCTTCTGATTCACATCCATTCCTTCTATGTTCACTTTTTAAGCTAAGTATGCTGTTTCGCTCAAGAAAAGTAAAAATTTCTGCTCAAGAAATGGTCAAGAAATTTCCTACAGTGAGCTCCATTTGAAATGACATTTCTTTTCAACTGCGTACTGTGATCAAAGAAAAATGCTTTTCTTGAGCATTTCTTGCAAGAAATTTCCCACGCATCGAGATAGGCGATTACTTTTCTGTTGAAGTGCATACTTCGCTTTATTAGCAAATTTATTCCGGAATAGGTTCTCGGATTTACCTAACAAATGTTACTTCATTTTTCCCTAGCAGTTCCACAGAAAAATAATTGATTCTGCCAAATCTTACTGAGATATTTTGCTGAAACTCTGTGTGTGCCTACGGCCGAATACCGAGTGATTGAAATATTGGGCCGTATGAATAAAATGTAGTAAAGTTGAGTTTACTACAATCTCGGTAGTAAACGCTATATGTGGAACACGAGTGGAACATGTTTGTGTCATTTTCGTTTCTACACCTTTCGAACATACTACAAACAACGCGTTGCTATGAATAAAGGTAGCATTTACTACAAAGCTACTGGTAGTTAGCTTCAGAGGTTGCTACTCATGCTTTGAGATTGCGGAATTGAATGGAGTAATTTACTTTTGAGTAAAAATCATGGGAAAACGATATGAGTTTTGGTATTTCGGAAGGTATTTTGAGTTTTGCTTAGGAATTCTGAGGTTACGAAAACATTCACCCCACCAATTCTGAAATTCCGGTAAGATTACCGGCAGTAGCAATTTGTAATATCCGTGTGAATTCCGGTATTAGGATAATTATGTTATTTTCTAGGAATTTTAGGATGTCGGTAGGAATTCAGATATTTATAATATAATTCTGAATTTTACGTGTAAATTCTGACATCTCAGATTGCCTTTGGAATTCCGGATTTTTTTTATTTTTGTCGGCGTAACATTTCTGTTTTTAGGTGGTGGATTCGGCCTGCCAATGAACAGCGAGAGAAAAAAGGATTTTTCGAAACCGATTTTCACTTATTGAGAAGTCGAGATCCGGAATACTTTTTTAAATCCGTCCGTATGAGTCCGGAATGCTTTGATTTACTAATGAGTAAAGTTGGATCAAAGTTGCAGAAATTTTCCTTCCGGAAACCGATTTCCGCAGAATGTAGGCTGTTCATGACTTTAATGTAAGTACATATTTTCATATAGATTCGTAGAATGCGAGAAAGCAATGCTGAAGTTGGTTGGATTCTGCTCGATTAAGTTGAAATTGAATCCGTTTCCATGGTTGCCTTCAACAATTTTTCTATTTTTTGATAAACTTTTTCTGAAATCCTCCGAGATTCCTCCAGGAGTTCGTTCAGGGATTCCTCCAGGAATTCCTTCAGGAATTCGTTCAGGGATTCCTCCAGGAATTCCTTTATGGATTCCTCCAGAGATTCATTTAGTGTTTCTTCGAGGGATTTTTCCAGAGATTCCTCCAGGGATTCCTCCAGGGATTCTTTCAGGGCTTCCTACAGGGATTCCTCCAGGGATTCCTCCAGGGATTCTTCCAGGGATTCCTCCAGAGATTCTTCCAGGGAATGTTCCAGGGACTCCTCCAGGGATTCCTCCAGGGATTCTTCCAGTGAATGTTCCTGGGACTCCTCCAGGGATTCTTCCAGGGATTCTTCCAGGGATTCCTCCAGAGATTCTTCCAGGGATTCTTCCAGGGAATGTTCCAGGGACTCCTTCAGGGATTCCTCCAGGAATTCGTTCAGAGATTCCTCCAGGGATTCATTTAGTGTTTTTTCCAGGGATTTTTCCAGAGATTTCTCCAGGGATTCTTCCAGGGATTCCTCCAGGGATTTTTCCAGGGATTGCTCAAGGGATTCTTCCAGAGATTCCTCCAGGGATTCCTCGAGGGATTCTTCAGGGATTCCTCCAGGGATTCTTCTAGTGATTCCTCCAAGGATTCCTCTAGGGATTCTTCCAGGAATTTCTCCAGGAATTCCTCCAGGGATTGTTCCAGGGATTCCTCCAGGGATTTCTACAGGGATTATTCCAGGGTTCTTCCAGGGATTGTTCCAGGGATTTTTCCAGGGATTTCTACAGGGATTATTCCAGTGATTCTTCTAGGGATTCTTCCAGGGATTGTTCCAGGGATTCCTCCAGGGATTCTTCCAGGGATTGTTCCAGGGATTCTTCTAGGGATTCCTCCAGGGATTGTTGCAAGGATTCTTCCAGCGATTCTTCTAGGGATTCCTCCAGGGATTCCTCCAGGGATTGTTTCAAGGATTCCTCCAGGGATTCCTTCAAGGATTCTTCCAGTGAATGTTCCAGGGACTCCTCCAGGGATTCTTCCAGGAATTTCTCCAGGAATTCGTTCAGAGATTCCTCCAGGGATTCATTTAGTGTTTTTTCGAGGGATTTTTCCAGAGATTTCTCCAGGGATTCTTCCAGGGATTCCTCCAGGGATTTTTCCAGGGATTCCTCCAAGGATTCTTTCAGGGATTGTTCCAGGGACTTCTCCAGGGATTCCTCCAGGGATTCTTCCAGGGATTCCTCCAGAGATTCTTCCAGGGATTCTTCCAATGATTCTTCCATGGATTCTTCCAGGGATTGTTCCAGGGATTCCTCCAGGGATTCTTTCAGGGATTCCTCCAGGGATTCTTTCAGGGCTTCCTACAGGGATTCCTCCAGGGATTCTTCCAGGGATTTTTCCAGGGATTCCTCCAGAGATTCTTCCAGGGAATGTTCCAGGGACTCCTCCAGGGATTCCTCCAGGGATTCTTCCAGTGAATGTTCCAGGGACTCCTCCAAGGATTCCTCTAGGGATTCTTCTAGGAATTTCTCCAGGGATTCCTCCAGGGATTGTTCCAGGGATTCCTCCAGGGATTTTTACAGGGATTGTTCCAGGGTTCTTCCAGGGATTGTTCCAGGGATTTCTCCAGGGATTATTCCAGGGATTCTTCTAGGGATTCTTCCAGGGATTCTTCTAGGGATTCCTCCAGGGATTGTTGCAAGGATTCCTCCAGGGATTCCTTCAAGGATTCTTCCAGTGAATGTTCCAGGGACTCCTCCAGGGATTCTTCCAGGAATTTCTCCAGGAATTCGTTCAGAGATTCCTCCAGGGATTCATTTAGTGTTTTTTCGAGGGATTTTTCCAGAGATTTCTCCAGGGATTCTTCCAGGGATTCCTCCAGGGATTTTTCCAGGGATTGCTCAAGGGATTCTTCCAGAGATTCCTCCAGGGATTCCTCCAGGGATTCCTCCAGAGATTCCTCCAGGGATTGTTTCAAGGATTCCTCCAGGGATTCCTCCAAGGATTCTTCCAGGGATTCTTCCAGTGAATGTTCCAGTGACTCCTCCAGGGATTCTTCCAGGAATTCCTCCAGGAATTCGTTCAGAGATTCCTCCAGGGATTCATTTAGTGTTTTTTCGAGGGATTTTTCCAGAGATTTCTCCAGGGATTCTTCCAGGGATTCCTCCAGGGATTTTTCCAGGGATTGCTCAAGGGATTCTTCCAGAGATTCCTCCAGGGATTCCTCCAGGGATTCTTCTAGGGATTCCTCCAAGGATTCTTTCAGGGATTGTTCCAGGGACTTCTCCAGGGATTTTCCAGGGATTCCTCCAGGGATTCTGCAGAGGGATTCCTCCAAGGATTCTTCCAGGGATTCTTCCAATGATTCTTCCATGGATTCTTCCAGGGATTGTTCCAGGGATTCCTCCAGGGATACTTTCAGGGCTTCCTACAGGGATTCTTTCAGGGCTTCCTACAGGGATTCCTCCAGGGATTCTTCCAGGGATTCTTCCAGGGATTCCTCCAGAGATTCTTCCAGGGAATGTTCCAGGGACTCCTCCAGGGATTCCTCCAGGGATTCTTCCAGTGAATGTTCCAGGGACTCCTCCAAGGATTCCTCTAGGGATTCTTCTAGGAATTTCTCCAGGGATTCCTCCAGGGATTGTTCCAGGGATTCCTGCAGGGATTTTTACAGGGATTGTTCCAGGGTTCTTCCAGGGATTGTTCCAGGGATTTCTCCAGGGATTATTCCAGGGATTCTTCTAGGGATTCTTCCAGGGATTCTTCCAGGGATTTTTCCAGGGATTCCTCCAGGGATTCTTCCAGGGATTCCTCTAGGGATTGTTCCAGGGATTCTTCTAGGGATTCCTCCAGGGATTGTTGCAAGGATTCTTCCAGGGATTCTTCTAGGGATTCCTCCAGGGATTCTTCCAGGGATTCCTCCAGGGATTGTTTCAAGGATTCCTCCAGGGATTCCTCCAGGGATTCTTCCAGGAATTCCTCCAGGAATTCGTTCAGAGATTCCTCCAGGGATTCATTTAGTGTTTTTTCGAGGGATTTTTCCAGAGATTTCTCCAGGGATTCTTCCAGGGATTCCTCCAGGGATTTTTCCAGGGATTGCTCAAGGGATTCTTCCAGAGATTCCTCCAGGGATTCCTCCAGGGATTCTTCCAGTGAATGTTCCAGGGACTCCTCCAAGGATTCCTCTAGGGATTCTTCTAGGAATTTCTCCAGGGATTCCTCCAGGGATTGTTCCAGGGATTCCTGCAGGGATTTTTACAGGGATTGTTCCAGGGTTCTTCCAGGGATTGTTCCAGGGATTTCTCCAGGGATTATTCCAGGGATTCTTCTAGGGATTCCTCCAGGGATTGTTGCAAGGATTCCTCCAGGGATTCCTTCAAGGATTCTTCCAGTGAATGTTCCAGGGACTCCTCCAGGGATTCTTCCAGGAATTTCTCCAGGAATTCGTTCAGAGATTCCTCCAGGGATTCATTTAGTGTTTTTTCGAGGGATTTTTCCAGAGATTTCTCCAGGGATTCTTCCAGGGATTCCTCCAGGGATTTTTCCAGGGATTGCTCAAGGGATTCTTCCAGAGATTCCTCCAGGGATTCCTCCAGGGATTCCTCCAGAGATTCCTCCAGGGATTGTTTCAAGGATTCCTCCAGGGATTCCTCCAAGGATTCTTCCAGGGATTCTTCCAGTGAATGTTCCAGGGACTCCTCCAGGGATTCTTCCAGGAATTCCTCCAGGAATTCGTTCAGAGATTCCTCCAGGGATTCATTTAGTGTTTTTTCGAGGGATTTTTCCAGAGATTTCTCCAGGGATTCTTCCAGGGATTCCTCCAGGGATTTTTCCAGGGATTGCTCAAGGGATTCTTCCAGAGATTCCTCCAGGGATTCCTCCAGGGATTCTTCTAGGGATTCCTCCAAGGATTCTTTCAGGGATTGTTCCAGGGACTTCTCCAGGGATTTTCCAGGGATTCCTCCAGGGATTCTGCAGAGGGATTCCTCCAAGGATTCTTCCAGGGATTCTTCCAATGATTCTTCCATGGATTCTTCCAGGGATTGTTCCAGGGATTCCTCCAGGGATACTTTCAGGGCTTCCTACAGGGATTCTTTCAGGGCTTCCTACAGGGATTCCTCCAGGGATTCTTTCAGGGCTTCCTACAGGGATTCCTCCAGGGATTCTTCCAGGGATTCTTCCAGGGATTCCTCCAGAGATTCTTCCAGGGAATGTTCCAGGGACTCCTCCAGGGATTCCTCCAGGGATTCTTCCAGTGAATGTTCCAGGGACTCCTCCAAGGATTCCTCTAGGGATTCTTCTAGGAATTTCTCCAGGGATTCCTCCAGGGATTGTTCCAGGGATTCCTGCAGGGATTTTTACAGGGATTGTTCCAGGGTTCTTCCAGGGATTGTTCCAGGGATTTCTCCAGGGATTATTCCAGGGATTCTTCTAGGGATTCTTCCAGGGATTCTTCCAGGGATTTTTCCAGGGATTCCTCCAGGGATTCTTCCAGGGATTCCTCTAGGGATTGTTCCAGGGATTCTTCTAGGGATTCCTCCAGGGATTGTTGCAAGGATTCTTCCAGGGATTCTTCTAGGGATTCCTCCAGGGATTCTTCCAGGGATTCCTCCAGGGATTGTTTCAAGGATTCCTCCAGGGATTCCTCCAGGGATTCTTCCAGGAATTCCTCCAGGAATTCGTTCAGAGATTCCTCCAGGGATTCATTTAGTGTTTTTTCGAGGGATTTTTCCAGAGATTTCTCCAGGGATTCTTCCAGGGATTCCTCCAGGGATTTTTCCAGGGATTGCTCAAGGGATTCTTCCAGAGATTCCTCCAGGGATTCCTCCAGGGATTCTTCAGGGATTCCTCCAGGGATTCTTCTAGGGATTCCTCCAAGGATTCTTTCAGGGATTGTTCCAGGGACTTCTCCAGGGATTTTCCAGGGATTCCTCCAGGGATTCTGCAGAGGGATTCCTCCAAGGATTCTTCCAGGGATTCTTCCAATGATTCTTCCATGGATTCTTCCAGGGATTGTTCCAGGGATTCCTCCAGGGATTCTTTCAGGGCTTCCTACAGGGATTCTTTCAGGGCTTCCTACAGGGATTCCTCCAGGGATTCTTTCAGGGCTTCCTCTAGGGATTCCTCTAGGGATTGTTCCAGGGATTCTTCTAGGGATTCCTGCAGGGATTGTTGCAAGGATTCTTCCAGGGATTCTTCTAGGGATTCCTCCAGGGATTCTTCCAGGGATTCCTCCAGGGATTGTTTTAAGGATTCCTCCAGGGATTCCTCCAGGGATTCCTCCAAGGATTCTTCCAGGGATTCCTCCAGAGATTCTTCCAGAGATTCCTCCAGGGATTCCTCCAGGAATTCTGTCAAGGTTTCTTTCAGGGATTCGTCCAGGGATTCTTCAGAGGGATTCCTCCAAGGATTCTTCCAGGGATCTCTCCAGGGATTCCTCCAGGGATTCTTCCAGGGGTTCCTCCAGGGATTCCTCCAGGGATTTCTCCAGGAATTCCTTCAGGGATTCCTACAGAAATTCCTTCAGGGATCCCTACAAGAATTCCTTCAGGGAATTCAGATAACCAGACACCATTAGTTGCGCTGCCTACGCAGAAAGGTGGCAACTACGCACACATTAGTGTGAGTAACTGAATCAATTTGGTAACTACTACCGTTTCGCACAATCATTAAACACAGAATGTTTTACGTTTATTTGATATATGAACATAGCTCAGTCTTCCTGATAAAGTGGTTTTCGGTACAACGCTATTTGGTTTTCCACATGATCTTCAAATACCAGTTGTAGCTTCGATGTACCTTCACTCTAACCTTTATTAAGCTATTCGAGTTAACTCAAAGTAAACTACAGATATGAAATAATAATTCTATATTTTGTATATTTCCAGGTACCTTGCTCACGGGTCCTCTGTATACGTCATTTCAAGGCTATTTCGTATGGGCGTGTCTACGGTCCGAATGATTACACTGGAAGTTTGTGAAGCACTATGGGATTCTTTAGTGGAGGAATACATGCCAGAAGTGGATGAAAGTCGATGGAACGACTACAGCCGTGAATTTTATGAAATGTGGAATTTTCCACACTGCTGCGGAGCCATCGATGGCAAACATGTTGCCATACAATGTCCGCCAAACAGCGGATCGTTATACTATAATTACAAGCATTTTCATTCAATCAATCTGTTGGGTGTTTGTGACGCAAAGTACAATTTCATCGCGGTAGATATTGGAGGCTACGGCGGTAACAGCGATGGCGGCATATTTGCTTATTCGGAATTTGGGAGGCGACTAGCCAATAATATGCTCAACTTTCCGAATCCCTGTGAATTGCCTGGATCAAACGAAATACTGCCTCATTTTGTTGTCGGCGATGCGGCATTCCCTCTAAAAAATAACCTACTCCGCCCGTATCCTGGAATTAACTTATCCGTCGTGCAAGAAACGTTCAACAAACGCTTATCAAGAGCTAGAAGAACCATTGAGAATAGCTTTGGCATTCTTGTCGCTAGGTGGAGAATATTGAAAAATACGCTTTTCATGCTTCCTGATTCAGCTGAAAAAATTATAAAAGCGTGTGTTATTTTACATAATTTCGTTAAACGTCATTCTGCCACCGAATATTGTCCACCAGGTTTTGTGGACCATGTGGACAATGACGGAAACATCATTGAACCGGGTGAATGGCGTACGCTGGTCGATCCGTTGAGAAGCATTCCTGCGGCGTCCATCCACAGAGGAAACAATGCCGGACGATCAGCCTTTCAAAATCGCGATATTTTGGCAAAATATGTGTTAGAGCACCCAATCAACTGAAAGAAAAATCGTTACAAACTTCTTCTAAAAACCGTGTTGTGTAAAATCTGTACTTGAATTTACTGAAAATTGATGTAAATGTAAGCGATCAGTGCTTTTTAGAAAATAAATAAAACAAATCGCGCAACTCTGAAAATACTGTTGAATTTCTTCCATAAAAACCTATTAAAATAACTGATTTGTAAATGATTATTTGTGGCTGTTGCTGGTAAATTTGTAAGGACAGTCAAGAATGTTTGAGTACTTTGTTTGGTTCGAAATTCTGAAGGAATCCCTGAAGGAATTCCTGGAGGCATCCCTACAGAAATTCCTGGAGGAATCCCTGAAGGAATTCTTGAAAGAATCCCTGAAGGAATTCCTAAACAAATTCCTGGAGGAATCCCTGAAGAAATCCTTAAAGGAATTCCTGGAAGAATCCCTAAAGAAATCTCTGTAAGAATTTCTGGAGGAATCCCTGAAGATATTCTTGGAGGAATCCCTGAAGAAATTCCTGGAGGAATCCCTGAAGATATTCCTGGGAGAATCCCTAAAGGAATCCCTTAAGGAATTCCTGGAGAAATCCCTGAAGGAATTCCTGGAGGAATCCCTGAAGGAACTCCAGGAGAAATCCCTGAAGGAATTCCTGGAGGAATCCCGGAAGAAATTCCTGGAGGAATCACTGAAGATATTCCTGGAGGAATCCCTAAAGGAATTCCTGCAGGAATCCTTGAAGGAATTCATTGAGGAATCCCTAAAAAAATTCCTGCAGGAATCTCTAAAGGAATCCTTAAAGGAATTCCTGGACGAATCCCTAAAGGAATCCCTGAAGGAATTCCTGTAGGAATCCCTGAAGATATTCTTGGAGGAATCCATGAAGAAATTCCTGGAGGAATCACTGAAGATATTCCTGGAGGAATCCCTAAAGGAATTCCTGCAGGAATCCTTGAAGGAATTCATTGAGGAATCCCTAAAAAAATTCCTGCAGGAATCTCTAAAGGAATCCTTAAAGGAATTCCTGGACGAATCCCTAAAGGAATCCCTGAAGGAATTCCTGGAGAAATCCCTGAAAGAACTCCAGGCGGAATCCCTGAAGGAATTCCTGTAGGAATCCCTAAAGAAATTCCTGGACGAATCGCTAAAGGAATCCCTTAAGGAATTCCTGAAGGAATCCCTGAAATAATTCCTCCAGGAATCCCTGAAGCAATTCCTGGACGAATCCCTGAAGGAATCCCTAAAGGAATTCCTGGAGGAATCCCTAGAGGAATTCTTGGAGGGATCCCTGAAGATATTCCTGTAGGAATCGTTAAAGCAATTTCTGAAGAAATCCTTAAAGGAATTCCTTGAGGAATCCTGGAGGAATCTCTAAAGGAATTCCTGGGGAAATCCCAGAAGATATTCTTGGAGGAATCCCTGAAGAAATTCCTGGAGGAATCCCTAAAGGAATTCCTTGAGGAATCCCTAAAGGGATTCCTGAAAGAATCTCTAACGGAATTCAGCAGGAATCCCTGAAGGAATTCAGCAGGAATCCCTGAAGGAATCCTTAAAGGAATTCAGCAGGAATCCCTGAAGGAATCCTTAAAGGAATTCCTGGAGGAATCCCTAAAGGAATTCCTGGATGAATCCCTAAAGGAATTCCTGGAAGAATCCCCGAAGATATTTCTGAAGGAATCCCTGGAGGAATCCCTGAAAGAATTCCTGGAGAAATCCCTGAAGATATTCCTGGAGGAATCCCTGAAGATATTCCTGGTAGAATCCCTAAAGGAATTCCTGTAGGAATCCCTAAAGGGATTCCTGAAAGAATCTCTGAAGGAATTCAGCAGGAATCCCTGAAGGAATTCAGCAGGAATCCCTGAAGGAATTCAGCAGGAATCCCTGAAGGAATCCTTAAAGGAATTCAGCAGGAATCCCTGAAGGAATCCTTAAAGGAATTCCTGGAGGAATCCCTGAAGGAATCCCTTAAGGAATCCCCGAAGATATTTCTGGAGGGATCCCTGAAGGAATTCCTGGAGGAATCCCTGAAAGAATTCCTGGAGAAATCCCTGAAGATATTCCTGGAGGAATCCCTAAAGGAATTCCTGGAGGAATCCCTTAAGGGATTCCTGGAGGAATCTCTAAAGGTATTCCTAGAGGAATCTCTAAAGGAATTCCTGGAGGAATCTCTAAAGGAATTCCTGGAGGAATCCCTAAAGAAATTCCTGCAGGAATCTCTAAAGGAATCCTTAAAGGAATTCCTGGAGGAATCCCTAAAGGAATTCCTGGACGAATCCCTAAAGGAATCCCTTAAGGAATTCTTGGAGGAATCCCTGAAAGAATTCCTGTAGGAATCCCCGAAGATATTTCGGGAGGAATCCTTAAAGGAATTCATTGAGGAATCCTTAAAGAAATTCCTGTAGGAATCTCTAAAGGAATCCTTAAAGGAATTCCTGGACTAATCGCTAAAGGAATTCCTGGACGAATCCCTAAAGGAATCCCTGAAGGAATTCCTGGAGAAATCCCTGAAAGAATTCCTGGAGGAATCTCTGCAAGAATTCCTGGAGGAATCCCTGAAGATATTCCTGAAGGAATCCCGAAAAGAATCCCTGGAGGAATCCCTTATATTTCTGAAGGAATCCCGAAAAGAATTCCTGGAAAAATCCCTGAAGGAATTCCTGGAGGCATCCCTGAAGGAATTCCTGGAGGAATCCCTGAAGGAATTTCGGAGGAATCCCTGAAGGAATTCCTGGAAGAATCCCTGAAGGAATTCCTGGAAGAATCCCTGAAGGAATCTCTGAAGGAATTCCTAGAGGAATCCCTGAAGGAATTCCTGGAGGAATCCCTGAAGATATTCCTGGAGGAATTCCTGAAGATATTCCTGAAGGAATCCCGAAAAGAATCCCTGGAGGAATCCCTTATATTTCTGAAGGAATCCCGAAAAGAATTCCTGGAAAAATCCCTGAAGGAATTCCTGGAGGCATCCCTGAAGGAATTCCTGGAGGAATCCCTGAAAGAATTCCTGGAGAAATCCGTGAAGATATTCCTGGAGGAATCCCTGAAGATATTCCTGGAGGAATCCCTAAAGTAATTCCTGGAGGAATCCCTTAAGGGATTCCTGGAGGAATCTCTTAAGGAATTCCTGGAGGAATCTCTAAAGGAATTCCTGGAGGAATCCCTAAAGAAATTCCTGCAGGAATCTCTAAAGGAATCCTTAAAGGAATTCCTGGAGGAATCCCTAAAGGAATTCCTGGACGAATCCCTAAAGGAATCCCTTAAGGAATTCTTGGAGGAATCCCTAAAAGAATTGCTGTAGGAATCCCCGAAGATATTTCTGGAGGAATCCCTGAAGGAATTCATTGAGGAATCCCTAAAGAAATTCCTGTAGGAATCTCTAAAGGAATCCTTAAAGGAATTCCTGGACTAATCGCTAAAGGAGTTCCTGGACGAATCCCTAAAGGAATCCCTGAAGGAATTCCTGGAGGAATCCCTGAAAGAATTCCTGGAGGAATCCCTGAAGATATTCCTGGAGGAATTCCTGAAGATATTCCTGAAGGAATCCCGAAAAGAATCCCTGGAGGAATCCCTTATATTTCTGAAGGAATCCCGAAAAGAATTCCTGGAAAAATCCCTGAAGGAATTCCTGGAGGCATCCCTGAAGGAATTCCTGGAGGAATCCCTGAAGGAATTTCTGGAGGAATCCCTGAAAGAATTCCTGGAAGAATCCCTGAAGGAATTCCTGGAGGAATCCCTAAAGGAATTCCTGGACGAATTCCTTGAAAGAATTCCTGGAGGAATCCCTGAAGGATTTCCTGGAGGAATCCCTGAAGGATTTCCTGGAGGAATCCCTGAAAGAAGTCCTGGAGGAATCCCTGAAGGAATTCCTTGGACAATGAATGAATAAATGTACCCCAACACAATCGGATACAATAACTTGGGTAATGAACTGAGTTGCACCAGAATGAAAAGAGATTTTCTGGATCTTTGCAAGTTTAATTAAAAAATATTGTTGAAGTTATGCTTTTTTATATATATTTATATATATTTTTTAACGTAAAAAAAGAAAATATGTAATCGGAAATTTTTAGTTCTTTAGTTGTCTTGAACTGAATTTTCATCGCTTGGTTCGTATTGAAGCGCCTCGCACTCATCAATGAGGCTATTCACCTTTCCGATGAACTCAACTTCTAGCGATCGGGCCACCTGCAGCGGAAGCTGTTCCATTTGTTGTAATTTTGGACCAGTCTGTTTTATGTTGACGATGTTTATCATCATTGCCTTGCGCCGACCCTGTGATTCGTATGTATGTTGACTGTTGTTTATGTTGAATTGTTTTGTAATAAACCGACCGCCGCGACGAGCAAACGCATCTCTGTGTTCTTCCCCGTATCGCGTACCGAAATTCCCCCGGCAGTTTTGTCGGTACCACTGTGTACCTGGTGGGTCTCCGTGGTCTAGCCTTCCCACAGGTAATGGGCCCAGTGTAGTGGAAGAACCGGTGAAATCGCTCGGAAAGTCGCGGGGTGTGAAATCGTTTCGCAATCGATCCTCCTGTGTGGTGCCGGTCGGTGGGAGCCAATCGTTTAATTGCGCTCGTTTTGGCTTGTGGTCGAGCTGCTGCTGTGTTGAAGAAAACAGCTGCGACCGGGACTGTGAAAATAGTGTTTGGTGTCGCCGTTTCACGTCTGGTTGGAAGTCCAGAGTGCCGCGCAAAGTGCCGGTTAGACTACACACCATTTTGTCCCGCAAAGCCGAAGAAAGTGAATATTGCCATTTTGTGCCGCGAATTCGTTGCCGTAGCCGTAGTGATAATCGAACAGTAGTGACGAAGTCTGTGTGTACTGCCGTCGAGTGGGTACGTTCGATAGTGTTGTTGGCTGTACCTTCGTGAGTACAGTGTGCGCCAACAGAAAAACGAATATTCAGAAATGGCTGAGAAAGTTTTTATCGCCCGTTTGGATAATCGGAATTATCAAACGTGGAAGGTGAAGATCGAAATGTTGTTGATCAGTGTCGATCTGTGGCATACGGTTTCGGAAGAAAAACCGATGCCAGTGACTGCGGCGTGGTCGAAAGAAGATCAAAAGGCTAGGGCCTTGATCATTCTGAACGTTGAGGACAATCAGTTGCCTTTAGTGAAAGACGCAAAATCTGCGGTCGATGTGTGGGAACGTTTGAAGAAGTACCACGAAAAGGCTACGGTGACGTCGCGAGTGTCGCTTCTGAAGAAGCTTTGTAGTTTTAACTATGAAGAGGGTGCGGACATGGAGAAGCACCTGTTCGCGATCGAAGAGTTGTTCGATCGGCTGTCGTGTGCGGGGCAGAAACTCGAAAGTTCGCTGCAAGTGGCGATGGTGTATCGCAGTCTGCCGGAATCGTACAACGGGTTGGTGACGGCTTTGGAAAGCCGGCCAGATGCAGACCAAACGTTGGAATTTGTGAAGCAGCGGCTGATGGACGAGTACCACCGACGGATGGAGAAGCGAGAAGTGTCCGGTGAGCGCAGTGACCGTGCGCTGAAAGCGAATAACGAGGGCAGAGGAAGAAGAAGACAGCGAGTGTGCTACTACTGCCGGAAACCTGGCCACTTCCGCAGGGATTGCCCAGAGCTACGTGAAAGGGAAGAAAAAGGGCCGGAAGTGAAGAAAGCTGTGAAGAAAAATCCCGGAATTTGTTTTGGTGTTGGCGGACGGCGGAAGCGGAACGGCTGGTATGTGGACAGTGGCTGTTCGAGCCACATGACCAGCGACAGGAAGTTCTTCGATAAGATCGACGAAAGTGTGAAGGTTGAAGTGAACTTGGCGGATGGCTCGGTGCTGAGATCCGCCGGTGTAGGAGAAGGCTTCCTGAAGTGCGTCACTGACAACGGGGAAGTGAATGAAGTTGTGGTGAAAGACGTGCTGTATGTTCCGGAGCTGGACTGTGGATTGCTTTCAGTCCGGAAGCTGGCACGGAAGGGACTGCAAGTGAACTTTGTGAAGTCCAGGTGCCAGATTATAAGTCGTAGCGGAGAAGTGCAAGCTGTGGCGGAACTTTGTGGAGAGCTGTACGCTTTGAAGACCGCAGAATGTGTGAAAAAGAGTGGCAACCGCCGGAAAAATGCAGCTGGGCATCCCATTGAGGAGGAGTGCTGCCAAAAAGAACAATTTTATGACTGTTTTGACGAGGGAAACCGATGCTAAGTGTAATCGTGAATAGTCTTTGTGACTTTGTGGTATACTTGACGAAGCAGGAGTGTTTGATGCAAGAGGAGGAACTTAGTGGAGACTGTGTTGTCCAATGAGAACTGTTCAAGACTTTGTGACTGTACAGACAAGTGATGAATACATCGAGGAGGAGTGTTGTAATTTTGGACCAGTCTGTTTTATGTTGACGATGTTTATCATCATTGCCTTGCGCCGACCCTGTGATTCGTATGTATGTTGACTGTTGTTTATGTTGAATTGTTTTGTAATAAACCGACCGCCGCGACGAGCAAACGCATCTCTGTGTTCTTCCCCATATCGCGTACCGAAATTCCCCCGGCAGTTTTGTCGGTACCACTGTGTACCTAGTGGGTCTCCGTGGTCTAGCCTTCCCACACCATTTGCGCTGCCAAGTACGATGCAAACCGCTCGTGCCTCGGTCGCTTCGCTCCCCATCCATCGACCCGCTCTTGTACGGACGCAAGGATGCTTTGCATTTGCATTTCTACGCCGTCGTCAAGTTTCCGGCGGCGCTGACGATGCCCTGATGGTGTGCTTCCGACAGGAGTGGTAGCGCTGGTGTCAAGCATATTCTCCTCGCCGTCTTCCTCCTGTTCCGCAGCATCAACTTCTGAGTTGGACTGAGAACAAGACTGGGAAGAACCGGAAGAACCAGGAGCAGCGTAGTTGGAACATGATCTGAAAAAAGAACATTGCTGACTTTAAGCACTGAATAGGTCGAATAAGGAATTTTGGAGTTCTAAATATACTTTGGACATTTGGCTATATTATGTGCAAATTGACACATAAAATTTAGGAAAAATATGAATAATACAAAGCAATGTCTTCGAATTATCTCTTTTTGCTGAATTTTAGGCATCAAAACAAACATAATATAAGCAAAGGTCCAAAATATAGCCAGATGCCCAAGATGTATCATTTACCCTGTAATATGTAATACTCACGGTCTTGCTTCCATATGTGCGCCAAGGAACAATAGTTCCTTATACAGCGGCCATCCCGGACTCGAGCTACCCCCAGCTCCCGATCGTGAATCTTCCGCCAGTTTGCGTTTCAAACTGCCAAAACGATCCCGGAGGCTCCTCCAGCGGGCTTTTACTTGCTCAGCTGAAAAACAAAGGTTATTTTAAGATTGATGTTTTAATTTATACAGTAAAATACAACATTTAATAATTACCTGTTTTATTTAGCTGCCCCGCAATGTGCATCCAAATGTGCTCTTTTTTTTTTGGGCGTTTCGGTACTCTTTTGAGCCCTTTGAGTACAGACATGGGTACTCTTTTACTAGAACAATTAACTTCTCTTCAAAACTAGCCATTTTTTTTATTTTGAATCTTCCTTCACGCGTTGGCTGATGCGTCAAGTTTGAAGATTTTCAAAGTTTAGCACAGCGTCAGCGTTTTTAGTACATGCGTGCGTTTGACGCAACGCATCATTGTGGGTTGCTGCATTGAATATCATTGCTTTAAACTTAGCTGTCAGTTAAAGCTGACGGTGAAGTCGACGCTGACGGACCATTGTGGCCGCAGCTTTAATTTCAAGCGTCACGCTGAATAGATTGTTCTTCACGTGCAGAATCACTCTGCACTCTGAATGGAAATTTCTTAACGTGCAGCTTCAGTCACTGCTCATGTTCGAAAGTTGTAAATACTACTTGTTCGAAAAGTTTTTTTTTTTTCATACCAAAAGTGTAGTAACTTTTGTGGATTTTGTTTTTGAGTAGATGCTACATGTAGTAAAGTTCATCGTTTTTTATTCATATCACCCATTATTATTCAGCCAAACGAATATTTTTTTTCCGTGTACGAACAACGCGTTGAAAGACCGGCCAGGGACAGCTTGGAAACCGAACCGATCAATTTTGACACCCGAAACCGGAAACCGCATCTGTCAAAACCGGTCTATCCACCGGTGCACTCCATTTGTTTTGACTCTATTTTCCCATCTCGCTTGCTCCCGTGCCAACGAACGGCGTCAGAAAACAAACGAGCAGAGCGACAAGGACGCCGACTGCGGCGATTTGCAAAAAAACGCAACACCGTCGTCATTCGTTGATGGGACCGTGCTGCCGGATTAGGCAATGCTTATATCAGATCACAAATCTTACATTCGATAAAAATCATCTTGAAGTGGTGATTGAAACGCAATGGTTGAACGAGGAACTTCTTATATTTAGGTCTTTACAGGACGAAGGTTGGATTGGGAATGAACATAATTTTCACTTGTTAGTCTGTCTAAACAATTAGGTAACTAGGGAGATGTGTTGATCGGTAACTAGATTAAACTCAAAAAGGATGATTACTTCGATCTTCAACACCCCCTCTTAATCAGCCTATCCTAAAAAATGTACTACACACATCTCTACAGAATCGAATATTGTTGACGAAGATCTCTTCAATTGGGTTTATAAGCTGGGATACCAAAACCATTTCCAGTTTGACGTATCCATTTTGACTTCTTGTCATCTGGTGGTCTTTTCACGTGTTTATACCTGTATGCTGGTAACGAGTTGTCGGACGACCCTTTAATAACTTTCATGCGTGTTGATTTGCCAGCTTGAGCATTATTTCCAGGGAACACCAAAACCACATCCGGATGAGGGCACGTTACTTCCGAGCGTTTCGCAGACCTGTCCAAGGGAAACTTGTGCTTCGGTTCGATGTACTGCTCTCGATCTTGATGCAAGTAAAACGCAACTGGAACGTCTTGAACAGAATCTTCAGTTGATTGTAGTTGATTTTCATTCGTCGCTACATCGTCGGAACAAAGGCTTCCTTGGTCTTCTTCGAAAATTTCCCCCTCTTGCTCAAGGCTTCCAGCATCAACTAGATTCATTCTGTCATCAGGAACCATCTCCATCGCCGCTTGATCTTCCATCCTTGAATGGTCTAGCTGCCGGTTCCAAGAACTAGCGTTTTCCTCGGTGCACATTTCATCTCCATATGACAAGTAAACGTCCATCTCGTACAAATCGTCTCTAATGGGACACACGCCAATAGTATCGCCATTGAAACTTATCTCTGCCGTTGTTGCTTCAAACGTTACCTTCATTCCAGCCTTTGTCATCATCTTCACTGATAGCAGATTCGCACGTACATCCGGAACGTACAGTACATTGTCGATTGTACACGTGACTCCCCGGCTGCTGGTTCCCTCAATTCGTCCTCTATGCCATGCGATTAACGATTGATTGTCCTTCGCCACAGAAAGAACAACAGGTTGCTTCAATTTCTCCAAGGAAACAAAATATTCCTGTCGATTCACTAGGTGATAACTAGCACCGGAGTCCAGCTTGAAGGTAACTGTTCTTCGGCTACTGCTATCCGTCGACTTAAGGCTCATGAACGCAACTGCTTTTCTGTTGGCCGCCACATTCGCTTCCGCTGGTAATTCGCTTCTGCAGTCCTTCGCTTTATGGCCCTTTTTATTACATCGATGACATCGTCCCAGGAACTTATCACTTCGTTCTTCACACCATGCCTTCTGCTGATTTCCAACGAACGCAAACGGCTCCTTCTGATATACCTCGGTTATGCGATCGGATTTCTTCATTTCTTCCGCTAACAATCTCTCTCTGACGACATCCAAGGTCAGGTTTTCCTCTCCCAAGTTTTCCAACGCCGTAACCAAAGGGTCGTAGCTCTCCGGAAGGGTAACGAAAAGCTGGGACACCAGATCACTGTCTTGAAGTTTTGCTCCTGCCGATTTGAGTTTCCGGATCAGTTCATCGAAAATCTTCAGATGGTCCTTGATCGATGCATCTTCTGCCATCTTGAGCTTTGCGAGTTGCTTGCGTATCAGCGTCTGCGAGGAAACCGACTTCTTGGCGTAAATTCCCTCCAAAGTGGTCCAGATGTCCTTCGCTGTTTCCTTCTCCCGGATAACATCCAACAAGTCGTCGTGGATAAATGAAATTATCAGGTTCACAGCCTTCCCGTCCATTTCTTGAAATTTTGGAAGTTCGGCTTCGACGGTTGGCGCATCCTTCTTGACCGCGTCCAGCAATCCGGCTGACTTCAGTAACTTCTCGACTCTAAATTTCCAGTTCTCGAATCCAGCACCGGTGAACTGCGGAATCCCGTGTACTAATTCTCTGCGCGTAGGGTCCATAACCTCTTGAAGTGGTGATTGAAACGCAATGGTTGAACGAGGAACTTCTTATATTTAGGTCTTTACAGGACGAAGGTTGGATTGGGAATGAACATAATTTTCACTTGTTAGTCTGTCTAAACAATTAGGTAACTAGGGAGATGTGTTGATCGGTAACTAGATTAAACTCAAAAAGGATGATTACTTCGATCTTCAACAAATCACTTTAATTGCTTCATAAAACAATGTAATAGCGAGTTTCAATACCAAATTTCCATACAAATTGTATTTGAATGGTTTTTGATGAAGTTCAAGCTTGAAAAGAGCAACGATCCAGCCGTTTCACCTGCTTCGAAACAAAACTTTTCCTGGCAGCACTGGAACGCCGACGTCGCGCTCGAAGACACGGCCATCAAGAGGAAAAAAGTAAAGACTCGATTGTACCGTGAGTGAGAATAGAAGTGCTCTCTTGAGTGTGCGCCCGCGGACGGTTTTTGCGGTTGGTAAAAAGGTAAAAATTCGACTTAATTCCGCTAGATTTTGCAATAATCGGTTAGCTTAGCGTCCGGACGACGATTTGCGCTAATTTCCACGGGGAAAACTGACCGATTAGTGGGCAAAAATCCGTTAGGAAAAACCACGGTGCTTCGCGTGTGGAAAATCGACATTTTGATTTTGTGCGTCGTGCTCCGGAATAGAGACCGAAAAAAATGTGTGCAAATTTGGTGGTGAAAAAATTCAGCTGAATGATAATCTTTATTTCCTCCCTTGTCCTGCAGAGAGTGGTGTGGTGTAGAGAGGAGAACGGAGATTGTGGCACAGGAGAACGGATCTAATCCAGATAGAAGGTAAAACAACAGAAAACGAAGGAAAAATGTCTGGAAATACGTGCTTCAAGTGTGACCGGCCGGGACATTATGCCCGTGATTGCCAGAACGTTGGCGGCGGAGGTGGCGGTGGCCGCCCGGGAGGACCCCGCGACAGACAATTCGGCGGTGGTGGCGGCGGACGGCGCGAGAAGTGCTACAAATGCAACCAAATGGGACACTTTGCACGTGACTGCAAGGAGGATCTGGACCGTTGCTACCGCTGTAACGGTAAGTCCACTTTCACCCCACTTACTGATCGTGTTTTTCTATGCCGGGAGTTTCTCACGCAACACGTTCGAGATAGCGTGTTTCTTTAGTCGTACCCTAATTGCAGAGCTTTGACCTAGCATTGCGCGAGAAACTCATCCAATTCGGAAGTTAATCCAGGGGTAATTCCTTTCCCAAAAGATTCATTTTGAGGGGGGTACTACGAGTTACGATTTATCACCGTTCAATCAATATTCGCCGCATCACCACCGAATGCTTGCCGCTTTGGTAGCGGGAATTTTCGTGTGTGCTAGAGAGGGAAGAAACGCGAATTTTGGGGCTCTGCCGAAAGGCAGAAAGAGAGCGCACCATCGGTGAGCAGGAAACAATCCTCTCTAGGCGATTTGCAGGCCGTTGATAAAACATCTTTGACGTATCAAATCAACGTTTCTAGTGCTGCCAGTTCGCGTCTTGTGGTCGAATTTTGATAATCAATAAAAATGATGATTACAAACATCATGTTTTCAATGTTAATCCAATAGCTAGGACTGTTTAACAGTTTGGAACAAATTTCATAATATATATGGCAGGACTGGTAGCATGTATCTTTGTTCAGTACCAACATTTCCAACAGTATTGCTAACACCATCAAAAATTGCGAAATAACTCTGTGTAAAACTTAATGAAAATAAAATAGTTCAAAATCGTCATTAGATATCTATAAACTATAAAACATGGAATGTTTGTTATGCCAAGAAAACATTAAGCATCCTTGGAAGTTGCTATTTGGTATAGACCTAATCAAATTCACCACAGTGATGAATTTGCCCCCGGACTACGGTACATTAGAACTCAATCAAGTTTCAACAGATGTTACTGTCCTGGAGGTATCCCTGGTAAAAATGATTTGAATATTTGGCTAATTTCTAAATAAAAAAAATATGAATGCATTTCTGAAGGAATCATTATAAAATCTTGAACGACAATTTTGTGGAAATCTTAGAAAATACTGGTTGAATTCTTGCAAATGTTCTAAACGAGAATCTTGGATGAAGTTCTAGAAAAAGATGACGTAACATCTCTAGATATCCTTAAAATTTTTCCAGATTACCTAAAACGAAGCTTTTAGAAGGATTTCTTAGGGAGATTTTTGGCAGATTGTCTCGAGAGGGAGTGGGGTTCGTAAAGCCCAATCAAGCGGAATCGTGTTTCGCGTTACCGGAGTGAAATGTGTTTTATTTTTTTTCGGTTCCCAAATATTATGTGTTGATGCCAATTCTGGACAAACATTTCAAAAGGGTACATCGACATTGTTAAACATTGTCTTCGCAAGACGCTGTTAACGCAGTTGAATTATTCAACTCGATAACGCTCACCAATACCATTATCAGGTAGAGCTAAAAAGGGCTCAACAGCAACGTTTCTGAAAAAAGGCTCAATACCTCTTGGGCGCTTTTCTAATGTTTGTCCAGAATTGTGACTTCAGTTAAGGATGGATTACCAACTGGTGAGTTCGTCTCACGCTTGTGAAAACACAAATTTGTATCGTGGCAATGATAATTTTTTTTTAATCCAGAGGCGTCGTTACCTAATTAATGGACGGCCCCTAATTTATTTGTCCCAATTGCTAAAAATAACCTTTGAATAGTTTGACATTAGAATTGTCGACGCAATGATAGATAACTTTTTTTAAATTGAGGCTGATCATTAAGTTTTCGATCCCTCCCACTAACTAAACTCCTGTGATGCAGAGGTAATCTCGGTTTCTAGTAGCAAAATGCTTAAGATAATAAAATCTTCGAGCTGTTTAATGAAATACATAGTAAATGAAAAACCGAATTTAGTACGTTACCATTTAATTCCTCCAGAGTTTGTATCCTTTGAAAGATTTTACAGAACTCAAATGTAAGACCGTCTTCAGTGTCATGTACTTGACTCGACTTGAAGAAAACCATCGTATGCACACATTTTTAATTTGAACTAGGTATAGTCATAATTCCTTACCTTTTTTTGTAGAAACTTAAAATTTAAGAGCTATTAGGTACATTGTTCGGATTTTGGCGGGAAATCTCTGTAGCGTTTACTGTGAGTACGCTCAAAGCTGAAAAATTCAATTTATTCAGTAACTTTATAATTAGTAATTTAACTAGTTGCTTACATTTTCTGTTTTCCTCAAGATAAGCCCACAACCGACGACTCATATCCATCATTATTCAAAGCTCGACACGTTTAATATGTGGTCTCACTTTCAACTTAATCGAATAAGAACAAACTTTACAGCTTAATTATTCAAATAAATCTCGAAATCCTCACGACCACGCTATATGGCATCAACTCACTATCACTCGCCTTTTTCCGATGTTTACATTATCTAGGGAGTCGATGCCAGTTATGGACCACCTACAGAAAAACATAAAATTAACACTAAAAGCAACTTTATTCCTATGAAAATCCACCGGGGGAACTTCGATTACATTGCTAGTCAGCAGTTTCAGGCAAAATATTTAGTTTGAGACGCATAAATACAGATATTTGAACAGTTTTGTAAATTAAACCACACAAGAGGGTCCATAATACGCATTTCCAGGTGGGTCCGTAATAGGCTCGTCGGCAGCGAGCCGGATTACATGGGAATCAAATGGAGGGTCCATAATACGCAACGTCAAGTTTGTAAACAATCCTATTATGGACCCCGGGAGGGTCCATAATAGGCATTCGGACAACAGTTTTTCAAATGCATATTTCGCTGGCAAAATCGAATGATTTTGTATGTTTCATAGACGTACTATGACGTAAAGATATTGAATTTGTTGTTAGACTGCACAAAACGTATATGCGTCTGAGATATCATTGCGGAAAAGCGTGTAGAATAAATTTCAGCTACTAAGGGGTCCATTACTAGCATTGAAACCCTAGATGGCCTTATGCATATTGGAGAAAATAAGAACATTCCACATTCTCTCTACATTTGGTTGGCTATCGTTATAGGGGTTCTTAGAACGGTGCACACCTAGCGGTTTGTACGTACATACCTTCCCTCTTTTGTAGAAACTTCACATTTTAAAAGCTGTTAGCCCTGATCTTTCGTGAGTGAACTTGACATCCTTGTACAAAGTGATTACTATTCCCTCTCAGTAAAATAAATGATCATAGAGTAAAGACACTTGAATGAATTTTTATTTTTCAGTGCATATTCAATTTTGAATAAGTATAACATTTGTATTGACTATGTATAGAAAACATATTTATTCTTTTGCCTTTATTTCCAGCTACATACGTTGTTTGAAAAGCATTATAGTTGACAGGCACATTATCCAGAAGCATATGTTTTAATCAAACGTAGCATATTTTTTCCATGAAAAAATCCCATAACTACACTATGGGCGATCAGGTGCCCAATAATCGAAAAAATAACTTGTTCTGATAGGTTTCTCTTGTACCTCATTCCATAGTAAACACTTCTGCTGGGTAAATCCATCACATTGGGGTTATGACTCTGTGTCTAGTCAGGAATAGGGTCTGATTGGTATGGTAGTATGCAATAGAGTTCGGAAATGATAGACAGACTTTGAGGAAAGAAGTTTTCAACGTAAGGCAGTAGCACCTTGGATCTTGGAGGGCGCAGGTCTGGAGAGTTGGGCAGCTGTTCATGCTGGGTTACATTACGTAGAAAGTGGAATCTGTTTTGCCGCTCACAAATTATGGGAAGTATTTGAAAATGGCTTCTTGTTTAGATTGTGTAACGCAAGAGAGCATTTTTAGCTCTCCGTTATATTAGGAGGTTATTATAGTGCAGGGTCTACTGATGACTGTGTATTTTAAGGGTGATTGAATGAAAGTTTTGTTGAGGGAAGTTACCGTTGAATTTTAGCATTTCGTAATTGTTTCGAAATGTTTGTCGGACAATGAGAAAGAATTTTTGAAGTATTTGTTAGATACTATATGCGCTTTTGCACTTATAAATGCTTTATTAAATAGAGATACCATCAGTGCACCAGATTCCGCTCATTTAAGGGAAGCTATGTGTCCAAATGTTTATTATAAAATAACTATTGTATCGATCAAAACTATTTTCATGTCGCAATGTAGCTCCAAGTATAGGTTATCAGGGACAAAATAAAAAGAATTTGAAAAACTTTCATAAAAATATTGAATTGCATTTGTTACTGCATCTAAGTGTTCCTATTTCCGCTCACGTTAAACAGATTTCGGGACGAACTTACTTAAAAATGCATTACTTCGAATTTATTTATTCCTGATTTTTTATGATCAAACTATAGCTACTACTGCAATAAAAAAGGCTGTATACTAGAATCGACATTTTTAAAAAAAATTGTTTAATTTTCTGCATGAGAGATTATTGGAACACACAAAAATACCTAGTGGTCCAATAACCGCTCACGAGGTCTTGTGAAAATGATGTCAGACGACTTCATTTAAAAGTTGTTAGTATTGCTAGAATATATCCGCGCGAAAAATGTTGGTTTTTGACACGAAAAATCAATTTTTACACTAGTAAGCGGAAATAGAGGCATGAGCGGATACTGGTACACTGATGGTACTTAGTGTTAGGGAAGTGTAGAAGAATAAATTATAATTTATTAGAATTTTCTGATTGAGGCAGAGTTTACATGTTACCAGTGCTGTAAAACGGTGAACAGATTTTGTTCATGCACAAAAGAAAAATGCTATCGCATCGGTGGTTCCTTTTGTGCGATTGCGTTCTTGCTTTCTTTGTTCACGATCGTCCGAACACATATACTGTAGAGGGCATCGCATCATTTTATTTTGACATGCAATCACGCGTCCGATTCTCTGTGATATTTCCACAATAACACCATGTATCGGTTAATTTTCTCAATACTGTCGTACATTAGTTTGTAATCTATCTATTATAATCATAATCCACCCAATCATTTACGAAAATACCTATGAACGTAAAAAAGAACTGCTGTTCACTACATATCCGTCCTTCGGGGTAATAACCGTCCGTTACTGGAACGCTGGGGAAAAGGGCCGCTACGTCGAAAGAAACCATCATCTCGTCATCCTCGATGTGTGCTGACGCTAATAGTTTCTGAGAGAACTTCTAGGGGCTCATTCATTTATTTCATTACGCTGAAAATGGCCATTTTATATTAATATTCTACAAATTTTGTATGAGCCGTAACATCGTGAGGATACCCACTCACCCCCTTCAGCGTTATGAAATTTGTGAATAAGCCATAGGTGTTTTAACTGATCTACAATATAAAACGATTCCAAATACTATTGCTGGTCCGATTATCACCTAACATTCCATATATTTCCGGTTCTCCATTCTTGGAACCTCATCAGACAGTGCCAGTTTGGACTAAGAAGCTTAATTAAAGCGGTTTTGAGATAATCCAAATGACGCATCGAAAAACTCTTCTAATACCTGTCAGAGTTACGCAAATGCTCCCCAAACCAAGACCCTGGCGAAATATTTTATTCTTTAACTCCTGTACCGGTAGCTTCATATTTTACCGCGAAATAAATATTCAAATTGTTATAACTTTTTTGTTTTTCGAGATTTTTGCACCATTCTTCCACAAGTTCTCAAAAAACTCTTCTAGTTTTAGAATCTGTGTCGATATTGAGCATTGGTCATCTGGTTCCGAAGATATTCTAGAATTCTTCGGAGGACCGACGCGTAACCATAGCCCGGGGCCCCCGTTAATTTCTCAGGCTTCAGAATTTTAATCATATTCGGATATTCACTCTTCGGAACAATACATTAATAAGAGTATGTTGTGAAAAACTGAAGCAATTTGGTGAAGCCGTCTTTGAATAATGAGCATTTCTTCTTCAGTTTTTACAACATACTCTCATTCTTGACTGAATAATGGTTATATTGCTGAAATGGCGCTCTTACATCGACTTTACGAACATGAGCAGCACAGAGTGCAACTCAGAATTAACTAAAAAAGTGTGATAGCCTTCAAAATTAAAGTTTGAAGGTTTAATATGTCACTTATATTTCATATCGCTTGCTCAATTTTAGAATCTTCAATCAGTAACATATTTAATTCCAAAAATTTTGTACTTTAGAACTATAAATTAAAAACAAAAAGTGTTCGAGCATGCAAGATACACTCCAAAAATTTATCAAATTCGAATCATTACAAAAACAGTATACCACTTTCATTTTGAAATCCTATAGACTTCCATTTTGAAATCCTATAGACGACGATTAATTACGTACTTCACATAACTTTTATATAACAAGTATATAGGTAATGAAATCAACTTAAGCTAAAATCATAGACACAATCATATAACCTTTATATGAAACAATTATACTTCATATTTCCAATCAAAATAGGAATAAATTCAAATGCTTATGCACTCGTATGCAGGTTTACCGTTTAAAAACATTTATTCAGCATATCATTAGTACAAAATCCATTGTATTTTGAACCATATAGACATTCTCCTAGGATGAATCAATGGTGTCAATGGTGTTTTTATTACCAATTGCTATGGTTTCGACAACTCGGATGTATCAAATACAATTACTCTGCTGGAAATATTGTGGCATGCTGCTTCTTCAACCATGAGCATCGGTTCCACAACAATTTCTGTAAAATTGAAACGAAGTCTATGAATCGTATCCTTAAAGTAATTGGTGCATTGTTTTCCGGTACATCATTACAAGGAATCCTAGAACAAATTTGGAGCAAAGAGTAATTCGGCATTATGTGCCAACTGTTTTTTTACAATGTACCATTCAAAACTTGCAACAACTCGTATGAAGATGGAAAGATTCACTAGCGAACTGTGCAATGACTACTATATCGTTGTAAATAAACATATACTAGAATTTTTGCAATTTCTCATCGTAATAGGCTGATTTTCATCACGCCAATCTGTCATGAAACGGCCTACTTTCCTGCACTGAAGTGTGCAGTGCGGGAATAGTCATTACGCATCTAAAAACAGTGCTGTAATGATTCATTACGCATTACGTTTTGAGTTGCGTAATGAATCGTTACACAACCATTTTTCAGAAATTATAAAATGATGGTGAATGCATTCCGATATTATTTCCAATGCCCTCAAGTGATGTTCTACGAAATTGCAAAAAATGTTGTACGTAACTCGTTACATAATTCGATTTTTACAGCACTCGTAGAAATTATCCTACCCGGCAAGCCTCGTAGGATAAATTTACAACCCGTTCTGTAAAAATCATCATTCTGCAACTTGTTCCGTAAACTACTATTTTCACATTATTCAATCATATGCCATTTATCTGATTTTGTGATTGACTATTGATATCCGATTGGTTTTATGTGAAGTTCAAATTGCTTTCTTGAGCTTGAGCTTGAGCTTGATTGGCCGCCCGTGGATGCACTCCAGTATTGCCAGATCAGCTGCACTTACACAAGGAACCAACCGAATGACAGCTTGGGATTAACAGGCATCCTCAGTGTATAAGTGCTGGTGATCTTCTATTTTTAGGCAACAATGGCACCTGCCACGTCAGAATGCAGACCAATGAGGGGAAGGGGGAGGAATTGATGATGCATTGAACTGACTCCCACGTAGACCGTATATACCACTGCATCCACGTCAGTTCATGCGGGAGTGTATGGATTGGGGGAAAGGCATGGCAGAGAGGTTTGCTTTTGTGGTTAGCAGACTGCCTATGTATCAGGCGTAAGAAAGGCGTGCGCGTGGAAGTAGGAAGCGTTAGGGAAATGGTTTCTTGTCCGTCTATGGTTCTAGCGTTTGCTATGAACGAATAGTTTGAGCGTGATATATTTAGAATGGAAGATAGAAGCAAGTGAGAGATATACAACTACAAAGTACGAGGAAAGGGACGGGCCTGGGATTGAACCCATGAACTTCTGCATATGAAGCAGAAGCGGTAGCCATCAGACCACCAACCCCGTCTTATGTGAAGTTCAAATTGCTTTCATATAAATATTATTTATCTTTTATTGGATCCTCATTGGATAACTATGACATCAATTAAATAACGATTGAGGTACGAATATATGATTTTTCAAATACAATCAAATGGATTGGTTCAGTGTATAATCAAAACGATGTGCCCAACACCTTGTCAGTAACACGAATGTTCCAACGCATACGATCTGCAATGACTGAGCAAACGCTTCATCCACTATTCTTTCATTCCCTAATTGACCTGCATTCTGAAATAATAAACGCCATTGTTACATGACGCATTGGTCATGCAAAGCAGATCTGAAGTTCCTGTAGAATGATACTCAATAAGGTTCAGGCAAGATGTTGTTTCAAACAAATTACGAATTCACTTGTTGATCCTTCTATCCAATTTAGAGCTAAGGACTAACCTTAGTTGAGCATTAAGAACCCACCTAACTACATTACTAAATTAGCACTAAAATTCAATGCAGGGCGAATAATAACATCTTCCATTCTTCTTTCGATCTTCCAGGAAGCGGCCACATCGCCCGTGACTGTAGTCTCTCACCAGATGACTCTTGCTGCTACAACTGCAACCAGAGCGGTCATCTGGCGCGCAACTGCCCGGAGAAGAGCGACCGGGACATGAACGTGTCGTGCTACAACTGCAACAAGAGTGGTCACATCTCGCGGAATTGCCCCACCGGGGACAAGAGCTGTTACAGCTGCGGCAAGATTGGCCACTTGAGTCGCGACTGCACAGAGAACAAGGGTCGCGATTAGAAGTCGGGTTATGCGTCGTCGTGGTGCGTCAGCAGCAGCAGCAACAACAATGCTAATATTAACAACAACAACAATACTGTCGGCAGCAGCAACGTTTTAAACCACAGCAGCAGTTTGAACCACATCAATAATAATAATCATACCAACAACAACAATAATAACAACGGTGCGGCAATGGCCGGTTACTATCGCTTGCCTCCGCCCTTGCCGCCCCTGCAATCTGCCGCCGAACAACAAAAGCAGCAGCAACAACAACATCAACAGCACCTATTCGGTGGCCTGAATCCGTTCCAGAACCATCTTCACCAGTCCCATGGCCAACATCATCATCAACAGTTTCCTACTTATTCCGCCGAGAATGCGCTCAAAGTAACGCCCCCGCAACAGAATGCTGCCTTTCTGCTGCACCAACAACATCAACAGCAACAGCAGCATCATAAGAACTCTTACTACAACAGTGCATCGTCTCCGATTGGGGCCCATCTGGGGCATTACACCGCTGCGACCATCGTTTCTGGGTCCAATTCCGGATCCAGTGGCGGAACAGGTGGAGGAGGAGGGACTAGTGCTGCCGCCGCCGCTGCTGCTGCCACCCTTCACGCAAGCAAACCACGATTCAAGTTATAATATACACTTTGATAACAAATGATTATAAATAATAATTGAACGAATGATACACACTAAAAGAAGTTTGATGAAATCAAAAAAAAAAATAAGGAAGAGGAAGCAGAGCAAGGAGTAAATTATCTTTCACAAAAAAAAATGGAGAAAACATAAAACACTAGAAACCAACCATTTAATATACACACAACACAAACACACTCACTTAAAAGAGAGGAGGCGGGGAAAATTGTTTTTTCCTACATTTTTTTACGTGTTGTTTCAAAACTGTACGAAACCGCCTAAATTATACCCTACAAATATAATATTCATTTTTTTTTTGTTCGTATGGAGAGAGTAAATAAAGAGGCCAGGAGAGAGCAGAACCCCATTGAAAGGTTTAATGCAACAACACGTTCGTCTTTTTTTATGTTCGTTTATTTCCATTTTATTTGTTTCTACTTTAATCTTAACAACTATTTAGGTTAAGATTTTTAGAGGGTGGTAGTAAACCAGAAACACGTTCTGTTCACGTGTCGGAAATTGATTCTTGTTTGTGGCGCTTGGTTCCAAACCGTTGGGAAAACCCCTTCTGATCGTACGGATATATGTTTCTGTCGTAGGTCTAAATATTCTACAAGGTCGATTTGAGCAAAACTGTTTAAGGAGTTAAGGGAAAATGTTGCGATTCCTTTCGTGTCGGAACAGAAGCTGCTTTGGCGTCGTTAGACCGCATGGGCTTTTGAGGAAGCTTAGTATTTTCGAAGTTTACCCTAAAAGACCCATAAACTGGGCCTAACTCGAACGACAGCAATAACTTGAATAGATCGTTTGGTAGGTTATTAGATTCTTCATTAAATATGGCTTGAACATGAATCAATCTTATATGATTAGTGCAAAAACGTTGGTTCATAATTACGGGGCATTGGAAACCATATCAAAGTTATGAATCAAGGATAAGACGATTCCACAAGAAACGCCGAAATGTATGCTTTCACTAATACACCATTCATATACCTCGTTGATAAATTGCTGTTATAGTGTTCTGATCCATAGTATGAGTCGATTTGATCCTATTCCACTGATCCACATCTGTTGGAAGGACAATGTTTGAAATGTATATCGAAATCGATACGATGCTTTTTCATAATTACCCGCACATTTAGAGGTGCAATGCAATGCCAGGGAGGTAATTTTGTTTTGTGCAGCATCACCGTACCGTTCAATCATGTTTTGTTCTGAAAAATAACCCTTAGTTGATTCATAACTGTATCTAGTAACACTATTTGAAAACTTCATATTTTCGCAAATTTCAATGTGACATGCTACTACAAATGTTTCGGGTCATGTAGATTGCAAATATGTGCTTCACATAGGTACTACCTTGACGCAATGTAATTAGATCCCAGATTCCAAATACGATTTGTCAATATGCATGACAACCTTCTCAAGTATATTCTCAATGTTTACGTTTGGCAGTTACACATGTTACACTAGATATGGTCATGATGATACTTTGGATTGAGGCTGCCCTGAATGTAAAGCCATTTGGCATAATCGATCAAATGACCGTTAGGCAAACAACCATTAGGCATAATTGTTTGATATAGTTAAATGAATGGCTTTATGTCAAATGATTACAAACTGAACCCATTACCCAATAGTTTGCTGAAATTTGCCGAGTTGAAGTGTTCAGCAATCAAAATAACTGAAAAATTTAGCAACTTTTTTCTAGAACAGTTCAGCAATATTTTTTTGATTCCAGCGAAAAAAAAAGATGGTTTGTAAGCCATTTGCTTACATGTTGAACTCTACTTAAAAACTATTAATAATCTTGGTTTAACTTAACGCTATCAAAACATTCGAAAAGCGTTAAAAATAAAATTCTAGAAATCAGGTAAGTGTTTTTAGTTCCGTGCGGTCCATCACAAAAGTTACCGAACCCATGAGGTCTAACGATCGACTCTTGAATTGAAAAGAAATCACGAACTACGTTCATTATGCGCTTAATTTAAGAGGGGGGTTTATAATTTCATCAACAACCCCACACGCGTAAACTGTGAGGTCAATTCTGCCGCGCATTGTTACACTGATAATCGCTAGCTTAGGAACCTGAATTAACACATTTTTTTTTCGTAGAAAAATAAGCTTAAGACTAATTATTAATCGGAACCCTCAAAGGGTGCGCTGAATGATGATGACCAACACTAATTCGATTCGTCCCTCTAGTTGACCTATTTAGGACTTTTGTTTGATTCTCTTCGTAATCCTCCCGTTAATCACTACTACTCACACATTACACAAACATAATGCAACGCTAAGTTTGACATAGACAAAAGATTTAACGTTTATAAATTGAATTGGGAAACATTTAAGAAAATTACAAACAAAAATCATAGATCTTTGCGTCGTATTAGTATAAAGCAAGCAAAATATTTACTAAATAAAAATTGATTGAACAAAATATGAATCTAATGAACAAAATCTATAAACACTGCAAAAGGAAATAAGAAATCCAGATTTTAGTGTCGATAAACGTCTATATACTAAAAACAAGCAAAATGTAATCGTACAAAAAACGAACAAAACCAGAAGCAGAATAAGACGCGGAGAAGAAGGAAAGCAGGTAACATTAAGAAGCAAACCGAAAGAGGGAGATGGGAAAAGAGCGGTCAAAACTATGGAAAACTTAAAAAGGAAACCAGTGAATTGCAGTGCCCGGACGATGAGAACAAAAAGTAAACGGGAAAGTGAGAGGCAGGCAGGAGAAAAAGGTACACACAAAAACACGATTCAAGCTATGTTATTCTTTTTTAAACTGTGATAACAGCCAAATCTTGAAGCAAAGAACGACGAGAAACGTACGGAAAGCAGGAGAACTAATTAAACGTAGAACTACGGAAGCAACGTTCATACACAAATATATATATTTTTTTCTCTCTAGGACTAGGGATTCTGAGCAACCACGCCGTCCCGACCCCGGAAGGTTGCTTTTCGGCAGCGAACTTTTAGAAATACAAGCATGTTACAAATTTAAAAGAGGGTAAAATCTACAAAATATGGGGAAACTCAAAGTTTCACGAAATTTCGGTTCGGTGGAAGCCGTTTCCTTAGCCGTCCTCGCATTTACAGAAGGAAAAGCGGGAAGGAGTTTCCCACAATCTGTGCGGTTTGGGTCATTTAACCGAAATGCCCCACAATCCGACGCAAATGATCGGAAACTCTCTTCGAGCGACACAAACCGTGGAAGCCTGACAATGAAGCAACTATTACGTGTTATCGTTTTATGATAACGTTGTCACTTTGTTTAAATCGCATTTTGTTCACCTTTTATACAAACACTAACAAAACCAGAAGAAAAGGAGACGGAACTTAAAGCTACTTACAGTAATTTTTAAACTCACGCGAAGACCCCCAGGTGGCGAGGAAGGCGAGCAAATTAACGCAAATAACAAAAATAATGCAAAGAGTACCTTTAAAACGAAAAACAAACGATTAATTTAAAAAAGAAACGAGAGATATTTTTACAAATTGAAGATAACACATTTTTCGTGTGACCAAAAAGTCGTAAATGTAATTGCAAGAAAGCTAACCAGAGTTGGACAGTCAGTGCGGCGCTACGAAGCGTACAATTCTAATATTCCTAAGTGCTCAAAGTGAAAGACGAAATGGCGAACAAAGAGAACCGGAAGGAGAAAATACGTTCTTAGGAGGTACTTACCAAAACAAAATCAGCGAAAGCAAGAGAAGGTAACCTTCTCAAATCTCAGGAACCGAAATTCCCTTTTGTCGATTTCTAAAATCGGCCCTAAAAAGGGAATGGAGGCATGACGAGAGAGGAGATAGTTGGGTATATTCTACGACTGACGTGAGGTGACAATTGTCGGTGTCGTAGAGCGAGGTGACAATTCTCGACTCGAGTGAAGTGACTCTCCATTTGATTTGCACGGTGAGTCACTTCACTCGAGTCGAGAATGGTCACCTCGCTATACGACACCGACAATTGTCACCTCACGCCACTCGTAGAATTGACCCAAGTAACAAAAAAAACATGAACTTAAACACACATTCACAAACATCCATACAAAAAACACAAACTCACACAGAAACAACACTAGTGAACAGAGGTAGATACAACAACACAAAAATCAACCAAGTTCTTTTATTGCTAACTGTCGAACGACGAGAGATGGAGAGCTGCTGGCAGGAGAGTTAAAAAAGAAAACACAGAATAATCGTTAACGCCCCCGAATAACATCAAACAAAAAAAAACCCTTGCAAACAAACGAAAAATTGAGAACAAACAGTAGAAAACAACAACACTAGCGAAACCAACCAAAACCCCCAAAAACACTGTGTAAACTGTAAACTGCTAACGAAGGAAGGAGAAAGTCACGAGGAGTAAAAGACGCAAAAGATAAAGGGAAGGAGAAGATCACAAAACACGAAAAAAAACTGCTGATAAAAAATGAGAAAAAAAATCTTTAAGATTACAAGAAAAAAAGTACTATTATTATTATTACTCTGAACTCTATTGCAAAACTAAAAATGGCAGAAAAAAAAACAAGAAAATGAAGAAAATTATTGATGATGGTATATTGCAGATAAGAAGAAAAATTCCACAAAATACAAACTTTTTACGAGTAAGAAGAGTTGTGAACAAAAAAAAAACAATAAACAACAACAAACGGGTGTTTTACTTACATAATGACGACTTCCTGTCCTGTCCTATCTTTTTGAAGTAAGTATGCAAGCAATCACGAGATAAAAGTAATGAACCGTCGGGTTCGGAAGGCTACGATCAGGCAACAACATATGAATATCAAAAGGTAAGTCATATGAAACAAGACATATTAAGATAATTGGGCTTTCATAAGACTCTAATGCTTTTCATAAGCCTATTATGCTTATTCTGCACGGCGTGTGAGTCGAGACGACTCGAGTGACATGATTCGACTCGTCTAACCTCACACGCCGCGCAGAATAAGCACAAGTACCGCCAGCAGCTAAACTTCCAGTTCGGAAGAATCTACGTTTCTGGAGATGTCGATAACCAGTGGGACCCTATCCACGAAGCTGTGACAACAACGGCGTTGGAAGTGATTGACGTGCATCCTGTTTAACAGACTGAGACCGCTCGAAGTGTCCTTCGTCGGCGAATACCAGGCTAGTTTTCGTGAGATCCGATCGGCAACGGGGATCAGATGTTTACCTTGCGAATGATCTTAGATAAATTTTGGGAGTATAACTTGCAGACCCCCATATGTTTAAGTGAAAAAAAAAAACTGGCAGATAATGTCTGAACATGGTGTTCCGGCGAAAATAAAAAGGTTGATATGGCGAAATTAAGTTTGAATTTAAAGAGGGAGGCAGTGAGGATATGCATGACCCTTTATTTTACTAAAACGAAGTACATGGTTGGCGGGTAGAGTTAGTGATAGGCCTAGTGGTTTTGGTGCTGCGTTAGTGTTTGATGAGAATATGTTTGAAGTTGATGAAGAGTTTGTGAAGTTTTCCGCGAAGTAAAAGACGCGTTTTGCTCTTAACCCCCTTTTAAGGGCGTTATCCGAACCCATAGTGGTAAGGGACCCACTCCTATTTCTTCTCATCTTTCCCTTTGCTTGAATTGATGATGAGACTCAAATATGGCGATGGTACGAATCTCCTGATGTTTGGGGAACTGCCTGTGGAGCTTCTAATACACGTAATATAGGATGATTGATTTTTTCAGTTTTAAACTATTCTTTCATGGCATGAACTTTTTGCAATTTTTATCAAATCGTGTATTTCTCTTTCTCTCAAAACAAGAAAATTGTTAAGTCTATAACAATATCTAATGCTAAATATGATTTACCTATTTAGCTTTAAGCTATTCCGAAGATCATAATTACACGACCATAGAATTCAACTCAATCATAAAATGTACTCGGAATAAATTCGATTCATCGAAAATTCCCCTTAAACTTTCAAATAAAAAGTCGTCACTGACCGGCCGTTCTAGGGATCGATCGGTTGCACGCCGAACCGGAAGCGTAGCACCGAATTCGGATAGAAACCAGGATCGGCGAGCAGGCGCTTCCGCTCCATGAAGCTGTGCCACCCGTAACCCGCATCAACGGTATCGAAGTTACTCTCCGTGCACTGCATAAAGTTCTTCGCCGGATCGTCGTGCAGCAGCTCGATAAAGTAGCGACACTTGGTGCGGGTTCCCTTGCGCAGCACCACAAACACCTTCAGGTTCGTTTCCTGCAGGGTCAGCGCAAAGGGATACACCCGGAGGCACCACTGCCGTTCCATCTGGTCAACCAACTCGGCTGAATGGCTCGGTTCGGAAATTTTCTTCGGCACCTTCATCAGACAAATGTTGAAGTACATAATGCAGTACTTGCTGAAATGGATTGGAAGAGTTTTCGTCAGTATCATATGTATAATTTCGGAGCCACCATTTGGCATAACATGAAGAGCATATGTATATTTGAGAAAAAGAAGCATAACTATGGTGTTGTCCATTATGCCAAATAATTACTACCTGTTTAATGTAGTTATGCCGAATTACTGCTTACTGCTATGTAACGGCTTATTGGTTATAATTTAACCTTTTTGGCCCAATATACGGCTTATTGATTACCTGGATAGTTTTTGCATCCTTACCAATTAATGTCCTTTCCGGAAACGGTCGTTTGTCGCTCCAGTTCAGCAATCGTCGTCGTCAGTGCCTTGTAACGGCTTTTAAGGAATCGATTCTCGGTAATCGCATTCAGAGGTCGCAGTCCTATCTTGACCACGAGCTCGTTGTTGTGGCGGATGAAATCATCCGCCTTCAATTGTTCAACGCTGACAATTTCGTCCTCTTTGGCAGCTCCATGGATGGTGAACGTTTTCATTATGCTCTTGCGAATGTCCATCGGGTGGGGAACTTGTACCAACAGTTTGTACGGATATTTAGAGGCCTCCGGTTCGTCTGGAGTCACCTTCACGAAGAGCGATTCGTTTTTGCGCAGGAAGACATTCCACATTGTATCGCAGGAAGTGTTCAAGTGTTGTGGCCATCCGCCGAAGGTACCGTCAAAGTTGGGCAACGTGAACTTCTGCATTTCGTACGGTGGCACCAGTTCACTGAAATAAAGTTTATAATTTAGTTGACTGACATGAAAAATTCAAATCTGCAATCAGACTCAGGAGTGTGGGGATGCCTCCGACGAACCACTAAAACCAGCCCATGCACTGTACATGACCAATTCTCGTTGAATTGCTAAAGTGGTGTACATAGTGCACAAACATTACCCTTGGCCTCAGACCCTTTTCTCCCCGGAACCACATTCCTGTATTTCTGCAGGAAGGGGCCTGTGCATATAGCACTTAACAGAAGTAGCCTAGGCAAACTGCTTCTCCTAGCCGACTTAAACAATGTTACAATGGACCAGCCTCGGCAGTAGAGTGGCCCTTAAACAAAAAAGTTGTAAAACTCAACGGGGCACCCCCTGGATATGTGCCTTAGGGTAAGAAAAACGGTCTCTCAATATTTCAACTCAATTGGTTGCGCCACCAGCTGTTTGCGAATCTTGATTTCCTTTTTGAGAGCATGTTCACTGCGTTCTTCTCTTTGTGCTTCTGTGCGTGCCCGTTGCTATCTTCGTCTAGCCTGAAGGCAGATTGTTCGAAGATTTGCAATTTATTCGCACCACCTGTACACCGGCGGCCTGTTCTCTCTAGGAGGGGCTTTTCTCGTAATGGAAGCATCACACGCTCGTGTTATCACAGCAACTAGCTCTTCACTGTTTAGGGACCGTTCAAATATTACGTAACGCAACAGGGGGAGGGAAGGGGTCTTACATAGTGTTACGGCTCATACAAAAATTTAAAATTTTCCATACAAAAGCTGTTACGTGGGGGAGGGAGGGGGTCTAAAATTGGCAAATTTTGCCTTACGTAATATTTGAATGAACCCTTAGGTACACAGTGTTCTGTTCGCGCTTCAGGGCTTCAGTGAATACTTCGCCGTCGAAGCGCATGTTTTCCTACCTCGGGCTTGGATCGAGTTACATAGCACTGCCCTCCGCCTAGTATCATACTATAGCGTATAACCGTCATCAACGCGCCAACGGTACCTAAAAGACTAGGACTACAAAACGTCACGTCGATAATCGATTCTGCACCATTTCTGCGGCAGGTACTCACTGTACCCATATTTGCCAGCTCTACATTTAATGCGGTCAGGGATTCCAACAATAGCTGGCCTCTTTGGTTGGTGCAGCAGCTATCCCACTCCACTGCCCATGCATTGAAGTCTCCAGCTATCACTACTGGCTGCCGATTAGCTAGTTCGGCTATCATCCTGTCGACCATGTAGGAGAATTCCTCAATCGACCACCTTGGGTACGCGTAACAACTACAATAGAACACGCCGTTGATTTTTGCTATCGAAAAACGGGTTTCGAAAGGCAGAACTAACAAAAGGCGACTACGCACAAAAGGCGGAATCACGAAAGGCAGAAACACAAAAGGCGGAATCTCGAAAGGCAGAACCATGAAAGGCGGCCGTTGGCTCTGCTGGTTCAAAAAGTTCGCCGAATATGAATTAGCCTTATGTGATTTTGATGATTGTTTTTTTTTTTTTTTTTTTTTTTTTGAAATAATTAGGCACTGTTTGCCCTATTACTCAAATAATCGCAATTCATAACTTCCTCTCTATTGATTCTATAACATTAGCCCGAATGACACAAGCCTGAATAGCATTAGCACAAATATGAGCAGCTTGAATTCCACTATCGTAGCAGCAATATAAGCGAAACAAACAGCATTTGTTTCTAAGAAGGAACAATTTCACCTGACTCATTAGTCAGGGTGTCTACTCGTTTACGAAAATGAAATTCCCTGATATTTCCAGGTTTTTCCAGATTTTACAAAAAAAAATCCAGGTTCCAGAAATACTCTAATTTTATATGTCTATGATTTTTTTCACCCCCACTTAGGTCTTAAATCTAGTTTTATTATATGGGTTTAAAGTGGTTTATGGCTTAAGCAAAGGTGAAGAAAAGAGCTCTTAAACAAACAAATGACAAATTTTAAAATGTTTTCAATTTAATAGTTATTTATACACTTCTGAACATTATTTAAAGCATGCTGAAGCGATTCCAATATCCAATATTACAATATGAACATGCTAACAATACCAAAGCTTAAATTTTATTCAAATGAATTGTATTTTCCAATGATGATGTATTATATTTCGTTTGTTAGAGCTCCGTGAACTGAACGAAACTTTCAAGTACATCAGTATGCTTCTTCTTGAAAGTATTTTAGTACAGATGAATGGTACATATCATTTCCATCGGTCGTTTAGATAACTAAGACAAATTCATGGGCGCAAAAGTTAAACTTTATTTGGATTTGTGGTAATATTTCACAATAAATACTAAGTTTATCGATGTATTAGCAAGCAATCATACAGTTCTGATCTACATAAAAGCCAAATTCTTCAAAATATCTTAACATTTACACGTTCATCTGCTACTTATTTAAGTAGATATACATATACCCATCTAAATTCATACAAATAATCCGTAAAACTTTTGGATCCCGATCCATTTTTTTCGGAAATAGAAACACGAATTATTAAGCCCCTGGGTAATCGCGTTCGACCGTATAACATAACACTGTGGTAATTAAAATAAATGTTAAATTGTCGCATTTCCTTCGGAAAAGTTCTAAATTAATCATGATTGTTACGAAATTTTCAATTTAACACTTCAGTCGTCGCGCTGTTGTATTTTGTACAACACTGCTGAAAAAACCTCGCTTTCGTTCACAACAGCAGCACGGTGGTTCTGACGGTGGCAAACCGCGCGACGACTGGAAGGTTAAAGTTGTACAAATTCCAGAATACTTTTCGAAAATCGTTTGTTCTAAAATCGAATATTTTCCAATAATTTTAAAAATTCTGAATGAAGCAGGGTTGGTGGTGACTGAGTTTCTTGAAAATAAGAAATTTAGAGGTTTCAGAAAAAAAGACACTAAAAAGTAATCAAAAAGAGACGGAACAGTAATCAAAAAGCAAAACGAGACCTAACAGGAACCAGGATAGAATAGTTTGATCAGATCACACATTTCTCTGAGAATATTTTAAACTTTTTTTTTCAAATTTCTCGTGACATTACGACTACATACCAACAAATCTGGTATATGCTAGTAAATGACAAACATGTATTATGACGACATTACGATGGGGATTGATTGATATCTTTATTTGAGATTTTCCCTCTCCAAGAATTTCCTAAGGAATTCCTCCAAATATTTTGTTTTGGGTATCTCAAAATAGAATCAAGATTTTTCCAAAAAAAAATATCACATACAATACCTCAGGGCTTCCATCAGAAATTCCTATATTTATTTCCAATATTTCAGATATTTTTCGAAAAAGCCTTTAGTCTTCTAGGATTTTATCCGGTGATTCTCCAATTAGTTTTTCTACAAACATCCATCAAGACTCTCGTTTAAAACATGTTATAATATTCAACTAGAAACTTCTCCAGATGATTCCAAATTCTCAAGAATTTCTACAACATTGTTCTTTAGATTTTTGTTTAAAGATTTTATCAGCAAATTTCTCTGGGGATACCTTCAGGAATAACTCCAGAGATTGCTCCTAAGATTTCTTCGGAAATTCCTCCATTATTTCTAAAAGATATCTCAAGGAAGTTTTCACAACTTATTTCTCGAATATTCTTCCAGGAGTTTTCTTCGTGGAAATTTGAATGAAATTTTCCAGTATGCTGAGAAATTGTTGAGAAAAATTCGTGACGTTTTCCTAATTGCCCTCTTGATCACGGAGACTCATGCCAGCTTTTTCGCTTCCCTCAGCAACCAGAAGTCTTTTCGCCACGTATTCATCCTCGGAAGGCCAACTCTTCCGCATCGCGTATCGAATATCATCTGATATATTCGCGTTGCCTGTGAAGGAAAACACTCCAGTCTGACACGACTTAGTGGGCCGTATGAATAAAATGTAGTAAAGTTGAGTTTACTACATTCTCGGTAGTAATCGCTATATGTGGAACACGAGTGGAACATGTTTGTGTCATTTTCCTGTCTACACCTTTCGAACATACTACAAACAACGCATTGCAATGAATAAAGGTAGCATTTACTACAAAGCTACTGGTAGATAGCTTCAGAGGTTGCTGCACATGCTTTGAGATTGCGAAATTGAATGGAATAATTTGCTTTTGAGTTATAAACATGGGAAAACGATATGAGTTTTGATATTTCAGAAGGTATTTTGAGTTTTGCTTAGGAATTCTGGGGTTACGAAAACATTCGCCCCGCCAATTCTGAGATTCCGGTAAGATTACCGGCAGTAGCAATTTGTAATATCCGTTTGAATTCTGGAATTACGATAATTATGTTATTTTCTAGGAATTTTAGGATGTCGGTAGGAATTCAGATATTGATAAAGTATTTCTGAATTTTACGTGTAAATTCTGACATCTCAGATTCTCAGATTTCCTTTGGAATTCCGGAATTCCTTAGGATCTTTAGGATTCCGATAGGGATTTTTTATGATAATTCTGGAAGTTGAAATACCATTCTAGGACTATTGCGGAAATATTACAAATCTGGTAAAAACTCTAGAATTGGGGTGGGAATGGGATTCCGGATATTAATCTTTTAGAATTCTGTGGGTATCTTTGAGACGGTATTTCTGTAAGAATCTCTGAGATTGCGGTGGGATTCCTGCGAATTATTGTGTGAATATTTGTAATTCTGAAAATCAATCTTTGTAATTTTTTTTTTTTGTATGGTGTTCAGTTGGAGCTGCCTGACAGCTTAACTTGTCAAGGCTGAACCCTCGGTCTGGCTTTTGCCAAGTTTCCCCTCTACCAGGACCAATACTCAGACGGACTAGGCAATGGCGCCCACATGAACACTGTTTTTTTATTAGTATTGTGACGTGGTAGTTTTTGAAAAGTACACAGAAGCAAGGGTCTGAGAAAAGGAAGCATTGTGAAAATCAGCAGCTCCATCAGAATTTGTTTGAAATAGTAGTGTAGTAGTGTCATTACTAATACTGTCTAGTCGAAATGATTTTGAATAATTTGTCATTCAAGTGCTATTCTGAATACTCCTGTCTTTTACGTAAGATTAGAGTCTTAAAAGTCAATTGTCGTCAAGTCTTAACAAAATTTGGCTGTTTAGTAGTAGTTCTAGTTGATTTCATTATTTGTTGTTAAAAGTATTTATTGGTCATTACGTTCATATATCCTTAAAGTGAAAAAGTCGCTTTCCTTGTCTGTTCAACAATTGTTCGAAACTAGCAAGTACCCTAATGATCGATTTCAGCGTCTTTCTTTCCATAGTCATTTTTATAGTGAATATTGAAGAGTAAAGTTACCTTAGGCTTCTATTACAGTCTCCCACAAGATTCACTTTTCGGTGGCAAATGCAATGCTTCACAACGCCTACTTTCTACTTGTAAATTTTGCGAAAATGAAGCTGGAATTAGATTATTTATACCGCTGTTACAAAAGAGGTATTTCTTATTATGGCAATGTAAAAACCATATTAAAATAAAATTGTCGCCACTTATTTCTACTCAGTGAATCTCCTAGTCATTTTCCTCAGAGTATTATTCCCTACGTCGTACATGATAACGATGTATCTAGCTAGCTAATAGTAAGAGTGGCTACGGATCATTCTGGTTAGCAAAAGGCAAACTGAACGTCACCAATAGTATTAATGTCCACTTCGAATAGATTAATTATTTGAAATGGGCATCAATTCTATCAATGACGCAGAATGTCCGTTGGATCACATCCGAGATATTATTGCGTCTATGCCATATGCATTATGACGCGGCTTTAAGCAAAAAATGCCAAAATGTGATACCACCACTACAGGTTACGCCTTTGGTTTCCATCATATGGGCTAATGGATTATGGCCTCCCATCGCGGCAAGGTCGCATAACCAAGGGGAGGGAACTCATATCGTTTTCCCATGATCTGTACTCAAAAGTAAATTATTCCATTCAATTTCGCAATCTCAAAGCATGTGTAGTAACTACCTAGCTTTGTAGTAAATGCTACCTTTATTCATAGCAATGGGTTGTTTGTAGTATGTTCGAAATGTGTAGAAAGGAAAATGACACAAACATGTTCCACATATAGCGTTCACTACCGAGAATGTAGTAAACTCAACTTTACTACATTTTATTCATACGGCCCAGTAGTGTCTAGGCTTTTGCCAACACTGTTCTCACTTGTGTAAGTTGATGTTGGCCGTCTCCTTTTTTGGTGGGAACCTTTGTCGGTTAATGATGGGTCCAGAAAATTCGTCATAGTTTTAATGCATTTTCAAACTTCAAGTAAAGATATACCAGTAAAGGGTAAGAATAATTAATAAGCTGAAATGTCAGTTTGACATAGTTAGCTTTGGTATATTCTAATTTCAAATTGACTAATAGTCAACGGGCCAGATATAGCGGGATTATGGGGCAAGTGTGCCACCTTAAGCAAATCGTTCTCTAACTTTGCCTAAAGCTCATAAAATCCACCAAATTAGCCTAATGATGTTAGTTTCACATCTTTTCATAACCACTGTGCCATTTAAAAAGAAAATAATTTCAAAAAGTATTAGTTTTGGAGCTTCTTAAATATCATCCAAAATAACCTATTTTTCAACACTATGGGGCAAGACGGCCACCGAATGAACATCGCATGTAATTCTACTTGTAATGATTTTTTTTTTATTTCCTATTAATATTACTTACAAAACAGACGCTAATCGATAATTTAAAAAATATTTGAAGTTTACCGTAATGATAATTTATAACAAGGTCCAAAACATGCGCAATTCCCTATTACTTAATTCGAATAACTAAAATGGTTATTTTTGTCTCCATTCAATACAATATATGTATTTGTCTTTTATCACGGCGAATATGTATAATATAAAACTAGATCAGCACTAAATAACGGTAAAATATTGATGTAGATATGTAAAACGGTACTTAATAAGCCGAAAAACGTTATTATTGAATATTTTGAGGAAAAAACACTTTGCGTGGCAAAAATGTCGGTTATTCCCCTACTTCAGAAACTACTACTGGTGCCTCATTTTGGTTTATTATTATGATTTTGTTGATGATGTTTACATTTTTATAAATTTTACTCCAACAAATTTTGTTTACCAAATAGGTGGCACGCTTGCCCCAATAAGTATACATTTCAACCAAACTGGATTTCGTATATAAAACTAAATACTTTTTTCGTTCAAATGCCACTATAACTTACACATTTGAATAGTTTCACGATATACAGTACGTTAGAAAAATCTGTTAATAATTTACCATTCACCATGCTGTTTAGAAACATCGAAATCTTATAAAATTCCACTCAAATTTGGTTGTTTTTGCAAAAGTCGATGTAAATACGTTAAAAATAGGGCAATTTTCATCATATTTTGATCATTGTATTGCGAACTATAAGGGAACATATTGTTAAGCTCAAAGAGAAAATATGTGTTGTAGTTTTTATAAAAAGCAGGGGTGGCACACTTGCCCCAAAGTCCGCTAAAAATAGTCTTTACATTCATCGCTGATCGCACTAAATGAAATCACGGATCGGATGAGAGCCGCAGCTCGTACGTTGAGCAGCACTGTTGTAGAATTTTGCATCACAAGAAATCATTTTTTGTAAAAAAGAGACTTAGAGGCCTTCCATTGAAGTTAGAGACTTGCGTTAAAATAGTGACGAAGTCTTTCATAACAGACATGTTTACCAGTCCTGCAATAAATTCGTAGCGATTTTATGTAAAATTTTGAAACGAAAACGTTCATCAAATCGAGGTAGGGTGGCGGTGCCATTAGTGGACTACCTAAGCTATGAAAAATCATAATAAAATAACAAAAAGGCATAACAGAGATCTTTTGGTGTCAACAGAAAGATTTCAACCTCTACTATATGGGAAAAATATAAAGAGTGATAAAACTTATTTTTAACATAAAATCGTTTGAGCCACTATTGGTACACGTGTTCCAATATTTGCGCTAGTGCTCCAATAGTAGACGTTCGGGAATGATACAAGGAATTTTAAACAAAATGATAAACTTTTCCATAGGTTTAATATGTTTTCCTCGAAACAGCAACTAATATCTTTCGAATGAAGCATAAAGATCATCTCTGGGGCTTTTCTTCATTTTTATACATCCATTTTAAAACTGCTTCCATCCGTTGATCCACTACTGGAACACGACGGCAACTACTCGTACCGTGAAGGCCCCTAACTCTGCGCAGCTCCTAACTCTGCGCACTTTCACCAAAATCCATTAAAATCTGGTAAAATATTTTAATTTTCGTTCAAATTTTATGTTTCGTATATTGCTACAATAGTAATCAAAAAGTACGCGAATAATTTTCTCAACAATTTTACGTTTACTACTTTAATAAAAAAATAAATGGCTTTGAAAAGTTTGAAAAACGTCCAAATTGACTGCCCGTTAACAAAAATGCTAAGGGAGTACCTCATCACTTAAGTCATTTGAAGCAAATTAAAAAGAATATATTTCAGATTTTTAGTACGTAGACACAAGTTTATTTATCAAACAATCATAACTGGTAAAGTGCAACTTATTTTCTTTTTATTTTCTTATTCCTCTTAAGTGCGCATAGTAAGGAATAATTTTTCAACTATGTTCCTTACTATGCGCAGCAGTTATAAAACGTTATTTTCAACATACCATCAACCCTGTATAAGTCGATATTGAAGGAAATCATCGACTTATTGGACCATCGAGATATGGAATAGAAATGCTTTGGAAAATTGTTTGAGGGGACTATCTTGGTAAGGGAAGATTCAAAAATGACGTCCATATTTTTTGGGATTTCTACACTCAACAATCTCTCTCCCCTGTCGCACTTTTTACAGTACCTAACGCATGCATTATCACATTTTTGTAGACTCCTCCTTCTCCGAATGATGTACGTCATTTTTGAATGATCCCTAACCTAAAGTAATTTTTATGTTTTGTTTAGTTTCATGAGTCAAGTAATGGAACGTCAACCCAGGAGGTTTAATCGTATTTGCAATATAGAAACGCCAATAAAATACTGTTATAGATTTGCAATAGGAATTGTTCATTAATTACGTCACGCTTATACAGAGCGGCTATACTTCTTGATTGAGTGATAAACAATACATTAAGAATACGAAAAATTCATACAAATAACTTAGATGGATCGATATACCCTCTCAAATAACATTCACATTTAGCAAGCCAGAGGCTCTTACTTATTTTTCTTTTCAAACCCGGACCTGACCCGAATCCGAGGCAATAATTTAATACCAAATCCAAACCCGATCCGAACCAAAGAAAATTTCGTTTTTTATATTTTCTAGTGTAAATTCATAAACAGTCAGAGCAAGTCTAAAATTTAAAAAAAAGGTTTGTACCATTTTTATATTTTGGGTCAGATTTTAGGAAACTAAGTTAATAACATATTTTGCAAATCATATGATGATTTCGATTATTTTGAGAGTTACATTTAATTGCATTCAATAACAGTAACTATAACGGATTGAATTATGGATGAATTTAGAACAATTCGGAGTTTAAATGTTAGTAATGCTTTTAGTAAAATACTTCATCCGTTATAAAGAATTTTGAGTGCGCAGAGTTAGGAACCTTAATGCGCAGACTAAGGAGCATTGCAAAAATGAGTGCGCAGAGTTAGGAACATGTACACTCTTGAGAAGATTAAAACATTTGCAATGAAAATCATTACTTAGTGAAGCTTTTATATTTTTCTCTTACACATAAGATCAATAGGTATCTGCTCCCAAAAGTTCAGAGTACTGTGTTTTGTTTTCAATTAAGAGGAAAATATCCATCATCGTTTTACAAACTTTCAAAACCAGTTTTTTTGCTCAAAATTGAAGCAATGTTCAAGAAAATCTATCATTGCATTGTCCTTGCTATCAGTAATGCAATGATAGATTTGCATGAGGATTTCTTTTGATTTGAGCGAAAAAACTGGTTTTCAATTTTCGATGATTGCTGATGATTGAATGATGGATTCTTGAGCCTTAATTACAGCTGATTGTAATTTGAAAGGCCTTAAGTGCGCAGAGTATGGGGCCTTCACGGTACAAGGGACCAATTTTTTTGCATAACCTTAATTATTTATATGACTTTTTGATAAAATTAAAAGCCGAAATTTGGCAAATCGACTAAACTAGAGACGATCTATCCACCAAAAATAGCCCATGTCGTTTTTATCGAAAAATGTACGTTTAATTCCATAGTCCAATCTACTGGTACATTACAACCATTGGTACCGGCACCCTATACCTGCATCAATAAATTGAGGCATTCAAATTCCCACATACTTACCATCCAACATCCTCGAACTTCAGCACGTGGAATCCCTTCGGCGAGCAATCGGTCAGCAGCTCGTCGCACTGCTTGTAAACCGTCGATCGCTGCTGGAAAAATTCCCCCGGACTCATCTGATCGATCATCGCTTGCAGGGCGGCCGTCAGCTTTTTCTTCTTCGCTGGGAATCCGGCCCGACTCTCCAGTTTCCTCTTCCGATTGATGGTCAGCCGACTGACGCTCAGTTTAGCCTCCTCGCAAATTGCGTCGATTTCGGCCAGTGCCGCCTTTTCCGCCGATTGAATCAGGGCCAAATTGGTCTCGCAGTGGACCGCTTCCCGCTGCAGAATGCCAACCGTTTCCTCCAGACGGTTCAGCTTATGTTGCGTTTCCAAACGCTTCTCGCGGAACACCGTTTCCAGGAAATCGATTTGATGCCGCATGTGCTCCGCCCCATTTAGGAAACAATCCCCGCAGATTATCACGTCGCACGTCAAGCAAAATAGATTCATTGGCTTCCCATGGGACCAGCAGGGTTCCTCCTTTACCTTCGTAACGATCGGCGGTATCAATTGCGACGGACAGGGTTTTACATCCCTGACAGTGCATTCCTCCTCTTCCCGGGGCTCCTCAGGTTTAGTACACTTGGAGCACACACGAACCGAAAGCAGCGAAACAAGAGCTCCGAAACTTTCCACACTCTCAGCATTTTTGGACTGCAAGCCAAAACAGTTGGCGCAGTAGATCCGGAGGCAATCCGTGCAGGATACCGACAAGGCGGCGGATTTTTTGCAGCCGTAACAAACGGGAACTAAAGCGAGCGACATGATTTCGGCGTACGATGGGGAAATTCGAAAATCCACTGCACAATTCTCGCGTTTTTTTTTTGAAAAAAAATCAAAAATGTTAAAGAAACTTTTCCGGATTTCCGAGCGAACAACCACGTGAACTGAAAATAAATGACAGTTTGTAGGGGTGTCCCCGAAAACAGAAGCTTTGTCGATTAAATATTGATGGTGGGCAAAACTGCACACGCTCGTAGTGATTCACTCAAATTTCAACGGTTTTCAGTTCGGAAAACGTGTCATGGGATTTGGTTCCGGGTTTTGCTACGGAAAATTCTCGCTTGAAACCCGCGGCTTTCAAAAATTTTCAAATTAAAGCAAAACAGCTTTTTGCTCTGAATTATTTTTTTCGAAGCAGTTTTATACAGTCGAATTTTGTTCGTTGCACTATCTTTAGGTGGGCTCAAGGAGTGGCTCACTTGTTCAGTGTACATCGAATGTACATCAAATTGCATCAGATACATTCCAATCAACTTAGCCCTGATCCGCACAATCGTGTCGTGCTATAGTAACGCATCGTTGTTTGTTGTGAAAGGGTGAAAGTCTTATTTTCTTTTCTATTTTCTATTCTGCAACAAATTACAAACTTTATTGCGATGTTTGTTCGATTCCGGATCATAAACATTAAGCAAAACTTCACTTTATAGTTACACTCGCGATTAAATTTACCAGAAAATGGGTAAACACATCAAGATGTTAACTACACGGCAATGCGGAACTACTCAAATCTGAGTTGTTTCAACGCAAAACCGTAGTTGAGCCCAATAACCCAAATTTGGCTAAATTTGCAAGGCCTCCATTAGGTACTTTGCCTTTGAAGCCATAAAAAAAATTACTTAAATTTGGTTTGATTCAACGCAAAACTGAGTTCATTCAACCCAAGCTTGAGAATAATGCATTTACCCAAATTTGGCTTATTGGGCCGAACTACCCCCATTAGGTAGGTGCAGCTTCCTCTGTTTTTGACAACATTGGTGGGTAAGAGAGAGAATACCGAGAATTTTCGGGTTGAGAGAATAATCGATATACTTAATTTTGGGTAAATTCAACTAAAAAAGATTGTAAACTGTTTTTTTTGTGTACGCTTAAAGTCGCATTACAGTCACATTGAGATTATAAATGAGCCTAAAAATTCTATCAGAATTATTTTCTGTCTATTCTAGTATGTGATATGAGTTGCACAAAATATCAGCCTCAAATAAGCACTTTGAGTTCTTGGTAATTGGGTCCTAAAATTTTTAATGAAATCGTGTTATTACGAAAGATAATGTTACTGTAACTACTTTAGCAATTTTTCGTGCTCAAATAATGGCTATATCATGTTTAAACTTTAATTTAAAAATTTGGTCCATTTATGAACCTTGACACTTTTGATCATGTTTGACGTTCGTTTAGTCGACAAAAACACCACAGGGGTTTTAGTTCGACCACTGGGGTTGTTCCTATCTGACATTTCGTAAGGAACACGGAAAACAAAATACACCCAATATTTGAGTTTAAGCCAAAGGATGTGACAAAATCTAAAAAATGTTTTTTGAGCTTAAACCAACGGAAAACATTAGAAAATTGAGTAAACATGTGTTTTTGGCCTAGACTTAAGCGTTTGGCACTAAAATTGGGACAGGGCTTTAGGAACCTATTTTTAGAAATTAAAGTTTCCTCCCATAGTGCCATAAAATGCACACTTGGTATTCCATTTATTCAATGCCTACTTTTGTCGAATGTTACGAATATGCAGTTATGGGCAGTATTTATAAAGATGTTTATAAACCATGGGCTTATTCACAAATTTCATAACGCTGAAGGGGGTGGGTGGGTGTCCTCACGATGTTACGGCTCATACAAAATTTGTAGAATATCCATACTTAAAGCGTTACGAAGGGGTGGGTGGATGTCAAAAATGGTCATTTTCAGCGTTATGAAATAAATGAATGAGCCCCATCCTTATTAAATAAAACCGCTTTAGTTTGAAGTGGGTACGAAAGTACCGATTAATGGGTATTTCCGAGCTAGCGTGTGGCCATAATTGAATTTATCGACACAGTTCGAAGAGTTCAACAGCGGACATCTCCAGTGCTCTTTTGACTGCGTACCTTTATTTACGCATGAGAGGCGGGCTTTTAAAGTTGACAACAAACCAAGCTGCATGTGTTGCTGATAGGGCAGTTTGTTTCCTCTCGCAAACCAAATCCGCGATCCACAGCAAACGGAACATTTTTCGCATACAGTTTCTTCAAATTTGTGCTTCAAGTATGTAATTCAATTTCGTACAAACTTACGTATTGTTCAATACAATCTTAGATAACCGAACCGAACCAAAGACTGACTGTGTATAGGGCAGCTAACTACCGGTGAAAGATGATGAAGTGGATGACAACCGTGCTTTTGGGCGCCGCCCTGCGCTATTTACTGATGCATTCCCATTACGGGGTCACGATCCAGAACCGAGTCGAAGTGGCCACTCCGCTGAACTCGTGGAAGCGAGGTATTTTTGATTGATTTGAACTGAATTTTATTTTGGATAACATCAGCGAATTTCATTACAGCAATTGAAGGGGCATACTTGTACGCCAACGGAACAAATCCGTACGAAGGCGACCTGTACCATCAGAACCCATTCGTGCTTGTTTCGGTGTGGTTCCTGATGGAGAAACTGTTCGCGTTCGCCAGTGCCATATTCATCAACCTGGAAGTGGGAACCATTCTGATGCTCAAAAGCGTGGCCGCAATTTTCATCCGTAAACTTTACGACAACCAAAGATCGCGTTTGTCCAGCTTTGCCAAGGGGACCAAAGAATTGCAGATATCGCCGGATGATGTCCGCTCAGTTCCGTACTATGTGGCCCTGGCGTACATGTTCAACCCGTACTCAATCCTGAACTGCGTCGGTCAAACGACTACGGTTCTGAGTAACTTCCTGCTGGCGTTGTTCCTTCTGGGAATGGCCAATCGAGTGAGATTGGTGGCCTGCATGGCACTGGCCCTGGAAACGCAGATTAACATCTATCCTTGCGTACTTATCATCCCGGCTGCACTGTTCATCGCTCAAGATGACAAGCACAAAATGCAAAGCATTCTCATTACGTGTGGAATGTTCTTAATGACCTTTTTGTTCGTGAATTACGCTTCATTCATGATCATGGGCGATTGGAGCTTTTTGGATGCAACTTATGGGTTTATGTAAGGATTGACTTCTTTCTGATCAATTCGCTGTAACAAATTAATTCTATTTCTCTCCCCCAGCTTCAACTGCCGTGATTTGCAGCCCAACATCGGACTTTTCTGGTATTTCTTCACCGAAATGTTCGACCACTTCCGGACTCTTTTCCTGTACACATTCCAAATCAACGCCACACTGCTGTACTTATTTCCGTTGACGTTCAAACTGCACAAGGAACCGATTATGCTGCTGACGATGCTGCTTGCCCTGGGCGTCGTTTTCCGTCCCTATCCCTGTGTTGGCGACATCGGGATGTACCTTTCGTTGCTTCCCCTGTGGAAATCGATCTCAAAGTGTAAGTCCGTTATTATCAGGAAAAAAAACTCCATCAAATCTGTTCATAGCAGACGATTTCTCTGGCTTAGCTGGATGCAGGGTGTCGACTACCTGGAAAAACCTGGAAAGTCAGGGAATGTCAGGGAATTTATTTTTGACCTGGAAAGTCAGGGAAAATCAGGGAATTTCACTTGAGGTCAGGGAAAAAATATCAATACTACAATATCAAACGAGTTTATTGTCTGAAAAGTAATTGATCATGCTAAAGCAATACACCTTCAGCATGGCTTTGCTTTGCAGCCGTGGACTCTAACCACTCGACTAAGGAACCAGGACCCAGAAAATTCTCCAGAAATTCTGAGGATGATTCTCAAAGTTCCTCGATTATTTTTAGTAATCTAGAAAATCATTGAAACGCAGAAATTTCAGGAATATCATTTGAAATAATCTTGCTAATCTGTTGACCAGTGCTGAGAATGGTAATAGTAGTAGGCTTGAATTTCGCGAAAATCACGTGGCTTTCCCAGTACAGTAGTTCAAACACGTGAATCTCATCAAGTAGCCTATGTTGGGTGCATGAATTTTCTAAAACGTTAGTGTCATTGAAGGCTCTTAACGATCAAAGCTCCGTCATCGTAATCATCGTCATCATCGAAACTTCAAAAACAGTTTTTCTGTTCAAAACTAAGAATTATTCGATAAAAATGTGTTCACTGTGTTTCGGTTGGAGAGTAGAATACAGTGAACACATTTTCCTGTAAATTTTCTTGATTTTGAAGGAAAAAACTGCTTTTGAAAGTTCCGAAATCAATGACGAATCCTGCCCCCTTAATGCGAGAAATGCAGCGGAAAATAGAACATTTTTCTACAGTAATTTTGGGTTGCCCTTAGCAACGGATGTTTTGCAATTTTCAAGGCTTTTTGCCTACAGCAGCGATGGATGTGAGTTTCACTGGCTTCGCTGACTGTGATTGGCTTTGTTTGGCTACTGTTGAGTGAATTTCAGATTTTTGCCCAGCCCTGCTATTGACAATTTGTGATATTGCTTAGAGATACTCGTAGATGAATTCTTAAAAGAGTTCCTCGGAGCATTGCTGAAGGTACGGCAAGTACAAGAGAAACATTAGAAACCTTCTAATCAGCGCATTGTTCTGAATGCATTCTGTTAAGAAAATTTAGATATTTTTTTTCTGGGAGAAAAACTAGGGGTAATTCATATTGAAATCCTAAAATATTAACTGTAACGAATCATTGTGAAGAATTATCATAGATATTCTAAGAAAAAAAAGAAACAAATTGGAAAAAATTATGTTATCCTGAAAAATATTTTTATAAGCATTCCTGAAATAGTTCTAGGAAATCCAAATGCTATTTTTAGAAATATTTAAAACTGAAAGAAATTCTCTAACAATTTTTAGAGAATCTTAGAGATGAGGAGCTTCTGGAGGAAATCTTTCAAGAGTTCATTGAGAAGAATTGAAGGAATATCTGGTAAAAAAAACCTTGAGAATTTCAAGAAGAATTTCTGAGCAATCTATGTGGAATTCCTTGAAGCAATTCTCCAAGAAAGTTCTATGGCATTGGCTACAATTTAGCCTGAAAAAAGAAATAGCCGAATTTGAGGATAGCTTTCTTCCAACAAAAAAAAGTATGGTGGATGATCGTAATAGTGTTGCCTCTTGTATAAAAAAGTTATAATTAGGAAGGAGTCTAAAATTTTCGTTCATGCCTAAAATTTTAAATCGGGTCTAAGATAGTTCTCTAGCCGAGAACATCTTTGTTCATACGGATCTTCAAGTTTGAAAAGTAAATAAATTCTCAGTTGTTCAGTTTTATCATATCAACTTGAATAAACGTTCAAGAACGTCATCCGGCAGGTACATATATCTCAATAAAGTAAAAGCTTTTGATCAGTTTATTCATACGACCTATAACATAACGAAAATGTATCTTCTTGTAAAAATCTTACTTATTTCGATTCAAATTAACCAACTCAGTGATCTGGAACTTTTCTGGAAAATGACTAGAAGGTCAGGGAAAGTCAGGGAATTTTATTTTCAAAATTGAGTCGACACCCTGTGGATGTTGACAAAATTTAGAAGAAAATCGCCCTTTCCATGGTAACAGCCCGAACATTCAAAGAGATTATTGATGAAGATTATTTTCTGAAGGCGGTCTGGGAAGCACCGTTGTTCCCCTCTAATCTGTGCGGATATCATTAATTTCTCTTGCAGTCATGGGCCACAATTACATCGTGGGAGCAACGATGCTGGTAACGAGCATCCTGGGACCGACCGTATGGCATCTTTGGATCTACTCCAACTCGGCCAACGCCAACTTCTACTTCGGGATGACTCTAGTCTTCTGCACAGCGCAGATTTTCCTCATCACCGACCTGTTCTTTGCCTACATAAAGCGCGAATTTTGCCTCAAGCACGGAATGAACATCACCATCGACGGCAAGGAAGCCCGGATTGCGCTGGAGTGAGGTGCGAAAGGGGCAATGTGATTGAAATGCTTACAACTGCAACACACAAGTATTTGCAATAGAAATTATAAAATGATTAAAAAAAAATAAAAAAAATGAGTGTTTTAAAAATAGGAACCTAAGAGATATCATGCCTGAAAAAAAGAAATCCATATAGGAAATACGAAAACAAAAAGAAGCCAAACGGAACCAATAGATTAAAGTTTTCATAAGAGTTTTTAAGAAAATCCGACATATCCGAGAATGAGACACACACAAATAGTCGTTAAAATTTAATTTTGGTTCGGATACATCTCAAATATTAAGGTATTAAAAAACTATATATTTGCTATGTTTAGCATAATTTATTTATTGAATTTTCTCTCTTGAGCTTGGTAAGAGATTTCTCTTACCACTGCTCATGAGATCTTGGGCGAGGCTTTGCCCATCTTTTTTACACAATTTCTCCCAGATTTTCTTCAAAGCTTCATCGGTTTGAATGTTTTTTCCGCTTTTCTTCAGCTTCTTCGTCATTATCGCCCAAAACTTTTCGGTCGGATGTAGTTCTGGTGTATTTGGTGTTCCTCCTTCGGAAGCACATTAACGCTCTTCGCTTCGTACCACAGGCCGTATTACAGGCTTGGCATAATGGCACGAAGCGAGATCCGGTCAGAACAACGTGGGACCAAGGTGAGAGCGGAGGAAGGACAGCAAGCGCTTCTACAAGCATTCCTCGACAAATCTGCCCATTTATGGTGCCGGTTGTAACGAACGGCTTGCTTACCGTTCGCACTAGCAGATCACCTGTCACAACAGGTACTTCTTCGCGAATTTGTCTATCTTTCTCTTCCGGAACCTCCATGCGAGACGTACCGACAAAAGACTCGAGGCCGGGGATTTGCTTGGTGTCCGCCTTGATGCGCACGCAATTTGGCCACCGTGTTTTGCTTGTCAGTCTGATTTGGCTCTTTTTCCTGACCTTAAAAACGCGTAGCCCAGCCCAACCACTTCGACGAATTGACCTTTTTGGCCACGTATCGGGCGAAAAGGTTCGGGTTATTCTTAAGGACATATCCCCATGAGTACCAAAATGGCCTCTAATATGGCACCTTACTTCCCCCTTCGCTTTCCGCTCCCTCTTCCCACACTACTCTCAGTGTTTTGGAGAGCGATCACAAAAAATGATTATTTGAAGTTACTAACCTTATTGTAGAGCGGTGGTTTCTTAACTGAAAGCATTCCATAATATGTTTTTCACAAATCACCAGTTTTTGAATGCAAATACGTAGTTATTGCTGTGATTTGTGTTGTAAAATACCACGCACTTCCGAATCACTTCTTCTTCACGCACCGAGATATTGTTTGCTGGCTTTTCGGTGCCCGTTCTAAAACTCACTTTTAATCGTATTTCTACTCACCGTAGCAATTCAAAAATCTAATGCGATACTTGAAACACTTTGATTATTCACGCACGATGCTCCTGGGAGCAATAAATCACTTATATTGATCAATTTGTGCTCGAAAACAGCACCGGAACGCGAATTCACTGAGCCAACATTGTTTATGATTCGGATGCGCCGCTCTCACTGATTGGAAGTGATGCCAGTTTTTATGTTTGCAATTAGAATGGTTTGGATATTCATACACTTGCTACAACCACGTATTTTACAATTTCATAATACTCAAAAGGTGTACAATGTCACAAGTGTTGCAAAACATTTTTATGCGTGAGAAAAACAATGTACAACGCAATTTAACAGCAAAAATGAATATAAGATATTATTGCAATTTTAGGGATAACTTTCCGTTCTACGGTTGAACAGAAAGCTACCGCAGCAGTCATATTACTGATTTGCACAAAGCATCATCGTTCGGCTGCGATGATACCTTGGAAACCACGCTAATGACTGTTGTTTTCTGCTGTTTTTCAAAGCATTGCACTCTACTAGCACACTTCGATTAGATGGCTCCGTTCAATGATACAATGATTTTCAGGCCTGCGGTAGAACTTTGACAGCTGCGGTAGAACTTGGCGGCTACCGCAGAACGGAAAATTTTCGAAAGAACCGTAATATACAGTACAATTGACTGTAGAATTCAAATGCATACTGATGGCAACTTTCTCCGTCCGTGAGAAGCGAGAGAAGAGAGGAGAAAACTGCCAAAAATCGTAAACAACACACGCATGATGTGAAAAATGCTTATAATTTTGGTCAAAAAACATGTTTTCACTACCAAATTAAATAAATTGTGATTTTGAGTTTTTATGAAGTTGTTGATGTTGAAGTTGAATGTTGATGTTGTTGAAGTTGACACGGTGGAATGGTAGCCTTTTGCCGATCCATCTGTGCGACTAGAGATGGGCAAAACGGCTCATTTTAGTGAACGGATCTGATCCGAATCACTCATTTTAGTGAACCGGATCTTTTGAACGGTTCAGTGGCTCAGCGGCTCACAAAGAGAGAGCGAACTGGAACGATCGAACGGTCCACTCCCTGTTACACGACATGCGACTTACCTTACCTTACCAAAGATACAAAAATAAAATGAAAGGAGTGTTTTTATTAAATTATTTAAAACATAATTGATAATTCATGTATAAGAGTGGAAACAGCTTGTGGTAAAGTTTTCAAAGTATTATCTGTGAAAACTATTCAAGGTTCAGGTGTTCAATAATTTCCTGGAGCAATCTCATCAAGCATCTCTGAAAAAATGGTTTAGAAATCTCTAGAGGTTATTCTGTAGTAATCCCTGAAAGAATTATAGAAGAAATATCTGGAGGCATCAAAGGTTTCTGTGGAGCTTCAGGATCCACTTCAAGCAGAAAAAAAAACAGGATTTTAGATATGGGTATGCATAAAAAAAGAGACTTTAATAACCGAATCTAAAAGACAACAGCTACCATACTTGTAGACGATTGAAAACACTCAGTTTTATATTTCACGATTATTGCTAACAAAGACACGCAAAACCCCACAAATTAGTTCGTGCTTCAATCGACGATTTGACGTGTGCGACGCAAATTCCGTCACATCTATGATTTGATATATGGTAAACTCTGTTGGTTTTGTAAAATTTAGCTTCGATTGTAACGATTGCCGTAACCGCGACGATGATCATCTTTGAATTCGTCTTTTGCACGCTGCCGGGCCAAATATTCCTCATCATCTTCCTCGATCATTTTTTCCTAGAAGAGAACGGAGACGTAATTATTCAACTGTTTACAGATTTTGCCACTCATGTGCTCTCCCAGACCGTTATTTTTAGGATTTTCAGGAGTAAAAAATCTTTTAAATCAGTGTTCATCATTCGATTTGTGTAGCAAAACTGCATGTCCGAGCAACATTGAAAATAAAAGAAAAAATCGTAGGGTCCGTTTCGAATATACGCCTTTTTGATGGAATAAGTTTGAATATAAAATTGATTTCAATAATCTAAAATAGATTTTCAAAATTGAGCTTGAGCTTGATTGGTCACCGGTGGTTGCTACTTCAGTATCGCCAGATCAGCTGCACTTACACATGGAATCAATCCGATGAATGTTTCGGGGTAACAGACACCCTCAATGTATAAATGCTGGTGATCTTCTATTTTTAGGCAACAATGGCGACTGCACGTCAGAATGAGGGGGAGGGGGAAGAATTGATGGTGCACTAAACTGGCTCCCACAGTAGACCGGTTTACCCATACCTTTGCATCTACGCCAGTTCATGCGGGAAGGGCTAGGGCTGGTAAATTTTTTATGGCAGAGAGGCTGTTTGGTTAGACAGACAGGGAGAAAGCGGAAAAAGTGACTTTAGAGACAATTTTGGTTAAAAATGAAAAGAGAACTTCCATTAAAAATAATAGAGACTTGCATTTAAATAGTGACCAAATCTCTATGAAGAGACCTGCTATGGAAATTGATTGGTGATGTCACTTTTTTCCGTTAATATTGCTCTGGGGAGCACCGTGCCACTTCCTTACCTTTTCCTCATCCTCCTTATCTTGCTCCGCTTCGTTATCCTGATAGACGCGATTCATCAGACTGTTCTTGTTGATCTCCTTCATGCGCTCGGCATCCGGGAATATCCCTTCGGCCACGCGCTGTTCGTAAAACTCCGCCACCGTCATCGTTGGCATACTTGGATAACCCAAACCGAAGACCGCCTTCTGCACCGCATCCTTCGTGATTATTATCGGCTTCAGCGGTCTCGGGGCGGGACCCTTCGGGGGATGCATTTTGTGAGCGTCATCCCCTCCGCTGTTCCTTCGCATCACGGCAATGTGCTCCAGAATCTGCTTCTCCTGGCTAATACTGACCAACTCCTCGTGCGCTTCCATGATGCAGGAGTTCAACAGCTTCATGTAGAATTCACGTTTCACCTCCTCATCCACGTGTTCCTTTTCCATTGCGATCTTCAGCTTCTTAATCTGATCGTCCAGTTCCTTCTTTTCCTGATACTTTCTCAACTTTGCGTTGCGCTCCTGGGCCATGCGAGTTAATTCCTGGAACTTATCACCTTCATGTGCGCTGTGGTCTAAAACTAGGACCGCCTCTGGCTTATCGCACAGCTTGTAATCCTCGCAGCGTCGCAGGAAATCACTGAAAGAAATATAGGTATTAGAATCAGGGATGAGAAAAGTACTGGAGCAAACATTTACCGCCTCTACATTTACATCTTTCTACACGACCATCAAAATCCAAAGCAAACCATGACGGTTCAAAACAAAAAAATGTCACGGCTCTTCAAAAATGTAATCTTCTTCCTAAAGCTAAGTATGCTGTTTCGCTCAAGAAAAGTAATGAAATTCCTTGACTGAAAGTGTCAAGAAATTTCCTGCAGAGAGCCCCCTTGAAGTGACATTTCTTCTCAACTGCGTACTGCGATCAGAAAAAAGTGATTTTCTTGACCATTTCTTGGGAGAAATTTTCCACGCATCGAGATAGGCGATTCCTTTTCTTGTCAGTAGCAAACCGGCCTTAACGTTTTTCAACCCCGAATGCGAAATGACTCGAGCACAGTGGTGACACGATTTTTGCGGTTTTCGGGGTTTTGCATTTTTGCTCGATAAAGGCAGTATGAAATTGAACTTGTTTATATGTATCGTAACGGAATGATTGTGGTCTTTCTGTTAGAGCTAATAGATTTCAATTAGTTGAAAACACAAGCAAAATATTAGCGATTGAATGATTTAACACTTTTTTCAATCATTCAGCTTGGAATGGCTGCCCGAAAATGGTCATAGTGGAGAGACAAAAACAGTCAAGCAGTGTGTGAACCGTTGGCAGCGCAACGCCAGATGGTATTGTTGCTGCTGCTGCTTTGTGTTTTGGTGGAATGGCAGAATCGATGAACTGTGGTGAATTGTGGTCACAGTTCCCAAGACTGATTAGAATCACTGAGAACGTCCCCACTAGGGTGTCCCAACATTTTACTTTGTCAGAAAACTTGAGGTCTCAACCTTCAAATATTAGCTTAGGATGTTACGAACAATCTTTTGTACAGGGGCAGCTCTGAGAACTAAGATTAAGAGGTCTAGCGTCCAATTTTAGTGACAAATATAAAAACGAATTATCTAGGCTCAGCGTCAAATATATTTGAGAAAATCATTTACTATGTTTTGCATAAAAAATAACGTATTGAATTTTTGAATCATCGAAACCTTAACAAACGTAATACATTTTTATTTTAAGTCATCAAAAGTGGTTATCAAACTTTATACTAGTAAGGAGAAACTACCCCTATCTTATGAGAATCTTGAAATGATCGTGATGAAAATCCTGGTTTACCGTGCCGGCACCATATTCTGAACACTTAAAAAAATCTGAAGATAACGGCTTAATTAAAACAAGAGGTTTTCTTTTTAGTCGTCGGTATTGACTACCTTCGAATGTGCTAAATATATATTTTAACTTAGGGCAGGGCTCTATATTGGTTGCATAATCATAAGGGATCAGTCAGACGATTTATTTTTGAAAACCGTGTCCATTTTCGTTATTCTGAACAGTCAATAAGTATTTGTTCCTAATAATGGACAAAAGTGTTCCTAATTATAGACTGCAATAAATCCATATGTATCAAACAAAAGCAATGATATTTATTGATGGTTTACAACTGCAGTTTACAACAAAGTGGCAATCTATTAGCAATTCTCCAGGCCTTTTTAGCGGATCCAGCGGACCTGATCGCTTTCTTTGCTGTTTAGATCGGGATCCGTCTCTAAATATCCGGATCTTGATGAGTCCAAACTCCAAATCCAAACTGAATCCATTTTCTTCCTGGAATGTTATTTGGAAAGTCACCTGATTTTCCGGAAAGAACCATGCACTGACCTACCGATATTCTTAAGCGGCTTGTGCCGATGGAGAAGCCAGATTCAGCTGACCGGACAATAAAATCCGATATGCGATCCTCATCTTCTTCCGACAATATGATTGGTTTTCCTGGACGGTTATGTATAGCAGATTTTTCACCGTGGAGTGTAGAATACTGACAGCGATTCCGTATAGACCTGCCGTGCTTCTAGTCGAAAACCCCTTCCTAAAATAGTAATAGTTCTCTCCAGCTTCCACGGATCGTGAACGGTGATTCTTTTTTGCCGCGGCATATCTGTTCATAATAAGGATCAATCAACAACATTTGGTGCCGCTCTTTGAACACTTGATTAATTAGAGATTGCACGCAGCAGCTCCAAATATTTGTAAATAATATAAAAATATATTCTCACCGATCAGTTTCCAGCAGCTACGAATGGAATTTGATTATATTGTCAACCCAAAATGAAGCAAATGTTTTGACCGGCGTCTTAGTGCGCAGGCTTAGCGGCCATGTTTTTTTCCACGTTTGGCAAAGTCCGAACTTTATTTTTCATCAAATTGCGTGAAATATTGCCAAAATATCTGTGCGTGAAATATTGCCAAAAAATCTGTGCCTCGGATATACGATAAGAAAATATGTAACTGATGTAAGTTATATAAGTTTTTGTGCAAAAAATTTGATAAGAAGATTGAAATCATTGAGTTTGTCGTAAACTGTTCAGAATATGGAACTGTCTATAATATGGAGCTCGCACGGTATATATTATAATGATAACCCTGGACTAAAAGAAGCATCGTCATCGTCACTCAAGTAGCGTCGGATGACGATTTGCCGCAAAGATCCGGCGCAGAGGCTCGGCGTCATGACGAACAAATACGATTCCTTCGTTACGGGCGAATCTTCGTTCGGGAGCACTGAGCCGACTAAAAATATGAATCGTGTCTTCGACAGATTGAGAGCATTTTTTGAAAAAATAAAACAAAAAGAAAATATCAAAACACGACTGGAATCGAACAAACGATCTCCGAATCGTCAACACCACGCGCTTACCAACCAAACTATTTTAGAATCATGAGGGTAGCGGGTTCATTTGCCAATACAAGCAATTATGTGATGGCATTCGTTGGTTGGTGCGAAGCAAGCGAATATACAGTAAACGTCTTCTTCTTGTGAGTAAGGGTAGCAAGCGGGATGAAGAAAAATTTGCTCGTTGACGATTTTGGATTGAAGTTAGTCGTGCATTCTTTCGTCGATGAAGAGACGACGACCTGCCAGAGTTATTATACTGGATGACGATGTCTTTTTTTATTTCGTCATCGCACTGTGACGAATCTGACGATTGCCTGCCCTGCCTGGGAAGATTCTTATAAGAATATATTCTATGAGAAAGATTCTGATAATAACCCTGGAAGGATTCTTATGGAAATCATAGAAGGATCCTGAATCCTGAATTGATTCTGACGAAAATCTTGGAAGCTTTATGATGAGAATTCTGTTGGGAGTCCTAGCAGGATGCTTTTGAAAGGATTCTGATGAGAGCCCTGAAAGGATTTTCATAAGAATTCTGGATGGATTCTGATGCGAATGCTGGAGGGATTTTGATAAGAATCCAGGAAGGATTCCGAAGCGAACTCTGAAATAATTCTGAAAACAATTCTGACTTTGGGCATGACTGGCTGGACAAACACTTGAAGAAGTTTGGAGGCAAATTTTCGATGTTAGTTGTGGAAGTTTGTTGTCAGAATCCTAGGAAACGTTGATAAGTTTCTGATCAGAAGCGCGTCCACGTTCGAAGCCATAGGTAGGACAAACGTTGTCAAATATTTTGTGCACAGTGAAGCTACGACAATTTTTAACCCTATGAAATTCTGGGCTGGAAATTGAAAGTGACTGTATTTGAGGGAATCAAATGCAAAAGGGTGTTAATGATATTTAGTCAGTTTTGAGTTGAGTAACATATAAACAAATTCTACTGTATCCAAGCTTATTAACGATATGTTCAGGTCATGTGCGCAAAAGAAAATAATAATAATAATTCTTATAAGACTGGCTTATTTTTTAACAACTTGTTTTTTCCCATACAATTTGTATCAATTGAATAATTCTTGCTGGTATTTCTTCAACAATTGTACAAGAAATTTTTTCGGGAGATCTTTATCATTTGCTCTAAATATTTTTACGAATTATACCACAAAATATCAGTGGAAATTTTAACAATCATTTAACTAAGAATTAACTAAGCTCTTCTTCCAGAAATTTCTTCGGCAATCCTCAATCAGCCAAGAACTTCTAGAGTGTGCTGTGGGAGTTCTATAGAAATTTTTCTGTCATCGTCAAGAGACTCAGCAATGCTTTGATAGATTATATCAAGAGTAATCGCACATTCAGGAATCGTTACCAGCACACTCCTGCTGTGTATAACACGATGCAACTGGTCTTAGATTAATTCATTACTTCTTCCATGAAATCGTCAAGAATCTTCTGATAATTCTCTATGGACGTTCCAGAAACTTTAAAAGAATTACTTCCAGGAATGCTATCGGCAATTTGTCCCAGACCATATAGGGTAAAAATCTAGTCTTCGCCACCCAAGAAATTTGCACTAATCTTCGCCCCTTCATACAAAAATGTCTAAATTTGTATGAAGGGGGCGAAAACTAAAGCATAGCGAAGACTTATACATCTACCCTACTGGAATAATCGTAGATTTTCTCAAAAACCATCCTTCGATTTATTCAGAAATGCCATACAGGATTGCTCTATCAGTTTTTTGTTACGGTGCAAGAAGTTTCTTGTAAATAACAAATTTTACAGTTTGTTTCCCAGTAATTTTGCTGTAGGTATTCTCAATCGTTCTTCAAACGAACCAGAATATGTTCATGTCATGCACAAACCATGTTACGCCTCATCAGGCATGAGAAAACTATAAAAAACCTTATCGTGTCTATACTGCCCATAAACGCATAATTGTCCCATGTGAATAGGAAATCCAGCAAACATGGGGCTGACATATGCGTTTATGGGAAGTATACTCCATAAGAATAAGTACGAACTTGATCGAGTTTGTATGTATATTGCACAAATCTATCTAGAACCTGTTCAATATACATACAAAATCGTTCAAGGCTTGATGAAATGATTTTTCAAATTTTCTGTTGATCTTTGTTTTTTTTTTTGGATCATGAGTAGGACAGTCCTTTGACTACCCAGATGTTTTTGTGCGTAGTACATGTCCTACCTGTTCTATTCACTTCCTGGGTTACTGGATTCGAGTAAATTGCTGACAAAATACAAAATTTAAAAAAATAATACATTTCTTGGCGCATTTTTTTTGTTGGAATTTCTATCTAAAGTCAGCTCTCCATAACTCAATTTTAAAGAGACCATCGAGTTAGAGAGGTATCGAGTTACAGAACACAAAATCAATGCAGCTGCGATCCAAAGGATTATCGAGGCAGCCATCAAAACCAACTTTTACTGTGGTTCTCTAACTCGATATCGAGATACGAAATGAATGTAAACTCCTGAAATTAATCCCAACTGAATTACTTAACGAATATCTAGTTTTTTTTTTCAGTATAATTCATGGCGTGACTTTTAACGAAATCTTTGGATAATTTTTGGTTGGAATCCCAAGAAAATTTCTAACTACTATTCTGAAGGAAACTGTTAAAATTTCTTCATAACGTAGCTTAGAGCTCCTTTCTAGCTCCCCGCTGAAACTTGCTCTAGAGATCCCATGAGAAATTCACTGAACATTCTGATGACACTGATATTCTAAGTGAATACTATCTCAGACATTAGCGACATGAACTTCTTCCGTTTCAACATCCGCAAGTCATTCTTCACAGATTCTAGATTAGATTCTTATCAAACCTCTGTCAGATAATTTGTGGGAATCATAACGAACTGTTAAATAAATTTTCGATATCAAAATTCGATTCAAAAGTAACTGATAAAAAAATAACCTTCTGTTAACGCCAGGAAGACTTTAAGTAGCTCTTCCAAAATACACCACGAGTCTTGAAATCTGTCAAGGATGTTAATGGACATCTGAGCGTCTGTGATATTTTACTGTAGATCATTGGAATAGTTTGCTAGAATTATAAGGAAGGATCAGTCAAGAATCTGTCAGAAAATTCACCGTGGACATCTTTCATAAACGCAGAGCTGGTAGCAACTGAGTACTTTTAACGTTCAAGAATCCGTCATCGTAACCATCGAAACTTCAAAAGCAGTTCTAGGAACTTATTGAGGAATTATGAAAAAATCGTGTACTTCAAAAACTCTGAAATAAACCTCCCTATGTACTGGCTAAACGGTGGAAAATCTGAAATTGGTGGAATGGAAATACATCTTCAAGAAATCTAGGAATTACATTTAGGGTTTTTTTTTTAGAATAACCCCTGGAGAATATCCTGGTTATTTATTTCTTATCAGAATTCGCTGCAAGGAGAACGAAAAAAAGTGACTAGAGAACATTTTGATTGAAAAAAGAGAATTTATCTTCAATGAAAAATAGATATTTCAGAGACTTGCATTAAAATAGAGACCAAGTCTCTAAAAAGACACCTGGAAGGCTGGTGCGAAAAAGTTCGAATTTAACCATTTTTATTCCTCCCTTAATTGATAATTAATATGAAACAGCCTCTACTTTAAGGGGTCTTCCTTAGCCTAGTGGTTAGAGTCCGCAGCTACAAAGCAAAGCCATGCTGAAGGTGTCTGGGTTCGATTCCCGGTCGGTCCAGGATCTTTTCGTAATGGAAATTTCCTTGACTTCCCTGGGCATATAGTATAATCGTACCTGCCTCACGATATACTAATGCGAAAATGGCAACTTTGGCAAAGAAAGCTCTCAGTTAATAACTGTAAAAGTGCTCTTATGAATACTGAGAAGCAGGCAGTGAGGACGTTAATGCCAAGAAGAAGCCTCTACTTTAGCCTTGAAAATCCGGATAATTGTAATTGTAATTTTATTGATCACGGTATCCTATCAGTGTACACTTTTTATCAGGACAAGGAAACTCCGGACAATTGAAACCGACTTTTTGTGACCAGGTCGAAAATAATGAAAAAGTCACTATAAAGTGACTCGCTACCAACCCTGTTAGCGTTGAGTCTCCAAGTCCCCCGACAAAGTGAAATTATGGGACACTCTAATCCCCACCCATCCGGCAAAGAGAAACTCACTTGTAGTAAACTTCCGCCACTTCGACGATTTCCTTCCGCTGGGCATTGCAAAGCTTCAGAGTCAGCTGAGCGAGGAAGAACGGCAGCAGGAAGTAGCGCAGATTGTCCGTGGCCACCTCGTCATGCGTTTCGTTTTTGCTGAACAGTCCGCACAAGCTGACCAGACGGGTAGAATCCTCGAACAAGCCGATGCACTTTTTGATTTTGGCCTGAAACAAAAACAAGAGGAACCACCCCTCATCATGATGGAACCTTCTAGACAGATCGGGCAAAATCCGGAATTGTTCCGCCGGGAATTGGGCATTTTTCTACTTACCTGAACTTCCGGGCTGTTGGTCGGATCGTAGCAGGTGTCGAGGGTGTCCATCAGGTCGTATGCCTCCTGGAAAATCTCGGAAAGTTTGCGATCAATCGGAATCTCCTGTGTTTCGGCCATCTTTTTGTTTATAAATAAAAGCATCCAGCTCTTTCTCTTCTGCGCCGCATCGCATCCCGCTCCGCTTGATGCTGCCTGCGATGAAAGCGGGACAAGATTATCAGCATCGGAAGGTACACATTGCACAACTAGCGAGAGGTTCTCATACAATGGACAGAATTAAATTTAACCATCACTGAAACAAAATCTTGCACACACTGAATCTCAGTTCATCTGTTCGGTAATATTTTTTTGCCATTTCTCATCGTAATAGGCTGTTTTTCATCACGCCAATCTGTCATGAAACAGCCTACTTTCCTGCACTGAAGTATCCAGTGCGGGAATAGTCATTACGCAACTGAAACCAGTGCTTTAATGATTCATTACGCAACGCTTTAATGATTCATTACACAACTGTTTTGAGTTGCGTAATGAATCATTACACCAATTTTTCATAAAATTGTAAATGGTGAATGCATTCCGATATCATTTTTGATACCCTCAAGTGGTCTTCTACGAAATTTCAAAAAATGTTGTACGTAACTCGTTGCAGTTCTCGATTTTTTCTGTAAAAATCGTTATTCTGCAACTTGTTCCGTAAACTACTATTACGGTGTTGGAAATATAAATTGCAAAAATATACCAAATTTTCAGCAGAACCCACTGATGTTCAGCAACATATTTATCATTTTACAGAATTCGGTAAGAGCAACCTTAACGGTGCGAGACTAAACTAAATTACATAGCGCAGTATCATTACCCGGATCCATACCGGGCGCTGCTTTCGGAAAGCATCGGGTGAGCAAATTTAGGTGCGCGATACTTGCGCTGCTATTCGATGTGAATGGATCCATAAAATAACCAAAACGGCCGCTATAAAAAGCATAGATAGCGCCACCGTAGCCTTGTGTGTTTGACATAACAGCAATGCTGTCACAATGTTAAATCCCATATACAGTGGCGCCTTTGTGGTGAGCACTGACAAAAACTACCTTCAATGATCCATTCAAGCACACGGTGGAAATTTTGGAAATCGGATGCGTATGATGTGGACATTAAAATTTTTTGTTAAGTCGGGTAAAATTTAAAGATTTTGATAAAAACACTAGGAATCTGATAAAATTATTGGGAATCCGATAGAAGTTTTTGAAATATTCTATTCCTCGTAAGAATATATGGACAAACTGGACCAAGTGTTTTTAACGGTTTTAGGAAAACGTACACACTTAGTTTTTTCTCGTTGTTCGGTAAATTTTTTCACCGGAAACGTACTGTAAATAAATATTTAACTGAGGTTTCGGTATTACAAACAAGATTTACCGAACAACCTTGAATAAACGAAAAAATCAAAACAATATTCCTCAATTTTTACCGAAATCGTCGATCTATTACCGAAAAAACTGTTAATCATTTAGATTCGCCGTAGACTGTAATCTTTTACCGTACATCAGTTCATAGTGCTCAATACTTTACCGAACAAATGGTAATTTGAAATTTCGGAGGCCGCCATATTTGTTTATAAGTGCAAATCAACAACATCGCATTACATCCGGAACTATTTAATACAGCGGGGATACGCTGGTTGGAATACGACTGCCTTCCATCTATCGAATCCGACCCGTTAGTTGGAACGACTGACAGCTGGTGAAAATGCTCCATACTATCGCATCCGTAGAGCAAATCGTCACGAAACGCACATATACATACGCATTTGTTCTATATATGGAGACTTCAATGCGACGGTACTCAGACGTCAAAGTCAGTTTGACATTTTCTGTTGACATTTGAGTGCTTTTTAGTTGGAATATTTTCCAACCAGCGAACATCCAACCATCGAGTCATTCCATGTAGCGAACCCCTAACGAGCGAATCCCCACTGTATTCTGTTTTTGTGGGAATGAATACTAGTTTAAAAAAAACTACAGAAGCAGGATGAGCGTCTAGTACTTGTTCTCCGTAAGTATGACCTTTGAGTTTCTTTAAAAAGCGTATTTTTAAGATAAAATAATTTACAATTTACGTTTTCGGATTGCAGCGTCATAATAACCAGCATGACCACCCATGCCGGGATCGGTGGCACGGTTCTCTTCATGAGGAGTGAACAGCCAGGATTGTTCATCAATGGTGTTTAATCTCTTACCTTCATCAACAGAAAGCAACAGAAATACAAAATAAATCGATTTATTACATTGAATATCAATATGAACTTCATTGTTTTTTTTTTTATGATGATCTCATTCTATTCCGACTGCTTGCTGTTATGAACAATTTGTTCGGTAATTTATTTAACAATAGGGTCCTAAAGGCCTGTCCCAATTTTAATGCCAACCGCTTAAACTTAGGCTAAAAACACATGTTTACTCAATTTTTTAATGTTTTTATTTTGTTGAGGTCCAAAAAACATTTTTATAAATTTTATAACATTCCTTGGCATAAGCTCAAATTTTTGGTGCATTTTGCTTTCCGTGTACCTTCTAGAATGTCAGATACACTGAAAAGCGTACTGCAGTAAGGTACACCATAAATTCATTCTTAAAAATACTATTGAGTAAATTTGTAAAATCAAATTGTAATTCATTTATTATTACCATAAAAGTTGAAAAAAATACTATATGACAATAAAATATGGACGGTATTTTTTTCAGTGCTTGCATTTCAAAACAAAAACATTCAATCGTCTTGCTTACTGCAAATCGCTGTCTTGTTTACCATAATGTTGTCATTTTGGCAACGAATATGGTAAAACAGAACCATGCAAAAACAACATTGATCGACCAAACAGACGCCATTACTAAAAATTTGTTCTCGGAACGCTGCTGGTTCGTTTATTTTTGCCTGTTGTTTTTTTGTGAATTATGGCCGGAAAAAGCAAGGAAACTGTCGAAGTTATTGTTGATGACATAGTAGCGGATCCGGAATTGATTGAAGGTATGAATTACATTAAGATATCCTTCGTAAAGTTACTTAATATGTAAAAATTTCTAGAGCATGACCCAGAACTGCAAGAATTGATCTTGGGCGAATGGAACTTGGATGCCGCGATTTATTCTATCTTGGTCGGTAAGTCATTGCATTCATTTTACTAAAATAGAAGTTTTTCGAAGCACTATCTCAATTCCAATTCACAAAATGAGCAGCGGTAAAATTCGGGAAATTCCTACCTGACGTTGTTATCTTGCAATATTTGCTTTTGCTTAGGACACGGAATTACAGTTGGCTATCTGAAGGACATTGATGATGCGGCTTTGTCGGAGATTTTCTCGGTAATCAAGTGGACAGGCCATAAATATGCCCTTAGAAAGAAACTGCAGAGTTGGCCTGAAAGTTCCTTCTATTCAACTAACGCTTCTCACGAGCATGGCCATACAAGCAGTACATCAAATCCTGGGCCATCCAATCATTGTTTGCTACCATCGTCAGTAACGAGAAGCCATCTCGAAGATGTCTTGGAGAGAAACGAGAAGGGTAAAATTGTCCGAAACTACTACGAAAAGCATCACCAGTTGGACACAGAACACAAAAAGTATTTGGCTCATACTATAGTAGACTACTACATAGCTAATGATCGCTACTTCACATTAACTGACATGGCTCGATTTGCTCATTACATCGTAGAACGATTTCCTTCGGAACTAGCTGTAATAACTGCTTATCAGTACTATTTTGAAATTTGCAATCTAATTCAAAAAATTTTACTCTATTTTACAGGAAATCTACTTTAATCCTCGAGATAACTCAATCGGAAAGAAACATCCATCTGGTCTACTTTATGACAGGTTTCATAACAGAAACAAGAAATCCCTATTGGAAAGGAAGCGTAAGAGCAACGACGATATCGACCATTGGAAGGAATACGAAGCAAAGGCTGTTGCCCTATCTGTTGAAGGTAATTTGAAACTTAATTGAAAAATGCCATTTCCCGGGATCCCGAAGAAGTTTATTTGTACGGCTATTTCTCTTTTTTCTAAGTAATTTATTTGTTTCTCAAAATAAATATATTTGTCTTGGCTTCGTTTTGAACTAGAGCCTTCAAAACAAAAAATTTTAGAAAATTATTTTTATATTTATTTTCTCTATTTATGCTCTTGGCGAGTTTGCCACACATTTAGAAAATTTATCAAAAGTCCATACTACAAAATTGAAAGTGAAGCTCACTTTTGATAAATCGTATAAAGTCAAAATCATATTTTCAAACATTTAATCAATTTTATAAAGCACATAACAGTCCCATGTTCTATGGGATTTCCTGGATAAATAGGACTGTTATGGAAGTAGTGGCAATATAGAACAAAAATCAACTAAAGCCTTACGTTGAGTTTGTGACTCTCATATAACAGAATTCATGAAGAACTTTATAAGCCTTCTCAAATAATTTATGAAATAGAAAGCTTCGCATGTATTGCATATACAGTATTGGACAAAACATATGCAACTTTTTCGGTTTTCCATACAAAATTACCAACTTTGGTAAGCTAGATCTCAGTTATTTATGGACCGATTCGTATGAAATTTTCACAGAACATCAGACATAACTTGAATTTCCACATATATTTTTGAGTGATTTTTCCAATCACGAGTTCAAAAGCAGTAACGGTTTGACTAAAGTGAATTTTTTGACGATTTTTTATAATTTATTTAACTAAATACATTGAAGTGATAGCTTGATGGTATCTTCAGCAAAGTTGTAGATGTTGACGAGATGAACAAGTTTGCTAGATACAGCTGTTGTGTAGGGCTAATAGATTTTGCGATAAATAGTTTTGAATTTTTTGACGAAAATTTCACTTTAGTTAAATTGTTATTACTTTTGAACTCGTGATTGGAAAAATTATTCAAAAATATATGTTGAAATTCAAGTTATGTCTGATGCCTTTTGAAAATTTCATTCGAATCGGTCCATAAATAACTGAGATCTAGCTTACCAAAGTTGATTATTTTGTATGGAAAATCGAAAAAGTTGCAAATGTTTTGTCCAATACTGTAATCTTTCTTGGACAAACATTTCGTCGAAAAGATGTGCATTTTGTAAATAACTATTTGATTACGAAAAAAATTCAAATAAACGTTGAAACATAACTATTGATCAGTGAGGAAATTGTTGGCATGACATGAAAAGTAAATTGTGCGGTAGTTTTTTTTGTTTGTGTATGTTCTAAGAGATTAACTTGCATGAATTATATATTATTGATAAAATGCAGCAATGATTACATGGAGCTTTTAGATATCGACGAAACAATTTCACCATAAACTATATTTTTATTATGAAACTGTTTATTTTATGATCACAAATAAACTTAAATACATTTGTGGGACACTTTGGGCGTTAATGGGTTAAAAATTTATAATTATAGTAAATTAATTACTATTGTTATATATTATAGACATTGAAAGACAGAATTGTCACAAAAATTGGCTCCGAAATAATCAGCAACCCGCGGAGAAAGTCACGCAGCTTTGGAAAGAGTCACTCCTGCTGCGCATGCGGACCATTGTACAAGATACAGAAGTTGACAAGAAGAATGTGCTAGCAGAGTGGCCTCGTCTAACGGATGAAAATGGATATTTGCTGGTAATATAAATAAATGCATTAGTTAATATACACTATTAAACCTAGATATTGTTTCCTCAATTTAGATTGATGCAGATTTTTGTTCCATCTACGGAGAGCTTGGTGATCTATCAAACATTTTCAATGTCTGGGAAGGATTCGTAGAACGATTTCTACAATACGTTGAACAAAAAGGATTGAATGACGATTACTCTCGAGAACTTTACAGCCGTCTGCATGAAACAAATATCCCCAAAGGTAAATATTGGCCGTATTCTTAAATTTCTCCAGAATGTAATTGGTTTCATATTTCAGATAGCCGGGATTTTATTTGTTGTACCATATTTCATGGTATCGTCAAGCCAGTTCGAACATCATCCCGCAAATTGCCAACGATTTTGCAAGCACAAACGGATATGTGCTATGCATGTAAGACAGAGCAGGATTTTTCAGAAGCTGTAGCAGAATTACGTGACGAGTACGAAGCAAATGCAGTTCAATTTTTCCCACGGATTTTCGTAATTGGAGGAACCGAGCATCTGTTTGCGTTCTATGTCGTGACTGCGAAATTTCAGTACAAACTTCCATCATTCCTGCGTTGCATCGATCTTGTCGTGAAGCTGAAGTTTGTATTGAATTATAATTTTCCGGAAAGCTGCGAGTTGTTTTGGTACTTCGTTGCCAAACACTTCTACAACGTCGGCTACTCCCGAAAAGCTAGGAATAGCCAACTTCTGCAACTGTTCGCATATCTGAAGGACGGCTAAGAAACAACATGAACTGTCATCTGTGCCGCAGGCCGCAGGGATCTGTTCAAACGTTGTTTGACCATTTGACGATATTCCACGGCACTCCCACCGTTTTCAAATATACGTGTACAGCATGCGCACCTTCAAGATCGTATCAAAATCTGCATCGTTTTAAACGGCACATCAATTCCAGCCACGTCGGATTATTTCAGTCTAGTGACACTGAAAATCAGGACACAACATGCGACGTCTATCATGAAGCTGATAAGCCTACGGATCCCATCGATACGGAAGAAAAAACGATTTTTCAGGAAAATTCAAACACAAACAATACTAATGATCTTGGAAATGTAAACGAATCGTTGGAGAAAGAGAAAGTTAGTTTAAGTGATGATAATATTTTAGTCTTAAGAAATAAGTTAAGAGAAATGTTTTTAAACTTTACGTTAAATTTACACAGTAAGTCAAATTTTACGAGAAAAGACGTAATAAGCTTACAACAGAGCATTACTGATCAAATAGTTAAGCCAATTTGTGATACACTGCTAAAAATATGTCCGGTAGATGATATTGATTCGGAAGGAGTTAAAGAACTTATTGATGATATTTACCAACCGTTTCAGTTTATAAGTTCCGAGAAAAAGCTTAATACTACATTGCAAAACATTCAATTACACGATTCATTACAAACGATCGAATATAAAGATAGCTTTGGAAACACCATGTCGAAAGGATGTTTAATGCCCATTAAGCATCAATTCACGCAGTTTTTCGAGAGTGGCAGTGTTTTTAACGATACGATGAACCATATGAGACAGTTAGAAGAGGAAGATAATTTAACGAACGTTATCAACGGTTCCTTATGGAAAAATGTAAAACAATCGTTTGGAGATACATGTGTAATACCTTATTTTTTGTATTCGGACGAGGTCGAGATGAATGACGCCATCGGAGCACACTCCGGTAGCCACAAGGTTACAGGAATATACTATAGTTTTCCTACTATTCCTTCGCATTTTTTAGGCAGATTAGAGAATTTCTTTGTTGCCGGTTTCGTTAAAGCTTCCGATATGTCAAAAGTAGGTCCATCTTTGGCGTTGAAATAATTGATAACAATACTCATTGACTTGGAGCAGAAAGGAGCGGAATTAAATATTGATGGCCAAAAAATTCGTGTTCATTTTGTGCTTATGGCAATTTTAGGAGACAATTTAGGAATCAATACATTAATGGGATACTCGACATCGTTCAGTTCTATGATATACTGCAGATTTTGCACTATGAATAAGTATGAGTGTCAAACAAATTTAAAACTGGACCCGCTTCGCTATCGGAATGAAAAGCAATATGACATTGATATTCAAAGAAAGGTAGATTTCAAAGAATCTGGTATTAAAGAAGAGTCAGCTTTTAATCGTTTACAGTATTATCACGTTGGCGAATTCACAAGTGTAGACTTAATGCACGATTTCTTCTCGCATGGAATTTGCAACTACGACATGTCTCTAGTTTTGTCATACATGATAAAGAAATTGCATATTTCATTGCTAACGATTAACTACAGAATTCAGATGTTTGATTGCAAAGAAACAGAGAAAAGGAACACTTTTAAAACGATTACTAAAGAACAAATTAAATCATCTAACTTCAAAATGACAGCTCGGGAAATGCTTTACTTTGTACACTATTTTCCTCTGATTTTTGGGGAGATAATACCAGAAAACGACGAAGTTTGGGATTTTGTCTTGTCTTTAGTTGAGTTAATAGATATGGTTATGCTTCCACAATTTAATAACGAGCTTCTTGCAGTTTTGGAAGATCAGATAGTTTATCATCACACGTTATACAGTAAACTTTTTGGAAAGCATTTGAAACCAAAGTACCACATACTACTTCATTATCCTGAAACAGTTAGGAGAATTGGACCTCCGCGGTTTACCTGGAGTTTCAGGTTCGAGGCATTCCATCAAGTATTTAAAAAATATTGCCGCAACATTACCTCTAGGCGTAATATATGCTTGACGCTTTGCACTAAAGCTCAACTTATCTTCATGAATGATATCAAACATTTAAATAACTTCAAAACGTGCATGATCTACAAAAATCCAATAAAATTGAGATCCATAGACTTACCATACGCTGAACATCTTTCGTTGACAAATAAGCAACTAACTACAAACTTTGACGCTGTGTCTACAGTTGCGTACAAAGGGACAGAATACCAAGTAGGTCAGTTTCTGACAAAATCAGCTATCAATTTAAAATGTGTAAAATTATTTGAAATTAAGAACTTATTGATCTGTAATAATGAATTACATGTTGGATGTCAACAATGGAATGTTGAAGAATATGCACTGCATTTAGCATCCTTTAAAGTATCTGTTAACCAATCAATGTTCCACATAATCGATATCGATTACTTTGATGGGCCTCCAATCCACGTGTACAATGAACAAGGCGAAAATTACATTAGGCTTAAGAAATACTTTGTATAAATTGATAAGTTCAATGTGTAATAAATACGCAACTGTTTTACATTTGTTTCCTTTTTTATCGCATAAATATTGAAATTCGATTTACCACCCCTACATCATAAGTAAAAATGAACAGGAACGTTTTTAAATCTACTACGTCTACTTCTCTGATTTTTTGTCGAATTAATTACAATTATTTTCAATTATACCGCATTACATAGTAATTTCTACTTCTGTACAACCCCATCGGAAGGTCGAATTAACTACAATTATTTTAATAATATCGTAAAACATAGTAATTTCAACTCCTGTACCATGCCATAGGGGCATAGTAAAAATAATGAATTTATCTATTTGAAACAAATGCAGAAAGTTGTCTGCACAGATTTAGTGGCGTTGTGTTTTTAAATTAACCCATCAATATAGTATTATTCACCGCAAAGCTGTTTTCAGTGTAGGAACAACCCCAATGTTAAAACTAAAAGCCCTGTGGTGTTTTTGTCGATTAGGCGAACGTCAAACATGATCAAAAGTGTCAAGGTTCATTTATGGACCCAATTTTTAAGAAAAGGTTTAAATATGATGTAGCCGTTATTTGAGCGGGAAAAATTGCTAAAATAATTGCAGTAACATGCTCTTTCATGTCATTAATTAAAAACAAGATTTCATTAAACATTTTAGGACCCAATTTGTTCGGTAATAGTTCACGAACATATGGATCAGTGCACGAGTTCACAAATTTGAAGTTTGAGCGGTGCCGAATTCACTCGTTGCCATGGTCACATAAATAACACGGCACCGCTCAAACGTCAACGAGTGAACTCGTGCATTGGTCCATTGTATTTTTTTGACAGCTGTGTGTCGATTAACATTACAGATTGTTCGGTTATTCTTAACTTTACCGAAAGCATTACCGAGCGGTCAGCGGTTTATATTTCGGTAAAAAATTACCGGAGTCGGTGATATTTTCTAAGTGTGCACCCTAGGCGTTCGAAATACAGTCAACTTTCGTTCGTTGAACTAAACCTGTAGCCCACTCAGTGAAAGACTTTCACTAATCGGGCTGAGTTTCGAGCTGTCATATATCATAGAACAAAAGAAAATCAGAGCTACCAACATTGAAAAACTGCCTCCTATGTCAAAAACTGACGTTTGCCTTCGTTTTAGGTGGGCTCCTATAGCCCAACTAACGGGAGCCCAATTAAAACGTAGCCCTTCTAAAGATAGTGCAACGAACGAAATTCAACTGTACAGGAATATTTGCATTATTTGCTGTAATAATGGAACTTATCTTTTTAATAACATATATGTTATTAAAAAGATACAGATGCATCAATCATCGGATACAACTGCACTGGAAAAAATATAATTGACGGAGTTCTTAGCATATTTTTGGAACGCCTAAATATCATCTCGTTTGGTCTGTCTGAACACTGACCGTGACCTGGGAGGGAGGCACCAATACTACACACGAAATATAAGACAACGTTATTTTGAACTGCAAGATAACTCCAGTGCACCTTCGATCTTTCCTGACAAACATGAAAAAAGGGCCACAGTTTTCTATGCACTAAATATTCATTTTCATTGGAAAAAGTAGAACGATGCGTTTTTCAATGCTTCATGTTAAATCAGATTAAATGGTGCTCACGTGACATTACTTGCGTTATGTGCATGAATTGATTTTCATTCGATTTTTATCACTTTTGAAGAAATACGAAATGTGTTTTAATCAGTTACGCGCTTTTTTCATGTTAGTCCAATGTTTGAGATCTGGGCTCACAGTGACAGTCCGTGACAGCGGAATCTCGGCTCACTATGACGTACAGAAATTTTGTATTGGTTTCTCCCTCCCAGACCGTGACCATATCGATTAAGGAGAATTCTGGGATTTCGGAATTCCACCCGGAATCCTTGGGATTCTACCCAGAATCCTTGGGATTCCACGCGGAAACCTTGGATTCTACGCGGAATCCTTGCACGGTGACGTCATCAAAAAATTTCTTTCCTTCCCTCCTTCGAGAAATCTGAATACAACGGTGCCAGTACCTGTCAAAGTTGACAGGTACTGGCACCATTGTCTTCAAGTTTTGTTGAAGAGCAAAAGAGAGAATACCGCCGTGAAATGCCTGTTTTTCATTGCTTACGTTTTGAACTTTGGCCTGTTCTGCTGTTGCGGTCTGGAAATGGCTGCATAATATCAGATTTCTCTTTCCGTGCGCGCATAAATCCCGCCTGTTCAGTTCAACCCGCGCACCGAACCGGTGTTTTGGCAGTTTTTTGTTTACTCGCCGGAGCTGTTGGCGACTGTCGATGTGTTTTGGCTGACGTTTTCTTGTTTTCATTTACTATCGGTCTGCAGCTCCGCATCGCAACGCAAGAATATTCATCAAAAAGTGAATACGTGTTCTTGTTAGCTTAGTTAAACAATAGTTAGAAGAAAAAATAGTTCCACATGTGCCTGACAGTGTAACTGAGCTGTGCGGAAAAAGAAACTCGATTTTTTTGTTGGTCAAGTGCGGCTTCTGCAAGCCAGCAGACAGAAAAGCACCATGTCGATTACGGAATATGTCCAGCTGGCACTTTTATTCGGTTCTGGCTTTATATTCTTCCTGATGATTGTGGTAAGTATTCTGATAGTTGACATGATAATTGTAGGTAACTGGTTTAGAGATAATCTGGTGAACAAAAAAGTACTCTCGTTTGAGATCAGATCCTTGTATAGCTTGTGCTATCCGGCAATACAAGGGAAAAATTCTGTTAAACCAGGGCTGGTAGCGACTAAGTGTCTTAAAAATAGGAAGTTTAGTCTTCCTTAGCGGAGTGGTTAGAATCCGCGTCTACAAAGCAAAGCCATCTTGAAGGTGTCTGGGTTCGATTCCCGGTCGGTCCAGAATCTTTTCGTAATGGAAATTTTCTTGACTTCCCTGGGCATAGAAGAGTATCATTATACCTGCCACATGATGTACGAATGCGGAAATGGCAACTTTGGCAAAGAAAGCTCTCAGTTAATAACTGTGGAAGTGCTCATTGAACACTACACTCAGAAGAAGGCTTTTACATCACTACATAGCATAGCATAGCATAGCATAGACTGACTGTACATGTCAATGGTTGCTACTCCGTGATTGATCGGAACTGGTAAGAATTGCACTGGGATCCAAATGAATAAGGGATGGGAGTTTCCGCTTACTCTCGAAGTGCAATTTTAGCAGATCTAATATTATTGATCAATAACGGCGCCGGCCAAGTCCTTACAGTCAGTTGGGATGGGGAAGGAATGTTAGGGTGTAATGATTGTTGCTTCTAGAGACCGAGAATACCTCCACAATCACCACGGGAAGGGTGTTCATTAGTGGGGGAGGAAAAGATCTGGGAGTCACCTTTGGTCGGTGATGCGATCCATGGACAAGGGGGAAATATACGACTTACATTTAAAACTAGTTTTGTATTTTTGTCTCGAGAAGTTTTTTAAAAAAAAACGTCAACATCTATAATATCGAACAATTCAAAAGAAGTTTTTATTAATAGCGAAAACTGAGAATTACATTATATATTTTAAATCATATGAAACAGCAATAATGCCGACACTTGTAGTGACGAACCATACATAGTTTGTTTGAAAATTACATATGAGTATTACTGTGCATTTTTGTCTCGAGATGGTAGAATTTTAAAAAAATACGTCAACATTCACAATGTCGAACATTTCAAAAGATATTTTTAATAATGTAAAAAAGAAAAAAATATATGTATATTGAAATTGTGTAAAACAAGCATAATGCCGACACTTATAGTGACGAACCAAACAAAGTTTGTTTTAATATTACACAAAAGTTACACTTTCAAGAAAAAATGTGTTATCATAAGCATGAAACGAACTCACCAGTTGGTAATCCATCCTCGACTGAACACAAATATCTCTTCGCAACACAGTGCGAACAGAAAAACTTCTTGGCGTCCCGAAAACAAACCGTTTTCACGAAGCACTATCCAGCAAGACGCGCGAAAACAGGGGAAAAAAAAATTCTCCATCGACGAAAACACGCGCGAAACCGAGAACAAAACCTATCCGACGACGCAACAACGATCCATCCTGCTTGGGCTTCACGAAGCACTCCAGAAGAAGGCTTTTACATCACTACAAGCAAAAAACGAAAAATAGTGTCTTTATATACCATTGTGGTCAGAACACAGACTTTTCATTGAACCTTTCATTGGAAATATAGACTTGTATTAAAATAGTGACCAAGTCCTTAATAGGAGACCTGCAACCAGTCCTATTTGAAACGCGTTCTATTATATTAATGTTATACTTTTCTTTACAAAAAAAAAAAAAAAAAACAGGTTGGAATCATCCTCAAAGTCACAACCACACCCTTCCCGCACATTGTCCGCCATAAGGAGGAGGAGAGCTTCGTAGATTCGGTCACAGATGAAAGACAGAGGTTTCCATCGCTGGAAGACCCACCGACTTTGGAACTGAGCGTAATTGTTCCTGCCTTTGATGAGGAGAAGCGACGTAAGTTGAATTAGTAGAATATACCAATGACGCAGTGTGACCACCGAACCGGGAAAAGCGGAAAAAATTGGAAAACTCCGGAAATTTGAAAATTTGGATGCATCCACTTTCATCCATTTTTCACAAAGTTATAACCAAAATTTTGCCTATCTCATAATAATTGAGCCTATCCCCTGTAGTTTGAAGTTGAATAGGTATTTCACGGAAAAAAGAGTAAAATGATTTGAAATGGAAGTAGGGTTAATTATTAACACAACTGAATTAAAAACGAGAAAATTTGACGATTTTATCGAGAAAATCAGGAAAAATTGGAAATATAAAAAATATCCATTCTGCAATCAGCACATTCTATTACAGTTACCCTTTCTTTTTCAGTACCGGTTATGCTGGACGAATGCCTTGAGTATCTTGAATCTCGAAGAAAAGCGGAGAAATCCTTCTCCTACGAAGTGATTGTCGTTAGCGATGGTAGCCGTGACAAAACCGTAGAAGTTGCCCAAAAGTACGCCGTCAAATATGGCACCGATAAGGTTCGGGTGTTGGCCCTGGTAGAGAACCGGGGCAAAGGTGGTGCCGTTCGATTGGGAATGCTTAGCGCACGGGGTCGATTTCTGCTGTTTGCCGATGCTGACGGGGCCACCAAATTCCCAGACTACGCTAAACTGGAGCAAAGCATGGCCCAACTCTGCGGGAATGATCATACCAAAGATGCCATCGCAATCGGTTCCCGTGCGCATCTTGAGCAGGAAGCCACCGCCCAACGGACCTTCTTCCGGACGCTACTCATGCATGGTTTTCACTTTCTGGTTTGGACATTTGCCGTGAAGAAGATTCGCGATACCCAGTGCGGGTTCAAGCTGTTGACCAGATCTTCCGCCAGGAAGGTGTTCGCCGTGATGCACGTGGAGCGTTGGGCATTCGACGTGGAGCTCCTGTTCATTGCCCAATCGTACAACATCCCGATCGAGGAGATTGCCGTCCGCTGGACCGAAATCGAAGGCTCAAAGTTGACTCCATTCTGGTCATGGCTGCAGATGGGACGCGACTTGATCTTCATCTGGTTCCGCTATGCAATCGGAGCGTGGCAGTTGCGGAAGGAACACGTAAATTAAAGGCAGTCGATCTCATAGCGGCTTGGTTGGACGAGTGCTGTGCATTTTATAGACTTCTAAGAGTGGAACATAGCTGTTCCAGAATTTATTCCTAAGATCATGTAATCTACGTACATTGCTATTGAGTAACGCACCTATAGAATAAATGTCTCAACGAATTTGAGTTCAAAGGACGATCTTTATCTTCTTAAATCTTATGTGTATCATATACTTCCTAATGCCCTCCCCTTGGGAATAGTGTGTGGTCTTTTGATTATGTTGCATGCTCCAGTGGAACGAGCGATGGAAACAAGATGATATCAAAATCAATCGAGTTCGGTTTGTGAGTGTGGAAAGATATTCGTGTTCAGTCGAGGATCGATAACGGTGAGCTCGTTTCACGTTTATGATAATACATTTTTACTGAGGCAACGTTTCGTCTATATAGATTAAAAAAATGGATGGGTCATCACTACAAGGAATCTATGACAAAAGGTTGAAAGACAAAAGGTCGAAAATTTCCCATCAAGCAAATCACTTTCGACCTTTTGTCCTTTCGACGTTTTGTCTTTCGAAGTGTCGGTATAAACCCTTATTCCGCTTATAACACTCAAAATTTGAAGTTTGTATTTTTATTCAAATGTTCATAATCTTCTAGTACATCTCTGCATAACCAAGGCTGGTAGCGAGTCACTTTTTAGTAACTTGGTCACTTTTTTAAGGCCAGTCACTTTAAAGTCTCTTTTTTGAAGCCATTTCAACTAAAGTCACTTTTTTCGTCAAAAAGTCACTTTTTTTAACTTTTTCGAGATGAATTTTCGGGAGAAAATTAGGAATAGGCCTTTTTTAATTTAGGCTAAGTTTTAAGTTAGGTCATCACCAGAACAACTTCAGTCAGTATCATAATATTGGTTCATGTGGAAAAAGCTTGGACAAAACTTAATCTTTCATAGAGTTCCATGTATTTTGTAATAGTAAGTGAATAGTGGTGAAAGTTCATTGTTATAAACTAAAGGTTTAAATGTTTAGTATTATTTTTGAATATCTTGTGAATTCTCATTTAGTTCATACTCTGTGGTGGATAATTAAATCGTTTATCTTCTATTGTAGAACACCACGTTTTAAAATATGCATTCTTATTCAGTGATGCATATTAAACTGAACGCGAGCCAAAAATGAACTGAACGCGTTCTAATTTTGCACGTGAACGCAGTAAACATTGAACTCTCGTGCAAGTTTCTGCCGCTGCTCACGAACGGCCCGTTCACTTTAAAATGCACACCGAAGCACAAAACTTAAAAAGTACTACTTTGAACTGCACTGTGTGGTATCCCGTACAATGTATGGAACCTTTCATGTTCCTTGACATCTCTAGTAAATATTTCTGCTGTTAAATTTGTTTTCATCTGCCATGAAAACAATTTTCCTTTCGCGTTCATTTTTGTGCTCCTTTGCGTTCAAATTTTTGAACTGCTCAATGTTCAAGCCTACTTGATCTTTCGTTCAAAAATTTGAACTGGAACGCGAACTGAACGCGTTCAAATGCAACACTGTTCTTATTATTCTCTTTGTCTTCGAAATTCGTTTCATTAACCAAACCATCCTGATATAAAACATTATGGCTCCATGTATTTTTTTTAGAAAATCTATAAATAGGTATTTAACACCAAAACGCGAAACAAAGAATAATTATTAAATGTTCTATTTGAGAGTAAAAACTGATCTTACTTCTTAGAACAGACTTTATTTACAAACCAAACCTTTAAAAATGGCCGGATAGATCATAGCTAGAGTGTACCCTAAGGTTTTTTACGTCCGTCGACGTCCCACGTAAAAAAAAACCTCGTTTTTTAAAAAAAGAGGAAAAACCGCGTAATTAAAAACAAACGACGTGAAAAAAGACCTCGTGTTTTTCGACTTATCGCGAATCTAATGTTTTCATTAAATCGTTCATGAAGTCATGCATGCTTTCTTCAAAAAATTGTGGGGTGTCGGATCTTTTTCTTGGCTTTTTTGATTCAGGAGGCTTTTTGAAAGCCACAGAGTTTATATCTGACAATAAGATGCGCGGTATTGAAGTATTTTTTATTGCATAGTTTACTATAATTCGACCAACTATAACCCCCAATGTCAAGTGAATCATGAAAATGTCCAAGTAATTTTGATTGAAATATTAGAAGCTTAGTGCTATTAACTATATAAACAGCATAACTCAGAAGAACAGTTTATTAAGCTTATCTTCTATATGCTAAATGTCCATTCGGCCAAACGTACCTCCCATCAAACTTACTGATGGAAAATTTCAATGCCACTCAGGTTTATATCTACCATTTGTTCTTCCTTAGTTGGCATTTGAAGGACGCGGTTTTAAGCAGTATTTCAATCATATTCGATCTTCTATCATTATTTTTAATTTGAAATATTGAATAATGCACAAGTATAAAATTTTCCGTAATCTTGATCTAGTTACATAAAATATCGATCCGAGATAAACCAGCCTCAGGCTGAATGTCTCGTTAATAAAAATATTGATGACAATAATAAATAAAATATTAATCTTGTTAGGTAGAAAAGTTGGAGCCTGGATGGAAATGTGGAATGACAAAAATTTTGATTATGTTCAAAAAATTTATTAAAAATTACAAAATCAAATACTTGATGATATAAAAGCAACAATTTTCTGAAAAGATTGAAAACCTGTTAAAAAAAGGATTATTCACGTAAATGATAACTCTTCTGTTTGAAAAAAAGTACGCAATATCTTGAAATTTTGGAAGTGCAATAAAAATTTCCAAATATGATACTCAACTTATACTACCCGCACCTCATTTTGAATATTCCCTATCATATTGGATATTGATCGTAAAACAGTAGGTATATTAGAATTGAAATGAAACTAATTACGGCTTGATTTTCAAGTCACTTTTAGTCACTTTTTAGAGAATCGAAAGTCACTTTTTAGTCACTTTTTTCGCAAATCTGGTCACTTAAATAACTTTTTTCGGTGTCACTTTTTGCTACCAGCCCTGTGCATAACATATTCATTTAGCATCACCACACAGATAACTCATTTTGCTACTATTGATCATGAAAAACAAATAACTTGAATGCAATTCACGTTTTGAAGTTGCTGTTTTTGTTGAAATATCATATAGAGACTGCTATGCTTTTAGTTTTCTATACTACACTAAACTAATATTTTTCCATCATATTTTACAACAAAGTTTGTCAATTTTTTTATGTGTAGTACATACATTGAAACATGAATTTTGCGATGAAAAAACGTCTTGGTTAGAAAATCCATATGGGACATTTATGCTTTTGTGGGCAGTTTATTATAATGTAGAATATTTTTTATACAGAAAAGAATGGGCCCAATGGAGCATATTTTTTTTTTATTATGCACCAAGAACTGGCATAAAAAAGTGGTCGGAATGAAATAAACTCGGTCAAAACTTTTGTGCTCAGTAATTTCATGTACGCCAGACAAATTACAGAAACCAAATCCAAAAGCATTTTTTGAGTATTATTAGATATGCTTGACACTGAAGAAGTCTGAAGTCACAGACGAAATAGTCCTATTTGTCTAGATAAACAAAATATTAGAATTTTAAAGTATTTGCTCGCCTTATTAGTGATTTTTAGTATGGTATCGCGGTGCAAGTGGGTAAGTAAGGTGAGTGAAAATAACTTGTATATTTTAGTGAATATTAGGGCTGTTCAATATTTGAAAAACGTTTGAAAATCCTAACTTCCATATCTTTCTTACTATCCTAAAGACGATGTGAGTTCCATATTCCAAGCGCTATAGTACTGGACTGTTAATACAAATTCATCATCTAAACATATAGTGAAATTAATAAAGAAATTTGCTGAAGAGAGCAATTCAATCCGACGGATAGGAGAAGAGATTCATGAGTTTGTTTGCTATTATTTAGCTTCATATGGAATTATAGCCCTGCAAACTTCTAAAAACATCACAAACTAAATTAGCTCAAAACGGATTTGTTACTTCAGCAACATTGTTCATCAAGGTTTGGAGAATGAGTTTTCATTATGGGATGATAAATTAGTACTTACATTACAGTACTACACTGAGATGAAATCTCCATTATATTTTATGTGCAGCAAACATATTTTTTTGCAATCAAGCTTTGCACATAAATTTTAACAATGATGCAGATAGAACCCGTAATTATGTAACCTTTATTTTTTATGTGCGACGCACATCCAAAACAAGGTTGGATCCAATTCAATTTAAATTAGTCTACTTTTAAATTTTATGTTTGGCAACAAATGGTAAATAAATGGTGCGCTTTTAGATTATTTTTTGTTTTGATTACACTTCTCATCATCGAAAAAAGAAAAAAAAAAGCCAAAACGTAAATTTAACGTCTAAACTGTTTGTATAATGTTGAATAATATTTATGTATCATATACATGACTAGTTATTTAAGTGCGATTATTTTTTCTGATACTGATGGGAGTAACGAGCTGAGGAATCAGTGGCATTTTCAGCCTCGTTTCCAGGTTTGCTATTGCTTTCTGACTTCGCTGCTATGTTCACCGGTGTGCTAAATCCCTCGCTATATTCACGTCCTGCTAAGAAACAGATATTTTTGATTAAACTACATGAAGTACGTTTTACTGTATTACGTTATTTACCGTACGTTTAGATTAGTCCATCAGCAAATTCTTCTAGACACTTCCAAATATGTTTTTTTCTGTTTTCTATTGCGTTTGACCCGCAATCAAAAACATATTTCACGTAATTGAATCATGAATGCATTTCATTTGTATTGTATTGCGTAGCATGTGGGAAATATATGTCATTACATTTAATTTTATTGTAATCTAATGAAAATTAAATGTTGCACATAAACTAAAATTTTAGGCCCTCGAACCCATCTTATCTGTTTTCCGCACATAAAAAATAATGGAGATTTCATCTCAGTGTAACGTACTAACGTGTTTGGAACATTTTTTAAAATTTCTTCGTACCTTTAAATCACCACCTAGAAAGCTGAAAATTTCACAGAACACTATTTTTATTATAAGGGTGGTAAAGAAGATATGGGAGATTGGACTTTCAAAAATTGAATCGCCCTAGTGAACTTATGGGTTTACGTTTAAGGGGACAGGATCCGTCATCAATTTCGGAATTTTCAAAAGCAGTTTTTTCGTTCAAAATCAAGAAAATTTACTGGAAAATGTGTTCACTATATTCAATTCTCCAACCGCAACACAGTGAACGCATTTTCATCGAATAATATTCATTTTTGAACAGAAAAACTGCTCTTGAAGTTTCGATGATGACGATGATTACGATGACGAAGCGTTGATCGTTAAAACTTATGCGTAAACATTTGAGGCCATTCAGAACATTACGACAGACTAAAAAATTAACAGATTTTTCAACCATCGTTCAACTCTCCGTCATCGTAATCATCTTCATCATCGAAACTTCAAAAACAATTTTTCTCTTCAAAGCTAAGAATTATTCGATATAAATAAATGTGTTGTGTCGGTTAGAGAATAGAATACAGTGAACACATTTTCTTGTAAATTTTCTTGATTTTGAACAAAAAAACTGCTTTTGAAAATTTCGAAATCAAAGACGGATCCTGCCCCCTTATGCATAATAGAGCGAAAGATTGTTCACTTGTCAGTTATTGCGAATCTTTACTTAAATCCGCAGACTGTCCAACAAGTTGCGCGCCGGTGGCCCATGCGCCGAGTTGTGCGCCAGTCAAAAAGTAAATAAAGAAATCTCGATTACTTTTTCAAATCGACGTAAGTAACTTCCATACGGTTTTGAGAAAATTAATTTAGAAGAATCAAAACCTGTCTTCTAAAACTGTTTTAAAATGAATCACCTTTTTGACATTTTTTCGCCGTGTACATTGCTTAAATTTTGCATTCAATAAGCTCGCATTCAAAAACTAGGGAATTCCTGTTATTTCCCACAAAAATTTTATTAAAAAAAAGATAAGCCGATTTATTCAGTTACTTTCGACGTTTTTGTACCAGTGTAAAATCGACTCAAGTAGTGTTTTGTTTTGATTCGTGGTTAAGTCACTTTGTATCTCCATACAGCGGAGCGGCGAAAGTAGTGGTTAGGTAGCGAAAGTTGAAAATCTTACTTTCGTCGTTTTGTAAATCCGAAAAGTAATGTCAAAATATCTCGCCGAGGAAGTGAATCACTTTTAGGGCTCGAGTCCTAAACTGGAGAGCGATCATAATTGTTTTACCAATACAAAACACATGGAATAAAATTGTTCATACCTTCATGTGCTCAAGTTGCAAGCGATTGAAATCGTTTTGACCGACCCACAACTCGGCGCATAATCGATCGGCGCGCAACTTATGTGGTGGTCTGCGGTTTGGAGAAAAGATTCGCAAAGTGCCCAACTAGTACTAGACCATGGCGCGTAACATTCGAAGTAAAGAGGAAGTGATCGAAATGCTAAAAATTCTCGAGAAGCTCAATAATTTTGGTGAAATAATGTTGCGCAAAATTATTTTCTTTACTACTTCTAAGATGCCCCTCCTTCAAATGGAAATAAAAAAGTTGTAGAATTAAACTAAAAAACAAATTTGAAACGTCATCAATTTCCTAGCCACATGGGGCAAGTGAAAAGTTTCTTATATCAAGCGTGTGCTAGAATAACGGCGTAAGCCGCATGATTGATTTCTCTTCATCGATCCTCTCTCCTGTGAATAAAGGTTAGAAGATGCAATTTCGATAGACACAAGATTGCGGTTTAAAGTTTGAAGTAAAACTGTTTTCCAACATCCTAATAGTGCAATCGAAAAATTTTGATCGTCAGAAATGGCCAGTCCGAATATTCGAACAGTACGAGTATTATTTGCTGGAAATTTCTAAAATAAGGCACTCGCACCCTTCTTATTCCAGCAACAAGATCATATGGGATTTTTTGTTTATTGTTTTCATACGGAAACGGTTTCCGTTTGAAAACAATCCATATGCGTACGTGTGCAGGAAAGAGAAAGGTGATTAAACGTCAGATTGCCTTATGGAGCTTGCCAGAATCTATGGGAAGTCTATCCACCATCGGTTATTGCATCGTCAAATAAATAATAGCTTCGGTATTTTTTTACCGTGTTCTTTGAAGCAAAACATCTGTCAACAGTCAAAAACCCGCTCTGCATGTGAGTGTGTTGGTAGTGGAGGGTCTTCAATGATGACGGCTGACTTGGACTGGTTGATGATGATTATCGTTCGCGAACAACAGCAGCAAGAGTGCTCCTCCTCCTAGAGTGGAAGATTGTTTTTCGGTCTTTGGTTCGCTCCCGTCGTCGTTAGTTCTTACGCGCCGCTGAAATTGTGGACAAAACCCGTTTTTCGGTGCCGATGCAAAACGAAAAGGAATTTCCGGCCCGGCCGGATGTCGCCTGTTAGTGCCGGGATCCGGAAACAACCGCTGTGATCCGATTCGTTGTTCGATCGTGGGGGTGCGAAGAAGAAAACTTAGCACTGCAATTCGCGGAATTGTGTGCAGTGTTTTGATCGGAGTAGGCGGAGAGCCGGGATTTTTGGATTGGAATTGATGGAAGATTCGTGAAACCGGCGGAAGTGGATTAATCGTGAATTGGCAAAGGAGTTTTCAGTTGCCAGAAGAATAGTTCGTGTTTGTTGTCCCCGGGGGGAAAAGAGTGCAACAGAGAGGTGCCCTTTCGGAAGAAGAAAATCGCGTGATAGGAAGAAGTAAATTGTTTATCATTCCTCTGCTGGTGTGTTGTAAATATTTTGGTTTTATGAAGGCTGGCGTTAAACTATTAGGGAAAGTGTACCAGTTATGGCCATAGTGGTTCCCTATTTGGCCATATGCAAAATTTGGATAGCTTCCACATTTTTAATTTTTTTGAATGTTTTAACATCAAGATATAAGCTATATCTTACTGCTAAAACACAAAAAAACTTTTCAAAATGTTAAAACATCCAAGTTATTACGTATGGCGAAATAGGGAACCACTATGGCCATAACTGGTACACCTACCCTATTCAGATTATTTTGCTTGCTCGAAGCGATTGGCAATTATTATTATTTAAGAACTTCTGTTTTTCTTGGGGATTAGACCTACACAGTTGTTAAATGAAACGACAAAATTTATGCAGAAGGGGATATTTGATCAGGTTGCTGGTGATTATGACTGGCGATAGTTTTGTATTATTCATTGAGCGGCGAGATGACTTCGAAGCAGATAGCAACGACGGGAGTCTTAAAAGTGAAGGAATCGCAAACATTTTCTGTACCTCGCCTTCGGAACCATCAATAGACATATAAGAAATTAGACCGCTATTGTCACTGCAAATCTTGTGACCAACATCTAGTATGCGAGACTTGGAGATTGTACTCAAAGTGTCAAATTTTCTTCAATACATATAACCAAAGTAACCTGCTTTGGAAATAAAAACAAGTATCGCTAACATTTGACAGAAATTTTAGGATCAGTTCAAATAGGGCTCCAGCGAAACCCCCAGATTTTTTTTGTAGAATTCCTCGAAATATCTCCGGAGATTCGACTAGTGGTTTTGCCAGAGATTACTCCAAAAAGGGCTCCAAAAATACCTTCATTAAATCGTTCAGAAATTTGGCCAGGAGTACCTCCAGGGAGTCCTCCAAGGATTATTCCAGGAATTTTTGCAGATATTTGTACAAGAAATCTTCTACGGGAGGGGTCCCGTAGCCTCGAGGTTACGCCTTCGCTTCGTAAGCGGAAGGTCATGGGTTCGATTCCCAATCACCCCACACAAAAAACTCCGTCCAGCCACCAGACGCTGAACGAAAAACCGTGTATTGGGGAACACATCCATCCTCCGTCAGTATCGGATGGTGACTGAGACACACTGACCCTCTTTGTTGGCTGTCGCCTCACACGACACGGAAACATGGCAAAATGAACCACCGCACACCACACCAATGGACTGCGGCTATATGGATATGGATTGGACCAACAGCAGCACTCTTCTCTATCTGCTCGGTATGAGAGAAATAGCAAGAAGAACTAGGATATAAATAGATTCTGTAGCTGTGTAGCTATAGAAACGATATGATAGTCGGCAAAGTAGCGGCCAAGTGCACGGAGTGCCTAAAAATAAAAGTAAAGAATAAAGTAAAGGGCCCAGATAGCCGTAGCGGTAAACGCGCAGCTATTCAGCAAGACCAAGCTGAGGGTCGTGGGTTCAAATCTCACCGGTCGAGGGTCTTTTCGGGTTGGAAATTTTCTCGACTTCCCAGGGCATAGAGTATCTTCGTACCTGCCACACGATATACACATGCAAAAATGGTCAATCGGCAAAGAAAGCTCTCAGTTAATAACTGTGGAAGTGCTCATAAGAACACTAAGCTGAGAAGCAGGCTCTGTCCCAGTGGGGACGTAACGCCAGAAAGAAGAAGAAGAAGAAAGTTTCCCTGGAGAAATCTCTAGAAATTTTTTTTAGAGAAATCTCCCGTTAAATTCCTGGAAGAATGCCTGGAGAAATTCTTGCAGTAACCTATGGAGGAATTGCCGAGAAAATCTCTGGTAGAATTCCTAAAGAATTGGGTCATCAAATATGCTTTATTTTTTCAATGGCTGTTTCATAATAAAGATTGCGTAGGTGGAAAGCATATTTCATTAAAATATACATTTGATTCTCTTTCAGCTCACAGGAAACTATGCAGAAATGTTTCTGGAGCAAACCTCTGAGAAATGTCTGTAAAAAGGCTGAAGAAATTTTTGCATGAATCCCTGTAGAGATTTTCCTAGAGGAGTCTTAAGAAACTCCTGTAGAATCTCTGAAGGATTATCCAAGTTAATACTGAAGGACTCCTGGAAGCTTCTCTGGGATCCCTGATGAAACCTTGGAGCTATCCCATAATGAATGTAAAGATTTGCTGTTGGAATCCGTAGTAAAATCCCTGGAATAGTCCTTGGAGGAATCCATGGAGAATCCCATTAGAAATATCTGGAGAAATCCATTTTTCAAAAAAAAAATGTAGAGATTTTACTAGAGGAATTTTTGTAGAGGTTTTCCCAATGTAATCCCTGGAGAAATTCTTAGGAAATTTTTTGATGAAATTCCTGCAGGAATTCATGGGAGCATCTCTGGAGGAATTTCAAGACGAACTTTCGGAGGAATCCCTGGACGATGTTTAGCGGCCAAGAACGAATCCCTGGAGACATTGCTGGGGAATCCCTGTAAAATAATGTGGAGAAATCCATGGAGTAATTCATGCAGCGATTTTCCGGGTGGTAGGTCTGGGAGTAGGCTTCGGAAAATTTAACGATCATTGACACACGAACGAGCCATAATTTCATTCCATTTATCCGCCTGCATTCATACGAAACGCATGACATTTATCGTTAGAGAAACATAACGAGCCATGAACGAAAACAAGACAGTTACACCATCCACTATTCGGTGCCGATTACCGTGTGTTACCACTTGTAACAATCGCTAACACACTCTCATTCTGATCAAGAAACAGAGGCGAATATTTTCCATTTTCTGTGTGATGTTTACAACCAATGGGGTGTTTGGTGATCCAATAGATTATAATTAGGTTGTTGAAGGCTGCATTACGTGAAAATATGAATGTTTTTACCAATTTTATTCAAAAGAAATTACCCGAAAGGCTTGATATTGTTCTAGTCTGTGAGGGTTGCTGCTCTTGAATGTTCTCGCGCCAAGTACTAAACGTGAAAGTGAATTTTTACATTCATAACGCTCTCCGATTGCAATGTGCCACGGATTGTTATAGTTCACGAACTGTTACACTCTCTGAATATGGTTCGATCGGCTTATTCGGATCATAATCCAAACACTGTCTGGGAGGATTCCTAGAAGAGCAAAATTCTTGAGGAATCCCTTAAGGAATTTGAACGCATAGAGAAATTCCTTATGAATTGTTGGTTGAATCTCAGGAGCGATGCTTGGAGGAGTCCGGAACACAATGGGAGAATCTCTGTAAGAATTTCAAGAGGAACTCTTAGAGGAATCTCCGGAGGATTTTTGGAGACCGAGAACGAATTCTTGGGGAATCCTTGGCGAAAAATGTGGAGAAATCCTTGAAGTAGTTCATGTAGCGATTTTCCGGGTGGTAACTCGGAGAGAAATTCTTGAGAAATTCCTTTAGGAATTCGTAGTACCTGGAGGAATTCTTGTAAAAATCTTTGAAGTGATGCGTGGAGGAATCATCGGTGGAAATTCTGGAGAAATCACTAGAAAAATATCTTGAGTAACTCTTGAAGAGATTGCTCTAGTCCTAGTGTAACTCCTGGAGAAAACCTTGAAGATATTCCTGCAAGAACAATACTTGTAGAGATTTTCCTGGAAATATACTTGGAGAAGTATCTTGAAGATTGTCTAGCTGAATCTCTGAAGAACAATAAGAAATCGCAATTTCGAAACATATTTTTGGTCCGAAATTCCTTCAGAGATTCCTGGAAGAATTTTGCATTGTAAAAAATCCTGGATGAATATCATTAGAAATTTTAATAGAAAAATCTGTGAAAGAATCACTGGAGACATTTCAGCAGGAACTCCTTGCGAAATCTGTAGAGGAATGTCTGTAGATATTTTCTTGCATGAATCCTTTGTCGAATACCTGGAGGAATTGCTGAAGGTATTTCTGGAGCCCTGCAATACCGGTCTAAAATGTATCATGGCGAACAAAAGTTCCTCCAGGATGAATCTTTGATAAAAGCCTTAGTGGATAAATAAAGCCACCGGAGATATTTCTAGAGGAAGTTTTGAAGGCATCTCTGGAAGTTCTCCTGAAAGAAAGACTTCTTTAAAATTCAAATTTTGCCAATGAACCTGAGCTACCTCAGGGATGACAAAAATCATTGTTTGCTGATGATACAGGCCTCTCTGCCAAAGGACGAAGTCTGCGTGTCATCTGTAGTAGTCTGCAAAAAAGTTCAGATGTTTTACCTTCATACTGGCAAAAATTGAAAAATAGAAATATTAATAATTTTAGATAAAAGTCGTTGCAATCTTTTGTTGTCACGTTAAGTTAATTTTTTTCTCTTATAAGCAGGTGACATCAACTCACCTGTAAAAATTCTGAACTGCTATGGCAAATCAAATGTAATATGTTGTTACCAAAATGTTAATAAAAGCTTAATAAGGATGCATAACACCTAGATATAAGAAATGAATGTAGTGATGTAATGATTCTTCACCGAAGCTCAAGTCATCTCCATTGATCGAATCGAACGCTCCAAAGATCACCCCAGCCACAATTATAATTGAAACAAAAGAGAACCATTTCTAACCGGAAGATTTGTCATCACCATGTCGGGTTTAAAATAAACACCACCTAAACCCGCTGCGATCCAACCGCAATCATCATCCTCATTGCCAATCTTCCAGTTCCCACCACAACTTGGCTCATGGGCACCGAGTGACAGAGCGCGTTGCACTGGAGCAGAACAAAAAAATGCTAATGACAAAGATTGCCTTTTGATTTTATACATTTTATAATGGTTGCGATCCAACACATACACTTTCCTCACTTTCGAACCAAAAAGGAAGAACCAGTTGGCACTGTCTCTCCTCAGACAGGTCGAGTGTTCTTTTCTGGCTCTGGATCTCTGGAATATTCTTCGTAGCCAGTCGTTGTCAGCGCGATGATGGTATGCAAAAAATAAATGAGAAAACTAAAAAGAATTCCCGGATAAAAAATACTATACGAAAACAATATTAGGAATTGTAACAATACAATTTAACATATTAAAACACAATACAGTATATGTATTGTAAAAATAACAATACAAAGTTATATTATATTATTTTCAATGAGGTAAAAATAAAAATTCAAATTGATATTTTCTCATGCATAGCTTTTGAAAAAAATAACAAAAATTAAACTAAACATTACTGCAAAATATATTGTTTATGTATTGTTTTGAAAGAGAATTTGTGTGTTTTTAACGTTCTCTGAGCACAATAAGTTACATTGTACAGTAATGGTTTATTCCTTCCACTGAATTACACGTTTTTGTCCGGGTTGCCTTTGGTTGCAATTGAGAAACCCCCAATTTGATCTTCACAATTGTGTGCCAACCGATTCAACCAATCCGGTGGTGATGAGTGCGACAAGTGCACTTTGTGCAAATCTTGATTCGTTCGGAATTGGTCCTTAAAATGGAACTTTCTTGTACGGGAAAATGATTGCGATTCCTTCATTGGCTTTAAATAATACAAAATGGTCGCCAGTTTTAGTTTGCTTAACTTAATTGCAATAAAGCTATAAACTTTTTTTCGACGATTTTTGGTTAAGAAGTTTTGCTAAGGATACCTTTTCTTCTTAGTATGTAGTTAGATGCACATAACAGATATCCACTTCATTATATTTTTGCACCACTTAGAGCTTTAACGTGAAGATGAATCGAAGCCCAACCTCAAATCTTCAAGAGCACAAATCTGGAGAACCGTATACCCGTTTGAGCTGAAAACTTAATCGATTGATCACAACCAGCTAGAGACCAATCGATTAAGTTTTCAGCTCAAACGGGTATTCGGTTTTCTAGATTTGTGCTCTTGAAAATTTGAGGCTTGGCTTCGATTCATCTTCACCTTAACGTTAAACGTGAAAACCCCACTTTTAAAATGAAATGTGTAACGAAATCTGTGCCTCGAAATGTTTTAGGTTTGGAATTGACATACATAAATACATACGAGAGAATTTGAAAATGTTCCAGTTCCTCTTCTTTTTTTATAACCAAAAAAGTAGCGATGCGTATTTTGTTTTTTAATATTTTTGTATCATTTTTTCGCAAATTATAAAACAACTTCCATTTTTAGAACTTGTGTTGACAGTGGATATGATTGTTTCTGCAATTCCACTCACGATTTTACCAAGTGTTCATGCTACGCTATGAGAAAAATCTGTAACCTGAGATATTTACGTGGGTCGTGAGTTTCCCAAAAAAATCGGAATATCTTCAAACCAGACGACCAATAATCAAGATCGTCACAGATTAAAGACATAGATTTTTTTTGTGCCTGTAGAACACTGAACTGAAATAGATCAAATTTTTACTTATTAAAACTTTGAACCTACCAAATCCTTAATTGACTTCAAGCTAAATTATCGTTCGGTATCTGAAAATTTCTGACGTGAAGTTATTTTTGCCGATTTTTGATTTCGGATGTGCTCTAATCGCTTAAAAATAAAGCTTTTCCCAAAAAAAAACATTGGCGGATTTCTTCCGAGATCTTAGATAACCGTATATCTAGTCAACACTGCCTTAAATTCAAATGTACCGTAAGGTGGAATTTTTCTAAAAACCTAAAAAAAGACTAGAGAAAATATTAATTTGTCAATTTGAGGGTGCAGAGTCACTTGAGCACTTCCATGAAGTGCTTCAGTACGACGCATATCGTGGCCAAATATGAGCTCTGTAGCTTCCAAAATCCCCCACTGCCTAAGTGGATCAAAAGTGCCAAGAATAGGATCAGGCTGCCTATATGGGAAAAACTATTCGTATTATCGATGGATTTCTTTCACTATTGATGTGAAGATTTTCCAATCAATAGTAAAGAGAATGCTGCAAACCGGAAGACTTTCCGTCCAAACAAACAATTTATTTCTAGTGAATTTGTTATTTGGGTTTTAACCGGGGTGGAATGGGCGGAAAACAAGTTTTTGGACCACACCAACCAGAACTAGGACAATTACATATATGACAAAATAAAAAAAAACACATATATGAGGGGATTGGAGGCAAAGGGGTGTAAGTGACAAAAACCTAGTTTTGCGAAAATCAACTTTAAAGTTTTTCCAGCAATTTTTCATTCAATACAAATTGTATGGGAATCACAAAAACAAACCCATCTTTGACGAATTATGTTTTTTCTTCTGTTCTTCACGTAAAAACACCGTTCGAAAACTTAGAATATTTTAGTATATCTAAGGGATCGTCCATAAATGACGTAGCAGAGCGGTTCCATTTGAATTCGAATGTCGGTTTACTTTTGTATTTTTTGATTTGGCATATGCTTTCTTTATACCCAAAAATGCCTATTTGCATCATCGGTTCGCCATTTTTACCCTAGCGTTACTTTTAAGAAGGGCCTAAGAAAAAAAGCCTTAAAAATTTTCAAAAAATTAAAACTCAGATACTATTTGTCTGATCGGTTTGGTGTCTTGCGCAAAGTTTTAGGTTATTGTTGGAACTATCTGGAAAAAATATACACAGTAAAAAAAAATGTATTTTTTTTATTTGGAAAATAAAACTTAAAAATCCATTTTCTTGATTTTTTTTTTATTTTTTATATTTTAAAGTAGACAAAAAATGGAATCTTTTGCACAGTGGGTCAAGATGGAGAAATCATGGACAAAAAAGTTATGATTTTTTGAAAAAGGTGATTTTTTGAAAATGGTCATAATAAACTTTTTAAATATTTTTCAACTCGATTTTATGAAAGTACGCAAAATTTACAACAAAAAAGGTACACAGAAAAATCAGGCTAACTTTTACCGTTTTAAAGATACACCAATTCAATACAAAATTATGATATAATTTTCAATTTTCGGTCATTATAATATAACTTAGAAACGGTTTGTCCGATCAGTTTGGTGTCTTCCGCAAAGTTTTAGGTTATTGTTGGGACTATCTGGAAAAAAATATACACTGTAAAACAAATGTTGTAATATTTTATATATCGAAAATAAAGCTTAAAAATCAATTTTCTCAAAAATCGTATTTTTGATTTTTTTTATATGTTGAAGTAGACAAAAAATGAAGTCTTTTGCACAGTGGGTCAAGATGGAGAAATCATGGACAAAAAAGTTATGATTTAAAAAAAAGGTGAATTTGTTGAAAATGGTCATAATAAACTTTTCAAATGTTTCGGTAGTAATTAGCAAAATTTTCTCATATACCTTTTTTGTTGAAAATTTTGCGTACTTTCATAAAATCGGGTCGAAAAGCATTCAAAAAGTTTATTTAGACCATATTGAAAAATCAACCTTTTTTTAAAAAATCATAACTTTTTTGTCCATGATTTCTCCATCTTGACCCACTGTGCAAAAGACTTCATTTTTTGTCTACTTTAACCTATAAAAAAATCAAAAATATAATTTTTGAGAAAATTGATTTTTAAGCTTTATTTTCGATGTATAAAAAATAACAACATTTTTTTTTACAGTGTATATTTTTTTTCCAGATAGTCCCAACAATAACCTAAAACTTTGCGGAAGGCACCAAACTGATCGGACAAACAGTTTCTAAGTTATAATTTTTTGAAAATTATTAAGGATTTTTTTCTTAGGCCCTTCTCAAAAGAAAGGCTAGAGTCAAAATGGCGAGCCGATGATGCAAAAAGGCATTTTTGGGCATAAAGAAAGCATGTGCAAAATTTCATCCAAATCAAAAAATATAAAAATGAAATTTGGGAAAAAAGTCGTCATTTTCTGTGGAACCGCTCAGCATTTTAACGGGAAGGGGGGAGTGCTAGGACGGACCATGGGGCAGGACACTCGATCCGGTATTTAAATATTAATAGATATTAGCAATATTACAATTGACATTAAAGATATTATCTAGTGTGCTGGGAGTTTCATTTCGATTAGGTTTTCGAAATATATGGGTAGATGATTGACAAAAATAAACAATAACGATAAATTTGAATCTTATGTGGAGCAAGTTCAGATTTGTAGTTTGATCTAGTATATGAGACGTGCTTGTACGAATTATGAAGTGCAACACTTCTGAGCCGATTTCACACTTAGATCTTGAAAGATCAATTGAGGGAGTAGCTTTGTAAATAGCGTGTTACATCATTCTTGAAAAAAAAAAGTGTAAAAATTGCATGATGGATGTGGATTAAATAAAATGCAATGTCCAAATATGTCCTAAAAGACCTTAGTTCTTTCATGGATGGAAACAAGGGACACTTTAACATGCGAAGGCAGCAGAGTATCCACGTACTTGTTTTATTTGATTATTTGATTTATTTGGTGATGTGAATCTTATACAGTAACTACATACAATATAAAATTTTCGGGCGAAACTGCAAAATGCCCGTATAAATGATGCAGTTGTTCCACATCAAGCGATGCCTCTTTGATAGGGGCAAGCAGCCTCAGATCCTTTTTGTACAATTTTACGAATATTAAAATAGAAGATTCGCGAAACCACGGGCAAAACGATCGAACAATTTACACAAAAAAACGTTTTAAACACTTTACTAAAATTCACCTTTTACACAAAATAACTTTCGGCACGTTAACGATGGGCTCAGAAAAACAACCCGATACTTAAAAACCGCGATAACTTCTATTGACGAATAAAAGTTGGATTATGTTTCTGAAAATTTAGAAATTAGTTAAGCTAGTTCTGAGTTGCTGTCGCCTAAATGATGTAAAATTTGTCAGGATTCTAATAAGAATTTTTTTTCCTACATTTCCATCACAAATAAAGTTATCTGGCAAACGCTAATTATGAGTTTTCATAATAGATTTTGCAAAATTTAACCTCACTCTCATTCGTAAATGCTCCAGCCTAGTAGAGAACGAAATGACCGAGTTTAAGTTATTTTTGCTTAAAAAAATCTACATTAAACAATCCCTATTTTGTCTTTAGATCAGTATCGTGCCACGAATCTTTCGAATGGCGGTCTCAGCGCTTCTTTAGGTTCAGAGTGGCACTTAATTCACCGAGTTTCAGCAAAACCTCGTGGACTTTGAACGGTTACAACTAGAGTGTCCTATTTGTCTAGTTGCAAAGTTTTAAGGCGAAGTAGGCCTTCATTGAAATTTGTACTGGGCATCGATGATTATGGCTAATTAATCTCACGATTGCAAATTGAAGAAAATCACTTGGTTTTGCACTGACTTGCTGAAAAAGTTGTCACCTCCCCAGGGGAAAGGTCGCATGAGACGGAGACAAAGATTGGAAAGATGGAAGTAGTGATATTGGTCCCCACGACCCACATACCAATTCTGCCTACTAACCAGGTTCGAATTAGCGGAACCAGAGACAAAGAATCGAGTCACTTCGTATCAAAAGAAAAGGGATAAATTTTACATGCAAAAGAGTGGGTGTATTTATTAAAGGGTGCTACTTACTATTTGTGTCCTTAAGTGCTATTGGTTTAGTACTTATCCTAGGGTATGCTGTCAGTGTTGTGAGTGTATCCCACGGCGGCAGCATACGGTCATTCGGAGCAAAAGGAGTCATGCTCACCGGCACCAGGCCGGACTCTCCAGAAACAGGCCAATGCAGCGGCCATGGTGGGATATCGCGTCACCAAACCGTTGGACAAAGCGAATTGCCGCCATCACCAATTTTGGATTGAGAGAGAAAGGCCTATACAGAACGAAAGCGGCACTATATTCGTCCATCACAGCACTATTTGGGAATGGGTTTAGAATTGGCATCTACTGCTTACCGATCTCAGTAATTATTCCACTTTTATTCCATCGTCCTCCTTACATCCGTTGATGCCATCATTGGAACGTGAATGGCTGTTAATTATAAACACATGAAGTTATCACACCAATCTCTTCTAAGATCTTCAGAGTTTCACCTTGTAGTAACCTCCACACTTTGCTAATTTTGCGAAACCACAATTCACCATTTTCTAGCTTTGCTAGTCAGGCTACAAAATAAATCTAGCACACTGCCTGCTTGACGATCAACTAGCTACTGAATCCCAGGCTAATGATCGGAGATCAATTTATGATCCATCGGGAATATCGGTGAGTGCAGTTCGATCACTCAGCGGGTGGTGATAAGTAGAACACAGCTGGACTCATGAGAGAAACTCCTTCATGACGGGTTACTGAAACCACTTTATGGCATTACTGCTATGAGAATAGTATTATTGACTTCTAGTTCTGGGTCCAGCGATTCCTATTTTCCGAGACTCACTCTCTGCTCTGATAGATACCAATCTGTGATGTGGGAACTGAGAACGGGTATGGACCGAACGGCGAATGTGAGCGAATAATGACCCCTGATACTGCAGATGTTCTGTTGTTCTGTTGGTTTTCTGTGTGTAGTGATTAACACATGGTAAGGAATGGAATCTATACCTTTTATTTTGCACGCTAGACATATAGAGCTACAAGTTTGCTCTCGCGTTGCAAAATCGGTAATAGTGTACAGGTTACAAAGTTTCAGCATACTTTCTGCATGTGAGCGCAAGTAGTGATTATGATCAATATTATTTATGTTGACTGAGTTTTATCACTTTGAAAATGTGAGCTGCAATTTGATGCAGCCATGTTGATGGCTGCCAAAACGAGTGACGGGCTACGTAGCCTAATTGCTTTTCTAATCAACATAAGCCATTTTTATAAGCCAACTCTGTGAAAGCGAATTTCAAAGTACATCTAAACTTCAGTCAATAATTTTCAGTTATCATCTTCTAACATGATATTCTAAAAAAAATTCCTTTAATTATCTTCAATTGTGTCTTTTGTCTAAAGTATTGATGAGTTTTCAAATGTCTGAAGCAAATAGCTTTTTTATTATGACTTAATTTGTTACCATATTTCCATTCAAAAGTATTATAAAGAATTTGAATAAATCCCTACCTAGCAAACCTAGCAAAGTTTTGATTTTCGTTAAGTTACTTCAACAGAATACGAAGCCAAATATGGAATATTTATTTATTTATCTATTTTTAACTTGAAATTTTGGAAGAGGGAAAAACCCCTTTGAGTGATTTCTTACCGAAATCTTTCTGCAAAAGGCACAAAACCTCTTCATCTTTTCTAAATCTTTTCTACAAAATAAGCAATCTTAACAATAAGAGGCTCAAACGGCATTGATCCATAGCAGAGCCAAATCCTTGAAGAAGTGAAAGGTCCTAGGAGAGGACCTATATACACTCCCGTGCATAAGTTTGGGTTCACCCCCTAAAAAACATGCAAAAGTGTTCTATCCATATCTCTGTGATTACACGTCCAATTGAAACTCTTTAAGTCGCATTCGAAAGGCAAAGAGTTATTCTGACTTCGTATGTATTTTTCCAAAAACATTCTTTGAACTTTGTATGCCAAATTTTTACTCAAAGTTGTGACATTTTTCAAAAAAACACACTGAAAAATCATATCTAATTTCCTCACAAGGGAAGGTCACGATGGTGTTACACGGGGTTTTCAACCGGACTATTTTTGTTAGATTCTACATGTCGAAATTTGAAAAACCCCAAAGCCTTTCGGGTGATGGAACAGTGGTGTAGCCAGGAAGGGCTCTGAAAGGGGCAATTTTGTACGTATATTATATTATTAGGCTAATTGGAAATTTGACAAAAATATTTTTTCAATATCTATTGTGATGGTAGAGAACAGAATTGACATTAATTTATGTTTAAAATGTATTTTCCATGCCATAGGCGCAATCGGGATGGGTTTAGTATTGGTATACTATTCTAATAAAACCAAATTTGTTTTGGTGTCCATATTCCATGATGTTTACGCCAATAGCATGGAAAATACATTTTAAACATACTTTAATGTCAATTCTGTTCTCTACCATCACAATAGATACTAAAAAAATATTTTTGTCAAATTTCCAATTAGCTCAACAGTATAATATACGTACAAAATTGCCCCTTTCAGAGCCCCTCCTGGCTACACCACTGGTCCATCACCCGAAAGGCTTTTGGGTTTTTCATATTTCGACATGTAGAATCTAACAAAAATAGTCCGGTTGAAAACCCCGTGTAACACCATCGTGACCTTCCCTTGTCAGCATTGGGTCGACCAAAATTTTAAATCAAAATGTCATTAGAATCGTAATCTTATATTCGAAATTTTGGCGGAAAAATCTGAAAAGTATTCAAAATCAATGAAACAGTCAGTCAAGTCATCGTGCAAAAGTTTGGGTTCACCCCTCAGTATGGTGTATCATGCAAAAGTTTGGGTTCACATAAACTTACTTAAATCTGTGAAATCTCGAACCAATCATGTACGCGCCATTATTTGCGCTCAAAAAAACTTTTAACTATTAAAATCGGTTGAAAAATGGCAGAGATATTGACAAAAAATATGTGCGTGCGGCTCAGATAAACCCAAACTTTTGCACGATTTGCATCATACTGAGGGGTGAACCCAAACTTTTGCACGATGACTTGACTGACTGTTTCATTGATTTTGAATACTTTCCAGATTTTTCCGCCAAAATTTCGTGGGGTCTCTTCAAAGAATATAAGATTACGATTCTAATGACACTTTGATTCAAAATTTTGGTCGACCCAATGCTGAGGAAATTAGATATGATTTTTCAGTGTGTTTTTTGACAAATGTCACAACTTTAAGTAAAAATTTAGTGTACAAATTTCAAAAAATGTTTTTGGAAAAATACATACGAAGTAAGAATAACTCTTTGCCTTTCGAATGCGGCTTAAAGAGTTTCAATTGGACGTGTAATCACAGAGATATGGACAGAACACTTTTGCATGTTTTTGAGGGGGTGAACCCAAACTTTTGCACGGGAGTGTAGTTAAGGTATCACATATAGAAAACTGTTCTTCAAAGCTGAAAAGAAACGTACGAAAAAAAAAGACAAGTATCATACATAATAGATTTACATTTCCTAAAATATCTCTAACAGATGTTGGAGTAGTATGATTTAAATTTTGAATTTGTTTTAAAAATTTATTCCTTGGATAACGTATCTTGAACTAAGAAAAATTTATATGATCAATGTCTTCATAGAATGGTCCACAATCACATAAATTTGAATCTTTTATGTCGATGCGATATAAATGACTGTTACAATTATAATGATTTGAAATCAGTCTTGAAATGCCACAAATGAAATTTCGAACTGAATTATGAGCATATGGAATATGATTTGTTATAATACTTGGAAAGCTACATTATCTTCATTTTATTTCATTTAAAAACATTGTATTGTTGGATTTGTACTTCCATTTCTACCAAAATACTAGTTTTATTGAAAATTTTATATATCCCGGGATCCCTGGATTTCCCGGGACAAGCTAAGATTTTTGTCCCGAATCCCGGGATGAGCAAAATGGCCGGGAAATGGACACTCTAGTCTAGTTACAACCCTACGGTAAAATTGAAAACAATGGTACTAACTAAATATATGGTCTCTGAGTCCGAATATGAGAGTCTAAACATCTGTCAAGTTCTGTATTATTTTATTTGTTTATATAAACATAAAAATAACTTTAAACAGCAGAAAACGCCTAAATGTAGGTAATTTGCTAAGTGGTTTATAAGTTATCTACAGTAATAAGCCATTTTACAAGACGTTGCGGAACAGCTGATCGCCGCAACGGTGTCATTTGACAGGAGACCTGGGATTAAATCTAGCGTGATTTTTAACAACGCCTCATTTAGAAAATGACAAAAAACAGGTCCTAAAATGTTCGTTACAGCAACATTACACCTAGTTATTGTATCAGCTACCTCTTTGTTACCCATATTGCACATAAAAAGGCACTTTTGTGATCAGAAATATTTTAATAATTTTTCTCCATTTATGTTTTCGCCTGGATAAAAAGCTACGCTAGAAATGCGCACAGTCATCGAATTCTCCAAGGACCACCTTCGTAAAATGGCTCATTTGTTCATTTTACTGAATTGAGTCTAATTATACATTTATAAAAAATTTCTTCACGGAATGTATTCAGCAATGAAATTTAAGTAATTCCATCAACTTTTTGATACATAGCATTTGGAAAAATTCATGTAGAGTTCTGTTTGATCCTTCAACCTTGACGCTTGCTCCTGCGGGGGCGGGCGAAGAGGGCAGGATCGCATCACCAACCACTGATGACTACCAGATCTTTATCTTATCCCACAAACCCAATGTCCTTTCCATGACAACTGTGGAGATGCAGAGGTATACTCGGTCTCTAGTAACAACGGTTGTCTAACTAGCATTCCTACCCCTTCCCAGATGACCGTAAGGACGTGGCCGGCGCCGTTATTGACTTTTAAAATTTGAGCTCTCGATTTCTGTACATTGAAGAATGGTAGGCTAATCCCAAGCTCCATTCATTAATTCCCTGTGCAACTTCGATTGTTCTGGTCAATCACGAATTGTACGGTCATCTATGTATGCTCATGCTCATAGCATTTGCTGAATTCATGTGCCGCATGATTTTTTGGATAAGTAAATCACAATTACTTATAAGAGGAAACAAATTAAACATTTTCGCATAAACAAATTTAAATTATTATAACATATAAACTTGTTGTTAAAAGCCTAAGAATAGAAGTTTGAGAAAAACATTGATGTATTGAAAATAATATGTTATTTGAACTTGATTAGATTTTTTTGTGATTCGAATAAATTGTGTGAAATTTTTCGTGAATGAGTTTCATGGTTCAGCTGCTAATTCCTTTCTCATTGTCCACAGAAACCACAGTGCGCAGTGCAAAATGTGATCCGTCAAAACAGGGAACTCCGTAGTGTGTAAGGAAGCAATGTAGCAACTACATGTAAAGCATAATCACATGGTGGCCATAGAAAGTTTATAGTCAAGAAGAAAGAAGAATAGCCTATATTTGTATATATCTATTTTAAATTGATCGTACGAAGAGTTTATTAGTTTATCGATCGAAATTTTTGCATCGATTAAGTTTCAAACCTAACCAAAAAAAGAATCATTCAAAATGAACGAGCGTCGCAGTGACTCGGTGCTAAAGGCCGGATACATGGTTAAGCGGTCCCAAAACAAGAAACGCTTCACCCCGGTTAACTACAAAACGCGTTGGTTCGAGTTGACCCGGCTCTATCTGTCCTATTACGATATCGGCAATCTGGAGGTAAGTGCGCCAGTGGATTCTGCCTGGATTCCTGTTTCGTGTTCTCCCCCCATATGCGTGATGACCCTCATACCATACCATACAGCTAGGACATTGTATGACATTGTATCCGTCCGACATTCATCCCCAATCCATTACCTTTAATTGTACTAGCAAAGCAACAAGCAATGTCAGTGTCGTTATTCAGCCAACTCTAATCGAAAATCGTGCTCAAATTAACCCATATATGAAAAGAAAAAATTAACTTCTCTTAAAACCGAAAGAACTCTAGATTTGTAGCAAAATCATCCCATAACGCTAATCACATTAACATATGTGTTTAGTAGGGTGGCCCATAATTGTCAAACTGTAAAAACTTAAGTTACACCCCCTTTTTTCGAACTTCTTTCTTTAGTAATTTGAAGATTCTCCTATAAGTATAGAAGAGACTGAAACAAACAGGAAGTCATTCTGTTGATAAACAAAATAGTTATAGAGTATTTCAGGTCAAAAGCTCGCACACAGTGAGACTCTTTTCAGCATATGAACTTGGCAACATTGTATGCGTTCGACAGCTTATTAGGTTAGCTATAAAAAATGGTGATGTAGGAATGTTTTACATCTTCATCAAGAAACTTCCAGAGAGTAGTTTATCATTCCTTGTTGATATATTCAACAAATGTTTTCAGTTGGCATATTTTCCTGACAAATGGAAATATGCCAAGGTTGTACTAGTTTTTAAACCGGACAAAAATCCTGCAGAAGCTTCTATCTATTGTCCAACCTGGTTCCTCCATCAGTAAACTTTTTGAAGTGGTCGAATCAACGAAATTTTTTGTCAATGAACAGTTCGGATTCCGACATGGACATTCGATCACCCAGTGAACCACGTATCGTATAAGAATGTGCATCCAAAATCACATATTCATGCGTCCAAAATCAGAATTGCACAAGATGCCATATTAAGCGTTATCAATGTCAATACAAGTTGTATATAAATCCCCAATACGATTCATGAACGAAAATCTGTGTTGACAACAAAACATGTAGTAAATAGTGCAACATAGAATCACGTTATGTTATATAAACTGACAGATCATATATCAATCCAGTAAGCATCGTATGAAATCGCAATAACTTAGCGAAAATTGCCACCCAAACTTTGTCTATCTGCTGACGATGGGCCTAAAAGAACTACAAAGTATGTGTCGCTGTACATGAAACATGTATTGACATTGGCAAATAATCACTCGTCAGATAAGTAACCCTTGGTGGTACAGTGGTTAAGTGCCCGATTCCTGATCCAGAGGTCCCGTGTTTGAGACTCGCTGGAGACTTTTTTTTTTATTTTCATCCAAATTTTGTGGCATCGTATATCTGATCGCAGAAAGTCCGAAAAAGTCGTGCCAAGTACGCATATAGCCTCCACTTTGGTAGGTATATGGCCTTTTCGTGCATTCTATACGATTGAATTGATTCATATAGAATGATGTATAACAAAAGTTATACCAACCAAAATGTTTACTGGGCATTCATCAACTTTTACGTGTAACAAAATTTGATTTATACCAACAAACTAATCCAAATCAGAAGTCCAAATCTGACAGACTTCCTGTAAGAGCTGGTGTTGTTCAAGGCAGCATTTTAGAACCAATATTTTCACATCTGATTTATCTGAGTTACCTCAGAGAGAGTGGTATAGCTTAAGATGTTTACAGTTTGATGTTTTCCTTATAAAAATGGGCCACCTCACTGTTAAGTCTTCTTCAAGATACACAATGCAGTACTAATAAGGATTCAGTCTGTGGCATCATCAAAAAACACACTTCATTTCTCATTTGCTCGAAATCCACACACAAAAGGAGCGTCGAGTCTTCGTTTGAGATTTCTTCACGTTCATCACAATCATTAATCATCCGATACTCTTATACTAACTGTGCGTGCGTTTCTTATGTGTGTATTATGATTTTATAATGAACTGGTTCTGCTTGCCCAAATTTGATTGTCTGATTTCATAGAGTATTTTAGGGGTATTTTATGAAGCATTTTATGAAGCAATAATCCATCGGTAGGGGTATTTTATGAAGCCATTGTTGAGAACTCAAGAGATTAAATAATCGTTGTATGTAATTTGTTACAAAAAAAAAAAAACTGCCTTTTCAAACTGTTTTATATTAACCATCTGCATGATTGACGTGATAAACTCAAATACATATGACCGAAACATCTGGTCCACCTAAAACCTAAGTCCTAGGGGTCCACAACTAGTCGTTTTGATGACAATCGACTGACACGTTCAAATCCGAAAATACATAATACGTGCATCCGAAAATACATAATACGTGCAATACGTTTAATACTCAAGTAATGATTTTACAAATCAATGATCTGAAATGTATGTGACTTGATAACAACTATCTAAACGATTTTAGCTCAATGAGCTTTCGAATATCGAGTACAACTTATTCCAGACACCTTTTTTTCAGATCCACTTTGAGAAAACTTTTTCTGAATGGGTTTTGAGAGTCATTGATATCATTTATAAAAACACAAGAAGCACAGCAAATGTTCAGTCCATTTTAACTCTAGCTTCAATCTAATTTGATAGAAATCAATCTTCTTTTGAACTTGCTAGAATTCTCATCTAAAATGTGTATGAGAAGAATCTATCATTTTTACATAGGTCCTTTTGAATAGTTACGCGAGCCTTATCAATGAATAATTACTCAACTCTATGCATTCATTACCTTAAAGCATGTAACGAATGCGTTTTACACTACAAGGTACATAGTTTTATTCGTGACTAGTGGTCCCGGCAAACTTTGTTTTGCTATTAAGTAGGCTGTTGAAATACGCTATTGATCGTCCCATGCAAAATGACAGTTTCGTTCACGCTTGTTTTTTCAACTTTCTCGGTGAATATCCTGGGATTTTTATACACACAAACACGTCGGAACCCTTGACGAACAAAACGGAGAAAGAATCATTCAAATCCGGTGACATACAAACACCATTCCATTTTTATTTATATAGGAGATAGAAGATAGATAGATTGAAGATAACATTTTAATAAAAAAAAAACTTGCAGCATAAATTATTGTCAATTAATGACAACTCTAATCATGATTAATTAATCCCTCTTCCTTGAGCAAACGTCAACCATCAAAACAAAAACAAACCGTTCCGAAAATCAGACAAAATTACGATCCTGGGGCTGATTGATGATTCACACACCAAAGCATGCGAAACACACCCTTCTCGCTGCTTTATTTGTAAGATTTTCTCTTCCACCAACTAACACATTAGTTTCGACGTGAACAAAGAGAACAGCGGAAATTGTGAGAGAATGTCTAGGAAATCTCACCAACACCGTTATTGAACTCGGATATCCTGCGAGGGATACGACGAAAGACAGATCCTTGCATACCCTTTCCAGTTGTTAGTCAAGCTCGCGTGCCAGTCAGACTAGTTGTCAAAAAGGGCCCGTGTGCAATTAAATAATTTTTTTGCCACTTCAACTCCTATTTTTGTGGTAGGGAACGCACCTTTCCCCCTTTTGGATTAATATGTTCTGATGGAACACCATGAATGGTTAAAGGCACAATTCACTCTCTTTTGGTAGGCTGTGCAATAGAGTGCTACTTAGTTTAAGAAAGTTGTTCAAACCAAAAATTCGTATATACTTTCGAATTCAAAAGAGAAACTTCAAATTATCAGCCAATATTAGGATTTAGAGGTGACTCAAACAACTTAACAGCGAATGTTAAAAATATTACATTGAGTAAAGTTTACATAACTTTTTTATTTCTAAACCACTTTTGAATCTATTTGCGACATTCTCTTCAAAATTAAATTAATAATAAGTTTGTAGGACATCAGTCTTAGTTAGTGAATTTTGTTTGATCACAACTTAACAATATACTCGACCGATTCCAAATATTTGTATATGCTTTTGAAGATACTTTGCGAATTGCAAATATAATGTATTGTAAAAAATCATTTTAATTCATATACAGTGTCCGCTCGAGAGCTCGCTTCGAAAATGGCTACTTCTAGAGAAGTTATCCAGATAATCATTATGGCTTAGAATTATTTCAAGATTCTTATTGTATCATCAGAACGTATTTATTTTGACAAAAAAAAAAAAACGATGATGAAAAAAATGAAAATTGACCAAAAGTTGTTTGTAGAAAAACTTTTTACTAAAAATTTCTCCATCATGAAACTTTGTCCCAAACATCTGTTTACTATCAAGATTCTATTGTGAAAATTTAAAAAATATTAAACATGGGGTTGTAATTTTAAATTTAAGTTTTGTTTTTAAGTTTTCATTAAGAAACATAAAATATTTTCTCAGTGTATATTTTTTTCTTGTAGCCCAAACGGTTCACTACAACTTCTTCATAACATTTTTCTCTAAAATCAACAGTTTCGGATTTAGAATTTTTCAAATAAATTGCATGCTAAAATTTATAGGCCATTTTCAAGTTATTCTCGAATCAAAACGATCGAATTTTCAATGGAAAACACTTATTGTACCATACCAAAAACATGTGCAAAATTTACTGCAAACCGAAGAGTTCTGTGACTGACCGAATTGACATGGAATTCGTCATAATGAAATGGAATGGATTCGTCATGAAAAAAAAGTGGAACGATTTATAGCAAACCGGCCGTAAAAAGTCACTAGTGCAACTATAGGGAACTGTCTACTAAGGGAACACCGACCCTATTTGAGTCCGGGAAAAAGACGAGAAAACCTAGGAATTCCAAATGGTTACCCTGGAAAAAATGTTTTTAATAAATGTATTAAGATCAAAATTAACTGACTAACATATCTTTCGTTCAGTATTCTCTGGCAATGGGAATTCAACTTGAATATTTCCCCATAAATGTATTAAAAAAATAGTCTATTTCCTTTGAAGCATAATGAAATGTATTAGGAAAATAGTAAATTTCCACTGAAACTTGGTAAAATCGTAAAATTCTTGTTGAAGCTAAATATATAATTCAAAATACAGGTATGTTCCGTTTTTATCACGTTCCGATTTTGCACGCTCCGATTTTGCCACGTTCCGATTTTGTCACGTTCCGATTTCGTCAACAAGTTATTCCGTTTTTATCAACACAAAATTATAGAAAACTTTTATTTTTTTGAATGTTTAGAGTATAGTCTAAAAATTTATTTTGAAGCAAGCCAGATGATTTTCAAATGCCTCAGGGTTGCATTTTCGACATTATTTTAGTGTTGAGCACGTGTATCGTAGGTGTTAAGTCTTATACCATTCCATGAGGGTTGCCTTCATCTCGACTGCTATCCAAACAGAGTGTTCAAGCTTGACTAGGGCTGCTAGACAACATTTACACATCCTTCAAGGCTGGTAGCGAGTCACTTTTTAGTGACTTGGTCACTTTTTTGAGGCCAGTCACTTTAAAGTCTCTTTTTTGAAGCCATTTCAACTAAAGTCACTTTTTTCGTCAAAAAGTCACTTTTTTCAACTATTTTGAGCTAATTTTTCGAGAGAAAATTTTGAATCGGCCTACTTAATTTAAGCTAAGTTTTAAGTTGTCTACCTAAACAATCCTGGAAAACCTGGAATTATCAGGTAATTTTATTCAACCTGGAAAAAACCTGGAATTATCAGAGGATTTCGGCTATACGCAGGAAAAATACCTCGAATCAGTAATTATTATGGCAGAATATGTCCTTTTTGTAACACAACATTTCTTCAATCAAAAAAAATTTCGGCTGCGCCGCTGTTACAACTTGAGGTATTCAGTCAATTCACTTTAAATTATTTTTAATATATAACTTTAACGAATAACTTGTTTAAATAAGGAAGTAGGACTTAGGATTGCTAAAATGGGAAAGGCAAATACGAATCCCAGTTCTAGTTGGGTATCTTTCATGAGCATATGAAATAAATAATATTTGTAGGAAAAGATAGCTAGTAAATATAGTATATTTTCAGGTAAGCAGATCTTTTTTAAACGCTTGGATACTATTTCAATGCATATCTCTAAAAAGTGTTTATTTTTAGTTAAGGTCTCTAAAGACATTATAATCAATATGGTATCTAGTCACTTTTTTGCCATAACCCTCTCTTTCCCATGGTAGCTCCAGAGCTCAATTATTTTTGACGAACTTGAGGCAAACCGAACCAGAGGAATACTATGCATTAGTTTCTACAGTCAACTCGCCATTACTCGATATTAAAGGTGCCATCGAGTATGGGAGGTATCGCATTATGGAACACAAAACCAGTGCAAATGCGATCCGAGGGGCCATCGCAGTAGCCATGAAAACCAACTTTTACTGTGGTTCTCTAACTCGATATCGAGATACGAAATATCGAGTAAGGGAGAGTTAACAGTAGATTATGATTCTATACTTATCAAATTAATCCAAAAGTCAACTAACTTTTTGAATAGTAAAACTATTGGTAAGCAATCAGTTTAATATTGTAAAACAACCAACAAATTTTACACTGATTTTGAAAAAAGTAGACCCTTTGAAATATTGTTTTTTGAATTACCTTTTACAAAAACGCTTTTTCATAAAGAAACTGTCGATTAAAGTCGTCGGAAATAGATGGTTAATCTGCTTGCAATGAATTCTGGTGTAACATTCTAGAGGCTCCAGAGAAACCTTCAGAGACTATTACGTAACTATTTATCCAGAGATTTCTTCTGGAATACTTTCAAGAACTCCATCAGGAATGCCACCAGCAAATTTTCCATAGAAGCTCAGAGGAATTTCTTCTCAATTTTATACTAAAAATTTTAGAGCATTCCCACGCTACTACCTCCAGTAATTTTCACAGAGATTATTCTGAAGAAAAAATATCAGTATTTCCTAAAGGTCACTGATTCTTTCACAAATTTCTTCAATCGCTACTTCCAGGGATCTTCCCGCATGCCCTACAGAAGTTTTTACCCAAAGGTTTATTATAGAGTTTTCGAAAAAAATCGACATTTTTACAAGAAACCCTACAATAATTCCTACGCATTTTTCATTTAATCCAGGCCTTTTTATAAGGATTCTCTCAAAAATTCATCCATAATTACTCTCCGGAATTTCTCAAAACTTACTTAAGATATTATTGGGTAAAATCTTTTCCAAGAATTGCTCGATGAATCGCATCTGGGATTCCTCATTAGATTCCTCTAGAAAATTGTCCAGCATTTCTTCAAAATATTATTACTGCGGCTCAAACAATTCACTGATATTTTTTCAAATACAAGACCTGCATAGATTCTTTAAAATTTAATTCAAGGTTCCACACTAGTTAATACTACAGCAATTATTACAGTTATTGCTTCGATCATTGATGGATTAATATGCTTTTATTATCATAGCAATTTATCAAGAAATATATTCATCAAGAATTCAAGAGATCTTTCAGTTATCCCTGTAGGTATTCATCATTATAACTCACACAAGTTTCATCAGAAATTCCACTAGCATTTTTTTTCAGAAAATCCTCGTAAATTTTTCAAAATTTTACACAAAAAATATGATTTTTTTTATTTTATTTTTTTTTGGTTCGTGGTTTAAAAAAAACAGATTGAATACATGAAGGTATATAATTTACGGCAAAACGAAAAGTTACTTAACGTAATTTTACGAGGAAGTCTTAGAATGTGAATACCTTCCATTAAACTTACTGATGGAAAATTTCTTCCTTAGTCGGCGTTTAAAGGACGCGATTTAAGTAGTATTCCAATCAAATTCGAACTTCTGTCTTCATTTTTTATTTGAAATATCGATTAATGCATAAAAATATTGACCTTATTAGGTAGAAGAGCTGGAGTTTAAATGGAAATGTGAAATGACAAAAATTTTGATTTTAAAAAAGTTCTAAATTCTTATTAAAATTTACAATATGAAATACTTTGGTAATATAAAAGACACAACATTTTGAAAATATTGAAAATCTACTAAAAAGGATTATTTACGTAAATATAAACTACCCTGTTTGAAAAAATGTCCAAATATGGTACTCAACTAGACCTACTACCTGCAGAAGATCATATGGAATATTCCCTATCATGATTGATATTGATCGTAAAACAGTATACTAGAATTGAAATAAAATTGATTACGGCTTGCTTTTCAAGTCACTTTTAGTCACTTTTTCGAGAATAGAAAGTCACTTTTTAGTCACTTATTTCTCAAATTTGGTCACTAAAATAACTTTTTTCGGTACCAATTCTTGCTACCAGCCCTGTCGACAGTCGAGAGCTGTCCCGGCCACGTCCTAGCGAAAGCTGGAGATTGTAATTAGAGGTCGTCCATAAACCATGTGATCGTTTTATGGATGTTCAGACCTACCACCCCCTCGTGGTCTTCTGTCCATGCAAAAACTTTAAAATTTGTATGGACTGTGGTCATAGGCCAGACTCATTCCTCCATGAATGATCACGTGGAAAATCGACGATCGCTTAGTTGAATAAAGTACGCATTCAAAATAAATTAAGTACCTTTAGAGCTGCAGATATCATTCTTGTTCTTGTAAAACATGGCATCATAGAATGTTTGATGTAAATTTTATAGACATATTCGATTGTTCAATTCTTTGTTATAATGGATGGATTAGGGAATTGACTCTAAATATTCTGCCATGAAAGTAGAAACGGTAACCTTTAGACCAGAGTCGAAATAAAGACGTTGTAATGTACCTGGTACCTGTTCTAGTACTTAATTCGTTACCCAAGTTTGACATATTACAGCACACTTTTCGAAGCACTTTGCTTTTGCTCAAGCACCTCAAGTGTCATAAATGATTGGGCAACGGCACACAAGATCAAGTTTATTTCGTATTTGAAAACAGTAATTATCGACCCGTTATCTTTAGGACAAAGAAACTTCAATTATTTTTACCTCCTTTGACTCAAACATGAATTTCACAGACTTTAGCAAGAGTTCTGCTTCATGGGAGAGAGTACGAGAATCAACTGAACTTAGCAATCTATCCATGCAAAAGGAATCTCCATACGTCGAGGAAGAGGGAATAGGGCTTAATTGTTCGAAAATTTAAGAAGCTGTTGATGCCTGATGTTACCACACCATACATGTTCTTATTCAAATTTTTTTGGGATCGTGATCTTCGAGTAGACACTCATTTTTTTCTCTACTTGGAAATCAAGAGATTTATGAAGAGTTTTTTTAATTGTTTAATAATTAAATCCATCGAGCTTGCAAAATAGGATCTAAACTTTAGTGTTAGACATAATTTAATCTTAATTGCTGGATTTTATACCAATTTAATCGGATTTTCTTGCAGCCTCTACACAAAATAAATTGTTTCTTTTTAATGCTAGTTACAATAGTTTTCTAAATAATGAAAAAGTACTTTTTTGTAGTAACATAAGCATTATAAACTTCATTGATTCGCAATCATTAGCATCCAAACAAGCCGGTAAAGTTGCATGCAAGTTGGATGAAATCGATATATAATGCATTTTCAACATGTATTAAAAACCAGGCATGCAAGGAAGCGGCAATAGATTCAGTGACATCAAATAAAGTAAATAGCTGTACTTTGAGAAAACATGTTCCGCTGTGTTATTGGGTAAGGTATTTCTCGTTGAGTATAATGATCAGCTTGACACACTTTCACGTTCGTCATTCATACAAATATGACCAATATCATACTGCATAGTACAGTAATGTGATTATCGTTTTAATATTCCATAATACATCAATTGACATTCCAACCAGAAGTAAAACTATAACTATTAAGGATTTATCGCAAAAACATACTTATTGATTAGAGACTGCAATCAAATTCCATTGCCAACTTATACGAATAATTAATCGGAAGGTTCCTCACAACTCCTAAACCTCAATATTATGCATGTATTTGATAAAAATGTATACTTTCCTGTTAAAACTGCCATTTTCCATTCAGATTTGTAAAATATATTGTCTAAGAAAATTATTCCGTTTTTGTCAACTGAAAATCACCAATCGTGTTGATATAAACGGAACATACACCTGTATTGTAGTTAACGAATGATCCCTCTCAATCCCATTTTTAATAGTTCATTCATTTTGAAAAAGTTAGCAAAACATATTTTTGCTTGAATAAATTTTATATTTTTACTAGAAACCAGTTGAAACTTAATATTAATTCATTATTTTACGGAGAAAATTAACTATAGATGGCAAAATTAGAAATATCTCCAATTATTTGATGGCCAGGTTATTTGATTAAACCCGGAAAAATGATGCAAAGTTGGGAATTTCAAAATAGAATTTTGGTAGTCACCCTGCTTGTGTCGCCTCTAAAACTCAATATTTTAGCTCAAACTTTTAAGTTTCTCTTTTTACGTGATTCGAACTCAGTGGAGCCTACTAACTTTAGGCTTTAAACATTTTCGAAAAAATAAGTCGCACCCTACTGAGCAAATAACATTAAACTGAAGCTTGTTACACATGTGAAGGGTTCCACGCACCGCCTCAAATAAGGATTTGTGCGTGCCCCCACTTAACCAATACTAGAGTACCACTTTAAGAGGGGTGTTTGTTTCATTAATTTATTTTTCCTCATGGATTCCCCGAATGATTCATATGGTAATCGACTCTTTGAATCACTACCACCGTTAGGCAAATCTGCATCTCCCTCATCATTGGCTTTGATCGATCAGTAAAACTTAACGTGAGAAACTGCTAAGTCAATAATCCCTCTCACATCTTTCCATTTTACAGGGTGTCCGCAAATTATCCGAACAGCAAAATATTGGAAAGATGATCTCGCGTTGAAAACAATGAAAAATCAATGTTCATGTACCTTTTATAATACATCTATATGTTAACACAAAATACAACTTAAACAAAATTCGAAATGATTGCTTGTTACTGAGATTGGCAAAATAAAATTTTTCAGAGACGTTTTTCCTGAGGGCCGCTAGTCATACTGGAGATGTGTTATCCCTAAAACCTAAAAGAGATGAATCCAAATGTCCTATTATTATTTGAAGTAATCTACAGGTTAGTGGCTTCAAGTTAGACTGGAAATAGAAAATTGTACGGTTCAAATCCAGTGAGTTCTATGGACATTTCTCTTCCGTCATAAAGCTCAGAAAACAGCTCCCTTTAAGACACCTCAATACATTTGGGTTTGTTTTGCAATTATTTGAAATCTGAATTGTGTCAAACTTACTTCATAAGAATATAATAAGCCAATGTTTAAAACCATACAAGAATATTGAATTTATTATGCTTGATTGTATAGAACCATGTCTTTAAAGTTTGTACGGATAATTTGCGGACACCCTGTACGACTGTTTAAAGCATTGCCGAGGACAGACTTCCTCCACCTTTGCAGTCATACGCGAAAGCCAGCAATTTATCACCTAACCGCAAAGTGCTTCAAGTGGAAAACTTGCACTGCATACATATTCAAATAAATTGGAATTCCTCAAGTACTTAAAATCATAATGGTACTCACATGGTACGGCGGCCATAAGTTCGCCATCGTCGAAGTCGCGCACGCCACGGAAGACTTCAGCTTCTTGGGAAGCCACGGTCTCAGTGTTTGCCTAGCTGTTGCGCGCACTTTGAAAGGCTTTCGAAAGAATCGATTTGCAAATATTTTGCTTTCGTGGCGATTCTTTCGCTGTCCTAAACCGATTGAGGATGCGCGGCAGAAACCGCAAGGTTCCATGACGCTTTCGAGCATTTCCAGCTCAGGACGAGAATCGCCTGGATGCTACCGTAAATTCGGGTGAAATTGATCAGTAGGGTGAAATTGATCACTGTGTCACTCGATTTTATTTCTTCCTAATGGAGCACAAATATCAATGTAACCTGCAGTGAATGAACGTTGTTTGTCGTAAGTATTCCAAATTGTGTGTTGTGAAGTTTTTTGCGTTCAAAAATGTTCATTTCTATTGAAATAATGTAAAATTTCAAAATCTTGTACGGTGCAGTGATGACAAACATCAATAAACTTCTATTTCTAGACAAGGATTTGCACATGGTATAATCCTGAAAGTTTGTGAGGATACTTAAGATATATCCCCAAACTAGATTTCATAACCAAAACTCGTACCAATTCGTTGATTTGGTTGAAATAATTGAATTTCTGGTATATATCAGGAAATTCCTTAGGAAATTGCATACATTAAGGCGTTTTCTGCGTTATTCTTGAAATTTAAACATTCATTATTTCTATAAATATTGTATTGTTAAGAATTTGGCAATCATATTCGGATTCAGGGAGCTCAAATTTATTATGTAAAGTTGTTTTGAAAACTAACAATAATGGCATTGATAAGTGATCAATTTCACCCCGAAATGAGATCTCCCGATTTTTTATTTTAGACATATTTTTTAGCATTAAAATTACATTTGTTAGAAAATTTCGATACTTGAGTCAATTAACCTTCATTCTTGTTTTCCTGTATTCAGTTGTTTGGCATTGTCAACATTATAGAAATCCGACAAGAAAAACCGTGAAAAGTGATCAATTCCACCCGAAATTACGGTCCTTTTCCAGGTTGAATAAATTCGGAATTGAAAATGAAAGAAAGAATAACAAAATACTCAAATATAGTTTCTTTTACTATTTTTGTGTTTTGATGATATGTGGAAATATTCAATTTTGGATTTTTATGATATCATAAACTGATTCCACGCAAAATTTATTTTAATTTTTCTTTCTATAATACTTTATATCCAATTATTCTCAAATTATTGCGAATTTTGGAGTAAAACATACATATTTGAATATGTTGGCCTATTTCGAATGTTATTCGAGACGTCCATGTTTGTACAGTACTTACATGACTCATAAGCACTGATCAACCTTCCTGGATTGTATTGTATCTTCTTTTCTTCTTCTTGATATTATGTACTCACGGGGACAGAGCCTACTTCTCAGCTTAGCGTTCAATGAGCACTTCCACAGTTATTAACTAAGATCATTCTTTGCCAAAGTTACGAAGTTTTTGCATTCGTATATCGTGTGGCAGGTACGATGGTACTCTATGCCCAGGGAAGTCAAGGAATTTTCCTTTACGAAAAGATCTTGTACCTGATGGGAATCGCACCCAGACACCTTCAGCTTGACTTTGCTTTGTAGCCGCGGATTCTAATCACTCGGCTAAGGGAAGCCGCTCTTTAAATCAATTGCATCAAATTTTCAAATTGTAGAAATTAATTTCATAGTCTAGGGAATCAAGAAAACATGATGAGTTATATCATATTGAATAGCTACTAAGTTCTATGCATCAGTTCCATTGGAAAAATCATTCTGAAAATGCCATTTTTATTTACGTTATGAACTGGAATTGCTATTTTAAAAACACAAAGCACAAAGAATGGGAATAGGTCTCGCGCGAAAACACATCCCTCCTTTGCTGTAAGCGCGCGGCTTATTTCCATAAAGCCGATTGGTCGGCGGTAACTTGGACCACCTACAGGTCCCCCGCGCCTCACTAACTTAACCACAATCGGTCGCCACTTTCGCACAGTGTGGATCTTTCTGGACGGAGGAATTGATTAACTTATTTTTGGGCAAAAGGTGACGTTTGCTGGTTTGTTTGATTGTGCCGAAACGAGACAGATCCGCACTTGCGCCGTATACGAGTATGATTCATCAAACGATGCCCCCCGAAACGAGCCGCGCGCACTTCTTGGTCCAATAAATCCGAGTGCCAAAACCGCTGTATATCACGGCCGATTAAATGGCGGATTTACGATAAATGGGTGGTCCGCTGTTCGATACGTCGAGGATCTCCGGTGCGATTTGCGGTGAATACCAAACAGGATGCTTGGAATTAGGTGTCTTTGACGGCACTATATTTGCCGCCGTCGATCCTCATGATATGTATCGCCGTCGGAATGCTGTTTTGGAATCTTTGGTGAGTTTGGTTCACAGGAAGTGGATTGTCATGATATTTTTCTTGAATATTTTCGGTGGTTGGAAACCATAATATAAACAAAGACACCGACATAAAAAAACACTCAGGCGCCGAAGAAGATTATTTGAGGATCCGCTGAAGTAAACCAGAGTCCACAATAATGACAAATTTTTCGATTCTAACCGCAGGCTCAAAAAATATACATTCGAATATATTTTTTCTTCCTGGTGTTACTTTTCTTGGAGACAGAGCCTGCATCTCAACTTAGTTTGCTTATGGGCCTTTCAACAGTTATTATCTGAGAGATTTTTTGCATTACGAATCGTGTGACAGGTACGAAGCTATTCTATGTCCGGGGTAGTCCAGAAAATTTCCTTTACGAACAGGCCCTTGACCGATGGGATTCGAACCCACGACCCTCAGCTTGGTCTTGCTGAATAGATGCGCGTTTACCGCTACGACTGTCTAGGCCCCATAAATCTATTTATAAAACAAATAAAAAACATACTTTATGAAATATAGTATTCGTTGCTTTAGCAATTTCTAAGGACATTGTGAAAGAAAAACAAGAGATGTCTCCAAAAATTTCATGATAGAATTAATTTTCGTATTTAGTCGAAAATTCGTAAAGAGATTCTGTCGAGGAGGCCCACTGGAATTCTTAAGACTAAGGATTCCTGCAACAAGTTCTTTAATAATTTATTCTGGAATACCAACAAGTATTTCTCCGTGAACACCTCCAGGGCCCTACAGGGTTACCTGCAAGAAATCTTTCGAAAATTTTAATTAGATTTCCTCCATAGGTTGTTCTACAAATACATTCGAAATTGTATTTTCCACCAAACTCCTGAGATTTCTCGCGAAAATTTTACCAAACATTTCTCCTGTAATTCTTCTTTGAGTATTGCTGTGAATTCCTTGAAAATGATTGCACGAGGATTTTCCCCAAAATTCCATAAGTATTCTCCTACATGGATTTTTCCAGTAATTCATCTACGAATGCCCTAAAAATTCATATTTCCCTAATTTTTCAAGAAATTCCATATTAAATTTATCCAGTGGTACGTCCAAGGTTTTTTTCATGGTTTCCACCAAAAAATTGTACAAGTGTTCGTTCACAAGAAGAGTGAAAGTGGCGCCTAACAGGCAAGTTCTGCGACCGGGATCGTTTTTTACGGATTCTACGCCCGTGTTAGATACCAGAACGAGCAAAACCTCGTATGTTGACTTATGCGGCCTATGCTGTGGGCATGTTAACGATAAAACGGAACACACTTAATTCCTTGAAAAAGGCACAATAAATGTGTCCGAAACGTCGGATGAAAACGTAAAATCCGTATTTGAGCATAAGAGACTAAAAGCCATAACCTAGAACATAATCATCACAGTCGTATCCCCGAGAAAGTTTAACATGCCTCCAGAAATTATCATAGTTTTCAATTTTCAGGGTCACATAGAATTGATAGAATGGATAGAATTTGAACGGATGTGCGTTGAGTAATTATAGCTGTCTTTACTGACAGGATCACATTGGAGGTGTTTCACAGTATTTTCACAGCTGAAAGAAACAAAATAGGTTTCAGTTCAAAAATACTTCAGAGATTCAAAAAATATTAAACGATTTCTCTAAAGACTTCTCAAGATATTTTGCAAGTTTTTTCATTATTCATTAATTCTTATGCGTCGTATTATTATTAAAATCCACTAAAGTTTGTGTTTGTTATATTTTTATCAGCAAAAAATATAATATAACATGGTTCTTAAAAGTTAGATTGTGGCGCCACCTATACGGACGATTTACGAACTTTGTCAGTAGATGATCTTCATTTACGTTAATTTCAGTAGATGATCTTCATTTATACAAAAAAACTTTGCCGAAGACACGAAATGCCGGAAATGCTTCGTTACCGATTTATTTATCCCGCCAGATTACGTCCCTGGCTCATAGTGCATGGGTTTCTTAGGAGCCAACTATCTGCCGTTAGGAGAATTATCAAAAAAATCGTCAGGAATTCTCCGAATACCTTGGATCTCGCCAGTAAGCTGGCGAAATCTACTAAGGATTAAGGATGAATATTCCAGAAATTTCCTATGAATATCTCCAGAAATAATCATAGTTTTCAATTTTCGAGATATTGCAAATTTGAATACTACAGCACACTGGATAGCAATTTAATCGATGTGCATCGAGTTTTTATAGCTGACTTAACTGACAAGATAACATTGAAGGTATTTTCCAGTATTTTCACACACCATAAATTTGCAACTCGGTAATAATGTTCTTTTGTAACCAAGTTGGATTGAAGATTGTTCACATTTATTCATCAATCAGGAGAAACGACTCTTGCTCTCAATGACTTCCTGTTGAGAAACCCTGTTCTAGGCTATTCCAGCTTAAATGCTTAGATGTTTACATGTACACACCGAACATGTGTCGAATGTACAAAATTGAAATTGAATTAAAGATAGGCGCTTCAACCTACAAGCTGCTGAGCCCCTTGAGAGACCCTGACATTTTGAGACGAAAATTCTCTTAAGACTCCTCAAGAAATTTCTCTGAGAGTCCTTCATCAGAATGTGTTTTGAAGACGTTTTAAAATCTTGAAAATTGAACCGTTGAATGCCTAGTTTTGAGCGAAATAGATTATTCGATTTGTTACGAAATTACAGATCGTCTAAGTCAAGGTTCCAAAGAATCCTTTTTTCAGATGTTTCCCGGTGGCCATATTTCAGAGGTTCCAAGGAAACCTTCAGAAGTTCCTCCAGTGATTTTCCAACAGATTTTTAGAGAATATTTTCAACATTTTCAACGATTCTACTTCCATTAATTTACACAGATATTCCTTTACGATTTCCAAAACAAATGTTTCCATTAATTATTCCTTCGATTTATCCAGTTCATATTATGGGAGATAGTCTTAAGATTCCTAGAGGAGTCCTTCCAAGAAAATTTATTCCAAAGTTTGAAAAAAATGTTTTTGTTTAAAAAAAACCCTACGATAATAATACATCTTTGAGCTGTTTAGTGAAATACCTATAAATAAATGAAAAGCTAAATTTAGTACTGTTCCATTTAATCCCACTAGAGTTTGTATCCTTTGACAGATACGTGTATTTCGACCTCAACTGTAAGGTCGTCTTCAGTGTCGCACATTGGTCCAGGTTTTCAAATGGCAAAACCCCATTTCCAAACCTAGATTTTAGTTGAAAAATTCATTTACTATATCAGATGGTTGAGAATACGTAAGAGAAGTTAAAAATAAACATGTTTCTCTGTATGTTCAGACGTTAAATATATGCACATGTCCTAAAACTTAAATTTTTTGCTTCAAAACTCAACAATCAATTTTCACCGAACCCGTGCAAATTTGGATTTCAGCATATTTTATTTCTGGTCAATAACTCATTCTCGTATAGATTAAACATCTTTGGATTCAAATTTATGTTCAAGTAACCTTATAAAATTAATACTTATTGTTGTATGTACTTCAAATATTTAAAAAAGGGCTTCTTTATACCGTACAAATAGCTCCCGCCACTCCCCACGGAGATATCTTGCTCAAACGCGCGTTCAAGACTACGGAATCGATTGACGAAGATTCTTCTTGCCTAAGTTTGCCTAAACGATAATTTTTTTGAAAAAGTTGAGAGCCAAAAAACGTATGAAAAACAGCATTTTTATTACAATTTTGCCCGTTGACAACCAAAAAATTGTGACTATGCCCAAAATAGAGTCTTCAACTCTAAAACATGTTCCAAAACACTTGTAACGGCCAAAACTGGTGAAATATTGAGAATGCGCAATTTCTGACATGATTTTTCAAAACTCGACCAATGTGTGTCGTGTAATAGACTTTCTACTTCCTCCCGGAGTTCACGCCGATTTTTCCAGTTATTGTTCCAGCCATTTTCTCACGAATTCCTTTAAGAATTTATCCACAGCTTCTTCCAGGAATTTGTCCAAAAATACTCCTGCAATTATTCCACAACTCTTGGAAATGGCTGGAATAAGATGAAATGGCAAGATATCACAGTGAAATTTAATATTGATTTGAAAGTTGACTACAGTTACATTAAATTAACAGATGAAAGAAATTTTTTTCGTAATTTGTTGGCATTGTATTCAAAATACCTATTGCATTTCATCTCGATTCTTCGATTCTCACCGAGAAGGCGTGTAACTTTTTCGCAAAATTCACCCGTTTCAACTTGCCTGGTGTACCCTAATATTAACCAGGGATTTTTTATGGATTTTTATTCAATTTTTTTCTAGGAATTTATCTAGGGATCACTCCTGCTGTTCTTACAATATTTGTTTGATTAATTTCTTAAGTCAAATATTATGGATTCCTCAAAAGTTTGTTGAAGATTTCACATCAGAAAAACAAATTTCTTCATATTTTTCGCCAAAACCTTATTTTGGCATGAAACGTCGAGAAATGGTGTTACTTGTTTTGCACGGTACGCATCCCCCGTGAAAAAACAGAATCGGGTGTGATCACGTGGTAGTATTTCGATACCTAATAAATAATGCGCTCTCGGTCTAGGTATTGAATATAAATAGAAAGCGTTGTGTTGAATGGGAATCTAATTCTTTCGAAAGAGGACTAATTATATGCGAAAAATGACCACGTGAGTATTGAGCTGAAATCGTATTCAGGTTAACTTCTGCGTCCATGAGTCCTCTCGTGGCGTAGGGGTAACGTGCTCTATCTAGGGAACAAATAGTCGTAAGTTCGATTCTCACCGAGAAGACATGTAACTTTTTCGCAAAATTCACATCAATTTGTCATTCTAACTAACATTCCTTCAATTCCTAGATGACAATATCGTGCGTGGCCGGCGCCGTTATTGACTTTTATAATTTGAGTTCTCGATTTGTGCACTTTGAGAATGGTTGAGCCCCATTCATCAAACCTTTGTGCAACTTCGATTGTTATTCTGGTCAATCACGGCGTCATCCTCGCTCATGCTAATGCTGAAATCCGATGCATTCATGGTGCTTATTAGAAAAAATATAAAAGGAACTGCTCAGGAAGTCCGAAAACGAATCACTCAATGAACCATGACAACATATTCTGAATAAGGAGCTGGAGGAACTTTGAGAAAATATCTGAATTAATTTCTGACGAAATGTTTGGAGAAAATCATGTAAAAAACAGTAATACTTATCGTGATTACACGTGAATAAAAAGCTCTGGGTAATGTGGAATCCGTATAAATCTCCTGATTCTTTTTCTTGGTTTGGTTCTTCTCATCGAATTAGCTTATGGATAATTGTGAATCGGATGACCCTTTACATAAAAATTAATCACGTCTGGTAGATCCCATTCTAATCCGATCCAATCCCCATAATCCCATGTATTGGTACCTTCTTCCTGTGGAAATAATTCAGCACTAATCCTGCAGATATGTGCGCGCGTACCGTTTACACAGGAACCATATGATACATTACTGCCGCATCAGAATCCTGTAAGGAAAATCTCTTCCCGCCCGCTTCACGTGCGGCATGACTATCAATTTCCACTTCGAACGAGGGTGAAAATTCCTCAATGAAAGCTAATAGGAGAGCTGGGTTGTTCTCAACTCTCCCTCTCGCTCTTTACTCGCACACACAATCTCGCGAACGTTAATAATACTACGACGACGATGACTGGCGACCAACCCAGCAGTCATCACCAGTTGGGTTGTTGTTTGCATTTTCCGTGCTTATCACCTTCCCCGGAGGATTACGGTCAATGGTGTGCCCCCTTTTTCCGCGGTACGACGCACACAGGAGTAATTGGTCCAAATTTCTGATCAAAAGTTGGAATTTTTTTTGTTTCTCTACGTGCCCTTTTTTGATATAGGTACTTGAATCGAAAAAAAATGATTGTTATTTTTCTGTGGAACAGTCGTTTGAATTTGTTGCGTTGCGTTGCGTTGCGTGGTAACGGAGTATTTCGTAGATTGCATACTGAAAACTGTCATGTTAGGAACTTTACAACACTTATTCTAATTGCTCATGAAAAACTATTTTGGAGCAAATAGTTATTCAATCGGAAGTCAGAGATGCAAAGACATGATAATTTCCATTGCTGGCCACGCCCATCTTCTCCGTTACCAGGAAAGGAAAGGAAAATGATGATATGACACCTACTTGAAGAGAGGCCAGCGACTCACCGACGCCCTCATAGATGTCAAGGAGTTGGATGATGGGAAGGGTAATGGTCTAGGATTCACTATAAGCGAGTGATGTGACCGGATTGAATTTTAGTGTATGTGATGTTTAGTATACTTTATGTAATTGAGTGTAAGTGTAAATGTAATGTTTTCATCATAGTTGGGAGTGACGTTGCTAAGAAAGTTAAAGTCACTCCATGCGTGTTCGCCTTCCAGGGATGAGACACAGGTATTTCCACCTTGTGCCCTAGCTAAGAAGCTTTGGTTTTAGCGCCATTACTCGCTCTGTGGAACAGTCGTTTGAATTTGACTTTTTTACTCATATTATTTAAACTACTTATAATACCAGAGGTTCCATTTCATGATCGTTCTACTTTTTTCTGGCGTTACGTCCAACTGGGACAGAGCACTTCTAAACACTTAACTGAGAGCTTTTGTGCCAATTGACAATTTTTGCCTGCGTATATCGTATGGTAAGCACGAAGATACTCTATGTCCTGGAATGTCGAGAAGATCTTCGACCGGTGGGTTTCGAACCCATGACCTTTAGTTTGGTCTTGCTCAATAGCTGCGTATTTACGTGTGTATCTTTGTATTTTTTTTAAGTTTTTAACGGTACAACATTACAATGTATCGGAGCCTAGAATTGTAACTGGAACGGGAATAGCCTTGACATCCCTGGGCATAGAGTATCATCGTACCTGCCACAGTTAATAACTGTAAAGTGCTCATTGAACACTAAGCCGAGAAGCAGGCTGTCCCAGTGGGAACGTAATGCCAAGAAGTAAAATGTACAACATACCATTTAAATGTCTTTCAGAATTTTGGCCATGAAATTGGTCCTGTCACTCCTATATGCAATGGTAGGAAAATTCCCAGCAGTTCTCTTCTCTCACCGAAGCGAGGGGGTGAAGCAGGTTCGCGTCCGCTCATCTGTCGGTGTTGGTTCATTCGAAAGTCGCATGTGCTGGTGGTATTGGTGCCGGTGGAAAATCCAGGAGCCGCCCTATCCTTGCGGTAGGAAAATTCTCCACTAGGATCTCAGTTTTGTTGTTGTACACAGAACGGTGGTCGTATTTATTGTCGTCGTCGTCTTCGCCGCTGTCGCGAATTGTGAGTTGTGAAAAGTTTTCGCCAAATTCGGGTTCCCGTTGGTGGATTTTGTGCGGGTGGTTAGCGTTTGATATTGGAAAATCGTTTCCCTATCAGTTCCGTCGATAGTTGGAATTTGATTTTCGGTATTGCAGTGGTGAAATACGGTGTTTTTCTGTGAAAATTGCCGGGTCGATTGCTCTGTTGGATATTTCGAAGAAGCCGCCATTGCAAGTGTCGGGCTTAGGGCAAGGGCGAATGTCCTTTTCGAAGGCAGTGAAAATCAAGGAAGAAAATAGTGTCAAGTGATTTTCACTTGATTCCGTGCGCTTTGATTTGATTTGGTCGATTCCTGTGAATTGTGTATGTAGATTTCAGTGAATTCTGTTTTGAGTCTGGTTTCTGAAAACGAAATGTGTAAACGATTTCAAATGTGATTTTCAAATAGATTTGGATAACTTTGGATTTGGATTAGCAGCTGCCCTGTAAGAGTCAGAGTCTGCAATTTGTAAGGTCAGTTTGAGTTTTGAATGAGCATTGTTCCATTTGACAAAGCGAAAACCATTTAAAAGTTTCAAATCCTGTACACATCCGGTGTTAGCCACAAATGGCAATTGAAATCATATTTATTGCATGACCCTGTTCCATTATCCTGGACTCCGTCTGTACCATTCCTCTCACCCTACCGGGATCAGTGAAATATTCATATATTCATATTTTGAATCGTATGTTGTGGGCGGTTGCCTTCCATAGTACATACCCATGGAAAAACTTTTTTATCCGGAAAATCACTTTTATTTAGGCCACGTCCGCTTTGCCATACACATCGGACGCGTATTTGCATATTCAGTCCCAGCGCCATCGTCGTTGTTGTTGTTTTCATCGGCTTTAGTTAGGCGTAGGCAGTGCCTGTCATTGTCCATCAGTCGGTCTGGTTGATGACTGCAACCATCCTTACAGGGCTCCCGCCCCACCCCGCTTTCCTGTCCGCTTTTTGTTTTATTCTGGAGAGAGATGACTTTCCACCGACCACCGTGCGGAGAAAGAGATTGTACGAGCGGTGACGTGCAGTGGTTCTCAATCCATCACTTAAGTGTTACACAGCGTGACAAAAATAACATCCCAAGCAACAATTTAAGTTTTATGAATTACATCCAGGGTGCTATAAATAAACGCCCATAAAACCACGGTCAAAGCACTGTTGCCTTCATCGCATCCCCCACAACCTCTTATAGATTATAACGTGACTAGTTGGCTCACTCTGAAAGAGGCTTTGAAGTGTATAATCATGTCACATGAATAAAGCAAAATAGCATTTATGGTAGCTATTTTGAGGCCTTCTGTACTAGATGAATGTCTTGAAAATGATTTTATCATAACGTCGATCTTGCCGGATTTATTCCAACATAAACAAAATAAAATAAGATTTAAAACACGTCTGTATTAATTTGTTTCGTAGTGCTTGTTAAATATTTGAAGTGATTTATTTTGATATAGTGCCCAAATCTTTAATGCCGAGTGAGGTTTACTGTGAAATGTGATGAAAAAGAAGTTAAATTATGTGTGTCCTCTCTGAAAGTGGTGTATTTCTAGTTATTTAGCATTTTCTAAAAAAAACCGCCAGGTGAAGAAAAAAGAAAAAAACATATTGAACATTTCTTGTCTTGTTTGAAATGTTTTGAATTATACTTAGTCAGTTTAATCATCATACCATAGCCACTTATGAGCGAATTCATGGAGATAATTTGATTTGACAATAGAGAAATTGTGGCAACCGGAGTGAAATTAATATGGCGGAACCATAATTGATAGATTGCCATCGACAAATGCCGTTTTGTCATCATAATTACACAAATAAGGCCACACTGTTATGATTCGGCATTTGTGGATGTAAAATTGCCTTGATAAATGCAGATTGAAGATGATTCAGCTTTTTTTTCGCTTTTTATGGGAACTAAGCAGTATTCAACGAAGGTTGACAGTTTGGGCATGCTGTTTTGAAGAATATACGCAAAAAACAATGAAAATTATGTTTGCATTTTCCCATTAGGAATAAATGTTCTTCTCTAATAACACAATATTAGTGACGTTATATTGGCGTGGCAAGTATTAAAATTGCAATGCTAATGATGTTTTCGCATCTTATGAGCCCAAATACTGATATGAGAGGCATAAATAGGGTAAGTTATCAGTAACCAAGTTGAATTCATGTAGTTTAAAAGCAGCTTTTATGGCAATAAGGTGTATTATATGAGCCTTTCATCATAGCCGTAACAGATAAGAGTCGGTCAGCCACGGCAAGCAGTTTAAATAAGGTGTTGAATGCTAAGATAAAGCTGAATGTAAAACGTTATGTTAATTTGTGTTTTTGTAATAAAAATTTTAGGTGTTTGAAGATGGCTGACATAATGCACGCAAACAATAATGCAATGTTTTATTTGTTCACCGAAAAACGTCAATAAAATCGATAGATATCAATCAACGGTGATAAAACCCAAAAAATAAAATAAAGCTGTAGCCACACAATTTTGACTTTATATTTTCCCTTGGAAAGGTCACGTAACTGTCATAAAACATTAATAAATCCAAACGAAAGCCAAGTTGCTGTTAACTTGTAACTTGGGATGTTTGCGTGTCTCAAGGATCAAATCTTGTTGTCTAGTAAATTTGGATTTGCTGAATATGATGTTGCTCTCAGAAATGTTCCAGCACGTCACAATTTTGAGCGACAAGTCGCCAAAATTATATAAAATGCTGGTTTTATCCATGTTCACATGAAATTCAAATTATGGTTTATTAAACTTTTTAGTGATCTAATCAACCAGTCACGCAAAATATGATTGAAATTTTCATGCATGATATAGTTTTTCTTAGATTTCATTTCAAATTTCGAATAAACCGATTCTTTCAACATGACAGCAGTTTCAGGCATTGCACAATTCATTCTCAATTGATTTTAAAGCAAGCGAAGAAAAACATCGCAAATGTATCGGTCCATGATCGACAATGTTTCGCAAGTTATAACAAGCTTGATACATTACAGCAGTGAAGTAGAGCCCCAAACAGAGAATGATGACAAAAGCCATTTTTCTCAATTATTTGCAATGAGCGTAGGAGGATTCATACAAAAATCTACCTCGGGTCCGAACCGCGAATTTAACCGTTTTGTATTCAAAACAGCTAATGTATACTTTATTTTGTCTAGGACTGTTTATAAAAAATGGCCTTCGTTAGATTATTTCTTCCTAAATACCAAATTAATAGTAAAAAAAAAAAAAAAAAATTTTAGTTTGTGGTATAATTTTTGGAGAGATGCATTTTCCTACAAATTTGTTTTCTAAGACAAAATTTGAGACCTTGTTGAAAAAATGCTCTATAAATTTCTTTGGGAACTCTTATAAATTTCTTGAAGTGCTTGCATTGGCATTATTTCAGAAACTTGTTCAAAAATACGTAATGCAATACACTGTCTTTTTGATATTTGCTTGTTAATATGTTGATTTTGGTAACATCCAATTTTCCGTTTCAAAATCGAATGGTTCAAAATCGAATGGTAGGTATTTTGAAATTTTACAATTATCATCATTTGTCCAGAGCCTACAATAATATCATCAAGGTACTCCGATCAACTTTTTTTTGTTTCTCTATTGAGATTCTGCTCAGAGGATTCGAATACATTAAAAAGAGTAGAAATAACTTGAAATGATGTCTGCATTCAAAGGATTGTTTTTCATTCATTCAATATTTCATTCAAAATTCAACCAATTCAAACATCCAGATATAAAGACACAGATACCCAAATTTAGGGACGAAACGATACCATCAAGGCATCGATACTTTCAATTGAAAATAAAATCGAAAAAAGTATCGATACCAAACAAGTACCGATACCCACTTGAATCATATTACTATTTTTATTATAGCGAAAACTTAGAACGAAAACGAATTCTATAACATTTTTTTAAATTTCTTCATTAGTATCATTCCAAACATTACTTTAATTTCTTATATCTAGGTGTTCTGTGTTATTAGACAATACTATCATCCTAATTTGGTAAAACCAATTTAAGATTTTATTAACATTTAGTGAACAACATTTTACACTTCATTTGCCGTAGCAGTTCAGATTTTTTACAGGTGAGTTGATTTCACCTGCTTATAAGAGAAAAAAAAACGCTTTGATTATACTTAACCTAACTTAACCTAAACATATAACGCATTAATCGTGGCAATAGAAGATTGTAACGATTTTTGCCAGAAATTATTAATTATTTTATTTCACATTTGTTTAATGTTTCAACATTGGATATTCCATGTAATTCATTGGTACTATACCAGGGAGGAAGCTTCAGAATTATTTTCAAAATTTTATTTTGACTTCTCTGCAGATCCTGGTATTACAACAGCTAGTCCATATTGGTTCACTATACAGCATGGCTGGCCTGAAAGTTTGTTTGAATATCAAAAGCTTGTTCTTAAGACAAAGTTTTGATTTTCTATTAATAAGGGAATAGATACATTTTACATATTTGTTACATTTGGCTTGAATGCCCTCAATATGATTTTTGAAAGTTAATTTTTCATCTAGTATGAGCCCTAGATACTTAACTTCATCTGACCAATTTATTGCAACATGTCTACTTGAAGGTTTCAAATAAAGAGCTTTTGGTTTATGTGGGAATATTATTAGTTGAGTTATGGAAGCATTAGGAGAAATCTTCCATTTTTGCAAATATGAAGAAAAAATATCCAAACTTTTTTGCAATCGACTACAGATGACACGCAGACTTCGTCCTTTGGCGGAGAGGCCTGTGTCATCCGCAAACAAGGATTTCTGACATCCCTGAGGTAATTCATGTAAGTCAGACCTGGAGTTCTGATAATTAACCTGAAGTGTATGATCTGACAGATAACTTTGAATTATCCTAACAACGTATGTTGGAAATTTTTTTTTTTTAATTTTACGATCAAGCCTTCATGCCAAACACTGTCGAATGCTTTTTCTATGTCTAGAAGAGCAAGACCAGTAGAATAGCATTCAGATATGTTGGAACGGATCAAATTTGTTACACGTAAAAGTTGATGAGTGGTCGAATGTCCATGGCGGAATCAGAACTGTTCATTGGCAAACATTGATTTTTCGTTGATGTGGGCCATCATTCTGTTCAAAATGACCTCTTCAAAAAGTTTACTGATGGAGGAAGCTTCTGCAGGATTTTTGTCTGATTTTAAAATTGGTACAAGCATTTTTCCATTTGCCAGGAAAATATGTTAATTGAAAACATTTGTTAAATATATCAACTAAGAATGATAAGCTACTTTCTGGAAGTTTGTTGATGAGGATGTAGAAAATTACATCATTGCCAGGAGCTTTCATATTTTTGAATGTTTTAATAATAGTTCTCAGTTCTTCCAAATCAGTCTCCCAGGAATTTTCGAAAACGTTCTCTTGATTGAGAATATTTTCGTTACCCAGGACTAACTTGATTTTCAATTGGACTAGTAAGTCTTAAATTAAAATTGTGCGCGCTTTCAAACCGCTCAGCAAGTTTTTGAGCTTTTTCGCAATTATAGTAATAATTTGTTTTTCTCTTGCAATGCCGGAATTGGCTCCCGAGGTTTTTTTTTCAAAGTTTTAATTAATTTTTAAAAGAGTTTAGAGCCAGTGTTTAATTGAGTTATTTAATTTGCAGATCTTGCCCTATCACTTGCATAGCAGGATCGCGAGTGCGTTGAAATTGCCTTATACTCACGTTTTTAAGAAGGATCAAGAGTTTCAGATCATCGTCTATGATCACGGATTCGAATTTCATTTCATATTTTGGTATTGCAATCCCCCTTGCTTCAACAATGGAATTTGTTGAAGTTTCAAGAGCATTGCCAATATCAAGCTTTGTTTGCAAAGAAATTTTAGCATTTAGATTACTATCGATGTATGTTTTATATATATTCCAGTCGGCTCGAAAATAATTGAAAGTGGAGCTGATTGATAATCGCTTCGTGGGATATTTGAAATGTAACAGGGACATGATCAAAATCGATTCCAGCGTGAGTAACCAGTTGGCTACAAAGGCTACTATAGTCGGTTAAGACCTAATAAATCGTAGAAGGGTTTCTAGAAGAGGAAAAACATGTAGGGCTATCAGAGTATTGAATTGAGAAATATCCTGAAAAGCACTCACAAAATAAAATTCTGCCATTGCTGCCATGCTTTGCAAATTATTCCATGAGCGATGTTTGGCATTAAAGTCATCAATAACTTTTTACTTTAGTTATTGCGAATCAGTTCCGAAAGTCAGTTTGAAGCAAATTAACTTGCTGATCAGTGTATTGAAAAGGCAAATAAGCAGCTATGAAAGTATATTTACCAAGCTGTGTTTCAACAGAAAGTTTTAAAAACTTTGGTTTCAAATGCCGAAAAAAATTGATGCGCCTATGAATTCACCACACGCTTCATCCAGTCGATCATTACGATAAGTTAAAAAAGTTTGGATTTCTTTTGAGTTTGGATCCAGGATTCAAATTACAGTCTAGTCGTGATTCAACTAACTGACACATCTTCTTTTTAGCAAGTACCATACCGTAGTGATCCCAGTTCGAGAACCACTGGTAAAATGTTAAGCGTGGGTGAATGTGGGACTACTCTCCCACATCCCCAAAGCGCTTCCGGATGCACATTTTCTTGACGGTACCTAGCACAATTTAATTACAAACTTGACTGCAAAGGAACTAGCTAACTGCAAAGAACCGGTAATATGAAGTGCTCGAAGGATGGGAAGTATGTGGGACTATGCAAATAATAGTTTCGTTATTGGTTTACGCCCCCGTCGACTGTCAGCAGGTGCAAGGAATCGTGCCCTGTTTCGAGCACCAAGTGCACCAAGTTGGTCACTGACACAGAATCTAATCAAAAATTGATTGTGTGAGGCCGTCAAGGGGAGGTGGTGGCGATGCTAAAGCACCGATGTCACTCACCCGAAGTGTGGCAAAGTTGTTTTCCGCTTGGGCGTAACTGGGGAATTAGGAAAATGTTATGGCGTCCGGCTGGACAGTTGCCAAATGGAGAGGGATGGCATCTGAAGTTTAGGGGTGCAAGCGAAGAAATATGCTTGGACAGATCTGCTTTTGGTTGCTTGCCAAGTGGGTTGTGCCAAGCTGGGTTTTGAAAATAATTTTCCGATTATGTTTGCTGCTTTGTGGTAATTCTAGTGTGAAATTGGGGTAAAAAGCTAAACTAAGAATGATGGAAGCAGTTTAAAAATTGCAGGACTAGTAGCAGGTCTGCTTTTAATGCAGGATTGTTCTTTGAATTTATACAGAAATTTCTTCTCGAATACTGTCAAGGACACCTCCAGTCATCTCTCCAGGAATTTCTCTACAGATTTACTCCAATTCTCTCAGAAACTTGTCCAGAAATTCCCCCACGAACTTTTCAAGGGAGGAAGTAGTTCTTTTCTCCAGTATTTGTTCTTCAACGCTACCACTTCAGTTTGAGTGCAATTTTGCCCCCTTGCTCTGTAGTAAATGAACGGATGCAAAAGGGCTTATTTGACATAGATGTTATCTTTAAGCCTTCTGTTAATTGATTTCTTGTGCATTTGAAACTAAAATAAAATGATATGAACAATTTCAATTAAAAACAGCTCAACCACAGGTGCTACATCAAAATAAACTTAATGATTTCTCCCTCAAAAATTGTCAGATTTTGTGATGAAATATGCATGCATCTAGAATTCAAAAAATATTTTAGATTCCGATTTCGCAATTCGTTTCTTAAAACCACGTCACTAGCATCCAGGATCATGGATGGAAATCTAGTTATCATGACAAAATCCATGATGCCTCGCGTTGTGCGATCATAGCAACAACGATTCACTTTTTGTCAAGTTATCACAACAAACTACCGTTTTGATTCATATTACGGACAGCTACAAATTCCGGACACTCTCGTTTGTATGGGAAACATTTCACACGAAATGTTTCAATTTTCGCCGCCCAAAAGTTCTCATTTTCGAGGCTCGTTTTATTAGGTTTTTTCCATAAATATATTTTAAAATGTATAATGCCCAACTACCTTAGACGTTTCTTAATTGGTTGAACTATTTCAATTGATGATTTGACTGTTCCATTAATGATTATCATGAGCTGTCCGTAATTCGAATCAAAGCGTCCGGAATATGAGGCAAAAGTGAGGGAGCGTCCAGAATAAGAATCATGAAAAGGCCACATGTTTTGATTTATTTAAAATTATTCAAGTTGCGGATGCGTATTCTTTACCTACCATCCGAAAGTTAAGGGCTTCCGACGCTCAATAACGCTAAAAAATCATACAGAATGATTTATTTTGTATGGTCCAAGCTGGGTTATACTTCACTGAGGCCTTAAGTGTCCGTAATATGAATCAAAACGGTACGCTCCGCGAATAATGCATCATGTTGCACGTGTGCAAGCGATTAACTGTTCGCGAATAAAAATTTAATCAATTTGGGGATTTTTCCACCTTTACTTAATGATCTACCTCCATATATGCTGTTTGTGATTCTAAAACCAATCGAACATTGGATGAGTGATAAATAATAGCGCGAATGCGGCATGATTCAAGTTGATCGCTACTTGTAACAATATCCTTTGTCCCACGACAAACAGTGCATCTGATGCTTCATATATCGGCTCTACGCGCGCGTAATGAGGTGTTGAAATCATGCTGCTGCGAGAGTAATGGCCCTCTTAGATTATTCCAATTCTATGTTGTTGATCGCTAGAGACGATTTTTTTCCATCCTTGTCCAGGATATTGAACTTATCATTATTCTTTGTTGGAGATGATGTGCTGTTTAATCCACGTACTTATCTGCATTTTTGGGCAGCAGATGCTGGCATGTCCCTGTTTCGGCTGATTCGTCTTCAATTCCGAGTTCCAATAATAGAGCTGTACAATTTCCTGCATAAAAATGCAATAGTTGCATCGTAGCCGTAGATTGGCATCATCGCCGGATCTGCTGCAAATCATGCGTGGTCGATAAATTCGCTTGTTTTTCTCCTGCGGGAAGAACATTCCTGGATATGAAACAATATTCACGGATCAATTAAACGTTATTTTTACCTGGTTTATCTGGTATCGCACTTCTGGCTGCGCGTTACATTGCCGAAATTAGCCATAATTACAACTTATTGTACTAAAAACTACATTATTATTAAAAACTAAAGAAAATTATAGAAGGGCTTAATTGACAATGCGTTTGACAAACAGGCTCGGTAACAGGCGAAATTAAACACAATAAAAACAAAAAGGCCAGGCAAGCGAGCAAAATTGAATTTTGATCTGTCAATAGCCGATACATGATAAGGGCGATGATTTTGAAAAGGCGTGATCATAATTTTTCCAGTTTTTTAAGTGGGAAAATCAATGTTAGTAATTACACTGATTAGTGACATAGTCAACCATTCAAAATCAAAGATTTTGGAGTGATTTTTGAAATAATAGCCTTTTTTATTAATTATTTTTTGGATCGAAACTTCCCACGTCATTTTCTCGATTTCATATCACTGTTAGTTTCGCCCAATTTAAAAAAAAAAGTTCACAGATTTATCAAACAATTTTTGGAGGTGTTTCTAAAGGAATATTAGATTAAGACGAATCACTGGAGTATATTTGTAGGAATCTCTGAATAAATTGTTGGTTGAAATTTGATAGACATACTGAGCAACAATTTTGGAGGGAATCCTAAGACATCAGAAAAAAATGCTTGAATTTTTCAGATGTACAGAAATATCTTGGGCCTCATGAAATCGGTAGAAGAAACACCGGATGAATTCATGAGGGACTTAGAAATTTTTGGAAGAATCTTCAAATGACTTCATGCGTTGGAATCTCTGGAGCAATTTGTAGGGTTATCCTCAGAAAATAAATCCCAGTTGAATGCTATCGACTGAAGGAACTGGCAGTGATCTGTTGTTGGCGTTGTAGCTTTTGATTTCTACAGTCAGTAATAACAGATCACTGCTTATGAACCAATTTTATCTAAATTTTGATTATTCGGCAGTGGGATTTTTTGAAAGCTACAAAGCTCATATTTGGCCACAATATGTGTCGTATTGAAATGCTTCTTCTTGCAAAGTTTCAGACAATTCGGCCGAGAAAAACCCCTCATGCCAAAGTGGAAGTGCCCAAGTAGCTCTGCACCCTATTCTTAAGATATTTCTTCAGAGATATTTCTTCTCATGGTAGTTTTTCTGGAAATCAGTCATAAATTAACTATGAGTTCTATCAATAAATCGTCCATTGAACTATTTTTTGGAGAACTTAAATGAAATGCACCCATAGATTTCTACAAAAGATTTTCAGAGATATCTCTGCGAACAATTCTAAAAAATTTATCAGTTTTTTTTTTCCAGATTGTTGTTATGGCATGCTTTCTTGGAATCAATGCCAAAAACTACTCTAAGGATCTATGAATTGCTTTGAAATCACCAAACCTACTAAAGAGATTTTTAACATAGACTTCTATGAAAGCTTCTTCAACACAGAACAAACCAAATCCTCAGGAGCTCTTTTTGTAATTCTTTTAGGCATTATTTAGAAAAATCTTTCAGAGTTTCATCTAGAGACTCCTACATATGTTTTCTTAAGAATTTTTTAAGGGGTTCCTTCTACAAATTCAGGAACTCCTGTAAGGATTTGTCCATAAATTTGTCTAAGAATACCCGGTGTAGAAATTTGAGGAATCCAAAGAGTAATATTTTGAAAAATTTCTTTTGAATGATGAATTCTTCGTTGTGTTCCTAAAGATATTCGTTGATAAATGACAATCTTCTGAAGTAATGTTCATTGTATTTTTGTTTGAATATATGAAAATATCTTGAGAATATATAAGAGTACTTCCAAGGGGTATCCTAGGTTAATTTGCTGGAGAATTATGTGATATGTGAGATTTTTAGATAAACTTTGCTATGATTCCTGGAGAAGATCATAATATAACACTGACTTTTTGAGAAGTCCTTTACAGAGCTTCTAAGAAAATTCCTAGATTAATTCCTTGGAAAAATCTCTGAAGAAATCATAGAGAATTGTCCGTTTTAATTGTTGCAGGAATCGCTTTAGATAGTTTTTATGCATTGACTGGAGTATTCCCTTTATTTATCAGAGGAGATAATGTATACACTACCCGATAGGGTGCGGCTTATTTTTTGAAATGTCTCAACATAAAAAAATCGTGTGCTCTTCTGAATTCAAATCACATAAAAAGATAAACCTCAAATATTGAGCCAAAAATATCAAGGGGGCGCAAGCGACTTGAGGATTAATTTTCAAGTTATGAAGTACGACATTCAGTGCAGTCGTCATAACTTTTTTATTTTCTTACCACTTTTAAAGCTCTTAGCACCATTCTTTTCAAAATTAAATTATGTTTGCAGAATATAAAATTTGTTTTAAATCAAAACTAGTCTTAAGGTGAAGATAAATCGAAGCCAAACCTCAAATTTTCAAGAGCACGGATCTGGAGAACCGAATATCCATTTGAGCTGAAAACTTAATCGATTGCTGGTGAAGACCAAGTTAAGTTTTCACCTCATATGGATGTTCGGTTCTCCAGATTTGTGCTCTTGAAAATTTGAGGTTTGACTTCGATTCATCTTCACCTTAATTAAAAGTAGTTTTCACCATTTTTTTTCCTATTTTTACTAAAAAAAACTTTTTTGTTTGACCATAACTTTATGAATACTAAACCGATTCTTAATCTTTTTTCATGCTTTTTAAGCAAATTTAGTAGGTTATAAATTGGAGGTACAACAAATTAATTTAAAAATTTTTTTGACTTACTTATTTAACAAAAACTGCCAAAAACATGAATTTTCAAAGGAAAATATTATATTTTTCAAATTTCTGTCAGTTAATCGTTAATAATTAAGCTGAAACTGGGGTTTCTTATTTTTTAAACCTTTTAAACGGCTTTAGGATCAATTTTTCATAAATTTTACAACAAAAATAATTTTTGAAATAAAAAAATGTTTGCATTTTTCAACTTTAAATTAGAACAAGATGCTCCACAAACTTTTGTTAAACAGTAAAAATGTAATTTCCGGCAAAAAAAAAATCAACAATTTAAAAAAGAAATGAAATTTTTCATTAAACAATCATGTTTTTGGGTAGTTTTTCTTAACCCCTCTACCGACAGCTTCATTTTTTACCGCAAAATAAATATTCAAATCGTTATAACTTTTTTGTTTTTCAATATTTTTGCACAATTTTTTCACAAGTTCTCAAAAAAAACTCTTCTTACTTAAGAATACATGTCGATATTAAGCTACTCTGAAAAAATCATACAAATCAATTACGAATTCTTGGAGATATCTGAAAATTACGAAATGATGTTTTTTGAAGTTTTCAAGATCTTTATTTGGCCAGCGTAGTAGCAGAATTGTTATTTTCAGTTCGTAGAATTCCTGCTTTACAACAAGCAGAGAAAAGAAAATGAGGATCAAAATCATCCCATAACATTTCCCCGACGGACTCCAGAATACCATTTCTCCGAATGAACCATTATCCCGAAATATCTTGTCACGAAAAATTCAAAATGACGATTCGAGTAATGAACACCAAATCTTTTATGGAATGACATGTTGAGGTTTAGCGCGTCTGCTACTTGATTTTCATTTGAATTACTGTTTCTGTAAACAAAGATTTATCCTTCTGTTAATCATAAGGTACCGCGGGGCAAGTGGGTAAATGGGGTAAGTGAAAATAATTTGCATATTTTACTAAACATGTGAATTAACGTATCAAACTCATGCGTAAACCTTCGAGGCCATTCAGAACATTATGATAGGTAAGAGATTCCTGAGATTTTTCAACCATTATTGCATAAAAGAGCGAAAGATTGTTAACCTGTCAAATATAACTTCGTAACAATTTGGCGGCTTGCAATCTTATTTTAATATTTTCAGCGAAAAAAAATTGCGGAAAATAATTTTCTGTACCACCTCTAAGTTGTCCCCTCTGACAGTTTTAAACTGCAATAAAAAAAGTTTTAGAATTTATTCGACGTAGACCTAAAAATAACTAAATTGAAACACCGTCGATTTTCTAATCACGTGGGGCAAGTGAAAAGTTTCTCTTTAGAGATTGAATTTGTGTTTTCTCTTTAGGTAGCTATAAGTATACAAGGTTCGCAATTATCATAGAACAATAGAACGTGCTGATAATTCAAGAAACACTATACTCAAAGCGTTAAATACTTTTATAATGGCCAAATCATGGAAATTCTCTAAAAAAAGGTTGCCAAATATTACGATATTAATATGTATACTTCGGACAGCCGATTAAAAGGAAGACGTTGATTGAAAAGTTCTAATATAAAAGAACGCATGTGAATCTCGTGGAATATCTATGTAAAGCTAGTTCAAAATATAAAAAATGGGGTATAGGTGTATCCACATAAAAAAGTTTCTAAACACTTTATTGAAGGATTCCATTTTAATTCTCCCGATGAGTTATCCGACGTCATATCCAATTTTCTTAACAAATAACGAGCGGTGTAAATTCTACAGAGTAGAAATGCAATTGCTGTCCCATGAACTAACATTGGAAATGTTGCAGTTATAATGTTGTCGAATCATTCCAACAAACATAACTGAGCAGAAGAAAATTCAAGTAACAAGAATAAAATTTTCTTTGTTTACATGTTACTTATGTTATTGTTCATTAGGACGCCCTAACAAATGTTAAAGGTTATTGAAATCGTGAATATAACTGTTAGTTTTTGAATTTATTGTTCAAAACGATAAGCTTTTCACTTACCCCACTTTTGGGGCAAGTGAAAAGTAAGGAGACGTTTTTCAAAAAGTTTTTCTGAACTTTTTTCTTCAATTTTACATAAAAATAAATTTCAGCATACTGCTTATATTTGGTGAGAGTCAATCTAAAAAATATACACGACCTCATTTGTTATAATTTAAATCCTCTAAGATTTTAAGAATCCCAACTATGCGAAATCCATTACCCACTTGCCCCACGGTACCTTAAGCCATTCTTTAAGGGTCAAGTAAGTACCTATTCTGAAATAAGTTAGCCCTACTCTGTACGACAGTGACTGTAGACGAGTCGCATTTATCGGCTCGACTTCTCCAACAGTACAGAGCTGGTGTTCCTCAAGGCAGCATTTTGGGACCAATATTATACAATATATTCACATCTTGCTTACCTGGATTACTTCAGGGTTCAATGATATTTAGAAAGATACTGAAATAAATAAAAAAAATGCCAGAATTCTTGAAGTGCATTACTAATTTTCGGGCAAAGTCGCATTCAGGGAACTGATTTTTTGGGTAATTTGTAATTCGGGGTAATGGTTTTAAGGATGATGTGTCATACGGAGTGATGTTGCATTCGAGATAATAGTTTTCGGGGAGATGGTTTCCCGAATACCATTACCCCGAAAATGGTATTCAGGGAAGTGTTGTACAACTGATAGCTGAAATAAATTTGTGATTTCCAATCTGGAGAATTTCTGGTTTATAGAACAAAGAAAATAAGGATCAAAATGCTGCTTTCTTTCCATTAATGAATAACCATATCCAAGTTTTAATTGCTTGCCATCACCATAACTTTAATTGCGCTTAGAAGCATTGGTCATCATCGTCAAATAACATCACATCCGAGTCCTGTTTCTTTCTCACGCACGGAGCTGCTGCTCGATCCAATCGACGTAATGGGAAACTCCGGCAAACACGGTCGGACGACGTGGCGATCCACATGGAACGGCTCCCCACGACACGACACCGACCTGGATCACATCTTCGCCGGACTGCTTCACCAACGGGCCACCGGAATCAGCCGAGCAGGCCGACTTGGAGCCATCGATCGGGCCAGCACAGACATTACTCTTCGCTAGAGCACTGTCGTTGTCCCACAGGGCGTTACATTGTTCGTAGTCTACCAGCGGAAGCACGACTTTCTGCAAAGTTAGCGGTTCGTCAGTAACTCGTCTCCAATCAAATCAACTACCGAACTTACCCTCAGTTTGTCAGGATAGTCCGGGAACACCGTCGTCGATACGGATCCCCATCCACTCAGAGTAACATCGCCATCGAATTGTTCCAACTGCTTGGGCAGCTTAACGGCCTTCACCTTATCGTTCAATTCGAAGGGTTTGTCCACACGAATGACGGCAATGTCATCGGGACTGACTCCCCCTTGATAGTCCTCGTGGACGATGAACTCCGCAACCAAGCGACGCTGTTCGGATCCTTCCGCAACGGCCACATCATGTTCAGCGGCAACCACTTCGATGAACCCGGTATTGGAGTATGCGGTCTTGCAGTGAGCAGCCGTCAGGACGAAGTTTTCGTTCAACACCGAAGCTCCGCAGAAGTGCATGGTCTCCGTTTGTCCATCGTTGAAGTTCCACTGCAGCGAGATTTGGTAGGGAAATTCGTGCGCTTCGGCCTCATCGCCACCGACGATCTTGTGGGCTGTAAATAAGGGGTTTCTAAGTTGTTAAGGCTAATGGATTTTCTGAGGATTGACTTACTGGCTCTGGAGGAAGCGAGTGCCAAACTGGCAACGAGCAGGAAAGCTACCGTGAGTTTGAAAGCCATCGATTACTATTCGATGCAGGACTGAAGAGGTAGAGTGTATTCTCCGCTGGGTTTATATAGCAAAAACTTCATCGTTACACTAATCCACCGATCCAACAATCGTTATCACATGGATCGAAGCAATCCACTCAAGTGATTGCACATTTCAGCACTTGATGCTCCGAGAATAGTAAATTCCCATCAAGTATTTGGAAAACACCTTGTAAACATTGTACTTTTTTGCGGTTATTCCATGGGTTATTCCGTGAAGTAATCCGTAATTTAGCTCCTGTTATGAGTTCAATTTTCTTTATGTTCGTATGATTTACGGCTTCTTCTCCTAAAAAGGTGCCATGCGATGTGGTTTGTTCGTTGGTAGAATTAAAGCATTCTTGATGCATGGGAGCTTAACGTAGAAGGAGGGACATTTGTGATATGAGCAATATGACGAAAATTGTGAACAAAAGATGGAACATTGAACTTTTACAGGTTATTGTCGACATGTGTCGTTCGTGACCACCTACCAGAAAAGAGTTTTAGTGGTTCAATTCAATCTTCCCAATACAAATCATCAAATTCTAATGAAGGCATAAAAAATCTATGAAAATGTAGGTACCGTAATCCGGGGTAACATTGATCATTTTTAAGAATATTTCCTAAAAATTTCATTTGAAAATGCATATGTTACAAGTTTCATCTTTTTAAAACAAGTACCGACACCCATTGCTCGTGTCTGTATACTTTATTTTGTTTTCTGAAAGTTCAAGGCATGTCTAAAAAATGTTTTAATTGATTTGGGGAACATTGATCACCTATGAAATCAACGTTCGGTAATATTGAAAATATCATTACTTACTGAAACCATGGTCCCTGAAGCAGAAAATGGAGGCCAAATTCTCACAAGTCATTTACTTCTTGAGTTATAAGGTACAGTGGGGGAAGTGTATCAGTGGGGTAAGTAAGATCATTTGTCATTATAAAGCATAAATACTTGAATATGTTGAATGTTTTCGCACCATTGCTTCGTTTTAGGTTATATTCTTACGCCCACACTGATACTATTGCAAAACTGATACTACACATACACTAACACAAGCAAACATGTTAGCTGCAAAAAGTATTTAATTTGAAAATTGTTTTCCATCAATCAAAAACCCATTGCATCTTTGTCTAAAATCGAATTCTATTATTTTTTTCGACACATGGTGAGCATTTCAGTTCTAATTGAATGAATCACAATGAAAAATATGTCATTTTTATAAATAAATACAAATATATTTGACATGGTACACTTACCCCTACTTTTTAATGGGGTGGGGTAAGTGGATCAACAATAATTATTATTTATTGGCAGACAACTTACGGGAATTTTAATAAGCTTTAATATCCGCAAATGTTGTTTTCCTTGATTTTGTTCCATTCCCAGCTTGAATTTATCAAATTGACCATAAAAAATTTGAATTAATCCACCTAAAAGTTTTTTTTAACCTTTCTGGTATAAAAAAAATATAAAAAGAATAATAATTTCAAAATTTACATGAAACTTTTCATGGTTTATCTAAGCTGAGTTATAAAAGAGCAAAATATACTAATTTTCCAATCGAAAGCATAGTATCGTACCTTATTTGACCATATAAATTGTTCTAGACAGATGATACATATATATTCAGAAATTAAATAGGAAGATTTCAGTTTGTTATTCAAAAGTAAATGTAACTAATATTTTTAAACGAAGAGTGTTTTTCGCAAATATCGTTAGGAATAATCCTACAATACTTCTGTATAACTTATGCGTATGAATCGATGAATTTTCTCCAATTTTTTCTAGTTACAATGTTCTTTTTTTGTTCAAATTAGTATAAACTAATATATACATACTTTTTATTATATTTTGATTAAATAACGATACTTTTTAATTTTACAGTTTTGAAATGTAACATTACTAGCACTAATAACAAGAACGAGGGTAATATTATTCTTATTAAACATAACCACACTACATTTGTTTCGAGACCAGATTTTTTTTTAATGGTGATCCACTTACCCCACCATGGTGGGGCAAGTGGATCATTTGGCGCAAATTTTCAAGTCTCTCATACTCAATACATAACAATCAGAAAAATCGAGATAAATGACGATTTGAAGTATAATAGTGCCTTATTTGTTATCCACAAAAAAAAGTTTGAGTTACATAATTAACGTTAGCTGGACATAACAATGAAGTTACCTATTGATTTTTCTGTATCCACTTACCCCACGGTACCTTATTGAAAAAAAAACTTTGAATTGTGGAATATGCCTAAAGCTAGACAATTTGTGAATTGTGCTTTACTGAAAATATTTATGAAAGTTTTGTCAACGGAATCGTTTTCTGTGATGTCATTCTTAGTAAAAATCGCCTTTCTCTTGCTCATATAGTTTTCATAACTCATGTAAGACATGATTCTTTGATAGTGTAATCCATAATTATGAAAATCATTGTTTCCAAAAGTTTGAAAACCTTATTGTTAATTAGGTCATGAATAGAAGAACGAGAAACACCATTCATGCATTGAAAATATTTATCGATAAATAGTCATCAGAGCTTTCTACGGAGAGGGTCATTGCGATCAATTTTACCGCGCTGATCAATGTTATCCCGGATTGCGGTAATGACTTTCTAAGGTGATTATAAAACGAAGCCAAACTTTGAATTTTCAAGTGCACAAGACTGGAGAATCTGATAACAGTTCGCGTTGAAAACCAATCAAATTGCTTGCTTGCTGGTGGTGACTAATGGGATAATTTTTTTTAACGCGAAGCGCTGTTTGGTTCTCAAGTCTTGTGCTCTTGAAAATTTGAGGTGTGGCTTCGTTCTATAATCATCCTAATGCATCACGACAATATCGCCTATGCAGTCATATGTTCTTCTTCTACTTCTTGGCTTTACGTCCTCAGTGGGGCAAAGTTACGAACTGAGAGTTTTCTTTAACAAAGTTACAATTTTCGCATTCGTGTGGCAGGTACGATGATACTCTATGCCCAGTGAAGTGAAGGAAATTTTTATTACGAAAAGATCCTGGACCGACCGGTAATTGAACCCTGACACCTTCAGCATGGCTTTACCCATCTCAATGAATCAGAAATGTTTACAATACAGGTTTTTTTTAGGAAATTGCATTAGCAGTTTTAAAAACTTTAAAAAATTTAAGGTTTGCAAAGTTTTAAAAACATTGGATTTGAGAAAAATTTCAAGGTTGTCGGTAAACTATCTAACGAGTATTTCAACGTTTCCTCCATTCCGATTATATGACTTGTCCATTTATATCCAAATGCGTTAGCGTCACCAGGCATTTAGCCGCATCGTGCCGCTTCAGGCCGGCAAAATTTTCGTGAGGAATGTTTTTCGACTGCGCCACTGGGCCTTGCATGCTAGTCCGTTGTCTAATGTGGTGCTTCCTTCAAAGGGCAAAATGCCCACTGGAAGCATTAACGTGTCGGTGTCTTAAAAAAAAACATTGATCAGCGGTGTAAGATTGATCGGAATGGCCCTCCTCTTAAAAAGCTCGAATCAACATTTATTGAGCTTGAGCTTGATTAGCCGCCCGTGGTTGCTACTCCAGCATTGCCAGATCACCTGCACTTACACAAGGAACCAACCAGATGACAGCTGGGGATTAACAGGCAACCTCAGTGTATAAGTGCTGGTGATCTTCTATTTTTAGGCAACAATGGTGCCTGCCACGTCAGAATGCAGACCAATGAGGGGAAGGGGAAGGAATTGATGATGCATTCAACTGACTCCCACGGTTGACCGTATATACCACTGCTTCAACGCCAGTCCATGCGGGAATGGCGAAAGGTGGGGTAATTTTTATGGCAAAGAGGCTTGCTGGTTTGGTTAGCAGACTGCCTATGTATCAGGCGTAAAGGAAGGCATGCTAAAATGATGAACGAATGGAAGCGTAGGGAAACGGTTTATTTCTGTCCATCTCGGGTTCTAGCAAATGCTATGAACTGTGATAGATAACATCAACTGTGATATATTAAGAGTGGTAGGTAGAAGCAAGTGAAAGATACAACTACAAAGTACGAGGAAAAAGACGGGCCTGGGATTGTACCCATGACCTTCTGCTTATGAAGCAGAAGCGGTAGCCATTAGACCACCAACCCGTTCTCAGCTCGAATCAACATTTATTGATGGGACATTTTCAATGCATGAATGGTGCTTCTCTTTCTTGTATTCATAAGCTAATAGAAAATAGGATTTTTTAGTAAATTAAGCTGTGTTTATGCGTATATTTTTCAACTTTTCGAGATAATGATTTACATAATCATGGATGATCGATGACTTATGTCTCACATAAGTTTTTCAACCGATATAAGCAAGAAAATGCGGTTGTTACTAAAAATGGCATCGCCGCAAACGATTCCGCTATCAAAACTTGTAAATATTATAAACTAGTGGTCCCGGCAAACTTTGTCTTGCCATCAAGTAGGATGTTGAAAAACGTCATGAAACGACCCGTACAAAATTAGAGTTCCGTTTACTCTCACTTTTTCCGACTTTTCAGTTCAAAACCCGGTGCTTTTTATAGACATAAACACGTCGGAACACTTTGGGATCATAACTATGGAAGAATTTTCAAAATTCGATAGCCCATTCTCAAGCCATTTCGTGACATACGAACACCACTCCATTTTTATTTATATAGATTACTATAAAGAAAGCAGATTTTCCTTAGGAAATTGCCTACCTTTAGGCGTATTACGCGGTTCAAGATATTTTTGATTGAACATAACTCAAAAAGTAAAGTACTTTTAAGATGTTGGACTTTTTCGCCTTTAGGGGCTTTGATATAAGGAAATGGTATGGTGCAGTAGCGCAACCAGGGTTTGGCTCTAGGGGGGGTTGGACGGTAAAAAGGGAGTCAAACTAGAAAAAATTGGATAAGTTAACATTTACGAAGAACGCAACAACATTTAGAAATATCAGTTTCTTTCGTTCGCTCTAGGCATGCCTTTTTGTATGAACTTTCACCTCTAGTTGAAGAAAGTCTCTAGTACCTGGTATAATTTTCTAAAATTTTCCAAAATACGCCTGTCGGTATGAAAGAAGCTTCGTTTTCTACAAGATATTTTATTCTTTATAAAAAATAGCATAGATTTCACTTTTCAGATATGAATGGTTAAAAAAAGTTCACCTGGAATTTAAACATTCTGATAACGATTAAAATCTCCATCCATTGTGGTTTTCTTGAAAGTTCCAAAACTGTACCTTTACTTATAGTTTTATTTGCATGCACATACATTAGAGTGACAGCGTTAAATCACTCTTCGTCTATTTTATTCCTTATACACGTTTTCAAGTTTTTCAACGATGAGAATGATCTTTCAGCATTTGTATGGTCGAAGGAAAATCTGCATTGAAAATTTTGAAGCATTCCCAGCTAAACAAATATATCGACATTGATTTTTCATTAGAACTTATCTGCATTCAGCGATTCATCTTCGCTCTTTTTGCATTATTTTAGAAAAATGATTCACTTTTCATAGCATGTTTTCGTGCTGTAGGATAAGGAATTACTAGATCGTACTTCACGGACAAGACATTTTGCATTTTTTTTTTATTTGGCGAAGTCATGATCGAAAAAGAAGATCGATGAAGAGAAATTGCACATGTAAGTTCCCTTTGGAAATAACAGTATTCATTTGTGATTTTTCAACTAACGAACCAAATCGCCATCGCCTTCGAGCTTTTCTAGAACAAGGATTTTTCCGTAATGATTGAACAGAAAAGAAATGCAAAAACTTGGTTTTAGAGGGTTGAAAGTAAAGGAATGTAAGTGTTATAAAACTATAAAAAAGGCTTCTAGGTAATTTAAGGAATTTCTATGTGCACCAAAAAACAAGGGGTTATGATTCGAACTGGTATAAGTAATAGAATTTTACGTGATTACGATCTTTCCATATGCTCTGGATTCCAGTTTTCAACAATGGGATTCAAATTACTTGTAGACTTTACTTTTTTTATTGGACGTCAAGTGAAATGAACGTACAGTTAACTCTCCCTTACTCGATATTCCGTATCTCGATGTCGAGTTAGAGAACCATAGTAAAAGTTGGTTTTCATGGCTAACTCGATGGTCCCTTAGATTGCAGTTGCACTGGTTTTGTGTTCTGAAACTCGATACCTCCCTAACTCGATGGTTCCTTCAATATCGAGTAAGGCAGAGTTGACTGTAATGGTTTTACAAAGTGACAGTTTGACATTAATGCACTGTAATTGGGCCATTCATGAAAATAGAAATCATATATTTTTCGTGCTTTTACTGGAGGAAGCATATGTTCAAGGAACGTGCTAGAGTGCAAGAAATGTGCATTGGTTTACTGGTATTTCTTAAACAAACTTCAAGCCTTCGCTCATTGCATATTATGAGCGATATTTTGGAATTCCAGTTGACCACCCAAATTTTCAAAATCGATGGACCCCTTGCGTTTTGAAGTTATTTGATGTCATTTTTCTTATTCAGGCTTATCCTGTGAGTCAGATGAAGCAAGTCAACTTTTGTCTTCTAAGTCGACTCGTCTGACTTCACGCGATACACAGGATAAACACTTTTTTTTTGTTTGATTATTTTCGATTTATTGCTACAAGCGGATTTTCTGATGCACTTCGTCAGAAGCGTTTCCTAAAAGCCATGACCATTTGTATAAAAATTCATTATATGCAGAGAATCCGAGGTGACCAAATTTTTACATGTCTAACCGTATCAGCTCTGATCCTTGTAATCCATATTTTTAACCCACGGTCGTACGTTGTAAACCATGATACTTAATAAAGGTTACGATCACTTACACTGAAAGCGTTATCGTTGGATAATGATCAGCAGTTTTATATAAAGAAAGATGAAATTTTGAAAGAATAATAAATTCAACAATGCTTGTTACTTCAATAACTGAGAACGGACATATTTAGGAGGCATGAGCAACTGATCATAATGTTTTCCACTTTTAGCAATGAATAGTGTACTGTTTACCAGAACACTCAAATTACCCAAATATTACCCTGTGTTGGTAGCAAAGCTTAAAGCCTTGAGCCAAACCTTCTCCAGTAGAGAAGCTAGGTAGAATACAGGACGCTTCGATGCTTACTGACTTTAAAAATGGCTTGCTCAATTTTCACCACCTAATAAAATTTCAACTTGTCGCTCCCTTGCGACGCCTATCCACCTACTCATTTCAATCATTTGTAAAAATCTTCTATAGACTCCCTTTACCTTTGAGTCGCTTGACCCCTATAGCCATAACAACAAATAATTTAAAACAATTACGGTCGATACCTTCTCCTAAACCAAATATTACAATAAACGTGGTGATAGTAATTAGCATAATTAACTTTGAACTTCTAAACATAGGGTGAAATAGAACGCTCCATCTTCCAATCCATATGAAGAGTATAAACATTGACAAGAATAATTTGTCATATATTGACAGTAGACACAAGTACATATATTGACCGATGTAAAGCGTAAGTTATAATTATCATGTAATTTGAAAAAAATAAACAATGATAACTTTGAAACCAATGCAGCTGAACACTTGAGGTTTGTTCCATTTAATAAGTAATAGTCTCAAAAATATGTCAAGCGAGTAAATGAAGCTCTTTTTAGCTTTGTATATTTGTAACAATAGATAAGAAAGAGCATAAACAATATTTCGTCAAATCTACAGAAAAATTCAAGCAATAACATAATAAGTTTAAGAGAAAAAAAATGGAACCACTGTAATGTTGTTAATTAATATAAACCGATAATTTGAAATGTTTTTAATTAACAGGAAGCGTGGAAATTGCTAAGCTTTTAGAGTTCTCTATGAAATATGGGGCAAAAAATATACAGAACCACAATTTCAATTTCAATTCAAAAATCCGAAACACGAAAAAGAAAGAAAGATTTAAAGTAATAGAACACATAATTTATTCAAAGGTACACCGAAAGTTTGTTATTTATGGACATATATAAAGTCTTGATAGTTTTATGGAAGTTGGAGTTTTATTGCTAATGCAAAGCTATGATATCCCGGGATTTACGTTTACTCATTTTTAATATCATAAATATCAACAACTTTTCATACATTTTTTTTTAAATTATTTTGTTTGATACTGTTTTGTGGTTTAAATTACGCCTATCCCTTGAACATTTCTAATCATCCTAATTTCGGTTGGAGAAACTGCCTTCTCAAAAATTTGGCTCTGATATGGATCATTGCCGGTTGAGCCTTTAGTTTTAAATTTTGTTTTTATAAGATAAAGAGATTTTGTGCCTTTTTGAGAACGAATTCAAATAGAAATCACTCAAGGGGGTTTTCCCTCTTACAACATTTTTCGTTGAATAAATCAATTAATTAATATCAATAACTTGTTTGACCAGTTTTGAATATCAGCATATATATCAAAGACTGCCAAAATAAAATTTCAGCTTTCGCAAAAAATATAAATAAAATCGGTGGTTATGGTTTTGAGAAAATAGAGTTTGCATATAATCTAACATGAATATACTATTACTTTTTTTTCATAAACTAAAGAAATCGTTCATTTTGTGTTTTTTTTTTTGAATCCGTTCGCATCAATCACCTATAGTGAATCCTAAACCATTAGGGTAGAAGCACCGGTTATGGCCATATCGCCAGTGAACTATACCGTTTTACATAGAAAATCAGCATGAATCGTTTCGTGTTCAGAGACCACACTCCCGAGATTGAGCTACATTCATTCATTCGTCCAAATTGATTAAAAAAAAGAGAAATAATTCATTTGCCTTATTATTCAAATATATATATATATATATATATATATATATATATATATATATATATATATATATATATATATATATATATATATATATATATATATATATATATATATATATATATATATATATATATATATATATATATATATATATATATATATATATATATATATATATATATATATATATATATATATATATATATATATATATATATATATATATATACCTGCCTTATCTGGCCAGGGTATTCCTAATTTAACCACTCTCGTAAGAAATCAATGATTGGCTAGACCGAAACTGTTGCTGGTGTCCTATATCAATCAACGTGATTTTCAATGCAAAACAATGTAATTACTCAGTTCCGATATTTTTCATACATTATATGGATTGAAAACATTCATTTGATTGGTTTATAGTACATATAGGGCTTCTCATATATATATATTTTATATTTTATCTTCGGCTGTCCGAAACCGGTGCTTTTACCCTACATTCTCTACCATCCAACTTCTTGGTATACACTAGAGCGTTGGTGAGTCGGTGGCCTCTTTCTAAGTAGTTTTGGTTGGCTGTAATGTAATTTTTCCATATCATTTCATCTCTGGCATCCGATTGAATACCGATTGCTTCTCAAACAGTTTTCTATGAGTAATTGCAATAAGAGGTATAGAGACAACAATATAACAACTTCCAATAAGCACTATAAGAAGTACTCCAGCACCAACGCAACAATATCTGTGATCAGCGAAGATCCTTAAATCATTATCCTTATGATTTAAAATTTTATCACGTGAATAAATTATTTTTTGTTTGTTGAACTAATCACGGTGGCCTCCTTAATACTTCAAAAATCATGCTCTGTATATCGTTTTGATCTAACAGCTATGCATTAAATTTAAGTTCTCTGTAGGCTTTTCGTTCATTGAAGCTGGTAAGATACTCAGCGTAGTTCCTAAATGGAATACGCCAAGCATTGAGTACTTTGTCAAATCGTGCATATTTACCCTGGTTTGGATCCCTTCTTATTGCTCCATTCGGGGCAATAAGAATGCGATCTCAGAAGACCTTGATCAAAGACAACAAATCAATAAGGGTACCGTCGATGGGGGTGACAATGGGTCTAGGGGGTGAGATTGGATCAAAACGGAAAAATATGTTTTGTGAAATATTTCAGCTAATAACGCTGATATTACTAAAATTTATAATTCATATGTTAGGGAACATATTATTATACATAATTCATCACAATATACATTTTTAGAAATACTAGTTTTTGTGTACTACATCAATGAACTTGCATGTTGAAACTAGATAAAATTTACAACATTAAATTTCTCCTGTACAAAGTATCACGCATGTACTCTAGCCTCTATCGTTGTATTAGTAGAATGGTTAAAGTCTTTTCATTACACATCACAGGTATTTTCCGGAATCTGTTTGATTTTCCCACAAAAAAATCATTTTTTTTCGGTACGATGTCCAAAACATTGAAAATGGGGGTGAGATTGGGTCAAGCAAGAGCGATAGTAAATGAAATTCCAAGTCCACTTTTTTTGACATTTTACGGTGCCGGGTGTTCTCTTTTTTCATTAAGATGTGTTTATTCTTTCTAAATACAGCATCTCTGAAACATCAAACAAGTCTACTTGAGTATTCCGTGCATTGAATAACAATACAACGCATTTTGACAACTTCTCAAACCAGCAACTGTGTTTCATGCGCAGCAACATCGTAAATTTTTATCAAAAGGGTGTTTTTTTTCCAAATTTGATTTTTTATCAGTGTTTTCATATTATAGAAATATCTCACGGAAGTACAAATGAGTTGGATCGCTGAAATACTGGGATTATGACGTCAACTTCTGCCTGAAATTTATTGATCGTGGAATGTCGCACCGAAATTTATTTATTTGCGAAGGTTTAAAATAATCACTGTTTCAGTACAACTTTGGGGAAACTGAATGGGCTTTATAGCAATGGGGATGAGACTTTGAAGACAATTTGAGGGAAAAACCAAGAAAATTTATGTAAACTTGACGATAAGTGTTGGGTTTACATATTTTTTCTCATAGCTCTTCAATTTTCAGTATAATCTTTCTTTTAAGTGGGTTTATCATACTTGTGAACCATCTTAGATATCTTTCCGTCTTGTTTGCATCGTTTTTTGTCAAGATTTTTCACTTGTGAATGGTTTTGAAATCATATTCTCAAAAACAAGTTATTTCAATTACAGTGACCCAATGTCACCCCCTCTATTGGGTGAGATTGGGTCATTTTTCATTCACTTGTGGTGCCGCTGTGAATAAATATTTGTCTTTGATTTTTTGAACAGTTGTTAATGTACCATCAAAGTACATACACACAAAATTTGCAGTTTATTGGAGTTAAATTGCGATAGTTATTCAAAAAATAAATCGCACATATCCCTTTTTGACCCATTGTCACCCCCAACGACGGTAATTTTACTTTATAGTTCTTTCCTTTATACTGCCCATAACTGCAAAACAGTCACATTCGACATTTTTGACAAAATGGAGTTAATACCATGGAGAGTCATCAAATGATAAATACTTTCGATCAACTTACTGAAATCTGTGAGATTGTTCTAGAAAATTCGAAAAAAATACCAAGTTGTTTTGTCACATTAGTAATTATAACCGCATAACAGTCACATTGAGATTATAAATGGGCCTCGTAATGTGATAGCAATGAAATTTCTATCAGAATTATTTTCTGACAATTCACCTAGTATGCGATATGAGTTGTACAAAATATTAGCCTCAAATAAGCTCTTTTGAGTTCCTGGTATTTTTTAGAAACTTAAGTCTCCTCCCATACTGCCATAAAATGCACACTTGGTATTCCATTTACTCAATGCCTACTTTTGTCGAATGTTACAAATATGCAGTTATGGGCAGTATAGCTCTCGGCCATCCTTAGCCGAGTGGTTAGAGTCCGCGGCTACAAAGCAAAGCCATGCTGAAGGTATCTGGGTTCGGTTCCTGGTTGATCCAGGATCTTTTCGTAATGGAAATTTCTTTGACTTCCCTGGGCATAGAGTATCATCGTACCGGCCACACGATATACGAATGCGAAAATGGCAGCTTTGCCAAAGAAAGCTCTCAGTTAATAACTGGAAGTGTTCATAATTCCAAGAAGAAGCACATACATATTTCATATTTCAAGGCATACATCTTTTGAAATTACCTCAAACTTGTCAAACATATCTAACAATGCAAGCATTAGCATACATAAACATGATTCGTAACAAATCACTTTCTTCACCCGACCTCTAATACACTTAGAAATGTTTGAAAATTGACGCACATAAATGTTTGTAAATTGAGCTGTACCCGGTTCAACAATGGTCCAAAAGTTTCCTATTCACGTTCGAAAAATATTTATCCCACCAAACAAAGCCCTCCCGTTCGAGACGGAAGGTAGCGACTCCGAGGTATAACCTTTCTCCAATTCGTTTCTTTCTTTTCACATGGCATTCAGTTTAAAGAATTGTTGTAGCATTCCTGACACGCGGCGGCAATGGTGTCTGCTGTCACATTTACTTCATCCATTCCCGAAGAACCCCCCCGAAACGACGATTTCTATCGTCAGCAATCCCTTCCCAGAGGAGTGTCCTATTATGTGTATCCCAAGCCTCCTATACATTGTTGAGCCGCGAGATTTGTAGTCCCTTATAAATCATCCTCCGTCGGTGTATTGTTGCTTGACCAAAGAGGTTGTGTGTTCTAGTTTCATCCGAGGAGAGAGGAGTGTGCGAGGGAAAAACGGGAAGCTATGCACCCACAAGTGCCGCGCTGCTTACGGAGTTACCCCGATAAAAAATGTTATGAGAATACAATAGGTTCTATTGTAACAATACATATAATATTTTCCTACAGATTTGCCATAGAACGAAATGTAACTTTCCCAAAACACTTATTCTGTTTTGCGTTTTTTTTGTACCATTGGATACATTGAAAAGCCATTTCTACAATAAACCAATACAAAAATCAATAAATTATAAACTGTTCTGTACACCATAGGTTGCATGATGTTTGAATAATTTCATCTTTCAAATTATATGTATGTTTTTATTCGGGCAAGAAACAGCGAATGCGGGAATGGAAGGTTCAACTCGCTAAGTTGTCGCGCTTTGTTTCGGGTCCCCACAATATGCAGGGATTGATTTATCTCTACCAGCCTCTTGACGAATCGACGCTATCGTCGTCAGATCTTTTGACTGAAAGGGTTCTACACGTGAAGATAAAAGGGCGAACAAGGAAACTGTGCCCTTTGTGTTCTCATCAGTTCAATTGTGGGTCTCGAATAGTGAATGTCCTACTTTTTTATCGAGTGGCTTGGGAAAATTTTTTCTATGGGCGTCGGATTAAATATGAGAAAGTGAAATAGTATTGAAATCCCGCAATGTTATAAGATGAAACAAATGTCCGATTCAAAGGTTTATGTTTGTTATGTTCGATCTATGGATACACAGTGCTCTTCAGACCGATAGAATCGGAGAAAATTAAAAAAAAAAAAACTGCATGCTTGAGAAAATTGTGATAATCTCTCACTTATCGCTCTCTGTTACAATTATGATTTGCAGCACATCATGAGATCTTGTTTATTGTATACTGCTACAGCTCTGATTAGATCGGGGGATAGCAGTGCATGATAAAAACCTTCTAAACAAACTGCAAACCTAGGAGATACTATTGCTATCGTATGTTCAGGGATTGTTTATCGTGCCAGTAAAAAAAAACACCTACCGTGAATATTTGACGCGGGTCCAAACTTGACGCATTTTCTAATTAGTTTTATCATAAAGTAATTCTAGTTCAGACTAGCACTCGAAAATTTATTGCGTAACCTTCATTTACATGTTATTGAAGGATTCCAATCGAAAAATGTTTATTTTTGATTAATAATAGACAAAACATAAAATTTATTTGAATATGCATCCGTCAAGTGCGGCATTTTTTTCATTCCTTAGTGAATGTGCTACATATTGTTAATCAATTTTCGTGAAAATATTGTGCTGTTTTACAGCAGACGGATTTCACGCCAACTCGACACGCGATTCAGAATTCAATGAAACTTACTGGATGTCAAAAGTATGTGAAACTAAAATACTTTGCGTACTTTGTTTTTTCAAAATCGATCTAGACTAACATTTGGAAAGGGTCAAAGTTTTTTTTACTTATTTTTATAAACCCGTATAACTCAAAAACGGTAAGACCTACAAAAAAGTGTTGTATGGGGGACTGTCGTGAAATTTCCTGACGTTTTAGAGAAAAATATTGAAAAAATAAAAACTCATTTTCTACACTGAAAAAAAAAATATATTCAAAACTTTAAAGTCGATTTAAAAAAAACGGCCTCTTCAGATTTTTGATCATCCTTAAGCAAAAAGTTTCGCAATTAAATTTACTAAAAGTCGTCCACACATTGCAAATTGGGCATGTTTTAAAGAAAAAAGTTTAAGGGGGGGTCCGTAGCCTTGAGGTTACGCTTTCGCTTCATAAGCGGAAGGTCATGGATTCAATTCCCAGCCCCTCCACAAAAAAAAACCCGTCCAGCCACCAGAAGACACCGCACGGAGGAGCGTGCTTTGGGGAGCACATTCATCTTCCGTCAGTATCAGATGGGTGACTGAGACAAACTGACCCTCTTCGCAGTCAGCTAGCCTCACTAACAGCAGAGCTCTCTCCTACCTGCTCGGTGTGAGAGTGAAAGAGTAGGAGAGAGTGAAAGTTGATGTAAATATAGATAAGTTAAAAATAGATCTGTATCGATAAAGAAGCTACAGATCAACTGATTCCGGCACAGTAGTGGCCACGAGCACAGAGTGCCTTAAAAAAAAAAAAAAAAAAAAAAAAAAAAAAAAAAAAAAAAAAAAAAAAAAAAAAAAAAAAAAAAAAAAAAAAAAAAAAAAAAGTTTTTCTAACATCGAATTTTTCAAGTCCCAAAGTTTTTTTTTTCACTTTTTTTATAAACCCGTATAACTATAACTCGAAAACGGCAAGACCTACTAAAAAGTGTTGTATGGGGGAATGTCGTGAAATTTCCTGAAGTCGGAGAAAAAATATTGAAAAAAAAATAAAAACACATTTTCTACACTGAAAAAAAAAATATATTCAAAACTTTAAAGTCGATAAAAAAAAACGGCCATTTCAGATTTTGATCGTCTTTAAGCAAAAAGTTTCGTAATTAAATTTACTAAAAGTCGTCCATACATTGCAAATTGGGCATATTTTAGAGAAAAAAGTTTTTCTAACTTCGATTTTTTTAAGTCCAAAACTGATTTTTTTTTTCAAAGATTTTGTTTTAAACTGTCAAAAATGATCGTGTTTTCAAGTGATAAATGAGTTTGAATCAGAAAATAAATTGTATTTTTTATTGAGAATAGTTAAAAAACGGATGTATACAGTGATTATGTTTTATAAATGAAGGCAATCAATGGACTTCGCCTCTGCCTATGAGGAAATCAACTCCGTCTAACAATCCGACGGATTTTTATGGTTCGAAAGGTATCACAACAGTATTGCAAACATTGAAAAGTAACAACCTTATCCATATCCCATTAAATTCTCTTCTAGAAAAAGAATTGTGAAAAAAACTTACTAAACGTACCTGCCTTAAACGCCAGATGAATAAGAAATAATGAATATGTTTGTTTTGTTATCTACCTAAAAAAAGTTGATAAGCTCATAACTCATGATTTTATTTGCAAATAACAGTCTTCTTTTCTACGAAACAAAAAAGACAAAAAAGCGTCAAGGACGAAGGTTAAATACTGGTAATTAGCAACTTTTCTGAAAATTATAACGCTGCTCAAGGACATCACTGGAATACTTCCCAAGCAGTGATACACCAATTCTAGATTTACCATAAAAAGATAATAAATTGGAAAATGTTAGTTTTATTATAATATCAGACCCATGACACAGTAGCAGTTCAGCTATTTATTTCAAAATTGATAAATTTTGTTAAACAAATCAAAAGTTATTTTTAAGGCAGATGGAGCTGCAATGAGCTGTTTAAAAAAAAATGCCAGCTTATGTAATTTCAAGAAAATACATGGATTGGAAGCAGAGTGGCACTTTTTGCCACATCCCACGGCAAAGGCCCCTGTGACGCTATTGGTAGCACTCTCAAGCGAATGGCAAAAAGATCAAGTCTTGCAAAATACTATGGAAACACAATCGCAACTCCGCGAGAACTATTCGACTGGGCAGTGAAACAAACTGATACATGTATCACCAAATTAAATTTGTGTTATAAATCTAATGAACAATATGTTAAAATGTCAGAGGAATTGGTGGAATTGTTTGATAAGGTTAAAACTGTCCCTGGTACCCAAAAATATCATTGTTTTATGCCTATTAGTGATACACAAATTGCGGCCAAATGGTAAACCAATTCAGAGGATTCAGTAAAGCCCAAAAATAATGTAAATATTCATGTGCAGATACTACGTTTTAGGATATATAGCAATAATAAAAATAAAAACAAACCACGACTTTTTTCATAAGCATAATATTTCCAGACACCTGTTAAGATTGGCTTTGACCAAATAAGAAATCAAATATTATTGTGATATCTTTCCAACCATAAAAAAAAACCCATCGGATTTTTAGAAGGAGTTGATTTTCTCATAAGCGGTATGGTGCGAGATCAATTGAATTTAATCAAAAAAAACTGTATAATTTCGTTTTATTTCTTTTAACTACTCGCAATAAAACAAATATAATCTATTTTGTGATTAAAACTCTTTTATCACTTGAAAATATGATCAGATTATACTATTTAAAGCGAAATGAAAATTAAATAAAAAATTCATTTTGGACTTAAAAAATTCGATGTTAGAAAAACTTTTTTCTCTAAAATATGCCCAATTTGCAATGTATGGACGACTTTTAGTAAATTTAATTACGAAACTTTTTGCTTAAGGATGATCAAAATCTGAAATGGCCGTTTTTTTTTAAATCGACTTTAAAGTTTTGAATATTTTTTTTTCAGTGTAGAAAATGTGTTTTTATTTTTTTAATATTTTTTTTCTAAAACGTCAGGAAATTTCGCGACAGTCCCCCATACAACACTTTTTTGTAGGTCTTACCGTTTTCAAGTCATACGGGTTTATAAAAAAAGTATAAAAAAAAACTTTGACCCTTTCCAAATGTTAGTCTAGATCGATTTTGAAAAAACAAAGTATGTAAAGTAGCTTAGTTTCACATAGTCTTCACACCCAGAAAGTTTCATTGAATTTTGAAGGGGTGCTGCCAATCCCTTTGTCGAGTTGGCGTGAAATCTGTCAGCAGTATCATCAACAATAGTCAGTTATATTCTTTTATTCATGAATTGACGTCGACATTTTTCTATTCTTAAGATTTAGGACATATTTTTGTATGAAAATCTTGTGCGTCAAGTTAGGCACACAAAATTCCTTATTATTTGCTATTTTGTTCAGCATGTTTTGTTGTTTGAAAATAGGAAAAAAAAATATTGATGGTGATTGCATTCAAAAAACCCGTACGCAGAACAACCCAATGCTTTATGTAATCACATGTAAAGGATCATCCATAGATTACGTCACGTTTTTAGGGAGAGGAGGGGATTCATCGAAACGCAACGATTAATACAAAATATTCGCACTTTTCATACAATAAATGTGGCCAAGGTGAAGAGGGGTTGAAAATAGTACACTGCTGCTGTTTCATAAACGTGAGGATATGAGGTGTAGGTCCAATGGTTGGTTTTGTACAATTTATACAATAGGGATTGTCCATGAGATACGTGTCACAAAAACATACCATGTGCTACAACAAACCTGCCCATCCGCCCTACGTCACACTTTTTATATGGAATCTTAAAAAAAATTGTTTGATTCGTCACACCTTGCAGTACACTTCATTTCCCCTAATAATCTGACGTACTTAATGGATGACCTCATATATGGTTATCGATCGTTTTCGAGGCCCATACTGCCGTTGGTTCTACGCATATTTGTCCCACAGTCCATAAAATTTACATAGAACATGAGACAAGTAGGCGTAGTTCACGTGTTATAAGTAATGAAGATTCTCAAACGGACATTTTTAGAATCGGTTGTTTTCGTTCTAGTTTTTGACCTATTTTTGCAACCTCGTTTCCCATCCAGCGCAACGTAGTTTTCAAACCTTTCCTTTGTTTGATATCACGACGAAAATACATTAAAGTAAACACTAATGCTTGACTATGGATAAAACTCAATCGCCGGTTTTATTTTCTACACTTTAACTAAACGCACAGCAAAAGTAGGTACCGTTCTGTCTCAAATTCCGAAAAGACTCATATTCCGAACACTCAGTTTTTGTATGGCGATTTAGTTGAAATGTTTCGCTGAAATATGTCACCGAATAATAAGGAAATGGTAGTCAATTGCAATTCAATTCGAACGTCTCCAATATAATTTATACCGCGAGAGAAGTGCTGATTCTCTAGTTTGAGACCAGTACAACAAGCTCAGATAAATTTATTTGCAAAATTATTCATTTTAATACCATTTATTCGTGCTGTTCGGAATTTGAATCAAGGTGTTCGGAATATGAGACAGAATGAACTCAGTGTTCGGCATTTGAGACAAAATGTTGTTCCAAACTTTTACGTAAAAACAATACTAAACAAGTTTAAACAAACAATTTTAACGGCACGATCAACAGGTAACAGTTGGACTTTGCGAAGAAATTAAAATTTCCAGAAATATCAGCCAATTTATGCCAATCAGATACTTTTGAAGTTACTGTTGGCCTTAAGTGTTCGGAATATGAGTCAAAACGGTACTACCGGATGACGTCTTTAACAACTTTTTCCCAAAGGTTTAACTTTTATGTTCACCCTAAATCGCTTTTTTGAATTTATTGAACTATTCAATACTGAAACTCTTGTATATTTTAAACTTTAGCAATTATTTTTTAGTGCGTCAAATAAGGAACATAGTGCGTCAAATTAGGCACATTAAAGAATTGATGCGTCAATTAAGGAACCTAATGTGTTCCACAAAAAGTCATTAAAACATGAAGAAAAAAATGATTAATATATTTTTACAGATTTTTCCCTAATTCTATAAAAGTTGAGCTAACATAGCTTCAAATTTCAACAAAATCGGACAGATTTTGACAATTTGACAAATGTTTGAATTTATAATTTTCTGAACCGCGTCAAATACGGTACGTCCACGGTATCCACAATGGTAAACAAACCATAAAAAATATTTTATCATCGCTGGCCCTTTGTGGTCCTTGTTCGCTGCTCTTATTTATCGCACTTGTTACAACTTACGATACATTGCCTACCAAAGACCGTTACAGATGTTTTTTCTTCGTTTGCTTTGATCGTGCTTCAAAATTAACTGAGAACGAATTCTGCAATGCCCGGCCTATGCAAAATTTTAAAGAAAATCGTAGGGTCCGTTTCGACATACTTAAAGGTGACATAAGTCCGCAAAATTTAAGTCAACAGTGACTTTGTGCAGATCTTTATTTAGCGGTATTACCATAAGAAACATACCATCACTATTTGGTTCCAAGTGGGGTTGCATAAATATTCTCAATCCTTGGGTGCATTTTTCAAATACTAGATGAGCAGTATTTTGGGTAACCCCTTTTTTCATGGCGTGGCTGTCAAAAGTCTTTATTGCAATTAGTTTAATCTTCCAGTCGTCGCGTGGTTGATCATCGTCAGAATCTCCACACTGCTGTTGTGATCGAAAAGCGAGTTTTTTTCACCTGTGTTGTACAGAATACAACAGCGTGACGACTGAAGTGTTAACGTAGTTTTCGAGTACTGCTATTTGTCTACTCATAGATTTATCACAGTTACATGGTACAGCGGTATTTCATTATTTACTAATTTTTCAAAGGCTTAAGAGCTATGCAGAATTATGGAGCGAATATTATCATGCAATGAGCACATTTTTTGTATCACCTCAATTCGGAAAATTTGATAAACCTAAATACTAGGCTCATCGTATAGTGACTCACAATTCAAAGGGAATTTTCAGGTTTAATGTATGTTGTAGAGTAATATGGGGTAAAAGTTTATTTTTAATACCTAAACCGACCGGTGCCCACAGATTTCATGGAGATATATTTTTAAGTTAAAAACGGTGTTAAGTACACTGTGTGGATCCTAGTAGGTATGAACCATGCGATCAAAATGAGACGATGAACCCTAAATTGGAATGCAACAATAACACATTCCAACACGTGGTGCTTACTAAACGGCTTCATAAATTCATCTCACAAGCGAGGAATTTTACCAACCATTCATAATTTGATCGATAGACCGCGAAAAGCTTCTCCCAGTGGAAGATGCTATAGCATCATCCGCAGTGAAAAATGATGATCATTCACATAGATGCTTCCTAATCCGTCTCATACCACGATTATTGCCGCATAAAGTACACTGGAAATTCCTTACGCGCTAGAATCGATTTCAATTTCCCACGCAGCAGAGTGATGTTTTTGGTTACATCAGGGCTCACTAGAGCACTCCGTCTGCAATCAGAGCGCACATACAATTGAATTTCCCCAGAAAATGGCGCATTGGCAAACGGAATAAAATTCTACCACCCGTTGTATCTCCATTGAGCCCAACTTTGGGTATGCAGTATTAGACTGATTCAAATTTAGAAATTTCTGCTCCCCTATGTTTAAACGGTATCAGTTATGATGAAATTATTCCAAAGTTTGAAATAATTTGGAAGAAATTTGACTGTGCTCACACTATTTGAAGTTTGTATGGAAAATGCCAACCTTTTGTGTTCAGTCATCAAACTCCTCGTCATATTTTTTTTTTGAAAAAAGGAAATTTCTTAAGGAAATTGTTTTTAACTACAACTTTGCAGAAGACTACATTTTGAGAGACATTTTATGAACAGTATTTTTTTATTCCAATATCTTTGTCTTATAAATTGTTTTTAAACATATTTGAACATATTTATTTGAAATTTTTGTTTGTTAATTTTGTGTTTTCTATCAATTTTATTGGTTATTATCCTTTTGTTTTGCTGGCAATACTGTTATCAAGATATTCAATGTGATATTGTAGTTTCTTTTCTTAAAGCGGTAATATCATTATAAAAAGCCACACATTATGTTTATTATCGAGATTTCCAGCCGTAGACTGGTTCATCTCCTGTTATTTGAATGACACATATGTTCATTATATCCATAATGTTAATTTGATGTTTGTTGTAATACTTTTTGCACTCATCAATTTACATTCAAGGACCTAAACCATGATTTTCCTACTTCATTTCTTATTCTTTTTTTTTTTGAATTACGTCCTCATTGGGACAAAGCCTGCTTCTTAGCTTAGTGTTCAATAAGTTACTTCCACAGTTATTAACTGAGAGCTTTCTTTGACGATGTTGCCATTTTCGCATTCGTGTATCGTGTGGAAGGAACGATGATACTCTATGCCCAGGGAAGTCAAGGAAATTTCCATTACGAAAAGATCCTGGACCGACCGGGAATCGAACCCAGACACCAGACCTTTTTTATAGCTGCGGACTCTTGACCTTAGTCAAAACTTCAAAATTTGCATCAGTCTAATACAGCATTCATCTTGTTCGATTTCACCGGATTCCGGTAAGCGAGAAGGATGGTCTCAAGTTCGGTGAATGTGCTTCAGATACACTTGTAGCAAGAAAGGATATGCCTTCCACCAACATTGTTCGATACGAGGAGGGGAAGAGAAATTGAAAAGTCTACTTTGGTTCGTACGTCATGGCCATATGGAGTGGGTGTTTTCGGTGCATTCTCCAATGGACGGGAAATGATGTTAGTTTGTGCAAAACTGAAGAAACTGTCGCTGATGATGACGGACGAGATGCAAGATTGAAATTTATTGTGCTCGGAAAATGGAACTATGGAGTTAAGTCAGTGGGGAAAACATATTGTGAAGAAGTGCTGCAACATAATATTTACTCGGTTTATTTGGAGTGTTCATCAATAGCCATATTTGAAAGACAAAAGAATCTATAGTATTCATCAACTTACTTAATGGGGCAATACTCAATTTACTTTAAATCCGTGTTAACAACTATCAACTATCATCTGTTTCCTTGAAATCAATGAAAAAATAATGCGTTGGGACCTTATATCCCTTTCCGGACGGACCATATTTGAGTGATTATTTCAAAATTTACCTTATAAACTCATCATCTCGTAGAACAAAACATTCTTTATTTTGGCTATTCTATCACTCCATGAACTTTTTAGGGTCAAATTCAGACCAGCACAATTGTGCTGGTCCGTCCCCAAAGCGGTCAATGTTCGAAAAAAAATTTTTTTTTTTTATTTTTTAGAAAATTGTTCAAGTCATGCCTTTTTAAAAAAAAATGGACCCGTATTTTTTTATTTCGTCATTAGGGTGTTCTTTCGTGAGATAGGGTGACCCAAAAATTCAGAAATAATTATGTTTTTTTAATGTACATTGAAATTAAAAAAAATAATATACTTTAATTTATATGATTTTTTTTTATAAATGGAACGAAAACAATGTACGAAAGATAAAAATACTTCATATTCTCTCTAAGATTCAAAGCATCACGTGACGATGACGTTTATCGATATTATTCAAGAACTAGTCTACGTCATATAAAAATGGGTAAACATACATGTGTGAATAACTTGAAAACTAATTGTGTCAATCAAAACGTCTTGGTTTTGCTATGTTTGTTTATATCCTCCTAAATTATGGGGGATTTTTCCTCAAAAATAATTATGTATTAAAAATTAAAATTGAAAATAATAATAAACCTTCGATTTGTTTAGTGGAATACATATAAATAAATGAAAACTGAATAGAGAACTACATCATTTTATTCCACTACAGTTTCTATCCTTTGACAGTTACGCATAATTCGACTTCCACTATAAGGCCGTTATCAGAGTCGTGTACTAGACTCGAAAATTAAATTATTTTTTTAGAGACCCCCTCCAACCTCTTTCACTCACTTTACCTAACATATACACTATCACTTTTGAAATCACATACACAGAAAAAAATATTTAATTTTCAATGTGATGTAAACTGAAGTCTACTGTGAAAATTAATCAAATTCGTGTGTTGTTACAGCATCATGTACATTTAAAAGAATATACATTGTTTATCAGGGGGAGAAAAGCGGCCCTCACAATTTAATTCTCAAATTTCGCGCCAAAGGATCCCTTTAATCGGCAATTTTGCTCTGGCCTGTAAGACAACCGGCATCAATCTGAATCTTAGTTCTACCTAACCGTTGAATTATCTAAGATTTTTTCTTAGGACACCGGAATTCCTAAGAATAATCAAACGATTTTCAAATTTCTTTAGGTTTCTTTTCCAGAATTTCTTTTAAAATGGCATCAGTAATCGCCTCGAAGCTCTTCTTGCAATTCCTTTAAGTATAATTCATAGAATATATCAACTGGAGATTTGTATGTAAATTTTAAAATATTTTTAAATTCATCCAGAACTGTTTTTAAGATTTTCATAGAATTGTTTTAAAAGTTTCGCAGGAATTTCACCAAGAATTTGACCTGGAATTGTTGTAAAAAAATTGTTTCCAGTATGAAAATTAAAAAATAATATTTTTAGAAACTTTCTTTAGTTTGCGTTTTTTTTTGCGTTCTTAGAGGTATAAATGACATTCGATTAAGTCGCGAATAAATATCTGAAATTAATTCTATACCTATGGGATGATTAAATGCTTGAAAAAGATCTTCGTGAAATTATTGAAAAATCTCGTGAGATGGTTCTAATAAGAATCCTTTATAATTTTAGTAATTTTTCAAAAAAATAGAAGTGAAATTAGAGGAATGTCTGGAGGAATCTTTTATGAGGAGTTTTGAAACTATTGATGAGTCCTAGGCCAAACTACATTAAGAATACTGCGAGCAAATTTCATCAAAATGTAGTTTTGAATGGATACTTTCAAGAGCTTATAGAGTTATTCAAGGCAGTAAACCAATAAAACATTAGGAGCAAATTTTATTACTTATTAGAAACTTATTGAAAAAACCCTGAAAGAATGTAACAAAATGTGACCAATGAGTTAAATTTCCAGTACAAACGGTTGCCTGGTTCTCTTGATTTGTGCTTTTGAAAATTCGGGGTTGGCTTCGATGCATCTTAACTTTTAGAGAAATTCTTAGAGGAATTCATGAATGAACCTACATACCAAATTTCTTTTTCGTGAACTCGGCTGTATTTTTCGGTTTTTCATTTTTAACAAATAATTGCCAGGTTGCCAAGTAACGAATCACGATTAATTGATACTCGAGAATGTATGTAATTCGTTTGTCGACTACTCAGGTGTGCATATCTCCATTGCGGACTGTTGATAAAACCTTCGAAGATGTTTTCAAAAAGTCTGATGTTTGGAACACTTTTTAAGTTTTATAATCTACCGTGACGTAACTACTGTATAAATACGAGTGCTGGAGACAATCTTTGAAGAATTCAAACACAAGATTAATTCTCATAGTAAAATTATACAAAGTTTGTACAGAGGGAAGGAGGATTGCCATTGCCCCCTCTGGCTACGCCCATGCGTGTATGACATCGAACATCATCATCAGTATTAATGTAAACGGGTACTACATGACGAAGACAATTTTAGGATATATTCAAGATAAGCTGACAAAATTGGGTCAAAAAGCTGACAAAATCGGGTCAGTACTGTATTAGTTTTTAGTAGTGTGTAGGATTGAAAGAACTATGATGGATAGCTTACATATAACAGGAAATTCAAAAATCCATTTAAAAGGGATTGACAAAATCAGGTCAATAACCATATTAAAGAATGAATTTGATTTTTGGGATTGTTACATACATATATTCCAGCTAATTCAAAAGTTACATAGAACAATCAATTTTTTTAAATGTATTTAAATATTTGGAAACTACCAGATTTGAAAATAAAGACACTGACAATGCTTCTAATAAGACAATACAGAAGACAGCTGAAAACAGTAGACTTTTTGGTTTGCCATGAGCTTTTAAAGTTTCGCAATCGGTGTGACCGTTAGATTACTAAGGAAAATGTAAAGCTCGACCATACTCGTAAGTTTTGTTTTCCCCTTCGTTTCGGTTGCATGTACATATTTAGCTATCAATCCTACCGTGGAAAGTTTCTTGGAAAGCATTATGTACGATTATGGCCTTTAAAGGGAGCATCACACGAATCAATGGACTAGCATGCAACGCCAAATGGCACAATCGTAATACGTATCTGACGAAAAAAATACTGCAGCGGGAATTGAACCTAAACTTCTTTGATCGATACTGCTAGTTACTTTGCAACACTATACGCACGGCAGTAAAGTACAGATTTTTATTTTTAATATATCAGCTTATCTAAGTGTTAATATAATTTTAAACGTAAAAGAAATGAAATGGTATTTTTTATATGAGCGGATAATCTAGACTCCATAACTTCATACATTGTTCAATAGTTAAGTAGAGTATTTCAAACGCATTTCATACATCATAAACAACATATTTGCGAGTAATACCAGTAGGGGCCTTCCTTAGCCGAGTGGTTAGAGTAAACGACTAAAAAGCAAAGCCATGCTGAAGGTGTCTGGGTTCGATTCCCGGTCAGTCCAGGATCTTTTCGTAATGGAAATTTCTTTGACTTCCTTGGGCATAGAGTTTCATCGTACTCTCAGGTAATAACTATGGAAGTGCTCATTGAACACTAAGCTGAGAAGCAGGCTCTGTCCCAGTGAGGATGTAATGCCAAGAAGAAGAAGAAGAAGACCAGCATGGGCTGCATACATCAATAGTATGCAATTTAAGGGACTCTGTGGTTCGGAAGCAAATAGTAAGTAAAGGTTTTCAACTTCAGTTGTCAAATTTCATAAATATTATGGCAGATATATTGAATACATTGAAGAACACCAAAATGGATTATCGCGTCAACATGGTCAATTATCAAAGCAAGGGGAAATTCAAAAATTACGTCCATTGTTTTTAAGTCAATCTAAATCCTCCCCATGTTCACTATTACGCTTTTTCCCACATGCACTGTCGCACTTTCATACACCTCCACTCCCCTAAATGATTGACGTAATTTTTGAACGTTCCCCTAAACTTTTACTTTGTCTTAAAATTTGCTATAGGAGATTTAAAACATTAAATGTGATTCCCAAACTATTTCAAATATGGATGTATTAAAAATTAAAGTTTTTCAACCAAAGCTATGAGTTTCTGTTACATAGTTTTCGAACGGTACATCATCATTATGATTCGGATTTCAACGAATTCATACTCATTCATGTTTTAATGCAATATTATGCACTATTGTGGACCTTAGAACCAGATTCAGCCACTTAATTCGATCAAAATACTGAAAATGAAAATTGGTAGTCCACAACGAACATCGACCGGGTAAGTGCCGGCACCAGCACAATTGTGCTGGTCCCACTTTGTCCCTCCATAAATCTTTGCTGTTTGAATGAATTTTCATTTGGTCTTCACCATTTCAAAGAATGACTCTTTCACTCTCGATTCGTATCTGTGCATACCTAGAAAAAACGAATGGTTGAAAAGTTGCGACAGATAAAACTTTTTCAATTCTTACGGTGTTTGTTTACTTTTTGTTTACCCTGAGCTGGTGTTTTCTAAACGGCTCCATCCCATTACCCCGAACGCCATTACCCCGAACGCCACTACCCCGAACGCCACTACCCCGAATGGGTCACTACCCCGAAAGCCATTACCCCGAATGGGTCATTAACCCGAACGCCACTACCCCGAATGAGCCATTACCCCGAATAGTATGAGATACTTGTTTTGCGTGCAAAAATGCGTCTCTAACGAAGGCTGGTAATTAATGGCACGTAAAATTCGTCGGTATAATGTTCATCATATAGGGGGAGATCCCCCAGTACCGGACACCTAAACCGCTAAATTCATTATTCAAAAACTATTAGTTTTATGCGGACTTGGTGCGCATTTATGATAAATTTTATCATTTTTGTAGCGTACAAAAATAAATCTGAAAATATAAATATGAATTTAGACATTGTTTTTTCATGATGTATTTTAGTACCAAATTGACCAATCTAAAAAAGTGGCACCCAATACCGGACACGATCTGGAAGTGCTTCGAATTCTGTAATTTTGAACATCATTGAATGTTTTTACTCTAGGGATAGTTTTTTATTGCCAATTCAATGCATTTGCAACATTTATAAGAGTAATTTTAGAGTTACCATATATGATGAAAAACAACACATTTTAAGTGTTGTACTGAATTTTCATTCTTTTTATTTTTATTGCATCTTTGATACCATGATCGATGAAATCCATGAAAAATGAATGTATTCTGAGAAACTGGTGCGAAGATTATAAAAATATCATGTAACAAATCAAGCTGTCCGTAACTGGGGGACAGGAGGTGCTAGACCAAAATTGTAGTTTGACCATATTTAGTTTAAATATAGTGCATAATACATTCATGCTTTCAAATTATGATAATATTCCATCATGCTTGTGTGATCCAAATTATTTTGCCATATTCAAAATAATTAGTAATTCGGCTCAAATTTACGGCGATACATCAAATTTTCAACAATTTTCAAACATCTCTACTTTTTCAAAAAAGTATGCAAATTTCAAGGATGTGGTATTCTACGCAAACATTACTCTCCATAATAGCTTCCTTTTCTTCTAATACACTATCTTGATCGGATCATGATTTCTCAATGTTTCGACTTTGTCCGGTATTGGGTGCTGTCCGGTACTGGGGGATCTCCCCCTATATTCCCATCTTCTATATGCCAGCTATTCTTTCGAAATATCTTGATGGCAACTATATTCTTCTCATTCTTTCTGAGACAGTGCCTGTTTATCAGCTCAGTGGGCACCTCCGCAATTCAAGGGTTCATTCACCCACCCCCTCGTACTTTTTTTTTGTATGAAAATTCTACATATTGTGAATGGGCTGTAACATTTTGAGGACAACCACCCACAAACTTTTTGCTCCCTTCAGCGTTACAAAATTTGTGAATGGGCTTTAATAAAATAAGCCTTATATTGACTGAAATGAATTCGAACCCTCAATATGGTGTTGCTTAACAGATGCGTAATCACCGGTATTTGGACTTGTTGGTGGTGTTCATATTTCAATTTTGTTTTTGAACAAATATTTTTCTTTCTTATGAATATAGGTTGTGTCATAGCATCACGTTGTTACAGTGATCATTAACGTCATAGCTGCAAACATTTCATCAGAAATTTGCCCTTCTTTTTTAAATAGGCTGTACTTTCACGTTTTTGTTGGATAAGCTAGTCACTAATATTTCAATATAGAACAGCTTTTTATAAAGGAATATATCTTGAAGGCATTCACTAAAGCACTGTTTCTCAACCTTGGTAGCGGCGAAAAAATGACTCCCTGTGAGGTGTTCGTTTCAGCGTGCTTTTTACATGGTTGGGGAAACGTGGCACTAAAGTGATTCCTGCTATAATTCTAATCGAAAATTTTCCCTTTCTTTTATCTTCTTGTATTAAAACAGACAGGTCTCTTATGGATTTACTCACCACTTTTCTGCCATCATCATTTCTTCATTATCATGAATCAAAAAAATATTTTTTTTGTGGTTATCTCACAGAAATTCAAATTAATTATCCCACAAAAAAACAAAAGTTCTTACTGTAGCGTCAATCAGAGGCCGCCGATTTTTCTAACATATACAAGTATACAAGTGTACAAGTGCGATAGCGGAACGGTCGTCTATTAGGTTGGTTTTTAGTCGGGTTCCATAGAACAACTTTTGCAGCGACTATTTCAGGGTGAACTTCCATTACCATCGTTTAAGAAAAAAAAAAAAAACTTTAAGAAGATCTTAATCTTAATGCCCGACACCTATAAAAATGAGTAAAGGAAGTGGCTACCGACGTCCAATAAGAGACTTTACTACATCCTAATTTTGTACATATTATAGCTATCCTTCTCATAATAAATTCACCCTTCTTTTCGAAATAGGCTGTTCTTCAGAGCATTGCAATGTGGCTGTGTGAATCTTCCCAAAATTAGAGGACAAAACTTAGTGCGTAAAAATATTTGCTGAACAACTAGTTGCTTTTTTATCTTCTAATATTTGAAAAATACATTTTTGAGCCAAACTCGTGAAATACTCAAAAGGAATCGTACAATTATCTCCCCACTCTCTAACTAGAATATTTTTTAAATTGTTATCCATTCGGGGTAATGGCGTTCGGGGTAGTGACCCATTCGGGGTAGTGGCGTTCGGGGTAATGACCTATTCGGGGTAGTGGCTTTCGGGGTAATGGCGTTCGGGGTAGTGGCATTCGGGGTAGTGGCGTTCGGGGTAGTGTCATAGAATCGTTTTCTAAACACGATGTAAACAAAAGCTGTTGTGCTTGATTACAAGTATCAATGATGATTCAATAATCGAAATCAAAAAAGTTTAGTAAAACAATGATTTATTGGCTGAAATAATCATTTAATGTCAAGGGTGCCGAACAGCACAATTGTGCTGGTTCGTCCCGAAAGGGATATTGAAGAATTTTTGAGGGAGTTGCCGTACAGTGAAGATCTGATCCGTTGTCGATCGGCCATCAACGATAACTACTGTTGAACCCGTGTACATACTAGATGTGAGAGATCACGGAAAATGATCTTCGCAGGCTACATTTAGAATAGTGATTGCTCGGAAGTTCTAACACTCCGAATTATCGCCTTTCTTGTAGAGTGTTCATATTACTCCTTCCTTCCATTCCTCCGATAGCTGTTCTTCCAGATTGTGTTCTGGGCCCAAATTTATGAGTTCAGCTCCAATGCTATCCTTACCAGCTGCGTCATTGTTCTTGAGCTGATGATTGGCATCCTTAACGTCTCTCAGACTGGGGGCTGGTTTGTCTCCATCGTCCACAAATGTGAAGCAGACATTTCATCCATTGTTTTGACCCACATTGGTTGCGCTCTCAGCACCATTCAGGTGTTTATCGAAGTGCTGCTTCCTACTTTCGTTCACCTCACGTTTGTCCGTCAAAATGCTTCCATTCTAATTTTTTGATTCTGAAGTCACCCTCAGAGAGCTGAGAAAAAAACTGTTTGTTTGTTTGTTCTGTAGTGTTATGGTCGTTTTATTGAAAATCACTCTTTTTAAAAAATGTACGCACGTTTATAAATCTACAAAAATATTTGAACGTTTTTCTTTAGATGTTCCAATTGGTTTTCTTATAACAACTTGTTAAGGATAATACATAAAACAGTGATTTTATTGCAGCAGTGATGTCAATTTATAAGGTTTTTCATTGTATTTTGCGAAGAATTTTGGAAATAACGATATTGTTCTCTTTTTCGCTTTGAAAATGAAACGTGAAGGCTTATGCAACACTATAAAAGAACATGTTGTTTAGCGTTGGGCAAATTTGACCAAAACATCGATGTTACTGAATCGATTCAAATTCGATATGTCGAATCGATTCACCGATTTAATCGAATCAATTGAATCGATGTTTTTGAATCGATTCGATTTTTAAGGTCATATGAAAATGTACAAAAACAAGCTCTTAAAATAAAACGAAATTCAATTATTAAATTCCATCAATATAAAAACGTTTGAAATTGAAAATTATATTTTGAACGCTTCAAAGCCAGTTCATAACTAGGTTCGTGTTTCATCATCTCATCAAACATTCTAATCAATTTCATCCTTCTGAATCGAAAAAAAAAATGAATGAAGAAAATCGATTCACTCGAATTTCGAGTGTCCTAACATCGATTCAAAAAATCGATTAATCGAAACGAAAAAATCGATGTTTGCAACATCGATTCAAAATCGCCCATCACTAATGTTGTTCCTCATATAAAAGCTGTGTTAGTACTTTCGGCAGGATGTACTTTAATGTAATCTAATTTGATTTTTATAAGTCTTCTTACTGGCGACGCCCTTCAAGGAAAAGCCCTGTTTGAAAATAAAAAAAAAATGGATTGCCAAGTTTTTCAGACAATCTCTAATAATAATTTATGATGATAACCTTCAAAAAATTCATCGTTCTAAACATTTCTAAACATATGTTGATGACTCTTCCAGCCCAGGGTACATGTAAAAAGTTACAGATTGGCCTAAAATATTCAAAATAATATGCATTTTGCATGAATTTGCATGACATCATCCTTTCTATTATCATATTTTGAAATAAATCTTTTCGCACATATTGCACCTCTTATGCACCGAAAAATCTAACCCAAAATATAACCATATTCACTCATCTCAAGCTTTTCACGCACATCTACACTAAACACTTTGGCACACGCTTATCCACTCACGCTTTTTATATTCGCTTCCCTATTTTATTGCCACTCCTGCTACAATTCTACCATACTAAAACATCGTTCCTATTCATATTTCGTTCCAACAGAAACGTCGCGAACGCGGTCGCATCAGTGTCCGAGGGGTGCGTTTAGTGGAGCCAGCGATACTGCACGGCGAGGGTGGTGACACGGCAGCGCCAGAGGTAAGCCAATTTCGATGCATTTCTTTTACTGAAACTATGATTCTGATCGTATTTCAGGGCTACCCTTTTCAAGTGGGATACTGCGAAAGTGACGGCATATATCCGGGCACCACGCTACCCCAGTACACGTTGTACCTGGTGGCCGACAGTGAGAAAGATCGCGCCGACTGGATTGTGTCCATTCGAAAAGGTGGGTCATTTATAGGAATGTACAGTGTTGTAATTTGTCGATTTCGAGCCATTTTCGAATAGCGTCCAAACCATTGGTTCAAGCGATATAGTTTGTTCTGAGAAGTTTCTCTTTAGGTTGGGTGACAAAACGTCGAAAGACAAAATGACGAATGCCAAAACGTCGAAGGTACATAACGTCGAAGGGATAAAACGCCGAATGCCAAAACGTCGAAAAGACAAAACGTCGAAAAAACAAAACGTCGGAATCCAAAAACTGGCAAATTTTGCGTTACGCAATATTTAAACTGGACCAACATATTAAAATGATACAAATCACCCTTGGCATGTAAACCAAAATAAGCTCTGGCTGTTTATGAAATTTGACTAGAAAATACAAAATAGTTTCTCGGTCTGGTCGTGTCTGGTGATAAATTATTGTTTCGGGCTCCGGTCGAGTTCAAGTTTGAAAAAAATAGATAAGTCGGATACGGGTGGGTGTAAATACAATAAAACCTCTATGAGTCGATGTTCCATTTCTGTAACCTCTGGAGTACCCCAAGGTTCTCATTTAGGCCCACTTCTTTTTATTTTGTATGTAAACGACATTTCCTTTATACTTAGAAAAATGAAATTTCTTCTATATGCAGACGACATGAAGCTCTTCATGGAAGTAAGTAATTCTAGCGAAGCAGAAGAATTCCACAATGACATTAACTTATTCTCCACTTGTTGCAAAAAAGTCTACTCCAACTCAATATCAAAAAAATGTCATTCAATAGCATTTAGTAGAAAATATGTAACACCTCCAATTGAAGTATTATTAGGAAATCAAGTAGTGCAGAAGTGTCAAATTGTAAGGGATTTAGGCGTAATCCCAGACTCTAAACTCACTTTTGTAGAACATTATAATTCCATAATAAACAAAGCAAACAGCATGCTTGGCTTAATTAAGAGGTTCAGTAACAATTTTCAAGACCCATATACCATTAAACTATTGTATATTACATATGCAAGACCAATTCTGGAATACTGTCACCTAGTATGGGACCCGTACAATGTCGTACACGAAGAACGCACAGAATCAGTACAGAAGTAATTCCTTTTATACGCCCTTCGGAAATTGCATTGGACTGTACTGCCACTTCCGTCGTATGAAGCACGCTGCATGCTCATAAACTTGGAAACATTTAAGCACGCCGGCAATTCTCAATGAATCTCTTTATAAGCAACATTATTTCGAACCGTGTAGGTAGACTCTGCTGCACTTCTCTCTCAATTAAACTTCTACACACCCTCTCGCATTTAAGAACAAGAAAATTATTTTCAGAAAAATCATGCCGAACGCATTATGCTCAAAACGGACCAATAAATCGTATGATGCGTCAGTATAATGTACATTGAGAAATCATTGGCAATACTATGTCCAAAGAGCAGCTTAAAACACGACTAAAGAACAATAGAAGTAATCCATAGCATATAAAAAAGTATTGTAATTATTGTATGTAGTTTACCTATGCTGGACGAAATAAATAAATAATTGTATGGCATTTTATGCAATCGAATTACAGTAATACCTCGATATAACGTAACTCGATTTTTATTTTCGTTACGTTATATCGAAGCAAACTATTTTTTATTCCAAATTTTGTTCAACATGTATTGTTTGATCAGAAAATGGATCTAAAATTGATATTATTGACTTAGTGGGTATTTTCAGTCTTTCTTACGTATTTTTAGGGGCCCAGATAGCCGTAGCGGTAAACGCGCAGCTATTCAGCAAGACAAAGCTGAGGGTCGTGGGTTCGAATCCCACCGGTCGAGGATCTTTTCGGGTTGGAAATTTTCTCGACTTCCCAGGGCATAGAGTATCTTCGTACCTGCCACACGATATACGCATGCAAAAATAGTCATTGGCATAGTAAGCTCTCAGTTAATAACTGTGGAAGTGCTCATAAGAACACTAATCTGAGAAGCAGGCTTTGTCCCAGTGGGGACGTAACGCCAGAAAAGAAGAAGAACGTATTTTTTCGATATTTTTCCGTGTTTTTTATCTTATTTTTTATTTTCATTTTTTTTTTATTTTTACATCTCGATTGCAGTGATCCTCAACGAAATGTTTTTCGAAAAAATCCTTGGATGAATTATTATGTAGCTCTTAATGAAATTCAAAAAATGATATCTTTTGGAATTCTTTAATAAGCATAATGTTGAGCAGTCCATTAACATTTCTAGCAGGCAATTATGAAACTTCAAAAATTTTATTATGAAGAACTCGTAGTAAAATTCTTCAAACAAATCCTTTTGAAATTTCTTGACTGAATTTCAGAATAAATTTCCCAAGAATTCTTTTCAAAATGTATAAAAGATTTCATAAAGAAATCACTAGAGAACTCCATCGGCAATATTACAGGAGAATTTTCTGGGTGATCTGGGGATATTGGTAAAAAAGTGTCTAGACGAATACTTAAGAATTACTTGGAGAATCCACTGAAACAAATCATGAAGAACTCTCTTAAGAAATTTCTGATGGAATCAATCCTTGGAGAAACTTAAGCGGTACATAGAATAGTTCTTGCATGAATATTTGGAGAGAAATCTGCAGAAACTCATAATGAAATTGCTGAAGATATTCCAAAAAGATTGGTTCTTAGATTTTTGGACGAATACCTGTACGATTTTTTGGAGTAACTTCTAGAGCATTCGAAGAATTGTTCTTCAGATAGGCCGCTGGAAGTATAAATAATTTATAAATCGCTAGACCTTGAAAAAAAAATGAATTATCTTTTGCGAAATATTTTGAAGAATTCATTTTTCTGATGGTACTCCTCAAGGAAGCCTTAAGACGGAAATCCGTTAAATCAATACTTATCAAATGTTCCTAAAAACTCTTGGAGAAATCCCTGAAATCGCTTTGGAAAAATAAAACATATGGTGGAATCATTTCTTAAGAAAAGTGAGATCCCTGCCGGAATTATTTAAAAAATATGTTTTAAGTTTTATACATGAATATCAGGAGGCTTTAAGATGAATCCATTGAGAATTTTTTGGAGGAATCTCTGCAGGCATCCTCGAAATGATTCTAGTTGAAATCCGTGACGAAATTCGAGGAGAAACATCAAATTATTTGAAGAATCATTTAAAGAATATCTGCAGGAGTTCCTGAAGCAATAGATAAATATTTTCTTAAGCATTTTTAGATAAAATATTATCAAATATACGTGAAATGGATCGACGATGGCAGCGTGGCCCGACGACACTCAAGTCTAATTCGAGTTTGATCTAGTCTTTTTAAATGCCAAGTCTAAATTAATAATTATCAAAGTTTTCATAGAAAATTGAGGTGAACAACTGGCTTGGTTCCAATGGGAGCGTAAATGCAACAGAAATAAAAACGAATGATGTATATAAATGTAGAGCATCGACAAAATGTTGATTTTAACATTGAGCTTATTTCCCACTCGATATCGATTCATGACTTTTTTTCTTGGTTTTTAATTATTATGATAATTTGCCCAACATCGATTCATGACTGTATTCTGAATCAGTGATATTAAACGCTTACTTTGCTCTGATTTTGTATTGGTTGGTGTTTGAATCTTGAAGAATGTTTATTGCAGTTTATAGTTCATGTTTTTAATAAAAATTGGAAAAATAAATAGAAGCCAAGAAAAAAGTTACGTTATATAGAGTTACGTTATAAAGAGGTTACATTATATCGAGGTATGACTGTACTCAGTTTCGACTGTACTGGAATTGTACAGAAAATCTAATAGATCTAACAATATCTAAGAATTTGCAAAGAAGGTCTCATTAAACTGCTCACCGAATTAATTTTGTTCCATATCTCGATATTCCTTTCAATTTCGAATAATTTAGTGTTGATTGTATGTTGAAAAAAACCTCAGCGCAGAATAAGGAACATACATAGATGAAAAATGGTTTCTTGTTATGCGCACTTGGGAAGAATAAGAATATGAAGAGAAATAAGTTACAATTTACCAATTATGGAATGCTCGATAAATAAACTAGTGCCTACGGACTAAAAATCAGAAATATATATTTTTTTATTTTGCTTAAAAAGACTTAGCCTATGGGGCACTCCCTTGGCATTTTTGCTAACAGACATTCATTTCTGACGTTTTCCCATATTTTTGAAGATATTTTATTGTTAATTAAAATAATAAACGTAAGTTTGTTAACCCTCTAATACCCAAATCAAAATGATTTTATTTCTAGCTTAAACCTTGGGCCATAATACTCATATAAGGAATGTTTTTATGGCTTTTGAAACTTTATTGTATTTTTGTATTTTTTTTTTTTATTTTTATTCACAAATTTCATATCGCTGAAGGGGATGGGTGGGCTAATTCAAATTTCGATAAATGTTCATACAAAATGCGTTACAAGTGGTTGGGTGGGTGTCAAAAATGGTCATTTTCGGCGTAATGAAACCCAACCTACAAATGCCTGGGGTTCATTTAATGTGTAATGCAAAGAATCGTACCTTCTATTTTTTTTCCACAATCGACCTAGACCTGAAGAATGAACCGTCGCGCGATATTAATTGGAGTTCAATTTCAATTGTCCCTAATTACAGGTTCCCTCGGGGACATCCGGTGGTCCCAAAAGTAGTCACTGTAGTCAAATATCCATTTTGAGTCTACAGTTGCCCTATTTACGACAAGACATGCATAATGAGCCGTCGCGTGGTATGTTTTGGTGTCAAAATAGAAGTGTCCCCTATGCAAGGTTCCTCTGGGGCACTTGGCGGCGCCATGAGTGGCCAAATCTGTCCAAGACGAATTTTCAACCTATAATAGGGTATTTTATTATAAGCTATGGAGAAAACAATATTGCGCGACATATTTTGAGTGAATAAATTATTTGACCCCAATTCGGATCCACTACCGGCACTGATTCCGAGGAAATGGCCATATCTTGGTTGTTTCTGGGCCGATCTTAATACTTGGCGCACCAATCGCTTCAGAATTTGATCTTCTATCTCCATATGAAGTAAAATTATGAGTTTTTAACCGAGATCTTTGCTAAAAACACGTCATAATTTTACTGCATAAGACATGCTTCTGGAAATCCGGATTATCACCGGTATCCGGTGGTCATAGTTCATCTCCGTGGGTGCACCTCATTAGTTGAGTTTATTGTAGAAATTAACCTTGTTTCATGTTTTGCAAAATATGTATATGCAGCAAGCCTCATATTTTGTTTAGTTCCTAGAATTATTGGATACTATAAGCGTTAACTTTTCCTTTAGATACTGATAGATTACTTTTTGGATTGATGCTGCATGATTTCCATCATGCGAAATCATTGAATAGTTCGTCATCAAAGGTATCGTCATATTGATTCAGTCATGTTTTGTGCATATAAAAGGATTACTTTTTATTTTATTCATTATGTTGATGACTTCATTATGTTTTAAGAGAGGTATAACAGGGTATAACCAATGAAAATGATGTGATGATCCCTAAAACTATTGTAATTAAGCGTTTTGTTTACCAAGACGAATCTGTAATATAACCACTTCCAATTTTCCAAACTCCCATTGACTTCTCGTGGAAGTGCAGAGGATTCCAACGGCTTCCTCAAAGATAGTATCACGTAAATACTTATTCCATAACCCCAATTGACATGTATTCGGACGCAACAGGACGTGGTATTGCTTAGTACAAGGAATGAGAATTCTATTACTTACACACTGAGAGTGCTGCGACTAATCCTAAGTAACATCCGTTGGTTCCTTGTGCCTGTATAGTTGCTCTTGTAATAACGGAGAAGCAACATTAGACGGTCCATCACGCTATTAAATCACATTGATTAACATATTGATAAGAATTTGTTGCAATTAGTAGTGGTGAAAACATTGAACGTGGTAATTGAATACTCAAAATTTACTTTATTATAGGTCCAAAACTTCAAAGTACTTTAGTAGTATTGTCTCTAGATAAAGTATTCTCAAACTAGCTGCGAAGATGCTTGAATAATCATCTTTTGAATGCCGAGTGTCAGTCATATGGACATTTTTATTTGTAAATTCTGTGCTCTAATATAAAAAAGCCATAAAAAAGCTCTAATTTAGACTTCATAGAAATAATGATAAATATACTAATCGCTGTAACTTCTTCTGATTTCAAATTTACAGGCAAGATGCTTGGATATCACATGTTTTGAATGCTTAATGCAAAGCTGATGGTTACTTGACTTGGTTACAAGTTGATAATGATGCACCGTTGAGGAATATTTTTAAACATGTGAATATCCCATGCAAAATAGCTTGAAATCTTCAAATCGCTATAACTTTCGATTCCCTCGTTAGAATATTTTCAAATTTAAGGAGAAGATGCTTGAATACCACATCTTTCGAATGGTAGGTGCCGAATTCATGGACATTTTTTTTCTGTTAATAACGGTTTCTGGCACACCGTGGGCCATATCTTGGTTGTATCTGGGCCGATCTTAATACTTGACGCACCAATTGCTTCAGAATTTGATCTTCTATCTTAAATAATTGAAATCGATCAATTTTTGTCAAAGTTACAGCATTCCGAAGTTGGCCCAATTTTTGCCTGTCCCAATTATTTTGACAACACCCTGTATCACAGAAAAAGAGATTGATCGTATTAAAATAAATTCATACCTGTTTTTCCGTTAGTTACACAGAGTTATGTCAAAGAAAAAAAAAAAAAACCGTAACCTAAAACTAAATTTGTTATGATTGCCATAAATCAGTAACGAGAAGAGATAAAGAAAAATTAAAAAGGATAGGGATGATCAAAAATAAAAAAATATAAACATCAAAAACCAAAATTCAAAAATTTACGAATTGAAATGAATAATTACTCAAAACGGGTTTAAAACTATTGTTGATAATGAAAAATGATATTTATATTTATATTAAAAAAATCTTCGCGTACTTTTTGATTACTATTGCAGAAATATTAGAAAATTTTGATTTTGATGGATTTTTGTGAAAGTGGTCACGGTATCGATAGATGCGCTTGAGTATAGGTACTGAAAAACTTCCCCGAACAATGTTTTTAGTTCAAACCAACGCTGGACGTTATCTAAAAAGCGCACGAAATAAACAAATTAAAACACTTTATATTGACGTACCTGATTGAAACAAAAAGTAACCAAAATCGTTTCTTTTCAGTCTGCGAGGAGTACAGCCCGAAATCGTTCCGGTATCATCCGAGCCTGTGGCAGGGTCGCAAGTGGTCCTGCTGTAAAAGTCTGAACCGGCGGGCGCTTGGCTGTCAGGTGGCGACGCTATGGCCCGAGTACAACAATAATCCAAGTAAGTCCACCCACAATGCCCCGGGTAGAGTCGAAAGTTGAAAGTCGCCCCGAAGATACGTATGTATTTGCTTATCGGCGGCGTTTAATCGTTTTTTGTTTGCTGTCGAAGATGAATGACGGCGGTGGCGTTTGCTATGGTTATTAGTTTGGCGCACATGTCTTCCAAACAAGGAAACCGATGAAAGGCAACAACAGCAAATCTTCGAACGATAATCGAAAATTGAGACATGGGGGTGAATACATACTAGGGTGTCTCGAAATTACTCTGTTCGAAAGCTTGGGGGCTCAACCTTCGTATTGTGGGCAAGATGACAAAGTAAAAGTTCTTAAAAATTCAATTATAACTGTTTTTCATCCCTAACCCTCCATTTGACGGTATCTCAAAATTTAGCAGAACTTCAAATATATTTTAAATACTAATCACATAAATCGGACTTGTTTTCTAAAATTTCAACGGACCAACCTCTCAACATAATTTATCAGAATTCCCCTATGAAAAAAGTTTGTTTGTAACATCTTTGGCTATCATATGGAGGCTATGCCCACAAGTTTTCTGGCAAAGTGCAATTTTGGGACACCCTAGTATGCATACAGACATAGTCTGCACAAATTGCCCACCTGGTGGCTCCGGTGGCTCAATTGGAGAGAACCGGTTGCGGTTGTCCTAATAGTCATAATAGCGTTTAACTATTTTCGGAAATTGGGCATTAATGAACATGTTCGTTTTTGTGAGTGCAGCTCATTGCGAGACTAGTCAGTTTCTTGGTCGTATCTTGCGCTCATGTCCGGTTTACTTTATTCGGTCAAAGCCAAACAAGATGTTGGTCCTAGGCATTTATTGTTTTAGCGATGTTTTTTTTTGTCTGAACGGAGGAATAAATGGCATTAATGTCGTGGTTTTTTTGCGAGAAACCCATATGGAACTATAATACCGCTAGGCCCGGGTTTCCCAATCGCTAGATCAGTAATTACTGATAAAATGATTGCGATATCATTCTGTCAATTGCAAATCTTATTTTTCCTCACCGGTTTTGCGTGATTTTTCTTTTTCAGTGGGAATTTGAGAATTCAACGGCCATCGCCTATTTTTGGCTCAATCTTTAGCAGATATTGCCTTATTTTGTTAATTTCTACTGATAGATATGTATCTCACAAGGTTTTGGGGAGCTCCTGACAAAGTTTTTACCGAAATCTATCAATGGTGATTAGTTCGCTCTTGGAAACATGTTTAGTTATCTCCTATCAAGGTTATCAGTGTATTTAGTAGACTCAAGATACCTTTACAGGATTCCTGCATTATCTGTGGTGAATTTGAGACGTGATACCTGGGTGTGTCAGTCAAGGACATCTGTTGATTCATTTTTGGTAGGTTTCCAGAAGTTTCATTCTTAGTGGGCCGTGAGATGTTCGTAAGGGGTTTGCAGATTCAAAAATGGTTGAGAACCACTACGCTAGACAGACGACGTGTTGTGATGCGAAAGATAGATGGCATGGGGAGGACCGAACGGTAATCGGAGTTTATGTATTTGAAAGGCGCGCAAATTCGCCCGGGAAGCTTCTAATTACATGGTTGATGGATAGTTTTTGCGCTGGATTTATGGGGATGATGAAGTGTCGGAACTCTGCGGGAAACGTATTGATGTGTGGTGCTGTTGATACGTAACGTAAGCGAAGGAGATGTAATATGAACAGTTTTTTTTCCTTTCATTGGTCGTCGATAGTAGGGGAGCTTGATTGCGTTGCGGTTCGGAAATGATTGGTTTTCGGTATCAATTGGAAGGGTTGTAATCCGTGGTAGACAACGTAATAGAAGCTGAAGTTATTTCTCTGAGGAAATGATAATGATAGTGATAATCATGATGTAAAATAAATGATGTTAATTTTTTTCAACATATTATACACAATTGTTTTTAATTATGAATCGTGGTTTACGGCTAACCAGCCGAGTGGAAGTTTAACAACTACCGAAAAGCTAAACATTACATATAATTTGCAATTGGATTAGATGGACAAATTGATGTGAAGATTTGCGAAAAAGTTACACGTCTTCTCAGTGAGAATCGAACTCACGACTCCCCGATCTCTAGTTGGGGCGCGTTACCACTACGCCATGAGAGGACTCATGAACGCAGAAGTTAACCTGAATTCGATGTCAGCTCAATAATCACGTGGTCCTTTTTTGCAAAGTGCACCAGTATTCGCCACGATTTTAATTTCGGTTCCTGAATTCGCCTCCTACGTTGATTTCTTATGGAGGGTGGCGAATCAGGAACACCATGGCAAAAATAGGTGCAAAGCTTGGGCAGTATCTATGAAATAATATTCGTTGGACATAAGGGTGTGTATAGAAACAATTCGGTAGAAAATATCTAAAGAAATCTGCTATGTCACTTCTGGATGTGTCATGTTAGTTGACAAATACTTGGTGGAAAGTTCCTTAAGAAATTGTTGGAGTAGTTTTTAATCAATAATCCTGTTTTTAAAATGAAGGATTAAGAAGTTTTTGGAAAGAGTCCCAAGTAGCTAAGGAAATTCCTGAATGAACTCTTTGAAGAATTTGCACTGAATTTACGGAGAAATTCTGAAATTACAATTATGTAAAATAATTATTCATAGAGGAACAAATGCTGGCAGAATTTATCCTAGAGAATTCTTGTATGTTCTCTTATTCTCCCTCATGACATTACGTCCCCACTGTAACAGCTTGATTCTCAGCTTTGCTTCACCCCATACTGAGAGTTTTTTTTTGTCAACCAATGTTATCATTTCGTAGCAGGTACTAGAGTGTTGGTGCCGGCAGTACCGGTAATACCTACCAATTTTCGAGTAATCGAGAGCATTGAGTTCCGGTATTTTCGGTATTGATAAAAAAAACAAATAATCGTTAGTATCAATGAATTTCTTCACAATAAAATAAACGTAAGTTTGATAAAGTTCGTTGATGGCTCAGGTCGATCAGGTATTACATAAAGGTTCGTTCTTATTATCATCTTTTCAGCAATAAGAATGGCTTATCTTCGTGTATTGCAAGTCTGTCAAGCTCAAAGCGAAATATTTGTTGACAATTCACGATACATGGGCAACATGTCGGTAAGTTTTGTTGCAAAAATACGCACACGTATGGTAGTTAAACATTACTGGTATGAATTTTTGAATACTACTTTATGAAAGAGAATCAGAGTAATCACATGAACATAATTCATCATTTTGAACGATTTTCCGTATTAAATACAATATTGCACAACACTTTTTCGAATCTTTTATAAAACGGTCAACTGTTGATAGTTAAAGGAAAGATTTGAAAAATTTTGGTCCACCACGTCCGACAAAATTTGAATTTCTACAAATATTTTTGAGTATTGTGTGAGTTATAAAGTTAGAACGGTTTAACCATTATTATCTTAAATCATGTTTTGTTAGATTATAGTTCATAAAAATGAAAGATAAGCTTCAGCAAACTTGTGACGAATTTGAAAAAGTTGCAAATTAGTTGTTTAATACTGCATATATTTAATGTAAAAAAAATCCAGTACCGGTTTTTTTTTACCGGTACTGAGAACCGTAGAACCGGTATTCGCTAAAAGGGGTCGGTACTAAGAGCCATAGCAGGTACGATGATACGGCATAACTTTTGATTGATAGCCTCAATAGCTCATGAAGTGGGTCAGTAGCCTAGTTGGTGAAGCGCTCGTCTAGCACACAGTAGTCATGGATTTCAATCCTTCCTGAGCACGTGGATTTTATTCAGAATTTTAACAAGAAATCTTACATTTCTTGTAATAGGGTTTTTTTCTTGTAATAGAAAAAAAAATCAGGAAAACCTTTATATAAACTAAATACTTATCGACCATAAATATTGATGTATTGTTTTTGGTCGTAGTTTTTTTTATTTTTTTTCAGCTAATTTTATTCAGCAACATATAGATGTAAAAATTCCTCAAAAGGGCACTTATAGATTGTTAGCATGAATTTGATTCCAGAAAAAATTTATTGCAAGGAGTTAGATGTGTTACATTTTTTCTGGAATCAAATTTAATTTTTTAGACGATCAATGTTGTTAAATTTATATTGTACTTGCCCTTATCGTTACGTTTAGTTAAAAATCGAGTGTTATTTTGATTTCGCACCCATTGTTTCATGTAGCTGTAAATGTGAATGGTTTTTAAAATGAAACCCAACTGCACTTAAATCTAACATACATTATTCCGCGCTCTTCCTACAATGCAGATCAGTAATGAGTTGAACAGTTTTATCGGAACTGCAGAAAAACATGGCGATGCTATCTTTATTTCGCTGAGTGTATGCTTACAAAGTGGAATTTTAGTAAGTAATTGTGACAATCGTTCTACTTTAAGTCTAATCAGAGATAACGTCTTCTTCTCTCAGGATTCTTTGAACCAGTGAGTGTTTTTTCTCAAATAACTGGTTTTCTTCATTACACCTCCATCTTCAATTCTTATTTCTAATCTTCCCATTCTAATCTCTTATCTCACACCTGCGAAGGCAAAGGCAGATGCGTTTTCCTTAACAAACGTTTTGAAAACTTCTGACAAAAAACGTGTGCCACTACCCTTACCACCCTTATTAAGCGCTGCCCCTTGCCATTTGTATCCGCTGCTGCCGAGAATGAGAATGCAAGTTTGAGTGGAAAATGCATTCCCTGCATTGTTCGCCACCATAGCCCTGCATTCGAACGTAAGTAGTACCTACCCCGATGAATGGTGATACGTGGGTCTTTTTGTTATTATTATTTAATGTGTGCCCGTCATCAGACACGCAAGCCAAGGGTTGTTCTTTCCGATTACCATGCGTCGGAATCGGAAGGAAATTTTCTTCGACGCCCTCGTCGATCGGCGGCCCTCCGGTTAATCGAACCCATCACTCACTGTACAGTGGTGGACGAAAAAAAAAACGTATCAAATTAGATTTCGTGCTCCTTGTAACGATGAAAAACTAATTTTTTCATGTTTTGTCAGATGAACACAATTTTTAAATTTTTGAAAAAAATCGATGCATTAGGATGGTTACGGTTTAGGGCAAAACGACGAAAGGACTTAAAGATCGAAAGACAAAAAACCTTAAGTAAAAATAGTCGGAAATGATTTACTAGGTGCGAAATTTTTCCTTCTTTTGTCCCTTTGACTTTTTGTCTATCAAAGTTTTGTCCTATAGACGATTTGTCTTTCGACCTTTTGTCGCAGATTCGATGACTACTGATTCAAATTCTAGCTGCCTGATTGACATTATGATTGTCTTGGACCAAAATTGTTATTTCTTCTTCTTTTCTTGGCATTGCGTCCTCACTGCCTGCTTCTCAGCTTAATATTCAATGAGCACTTCCACAGTTCTTAACTGAGAGCTTTCTTTGCCAAAGTTGCCATTTTTGCATTCATATATCGTGTGTCAGGTACGATGATACTCTATGGATGCCCAGGAAAGCCAAGGAAAGTTCCATTACGAAAAGATCCTGGACCGGCCGGGAATCGTACCCGGACACCTTCAGCATGGCTTTGCTTGGTAGCCGCGGACTTTAACCACTCGGCTAAGGAAGAAATCATTTCTCTATATGTTTTAATTTTTCGAAAATTTTGCTTTAGTATAGTTTGTAAGAGTAAACATGTCGGTACCTTTAGATTGTCCATTACTGTAAGTACGGATGGCTGGTGCAACAAGTGGTGCATGTTGTTTCAATTCAACAGTGGTGTTTGTGTAGATAGGCCTTACCAATAAAATGTGAGCAAAAAATGCGATCGATTTCAACATCGTGATATGAGGTTTATTGCGTATATACTGTAGGTAAATGAATGTAGGGCTGGTGCAAAGGGAACTCCGACCGGGCGGCTGTCAAAGGTATCGAAGATACCTGTCACGAATGTTATTACTGCTATAAAATGTCGAAAATTATAGGTGAGAAGTTCAAGGCTGTAGGGGTTCGATCGAATTGAGGTGACGATTGAGATATTGATAGTTAGGAGGCGATCAATTTAGTTAGTAGGAGGTGTCTTCGAATTGAGTGATGTTTGCAAGTTTTAGGGCAATGTATTCATGAACTAAAGATCTCAGATATAAAGACAAATTCATACTTTCTAGATTTGTTTGATACAACTCATCTGATTTGCATAATATTTTAGAGAAGCACCCTGATACCTTCCTGAGATTTATGGCGGTTGAAGAAATTGTGCATAGAAAGTCTGCCAAGGCATCGATATATCTTGCGCAATTTGTACACAAACCTCTAAAGTAGACCTATTCAAATGAGTCTAAAGCTATTGTCGACGGAAATGCTAATGGTATTTTGATAAATCTTGCGCATGGAATCATCGAACAAATTTTTGCAATAATCCATTGATTGAACGTGTAAAGCATGTCTTAAGACTTTTTTATCTGATTTGCTGATGTGGTCTCTGAAGGAGTAGCCAAAACAAATTCCTGGGGTAACTGATGGATGAATTCCTGAAAGAATACTTGGAGGATTCTGCATAAGACATATTTCTGGAAAAGTAATCTATATATGGCACCGAGGAAGAATTCCTCAAAGTGTTCCTGGCTGAACCATTGAGCTGGTGCTCTTGCTGGAATTCCTGGATGAGTTTATGGTGTATTTTCTGGATTGAAAAAAAAAAAAATGCAGACATTGCTGAAACCGCTTAAGCAAGAATTTTTGAGAGAGTTATCGGGCGATTCTCTGGAGGAACCTTGTAAGCATTTCCGTTAATATTAGGGGGAGATGGAAATTTTTTTACCATGTTTTGAATTTTGGGAGTAACTTCCATAATCATTGAAGGGTTGTCAATATTTCAAATGATCTTCAATGATATAGTTAGAATGAAATCATTTTCTGATTGGATATGAATAAAATAAGCTCCATTTCAAAAGCATTGCATTTTGCACAAAATATATGAAAACGCCTTTTGAAAGAGTTGTTGGTACATCATAGTGGTCCGCTATTAGAGTAACCCAACTTTCAAATAATCAATGTTTCTATTTATGTTTTTCGTCAAGCTACTTGTGTAGACTACATAAGTATAAAGATATATTTTTTTCTTTAAAACTTATATTAATTAGTGTATGTTTTCTTATCATTATAGAGTTTTCCAAAAACATAAGCAGATAATTTTTGGCTGTGAAAATGTAATATGTTTTAATAAAAACTGAATTTAATTTTAACAAAGTATGATGGTAATGTTGCAGAACACATATAACATAGATATGTGAAAAAATGAAATGTCTTATATGATAATTAAACTTCTTAAGAAGTTGAAAAAAAATCATCAGAAGGATTACTCAGTTCTAATTAGTTTGTTTTCTTTAAAAGTTTGCAATTTTTGAGTGCTTTCAAAAAGCCCAAGCAAGACGATTTTTTTGATGACGATATTAAAGTAAGCTGTGCTGTCGGCGATGAAATATCAATTGGTGAGCTCGTTTCATGTTAATATTTCAAATAAGTGAAGACGGTATGAATGTTGCGTTTATGTATTTATTCAAAAACTATTATTGGCTTGACACTCCTAGTGTCGTCGTAAGATAATTCCTACTTCATTGAGGGACACATATTTTTATTGTTATTTTCGTAATAAATAAAAAAAAACTTTGAATGATTCTACACAAGAAATGTCGACGTTTTCTTCAAAGACAGTTATAAATGGTTCGTCACCTGACTCTTCGAATGGTTCGTCACCTGAGGCGTCGACATATTTTAAATTCAGAAGAAAAGAATAGAAGAAGACTAAATAAATTGATTATGTTTAAAATTAAGGTCGAATTGCATCACTTGCCAAGGTGAATCCAGATTGTCCAATGTCCAGCCTCTGAATTCTTTCCACGAACAACAACTCATTCCTTCAATAATCAATAAGATGCAGAGGTATACTCGGTCTTTAGTAACAATGAATGTCACACTAAAATTCCTTTCGGTTGGCCGAGGCCTTTCCTTAGCCGAGTGGTTAGAGTCCGCGGCTACAAACCAAAGCCATGCTGAAGGTGTCTGGGTTCGATTCTCGGTCGGTCCTGGATCTTTTCGTAATGGAAATTTCCTTGACTTCCCTGGGCATAGAGTATCATCGTACCTGCCACACGATATACGAATGCGAAAATGGCAACTTTGGCATAGAAAGCTCTCAGTTAATAACTGTCGAAATGCTCATAAGAACACTAAGCTGAGAAGCAGGCTTTGTCCCAGTGAGGACGTAATGCCAAGAAGAAGAAGAAGAACATTCCTTTCCTTCCCCGATGACCGTAAGGACGTGGCCGGCTCCGTTATTGATTTCATGGTATTTGGAATTCTGGAAATTATACAATGATGGTGGTAAGCTACTTCAAAACTATGAATGCAATTTAGATTATTCTGGTGAATCACGGAGTAGTAACTACGGTTCAATGCTCATGCTGTTGAATAGCTGAAATTGAAACAACACTATTTGTAGGTAATAATTATACATCTAAGATATTTTAATATTTCAGTTTTAATAAAGTTTCGATGGTTGATGTGCTTTATCACAGTTAAATTTATTAGACCACGAAAAGCGGACATTATAATAAGGTTTTCTCAACTACTGCAGTTCTATCCTATTCAATCTCCATTCAATCGAACTCACCAAGTTTGAAAACAAATAAATCCCACTTAAAACTCCTCTTCGCCCATAACGAATTCCGCAACAAAATGAGCAATCAATCCGTCATTGCTATCCATTGCTGGGCTTCTGTGTTGCCACATATTTCTCCCTCGGCCGTTAACCTCCTTTTTCTTCGGCAGTTCTGTGCACAAAACATTCAAAAGACCGTGGAAAATCGTTCAAGAAGTACAACTTTTTCCAATCCTTAAAACTTTACCTTCTTTCCGCAGCACTATTTATCGCTGAACCTTAAGTTCCCTGGAAAAAAAGGAACACCAACCCGAACAACAGGAACGAAGGCAATCAGTCGGATTCCCCCTCTCTGTATTTGCTTCAGTACCGTGCAAAATTTTACAAATAAATCGCATTAGCCGACAGTGAACGGGCAGGCCAAACGGCACCAACCACAACTAAACGGTGGCACTCTATCGGAATGTGTCTGTAGATATTCGGTACGGCAGTTTTGGTTCCCGGGTCATTCCATATCAAATGTTCACAAAAAAATACAAACGTGTAATCGACCATCGCTGATTTCAACCAAATTTTAGGGAAATGTTTATTAACTTGATATGTGTAAAAGCCAACCATCTCTTGCGATTGCAAAGTTGACAAAAAAACATGATTTGGCTTACATCTCTCAAATTATAATTATTAGGCATAGGAAAAATGACCTTCAGCACTTTTGAAGGGAATCGTCTAGGAAGTTTATTTGTGGGCACAGTATTGTCCAACATACTTTTTAAATTTGAGTAGAAGATTAAAACGTGCGAGCTATTCAAAGGTTATTTTTAGTAATTAGGAGAAAAGATTAAAGATTAAAATTATATGAAACAGGAATAAGGATTTATGTGGACACTTAGGCGGCGTCCATTTATTACATAACGCTCAAATTGGAAATTTTTGACCCCCTCCCCCCCCCTACGTAACGCTTTTTGTTTGAAAATTTTTAAATTTTTGTATGAGCCGTAACGCTCGAACCTACTCCCCCCTCCCCCTAGAGCGTTACGTAATTTGTGGATGCCGCTTTAAAGTGACGAACCATTTAAAGTTTGTTTGTAAATTACATAAACGTAACGTTGTCACGATAAAGATGTGTTATCATAAGCATGAAACGAGCTCACCAGATGGCAATCCATCCTCGACTGAATACGAATATCTCTTCGCACACGAACAACGCAAACTTGACACGATTGATCTTGATTCCATACCTCGTCCCACCGGAGCATGCAACGGAATCAAAATACTGCACACTTCTTTTTGTTTTGAGAAATTGCGTTTTTAGTTAAAAAGTTCGATTTTTTCATCTATACAAATAAAAATGGAATGGTGTTTGTATGTCGAAAACCAAAATTTCATTGAAATCTGTGATAATCGATTACACATGCTTTCAACATTTCGTATGGAATGACTCTCCATCGTCCTGAAAGCACCGTAGCGTGTTTTGCATGACTTGCAAACAACAGCGGCCAAGGATTGCCTTTCAATCGTCCTCTTCCTAACTAAACGACGTACAAACGACGATGACGATGATTGCAGTGTCATAAAACAGGTTGCTTGCAACGAACGAAAAAAGGGCACGACCCTAAGCCAGGAAGCGATCCGGGAAACCAACTCAGGTAGTGCGGTTCGAGGTTTAACTAACTACCTTCTAGCGAAAAGGTTCAAAGGACAGGTGAATAGTTACAGCAAACGGAATACGGGTGTGAGGGTGGATGCCCTACCTCGCGCCGTTCAACTCCGCAAGTCCCATGTTCGACAGTACGCTAAGTCCTAATTCGAGAAGAAAGCCGTAAAGCATGTTTATGTTCGCAACGGAGCTTCTTTACGGCTTGGAAACCGCCCGTAGGTAGTTGCACAGGCTTTTAAAAGTTTACAATCGTTGAAGGAAGCCCTGCCTAGGGTCAGTGTTATGTTTTGGTGTAGACCTGTGCGCCGCCACCCGAGCAGAAGCCTTGATTAACATAAGAGATAAAAGATCTGAAGATAAAATAAAAATTTTATTCTTGGAACTTCTGATCAACAGCAAAATTTAACTTTTGCAGATCCAAAGAATAGCTTGCAGTTGTTTATTAGATCTCATAAAAGCTAAAGCTGGTATTTCATGTGCAAATTTTAGATATCATTTTCAGATCTTTTATCTCAATATGTTCGATGTCCATATCAAAATTTGCTATTACTAAGCTTGAACATTTTGGTAATAATTACGAAAAAATGCAACTAAGTATTTGAGCATTTCTCCAAGAACTTTGTAACGTGTAACTTTTTCGCAAATCTTCACATCAATTTGTCCATCTAATCCAAGTGCAAATTATATGTAATGTTTAGCTTTTCGGTAGTTGTTATATTTTTGAAAGTTTTCCACTAATTGGAACATAGTTTTTCCGGCTTTTCTTTAAGAATTTTCTCAACGGTGGAAAATTTTGTGGAAAACTGTTTCCAGTTAATATATTTTTTATTCCTGAGAAAATTTGCATTCATTTTCATAAAAAAAAACTTTGTTTCTACAATGCTTCTTTCTTGAGTTATGATTTTTCAAAGAAAAGGCTCAAAGTGACACATTTGCACATTTTTTACAAAATTGGCCATAACTCAAAAACGAAAAAAAGGACATTTCAAAAATTTCAGCGATTAAAGCTTATGGAATTATCTTCTCATAAATATTTTTTTGAAAATTTTCCGCGAGTTGGAGCATAGTTTTTCCGGCTTTTCTTTACAAATTTTCTCAACGGTGGAAAATTTTGTGGAAAACTTTTTCCAGTTAATATATTTTTTATTCTTGAGAAAATTTGTTTTCATTTTCATAAAAAAAACTTTGTTTCTACGATGCTTCGTTCTTGAGTTACGATTTTTCAAAGTAAGTAGTGTCAGAGGAAAACAAAAAAATTCCAACTGAGTTTTCCGGGAAAATAAGCGACCCTGAATTTTTCTCAATTTTTTTTATTCATATATTGATGAGCCCTGCCTGTGGAAAAAAAAATTGAAAATCTGAGACCCTTCGGCCCACTTTGTCCGGAAATAAGAAAAATCCCCTTATCCGAAATAAGGTCACACGTGGTTTTAGATTTTATGATTAGGGTGACCATTTCCGAAAAAGAGAGACCAGAAAAATCACGGTTTTGCAAAAAAATATTTAGAAAAGAATTATAACCGATTAACCGATTTTCAATTTCATTGGACAAAATGGAAGCTAAAGATGTTGACTTTTCAAGAAAAGTATAACATTTCACAAAAATTGTTTTTTTTTTTTTACATGAAAAACAAAATCAAAAATTTTCTTTTTTTCGTGTTTTGAAGGCCTTAGGAGCAAAGGATCTGTTGCTGTTCTCATTTTTTTTTCTTGAAAGTCCAGACAATTTTACGTTTACTGTCAAATTTTCAGCGATATTAGTTTTTGAGATTTGCTGAGATCCGCAAGCCGAGTGGTCACTTGGTCAGCAACGTTGCTCCTCGCCTGCCAGCCATGTCAAATTCCATTCAGCGATGAGTCCGTGTTTCCAAATGTCCTAGACACTTTTGGTGTTCTCTCGAGTTGCCGATATGACACTAATTGGAACATAGTTTTTCCGGCTTTTCTTTAAGAATTTTCTCAACGGTGGAAAATTTTGTGGAAAACTGTTTCCAGTTAATATATTTTTTATTCCTGAGAAAATTTGCATTCATTTTCATAAAAAAAACTTTGTTTCTACAATGCTTCTTTCTTGAGTTATGATTTTTCAAAGAAAAGGCTCAAAGTGACACATTTGCACATTTTTTACAAAATTGGCCATAACTCAAAAACGAAAAAAAGGACATTTCAAAAATTTCAGCGATTAAAGCTTATGAAATTATCTTCTCATAAATATTTTTTTGAAAATTTTCAGCGAGTTGGAGCATAGTTTTTCCGGCTTTTCTTTACAAATTTTCTCAACGGTGGAAAATTTTGTGGAAAACTTTTTCCAGTTAATATTTTTTTTATTCTTGAGAAAATTTGTTTTCATTTTCATAAAAAAAACTTTGTTTCTACGATGCTTCGTTCTTGAGTTACGATTTTTCAAAGTAAGTAGTGTCAGAGGAAAATAAAAAAATTCCAACTGAGTTTTCCGGGAAAATAAGCGACCCTGAATTTTTCTCAATTTTTTTTATTCATATATTGATGAGCCCTGCCTGTGGAAAAAAAATTGAAAATCTGAGACCCTTCGGCCCACTTTGTCCGGAAATAAGAAAAATCCCCTTATCCGAAATAAGGTCACACGTGGTTTTAGATTTTATGATTAGGGTGACCATTTCCGAAAAAGAGAGACCAGAAAAATCACGATTTTGCAAAAAAATATTTAGAAAAGAATTATAACCGATTAACCGATTTTCAATTTTATTGGACAAAATGGAAGCTAAAGATGTTGACTTTTCAAGAAAAGTATAACATTTCACAAAAATTGTTTTTTTTTTGAAGGCCTTAGGAGCAAAGGATCTGTTGCTGTTCTCATTTTTTTTTCTTGAAAGTCCAGACAATTTTACGTTTACTGTCAAATTTTCAGCGATATTAGTTTTTGAGATTTGCTGAGATCCACAAGCCGAGTGGTCACTTGGTCAGCAACATTGCTCCTCGCCTGCCAGCCATGCCATATTCCATCCAGCGATGAGTCCGTGTTTCCAAATGTCCTAGACACTTTTGGTGTTCTCGCGAGTTGCCGATATGACATGTTTCGATCATCTTCCGCGACAAATGGTACTAGGGCCATTGTCCGTATTCGAACAAATCCTAGTGGACACCAACTGATCCACCTGCTAGATGGATGACGGTTCAAGACTCCGCGGCGAACTTATCCCGAGCACTTCGTACTACTGACAAAACTGATCTATCTTACACGCCTATGTTTGTTCCCTAGTTTTGCGTAGCTACTGTCGAAGAAAGGGTTGATCGTTTGAACATGTGATCGCTGATCAGTCGGTCGGCGTGTTTCACTTGTCTTGAATTCTTATGATACTCCAGTAATTTCTAAACTTATTCCTCCAAGCACTTTCCCTTATTTTAGGAATTCTTTAAGGTGAAGTAGGCCGTCATTGAAATTTGTACGCGTCGTTGATGATTGTCCCAGACAACCAGAAGTCACATAACAGTTTGCGAACAAAGTCGTTTATTTATACAAATTGCATCACACCTGCACTACATGGTGGATGAAATCGTTTGATCGATGGGTTTCCTCGCATAAAACGTTATTTCCTGAGTTCATATGTACATTTTGTTTTGTCCCGTATATTCGTACAAAGTTGGTCGGATCAATCCGTAGCAGCTGTCAAATGAACTTTGTTATCATAAATTAAGTCGCATAAGAGTACAGATTGATTCGCAATAAAATCGATACACTCGTATTGCATGTTATTTTACATCATATAAAAATGCACGTATATCGCCTCCACTTTTGTACGTATAAGGCCTTTTCGCACCATCTTATACGTGAAACTTTCCACATATAAGCATCGCATAAAGCAAAAGGTGATTCCGTTATACGTACATTCCGGTTGTCTGGGGTTTCTAACTCATCTCACGACTTCCAATCAAAGAAAATCAGTTGGTTTTGCACTGACACAGCTGAAAAAGTATCAGCATACTTAATGCATCTTAGTGCGTACAGAGATACTTTTTCAAGTCAATATAAACTATTAAGACTGAGTTTTATCATTTTGAAATGCAAGCTGAAAGGTCATCATTGTTGCCAAAACGAATGACGGGCTACTTAGCCTTAAGAGATTGTTTTATGCTTTTCTTCAGAAGCCTTCCAACATTTATTCCTGCAATTTCTTTAGGATTTGTTGCCGAACATTTTAAGTAAGACTTTTAGTAATGCTCACAAGAATGCTCTACGGATTTTTTATGAAATTTATCTAAGAATTCTCCGAAGATTATCCCAGAGAGTCTTGAGGATTTTTTGCCACATAGTTCTGCTAGTTTTTTTACGATTTTTCTGGAATTTGTTGATGAATTCCATCGGGAATTTCTGCAAACATTCCTGAAAGGTTTTCCTCAGAAATGCCTCCAGAGTGTCTTGCAAAAAAATTCTCCATTGATTTCACCATTTCTTTTAAAAAATATCTTCCTTGTTGTCTGAAATTTATAAAAAAAATCTTTTGGCAATTTCTTTTCTTCGGCGCACAGGTCTATTTCGGTCCGATACCAGTGAAGTGTCAAGCGGAGGTTAATTTTCCAGGGTATTGCAGTGTCAATTATCGCCGACTCTAAACTCAGAAGTCATAAAAAGGCCTCAGGGTTTAACAATTGACCTTGGTGACAATTGGGCTTGGGTTGAAATTTAAAACGCAACATAAAGAGTGGAATAATTATGGTTCGTTTTTTTTGTTACTCTGTTAACAAGTTATGGTTAATGCTCACAATGAAGTTCCACTTATGCAATGCAAAGTACCGGCAGCAAAACAAAAAAACGGATGGATGCCATTAAGCAAAGAATCATAGCCTACAAGTGCAACGAATGTATCAATTCAGAGCAGTGAGTGGTCAGGTAAACTAACAATCTGAAACGCAGCGATTGGATGTAATTATGACGGAAGTCGGTGGCGGCGTAATGGGGATATATTGTCGAGGTGGTTTTAATTTGGATTTTGTACTCACTTTTCATCTCTTTGAGTGAGGTAGAAGTAGATTTTGATGAGCTTTGGTTGATTTGAGTTTGTCATTGCTTGAATTAGCTGATTATTAAAATTTTTGTTATAAATATAATTTTGAATTTTTATATTGGGTTCTCTTCTTCATAATGAATCCAAGTAAATTATTCATTTCATGTTTGATCTCTTCAGATGAATTATAGTCACTTGAGAGACCTTTCAACATGACCTTGAACACACGTTCAGTTTTGTCGTCATAAGTAAAAAAATGTACTTCTTCTCTTCAAGATGTTTGAGAAGAAATTCACGATCTTCAAGACTTTCCGGCAAAACGCGACAGTCTCCTTTCTGTGCGATTTGGATTACTTAAAACAAAGAGCCTTTGCTAGAGGCTGCTTCGATTTAATGTTCGGAAAATTTGTCTAAAGCATGGATCTGATTGCTCATTTCGATGCAATTATCATATAGAAGATGATGTTCAAGAAGGATTACCACCGCTAGCTTTCGCTAACGGGCCCAATGAATCGAACGCACGGGTCTCAACAAGGATCAAAATGGGATCAATATGTTTAAATGTAGCACTGAAAAGTTCTGTTTTTATTTTAGCACTGAGAAGTACTATTTTATTGCTTCAGGTAGTTTTAAAAACTTCCGAGAGCTGAAAGAATTTGTGCACGTGTATTAGGCAATAGATTACTAAAAAATTATCAAAAGCACTTTTGAAAGTCATATTAAAACGTTTCCCATGCAAATGTTGATCACAATCAGGCGATCAACAAGAACATGCCATTTGTTCCCAAGTACCACCACCATGCTAATGACACACGAGAGAGGGCACCCTATAATCCGTCAAACGTCGTCAAATTTTGTGATGTCTGACCTAGAAAACCACCCTCCAATTTGGACCTGCAGATATCGTTTATGCGATATTGCCCAATGCCCAACCGATCACCCGGTGTTTGCGTAGTGACCCAGTAAAAAAAGCGCAAACCACCAATCGTGCTGGCCACCATTCGTCCAATAATAATAATAATCAGCGCAACATGCCCAATCAAACCGCATAACGTGGTGGTGTACCTGCACGAGGAGGGTCGTCCAGTTTCTTTGCCCTCCTCCTCCCAAAAGCTTCACGGATGCTGGAAGGGAACACATTCACATCATCATGGTGCAGTGTCTGTTAGGGTGATTCTAATAACGAAGAAGTTTGAAAAATACCGCTCCACATGTCTTTCTTACAATTTATATGAGAAAAACAGAGTTTTGCAAACATTTCAAGCATTTTGGTGAAGATTTAAAGGAGGCCCTACTGAAGATGTCTGGGTTCGATTCCCGATCGGTCTAGGATCTTTTCGTAATGTAAATTTTCTAGACTTCCCTGGGCATAGAGTATCCACGTACTTACCACGAATGTGAAAATGGCAACTTTGGCAATGAAAGCACTCAGTTAATAACTGTGGAAGTGCTCATAAGAACACTAAGCTGAGAAGCAGGCTCTGTCCCAGTGAGAATGTAATGCCAAGAAAAATACTTTCTTTTCCATGATATCGAGAATAAGTTTAGATTTGAAATTGTCTGAAAACTTGACAGCGCTCTATTTTCATCATCAACGTAAAAATGATATGGGAGATGGAATTTCCAAACATTTTTTGTAATTTCTACCACCCTAGTGTCGAGACTCCCGGAGGCCGTTGATTCGTGAGAGCGATCCGGGTGCGCAAAGATTTTTTTTCCATTCTGCTACACTACTGAGACGCGAGGACAACCGATTGCCTTGCTGCAAGTAAATAAATTTCGGTTTCAATTTCTTTGCGCCTGGTAGGATCAAATTTAAGAACTGATCCACAACTGTTCAACTAGAGCCTTGTGGACTTCTGTGAATTGGTGTATTCGTCACAGGGTTGGGAAAAAATCTGAAAGTAACAGTAGCCAAACAAAGCCAATCACAGTCAGCGAAGCCAATGAAACTCACGCCCATCGCTGCTGTAGGCAAAATGCCTTGAAAATTGCAAAACACCCGTTGCTAAGGGCAACCCAAAATTACTGTAGAAAAATGTTCTATTTCCCGATGCATTTCCCGCATTTGGAGCCTTCAATGACACTCATGATTTAGAAAATTCGTGCACCCAACAGAGGCTACTTGATGAGATTCACGTTTTTGAACTACTGTACTGGGAGAGCCACGTGATTTTCGCGAAAATTCAAGCCTACTACTATTACCATTCCCAGCACTGATTCGTCATTCATAAGTAATGCCGACATTCGTTATCTTGAGCAGCAGGGTAGGTTTTTGTTCGCTTTCAAATTTGGTTACTTCCTCCAAAGTACTCTGAAACCTTTATTTATATAATGGGTGGGGGATAAGTGATTATAATTTTATGCAAAAGGAGTCTTTACCTTAAGGGTTTGGTTTTAGGTTAATTGGTTTTAGGTATATAGAATTCTCAGTTTTACATTAAGTTTGCATTTTTTTTTTAATAAGAAAATAGGAGTTTTTACATTAGTGCCGAACAGTGTTTTATCCGAATAAGCCGATCGATCCATATTCTCAGAGAGTGTAACAATTCGTGAATCATAACAGTTCGTGGCACATCTCACTCGAAGAGCACTATGATTGTTGATATTCACTCTCTCGTTTGGTAGGGTGCAGGCAGAGCTACTTGGCCACTTCCGTAATTCACTTTGGCATAAGGGGTTTTCCTCGACCGAATTGCCTGAAATTTTTCAATAAGAAGCGTTTCAATACGACGCATATTATAATCAAAAATATGCTTTGTAGCTTTCAAAAAACCCGACTGCTCAAATGAATCGACCCATTCGGGTGATTTAGGTATGTTTTGCGTAAGATTGTTAATAACTTTCATTTATTGACATGTTGACACACAGTGATCGGCGCCAAACAGTGGGCGGTGTGTGTCTGTCTTTTTTTATTTCGTGGCTCTTTATCATCAACGGACGATACCTCTCATGCGTGTTGTGTGAATACAGGCGGATAAATGGGATGAAATTATGGCTGCTGTGTCAATGATCGTTAAATTTTCTAAAGCATGGTTTTGAATGACATAGTTTGTGTGATTTTATGTCAACTAAAAGCAAAATTGTCTTGGTTTTCCAGGTATGCCACAAAATTCTTGGAAAACAGCTCTTCAGAGCTACAGGCTAGGTAGATGCCAGTTGATCCCAGAATGTAGTTCAAATTTCAGATAAGCTTGATTGCTAGAAGCAGAGATGCAGGTCTCCAAACTTGATAATATTAGAATCAGAAATTGTTTTACGCAATTCAAGGTCTAAGATTTGTTATCAGTTCTTTCAAATTTATCTTCAGGAAAACCTCTATCAATATTCTAGAGAAGTTTCATGTAGATTTCTCTTAAAGCTTTCGAGCATCATTCGAGCTCCTTGAAATCCACCCTAGAATTTATTATCTACAGTGATTCTTGCTGATATCTCAAGAGTTTTCATGGGCCTACAAGTTCTACAGGAATTTTTTTACTTCATCGTATTCCTCCAAACGGTGGTAGGTCATTTGGCGTAAAGTCGTTTGGCATAAAGTCGTTTGGCATACAGGTTTCTATGGAATCTTTCTGATGACATCAGGCTTGTTTTAGAGTCAATTGATACAAAATGACACTTTATTCAACAATCATATGCTCTTGAATAAACTAAAGCATATTAACTAAAACGCCAAAAGTATTTTATTAGTTATCCAGAAATTACCCTTCTTTCAATTATTAATTCTTCTTTTGAGTTTCGCTATTGGAATATACTTTTGCGCTGAAGATTTGGATATATTTAGCACAAATTTACCCTTTTTTCAAACGTTCTATTTTATTTCTAAATATGATGTAACCATAATTATAGGTATAAAAACTGTTGATTTAAAATTTAAATTAATTTCACCTTCTTTTATACATAGGCTGTTCTTTGGAGTAATTTTTTTTTATTTATTTTTTGTTTCCATCTGACAAAAGGGCGGCAATCGATAACATTGATCTGTCCAAGTTATCAGCGAAAAGAGAAATCGATTACTGCAGTTATTTCGATGGGTTGTGCTACTTTACCCCGAATGCCAGTTCCCCGAATATCCCGTTTCCCCGATTAACCTACTTCCCCGAAAAGTTTTGAGCACTCTTGAAGTAACTTTATACATTTCAGGGTGGTGAACGAACTGGCCATCTAATACGTACCCTTCTTTATTTAATTGGCAGTTCTTTCGAGTTTTAACGTCCTCTGCATTTTTGCCAACATGTGTATAGCCGAGAATGACAGAATACCTCCTTCTTTTGATTGCTTATCGTTCTTGCTCTTTCACTATCCAACCACTGAAGACTATTATAGCACCTATTTAAACTGCTACACTTTTCGGGGAAACGGCTCATTCGGGGAAATGGCATTTGGCCAAAAGGGTCATTCGGGGAACTGGCATTCAAGGAACTGATATTCAAGGAACTGACATTCGGAGAAACGACATTCGGGGGAAAGTAGCACAATCACTTCGAGGATTCAGAACGCAATTTTTTATGTCCTTTCGTGTTATTCTGCCGCAATATTTTTTGGTGTCCAATATTCTATTGGTTTAATAATAAATTTTGCCTTCTTTTCAAAAAAAGATTGTTCTTTATATTTATACTGTTTTAAATTTTATATTTAGTAAAGCTAAATGCTAACCATTTTTATATTTTGCTGTTTTATCAATTCTTGCTAGATGTGCTGTTTGAAAGATAAATACTCTAGAACCTTCCAATATTGTACATATTTTTTTATTTTTGCAAACGCATGATCTCCTTTCGAGATAGGTTGGAAGAAATATTATTTCAATCACAATTTTTTCCTTCTTTCGATATAAACGGTATTTTTTATGTACACTTCCAAAATTAAAATTTATATTAAATCGTTGAAAAGTTTAGCCACCAATATTTTTTTTTTTAAATGTGTTGTTTGTTTGAGTTACGCTGTGAGAAGATTTGTTTGCATTAAAGCCTTAAGCATTTTAAACGAAAAATAATCTGCTCTCGTGTATAGGATTTTTTTGCATTATGCTACATTAATAGATCTTTGGATTAGAGCTTTTGATATTTTGCAAATAAATTTTCCCTTCTTTTATCAAGTAATTTTCATCAAGTGTTACGTCTTAACTGGGACAGAGCTTGATCTGCAGCGAAACGAATTCTATGAATGTTTCCTTTATTTATAACTGCGAACATTCTTTGCCAATTTACTATTTTCAAATATGTATATCGCAACAAGCTTAAAGATACCCTATGTTCTGGGATGTAGAGAAAATTACTATTCCGAAAAGATCTTCCACCAGACCCGCCACGAGTTTTATTTAGTAATTCTCTCTAATATTTCTGAGAAAAATCTGGAACAAAATTATGGAAAAATAGAGTAGAATGAATTGTTGATCCTATTATAAAATTCCATGAATTTCCAGTAGATTTTTGCAGTGTTCCAAAAGATGTTATAATAAAGTGATGAAAATAATCAAATACTTGTTTAAGGTTGATGAGATATCCCTAAAATATGTAGAATGTTGAAAAAAAATATATAAAAAATATCGAAACAAATTCCTAGAATTGTCTTACGATTCCTATTCGGTGTTTGTTTTCAATGAGGAATTCCAAAGGGAATTTGGCTCTAACTAATTCTTTAATTATATATAAATATATCGCTGATTTTAGGCAAACTTTTGATGAAATCTATTGTGTCTTACAAAAATTTATACACATATTGGTTTAGGAATGTTCAATTTTGTTCCACAAATACATAACTTGTTTGTAACAGAATCTTCCAATATGTTTGCACTCGATGGAATTAATCAATTTTTAATTAATAAATTATGACTATATCTTCTTTGAGTTTCCAACATAATTCTATTAAAACACTTAAACTGGACTATCATACTGAAAAATTTATCAATGTTTTATGGAGCATTTGGTGATTCCTGGAGATAAACTGGTGAAATTCATGAAGCATTTTCCAGCAGAATTTGTGTAAATAGTTCTCGCAACCTGTTGCTATCGGTTGTGCTACTTTTCCCCGAATGTCGTTTCCCCGAACGCCAGTTCCCCGAATGTCAGTTCCCCGAATATCGTGTTTCCCCGAAAAACCCAGTTCCCCGTAAAATTTTTGTAACTTATAATTGTCATATCTTTATACATTCCAGGGTGGAACGTACTGGTCGTCTGATATGCACCCTTCTTTGTTTTAATGGTTGTTCTTACGAGATTTACCGTCCTCAGCTTTTTTGGCAACATGTGTATAGCCGAGAATGACCAAATATCTCCTTCTTTGTTTATTTATAGTTCTTTTCAATTCACCATCCTGCCACTGAAGACTATTATAGTGCCTATTTGAACTGCTCCACTTTTCGAGAAAACGGGTCATTCGCGGAAAGGGCATTCGAGGAAACGAGTCATTCGGGGAACTGGCGTTCGGGTAACCAACATTCGGGGAAAAGAAGCACAATCGTTGCATTCTGATTTATCTCAAAATTCATGATTTTCTCAACATTCTCTCGGAATTTTAAATTCAATAAATAAAATTCAATGTTAAATCAAAATTGCTTCCTTCCTTCAAAAGCCTTAGCTTCTTCTTTCGGAAAGATGTCCCTTTTTACGTAATGTAACGTACCAAAGGCCGTTTCCACCGGAATTACCAGTTTGCTTTAGGAAACTCCTGATGGCTTCTGCAATCAAAGTTTCCTTTCAAAATTTCAGGGGTCGTGTAGTTGTATTTTACACAAAACTGGTGGAAAAATCACGTACAGTATCAGCATTGTGGTTCTTATCGTCGCGCGACAGCTGGAAGTGTTAAGATTGTCATAATGAAATTCTCCGATTCTTTTATATTTCAAAATACTGATAATAAATGAACGTAAAATAATCAAATGAAAATTGAAAGGAAGCAGAATGAAGATAAATGTAAGTAGTAAAATTAGAAAAAAAAAACAGAATGAGAAGGAAAAGTACAATCAGAAAAAAGTAAGGAAATATGAAGACATAGATAATGATTATGATGATAATAATAAATAAAACGAAGAAGTTAAAGAATCAGAAGTGTAATATTGCAGTAGTTCTCCAAACTCGATTACCCATCTGTCTAATCGACCAGTCGCAGCGCTGCTTGTGGCGACGATAATTACCCGGGCAAATGTTTCCAATAAATTTGATAAAGCAACTTCGTTCCCCCCGGCGGGTTCAGTGTTTCCACACTCCATCGTCGCTTCTAATAATTTAGAAAGACATGCAAAGCATATGACGACAACGTTCCCAAGCAACACACTTCATCCATGGTCTGCGCAAACGATATGTGGCGTTCTGGGGGGAAACGATCACCCGATCGTCGACTGTGTGCTTCTGCGGCAGATCCAGAAGTTTGAGCGAATGAGAAATAAAAAGACTAAGAACGCGATTTCTTATGTAAATAAGCCTGTTTTATGGCGTTACAGTTTTATCTGCTCGACGGGCGACTTTGGAAGAACGGGGGCGACTGTAGAGATAGTATCCCTTCCCACCGCGGAAAGAACATCGACTGGATTCGAGTTAGCGGGTAGCAGTAACCAGCGAGAAATTAATGAAAGGCGAGAACAAACGCTAACATTGTATGTGCGGACGTCAGTTCGAAAAACTCCCACGGAAAAGTACCCGAAATGGACTGGTTCTGCTGGAGATGGGAAACCTGGTGATACCTGTTCGTATTTAGTTTTTTTTTCTTAATTTAACGTTTTTTGTATGCTATTTTTAGATAGAATTTAGTAGTTTAAACATATCTGAAAAAAAGGTTGTATTTGTACATCTAAAGTACGAAACTGAATAATTGGGTTACTAGATATTGTCTCCTTTTGCCTATTTACTATTCATAATTTTACATATCTCCATCTTCTTTTACACAAATGTCCCATAGAGTTCCTTCCCCTTGCAACACATCAGTATTAACATGAGGTGATCTACAAACTTAAGCTTATGCAGCAACAAAATGAATTATGATGATTGGATCTCCCACCTTTCTCCTCCGGGAAACAACTTGGGCCACTACTTAACGTACTCCTTTTAACTGCGTGTTTATAACGCGACTCCCTACCGTTGCCCTTGTTGAGGTTTTCATCAATCTTAAGTGTGTGGTCACCACAACACTCCATATGCAAATGCAACAACAACCACAACTGTGGTGCACATAAATTTTAATGTTTATTCATAAACCAATACTTTTGATGGGTTTACCGGAGGGAGCGGTTCGGAAAAGTACTGAAATCTCTGCCATTTTGCTGTGAAGCGGCTGGAGTTAACCAGGTTTCCAATATTTCAGAGCAATTTGAAATTACGATCATTATTGCCATGTGTAAACGACTATTACCGATTTCAAGCAAATTTGGTTAAATATTAACTTGAAACATGAATAAAGCCATATTCTTGGAATCTTCGATTTTGACGACGCTCTATGCAAAATTAAGGTATTATGGGTTGATTAAAAAATGAACATACAATAGGTAATGAAAAATTGCTACAGTGTTGAAAGTTAATCAATTATTTATATTTTTAGTTCTTGCATAAAATACGTAAAATTTACATATATATAATCTTTGAATTTTGCGAAATATGTCCGATCGTGCGGAAAAGACACTGACCAACGCATCACCCCTTTTGGGTGATTCGGTGATTCAATCGTAATTATTCCTCCCATCACAAAACAAACTTGTCGCATTATATCGTTCTCCGGCCAAATGCTCGCACGGTTTTATCGAGCAACGCGACAATAACGATTGCGCGCCGCTAACGACTGTGCACAGTGTTTGTCGTTGATCTCTCGCGTTTGAACTTTATTGGGAGACGACATAAAAAAAAAACGAAAAATTAATGGTTCGAATCTTGCTGCACTGTCTCGTCGTCGTCGTCGTCCTCATCGTCTTAGCGCACATCTTGCAGGCGATGAAGGCGATCCGAAGATCCGATAGGGAAATGAGGTATGCAGCCAGGCAGACAGACACCCCGAGCAAAGCGCACCAAGGGGTCATGAAATTTTGATTTGTTCCGGGAACTATTAAACAATAAGAGGGAATTTCTTCATTTGGATATCGAAGCGTGGAGGTTGGATATTCGAATGGGTGAGAAACCCCGATGGATGGGACATTTGAGGTTTTGAATGCATACTTCACAAATCGGACGCTATGAAACAGAACTTGACTCAAAATCTGTGAAATGAAATAGAATCTAGTTCTACAAAATACCACTTTTTGCAAATATGGACAAATCGTCAGTATCGGCCAATCAACGAGTTTTGCGAAGAAGTCCAATCATTTGAATAATTTATTGAAATTGACTTCACGAGACTCTGCTGTATCCCAAATTGAGACGACCCGCGCTTCATCGTCGCCGTTTAAATGTGCAAAAAAAAAAATCGATTACACTAGGCGACAAAATTACCTTTTTCATTACCGTTTACAATAGATTTTTATGTATAACACGTACAATTTTTCAACAAAATACAGTGGGATTCCGTTTTTGGCATGCTCCATTTTTGGCATGCTCCGTTTTTGGCACCCCCCGATTTTGGCAACAAAATGGATCCGTTTTTGGCAACATTTTCGAATTCCACTGAAATATGTAAAGTTTTGTATGTATTATCGTGTATTTTGCTCAAGTTATTTAAACAGAAGATCAACTACACACCGACAACGTTCCTGAGCTCCATCGTTTGCGATATTCCCAAATCCCACAATCTAGTAAGGGCTTATTTTCCTCGGAATGGTCATTGGTCATGCATTCGCAACTCTTCATGGGTTCATTAATCTCCACCAGTATTTCAAGTAGAAACCAAATTCTTCTTTCAGGCATTCATATTGTATAACCAGCCCACTTGAGTCTGCCAGTAGGTAATACACTTCATAATAATAACCATTATTCTTCGGATTTCGAATCTGCTAGTTTGAACAAAGCACAAGCACCGACATAAGAGCAACAAGAAATGTATGGCTCACACAAAGTTTCAATTAAATTTGTCACACTGTTTTAGCTCGCTGTTTATATTTTCGAGGAATTACATACACACACGAAAAAAAACTGTGGTAAAATTTGCTATTGTATCTGACTACGCCCATTTTTACATTTCAGATCAAATTATTATATCCCACCACATTACTGGTACATTTGACAGAACTCATTTTCATTAATCTAGGATCGACTACAGACATGGTAAAATCAAGCGCATGTTTGGTCTACTGAAAATTGACGGTGCGAGCGCTTAAGTTAATCTAAGGGCCTTATTTTATCGATCAAAAACGATTCGACTGGAGTCACTGTCGACCAAAAATTTCGCTCGACTGGGCTCTGTCACTCGAGTTTATCGATAAATGTCACTCTATGTGACTGGATTACTATGGGAGTCGACGGGTGACATCTGAAATATGTATGCTTACTTTAATCGACAATGACTACAGACGAGTCACGTGAATTCGCTCGAATTACAAAATATACCCCTAAAATGGTAGTTTTTACCGCACATTTTTTTTTGCGTGTAGCTTGTGTAAAAATACACCACAGTAATAGAAACAAATAAAGCAAGAAGCCGTGTATCTTAAATACTAACGAATTTAATATTGCGTAAATTGCGTTGTTAGTGATAATGCCTAGGATAATCATAGAAAACTCGAAAATTTTCAGCAACATTGCAGTGGAATCTTAAGATGTCAAATCCTATCGGAATACTAAGCAAGATCCTGAGAATAATAGGTAGCATCCTGTGAATTCCTAGCAATATGCTTCAGAGACTTGTAAATTTCCGTAGGTTTATAACATATATTTAGCACAACTTGTAAAATATAACTAATTTTAGCTTTTTTGCGTATTCTACGAAATAACAAACCGCATTCATGGATCATGTTGTAGTTGTTTTTGCTTGCCCTTTTGACTGCGACATTTAAGTGATTAAAATTATGTAGAACGTATGTCACAATTAACATTACGGGGTTATAGATTCGTGTAATAGTCCAATACTATAGGAATCTGCTTCGAAGTGGCCCGTTACGAAGTCTGGATGTTATATGATTCCAGAGGGATGCTGTACTTACATTCTCATGATGTTTTTAAAAACAAATTGAAAAATAAAATTTAAAAAATGGGTTCCGATTTTGGCACGGTTCCGTTTTTGGCAACTGAAAATTTCGAATTTGTTGCCAAAAACGGAATCCCACTGTATGTGATTTTTTTTATTTAGAAATGATTGGTGTTAAGTCAGAGTAGACCAATTAACATTTTTCATATTTAAAGAGATTTTTTTTATTTGCGACACTTTACATTGAATTAGTGCATTCGTGTCGTGAGACATTCATACATTTAATTTAATGAGTTAAAAGTTTAACACTTCACCATTTATCACCTTTTGAAAATTTTTGTTCAGTATCTCCACACATCTTTGAAAATCTTTGAAAAAACATAATCCAAACCAAGAACGGGGCAATGTGCACTTGATCCATTGTGTCTGCACTAAAGTACACCGTTGAGTGATTTATTTCAGTCTGATTGAACAATTTCTTAAAAAATAGCATTCATTTAATGCTTGTAAAGTTAAACAGAGCACACATCTTTGAAATAAGTAAATAGATCATTAACATCCTTCGACATGAATGTCGTATTTTTTTCTGAAATTATTATATTCAATATAGGGTGCCGGTACCAATGGTTGTAATGTACCAGTAGATTGGACTATGGAATAAAACGTACATTTTTTGACATGTGTTATTTTTGGTGGATAGATCGCCTATAGTTTAGTCGATTTGCCGAATTCCAGCTTTTTATTGTATCAAAAAGTCATATAAATAATTAGGTTTACGCAAAAATTTGCTCCCTTGCACCAATAGTTGTGTTCCAGTAGTGTATCAACGGATGGAAGCAGTTTTTATAATGGATGTATAAAAATGAAGAAAAGTCCCAGAGATGATCTTTATGCTTCATTCGAAAGATATTGGTTGATGTTCCGAAGGAAAAATGTTAAACATTTTGTTTAAAATTCCTTGTATCATTCCCGAACGTCTACTACTGGGGCACTAGCGCAACTACTGGAACACGTGTACCAATAGTGGCTCAAGCGATTTTATGTTAAAAAAAATAGTTTATCACTCTTTTTATATTATTATTTTTATTTTTATCCACATTTATATAGTAGAGGTTTAAATCTTTCTGTTGACGCCACAAGATCTCTGTTAAGGCTTTTCGTTATTTTGTTATGATTTTTTATAGCTTAGGTAGTCCACTAATGGCACCGGCACCCTACCTATATCTTGCATTTTCTTGCAAACCCCAGCGTGCTGATAGTTTTCGTTGCAATGATTAAAAGCACTTGGTCCACTCGGTCCAGCACTTGGACTGCATACTTTTATCGATTTTTATTGATCATCCAAAGTAAATTTGTTACATGTCTCTTGGAGTTTACAACATTTATCAAACCTGATCAAAGTGAAATGGAGCTTACCATAGCATCTAATGCAAGAATGATCTATTTTTCAAGTTTTGTACTTTGTCTCCTCTGACTTGCTCCATCGTACATTCCCGTCTGACTTAACGCCGAGCAAATTTCCACACTTTGATGGAGTTTAAATTCTTTTGATCTACAGCAGTTGATTAAATCTGCGCAACGAAATCCATGTTAAGAATGTATTAAATAGACTTAGACAGGTATGTTCCGTTTTTATCAACACGATCGGCAATTTTCAGTTGATAAAAACGGAACCGTGACAAAAAAGGAATAATTTTCTTAGACAAAATATTTAACAAATTTGAAAATAAAATTGCAGTTTTATCAGGAATTATCCCATTTTCATCATATAAATGCACAATATTGATGTTTAGGAGCTATGAGCAGCATTTAGATTGTTTATTTCTATAGGTTCGTAATGTAAGTTGATTGCAGACTCCTATCAATCAATATGATTTTGTAATAAATTATTAATACTTTTAGTTTTCTTGTTTAGAATTTCATTAATGTAATAAAGATTTATATCATAACGTGCGTCATATTTGTGAAAAAACTACAAGGAAGTGGGTCAAGCTGATCATTGTTTTTTTTTCAAGAAAGATTGAACAAGGAAAAATTTATTTTGCACTGTTCATCCTCATCCTTTTGCTTCTTCTTCTTTTAAGAATTTTATCCCAACTGAGCAAGAGCCTTCTTCTCAGCTTAGTGTTCTTATAAACACTTCCGCAGTTATCAACTGAGAGCTTTTTTTGCCAAGGTACATTTTTTGCATTTAAAAAAAAAGACGCGGACACCGTCTTCAGCCATTTAGCTGCACAGACTGTAACTTAACATTAGACAACGGACAAGCATGCTCCAATGCACAATGGTCGGGCTCCATATAAAGGGGCGGCCAAAACTACTAAAAACTTTTTTGAGATTTTTATGATTTTTTTTAATTATTAAATATACCTCATGTGTTATATTATTATGGTCCTTCATTGAAATTGAACTAAAATTTAAATTTCTATGACTTTTATGACGGCAAACCGGCTGAAGTCAAAAAATTGAAAAATGTAACAATAAAATAAAGCACAAAATTTATAATTTAGGAATGCAATATTTCCCCAAAATTACCCACTATCTGAAAGCTTGTTCAACACTTTTATCGAGCATGAGGATGGAAAAAAATATTTGGTTGAAGTTTTAATACTATTCAATATTACACTTCAGTAATTTTGATGCTTTTGAACATGAAAAACAACTCATGTCGCGTCACGTCGCCGCCATTTCGAATATTGCACATCAAAAAGCATCCTTAGATCTTACAAAAAACCTTTAAAATTTTTGCAGAAATTTGCTGATTTGCAAGTTAGAGCTATTTGAATAACTCAATATTTTACATATATTTTGACGATATTTTTCATACATTATTTAAAATATATTTAACCACTATTTATACACATTTTGATCAAACTTAAACAAATATAAACAAAATTTGTGCTTTCAGCCCAGTTTGATAACAATTTAATTTTTTTGAAAATCTTTTTTTTAAGTTAGGGCAAATGTACCATTAGTGGTGAACCTAAGGGAAAACTGCTAAAACACGGTGTTAAGATCATGAAATATATGATTTTAACGTATCATTCGATAGATCTCAAATCCTTCTATCATTCAAATGTATAAAAATCACGATTCATTTGAAATTTCCTTGCAAAAAGCCTTGCACCAATAATAGGAACACTGTTCCTTTAGTGGAGGTATATTTTAAGGATGGTTCCTTTAGTGGCGCAAACCATTGCTTTCTTATGGGACCCTCCACTATGGGTACTGATGCACCACTATAGGTGCAAAGGAGCAAAAGTGTTAAGCAAAATAATTGTTTTAAATAGTTTTACGGTTAAATTTCATGAATATTATTCGATTACTTGTATAATTTTCGCATCGTACATAATACAAAAATATCACATAATCATTTATTAGCGCGAAACATGCCAAAACACACTACCTCCACTATTGGAGCTACCTCCACTAAGGGAGCGCTTGCCCTACGTATTTTATGAATAACCCCTTCTGAAACAACAAAAACATCAAATAACATATTCAGATTACTTATTTCATCGATATGAATGAAAAGCTCACCAGTTTTAAAAGCTATAGGACTTCAAACACTTTAAAGAGAAGTTTAAGTTTATAGTTTTAGTGGAACAAAGTTGCAATTTCAATGATTTTTTTTGTGAATCAACCTGATTTTTTCATGCTTGAGCAAACGTTAAATATCCATGAATATATGAGAATTTGTGAATTGTTCTCAAATATTGTACGTGTTACGAAAATTCTGGGAAGTAATTCGTAGTTAGCGAACCACCATTTATTGAATCCATTGCACATGGTCAAAGTGCGTACACAGTGTTGTCCAGTGTTACTGTATAAATTACGCGAACGACACATTCACCGTCCACACTCAGCGGAGTTGTATGTGTGGCTGCGCAGAAAAGTGCCATTTTTGTCGCCAGTGAGTTCTTTGAGTAAACGAACTCCGAAAAAAACAACACTTCAATTGCGCAAGCTGATAAAGGTGAAAGTTGAGCCATCTCCCCACGGAAGAAAGATCCCCGAAATTCCAGAATTCAGCTTGTTCATCGTCTTTCGTTTCTTTTCTTCAATTCACTTTTGCTTTATGGTCAATGTTATGATTTTACCTTTCGCGATTTTGGTCACGACTGTGTTTCGCCGGTCGTTATATTCAACACTTGGCAGTGGAACAGCCTCCCTCCGTCCCCTATGTCGTGCGACAGAGATGATGAACGGCGAGCTTTTGGGGTGGAGGAGATGAAATGTCATTGAGAGTGCGCGCGTGCCTCTGCGCGATCAAGATTATCTACGGTTTTATCCAAGTGGCGATCTCTTGGAAACTAGGCAATTGAATCGGAAATTTGTGCCGTCGTCATAGCGCGGTTTCATAATTGGTCGTGAAAGAGTGAGTCGAAAAGTCGTGTTGACTAGAAGAGCATTTGAAGTATAAACCCTTCTTGTTTTACTAGATTTTTTATTCTGTTTAACGGGTATTTTGACCAGACAAGAGTAACAGAAGTGCTTTTGCATTAGGCTTGAATGAGCATCAAATCCATCAAAATATTTTGGAGATTTAACGAGTAGTTCTTCAGATTAGAATTTCAATAACTTTCTGATCTAGCGACTCACAGTGTTTCACTGATTTCGAAGATCAAAGCTATAATTTCTTCTTCTTTCTGATGCTACGTCCCAACTGAAACAGAGCCTGCTTCTTGGCTTCTTCTTATTATTATTCCTTTTCTTCTTGGCATTACATCTTCAAAGGGACAAAGCCTGCTTCTCAGTTTAGCACTTTCAATGAGCACTTCCACAGTTATTAACTGAAAGCTTTCTTTGTCAAAGTTGTCATTTTCGCATTCGTATATCGTGTGGCAGGTAAGATGATACTCTATTCCCAGGGAAGACAAGGAAATTTCCATTACGAAACGATCTTGTACCGACCGGGAATCGAACTTAGACTTCTTCAGCATGGCGTTGGTTTGTAGCCGCGGACTCTAATTACTCGGCTAATAAAAGCCCCTAGTTTACTTCAATAGTATACTTATGTGTTAAGGTACGAAAAAATAGTAGAAATATTAAAACACAGGTATTTAAAAGTTTTAATAAAGTCATAACTCACAAGAACCCTTTGGTTCTTAATAATTTTGGTTGCAAGATCAAAAAGCTCAACATGAGTAGATGAATGGGTAATGAGTAAGAATGGTTTAATACTAGGTACTGCTGTTATCCCTATCTGAACAATAAAATACTTTGCAATGCACAAATATTATATTGTAAGTTGGCATAATTGCAATTGGAACATTCAATTGCATAATAGACCAATACACACCATTTTGATCAATCTACATTTGAGATACTTCAAACGGAGCTCCTTGAACTTGATCTGCTTGCAACGTATAATCGAATTAGATACGGATTGATCCTGAAATTGAATTGAACCCACATCACTGAGAACCTGCCCATCGTCCTTCAGGGCGATTAGTGTAGAATGATTGACGCATCACGAACGGGAAGCACTTTTTTTTTTTTTTTTTTTTTTTTTTTTTTTTTTAAGGCACTCCGTGCTCGTGGCCACTACTGTGCCGGAATCAGTTTATCTGTATCTTCCTTACCGATACAGTTCTGTTTTTTTTTTTTTTAGCTAATCTATATTTACATCTGCTTTCACTCTCTTCTGCTCTTTTGCTCTCACACCGAGCAGGTAGGAGAGTGCTCTGCTGTTGGTCCAATCGATTTCCATAAGCCATAGTCCATTGCTCTTGCGGTGGTTCGTTTTGCCGTGTTCCTGAGTCGTTTGAGGCTAGCTGCCTGCGAAGTGGGTCAGTTTGTCTCAGTCACCATCTGATACTGACGGAAAAATGGATGTGCTCCCCTAGGCACGGTTCTCCGTGCGGTGTCTTCTGGTGGCTGGACGGGTTATTTTTTTGGAGGGGCTGGGAATTGAATCCATGACCTTCCGCTTATGAAAGGGAAGCACTTTGAAACCCAGATAAATTCTTCACATACTTCTACACAGGGTCGAGATCCTTGTTATCGGAAAGTGTGCTGCTGAAACGCAGCATTATTCGTTGTCTCAAAACATTGTTGGCCTTCCGTCTGTCTTCTGTTGTGGAGTTTTATGTATTTTATGACGCTGGAACCATTTTGACTCACTGCAAGCTGCGCACCGGTGCAGGTGATGAACGGTGTCAAGTGACACACAAATCCTGAACCTGGGCGGTAAAGTGATTTTATTGATGCATCTCATCTTTAGCCGACTGGGGGCTAAAATGATGCACCCATCCCAAGGAATTGCCGAGGACCGAAGGTCTTCGAGGGTCTGATGAGCGTGTTTGCAATTAATTTTATAGCCATCCATTTAATGGCATTGTTTTATGGACCCTAATGACGACAACACGGACGGTCAAACAGGTGATTTTTGGGGCGTTTTCGTTTTTGCTTGTTTTTCGGTGTAAACCTGTGAGCTTGATGCAAATGCATCTTCAAATGGTTTCTAATCGCATACTCTCGCTGAATCAACCTTCCATCAATTTTTCACCACCGACAACGGGTCTAATCTACTAGGTTGGTATGTGCCGAGGAAACGACGATCGACTATTAATTCTCATCGTGTGCGGACATGTTACAATCGCGGCCTATGCATTAGACCTGTTCACTTTTTTTAAGTACTCATGTCACATCAAATTCTGAACTTATCAAAACAATTGTTTATTCTTAAATCCTCAGTAAAAAAAACGAACGAATTTTATCATTTAAAGGTGTAATCATACGTATTTTTCTTTCGGCCTTTGCTGTTTCAGAATATAAATTGGTCGGCGTTAAGTCAGAGTGGACCAAGTACAAAATTTGATAAAATTGGATTATTCTCTCATTAGATGTGAAATTATTTTAAAATGAAATACATTTCTAATGATTTGTCAGATTTTTTCAAATCGAAGGATCCATCGAAATCCTTCAATAGAAGTTTATAAATATTACTTAACCTTTCGGTCGTTGCGCGAATTTTTGTAACGCGAGTAGTCGCGCGTTGTACTTTGTACAACACCCTTGGTTTTGCGAATATCTCAGGAGTCTAACCACTTAGATAGATGATGTCTTCGGCAAAATTGATCAGTAGCTTATGGGCTATCATTATCATAGCCAAGAAATTCGAGATTTTGCCACTAGGCGGCACTAGTGAGCATTAAGCTTTTGTTTCCCAGATCTCATGATCCTGTCCACTTAGAAAGATGGCGTCTTCGGCAAAGTTGTTCGGTAACTCAAGTACTATCATTGTTTGAGCTAGTTGATTCAAAATGTTACCACTAGGCGGCGCTAGTGAGCATAAAACATTTGTTTCGCAAATATCTCAGGAGCCTGATCACTTAGAAAGATGGTGTCTTCGGCAGAGTTGTTCAGTAGCTCAAATTCTTTCTTTGTTTAATCCTTAAAGTTAGAGATTTATTAAAATAATGATAGTCCCTGAGCTTCTGAACAGCTTTGCCAAAGGTGCCTGTCTAAAAAGTCAAGATCCTGCAGTATCCGCAAAACAAAAATGTCATGCTCGTGATGGCCAAATATCGTATTTTTTGGCTCAAATAATGATAGCCCTTGAGCTACCAAACTACTTTGCCGAAGACACCATCATTCTAAGTGGTCAGGCTCCTGAGATATCTGCAAATAAAAGTTTCATGCTCACTAGCGCCGCCTAGTGGCAAAATTTTGAATCAACTAACTCGAAAAATTATAGTCCTTAACTTACTAAACAACTTTGCCGAAGACGACATCCTTCTAAATGGTCAGGATCCTCAAAAATCTTCAAAACAAAAGTGAAACTTCCATGCCCACTAGTGCCACCTAGTGGTCAAATTCCGAATCAAATGAGGTACCATCAGATAGCGCTTTACCTCCAGAACAACTTTACCAAAGACCCCAAGTTTCTATATTATCTGGATTTCGAGATATGACAATTTCAAACTGTGGTTTCCTCGAACCGTACATAGTGCGTTCATTATTATGCGACTTCCATGTACATTTATTGATTTTACCGTATTATAAAGGGTTATACTGTAAATAAAAACTGTCGAGTATTGTTCTTAAGAAGATGCTTGAGGAATACATTTTGGTTTGGTGTCGATAGATATCTTTGTTGCAAAATGATAGCATATAAACCACAACTGTTGTACAAAGTACAACAGCGCGACAGCCCGAAGGTTAATTCGATGCATTTGATTTTGATTTTTGATCTTTTACCATATTTGGATGGGTGATCAGAAATTGCAACAATTTCTGTGCAGACATTACGAACCAAGTGTCAAAAAGCAATAAACTGGTTGATTATTGCATGTTTGAGTCGATTTCAGAGTGTTTTAGAAGGTTTGGGTAGTTTTATGGTGTGTGTATGGAATGTCCTGGAACCCGCTCATTGGACCAGTATATTTTGGTCGGTATTCGAGATTTTCACTTGGTCCACTCTGACTGAACGCAAATTTGAATATTTCTGGTCTTCAATGCCCTGGCCGTGCAAAACCTTAATTTTCAAGCTATCAAAATGCCACTGATTTCGGAATTGACGATATGGATTGTTGAAGAATTTACGATACTGGTGATAAACTATTTATCTTAGAGGTATGCACCCAGGATGACCTGACCATGCAAGCATTAAATGATTGTTATTTTCCTAGAAATTGTTCAGTCAGAGTGAACCAACTCACTGAACGGTGGTCTGTAGTTCAGTCAGAGTGGACCAAGTGCACATAGTCCACCAAAAAATTGTTGTATCAGAGGTTTGGATTATTATTTTCCATGATTATCACTTCACATTATATTGTTTGGAAGTCACACAAAGATGTGTAGAAATATTGAACCAACTTTTAAATGAGTTAAAAAACTACAAAGCGTTAGACTTTAAGTCCGTTTTTCTCAAAATATGAAAAATGTGACTTGGTCCACTCTGACTTAACGCCGACCAGTTTAGACAAATGTTTGTAAATTGACATTTAGGGGCCTATTTTGTAAATCGAGCAGATTCATGTGACTCGTCTGTATTCATTGTCGATCAAAGCAAGCATGCATATTTCAGATGTCACCCGTCGACTCTTATAGTAATCCAGTCACATAGAGTGACAACTGTCGAAAAATTCGAGTGACAGAGCTGAGTCGAGCGATTTTTTCGGTCGACAGTGACTCCAGTCGAGTCATTTTGATCGACTCAACTTATAAAATAGACCCCTTAAATCAACTTCCATCTCAAAACTATGAAATAAATTTTCAATGATACACTGGCACACCGGCAGATTCATTTCTTCCGTGCAGTTGTGTTCTAATTAGAGCTCTCGGATCAGATATTTTCCACGCGTTTGATTTGCAAGTTATGTCGACATCAACTAAAAATATTTAGTGAAATCTTTTGATATGAAATCATTTAAAAATCATTTTCTTTCACACTCATGGTGAGAGTGAAGCCTTCTTATGTTTTTGAAAATTTCCACTCAACACGCATGGAAATAGTTGCCCCCCGACCTCTGGCTGACAAAAAATAAATAAATCAAATCTTCTGGTTTGCTACATAAGTGAATATAGTTTTTGCATTTTTGAGAGATTGTCTTCAAAATTCATGTTTAGGAAAAATGAGTCATGATAAACTTTTTGAATAAATCGAGGACTTCGATTTCCAACCAGGCTTTTGCTAAATACGTTACCAAACATCTTATTAACATACTTGTTTTAATTATGAATCGTGGTTTACGGCCAACCAGCCGAGTGGAAGTTTAACAACTACCGAAAAGCTAAACATTACATATAATTTGCAATTGGATTAGATGGACAAATTGATGTGAAGATTTGCGAAAAAGTTACACGTCTTCTCAGTGAGAATCGAACTCACGACTCCCCGATCTCTAGTTGGGGCGCGTTAACCACTACGCCATGAGAGGACTCATGAACGCAGAAGTTAACCTGAATTCGATTTCAGCTCAATAATCACGTGGTCCTCTTTCGCAAAGTGCACCTCTTTCGGAAGAATTAGATGCCCATCCAAACACAACGCTTTCTCGGGCTAGGCATTGGATATATATAGAAAGCGTTGTGTTTGGATGGGCATCTAATTCTTCCGAAAGAGGTGCACTTTGCGAAAGAGGACCACGTGATTATTGAGCTGAAATCGAATTCAGGTTAACTTCTGCGTTCATGAGTCCTCTCATGGCGTAGTGGTTAACGCGCCCCAACTAGAGATCGGGGAGTCGTGAGTTCGATTCTCACTGAGAAGACGTGTAACTTTTTCGCAAATCTTCACATCAATTTGTCCATCTAATCCAATTGCAAATTATATGTAATGTTTAGCTTTTCGGTAGATATTATTAACGTTTTATTAACATTCTACAATGGATCTAGTGAAGGTTTTTTACCAAGCATCTATTAAGTTATCTTGAAATGAATTCATCCAGTAATTTCTCAAAGAATTTGCCAAGAGGTTACTTGGCATATTCACCAGGAATTTCTTTTTATTTTTCTTTATATATTTTTCTTCAGATTCTTCAAAAAATTTCTTCAATAATCATTCCAATAATTTATTCCAGAAATTATTCTTGGGAGTTACTCAAAATTTATTATTAGTATTTTACATTTCATTCGTGAATTTCTATAACATTTCTACAAGCAATTCATCTATGGAACCCTGCAAAACTTTTTTTTTAAAGGAATTACATAAAAAATTGTTTAAGTAATTCTAGCAAAGAACATACTATGAAGATTGTAGGGATTCCTCCAAATATTTATTTAAGAAGTCGTCTTCGGAATTTATTCTCCATATTTTCAGGGAAATTCTTCCTGAATACCTTCTTGAACTTGAATTATCGGGTGTAGAGTGTCCATTTCCCGGCCATTTTGCTCGTCCCGGGATTCGGGATAAAATTCTATGCTTGTCCCGGGAAATTCCGGGATCCCGGGATTTATCGAATTTTCAATAAAACTAGTATTTCGGGTGAAATGGATGAAATAAACAGATAATGAACTTTTTCAAATTAATATGGTTATTAAAGCAAATCACATTTCAGATAAGACTTTCTTATTCTGATGAAGTAAACTAACAAAAATCAAAACTTAGCTTGACTAATTACGGGTTTCTTCTTCATTCTGGCGTTACGTCCCAACTGGGACAAAGCCTGCTTCTCAGATTAGTGTTCTTATGAGCACTTCCACAGTTATTAACTGAGAGCTTTCTTTGCCTATTGACCATTTTTGCATGTGTATATCGTGTGGCAGGTACGAACATACTCTATGCCCTGGGAATCGAGAAAATTTCCTTTACGAAAAGATCCTCGACCAGCGGGATTCGAACCCACGACCCTCAGCATGGTCATGCCGAAAAGCTGCGCGTTTACCGCTACGGCTATCTGGGCCCCTTAATTACGGGTTTATTTGTTTGATTTTGTTAAATACACTTATGAATGGAAGTATGATAAAAAAAACTTAAGTCATGATTTTAAAGCGATTTGCTTCAAACATTTAGAAAGTCATAAAAACTTAAGAACAAAAGAAACGATATAAGATCATTGAAGGTATTGTAGATAATGCTAAAAGTTAATTACTCAAAATATTAATATTAATTACTAAAATATATAAAAGCAGTGAACTGCCGTGAATCGCTTGTCAACCCCATCTGAATTTTGGTCAAAATTGAGTTTATATCCATTTTCATTATATTTTCTAATGATCTTTCAGCTGCACTAACGAGAAATCACTTTTTGTTCAGTAAAATTAGAAAAAAAAACACCAAATCGAATTGTCCTATATTAATAAAAAGTAAACGCATGTCAGTCCGACTGTAGATTTTCGCATCGTGTGACACAAAAATGTATGATTATCATCTAGATCGAAACATGTTCCAATCTCCTGGAAATTTTTGAATATTTGTATGGAAAACGAGATTGAAAACTTCTCAGTCAATTTTATCAATACCTACTTTTACAGATGGTACTGATTTGCGATTTGCGGCAGTTTAGGTGTACTTTCCAATTTGTTATCTCAGCATAGGCTTATAAAAACGGCTAATGTTAAAAAGAAAAGCATTGCAACTTTGCAACTAGACAAATAAAAATATGTGTTTCTTACTTAATAAATTAATCTTTTCATGAAAATAATTACTCGTTTATTCTCTTTTTCATTATGCTTTTCTACATTATCGAATAAAGTTGATAGTGAGGAAAAATGTCACTGTTTTTCATTGAAATTTAGTGGTTTTCATCAAAATCTACGTACATTTCGGGAATCCCGGGATTCCCGGGATGTCAGAAATAAAATCCCGAGAAACGGGAAATCCCGAGATTCCACAGACATTCTCCAAGAATTTTAGATTAAAAATCTCTCTTATTTAAGAGTTTTTTTTTAAGTTCATCAACAATTTATATAGAGATTTCAGAAAAAAAAATTCCAAGAGTTTCATTAATTTATTCAAAAATACATAAAGCATTAGTTTTTGATTTTCTTCAGGAAACTAAACAAGTTCGTCTAACACTGTTCGCATTGGTTTCCCCAGCAGTTGATCCTGTGATTTTCCTTAAATATTTTTCTTCGAATTTCTCCAAATATTAACAGAAGAATTCTTCCATGTATACATTAGAAAATAGATTAAAGGAAACCATATTTTTTCAGGACTTCAGCAAAATTTTATCTGCAGAATCCAAAAAAAAATCAAGATATTACATCCTGGATTTCATGAATTTCTGAAAGAAATATTCTAATAGTTTCCATGAAAGAATTTCAGGAGTATTTTCAAAAGAAACTACTGAATTTTTTTTCGTGAATAGCATAGCATAGCATATAGAGATGAGCCAGCCTCGGGCTGCAAATCTCTTAAATAAAGATATCTATCTATAGCATAGCATAGCATACACTCCCGTGCATAAGTTTGGGTTCACCCCCTCAAAAACATACAAAAGTGTTCTGTCCATATCTCTGTGATTACACGTCCAATTGAAACTCTTTAAGCCGCATTCGAAAGGCAAAGAGTTATTCTTACTTCGTATGTATTTTTCCAAAAACATTTTTTGAATTTTGTATACTAAATTTTTACTTAAAGTTGTGATATTTTTCAAAAAACACACTGAAAATTCATATTCAATTTCCTCAGCATTGGGTCGACCAAAATTTTAAATCAAAGTGTCATTAGAATCGTAATCTTATATTCTTTGAAGAGACCCCACAAAATTTTGGCGGAAAAATCTGGAAAGTATTCAAAATCAATGAAACAGTCAGTCAAGTCATCGCACAGTGGCGGTTCTTCATACAAAGGTCGGACAAAACCCCAAATACGTCTCAAATTGCTTGATAATGGTAACCTATTGATTATCTTGGATGCCTGATATCATCTCTTTGGAAATAACAGTCAAATTGAAAATTCGATTTTCTAGTGAAATTGGTCCAAATTAAGTTTTTTTTATTTAATCGTATAAAAAGGCTATTACTACAATTTTTGTTGTGGTAATGCAGAAGTTTGCGCATAAACCTGAACTAGAGGTACAAATTTAACTTCCATTTAGTAATTCCACTAAAATTTCAAACGAATTATGACAAATCATAGAGATTTGAATGATGAAATCGATAAATAATAATGAAAAATGAAAATGGAATTTACACCTCTAGGGGCAAAAAGGGGCAAGAAAAACTATTGCACGTTTAAAAGTATGGAAGATTTGCTGGTTCATAGTGAGTGACTCATTTTCCCGAAACACTTCACATAAAACGTACGAAGTTTTGAAAATTCAACAAAATTTTAGAGAAAGATTGTTTGAAACTATTTTTGTTACAAACAACAACTTGATATGTTAAAATCTATATAACTATAGCCAAAACTAAGGCTTATAACTACGCTTTCAAATGGAACCTATTGAGCTTAAATCGGTTATGATTTCGTTGAGATACAGCTGTTTGAAGTTTGCTAGGTCAATCATAGTTGATGAATTTCGAGCAGTCCAATTTTGCTGACTTTCCACATTTACGATGCTGCCAAAAATCGAAAACAGAACAGATCAATCTCAAATTTTGAGAAATTGTCGCTCAATAGTACAGAAGTCTATAAAAAATATTGACGACTGATTTTGAGAACATAAATTTTTGAGGTTTTGTCCGGCCATGCGCCACTGTGCATCGTGCAAAAGTTTGGGTTCACCCCTCAGTATGGTGTATCGTGCAAAAGTTTGGGTTCACCTGAACTTACCTAAATCTGTGAAATCTCAAACCGATCATGTACGCGCCATTATTTGCGCTCAAAAAAGATTTAAACTGTTACAATCGGTTGAAAAATGGCAGAGATATTGACAAAAATGATGTGCATGCGGCTCAGGTGAACCCAAACTTTTGCACGATTTGCATAATACTGAGGGGTGAACCCAAACTTTTGCACGATGACTTGACTGACTGTTTCATTGATTTTGAATACTTCCAGATTTTTCCGCCAAAATTTCGTGGGGTCTCTTCAAAGAATATAAGATTAAGATTCTAATGACACTTTGATTTAAAATTTTGGTCGACCCAATGCTGAGGAAATTAAATATGAATTTTCAGTGTGTTTTTTGAAAAATGTCACAACTTTAAGTAAAAAATTAGTATACAAAATTCAAAAAATGTTTTTGGAAAAATACATACGAAGTAAGAATAACTCTTTGCCTTTCGAATGCGGCTTAAAGAGTTTCAATTGGACGTGTAATCACAGAGATATGGACAGAACACTTTTGTATGTTTTTGAGGGGGTGAACCCAAACTTTTGCACGGGAGTGTAGATTGACTGTACATGTCAATGGTTGCTACTTCGTGATTGATCGGAACTGGTAAGAATTGCACTACGATCCAAATGAATAAGGGATCGGGAGTTTCCGCTTACTCTCGAAGTGCAATTTTAGCAGATCTTATATTATTGATCAATAACGGCGCCGGCCAAGTCCTTACAGTCAGTTGGGATGGGGAAGGAATGTTGGGGTGTAATAATTGTTGCTTCTATAGACCGCGAATACCTCTGCATCTCCACAATCACCACGGGAAGGGTGTTTATTAGTGAGGGAGGAAAAAATCTGGGAGTCACCTTTGGTCGGTGATGCGATCCACGGACAAGGGAAAAATATATGACTATATTTAAAGCTAGTTTTGTATTTTTGTCTCGAGAAGTTTTTGGTAGACAACATCTATAGTGACGAACAATTCAAAAGATAATGACGAAAACTGAAAATTACATGTATATATTTTAAATTATATGAAACAGGAATAATGCCGACACTTGAAGTGACCAACCATACATAGTTTGTTTAAAAATTACATATGAGTATTACTGTGCATTTTGTCTCGATATGGTAGAAGTTTTAAAAAAAACGTCAACATTCACAATGTAGAACAATTGGTCGGCGTTAAGTCAGAGTGGACCAAGTGACATTTTTCATATTTTGAGAAAAACGGGCTCAAAGTCTAACGCTTTGTATTTTTTTATCTCAGTAAAATTTTGGTTCAATATTTCTACCCATCCTTGTGTTACTTTCAAACAATATAATGTGAAGTGATAAATATGAAAAATCACAATTCGAAACTCTGATAGAACGATTTTTTGATGGACTATGTGCACTTGGTCCACTCTGACTGAACAATTTCAAGAAAAAGAACAATCATTTAATGCTTGCGTGGTCAAACTGGGTGCATATCTTTAAGCTGAACATATTATCAAGACCCTTCGACATCAGTATCGTAAATTCTTCAATAATCCATATCTTCAATCTCAAAATCAGTGGCATTACGATACCTTGGAAATTAAGGTTTTGAAGGGTCAGGGCGTTGAAGACCAGAAATATTCAAATATGCGTTCAGTCAGAGTGGACCAAGTGCACATAGTCCATAAAAATCTTGAGTACCGACCAAAATATACTGGTCCAATAAGCGGGTTCTAGGACAGTCCATACATACACCATAGAACTACCATAAACTTCTATCGAACTCTGAAATCGACTCAAAAAATGCAATAATCAATCAGTTTGTTGCTTTTTGACACTTGGTCCACTCTGTCTGCACAGAAATTGTTGCAATTTCTGATCACCTACTCAAATACGGTAAATGGCCAGATATCAAAATAAGATCCATCGAATTATGACATGTTTATGAGTTTCTATTGATGGATGGGAAGAAGAATCATTCCATGTCAAAAAATCTGGAAAATAACTTGAAATGTCTTACATTTTCTAGACTTTCTCAGCGCATCGATCGTTTTCGTTGTTATGGTATAAAGCACTTGGTCCACTCTGACTGCATACTTTTATTGATTTTTATTGATCATCCAGAGTAAATTTGTTACTTATCTCTCTCAGTTTTCAACATTCATCAAATCGGATCAAAGTGAAATGGAGATAACGTTATTTTGCATCTAATGGCAGAATAATCCAATTTTCTCAAGTTTTGCACTTGGTCCACTCTGACTTAACGCCGACCAATTCATAAGATAATTTTTAATAATGTCAAAAAGAGAAAAATATATGTATATTGAAATTATATAACAAAAAAGCATAATGCCGACACTTATAGTGACGAACCATACAAAGTTTGTTTTAATATTACATAAAAGTTACACTTTCAAGAAAAAAATTGTTATCATAAGCATGAAACGAACTCACCAGTTGGTAATCCATTCTCGACTGAACACAAAACTGACACTGACAGCAAAACTTCTTGGCGTCCCGAAAACAAACCGTCTTGCTTGGGCCTTCCCAAATACCTACCCAGCAAGACGCTCAAAAAAAAAAAAAAAGAAACCACTACTGACATTTTTTATGTATTATGTATTATGTATTGTTATGTATTACTAAATTAATCCACAGAGTAGCCCTTATATGGATCTCTGTAGTTTTTTTTTTGTAATTTATGTGTAGTTGTTCATTCTTGGAGAAATTTTTGATGCTAATTCTTAAAAAAATCTAAAGAATATCATCAAAAGTTTTTTACATTTTTTTCTCAAAGATATCTCTGAAAGAGCATTTGGTGGAATCCCTAGATGTTTTTCGTTGTATCTCTTTAAAGAAATTTCTCCAAAAAATTCGATGAAACAACTAAAATGGATGAAAATTTCGAAGAAATTTCTGAAACAATTTTCATTTGATTCCTGAAATAAACATTGACAGTATCCCTAAAAAAATCCCTAGATGAATTTTGAGTGTTATTCCTAAAAGAATTTCAGAGGTAATATTCGAAGGAATCTGTAGAGAATTGAATGTGTCATCTGTTGAACTATTAGAAAAATACTTAGAGAAATCCATTAAAATTTTCTTGAGCAATCTTTGGAGTAGTTTACAGAGGAATCTGTGCAATAAATATTAGAATAATTATCATAAACTTATGCTTTGTATTTTCAAAATTTTCCGTTCGATAGACAACATAACCAGAGGAAAACTGAAAACAAATCGTAAAGAAATCTATGCAGGAATCTAAAAAAAAATCTTGGACAAATTTCTTAAAATGCTGCCTTTTTTAGCCGAATGGTAAAATTTTTCCAAACTCAAAAAAAAAAAACAAATTGAACCAAGACGTTGCTTTGACTTCTCTCTTCTAACTGTGAATGAAAAAGGAGGATTGATGTACTTCATAGTTTAATATTTCATGTAAAAAGGAGGCAAAAGTTGTGTATAATGATCGTTTTCCCAAAATATGTGAATAATCTTTCAAGGTCGCCAGCCCCACAAAATTTGACAGATTTGAGTCTTTTCTGTGTGATACAAAAAACATTAGTAGATTCTCGCCACATTAGCGACAAGACATCTTATAGATTTCTAGACTCGGAAAAAATGCGACACTTTGTTTTAGGTATAACTTTTTATCGCGTGGGTAAAAATTATCGAAATTTTGGGTAATACTAGTTTAGAGTGTTATGTTAATGTGTGCAAAAGTATCGCGATCTGTCAAAATGCATTCGAAACAAAAAGAGCTACGCCAGCAAATCTTGGGCGCGGGGATCGATAATCCTGGTCAGTCGCATAGATGGATCGGCAAAAGACTTGGATCATTCCACCGTGTCACGCGTTGTGAATATTTTCCAGGAGACGAAGATCATCGAGCAGCTCGCTGAAAGCGGCCGAAAACCGAAAACGGAGTACCCCGAGAAGGTGCTGAAGTTAAGGCAGTACTTTCAGAATAACCTGAACTTGGTCCAGCAGACCATGAAGCAGGCTGGGCTACCGGTTTTTTCAAGATCAGAAAGGCACCAAACCGGACTAACAAGCAAAATACGGTGGCCAAATTGCGGGCGCGGAAGCTGTACCGTGAGTGGCTGGTCAAGCCAGACTATCTCGTCATGGACACCAAACAAATCCCCGGCCTCGAGTTTTTTGTCGGTACGTCCCGCATGGAGGTTCCGGAAGAGAAAGATTGACAAATCCGCGAAGAAGTACCTGTTGTGGTAGGCGATCTGCGAGTGTGGACGGTACAGCAAGCCGTTCGTTACAACCGGCACCATAAACGAGTAGATTTATCGAGAGGAATGCTTTCAGAAGCGGTTGCTGCCATTTATCCGCTATCATCTTGGACCCACGCTGTTCTGACCGGGTCTGGTCGAATCCCTTTGTGAATTCTTTGAAGAAATCTGAAATATTTCTTGGAAAAACCTTGAATAAAGTACTGTTATTCCTGGAGAAGTTTTCGAAAATATCTCTTAATTATTACGTGGGGAAATGTTACTAGAGAATTTCGTTTAGAAATCTTTGAAGGAGCTTTTGAATCAATTCCTGCGGGAATCCTCTGGTAAATTTCTGGAGTAATCCTTTTGATAAATTCTTTAGAGCAATTGCAAAATAGAGAAATGGCAGATGGAATTCGTGGAGGAATTTTTGGAGGAACTCTGGATGGATTCTTGAATAAATTTCTGGAGGAGTCTCTGGAAGAACCCGTTGAGAAATTTCTGGAATTTCCTAATTATGTCCAGGTGAAATCTTTGAAAGAATTACTGAAATCCTTGGAGAAGTTTTCGAAACAATCTCTAAATTATTTCGTGGTGAAATTTCTCTAGAGAAATTCTTTGGAAAATTCCTGAAGGATTTTATTGAGAAATACTGTGGTACCCTGGAGACATTTGCATGATGAATTGTTGGAGGAATTTTCGGAATAATCCCTGTATAAATATTTGGTAGAATTTCTGAAGCATTCTCAGGAGGAATTCCGGAGCGGTTATATTTAAATTATTTCTCTGTGAATTCTTTGAAGATAACCTTGAAGGAATCTCTGGAATAATCAGAGAAGTTCTCGAAAATATCTCCTATTTTCTGGAAAAGTGATCATATGAAAATTTCTCGAGGTATCTTTAAAGTGGGTAATGGAGAAATTCCTGAGGGAATCCCTGGGAAAATTGCAGGAGAAATCCCTGAGAGATCCTCTCTAGGAATCCTTGAACATATTGAAGAAGAAATTCTTGGAAGAATCCCTGGTGAAGTTCTAGAAGAATTCCAGGAGGAATTCTTAAATGAATCATTGGAGAAATTTACGGAAAATATCCGAATTATTTCAAGGTGAAATCTATGAAGGAATTACTGAAGTCCCTGGAGGAGTTTTCGAAACAATCTCTAAATAATTAAGCGGTGAAACTTGCAGAACAATTCCTTGAAAAATCGCTGAAGGAGTTTCCAGATGATTTCCGGATGGAATTCTGTCGAGGGAATTGCAGGACTCCCTGATGGAACCCTGAAGGAGTCCCTTTGGAATTTCTTGGAAGAATCTCTGGAGAAATCTGTGGAAGAATTCGGGAAGGAGTCTCTGGAGAAGTCGTTGGAGATTTTTTTGGAATTTATGTCAAGGTAAAATCTTTCAAAATTTTACTGAAATCCTTTCGAATTTTTCGAAAGAATTTTCTGAATTATTTGGCAGCGAAATTTTCCTAGAGAAATTCCTTTGAAGTCCCTGAAGGATTTTCTAGAGGAATTTCTGGAAAAATGCAGAAAGAATTCCTAGAAGAATCCTTGATAGAACCCTGGAGGAATCTCTTCGGGAATCCTTGGAAGAATTCCCGGTTGAATCTGTGGAGAACTTTCTGGAGAAGTCTCTCCTGTATCTTTTGAGGAATTTGTGGAGAATACCTGAATTATTTCTTGATGAAATCTTTGAAAAAATCCTTCAAGAGCACACTGGAAAAAATCCTGCGGGAATCGATGGACAAATTCATTAAATAATCATGATTGGATTATCATGAGGAATCTATAGTGGAGTTCTTTGTAGAAGGAATCCCAGGAGGAATACCTGGTGCAACTATGGAGAAGTTCCAGTTGGAGTTCTCAGAGAGATCCCTGGAAGAATCTGTAGAAAAAAAATCTGGAAAATGCCTGAATGTCTGAACTATGTCTGGAAAATTCTATGAAACAAAACTGAATTAATTCGTGGTGGAATTTTCTAACCAAAATTCCTTTACAAATAAGCGTGAAGAAATCCTTGAAGGAACAAAATGAGGCATTCTATGAAGAAACAGCAAGAGGCATCCCTTGTGGAGTTCTTGAGGAGTCCCTTTGAAAAATCTCGTAAGAATCTCTAGAGGAATCTGTGGAACAATTCTAATAGGGGTCTCTGGAGGTGTCATTGCAAGAATTTCTGAAAAATGTCTGACATATTTCTTGGTAAATCTTTTAAAGAAATTATTGAAGCAGTTTCTGCATTCTCTGGACGAGATTTTGAAACAAAAAATCTCTGATCAAAAATGCCTGTGTGGCAAATTAAGCAAATAAATTGCCATACACGCTGGCAAATTTGCATGAAAGTTTTCAAATTTTGCATTTTCAACAGCCAATATCTCAAAAACTAGACGTGTTATGATATTTTTGAAAACGGCAATGGATTCAGCAATCTTTTATTGACACTTCAGTCGTCGCTCTGTTGTATTTTGTACAACACTGTTGAAAAAACCTCGCTTTTCGTTCACAACAGCAGCGTGGTGGTTCTAACAGTGGCAAACCGCGCGACGCCTGGAAGGTTAAGTAAACAGCGTTATTATGATGCTTGAGACAAAAACGTGTTCCGCAGTGTTATTGATCAATAACGGTGCTGGCCAAGTCTGTACAGTCTGTTGCGATGGGAAAGGAATGCTAGAGTGTAACGATTGCTGCTTCCAGAGACCGCATCTCCACAATCACCGCGAGAAGGGTGTTTATTAGTGAGGGATGAAAAAGTGCTGGGAGTCACATTTGGTCGGTGATGCAATCCATGGATAAGGAAGAAATATACGACTCTTACTTAAAATTGTCTCGCGAAGAAGAGATATTGGTAGAAGAATAAAAAAAGAAATCGACATTCAAAATGTCGAACTACTCATCGGTTGTTTTGAGTAATGGCGAAAAAAGAAAATTATATAAAACACAAATGAGAGCTTATGACGACACTTGTAGTGACGAACCATCCGTAGTCTGTTTGAAAATTACCTATATGTTACGTTGTCAGGATAAAAAATGTGTTATCAAAAGCATAAAACGAGCTCACCAGCTGGCACTCCATCCTCGACTGAACACGAATAAATTTTCTATCTAGCACAACGTGAACCGCTTTCAAATCAAGAATTAATCTGCGCGAATTTAAAAAAAAAATCAAAGGCTGTAAATAAATAAACAAATAAATAAAAACAACGTGAACCGCACTAGATAAGACAGAATCAGTGTGTGGTCATAATCATTTATGGTGAAAATTTTAAATAAATCCAATAAATTGATTTGAATTACCCACAGAAAGTGGCTCATTTGTGGATTCTTCCGATTTGCTTCCGTAAATAAATTCAGAATTTGATGGGGCACGAGGAATCAATGATTTTTTTCTTCTAATAGTGAACAGGTCTACTATGCATCTAACTGCCCGAGTGCGTGCCGAACAGCCTAAGCGGTGAGCATGTGCACAGCACACTCGTTGAAACGGGTCGAGCATATCGATCATCATCCCGCAATAACTTAAATCCAGCTTATCGTCTCCGTCGCCGGCCGTCGCGTTCATTGTCGGCTGTGGTGAGTCTCCGATGCAATGTCTTGGCTGGTCCGTCGTCCAGGTGGGGAAGTTTTTACTGACTGGCTGGCTGATGGATCAAGTGAGAAGGTACCTACACCTACTTTCCGACACGATCCGCAGCTTAACGACGACCGATCTTATGCACTCTACGTACACATTGGCAATCAGGTTGGAACTCGTTTATTTGTGCAGAGCTGATCGTTTTGTGAATGTTTTTATTCAAGTTCTATACCTGACATCCACAAAATACTTTTTATGTATTTTATTTTTATTCGGCTTTGTTTGCTTTCATAAGTATTTGCATTCATATTACAAAATTTATTTTGTTCTGCCACAGAAAGGATAAAATTTAATCAACATGAGTACTTTTTTGTTACTCAAATCAAAATGATAGTAAAAGTAAATGAAAACCGACTTTAGTTCTATAGCTTCTAATTTCACTAGAGTTCGTATCCTCTGACAGATACCTGTGCTAGAGAAGTCGAGTCTAGTACACGACAATGAAGACGGCCTTACAGTTGATTTCAAAGTTTGAGTATCTGTCGAAAGATACAAATTCTAGGGAAATTAAATGGTATAGTGCAAATTCAGTTTTTTTTTACTTATAAGTATTAAACTAAACAGCTCGAAGGTCTATTATCAGGGGTTGAATTCTTAGAAAATTGAGAGAATCGCTCACTTATTGCTCTCTGTAACAACCATGATCCGCAACACATCATGAGGGTCTGTTTATCGTCTACTGCTACAGCTCTGATTATATCGGGGAATTACAGTGCAAGATAAAACCTATCTAAACAAGCTCCAAACCTTGTGGGCACTATTGCTATAAGATATTCGGGGTTTATTTATCATGCCATTTAAGTAAAACACCTACCCCCAATGATAAACAAGCGAAACATATGGCTTTAATCATCTGTCTCTCTTTGGAGCTCTCTTTTGCTGCTGCTATTTATCAAGCTTGTTACAGCTTGCAAAACATTGTCGATCATGCACCGATACAGATACGATATTTCTCTTCACTTGCTTTGATTATGCTTCTAAATCAATTGAGAACATATTCTGCAATCCCTGCTTAGAAGTAAAAAAAAGGTTATGTACCAAACTTTCGAATGTTTATTGTTTTATAATCTGATTTATAATTTGCTCCTTTCATCTTTTTCTAATCAACCATCGTACGCAAATTCCTAATCAACTTTCTTATTTATTTCAGGTAAGTCCCGATGCGTTTTCCCTCCTTAGATATCCCAAATACAAATTGAGGTAAGTTATCGATAATCACCATGTATGTATTCCAATTTTATTAACCCTAATAAGTAGCGGTACCCTCCCCGAATCATTCACACAAGAAGTCCCATTAGACGTCCTTATACGATCTGCGCGATGCTCGTGCTCAGCATACACACACCCCCACAAGAACCTGTCGTATGGCAGTAAGCCGAGTCGTTTTACTTGCTCACCGCCGATAATCGATCCCCGATTCCAAACCCGTACGAAATAACCAGCAGCGCAGCAAAGCAGCCACAACACAAAAAGCACACATTTCAACGATACACAGAGAGCACAGCGCAAGCAGCATAAAAGCTTGAAAAGCAAGTTTTTCGCCTCTGTGGGTATTGGTGCAGCGATGTCTGTCTGTTTGTCGGGCGGTCCGACAGACAGACCACTCTTCATGATCAGCTTAATCGTGTGTACGGTGTGACTGAAACCGTTAACGAAAAAAGTGACCATCAATCCTACGCCCAACATTCGAAAAAAAATGGTGTCCTGGCCCACTCTTCGTGAATTTGAGGAAAATGATATGAAGATTTAGAGTCACTTTTAAGGAATATTCTCATGTCTACGAAAAATCTAGCAGAGTAAGGTGGAGCAAATTTTTGACCATAGAAGAATAATCAATATGTACTTTAATCTGGGTTTTTACTTCCTGGAAAAACCTGGAATTATCAGAGAACTTATTGAACTTGAAAAAAAAACTGGAGTTCTCAGGGAATTTAGATTACATTAAGGGAAATTGTTTTGAAGCAGTAAGTCATGGTATAATATGTTTAAGACATAGGATTTTTGCGTCGAAACACAAATCTAACACCATTTACCAGAAAACTCGCTTCAAACGAAAAACAAAAATTCGGCTGTGCCGCAATCAAAACGCTATTTGAGCTGTTCAGTGAAGATCCCTTCGGGTATGAAACTTTATCAACTTACCAAAACGCGGATGATTATATTATCTCTATTTGATCAGTACAGGATTCATATATCTAAAGCTGGTAGCAGGTTTCTTTAAGATACTAGGTCTCCATTTTTATGTGCCTCTAAAAAAAAAATATTTTTTATGAGATGTTTCTGGCTAATGAAAATGAGCTTAAATCCAGATACAACCTTCTGCAACTATGTTCATTAGGGTATCAACTAGTGAATTTGTCTTTCTGGGCTTGATTGAACGCGAACAACTAGTATACGGAACGAAACTGTGACATAGGGTCAATTTTAAATATATTTAAAACGTATATTCCATACAAACTTCGAATTGAATGCGCCAGCTGGGGGAGCAATCAAATGAGTTGAAATTTTGAGAGAGCATTTTTATTACCCAAAGGCACATTTCTAGGGGGTGCCCCGTCGAGTTTTACAACTTTTTTGTTTAAGAGCCAGTCTAATAGGCACCCATTGTTCGAATTCTAATTTTATGTCACTGATCACTAGTACATCCAAAAACTAAAGGGTAGTACTTTCGGTTTTCTCTAACTGGTGGACCCCTCGTACGCCAACTAGCTAAACAGTTTGCGAAAAAGCCCATTTAAAAAAAATCCTCCGTCTCTGGACCATGAATGCTGCAAGTATTGGCCGGGAAAATTGTGCAATTTAAAACAACGCCCAGTAAGTTATAAATAAGTTGGTGAACACGACTGTTGCACTCCAAAGTTACCGCGTCTGTCACTTTTTGCTGTTCAGATTTTGATTTGTTTTCAGTCTGTTATCGATCGCAAAGTCCGTGGTTCGATTCCAGGTCGTCGCGAAAACTTTTTTTCATGTTTTCAAATTTTGGTTTTATAATTCAAATCTACAAATTTCAACCAGATTTCTTGTGGAGAATTTTATGTGTTTATGCCAAAGGGTTAATTTTAATGGACTATCAACCTGAGTGAGAAAAGGAGTGACAATAAATATAGCATTGAAGTCTTGCCGTCTTTGTTGCGATGAAGCATTGAGTAAAATGATGCAATGAAGCATATCCCATTAATGCACGTTTCATTGCTACAATAAAGCAATTATTGCTCGAATATTGTAGAATGAAAGCAATGATGCATTACAGTAGCTGAATAAATGTTACAATACGGTCATACTTTAATGCTTGTGGTTACTTTGGTATAAGCAATTTTAAGCCATTCCGTGAGTTTTTATCCATTGTAAGGTTCTCTAATGCAATTTAAGCCCTTGTAAGCAGTTTCAACGAATTCTAAACCGGTTTAAATAATTAAAGTCATTTTATGTCGTTCTAAGCCGTTTTAAACCGCTTCAAGTCATTGAAGCCGTTTCTAATCATATTAAGCCTTTTTATGCCGTTTTAAGCCATTTGGAGCCGTTTCAAATCAATTAAAGCCGTTTTAGGCTGTCTAAAGTCGTTTTAACCAAATTTAAGCTGTTTAATGCCTTTCTAAACCATTTTAAGCCATTTTAAAGCGGATTTAAGCCAATATAAACAATTTTAAGCCGTTTTAAGTCATTTGAGGCTGTTTTATGCCGTTTTGAGCCATTTTAAACCGTTTTCAGTCTTTTTAAGGCATATTAAGTCGTTTAAATAAGTTTCAACTCGGTTTAAGTCATGTCAAGCCATTTATATTTATTACAAAGCTTTCCTTTATTGATTCTGTGGCGAAATTGTTAAATATAATTGAATTAAGTCGTAGGGTAAACATATAGTGATTAGATGAAAATGTGCAGACTAGAGAGGAAATCTCATTGTTAGAATACTAACTTTTTTTTTAATTATATTGTTGTAGCTGGTTAAAACTTACAGTACTTATAAATCAAATCACAGTTTATTCTCTGGTTTTGTTCTTATTACCGTAAGCCTGCCAGTATGTTAAAAGTCCAGTATTTGATATGTATGATTTTTCAACTTTTCTAGTTTTTCTGAAAATATTGATTATTCTTCTAAGGTTTGTTATCCTCTATAAATGAACTCTATAAATCCTTTGTCTGTGTTCTGGAATCAATATGAACCTAGAGCACTTTGAAGGGCTGTAACTTTTTTATTAGTGAACCGAAATTTGAACTGATTTTTTATTTAATTTTCGAAGTTTAATTTAATTTTACTAAAAAATATAAGAAAATTCAAAATGGGTATGGTCCATTGCGAAGAGGGGTTGTTGTGATAAAAGGTCCACATTAGCAACAAACAGAAATTTTGGACTTTTTATCTCAGAAAGAGTTATACTTATGTAAAGCAATACTATCTTTGATTAAGATTTATAACAGGGATAGGGCCACTATACTTGGTTAGTTGGGAATTTCACCGTATTATGGCGCAAGCTCACAAAATGGTACTATATGGAGCCCATATATTAGTTATGGAGTTCTTTATCTCAAGATACAGTACAAGATACTGAAGAATGATTACTTCAGCAAGTGCTATACGTTGCATGTCTACTTAACTCGAAAAACTGCCACTAGGAGGCGCTAGTGAGCCTCAAATGTTAGAAAACCCTTAAATCTCAAGTTTGAGTTATATCAGAGCACTAGTCGCTTCAGCAAAGTTGTTCATTTGTTCAAAGGCTACACATTACTTGTTTAGTTGGTTCCATATTTTGCCAATAGGACCATTAAAATTAATATCTCAGGATTCAGATTAAATAGCAGGCTGGTGTTCTAAGTTGTTGGTTAAGCCAAGAATAATGCTTAGCATACCTGATTAGTAACGATGTTTTGCCGAGTTTTCAGTTTACTTGAACATTTCACCTTGATGTCCAAAATCAGTTTTACTTTTTGATGTTCAAAAACAGAGCAGAATGGTATTAATTTGCTATTAAAAAGTATAGATAGATTTGAGTTTTGAAAAAGATGTATCTGAAATTCTTAATTGTGATTGTACTAAATACAAATAAAAATTGCTCTACAGCGGGGATTCGCTTGAAATACGACTACCTTCTAATTAGCGAATCTGACCCGTTAGTTGGAACCACTGACAACCAGTGAAAATACTCCAGACTGACGCATCTTGAGAGCAAATCGTCACGAAACGCACATGCACATTTGTTCTATATATATGGAGAATTCAATGCGATGGTGCTCAGACGTCAAAGTCAGTTTGACATCTTCTCTTGACATTCGAGTGCTTTTTAGTTTGGTTTTGTTCTAACCAGCGAACATCCAACCATCGAGTCATTCATGTAGCGGAGCCCCAACCAGTGAAATCCCACTGTATTGACATGAAACTATTTTGACATTGACTAAATGATATGGTAGTCAAAAGTTAAGATTCATGTTAAGTGGAAATTTCTATTTCACACATATCATACATGTTGATTTCTAATTATAAATTTTATAGAACAAATGCTGTTTAAGAATGATATGATGAAAATATTTATATTTTTGTTTCTTATTTAGTTTTTCATGAATCATGTAACTCAACTACGCTCCAATCTCAATCCATGTTTGCTCATTTCACAGTGCCCCTCATAAAAATAATTTGACTATTGTTTGTAAAGCTGCAGAAAAATAGGGTGGTGCTTTTGATATCGCTGAGTGTAGGTCCAAAACTTCAAATCATTATGGTTTTGCTTTTCGTCGATAAAATTTAGTCATATTTTCAGAGCAATAGTTATAATTTTTGAACACCAAATAACAACAATAAAGATATGTCTTTTCTGCTGATGAAATGCACTGATTTAACAAATGCGTGTTAAAGAGTCAAGCACGTTTGTTCTATATATGGAGACGTCAATGCAACGGTGATCAGACGTCAAAGGCAGTTTGACATCTACTCTTGACAATCGAGTATTTTAGTTGGATTTTTTTTTGCAACCATCGAACCATTCCATGCAGCAAAGCCTCAACGATCGAATCTATTCTATATCACAGTGGAACATCGTTCCTTTATCGTCTCAAAGATCAAATTAAGTATCTCCAGTGAATTCGGAGCTGCTGAATCCGTTGCCACTTTCCGAAATGTTCCAGCACGTCACAATTTTGTGCTACAGATGGTCAAAATTGTGAAAATATTGATACAATTGATATTTAAATGAAATTTAAGCTATGATTTTGTTTCGATTATTAAGGTGAAACATCTCGAAGTCCAAAGATGGCCGGCACAATGGCCGACTTCTCCCCCTTCACGTTTTCAAAGGCACAAAACTGTATAAATAGTTGGCAAATGTTCCTGCTAGTGCACAAAGCCAAAATAAAAATTGCACTGTTGTGGGATGCTTTCTTCGCGAGATTTGTGCCTTTGAAGTTTTAGTGCAATCTTAGAAGTTGATTCCAAACTGTTTCACCTTAAGTAAATCCATCGTGCATGCAAAATAGGACTTCATCTTATGTGCAAAGCATAGTTTGGTTAAAATTTCCCGATATAATATCAATTTAATCAAATTTTTAAACACGCTTGCATCCGCCATACAAAATTCGAAAATTCGAAAGCATTACAAAGTTTGTTGATTTGTATTTTTAGCGCCAAAAACTGATTTCTGTAGCAAATTAAGCACCAATATCATACGAGCTGGATAACTTGCATGCAAGTTAATAAAAATCAATAATGGCTCATTCATTTATTTCATAACGCTTAAATTGGCCATTTCGGACACCCACCCACCTCCTTGTAACGCTTTTTGTATGAATATTTTTCAGTTTTTGTATGGGCCGTAACATCGTTAAGACACCCACGCTGAAGGGGGACAGCGTTATGAAATTTGTGAATGGGCTCTAAAATGCATTTCCAACAGGCTCTTCTTCTTTTCTGGCGTTACGTCTCCACTGGGACAGAGCCTGCTTCTCAGCAGTGTTCTTATGAGCACTTCCACAGTTATTGACAAAAAAATGGCCCTGAATATTCAAATACTTCTGTTTCCTTCGATGAAACATATTGAAATTCACGGCGCGGATATCTTTCGATGCATGGTTGAGTGCAGAATTGATGGTCATTTTTTTCTTCCATAACAGTCTCAGACACACCGTGGTGTGGGCTTGTGTTCGATTCCGTACCCGGGGATTACAGTGAGTCGGGCGGTTGTGTATATGTTTTGCCAACATTGCAGCCGATGACGATGGCGACGACGAAGACCGTGATGATCATGTTTTGATCCAGCTCGCGCAGTTCCATGGTAGAGTTCCCGACGATAAGCCGCACGCTGTACGATCGTTCCCAGTTTTGGTGTCGTTGCGTTTTTTTCTTAGAGTTCTATGTTCTTGGGGTTCTGTGAGCGCAGAGGGAGAGATTCGGTTCAAACAGTGTTGAAAGCAAGTGACAAGTGATCATCTCGGGTGAAGGGCGTTGAAATTGACCTACCTGAGGATCTGTTAGTCTGTCGCGTCGATAAGTGTGACAAAGTTGGAAAACTCGTTTCCGAATTGATGGTTTTGTATTATTATTGGTACTGGTTCAGCTGGTGGTTCGAAGTTGAAGGTGCTTTTCGTGAGAGAGAGGCTGGGCTGGAGGGCCTTACTGTACTCCCCAAGAGAGTGTGTCGATCAGTGCAGAGTGCCAAAGTAGTGCGAAGAAGAAAACAAACAGGAAAAACCAGTGATACTGAAATCGAAAAGATTTGTGGAACGTGTGCGATTGGTCCCAAGTTGGCAACTTTGGGCTGATATTGGTTGTTGCTATTGTTAGTGGTGGAGTCTGCGGAGATCGCGAAGAAAGAATAACGCAATAACAACAGAAGAAGGAAAAGAGTTGCTGAAGTTAGCATTGAAATCCCCCTGTGAGCCAGAGTGCGGTGTTTTCGATGGCAGTTTTTGCAGTTGCCTGATGCAGTGAACTGGGTGCAGAAACTGGAGAGGAAGACTGGAGCAATTTTCTTATAAAAGGCAGACGTAAGCAATTTTTGTTAGTCGTACTTAAACATTGTCGTCCCGGTAGCATTCCACGAGCAGTTTGAAAAACAATTTATCGTGTGGACTATTTTATGTGTAACTAGATTATTCTAACGTACGTTTTCATGTAACGTAATCATGTTCATCTTTCACAAACCCGATCGCATTCGACGTCCTTACAATCAGGGATGCCAGGTGACATTTGTCCAAGTCTTCCAATGTTAATCCTATTGCAGATTGAATCCTATCCTTATAGTTTCAAGAGCATTTTGAATGTCAAGTTTCGTTCGCAGCGAAATGTTAATTTCAAGATTATTATTCATATGCATTTCAGTTGGCTCGAAAATAATTAAAAGTGGAGCTGATAGGATTGAGACTCGCTCCATGGGATATTTGAAATGTAACAAGGACATGATCAGAATCAAAATCTGCGTGAGTAACCAGTTGGTTACAGAGTCTATCACGACCAAATCAATCGTAGAAAAGGTCTCTAAATGAGGAAAAACATATAGGGCTATCAGGGTATTGAATTGAGAAATATCCTGAAGAGCTCTCATCAAATAAAATTATGCCGTTGGAATCACTTGTTCCATGAGCGATGTTTGGAATTGAAGTCACCAATGATGAAAATTGTTTGACTTATCGCGAGTTAATTTTCGCAAGTAATTTTGAAGCAAATTAAACTGCAGCCCAGTTCATTAAAAAGGTAAATCGGCAGCTATGAAAGTATACCATACCAAGCTGTGTTTCAACAGGAACAAACATTTTTGTTTCAAATTGCGGAAATAGTTGATGCTTTATACGCCTATGAATGAAGATTGCAATTCATCCACAAGCCTCATCAAGTCGATCATTACGACAAACAAAAAAGTTTGGATATCTTTTGACATTTTCTCTTGGAATCCTTGATGAAATTCAATCTTAGAATAAACAAAAAATGGTTCAGAGATACCTCTGAGAACTCCTCCGTAAACTTTTTTCAGATATTGTCATCCTGAGAAATTTCACCAAAAAATGATAAAATTATCGAAGGTTTCCTACATGGATCATTCCAGACACTTTTCAAAGAATCCCGAAGAAATTGCTCCAATTATTCTTCAAAATAATTTGTCTTCCAAACGTTTATCCTTGTAATTTTCATAGAAATACCTTTTAAGCTTGAAGAAGTTTACAAAATACCTCCCATCACACGGTCGACAAAAGGTAAAATTTTTTTTTAACTTTTTTGACGATGGTAAGAACGATAAGTGTTATGTCTTGTCTCGCGTCGCGTCTTGTATATGTACCTCCCATCATTCAAATATTTTAAAAATTCTCCTGTATATTTTTTCTGAGAACTCGTTTCCGAATTACAGTCTGTTAAGACCAAATCAATAGTTGAAAGGTTTTTAAAAGAGAAAAAACAAGCAGTGCTTAAGGGTATTGAATTGAAAAATATCCTTTAGAGCACTCGTCGAAAAGAATTCTGCCGTTGGAATTGCTTTGCGAATTATTCTATGAGCGATATTTTGCATTAAAGTCCCCAATGACAATTTTTTTTTCGACTTATCGCGAGTCAATTTCCGCATGTCATTTAGAAGCACAATAACTTGCTGTAATGTAATGTAATTTTAATTTCCTAAAAAAAAAACATGATTCGATTCCTGAGAATACATTCAAAATATTTCTGAATCAATACTTAATAGAATTCCGAGAGTAATTCCTGAAGAAATTCAAGAGAAATTATTGAATTTCGATGCATCATTAGTTGAACTCTTCGAGATCGCAGCAAGCCGTGCGCGCGGGCGGCTGCGTTTTGAATTTTGCGTTACGTTTACTTTGTCCCGCGTTCTTTTGTTTTAATTCGGCTGGTGAAGAATTTGATTCAGTGGATGGCGCTATGCCACGTGCAAATGTGGATGATGTGGAAACATGTTGTTAAAGTGATACAAATGTTTTTTTTTTTTTTCATTTGAAAGGTCTGAAGATTTGTTCTGCATGTGTTAAACTTTTAAATAATACCACCAATGGTTCGGCCAATGCTACGTAACCCGTATAGTTTTTTTTTTCTTTTGTGATAAACTAAGATGAGAAAGCATGGATTTGTTTTGCGCGACTTGCTTTTTTTATCTCCTGTATGTGTTAAACGTGTTGATTCCAAAACTGAGTGTGATTCGTGGATGCTCGGTTCAAAACGGATTATGGACTGCAGTTTTTTGTCGGTTTCTTTCGTGCGGTGCGTGCATTTTGTTGGACAACGCCACGATGGATTTTAGAGGATCGAAAAAGGAATTTTGTGAGTTTGTTCTGATCAGCAGTGCATGACAATGCGTAAATATTAACTATTTGTCGGCCAGAACGTCTATCGAACGTATCCTATGGCCCTACCCTTTCCATCAACATTCCACAATATTCCGTAACACCTATGAGAGGTCGTAGAGTTCTCTGCATCTTTCTTAAGTATGTGTTCAATCAATCATCCTTTCCCATTCTCCAGCTTTCGCAAGGAAGTGGCCAAGACAGTTCTCGATTATTGGAGGATGCGTCAATCTTGTCTAAGAGTTAGAGGTTAGCCCCAAATATCTGAATCAGGTAACGGACGGGAAGGAGGTAATCCTCATACAATGGTCTAGGACTGTACCACCTACGAATTTGTGCGAAATGCTCAATGCTAATACTAATGCTAATAGATAGACAATAATTGGAAAGTCTCATTCCTTATTCATTTGGATCGAAGTGCAATTCTTACATGTTCCGATTAATCGCGGAGTAGCAACTATTGACATGCTATGCTAATAAGTTAGATCCAGTCCTCCAAAACCGAGGGTTGAAAAAAAATATCAAGTCACAGGATAATTTTGTCATCTATTTTCAATTTTTAGGGCACCCGAGGAAATCCAGCAATTGAAAATCTGATTTTAAATAGACACCCTGGTTGCATGCAAAAAGAATGAATAAGTTGTGTACAGTGATGCTTTTGAGTGAAATTCGTAAATAGACTTCCAAAGTAGCTTGCCCTTCCCTGATCGAAATCCTGGCTATGCCCAGAGGTGTTTTTTATTGTCGGAATTTTCTATAAGAATTGCTTTAAGAAGTCTTAAGAAAAAAATCTTTATGGATTGTTCCTAGAATATTTCTGAGTATTCTACCAGGAGTTCTTTGAAGAATTTTAACAAGGAACCCCCAAGAAATCTGACTTTGTGGTATTCCAAATCTTTCCTTCTCCTGATCTCCTGATATTCCAAATCTTTCGATAGATTTCTTCATTAGTTTTTGTACGAATTTCTGAGTATCTGTAAGCACCATTCCAAGATTATTTTTTTATTTCATGTCGAGTGAAATCTATCACCGATTGCACTAGAAACAACTTAATTGAATCTTTCAGTGATTTTTCCAAGAAATTTCAAGTACTCAAGTAACCAAATAGCTCTTTAATTCACTCTGCGTTCTAATATAGTGCTATTCTACTGCTGACATGCCCTATATTAGCTGTATAACAGTCCTAAAAAGTCAAAAAAGGGAATTAGCGGGCTAGTGATTACTTGGGTACTCTTTTGAACTTCTCAAAGGAAAATCCGTCAATGATAGCTCTTGCTTTTTTAATGGAGTTCTATAGTGATTAGTCCAAGAACTCTCTTGAACATATTTCTAGGAATTCTTTCGGGTATTTATGAAAATATTTTTCCATGAAATTTCCAGATGATTTTTCACGAACTTCTCTACGAATTCTTGTAGTAATTCGTCATTGGGTTCCTAATAATAGTTTAAAGTTTTCAGGCAGCATTTGTACTGAAGACCAATAGAAAAAAAAAATCAAAACTGGATACTTCAAAAATGTATATGAACTGCTCTTAAGGATTTTATTAAAATGTTTTCCAAATATCTTGATAAATTATGGCATGTCTTCCAATTCTAAGAGTGGAAGCCACTCTTCTCTAATATCCAACAAATGGAAGCCATGTCTTCCAACATGGCATCCCTGCCATGCCTACAATGGCCCAGTAATCTGTGCCAACGCCGTTGTCGCCATATGTACTGCTCTCGGCCGATCGATCCCGATATGTGTGCGTTGCATATTTACGATCCATCACCATCACTACCCCCATCAGGTGGTCCTCCGCGCGCGTAGCGTAACCCATCCAGAGGTCGTCGATTGGTGGCTTCGCCAATGTAGATTACTAGCAGTGGTGGGTGCTTACAACACGCGTCGCGCGATCATACAGCGATCGCGCACATATAGTGCTGGTTAAGGTGGACCATTTTTATATGAGAAAAAATAAACTGTAAAAATCTTAAGTTACACCCCCGAATTTGTTTATTTGATCCTCCTGAATCTACTCTAAAAATTTGAGTGAAATCCGTCAATTTTAAGGGTAGTTAAACGAATTTAAAATTTGGTATGGAGAAAACTTACCAAATATGTGGTAATACGGCTTCAATTACATTTTTAACCATAGGCGGCGCTGTAGTCGATCAATAAATTGATCGAAATCAGCGCCACCTATGGTTATAAGTGTAGTCGGACCCGTTTTTCCCCACATATCAGGATAAATTTTCCCCATACAAACTTCAAACTCGTTCCACCCTCAATTGAAGTTGATAGATTCCACTCAAACTTCCACCGTATCTCTAGGAGGTCCAAACAAACAAATTTCTAGAGTGTAACTTATGATTTTTGTAATTTGATCATTATGGGCCATCCTAGTGCTGGTATAAAAGCAGGGAGAAAGATACCGTCGGTCGTCCTCCGGGTGCACAACTCGGGGATATCATTTACACACTACCGTTATGTTTGTTTCGTATTCTCTGGGCCGGGGTGTGCAAACTTTGGAGGGTCGTTGTCGTCGTCATCGTCTTTGGTTCAAGCCTTTTTTCTTCAAGAAGGTTCGACAGACTGGGAAAGCAGAACTGCGTTGTGCAAAAGTTCCCTCCGCTGAGGCGGAGGCGGAGGCGGTTTGGAGTCGCAACTGGTTTGCATATGTGACCAAGTGTGGAGTGTTAGACGCTGAAGTAAGAAAGAATTTGTTGATTTCTACCACTTTTGCGTCATTTGGTGGAAAGATTCGATACTATCGTGGATGGTGTGTTTCATTGTTTTGCCCGTTCTTTGTGAAGGCATTCATTTTGAAGATTATCTTACCTTTCAGCTTTATTGTTTTTATTTCTTCTTATTCTCAACACAACCATCTAATGAAGTGCATGGTTATGCAAATCTCGAATTAAGTTAAATTAAAGTAATTTTTCAAATATAGTTTTTAGACTTATGTTTAACTTGAAAATAACTTTATGTTTGTAGATTGTTGATATCTTTCGTTGATTACTACACACTGTTATAATGTTATGGCTTACTGATTTTCAGCCATTAGATGATCCTTGACTGTTAACTAGATTTACTCATTCTCCAATAGTTGAGTATTGTTTAGGTCACGTCTTCGCCACGTCACATCCACTCTATTTAGCTTGAGCAGCAAACAACATTTTATTTTATTCGTGCCTTAGATGTGCTCAAAACCCATAAAACACAAACTATTCTCTACACCCCTCAGGAAGTCAGATAAACGGTTGACAAATCCTTGTCTATCATCAAGCTGATTTGTCATTCGTCAGTTACCACCTATATTGCTGAGATTTAGGCAAGAATTCCAATTCCCACGGGACTCTACATGATGGCCTGCTTATCAAACATAAAAAAATTGTCTGATACAATCTGACTAAGTGAATGTTGCGTTTTTAATTCGTGTCGGTGATCTCATAATGTTACTATTGAAAAAAAAAAATCGTTTCTTTTAATTTTCTGGTAAAGCCCTTAAAAAACGAATTGAATTGAAACCTAATTCATTGTTCTACCGCATGGGGTAAGTGAATATTTTCTTATATTATCCGTGTTACAATTCGTGTGAAATACAGGGCTGTTACAACAGGCGCGAATTTCGCGATTCTCGCGGATTTCGCAATTTTCGAGGATTTGTAGCGGATTTGGCCAGCCAAGCGCGAAAATCGCGGGTCGATAAAACTCTGTCGCGAAAATCGCGGATTTCCCAAATCATGCGGCAAAAATTGCAGATATATACATACATTCGTGATTTCATAATTAGGAAATTTCTATTTAAAACAGAAAATCCATGTCTTCTCCTTGAGAGCAGTAAAGTTCAGTTAAAATATTCACTGATATCGAAAATGTTGTTCAGGGATATATAAGAAGCAGTAACATTTTAACATTTTCATTTTATTTGGAGTAATTTTTCTCGAGGGTCGCTAGTTAATCAAGAGATAGTTACTCCCTAAATTCTTAATGACACTAATCTAAATGTTCTATTGATGTTTACGGCCTATAGGTTTTTGACTAATAGAAATAGAAAAATATACCGTTTAAATCCTGTGAGTTTGAAGAACATTTCTCTCACGTTAAAAATCTAAGAAAATACGCTAAGAAAAATCAGCACATTTGGCTTGATTTTCAAATATTTGAAATCAGAAATGTGTCAAATTTACTGATCATGAATGAATATAATATGTCAAGATATTAAATTGTGTAGGAATGCTAAATTTGTTCAGCTTGATTACAGAAATGCATGCCTTCAAAATTTGTGCGAATAATATGCGGACACTCTGGCTGAGTTTTGGCGCTGCAGTCAAGTTGGTTATCCTATGCAATTTTAGGATCAATAGAAAAGTTTATAACAATAGATAGCTCCGCAGTCAAATTAGGAGTTTTGTCAGTGAAGAGCATTGTAAATCTAGAAAATACAAATTACTTGAAGTTAATGGAAAGCAGCTCTGAAAATTGTATGTATAATTAATGCAATATTGGATGTAAATATAACTAAATAAAACTTTTGCAGGTTAAGCTGATCACCATAAAACCGTCTTACAATCTGTTTTGAAAACCAAATTTTTAAATTTGCAACTTTGGAAGACATTTTTGAACACCAATGAGTGAAAAAAATTTAAACACTCATAATGCAGCTTATATCAAAACTACTATTATTTTGAGCAATTTCACCTGGTGCTTAACTTTTCAACTGCACACTTAAAAAAATCTTTGAAATTTACGTCATATGTGCCCGACATTTTGAAGCAAGTAAAATGAAGTAAACTGAAGTCACAAATGACGTAAATTTTCCGTCACAATGGACTGAATATTATTCGAATCACTATATTTTTTTAGTCACATTGGATGTAATTTTACAAGAATGATGCATTTTTTAGTTCTAATGCCATCAAATTTAATACGTATGTAATATTATTTTTTTCTTAGTGTGCAATACTATGACAAATTTTGTGATAATAAAATTGAAGATATTTAGAGTTCTCTCTTATTTTAATATGGTTTTTACATTACCATAACAAGGAATACCACTTTTGTAACAATGTATAAACAGTCTAATTCCAGCTTCATTTTCGCAAAATTTACAAATAGGAAGTAGGCGTTGTGAAGCATTGCATTTGCCATCGAAAAGTGAATCATGTAGGAGACTGTTATAAAAGCATAAGGTAACTTTACTCTTAAATATTCACTATAAAATGACTATAGAAAGTAAGACGCTGAGATCGATCATAAGGGTACACTTGCTAGTTTGAGAAATTGTTGAACAGACAATGAAAGTGATATTTTTCTTTAAGGATATATAAACGTAAAGACCTGAAATTAACTAGAACTACTACTAAACAGCCAAATTTTGTTAAGACTTGACGACAATTGACATTTAAGACTTTAATCTTACGTAAAAGACAAGAGTAATCAGAATAGCATTTAAATGACAAAGTATTTTGAACCATTTCGACTAGACAGTGTTTGTAATGACACTACTACACTACTATTTCAAAAAATCTGATGGAGCTGCTGATTTGCACAATGCTTCCTTTTCTCAAAAGCAAGGAAATATTGGTATTTTTAAAAAAACTACCAAGTCACAATACTAATAAAAAAACAGTGTTCATATGGGCGCCATTGCCTAGTCCGTCTGAGTATTGGTCCTGGTAGAGGAGAAACTTGGCAAAAGCCAGACCGAGGGTTCAGCCTTGACAAGTTAATCTGTCAGGCAGCTCCAACTGAATACCATACAAAAAAAAAAAAATAATAAAATAAAAAAGAACATTATGTATAAAAATCGGCTTTCACTACTATTATTCTGAAATCCACATAGTTGAACTAAGTAGTTTACAAACTAATTTTTATAAAATTTTATAGCTTGCTGAAAAAATATAATAGGTAATTATCATAAAAACAAATTATAAAGATAAAAACAGTTTTCATACAATGAATGGCATGCATTTCAAACTTATTGTTTTACTGTCCACATCTCATAAATAAAACAATATTTTTTGCAACATTATTTTATAAAACAATATGATAGTGCTTGCCTATCCATGTATTTCATGGAAAAATACAGTATTGGCGATCTAATCTTATTAATGGCAATCTTTTCGCTCTCGACAACATCACCACTTAAACTATAGTGTGAACTTAGAAGAGAGAAAATTTCGAAATTTAAATAGCAATTTAAGGTTTTCTATGCTTTTAATTGACAATGTAAAATTATACGTTTTTCTTCTTAACTTAAGAATCTTAGGTTATCATTAAAAACTTCATTTTACATCTCCTATTGTATGCAAAGATCATATCGAATTGTGTTAAGCATAGTTGCAAACTAGGCCTCCTCTCTGCTTGTAGACACAACCATTAATTATTATTATTATTATTATTATTATTATTATTATTATTATTATTATTATTATTATTATTATTATTATTATTGTCTTTATTTAAGAGATTTTCAGCCCTAGGCTGGTTCATTTTTGTAACAGCCCTGGAAATACAGAAATACAGAACGTACTCAATTCATGAAAAATCAATTGTCAAAGCATTAAAGGCTATTAGAAATCATGAAATTTCTCAAAAAGAGGCGATAAAACATTACGATTTTACAGTTTGTGGAGTGGATTGAAAGGAAGATGTAGATTGAAAAGTTCCAATCTAAAAAAGTATATAGAAGTTCTTGGACTATCTTTGTTAATGGGCTGTTTCTATCCACACAGGCAATATTCTAAACACTGCTTTAAACAATTACGCTCCGAGAAGTGATTTTTTCGAAGGATCTATCCGACATCATATCCTTTTTATAAAATAATTGACAGGTTGAAATTCTACACAATAGAAACCAAATTGCTGTCCTTTTATGTTAACAATGTTGTAATTTAAATATTTTCATTGATTTGAACAAACATGACTTAACCAGAAAATAACAAATTGGAAAGAATAAAATGTTCCTCTTATGTAACGATGTAACTTAAATTTTGACCAAAGCTCTAGAAGGGAAGGCCAATATAAGAGTTCAAAAAGATAACAGAAAGAAGTGTTTTGGTCATTTTATTGGCCCGAGCAAGAAAATTGCTGAAATATACTTATCTAAAATATTTCATCTCAGAGAATTGCCAATACTTACTAGCTATTAAAGAGCTCTGCATAAGAGGTAAAATAACTCAAATAATACCTCCTTCATATTTCACAAACGCCAAACTGATTTCGACCTACAATAATTCTGTTCAATTTTCGAATTCCCATACAAAGTAAACCTTCTTCTTCTTCTTGGCATTTACGTCCTCACTGGGACAGAGCCTGCTTCTCAGCTTAGTGTTCTTATGAGCACTTCCTCAGTTATTAGCTGACAGCTTGCTTTGCCAAAGTTGCCATTTTCGCATTCGTATATCGTGTGGCAGGTACGATGATACTCTATGCCCAGGGAAGTCCAGGAAATTTCCATTACGAAAAGATCCTGGACCGACCGGGATTCGAACCCAGACACCTTCAGCATGGCTTTGCTTTGTAGCCGCGGACTCTAATCACTAGGCTAAGGAATGGGTCAAAAATTAGCACTAGGTTGAATATTGGCGCTCTTTCCCTGTTCGAATAGGTAGGGTAAAAGCACCAATTTTCGGCCTAGCACTAATTTTCGACCCATTTATACGATTTTGGCCTACTTTGTATCGAAAATTGGGACAGATTAGATTGAGAATTAGTGCTTTTCCTCTAGTCCTAAACTTAAGTAATATATGTCCGATTTACATGTAGAATTTAAATTTTTCAATACAGTACCTTCCCAATTTTGGCAATACCCACTTTTGTCTACCCCTGATTTGAGAAACACGCGTTTTCGGCAACAATTTCTCCCCGATGTTGGCAACACGTTGATAAATATTTGTAATTGATTATTTAGTACCGGAACTTACCATTTTGACTTAAAACAATGTAAAAATAAATCAAACTGAAAATAGTGGTGAACATTGCGAGCAAAGAAGGGTAGTTTGAAACATATTTATACGTAGAGCTTATTTTCTCCAAAATTATTGCTTATCTTTAGGAGATTTCTTGAAGCATGTAACCCGTATTGATTATTGCTACATAGTTTAATTTATTGAATTAAACGTATTTCATGATTCAAAAAATTTGCCGAAAGTCTGGAAATGTTTTCACGTTCTTTTGTAAGCTTTTATTTTGTTTTAGATGTTTCTGGAGAAATTTCAGCAAGAGTCTTAGCAGAAATCTAAGAGAAACTTTAGCAGAACTATTTATAGTAAGTTCGGCAGAATTTTAGGGTTTTAGGGTGAATATAGGATTCAATCATGAAACTATTCTAAAAGTGATTCACAAGTTCTTGTTAAAAATTCTACGGAAACAGATGACATCTATGAGATTTCCTTCTTTGCGTCGCATTTATACCAGATTGATGTTTTTTCGAACAGTCGAGAGTTGTTTTGATCATATCCTTGCAACAGGTAAATAGTGGCATCTCACCAATTCGTGAATTTCACCTTAAAACTTTTACTGCACATGACAATGAAAGTTTGAGTTCACCCAGTGTTCTGCGAGAAGAAGAGAATGCTCGTTACAATTTCTCAAATTGTTACCGCATTATATCTGACATTACTTTTACGAATTCATCTCCATTAATGTTACAAAAAATCACTTAGACGCGAGGTCGGAATTTTTATCCGTACTTGTGCCGTTGTTGATTCTACTAGAAGCAACAATTCTCGAAGTTCTTGGGAGGAGACTCTTTTGCTGGACATTCCAGCCATGAATTTCTCTAGCAGCCCATTGCACATTGTTCTGAGATTTTCAATAAATGTGCCAAAATTGCATTTAAAATCAACTAATTCATCCACCATATCATTCAGAAACCTTTCTAAAAATTTCGCCAATACGACAGATTCTCATCACGATTTATTTTTTCAATAAATTCGTTCCATCCAAACATTTAACGAAAATTTTCTCGGATTTGGGATATTAGTAACGTTAGAATTGCCTTAATGCATTTTTATAACAATTGCTCCTTCAATTCTTTTTTTTTTCTTTTAAAATTGTTAGAATTCCTCAAGAAGTTTTTCTATCAACAATGTTTGGAATTTTATCAGCAAATACTTATGTATTTATTTGTTATAAATTATTTCTTGAGTTTACAGTAACCTGTTAATAAAACTTACAGGGAGTTCAATCTGTCACGTGAAATTTGAAAAATATGTTAAAATAATTCAATGTCTTCATGGTTATTCAACAATTGAAATCCAAAAAATGCAAGAATATGTTGTACGCAACTTGGTACAGAGCTCTAAGTAAATTTACGACTCTCGTTACAAAAATCGTCATTTTCTACCTTGTTGTGCGAACTATTCTGGCAGTTTCGTTGTTCCAGTGTTAAAAAAAAATCAAAAATGCCAAGATCCGACAGAAAAAATAAAACAAACAAACACTGATTGCAGCGCGATAATTTATGAAAGCTCCCACTGTTTTCAACTTAAAGTTGTCCCACCTTTTTTTTGCATACTTGACACACCTGTTACTTGATTACCAAAATTAGGCAATTAAAAGAGTCGTAAAAAATTCCCAGCACGATCTTGACCGATCCCGTATTCGAAACCAGCTATTTCAATAAGGTCTTTCCTTGAAGCTGCACGTTTCGGCTCTAGAACAGTTGCAAGTGGTCACCGCTATAAATTAATCAACCTCTCTGATTTGGCAACATAAAATTCACGCCTTGTTGCCTAAATCGGTAAGGCACTGTAGTAGTGTTCTAATACTTCAAGCAGCCCTCAATACCTCATTTAGGTATTTTCGATTGTTTTGAACAATATAATTAGTTAAATCCAATTGAGGTGTAGTCAATACCTGGACTACTGAAGTATTTCTAACAGGGTTCTGAATTTTCGTATCAATGATGCGAAATCTACGATTTTTCGCACGTAAGGAGAATGTTTTTATCTCTTCCTCACGTGAACATCTTTTATCGCTCACACTAATTTTCCCTGGAGCTACAATGAAGGATAACCGAAAATCACTACACTCTAGGGATAATTTATTTTTCACTCCATCATAATTTCGCTCACCAACTGCTCCCGAGAATTATCACTATGGGGATAAACAAAAACTAGTGCCGGCGACGGGATTCGATCCTAGAACATTGCTAAAAACAACCGCGATGCGTGCACGCTATTCATGCTACCACACCAACTTGACGTGAGGTGTGGTTTATTTGGTGCATAAAAGCAACTGCTGCTCGTGACTATGGATACAGGAAAAGTTCTCCATGGATCGGAGAAAGAGAAAACAAACCACTCACAGCTGCGGAAATGTGTAATTATCTATTTTCGCTTCGTTTTGTGGACGGATAAAATCGCAAGGCAGCTTATCGCTGAAAATTGCTTTGAGGGATAAATCCATTATCGTGAGAGTGAGTGAGAATTCGGAAGCCTGATTTCTAATGATTGTATGATACAAAAACAGGAATTAAATCCTGAGAAAGTTGAGAGAATCTCTTACGTATCGCTCTCTGTAACTATCATAATATGCAGCATATTATGAGAGACTGTTTGTCGTATACTGCTACAACTTTGAACGGATCGAGAGGATAGCAGTGCATGATGAAACCCCTCTAAGCAAGCTTAATAAGGGATTGTTTTTCGTGTCAGTAAAGTAAAACATCTACCACCAACGGTAAACAAGCGAGAAAAATGGATTTCATCATGGTTCTCTCTTTGGAGCTCTCGTTCGTTGCTCCTGTTTATCAGACTTGTTACAACTTGGGCAAAATTTCCGATCATGGACCGCAACGGATGGGATGTTTTTCTTCGCTTGCTTTGATCGTGCTTCAAAATCAAATAAGAGCGACTTCTGCAATGTTTGTGCCAACATATTGTGTTTTGGATGTTTTTTGATGAAAATTTAGTGTGTATTTTTCTACAAACAAAAGTTCATGGCTGGTGTAAAGTATGCCTGCCATATTTTGTGTTTCAGGCAGCGAAATTTTGTTCCACACTAGATTTGAACTCTTGCCCGACCGATAGGGCAAAAGTATGGATTTCGGTCCCCCACTGTATAAGTGCTGGTTATGCGTTTCTGCTTGGATATGTTCACCAAGACGATATTCCCGCCTAAAATTCCAAAACTTCGATTCAATGCATCAGTGTCAGACGTTGATGAGAGATGTGAAAATATGTTTGGAACCCCTGGGAAAATATTTGTTAGATTTTACAAAACTTTTACTTCTGATTAGATCTAGATCTGGATCTCAATGAAAATCCCATGACAGCTTTCTTGGAAAATTATTAGCGAAGTTATGCTTCAGTTTATTAACATTACTTCAACCTATTATTATCGAATTCCTCACAAGATAAGGTAGATTCCTATCTTTGAGACATGCTTAAAATATGAGGGAATTTATAAAAAAATGAGCTGGAGTCTTATAAAAGCTGCTTGGTCAGTTCTTCTTGACATTTTCATCTGAATGGACCCGAGATATCCAGCAGACACTTAGTAGAATGTAGATAAATTGTAAAATGATCGATAGGTTGTTGACAAGAAATTTAATGGAGTATTTGAAAAATCTTAATGAACTTCTTTTGAGAGAGGTTCTTGGAAGATCCTTGTTAGAAGAATTCTCAGATTTCAAATGATCAGCCTAGGGCCATGCATAACGCATCATACCATCAAAGAAATCTCATCTATACTATAATCTATACTATAATATCAGCATATGTTCTATAAAATGTCAATATTCTGTCTGAATTTTTAATAACCTCTAGGCCCACACGGCAACCCTTGCACCCCCAGTAGTTGTGCCTATGGTTTTCATACAGGATGACCTATATCTGGTAAGCTATACGACATTCCCGTACATTAAACAAATAGACCACCACCTACTCACAACCTTCAAAAACTTACAGCCCAACCCTCTCATCTTCACTGACTCCACCTTACGAGTCGATCGTACGTCTCGCAGTAGCTTGTTTAATCGATTCCACAATTTATCCATACGAAAAGAACAACAGTTACCGTTTTTTTATATATCCATTGGACTCGTTTTCACTCGGGTGCATTTCGGGAAATTCCCCAACTGATCCCTGGGACTGAATAGTTGTCGACGTCCTCCCTCCCTGCTGTCGTCGGTCGTGGCGATTGACTTTTTGCAATTGTTTGGTTTGGCCGTACACGTACTCTTGCCCGAACGTCCTACACACCATACTGCCCATGAAAGCATAAGTGTCCCATTTGGGAAAAAACAGGCATTGAAAAATAGCGCTTAAGGTTTGAAGTTTGTCTTTTCACTGAATATTCATACTTTTCTGGTACATTTATGTATTGCATATTCATTTAGCACAAACACACAAATAACTTTTTTGCTTTTGGTGATCAGCCAAAAATATTGAACTTAACACAATTCACATTTTGCAGTTGCTATTTGGGTTGAAAGTTCATATAGAGACTGTTATGCCTTTATTTTTCATACTGGAACTGCACAAACTTCATAATTTTGCATAACATTTACAAACATAGTGTATCAACTGCAAAGTTATACATCCAGAAGTCGCATGAGAATTTTATATAGAAAGTCGTTTACTTGTGTAAATCACACCCGCACAAAACGGTAATTGAAATCGTTTGATTCATGAGTGTCCTCGTATAAAACGCTATTTTCCGAGTATATCAGAACATTTTATTTCGTTCCGTATATACGTACAAAGTAAGTCGAATCAATTCGCAGCAGCTGTCAGATCAACTTTGTTGTCATGATTTAAGTCGCATAAGTTTAAAAATTATTTCACAATAAAAATCAATTCACTCGCATTGTATGCCATTTTTCAACATATATAACATGCACCTATATCGCCTCCACTTTTATACGTATAAGGCCTTTTGATGACAGCTTATGCGGAATCTTTGCACATATAAGCATCGTATATCGCAAAAGATGGTTTTGTTATACGTGTATTCTGGTTGTCTAGAATATTTAACCATGAACAATGCGATGACAAAAAGTGTCTCATGTGTTCACAAGGGACAGTTATGCTTTTATGGGCAGCATACGAGTCCGGCAATCAACCAGCTGATCGTTTTGCCAGGCGACGTCGACTATACACATTGTTGTTTTGTCAGAGGCCCCACCAAAATTGGGGTCACCGTGCAGAGTGTGTCTTGCTTGGCTTCGAACAGCGTGCAAAACTTTTATGGTTGAATAGAGGTATAGGTGCTAAGTATCACGGTGTAGTTGTAGGTTGTAGGCAGGCAAGTTAAGTTGTCGCGTCGCGGCTGATTGAGAGGCAATTTTTTATTCACTTTCTCGTTTAGCCGTCGCGAGCTCAGGGGCCAACAGGGAGCGTAATGAAAGATGAAGGTTTTATGACTACGATGATGAGGGTGAATCGCTTTACCAGGTGTAATCCGTGTGCTGAGAATCATTCGCAAAGATTGAGCATCCAAAAAGGCGTGTACGTTTTCACCGACCATTGACTTGAACTTACCTAAAACCGAAGTTCATCTCCGATCAAAAGGTTAAAAACTACAATGCGGAACCCAGTTACGGCAGGGCTGGTAGCAGGTCTCTTTTTAGAGACTTGGCCACTGTTTTAATACAAGTCTCTAAGAAGCCTCTGTTTATAATGGAAAGGCTGTATTTTTTTTAACCAAAGTGATCTCTAAAGTCATTTTTTCCATCAAAGGAATAAAATAAGGTGTAAATGATAGAGGCTCCAGGGATATCTTCAGTGACTCTTATGCAATTTTTATCCATATTTTTCAGGAGCTCCATCTCAGAATCTATGAAGAAAAGCTTCAGGAATTCTTCTAATGATTTCTTCTGAAATTTCTTCTGCAAGGTATTCGAAAACGCTTCTTGGCAATTCCTTTAGGTATTTTCGTCAAGAAACCCCACGCAACTACCTCCAGTAATTGTATTATATATTTGTTCAGACATTTTTATATACAGTGAAACCTCCATGAGTCGATATTGAAGGGACCATCGACTCATGGAAATATCGAGTTATGGAACAGCAATCCTTTGGAAAGCTGCTTCTAGGGACCATCATAGTAACCATGAAATTTTGTTTTTAGTATGGTTCCATGAGTCGATATCGAGTCATGGAACATCGACTCATGGAGGGATCACTGTAGATGCTTTCAAGAAGTCATAGTCGCTACCAGCCCTGCGCGTTACGGTAGATCCCCGCGACGAAGACGTGCGACATACTTAGCACATGCCAAGTGCCAATCAGCCTACCAAATATGTACGACGCACGAGAGGCGCTGAGGCTACCCCGTATCAATGATTCAAAGCAGGTATTCCCAAAATGTCAAGAGATACGGATCACGGTACAATCCGAAACGGATGGTGTCAAAATTAGCCGCCGCACAAAAAAAGTGTGAAATCGTGTGGATTTGTCACCTCTCAAGTGCTGTTGAGGAACAAATCTTGCCGCCAAGATGCTGCTGACTGTGGTGATGTGATGAAGAGTGACACTTGCTCTCGTCCGAGGAAGTCCTTGAACGATTTTTCACGCATAGTCATCGGTTTGTGTTTTGTTGATTCGGGGTTCTGCGCGTTTGCCGGTTCCAGTTCCTGTTCCGTACGCATTGAAGCACTTTTGTCAAACGATTCAGTAGTGGAAGGCGGTATGCACGCAGTTTTGGAAGATAATCTATTTAATTATTCAAATTGCTGTCTAAAACGTTTGGATCGCTTCCGAGATGGTTGAATGATGGGGATGCAAACAAACTGGTTCACTGACGAAAATAAAGTTGTTTGCCAGAATGTTTAGGAGTTTATCGCTGAATCAGGTTCTCCCGGTTTGGTTTTTGATTCATTTTTGCATAGTAACAAAGAGCAGTTTCCTTTTCTGAATCGTAATTTTCAAGAATGATAGAACACATCTGCCTAATCACATATTATTGACAACCATCCTTGGTTTCTTTTGAGTAAGCAGGCACTAAAACATTTTTTTGGACGTGCATTTCATTAAAAAAAAACTAATAAATTGGGCCCCACGTTTGGGCGCCAATGTTACAAAATAAAATAGGGACAAATCGTACAATAAACAAGTAAACAAATTACAACTGTATACTAACATTTGTAATGTTCTTTCTGTATCTTGTGACTGAAAACCATTGTTTCAACCCAACGGGATGACGTACTATTCATTGCTCCAATAAACAATCTCACTAAGTTTGACAATAGGTACTCAGGCCATTTTGACAGGCAAGAGAAGGAATAATTTTCCTACCCGTCTTTGTCTTGCGGTGAAACTGTTGTTTCTAGAAAATTGAATAGAAGGACAGGGAATTTTGTTCTTAAAAACTGAGTTGATAGGGTTTTGTTCTACTTCGTCGTAAGCGCTATTATTCGTCGTATCAAACTTTAAATGTTCCACTACGGGCGGATATTCAAACTTACCTGGTACATAGATTCATTATCCAAGTGTAATTTTGTGAAAGCTGTTATGGTTTGTACACTTGTACACCAAAAATGCAATAAAACTACTGTATTTCGGTAAATAACTTCAGTTCAATTATCCACTTTGCACTTTTTCGCCGAAATCGCATGGACGAACACGATTTGAGAAGAAATGCTTAGCGATCGACTGAGCCACACCCACTTTCCAACACAAGTTTCTTCCCGCCCCCGTGGGTGACTTACTTCTCCGGGAACTTATTTTCACTATGGAAAACCTTCGTACTTCGTCACTGAAGGATTTCATTCCAATCACACGCCGTAAAACTTCAATAAATCACCAAATTTTACGAAAATTTCCTCAACCGCCGCGTATAATTGAAAATGTAAACAAAGTTCAATCCGTCGTACTGAGAAAAAAAGTTTTTTTCTCGACGCTCGACGTAAAAATACGGTTCCTTTGATTGTGTTGTTTTCGCTGTACTGTGAGCAAATGCCATTATTGTATGGTCAAAAGGAATTGTGTGAATATGTTTGTGCTGAATTTTGATGACGAACAATTAATTTTGAAGGAAATTAGTATATTCCATCATGCTGAAGAATGGAGGGAGATGCCCGTAGATCTATATATTCTAGTAAAACATTTTATTATAGCGTTGATATGTTGTGTTTTAACCATTCAATACACACAGTGAGCCGTAAGCTGTGAGACGAATCTGCGAACTGTTTGCGACGGAGTTGAAAACGATACGACGGACTGAGAATACGGTAAGATGCATTTTCTTTGCATTATTTCCAAAAAGAGATCAAGATTTTATCAAAATGTTATTGAACAATGCTAAAGCCGTTTTGAGAAAGAATTGTTTGGCATCGGATTGTATCAGCATCATTCACTGCAATACTGGGAAAATTGCAGTTCTCACTGACCAATGCTTAATACGATGGATACTAGCACATCACCCTACCTTATTATTGAACCACCGAAAAAGTTACTAGAAACGTCATTGGACAACTTCTTAGAGAATTCCCTGAATAAGAACTCCCTGAATAAGAACTCCCTGAATAAGAACTCCCTGAAGGATTTTGTTGAGGAAAATGTGTTGTGATTTCTGGATCAATTATTGGAAAAAAAAACTCGAGCAATATTTTTAAGAATCTCTGAAAGAATTTTAGCTTTCGGAAAAAGCAAAAAACAATCTTCTGGAAATCCCAGGAAGAAACGTCTATAAATTCCTAGACAAATCCCAAGGGACGGTGTACGAAGAATCTACGAGAGAATATTCTGAGGAATCTTTGACTTAATAATTATTCATCCTTCACACGTATTCAGAAACATTTCTTCAAATTGCAAAAAATAGAATTTTTGGAAAAAAAAAATCATTTGCATTGTCCAAAGTACCAAAGTGGTCATCCAATAGGGTCCTAAAGCCCTGTCCCAATTTTAGTGCCAAACGCTTAAGTTTAGGCCAAAAACACATATTTACTCAATTTTCTAATGTTTTTCGTTGGTTTAAGCCCAAAAACATTTTTTTTAGATTTTGTCACATCCTTTGGCTTAAACTCATATTTTTGGGTGTATTTTGTTTTACGTGTCCCTTACGAAATGTCAGATAGGAACAACCCCAGTGGTCGAACTAAAACCCCCTGTGGTGTTTTTGTCGACTAAGCGAACGTCAAACATGATCAACAGTGTCAAGGTTCATTTATGGACCAAATTTTTAAATTAAAGTTTAAACATGATATAGCCATTATTTGAGCGGGAAAAATTGCTAAAGTAGTTACAGTAACATGCTTTCTCGTGTTATTAAATAAAACAAGATTTCATTAAAAATTTTAAGACTCAATTGAAAAAACCACGAAGATTCGATTGCCATGATATTAATCCAAAGACAAATTTCACGAAAAGCGTTTGCATTTCCTTTCATGCTATGATGGCTGTCATGGGGACAAAAGGCATTTCACGCCACGGTTTCGATCCCTGCATCACCCAAGTGTTCGGGTTCGACCCGGCAAAACCAAATCCGATTTCAATTTTCTATAGAAGTGTAATTTTACCGCAAACTGCTGCACCGAACACGCAAATCAATATTCAAAACGCAACTTCGGTGGTTTGACGAACTGACGGACGGACGGTAAGGGATATGGTTGTTTCCCATCGCATCGGTTATGTGGTGTTCGTCTGTTGGCAAAATGGCAAAAGACAAAGCAGTAGGAGACAATGCACGCACGCACCCACCCAAAGAGAAGAACAACCGACAGCAAAATCCATCGTCGAATGCAAAAAAAAAAACAGCACCAGATCATAAAGCATTCAACAGTTGTTTTGGTTTTAGCGGCAGAAAATTGCATAAATTGTCGTGGTTGTTACCAGCGCCGGGTAGGGTAGAAACACCGGTTTTGGTCATGTCGCCAGTTGTTGCCGTACCCAAGTAACCAAAAAGCATAATATTTCGAACCTACGTTCTAATTTAGGGCTAAAGTACAGCTGACATACCCTGTGTTAGCCCTATCAGCCTAAAAATGCAAAACTAACGGGCATGGAACCCTTCATGTTCATTTACTTTATAGTTTCAACAGACAAACACCTAATCTGGCTAGGGTAATCAATGTGTCTGGCGAATTCATAAACTGAAGTTATATATCCGTCCGAAAGTGGTTATGGTGGTCTATATTGGCCAACTAGTTTTTAAACGCAAAAAAAAGGTTTCCGCTCAAAACCAATATTATTCATGTATAATAATCAATCCTTAGCTTCCATTTTACGTATTTCCAGTACATATAGGGCTCTTCATATATGTTTTAGAAACACTTGTTGTCTTAGCTGCCCAAAACCAGTGCTTCTACCCTAATGTTGCCTGCGGAAACAGACTTCAATCGACGACAACTCCGGCGTAGAGGAGGACAATTTTGCACACAAATTTATGCGTGCCGGAGACATGTGTTTTGGGCTTTGGAGGAGCCCCGGCAATACTTTGTGGGAGGCATCTCTCGCTGTGGCGATGTGGATATCTTAAACCACAAAGACTAATCGCAGCGGTACCCACCATGTGGCGAGTTTTGAAATGTCGACCAAGGTGGTTGTGGTGGATTAATGACTTCTTTTTGTATTCAGAGTCATTTCCTTTTGTCAAACTTTTTTGTAAAGTGCAATTGAAATATGGACCACAAAAATACCCCACCTAAGTTCATCACGGTGGTTTGCTTCCAGTAGAAGGAAAACCTCAAAAACATCAATTATCATTTTCGTAACTGCACTCGCTTTGTCATGGTCGTAGCCAGAATTTGCACCCTTTGCATCGTTATTGAATAGTTATTCTATTTTTTTGATGAAACATAACACTATGAAGGATTTAATTATATCGTCTAAAATTTCTTCGAAATAAATTCCATCAATATTTTTTCTAGTAATATAACCTTTGAAATAAATCCAGGCCTCCTTCAAATATTTTTTCCAAATATTCTGCCAAGGAATTCTACAGACATTTTCCCATAAACTTTTCTTGGGAGAAATTTTCCATCATTATGTTTTATTCTCGAAGAACGATCAAGGAACTCTTTTAAAGATTCTTATAAGTACTCGCCTCAACCGATTTCTTCAAATATCTAGCTTTGATTCGGAAAATGAGTGCTTGCAGATGCCTAAGGGGGAGCCTTATCACAACTTTCGTGAAATCTCGTACCAGATACGCTGTTGAGACAACTTAATCATGGCGATTTCCTTATGGGTTTGTGAACTACAATGCACAGGGTTTTTTTTTGCCGATTTCGTCATCGAAATAACATAGCGCCTAAAGCGTTGATTTTAGTGGAATAGTTTGTTCAGAGAAGTTTCTGGATTTGTAAAAGCGCTTTTTTTGCCACTAGAGGCCAGGTTATTCTCCTAATTGTGAAATAAAAAAATATTTTTGTGTGGCATGATTAAGATAGACGGTTGTTGTCTTCAGTAAAGTTGTAGCACAGGTTAATTGAATATTTGTCGAAGACACCAAATTTCTATCTCATTTTCTCATTTTATCTTAAACCCCCTAAAAATCAAAAATTTTAATCTAACATTATGAACATTGTTTATGGCTTCTACAAAGTTGTTTAACTACCATAACTACATGTTTTGAGGATCATTGCTACTTGCTATCTTTTATGGTAAATTAGTTATTATTTCACTAATGGTTAAATAGGTATCGATTTTTATGGGGATTTTTTCGACTGATAGCATTAGTTTTTTTTACTTCAAATGACAAACCATTTGGTTGAAAGCGGTCTATTGATTGTTATGTAAAAACAAGTTAAACCATAAAAATGCATTTCTCGCGTAACTTTCCAAAACGTAAGACATGTAAACAAATCGAGATTGTCATTAAAAAGCAATCGTTTTGCAGCACTAGAACACTCAAGCTTGCTGTGTACTATAACTGAAACAAAATGACCGAAGTGAATGTCCAATGTAACAATGAACCGATGCACGAGATCACTAGTCTGACGTTTGAGCGGTGCCAAATTCACTCGTTGCCATGGTCACGGCACCGCTCAAACGTTAACGGGTGAACTCGTGCACTGGTCCATTGGACTCTGCACTGTTTTGATTTTGCATGGGATTTTGACGTTTACTGGCCTTGTTATTTATTAATTTCACAGAGGAGTGAAACAGACCGAATGATTTTTGTGCAGAGCGCCATTGTTGAAACAAAAGGACCTATGTGATTCATCCTATGTACACATTTTTGATAAAAACGTCCTATCCTATGTTTTTTGTAGATTTCCACTGCAATTTATCAATAGATTGTCAAAATGTCCGTTCTTACGTTAAACTCTATTACACTGCTTCCCCCTGCAGCCAAAACCTTGGGAAAAACATGTTTAAGTTTGATATATTTTCACAACTTTCAAGCTCGATTTTCTCGAAATGTATGAATTGTCAGTTATCTGTCAACTTTGACAGGTACTGGCACCGTTGTTTCCAGATTTCCCGAAGGAGGGAAAGAGAGCGATTTTCTGATGACAGGTAAACAAATTGAAAAAAACAAATAAAAATGATAAATCATGTGGTAATAACGAATGGCACAACTAACCTGCAATCATATTCATACCTGTTTGGTGAATTTGCCATTTTTCAACAGTCCGCACTGAATTTACGGAGTTTGTAACAGTTATAGCAGAATTCTATAATTTGCACTGATGTTAAAGCTCTAATTCATGTCACAGTTTTTATGTCATATCAGCAAATACTTTGTCTGCACTAGTAATAATGAAATGTGCATTCACTGTATAATTGATAGTAGAAATGCTATTTACTAGTTTTGCTTCAATGCCATAGAAGAATTGATGTAACACGAAAGGGATTTTTCATTAACTGCAGTGTTGGATAAACGATTTACAACTTGTTCAATTTTCCATACAAAAAGAACAAATTTGGTATGCTAGATCGCAGTTATTTATGGACCGATTTAAAAAAATTTCCACAGCACATTAGACATGCACTTGAATTTCAATATATATTTTTGGGTGATTTTTACAATCACGAGTTTCAAAGTAATAACGGTTCGTCTAAAATCAAAAAACTTTCGAATGTTTTGTGCAATACTGTATGTTGCGTATCGCGAGATTTTGATAAAAACGAGGACGTAACATGGTAGCGTCACATATAATAGTTGCGTGACAAACAAATAGCACCACTCACAAATCACGTAACGCTCTATGGAGAGTCAAACTATGGGCCATTAACTACTGAAACATAAATAAAAATACATTTCAATGCAAAATGCATTCCATAGGTAAGGGAGTAGATTTCTTTCTCTTGGCATTAAGTTCCAACTGGGACAACGCCTGCTTCCATGTTTTTATGAGCACTGCCACAGTTATTAACTGAGAGCTCTCTTCTATGAAGCTATCACTAGTGACAATTTCTCAAAAAGAGGCGATAAAACATTACGATTTTACAGTTTGTGGAGTGGATTGAAAGGAAGATGTAGATTGAAAAGTTCCAATCTAAAAAAGTATATAGAAGTTCTTGGACTATCTTTGTTAATGGGCTGTTTCTATCCACACAGGCAATATTCTAAACACTGCTTTAAACAATTACGCTCCGAGAAGTGATTTTTTCGAAGGATCTATCCGACATCATATCCTTTTTATAAAATAATTGACAGGTTGAAATTCTACACAATAGAAACCAAATTGCTGTCCTTTTATGTTAACAATGTTGTAATTTAAATATTTTCATTGATTTGAACAAACATGACTTAACCAGAAAATAACAAATTGGAAAGAATAAAATGTTCCTCTTATGTAACGATGTAACTTAAATTTTGACCAAAGCTCTAGAAGGGAAGGCCAATATAAGAGTTCAAAAAGATAACAGAAAGAAGTGTTTTGGTCATTTTATTGGCCCGAGCAAGAAAATTGCTGAAATATACTTATCTAAAATATTTCATCTCAGAGAATTGCCAATACTTACTAGCTATTAAAGAGCTCTGCATAAGAGGTAAAATAACTCAAATAATACCTCCTTCATATTTCACAAACGCCAAACTGATTTCGACCTACAATAATTCTGTTCAATTTTCGAATTCCCATACAAAGTAAACCTTCTTCTTCTTCTTGGCATTTACGTCCTCACTGGGACAGAGCCTGCTTCTCAGCTTAGTGTTCTTATGAGCACTTCCTCAGTTATTAGCTGACAGCTTGCTTTGCCAAAGTTGCCATTTTCGCATTCGTATATCGTGTGGCAGGTACGATGATACTCTATGCCCAGGGAAGTCCAGGAAATTTCCATTACGAAAAGATCCTGGACCGACCGGGATTCGAACCCAGACACCTTCAGCATGGCTTTGCTTTGTAGCCGCGGACTCTAATCACTAGGCTAAGGAATGGGTCAAAAATTAGCACTAGGTTGAATATTGGCGCTCTTTCCCTGTTCGAATAGGTAGGGTAAAAGCACCAATTTTCGGCCTAGCACTAATTTTCGACCCATTTATACGATTTTGGCCTACTTTGTATCGAAAATTGGGACAGATTAGATTGAGAATTAGTGCTTTTCCTCTAGTCCTAAACTTAAGTAATATATGTCCGATTTACATGTAGAATTTAAATTTTTCAATACAGTACCTTCCCAATTTTGGCAATACCCACTTTTGTCTACCCCTGATTTGAGAAACACGCGTTTTCGGCAACAATTTCTCCCCGATGTTGGCAACACGTTGATAAATATTTGTAATTGATTATTTAGTACCGGAACTTACCATTTTGACTTAAAACAATGTAAAAATAAATCAAACTGAAAATAGTGGTGAACATTGCGAGCAAAGAAGGGTAGTTTGAAACATATTTATACGTAGAGCTTATTTTCTCCAAAATTATTGCTTATCTTTAGGAGATTTCTTGAAGCATGTAACCCGTATTGATTATTGCTACATAGTTTAATTTATTGAATTAAACGTATTTCATGATTCAAAAAATTTGCCGAAAGTCTGGAAATGTTTTCACGTTCTTTTGTAAGCTTTTATTTTGTTTTAGATGTTTCTGGAGAAATTTCAGCAAGAGTCTTAGCAGAAATCTAAGAGAAACTTTAGCAGAACTATTTATAGTAAGTTCGGCAGAATTTTAGGGTTTTAGGGTGAATATAGGATTCAATCATGAAACTATTCTAAAAGTGATTCACAAGTTCTTGTTAAAAATTCTACGGAAACAGATGACATCTATGAGATTTCCTTCTTTGCGTCGCATTTATACCAGATTGATGTTTTTTCGAACAGTCGAGAGTTGTTTTGATCATATCCTTGCAACAGGTAAATAGTGGCATCTCACCAATTCGTGAATTTCACCTTAAAACTTTTACTGCACATGACAATGAAAGTTTGAGTTCACCCAGTGTTCTGCGAGAAGAAGAGAATGCTCGTTACAATTTCTCAAATTGTTACCGCATTATATCTGACATTACTTTTACGAATTCATCTCCATTAATGTTACAAAAAATCACTTAGACGCGAGGTCGGAATTTTTATCCGTACTTGTGCCGTTGTTGATTCTACTAGAAGCAACAATTCTCGAAGTTCTTGGGAGGAGACTCTTTTGCTGGACATTCCAGCCATGAATTTCTCTAGCAGCCCATTGCACATTGTTCTGAGATTTTCAATAAATGTGCCAAAATTGCATTTAAAATCAACTAATTCATCCACCATATCATTCAGAAACCTTTCTAAAAATTTCGCCAATACGACAGATTCTCATCACGATTTATTTTTTCAATAAATTCGTTCCATCCAAACATTTAACGAAAATTTTCTCGGATTTGGGATATTAGTAACGTTAGAATTGCCTTAATGCATTTTTATAACAATTGCTCCTTCAATTCTTTTTTTTTCTTTTAAAATTGTTAGAATTCCTCAAGAAGTTTTTCTATCAACAATGTTTGGAATTTTATCAGCAAATACTTATGTATTTATTTGTTATAAATTATTTCTTGAGTTTACAGTAACCTGTTAATAAAACTTACAGGGAGTTCAATCTGTCACGTGAAATTTGAAAAATATGTTAAAATAATTCAATGTCTTCATGGTTATTCAACAATTGAAATCCAAAAAATGCAAGAATATGTTGTACGCAACTTGGTACAGAGCTCTAAGTAAATTTACGACTCTCGTTACAAAAATCGTCATTTTCTACCTTGTTGTGCGAACTATTCTGGCAGTTTCGTTGTTCCAGTGTTAAAAAAAAATCAAAAATGCCAAGATCCGACAGAAAAAATAAAACAAACAAACACTGATTGCAGCGCGATAATTTATGAAAGCTCCCACTGTTTTCAACTTAAAGTTGTCCCACCTTTTTTTTGCATACTTGACACACCTGTTACTTGATTACCAAAATTAGGCAATTAAAAGAGTCGTAAAAAATTCCCAGCACGATCTTGACCGATCCCGTATTCGAAACCAGCTATTTCAATAAGGTCTTTCCTTGAAGCTGCACGTTTCGGCTCTAGAACAGTTGCAAGTGGTCACCGCTATAAATTAATCAACCTCTCTGATTTGGCAACATAAAATTCACGCCTTGTTGCCTAAATCGGTAAGGCACTGTAGTAGTGTTCTAATACTTCAAGCAGCCCTCAATACCTCATTTAGGTATTTTCGATTGTTTTGAACAATATAATTAGTTAAATCCAATTGAGGTGTAGTCAATACCTGGACTACTGAAGTATTTCTAACAGGGTTCTGAATTTTCGTATCAATGATGCGAAATCTACGATTTTTCGCACGTAAGGAGAATGTTTTTATCTCTTCCTCACGTGAACATCTTTTATCGCTCACACTAATTTTCCCTGGAGCTACAATGAAGGATAACCGAAAATCACTACACTCTAGGGATAATTTATTTTTCACTCCATCATAATTTCGCTCACCAACTGCTCCCGAGAATTATCACTATGGGGATAAACAAAAACTAGTGCCGGCGACGGGATTCGATCCTAGAACATTGCTAAAAACAACCGCGATGCGTGCACGCTATTCATGCTACCACACCAACTTGACGTGAGGTGTGGTTTATTTGGTGCATAAAAGCAACTGCTGCTCGTGACTATGGATACAGGAAAAGTTCTCCATGGATCGGAGAAAGAGAAAACAAACCACTCACAGCTGCGGAAATGTGTAATTATCTATTTTCGCTTCGTTTTGTGGACGGATAAAATCGCAAGGCAGCTTATCGCTGAAAATTGCTTTGAGGGATAAATCCATTATCGTGAGAGTGAGTGAGAATTCGGAAGCCTGATTTCTAATGATTGTATGATACAAAAACAGGAATTAAATCCTGAGAAAGTTGAGAGAATCTCTTACGTATCGCTCTCTGTAACTATCATAATATGCAGCATATTATGAGAGACTGTTTGTCGTATACTGCTACAACTTTGAACGGATCGAGAGGATAGCAGTGCATGATGAAACCCCTCTAAGCAAGCTTAATAAGGGATTGTTTTTCGTGTCAGTAAAGTAAAACATCTACCACCAACGGTAAACAAGCGAGAAAAATGGATTTCATCATGGTTCTCTCTTTGGAGCTCTCGTTCGTTGCTCCTGTTTATCAGACTTGTTACAACTTGGGCAAAATTTCCGATCATGGACCGCAACGGATGGGATGTTTTTCTTCGCTTGCTTTGATCGTGCTTCAAAATCAAATAAGAGCGACTTCTGCAATGTTTGTGCCAACATATTGTGTTTTGGATGTTTTTTGATGAAAATTTAGTGTGTATTTTTCTACAAACAAAAGTTCATGGCTGGTGTAAAGTATGCCTGCCATATTTTGTGTTTCAGGCAGCGAAATTTTGTTCCACACTAGATTTGAACTCTTGCCCGACCGATAGGGCAAAAGTATGGATTTCGGTCCCCCACTGTATAAGTGCTGGTTATGCGTTTCTGCTTGGATATGTTCACCAAGACGATATTCCCGCCTAAAATTCCAAAACTTCGATTCAATGCATCAGTGTCAGACGTTGATGAGAGATGTGAAAATATGTTTGGAACCCCTGGGAAAATATTTGTTAGATTTTACAAAACTTTTACTTCTGATTAGATCTAGATCTGGATCTCAATGAAAATCCCATGACAGCTTTCTTGGAAAATTATTAGCGAAGTTATGCTTCAGTTTATTAACATTACTTCAACCTATTATTATCGAATTCCTCACAAGATAAGGTAGATTCCTATCTTTGAGACATGCTTAAAATATGAGGGAATTTATAAAAAAATGAGCTGGAGTCTTATAAAAGCTGCTTGGTCAGTTCTTCTTGACATTTTCATCTGAATGGACCCGAGATATCCAGCAGACACTTAGTAGAATGTAGATAAATTGTAAAATGATCGATAGGTTGTTGACAAGAAATTTAATGGAGTATTTGAAAAATCTTAATGAACTTCTTTTGAGAGAGGTTCTTGGAAGATCCTTGTTAGAAGAATTATCAGATTTCAAATGATCAGCCTAGGGCCATGCATAACGCATCATACCATCAAAGAAATCTCATCTATACTATAATCTATACTATAATATCAGCATATGTTCTATAAAATGTCAATATTCTGTCTGAATTTTTAATAACCTCTAGGCCCACACGGCAACCCTTGCACCCCCAGTAGTTGTGCCTATGGTTTTCATACAGGATGACCTATATCTGGTAAGCTATACGACATTCCCGTACATTAAACAAATAGACCACCACCTACTCACAACCTTCAAAAACTTACAGCCCAACCCTCTCATCTTCACTGACTCCACCTTACGAGTCGATCGTACGTCTCGCAGTAGCTTGTTTAATCGATTCCACAATTTATCCATACGAAAAGAACAACAGTTACCGTTTTTTTATATATCCATTGGACTCGTTTTCACTCGGGTGCATTTCGGGAAATTCCCCAACTGATCCCTGGGACTGAATAGTTGTCGACGTCCTCCCTCCCTGCTGTCGTCGGTCGTGGCGATTGACTTTTTGCAATTGTTTGGTTTGGCCGTACACGTACTCTTGCCCGAACGTCCTACACACCATACTGCCCATGAAAGCATAAGTGTCCCATTTGGGAAAAAACAGGCATTGAAAAATAGCGCTTAAGGTTTGAAGTTTGTCTTTTCACTGAATATTCATACTTTTCTGGTACATTTATGTATTGCATATTCATTTAGCACAAACACACAAATAACTTTTTTGCTTTTGGTGATCAGCCAAAAATATTGAACTTAACACAATTCACATTTTGCAGTTGCTATTTGGGTTGAAAGTTCATATAGAGACTGTTATGCCTTTATTTTTCATACTGGAACTGCACAAACTTCATAATTTTGCATAACATTTACAAACATAGTGTATCAACTGCAAAGTTATACATCCAGAAGTCGCATGAGAATTTTATATAGAAAGTCGTTTACTTGTGTAAATCACACCCGCACAAAACGGTAATTGAAATCGTTTGATTCATGAGTGTCCTCGTATAAAACGCTATTTTCCGAGTATATCAGAACATTTTATTTCGTTCCGTATATACGTACAAAGTAAGTCGAATCAATTCGCAGCAGCTGTCAGATCAACTTTGTTGTCATGATTTAAGTCGCATAAGTTTAAAAATTATTTCACAATAAAAATCAATTCACTCGCATTGTATGCCATTTTTCAACATATATAACATGCACCTATATCGCCTCCACTTTTATACGTATAAGGCCTTTTGATGACAGCTTATGCGGAATCTTTGCACATATAAGCATCGTATATCGCAAAAGATGGTTTTGTTATACGTGTATTCTGGTTGTCTAGAATATTTAACCATGAACAATGCGATGACAAAAAGTGTCTCATGTGTTCACAAGGGACAGTTATGCTTTTATGGGCAGCATACGAGTCCGGCAATCAACCAGCTGATCGTTTTGCCAGGCGACGTCGACTATACACATTGTTGTTTTGTCAGAGGCCCCACCAAAATTGGGGTCACCGTGCAGAGTGTGTCTTGCTTGGCTTCGAACAGCGTGCAAAACTTTTATGGTTGAATAGAGGTATAGGTGCTAAGTATCACGGTGTAGTTGTAGGTTGTAGGCAGGCAAGTTAAGTTGTCGCGTCGCGGCTGATTGAGAGGCAATTTTTTATTCACTTTCTCGTTTAGCCGTCGCGAGCTCAGGGGCCAACAGGGAGCGTAATGAAAGATGAAGGTTTTATGACTACGATGATGAGGGTGAATCGCTTTACCAGGTGTAATCCGTGTGCTGAGAATCATTCGCAAAGATTGAGCATCCAAAAAGGCGTGTACGTTTTCACCGACCATTGACTTGAACTTACCTAAAACCGAAGTTCATCTCCGATCAAAAGGTTAAAAACTACAATGCGGAACCCAGTTACGGCAGGGCTGGTAGCAGGTCTCTTTTTAGAGACTTGGCCACTGTTTTAATACAAGTCTCTAAGAAGCCTCTGTTTATAATGGAAAGGCTGTATTTTTTTTAACCAAAGTGATCTCTAAAGTCATTTTTTCCATCAAAGGAATAAAATAAGGTGTAAATGATAGAGGCTCCAGGGATATCTTCAGTGACTCTTATGCAATTTTTATCCATATTTTTCAGGAGCTCCATCTCAGAATCTATGAAGAAAAGCTTCAGGAATTCTTCTAATGATTTCTTCTGAAATTTCTTCTGCAAGGTATTCGAAAACGCTTCTTGGCAATTCCTTTAGGTATTTTCGTCAAGAAACCCCACGCAACTACCTCCAGTAATTGTATTATATATTTGTTCAGACATTTTTATATACAGTGAAACCTCCATGAGTCGATATTGAAGGGACCATCGACTCATGGAAATATCGAGTTATGGAACAGCAATCCTTTGGAAAGCTGCTTCTAGGGACCATCATAGTAACCATGAAATTTTGTTTTTAGTATGGTTCCATGAGTCGATATCGAGTCATGGAACATCGACTCATGGAGGGATCACTGTAGATGCTTTCAAGAAGTCATAGTCGCTACCAGCCCTGCGCGTTACGGTAGATCCCCGCGACGAAGACGTGCGACATACTTAGCACATGCCAAGTGCCAATCAGCCTACCAAATATGTACGACGCACGAGAGGCGCTGAGGCTACCCCGTATCAATGATTCAAAGCAGGTATTCCCAAAATGTCAAGAGATACGGATCACGGTACAATCCGAAACGGATGGTGTCAAAATTAGCCGCCGCACAAAAAAAGTGTGAAATCGTGTGGATTTGTCACCTCTCAAGTGCTGTTGAGGAACAAATCTTGCCGCCAAGATGCTGCTGACTGTGGTGATGTGATGAAGAGTGACACTTGCTCTCGTCCGAGGAAGTCCTTGAACGATTTTTCACGCATAGTCATCGGTTTGTGTTTTGTTGATTCGGGGTTCTGCGCGTTTTGCCGGTTCCAGTTCCTGTTCCGTACGCATTGAAGCACTTTTGTCCAAACGATTCAGTAGTGGAAGGCGGTATGCACGCAGTTTTGGAAGATAATCTATTTAATTATTCAAATTGCTGTCTAAAACGTTTGGATCGCTTCCGAGATGGTTGAATGATGGGGATGCAAACAAACTGGTTCACTGACGAAAATAAAGTTGTTTGCCAGAATGTTTAGGAGTTTATCGCTGAATCAGGTTCTCCCGGTTTGGTTTTTGATTCATTTTTGCATAGTAACAAAGAGCAGTTTCCTTTTCTGATCGTAATTTTCAAGAATGATAGAACACATCTGCCTAATCACATATTATTGACAACCATCCTTGGTTTCTTTTGAGTAAGCAGCACTAAACATTTTTTGGACGTGCATTTCATTAAAAAAAAACTAATAAATTGGGCCCCACGTTTGGCGCCAATGTTACAAAATAAAATAGGGACAAATCGTACAATAAACAAGTAAACAAATTACAACTGTATACTAACATTTGTAATGTTCTTTCTGTATCTTGTGACTGAAAACCATTGTTTCAACCCAACGGGATGACGTACTATTCATTGCTCCAATAAACAATCTCACTAAGTTTGACAATAGGTACTCAGGCCATTTTGACAGGCAAGAGAGGAATAATTTTCCTACCCGTCTTTGTCTTGCCGGTGAAACTGTTGTTTTCTAGAAAATTGAATAGAAGGACAGGGAATTTTGTTCTTAAAACTGAGTTGATAGGGTTTTGTTCTACTTCGTCGTAAGCGCTATTATTCGTCGTATCAAACTTTAAATGTTCCACTACGGCGGATATTCAAACTTACCTGGTACATAGATTCATTATCCAAGTGTAATTTTGTGAAAGCTGTTATGGTTTGTACACTTGTACACCAAAAATGCAATAAAACTACTGTATTTCGGTAAATAACTTCAGTTCAATTATCCACTTTGCACTTTTTCGCCGAAATCGCATGGACGAACACGATTTGAGAGAAATGCTTAGCGATCGACTGAGCCACACCACTTTCCAACACAAGTTTCTTCCCGCCCCCGTGGGTGACTTACTTCTCCGGGAACTTATTTTCACTATGGAAAACCTTCGTACTTCGTCACTGAAGGATTTCATTCCAATCACACGCCGTAAAACTTCAATAAATCACCAAATTTTACGAAATTTCCTCAACCGCCGCGTATAATTGAAAATGTAAACAAAGTTCAATCCGTCGTACTGAGAAAAAAAGTTTTTTTCTCGACGCTCGACGTAAAAATACGGTTCCTTTGATTGTGTTGTTTTCGCTGTACTGTGAGCAAATGCCATTATTGTATGGTCAAAAGGAATTGTGTGAATATGTTTGTGCTGAATTTTGATGACGAACAATTAATTTTGAAGGAAATTAGTATATTCCATCATGCTGAAGGAATGGAGGGAGATGCCCGTAGATCTATATATTCTAGTAAAACATTTTATTATAGCGTTGATATGTTGTGTTTTAACCATTCAATACACACAGTGAGCCGTAAGCTGTGAGACGAATCTGCGAACTGTTTGCGACGGAGTTGAAAACGATACGACGGACTGAGAATACGGTAAGATGCATTTTCTTTGCATTATTTCCAAAAAGAGATCAAGATTTATCAAAATGTTATTGAACAATGCTAAAGCCGTTTTGAGAAAGAATTGTTTGGCATCGGATTGTATCAGCATCATTCACTGCAATACTGGGAAAATTGCAGTTCTCACTGACCAATGCTTAATACGATGGATACTAGCACATCACCCTACCTTATTATTGAACCACCGAAAAAGTTACTAGAAACGTCATTGGACAACTTCTTAGAGAATTCCCTGAATAAGAACTCCCTGAATAAGAACTCCCTGAATAAGAACTCCCTGAAGGATTTTGTTGAGGAAAATGTGTTGTGATTTCTGGATCAATTATTGGAAAAAAACTCGAGCAATATTTTTAAGAATCTCTGAAAGAATTTTAGCTTTCGGAAATCCCAGGAAGAAACGTCTATAAATTCCTAGACAAATCCCAAGGGACGGTGTACGAAGAATCTACGAGAGAATATTCTGAGGAATCTTTGACTTAATAATTATTCATCCTTCACACGTATTCAGAAACATTTCTTCAAATTGCAAAAAATAGAATTTTTGGAAAAAAAATCATTTGCATTGTCCAGAGTACCAAAGTGGTCATCCAATAGGGTCCTAAAGCCCTGTCCCAATTTTAGTGCCAAACGCTTAAGTTTAGGCCAAAAACACATATTTACTCAATTTTCTAATGTTTTTCGTTGGTTTAAGCCCAAAAAACATTTTTTTTAGATTTTGTCACATCCTTTGGCTTAAACTCATATTTTGGGTGTATTTTGTTTTACGTGTCCCTTACGAAATGTCAGATAGGAACAACCCCAGTGGTCGAACTAAAACCCCTGTGGTGTTTTTGTCGACTAAGCGAACGTCAAACATGATCAACAGTGTCAAGGTTCATTTATGGACCAAATTTTTAAATTAAAGTTTAAACATGATATAGCCATTATTTGAGCGGGAAAAATTGCTAAAGTAGTTACAGTAACATGCTTTCTCGTGTTATTAAATAAAAACAAGATTTCATTAAAAATTTTAAGACTCAATTGAAAAACCACGAAGATTCGATTGCCATGATATTAATCCAAAGACAAATTTCACGAAAGCGTTTGCATTTCCTTTCATGCTATGATGGCTGTCATGGGGACAAAAGGCATTTCACGCCACGGTTTCGATCCCTGCATCACCCAAGTGTTCGGGTTCGACCCGGCAAAACCAAATCCGATTTCAATTTTCTATAGAAGTGTAATTTTACCGCAAACTGCTGCACCGAACACGCAAATCAATATTCAAAACGCAACTTCGGTGGTTTGACGAACTGACGGACGGACGGTAAGGGATATGGTTGTTTCCCATCGCATCGGTTATGTGGTGTTCGTCTGTTGGCAAAATGGCAAAAGACAAAGCAGTAGGAGACAATGCACGCACGCACCCACCCAAAGAGAAGAACAACCGACAGCAAAATCCATCGTCGAATGCAAAAAAAAAACAGCACCAGATCATAAAGCATTCAACAGTTGTTTTGGTTTTAGCGGCAGAAAATTGCATAAATTGTCGTGGTTGTTACCAGCGCCGGGTAGGGTAGAAACACCGGTTTTGGTCATGTCGCCAGTTGTTGCCGTACCCAAGTAACCAAAAAGCATAATATTTCGACCTACGTTCTAATTTAGGGCTAAAGTACAGCTGACATACCCTGTGTTAGCCCTATCAGCCTAAAAATGCAAACTAACGGGCATGGAACCCTTCATGTTCATTTACTTTATAGTTTCAACAGACAAACACCTAATCTGGCTAGGGTAATCAATGTGTCTGGCGAATTCATAAACTGAAGTTATATATCCGTCCGAAAGTGGTTATGGTGGTCTATATTGGCCAACTAGTTTTTAAACGCAAAAAAAAAGGTTTCCGCTCAAAACCAATATTATTCATGTATAATAATCAATCCTTAGCTTCCATTTTACGTATTTCCAGTACATATAGGGCTCTTCATATATGTTTTAGAAACACTTGTTGTCTTAGCTGCCCAAAACCAGTGCTTCTACCCTAATGTTGCCTGCGGAAACAGACTTCATCGACGACAACTCCGGCGTAGAGGAGGACAATTTTGCACACAAATTTATGCGTGCCGGAGACATGTGTTTTGGCTTTGGAGGAGCCCCGGCAATACTTTGTGGGAGGCATCTCTCGCTGTGGCGATGTGGATATCTTAAACCACAAAGACTAATCGCAGCGGTACCCACCATGTGGCGAGTTTTGAAATGTCGACCAAGGTGGTTGTGGTGGATTAATGACTTCTTTTTGTATTCAGAGTCATTTCCTTTTGTCAAACTTTTTTGTAAAGTGCAATTGAAATATGGACCACAAAAATACCCCACCTAAGTTCATCACGGTGGTTTGCTTCCAGTAGAAGGAAAACCTCAAAAACATCAATTATCATTTTCGTAACTGCACTCGCTTTGTCATGGTCGTAGCCAGAATTTGCACCCTTTGCATCGTTATTGAATAGTTATTCTATTTTTTTGATGAAACATAACACTATGAAGGATTTAATTATATCGTCTAAAATTTCTTCGAAATAAATTCCATCAATATTTTTTCTAGTAATATAACCTTTGAAATAAATCCAGGCCTCCTTCAAATATTTTTTCCAAATATTCTGCCAAGGAATTCTACAGACATTTTCCCATAAACTTTTCTTGGGAGAAATTTTCCATCATTATGTTTTATTCTCGAAGAACGATCAAGGAACTCTTTTAAAGATTCTTATAAGTACTCGCCTCAACCGATTTCTTCAAATATCTAGCTTTGATTCGGAAAATGAGTGCTTGCAGATGCCTAAGGGGGAGCCTTATCACAACTTTCGTGAAATCTCGTACCAGATACGCTGTTGAGACAACTTAATCATGGCGATTTCCTTATGGGTTTGTGAACTACAATGCACAGGGTTTTTTTTTGCCGATTTCGTCATCGAAATAACATAGCGCCTAAAGCGTTGATTTTAGTGGAATAGTTTGTTCAGAGAAGTTTCTGGATTTGTAAAAGCGCTTTTTTTGCCACTAGAGGCCAGGTTATTCTCCTAATTGTGAAATAAAAAAATATTTTTGTGTGGCATGATTAAGATAGACGGTTGTTGTCTTCAGTAAAGTTGTAGCACAGGTTAATTGAATATTTGTCGAAGACACCAAATTTCTATCTCATTTTCTCATTTTATCTTAAACCCCCTAAAAATCAAAATTTTAATCTAACATTATGAACATTGTTTATGGCTTCTACAAAGTTGTTTAACTACCATAACTACATGTTTTGAGGATCATTGCTACTTGCTATCTTTTATGGTAAATTAGTTATTATTTCACTAATGGTTAAATAGGTATCGATTTTTATGGGGATTTTTTCGACTGATAGCATTAGTTTTTTTTACTTCAAATGACAAACCATTTGGTTGAAAGCGGTCTATTGATTGTTATGTAAAAACAAGTTAAACCATAAAAATGCATTTCTCGCGTAACTTTCCAAAACGTAAGACATGTAAACAAATCGAGATTGTCATTAAAAAGCAATCGTTTTGCAGCACTAGAACACTCAAGCTTGCTGTGTACTATAACTGAAACAAAATGACCGAAGTGAATGTCCAATGTAACAATGAACCGATGCACGAGATCACTAGTCTGACGTTTGAGCGGTGCCAAATTCACTCGTTGCCATGGTCACGGCACCGCTCAAACGTTAACGGGTGAACTCGTGCACTGGTCCATTGGACTCTGCACTGTTTTGATTTTGCATGGGATTTTGACGTTTACTGGCCTTGTTATTTATTAATTTCACAGAGGAGTGAAACAGACCGAATGATTTTTGTGCAGAGCGCCATTGTTGAAACAAAAGGACCTATGTGATTCATCCTATGTACACATTTTTGATAAAAACGTCCTATCCTATGTTTTTTGTAGATTTCACTGCAATTTATCAATAGATTGTCAAAATGTCCGTTCTTACGTTAAACTCTATTACACTGCTTCCCCCTGCAGCCAAAACCTTGGGAAAAACATGTTTAAGTTTGATATATTTTCACAACTTTCAAGCTCGATTTTCTCGAAATGTATGAATTGTCAGTTATCTGTCAACTTTGACAGGTACTGGCACCGTTGTTTCCAGATTTCCCGAAGGAGGGAAAGAGAGCGATTTTCTGATGACAGGTAAACAAATTGAAAAAAACAAATAAAAATGATAAATCATGTGGTAATAACGAATGGCACAACTAACCTGCAATCATATTCATACCTGTTTGGTGAATTTGCCATTTTTCAACAGTCCGCACTGAATTTACGGAGTTTGTAACAGTTATAGCAGAATTCTATAATTTGCACTGATGTTAAAGCTCTAATTCATGTCACAGTTTTATGTCATATCAGCAAATACTTTGTCTGCACTAGTAATAATGAAATGTGCATTCACTGTATAATTGATAGTAGAAATGCTATTTACTAGTTTTGCTTCAATGCCATAGAAGAATTGATGTAACACGAAAGGGATTTTTCATTAACTGCAGTGTTGGATAAACGATTTACAACTTGTTCAATTTTCCATACAAAAAGAACAAATTTGGTATGCTAGATCGCAGTTATTTATGGACCGATTTAAAAAAATTTCCACAGCACATTAGACATGCACTTGAATTTCAATATATATTTTTGGGTGATTTTTACAATCACGAGTTTCAAAGTAATAACGGTTCGTCTAAAATCAAAAAACTTTCGAATGTTTTGTGCAATACTGTATGTTGCGTATCGCGAGATTTTGATAAAAACGAGGACGTAACATGGTAGCGTCACATATAATAGTTGCGTGACAAACAAATAGCACCATTCACAAATCACGTAACGCTCTATGGAGAGTCAAACTATGGGCCATTAACTACTGAAACATAAATAAAAATACATTTCAATGCAAAATGCATTCCATAGGTAAGGGAGTAGATTTCTTTCTCTTGGCATTAAGTTCCAACTGGGACAACGCCTGCTTCCATGTTTTTATGAGCACTGCCACAGTTATTAACTGAGAGCTCTCTTCTATGAAGCTATCACTAGTGACATTAGAGTGGTTCAAAAAATCGTTTTTGCTCCACACCACTCATTCGATTCTAGATCGAATTATGAGTGTCCTCCCAAAATTTGAGCTCATTTGGATGAAAACTGAGACTGCACAAGCCCTTTGAAGTTTATATGGGAATTACTATGAGAAAAGCAACCAATTCATTCAATCGGTCATAGTGTTTCCCCATGTGCTCTTGGGGATTTGAGCTACGTTGATACTGTGAGATACATTCATCAGCTACAACTTTGCCGAAGACCGTTTTTAAATCTGACGCCTCAGTAATTAGTTATTGATTTATATCCAGTCACAAATTCTTCGGCAGTGCTCATTTAACTTCTGAACAGGCAACATTGCTGCACCTGGCGCGAAAGATAGCACGCACAAATCATGGCTACTATGTTTTACTGCATATATCCAGTGATGCCTGCAGAACAGCCCAATAATTATAGCCAAAGTTTTAAAACTCATTCAAAAATCAATAACTAATTACCGGGGCGTCCGATTTAAAAACGGTCTTCGGCAAAGTTGTAGCTGATGAATGTATCTCACAGTATCAACATAGTTTCAGTCTCCAAGAGCACGTGGGCAAATACTATGAACAATTGAATGAATTGCTTGCTTTTCCCATAGTAATTCCCATATAAACTTTAAAGGACTTGTGCAGTCTCAGTTTTCATCCAAATGAGCTCAAATTTTGGGAGGACACTCAGAATTCGATCTAGAATCGAATGAGTGATGTGGAGCAAAAACGATTTTTTGAACCACTCTAAGTGACATATAGGGATCAATTTTATCACTATGAAATTGATAATGGGGCGCTGAATTGTTTGGTTTGGTCAAAACACCAAATATTTAGTTCTTCAGAAACTTTAATTACAGATACAGTGGGATTCCGTTTTTGGCAACAAAGTTGAAATTTTCAGTTGCCAAAAACGGAACCGTGCCAAAATCGGAACCCATATTTCAAATTTTATTTTTCGACTATTGGTTTTGAAAGCATCATCACAATGTTAATACATCATTTTTATGGAATCATAAGGCGTTGAGACTTCGAAAAGGTTCACTTCGAAGCATTTTCCCGAAGGGTTATACTATGCTATGAATCTATAGCTCCGTAATATTAAATCTGGCAAACGATTTTCTGGTCGCGTTTTTACGCCTCAACGCCTTCAATTATTGTTTTGAAGCTTTATGCAAAAATTTTGTATAAGAGGGCCTTGTAAAACCACTAATCGCATAAGTGACTTTCATTGAAGAACTGGACATTTTCTTAAAACTATGAGAGAAAACTATGAGAAAAAAACAAAAATGTTTTCTTTTAAAGACGTATTTGCGAATCAAACGCGCTGGGTATTGCAAAACGGCATGACCTTTTTTTCTAATTAAATGAACATTTAAAATCAATTTAACTTTTGGACTTTAGCATAAAATCTGAAAAATTCGGCAAGTTTAGAATTGCTCCTTCAATTTATGTTTCTGATAAAGTAAAGCATTTTATAATGAATGGTTGACTGTATCAAAAGGGTAAACATAAACATGAGAAGATGCATAAATGTCTTGTAATGTAGAATTTAATTTTAATTCAGCTTGATATATGTTTTACACCTGCCTTATGAAATCAACTGAAATTTACAGGATCCTATTATAAAACCTCAAGAACCATATAGGAATCAGGTGTCAGGTGTCATCTAATAAGAAATCTACAGAAAAAAACGCTTGAGCTCTGAAACATCTTGCCAAGCATCCGTATGATCTTGCATAGAGTTCTCAGGATCTTGCTAAGGATTTTGCTATGAGTTAACATCTTGGAATTCCGCTGCGATGTTGCCGTAAATTCTCAAGTCTCCGATGAAAAAAAAAATAAAAGTTTATTATTATTAGGCTACCACTAGCACACCTCAAATTCCTCTGGGAATCTTTTCAAACCCCTCAAGCGTTCGCCGAAAATATTGAAAAAACTACTAGAAATTCACATTATCCCGCTTAAAATTTAAAGACGCCCTAGAGTTCATTAGGAATCACCAGATTTTGGACATAACCAGTTATACACTCTAACGATTCCTTAAGAAGCTCTCAGTGTCCACTTGGAATCTGCAGATATCCTCATGAATTCGTTAAAATTTCTGAAAAGTCCCACAAGAACGACAAATCACTTAAGAATTCTCCAGGGTACAGTTAGGAAACTCATAGACTCAGCTTGTAAGGAACATTTTGACGATGTTGAGACCCGTATCCTTGATTAACAATCTTGTACAGAATTCTGGATCGTCTCTTAACAAATCTAACGCCTTATAGAGTCTATAGAAAAGAGAGAACGTAGCTTTAAATAGTTGACGCAGAAAGATCAATATACACAACAATACCACAGACAAAAAGACACTCTCAATCATATTTATCGCACACTTCAATGGTATAATTGAAAATAAATTGTAGTTTGGATAGTATTCGCATTTGTCATGTTATTTAATGAAATTTAAAAAAAAGTTATGATACACGACATTTTGCTGTACATATTTGTATCTATTATTGTGGTGTGTTTTTACATACGCAATGTATATAAATCCATAATAATAAAGAGAGCGAGGCAAAATTTATGGTTGTAACTCTGTGTGAGTCATAGATTTTTCGTTGCTCTTATGTCGGTGCTGGTGCTTTGTTCGAGCAAGCTGTTCCAAATTTGAAGAACAGTGTTTTTTTTTATTGTATCACCTACTGGCAGACTCAAGTGGGCTGGTCACTCAATATGAATGCCTATGAAAAAAAAATGGTCTTAAGTTGAGATACTGGTGGAGATTATTGGTCTCATGAAACGTTGCCTATGTATGACCAATTACCATTCTGAAGTAAATAAGCCCGTACGCAAGTCCTTAGTAGTTGGTGAGATTTGGGGAAACATCGACGAAAATGGAGATCTGGAATGTAATCGGTGTGGAGTTGACATGCTATTCAAATGACTACAGCAACAGACACGATAATATTTCCAAAAATTTATAAATTTTAATGGTATTGAAAAATGTTGCCAAAAACGGATCCATTTTGTTGCCAAAATCGGGGGGTGCCAAAATCGGAGCATGCCAAAAATGGAGCATGCCAAAAACGGAATCCCACTGTATTTGGAGAAAATTTGGATTGGAGCCCTATCTAGCGGATGAATACTTACTTGATACTTGATGGCAGTGCTGTAAACATTCGACACTTAGCGCAACGCTCGTTTCGTTGCCGTCTGACAAGATGACATTTGCATAAATCATAAGGGATGGTACACAAATTATGTCACGCTAAATTTCAAGTCTTTCCTCCCTTTGTCACGTTTTTTGTATGAGTCCTCCGAAAATTTTGTAAGGCTTGTCACGCTTGGCTTGACCCCCCCCCTTTTGGAGCGTGACGTAATTTGTGCATGACCCTTAAGTTGTTTATAGATTTCAGACATCGGATCATAAACAACATGAATAGTTTTTTTTTGCCTGTTATGTCGAATATGACACACATACAGTGAAAGCAGAACAGGCACAAACAAAACCGTAACGTTTCCTAACGAAGCAGTGGCGCAACCAGGGGGGGATTTGGGGGTCAAAACCCCCCCCCAGAGCCGAAAAAAATTAAGAAAATAAAGTATATTTTTGGAACTCATCACTACACATCTTATGCAACTTCGCAGCAGTAATTTAGTTCGGTTCAAATTAGCACTAAAATTTCAGTGATTTTTACAGTTATATCTTCGAAGTTATATTCCTCACATCTCTAAAGAGTTTATTAAAAAAAGCTCATAAGCAACATAATTTGGTTATCTAAATCTTCACAGTGAAAGAAAAGCTCGTTTTTGACTTTTAGACACGATATTCTGGATTGTCGGTTCTTTAACATTAGGTAATTATGCTGGTTTGCTTCCAACAATTCCGGCTGTAGTAATAATTGTAATGATTCTATTGCAAAATTTTGCGCTAAAGATGATTCTCATCGTTGAAAAATTTGAAAAGATATTTAAAGTACACATATGGACGAACAAATGGTATCACGTCAATGCATTGTAAACTTGTTTAACAATGTTATACTATGCGTGTTAAAATCATGAAGTTTACTTAAATCTTCAAGTCGATTTCATTTTTTTAAGACACTCTGTGCTCGTGGCCTCTACTGTGCCGGACTCAGTTGATCTGTAGCTTATTTACCGATACAGATCTATTTTCAACTTATCTATATTTACATCTACTTTCACTCTCTCCTACTCTTTTACTCTCACACCGAGCAGGTAGGAGAGAGCTCTGCTGTTAGTGAGGCTAGCTGCCTGCGAAGAGGGTCAGTTTGTCTCAGTCATCATCTGATACTGACGGAGGATGGATGTGTTCCCCAAAGCACGGTCCTCCGTGAGGCGTCTTCTGGTGGCTGGACGGGTTTTTTTTGTGGAGGGGCTGGGAATCGAACCCATGACCTTCCGCTTATGAAGCGAAGGCGTAACCTCAAGGCTACAGACCCCCCTATTCAAATCGATTTTATTCTATTAAAAATACATTTTCTAACTCAAGTTTACAAAACTCCCCCCAGAACCAAATTCTGGTTGCGCTACTGTAACGAAGCTATTGTGGTCAGTGGCATTCAATTGACATTTTTCTTTTCGACATTCGTTTGATCGCTCGTGTTGAGAATGTTCAAGGGAAGCGCTGCCGAATATCAGCGAAAACGTGTCGACTACCGTGATTGCGTACAACAATTCCTTGCTGTTGCGTTGAATCTACGCCGAATGAAGAAGCCTTCTCCAATGAACCCGGTCCTGGGTCAGTCGCTTCCAGTCGCCCTGAACGTTAAGCGCTACTAAGAGGAAAATAACCATAATCGTTTTACAAACTTTCAAAACCAGTGTTTTTTGCGTCGGTCCCGAGATGAACTAACCCGGGGTAAAAATCTCGTTAAAGAAGATAGAATAAATAAAATATAACTCGTGATTCATGCCACGCCACCAAATGACATTGTTCAATTTGCCACCGAGCATTGTTCGCAGCACTTTACGTTCAAAGACCCCAAAGCTATCCGGTCGACCTATTTCAACATCCAATCAGCTTCGCCGGAATACCATGTTCCATCATTATTTCCCACAACACGTTTCAGTGAAAAGGAATCGTACGCCGCCTTGAAATCAATGAACAGATGATGGGTCTGCAAGTTGTACTCCCAGAATTTATCGAGGATCTATCGTAGGGTTTGACATTTGATCCGACGTCGATCGGCCTTCAGCGGATTAATAATTGTTCAGTTTTCCACGTTTTCCACATCAGATGGCCCTTTAGCTATTGAACAGCTTTGCCGAAGATACTAACCTTCTGGCATAGAAGTCTCTTGAAATGGAAACAATTGCAAAACTGGAGCATCCTAGTGTTATATTTTCTATAGCCCTTGATCTGCTGCATAGATTTTTATCTGATGAATTACTGTATTGAAGGCTAGCCTATGATCTGTGAAATCACTGTGCCGAAGACGGTGTCCGGCCATTTGGCCGAATGGGTCGTTTGTCCGAATGCCGTTTGGCCGAATCAAAAACAATAAAAAAATCAATTTTTTCAACTCTGATGTGTAGGATTCATAAGTGTGGCCCAATAACTAATCTGCTAGTTAACTTGTGATCTTTATGATGTGGCGGGACGCTATGTTTGTCGCTGCATATGAGCTCCAAGAGAATACATAAAACTATCCGTTCATACAGGAAGAAGTTGTGAACGCGCGTCAATACTGTGAGCTCTTGGCTGGTTCGTCTCTGGGCTACCAACGGTGTGCTAGGGTTTGAAATGTTTTGGATAATTTCATAAGAAATTTTTCCTTCTTTTAAACATGGGCTATTCTTTCAACATGTACTGGTTTCATTACTATTGGCAACAATTTGGCTTATATTTTAATTGGGAATTTTACCTTCTTTAAATCATCGGCAGTTCTTTATAGTTATACTGATATAACAACTATTTGCATTACACTAGTTTGAATTTTTATATGAGATTTTTTCATAGTTAATGGAACTAATGATTATTATACGTTCATAGAGTCTTATTAAAAATTAGACCAGACGACTCGGCGAACACTTACGTTAAAGAAGCTAACTGTTTCTCCGTTGTGAAAAGAAGAAGCCAAACTTGTGCTTGCTAGAAATTAATTAATTTACTAAGTACTACCAGAAGGATTAAGGCAAACCGATGCTACAAAAAAACGAATAAGACGTAAACCGTTTGAGTAACCGTCAAAAGTTGAATACAAACGCAATGCAAAAACCTATGCTAGCAGCTATTACTGCTAGCAAAGAAGTGAATAATTGCTTACATTTCGAATGTTCTTCTTTCAGAATTGACTGTTCCTTGAACTATTGTTTTCGATTTCGGCAAAATGGCATTCGGTCAAATGGCATTCAGCCAAATGACCCGGGACCGCCGAAGACCAGTTTTCAGGATCTCGCGTTACAGAAGATTTGAGAGAATTTGTTACTAGCGCACCCTTACAAATAAATCCCTTGATCTGCCTAACTACTTTGCCTAAGACACTAACATTTTTGCTCATCAAGACTCGAGGTCAGACAAAGTCTTTTTTGCTGTTGCACAATTTTGGTCAAAGACACCAACCTTCTAACTCATCATGATCTCGAAATATTGTTGATTGATTGAAATTTTTCGCCACCTAGCCGATAAATTCCCAGTCATGTTTGTCACTGCTAGTTTGCCCTTGATCTGCAGAACAACTTTGTCGAAGACAGCCACCTCCTAGCTTATAAGGATCTCGAGATATTGAACGACGAAATTGACGTAAATTTGTTATTAGCGGATGAATTCGCAATTATATTTGTTACTGTCAGGTAGCCATAATCTGCTGAACAATTTTACTGAATACACAAACCTTCTAGCTTGGCAGGGTCCTCAGATATAGGTGATTGAATGAAATTTGTCACTAGCACCACCTAGCGGATCAATTCCTAATTAGGTTCGTTGCTGCTAGATAACCCTTGATCTGCTTAACAAATTTGCCGAAGACACCAACCTTCAAGGTCTAGATCATCAGGGTCTTGAGATATCCGTTGAATGGATTATTTGGCTAATTTTGGTACCCCAAGACAATCTGGAATTCGCAAGATCGTGTTTTCGTCCCTGCTGATTACGTCCATGACTTTTATCCATTCAGGGAAATGCTGTGACACAGTTGTTCTACCGTCAAATTATTTCAAATGAGCGATTATGAGATGGAGAATTTCCTAATTGTTGGAAAGTGCTCGGTCGTCGTACAAATTAGAACCGCGTCCCATTTCAGTGCCCCAGCAGAATGTTCCAAGCGGTTCTAAATGCGGGTAACAATTTAGATAAGCGTTTGCAACGCTCGAAAGCTGCTGGCTAGAAAATTCTTGTCTTACCTCCCTCATTAGATAACCACAACGTAATAGTGCGCCGTATCGCTGTCAAACACAACTCACTTGGGGTTCCATCCAGCACACCTTCGTACGTATCTTTCCAAGTTGACAGTTGCCTAAGCGTGTGCCAGTTGACGTCCCACCTCAAAAGTCACCACCGCAAGGCACCAGAGAAAGATCGATGCATGAGAAGTATCGTTAATTATTTTACACCTCCAGCATTGTTTCGGTTGTTTCCCCTCATTTCAGGTGATTATAAAACGAAGCCAAACTTCGAATTTTCAAGAGCACAAGACGAGAGTATCTGACAACAGTTCACGTTATAAAACCAATCAATTTGCTTGCTTGGTGGTGGTTACCAATGGGATAGATTTTCAACGCGGAACACTATTTGGTTCTCAAGTCTTGTGCTCTTGAAAATTTGATGTGTGGCTTTGTTTTATAATCACCTTCATGGGCTTTGACAACGACGACGGCGACTGAAGGTGCGGTGTGGCTTGCTCGAGCCCGACTTCGACGATCAGTGCAACGCAATGGAGACCGACCCGGAGGCATACAATTACCAAACATTTAAATAGAGTAAAAAAGTTAAATTACTATGACTGACTATACCATGTGGCTGATAGCCACAACGGACGGGTAACGCACAGAGGTCCGGTTTTTTGAAAGGCTGGCAAAACCTCAATTTCCAAACAGAACTGAGAACTTCACAATTCATAACAATTTTGTTAAAAATTTCTTCTGTAAATAAAACAAAAAGCTCTAAAAAGACGGCAACCATAAAACATATACCTCAACACTTCTTAAGGTCTGTTAACTTGTAATCTGGACCACTGCACTACAGTGGCCGGTGGCCGAACTCTAGTGGTCGCCGATCGATTGGTTCGATACCCATTTGTTTTTTCTTTGCGAAAAGTAAGACAACCTTCGAACTCGCGCAAGTTTTATGTCGATCGCACACTTGCGCCATGTTCGGACGCACGTTGTCGGAACAAACTCGATAGGCATTTCCGACTGCTGCCGCCGATGGGCCATATGGTACATTTTCCAATAGAAAGCTTGTACGGTATTGATTGGACTGCCCAAAGGGTTGTGGTTAATGGAATGAAATTTGAAAATTGCAGTTTCATTGGTCATCGAACAATGATTTCCTCGATTTGATTTGATTCGAGCAACGAATCAGAGCCTTGTAGATTTTTGTTGATTTATAGAGAAGTTTCATTTTGGGATAGTCTCAATTGACAAGAACACGTGCATCGATCACTTTTATGGACACTTCCACAGTTTTATCTGCGTTTCCGCTCCGGCAATTTGGTTCATAAATAACTCGGCACTAGCCTATCACAGTTGACCATTTTGTACGGAAAACGACGAATGTATTCTCCAAAACTGCAATAAAAAGAAAAAAATATTTTTATCATTCATATTACTGCCCCAAAATTGTAGTTTTTTGAAGTTAATGAACAACTATTGGACCAACTAATTGTATAGTGGATTCAATCATGGGTATCATTCGATGCATTCGTTTTTTCGATTGATCCTAGAATCAGGTTAATAAAAAAAAAATTAAATCAGATTTGTTGCAATTCTGTTTTATATTAGCCTGCCTTTTATACAAAAATATGCACTGTGTCAAAACGGTGTATTTCACAAGAATGACCTGCAACTTAGAATATTGATAATCGCGTTGGTCGAACAAATACATTCAATTAAGAATCACAAGGTCTTGGTTTTTTTTTTCAAATATTGCACTTGGAATCAAATGACACCGTGAGACACTTTCAAATAAGAAAACCATTTCACTGGAAAAGTCGATTCAAACTCCATCTGAAAGTTACACACTGTTGTAATCCGAGCAAGTCCATCGACTCAATTAAACGCCCAAACAAAAGTAAAAGCTGCCGTTGACGGACCGGAAATTGTATACATTTTTCGACAGCGCAGAAAAAGAGAGTAGGTACCATCAAAACAACAGTCGCCGAACCTTCCGCCCGCTTCACATCACAAATCGTACCTATTCGATCAAGTTTACACAAAAATCATACGAAAGCGCTTCCTTGTCCGCTGCGCACTGTGGGCAATCGGGTGGTTAAAAATGGGGAAAATGACTGGTGCTGATTAGTTTTTCTTGTTCACCATTCTATAGTCAATGCCTCAATTGAGATATTTTTGGAATTTTAGAGCAAACTTTTTTTTGTAGTTTCGATAATATTGTATGCAAAACGTGCACTTTGTTAGAAAAAAAATGTTTTTTGTAATGTCAAGATAATGCGTTTCTTGCTTGTAATATTTCATACAGATCTTTATACACTGTTCAAATACTCATCTAAAGCGTTATCTTAGAAGAGTGTACTGAATACAAAATTCGTATGTTTGCTCGTGTGAGAGTGGTGAGTTGCTCGATCCTCAGCAGCGCTTCGGTGTGAAGCTGGTCGAACCTTAGATGCTGCTCATCATGCTCTTCGTACTCCGTCGTTGGAACCCATTTCAGGATCTTCCGATGAAGTCTGGTGTACATATCGAGCTTCTTCTCGTACGCTCGTAGCAGGGATGATCTCATCTTGGATAGGTCATCTTTCGCCACCTCCAAGTTACGGATGATGTACGTGACCTGGCGGGTGACTTGGTCGCGTAGATGGATAAGTTTTTTTTATCTTATCCATGCGAGGTGTCACAGCTCTTGACAAGTAGTAGCTCATGGGGTAGATCGATCAGGATTCCTCACTGACTAGTTGGACTTTCTCGAATGGCCACCTTGTTGGCCACGGGACACAGATACCGTTGTTATCTAGGTTTCCCTGGAGGTCTGTCTCTACTGATACCCTCGTTGATCAGCAGAAGGCTTGGCTGTTACCGATCGCCTCACAGACCGGTAGATGCCTCTCACTCTTTTGGTATTCTTGCGTGGCAAGATAGTATCGATCTCTCGCAGATCGGCGGGAATTCCTGGACTGGTCACCTCGAATACCTGGGGAAACGGCCCTGCTTCTACTGTGCGCTTCGTTGACCAGTAGAAGGCCTCGATCCTCTCGCTGATCGGTATGAACCTTTCACGGTCTGTTGTGCAGAGATTCCACACTCTATGGTGTTCTTGCCGGCGGCAAGAATGTCATCTGCGACACCAATCGTCAGGTTGATCGGCGGATTCAAATGAAAAACTATGAAATCTTTAGATACCGATAATTTACGGAGTTGACTCGATCATTTTTTTTTTCAAGTGGCATTTGAAAGTCCATACATTGGGCAAATTTTTTAGCAACAGTTTTGAGAACGTTGTTTTTTTGATTTAACAAAATTTTCTTCAAAAATATCCTTGAAAACTTGAAATTCACCTATAATTTTCGATCTGCTGCTCTTGACAAAGTTCTAGGTTGTAATTATATCTATAATTTTATAACTGTTTGGAGAAATGTGAAACAAAAATGGGTCATAATAAGATTTCTAAAATTTCTGTAATCGAACTTTTTTGTTTAATTCAAAATTGAAACCTATTTAAAGGCTAACCTATTCAACTTTTCTTTCTAAGAAGATGCTAAACTCAATAACGAATAAGTTTTCTGAAAACATCATACGTCAAAAATCAAAGAGAAAATCAACAGATACACTAATGATGTTAAGACTTCCTATTTGCTGGATTCTTGGAGATATTGATACTGATTCTTGGCAAAGCCTTGATTCTATTCTTTTCTATCTATGACATTGGATCCGTGATGAAAATTTCTATGGAGTACAGTGAATTCTTCCAGACCTTTCAAGTATATTTCTTGTGAGATTTTCTGCGCCATGCTAATCGCATAAGTGAACTATATACATCATTAATTACAAAACTTATTATTTCGTTAAAGTTTGTCTAAAAAAATTTGTTTTTTTTTTTAAACAAATCATTAAATCTGAGACATGGAAGTCATCAATAGGACTTAAGCCGGCAAACATGTTTTTGGCCGTCAGACCACATAGAAACTGCCCATAGTGCGCTGCGCTGCCGGCTTCTCGCGATCGGTGGTCCTCCTATCTTCACCGGTCGCTGACTGCTCTCGATTCGGATACCTACTCTGCACCGCTTCAGTCAATCAAGGAAAAGCATGTGCAAAACTAATTGACGGTTGTGTATGTCCGACTGACTGACTGACTGCGCGACTATTGCTGCGTGACCGTGTCGCTGTATTTCTCTCTGTCGAGTCGAATCGAAAGGGAAAAATTTTATCATACCATGGGAAAAGGATAACTATCACTAGTTTGTCTAAAAATAGTAAATAAAATTATTCGATACATGCATTCATTGAGTATAAATCAGCAATTTAAAATACTAAAATAACCTATGAGAATACATTTTTTGTCAATATATTTTTGAAAAAAATCTAATAAAATATATATTTTACTAAGACAAAGGTTGCTGGAAAATCAGTTTTTTTTTCGAAAAAAATGACTATTATAATATTATAAATTTTTCCAAGAAAAATAAAATAAAATAAAAATCTATTTTTACAGTTCTCATTGAATTTATTTTCATGTGGGGTAATTTACGGCTTCGGCACCATTCGACTATTATCGGCAACCAACTTTCAAACTCCAAATACACAGTACTTTTCTGACAAAATACACCAAAACATTCAGATGATTCTTTGTTCTGTCAGTTTCCTACTGACGAGATTTCTGAGACTAAACAAACAATTTCGCCAAAGATGTGATCAATTCAAATGAGTTCGTCTCAAAATGCGGCTGATTCGGAGCTGCCGAAAAGATTCATTTGCAGTTCTTATGGGAAAGCTGCCGAAGAAAACGAGGCTGCCGACAAAAGTCACACTTGCAAGACCTGTTCGAAGCGTTGTAAAAACGTTTCCAAAAGGCTTTTAACAAATCTGTCCGTGTGAACCGATAGAGGATTGGACAGCTCATAAATTTAAACCGACAAACACGTAATTTGTCAGCTGATGTCCGAGAAAATTGCAAAAGAAGCGCGGTATTGGCTTATACTACCGAGAATAAGTAAATTCCTTATTTTTTATTTTTCCATTGATGTTATTAGAATTTTCATGTGCTTAGTTTCAATTTGTTTTATTTTTTTTTATTCTGTGTTAATGGAATAAGTATATATTTTTTGTGCTGTTTTCAATTCTTCAAGTGTCAATGTCAATGTCAAGTGTCAATGAGAAGCTTATTTACAATTTTTAATAGGAATATCGATTGTTTTTTATTGATAGTTTCTAATTTTCCAATGATTTTTTTTATATCACTTTACCGGTACGAAATATCTTTTAGTGTCTTCTTGCTTTTTTATTGCCAAAAATGTTGCTTGTGTCTTGTTATTATACTGGCTATTTCCTTATGAATCACGTAGTATGCCTCTTTTTTAAATGCATCTTCATTTGGCTGCTGAATCGAAACCGCCCGTGTGTTGATCACGTTCACTTTCTTCTGCGGAGAGCTCTACGAATTGTTCTGTTTTTCTTTTCCCATACGAAATCAGACGAGAGAGGAAAATCAAAACAAAACAATACGGGAGGGGAAAAAAGCAATCCAACTCCACTCCAGCACCTCAAATCTGGTGTGTAATTGACTGGCTGATGAAAGTGATTTATCTAATCAAAGTTGGATAAGCGAAAATTTCACTGATAGTTTAATTCGACCGCGGTCGGCAATTATTTGGAAGAAACAAAAAAAAAAAACTGTTCCAATTCGATGGATTGTGGTGTGATGCCGGACGCGTGGGTAGATGATATGTGTGCCAGGCGAAACAGGCCGACGTAATACGAGGCTGGTGGCTGTGTGCAGGATGGGCATCCAGAAGTGACGTTGACTTGTGAAGAAAATCTTGAGGCAGGCTTGCGTAGCAACTATGTCCCGAAACTTCGGAAAATCTCGTTTCTCGAGTGGCTTACATGAAAAGTAGCTTGTCTTACTTTCTGATTGCCATACTGTTTGTTCTAATCGTTCTTATCTTCATCATAACGAAGATGATATTAGTGGCCGGCAATGGAAGTTGTCATACTTTTTCATCTCCATGGCGTTACTAAGCAACGTAACGCATTCTGTTTTAAATCTGTGTATCTGTCTATTCGATTGTCTACATATTTACGCACACCTATGACGCGAACAGTAGCCAACAGTAGCGATCTCGGCTATTCGAGGTCACCACGATCTGTCCAATATCGTGTCAGTCGCCTGGCTTCGGTCAGTTGGCCAAAATGATATCTTTTGTGAACAAAAGACAGCCGTGTAGAAGAGGGTGGACAACAAGTCGACCGATGTGTGTTTTCTTGTTTGCATAACTCCTTTTGAGTATGTACTCGAAACGGGTGGCGAACCACACTACAATGATAGACACTTGGAAACAGATCGCGTAACGCAATGCGGGGCACCACAGCAAAAAGCGAAATAAGCACACAAAAAAGATGAGAAGAAATGTGCGATCATATGTGCGGCACATAGCCGGGACAATTAACTGCAGACAAACAAAAAAACATTCACATGTAGGTATGCACTGGTGATGCAGTTATGGTTATTGTGGCCGATGTGCTTGATAGTTTAATAATTTCTAATTCTTGGAGCAGCAGCAGCAGCTGATGATGATGATGATGATAATCGTCAGCACGAGCAAATCATGGAGATTGGCCCCAGGGACGAGACGCACGCGGCAGCAAAATTGTGGGAAGATTTGGATAAGTGGGAGTTTCCTCATTCAGCGCTTGGAAAGCCATGAAGCGGTAGGCCCATTTGCTCCAAGTAAACTGGCTGGGTTTGGCGATTTGGAATTTGCATTGAAAGTTATGTAAATAGTAGTTTTTTCTATGGCTTGGATTGGCGGAAATTATGAAATGTGCATTTCTTTGTGGAACTGCTGAGTAACACAAAAGAAATATTGAAGTTTTGAGGTTAGGAGTTTAGCTCAGTTGGTAAAAGCGCAGGATAATCGGTGGGTTCAAGTCCTGTGCGGTCAAACATCTCGGCCTTCTAGGATTCACTCTTGAAAGATTTGTTTTTCATTTTGCATCGTAATTTACACCCGGCGAAAAATCCTGAAGATTGATGTGTCGAATTCTTTTTACAGGATGCCGGAATCGGCTCTAGAACATCCTGGACAGTGTTGATAGACTCACTTTTAAATCTCAATCAAACCGTAAAAAATGTTTCAGCCGCAAAACCAGTCGTGAAAGCCGAATGTTGTTATTAAGGCCCAAGTAAAAATGGAGCAAATGTCAAAACTGAAAAAGCAGTTTTCTCCTTCTTAACTGAGAAATCGTAGAAAATAAAAACACACAGCTGTTTTATTTGGCAAATAAAAGGGCTGTGTGTTTTTATTTTCTTCGATTTGTCGATATCAAAAGAGAAAACTGCTTTTTCAGTTTTGACATTTGCTCCATTTTTACTTGCACCTTAACGTTAGAAAGGATTACTATAATTTTACCAGACTAACGAGACATTATTGCCATGTGTGGGTAAACTGTGGAAGTCTCGTATTAATGAGTCAAAAAGGTGAGCCAACTCATGTATGATTTTTTGACTGCTGAGTTGAGTGATTGACAAAAAAAATCTCAAGCGTGAGTTATGAGAAAACTGGTAGATTGATGTGTGGCATGATATGGATTGCAATCGACGGATTGACGTTTTTTCCAGGGTCCTGGAATCGGCTCTAGGATATTCCGGAAGTGATTGTAGATGACCCTATGTTTCTAGGAATTATTCAGTCATGCATCGTATTATACTCCTGGTGAAAAATCCTGAAGATGGATGTGTCGCATGATAGAGTTTGCAATCATCGGATTAATGGCCTTCTCCAGGGTCCCTAAATCGGCTCCAGAACATACCGAAAGTACTTGTAAATGACCCTGTGTTGCATGAAATTACTCAATATGTATCAAATTATACTCATGGCGAAAAAAAACTTGAAGATTGATGCGTCTCATGATATGGATTGCAATCATCGGATTGACGTCGTTTTCCAGGGTCCCAGAATCGGCTCTAGGATATTTCGGAAGTGCTTGTAGATGACCCTATGCATGGTTCCGGAATTATTTCGGGGTGCAGTGGTGTAGGTTTTTTTTCCGGATGATGATCCACTCACAAAATGCTTTAGAACCGTTGATTTCGACATGTCATTCTTCATGGTTTATCGAAACGATCTCACTGTAAACCATTTAGGACATTTTTGGTCACTTATAAGCCTATAGGCCGCATTTTGAAAGCCTTCCGGACACCTGATTCCCCTGGGGAAATGGCCATTTATAAACCGGTTATGAAGCAGGGGTTCCGACATATCAATCTTCAAGATTTTATGTTTAAAGTATGGTGAAGACTGTTTCAAACGTTTTTGGTCCCATTGGCCACATTCTTCCGGACATCTGATTCCTTCGGAGAAGTATCCATATATGGACTGGTTATGAATGAAGCAGAGCTTGCGACATATCAATATTCAAGATTATACGAATAAAATATGTTGGAAACTACTTCAATCGTTTTTTGATCATATAGGCCACATTTCGGAAGTCTTCCGAAGACACCTGAGCGGTTCCATTTGAATTCGAATGTCAGTTTACTTTTGTATTTTTTGATTTGGATGAAATTTTGCACATGCTTTCTTTATGCCCAAAAATGCCTTTTTGCATCATCGGCTCGCCATGTTGACTCTAGCCTTACTTTTGAGAAGGGCCTAAGAAAATAATCCTTTATAATTTTCAAAAAAATATAACTTAGAAACGGTTTGTCCGATCAGTTTGGTGCCTTCCGCAAAGTTTTAGGTTATTGTTGGGACTATCTGGAAAAAAAATATACACAGTAAAAAAAATGTTGTAATATTTTATACATCGAAAATAAAGCTTAAAAATCAATTTTCTCAAAAATCGTGTTTTTTGATTTTTTTTATTTTTATATGTTAAAGTAGACAAAAAATGAAGTCTTTTGCACAATGGGTCAAGATGGAGAAATCATGGACAAAAAAATTATGATTTTTTGAAAATAGGTGGATTTTTGAAAATGGTCATAATAAACTTTTTAAATATTTTTCAACTCGATTTTATGAAAGTACGCAAAATTTACAACAAAAAAGGTATACGGAAAAATCAGGCTAACTTTTACCGTTTTAAAGATACAGCGATTTTAATACAAAATTATGATATAATTAACTTTTTTGTCCATGATTTCTCCATCTTGACCCACTGTGCAAAAGACTTCATTTTTTTGTCTACTTTAACCAGGGTGTCTACTACCTGGAAAAACCTGGAAAACCTGGAATTATCAGGGAATTTTTTTCAACCTGGAAAAACCTGGAATTCTCAGGGAATTTCGGCCATAATCAGGGAAATTTTGTTGAATCAGTGATAGAAGGTATAATAGGCGGCATCCACAAATTACGTAACGCTCTAGGGGGAGGGGGGAGTAGGCTCAAGCGTTACGGCTCATACAAAAATTTGAAAAAAAAATCATACAAAAAGCGTTACGGAGGGGGGGAGGGGGTCAAAAATATTCAATTTTAGCGTTACGTAATAAATGGACGCTGTCATATATCTTTTTTGTGACAGAAAATCTTTTCAATCATAAAATTTTTCGGCTGCGCCGCTGTCAAGAAGCTAGATATGTTCAGTCCTCAATTTTTTTTAACGATTTTTATTTATCCGACAAAAAACATGTGTAGATAATAGCGTCCTTATCTTAGCTTCTTACCTAACTCTAATCCTAACTTAAGATTAGAAAGTTGGGAAAGGCAAGTACAGTTCCCATTTACAGTTGGGTGTCGTTCATGAGCATATGAAACTTATTTGAAAACAATCTAAATTTGTTCACAAAAATGTTTTTCGACTATCCACAAGTTCTGAAGGAAATTTCCAGGAATGCAGGTATTCTAGTGATTATTTATGGGACATTTTTATAAACTTCTCGAGGGATGCTATCAGCAATTTTTCAAGGGATGCTCAAATGAATTCCTTCAAAAATTTTGTCAAAAAAATCGTAGAGCTTTGCAACATTATTATTGCTGTTTGCATTTGAGGAGCAAATCTTGACTAAACGTCCTCCAAATGCGGTAACACAAAACAATCAAAGGACACCTAGCAACGATTAAATAAATCACCGCCGCCCTAGCAAGATAAATCGATTTTTGACATCGCATTTCTTGTAAAAAATCTTACCGCGTTTGGTGTTCCCGCATTTGATATTTGCATTTCAAATGCACACAGCAGTACCTCCAGTAATTTTCATATAGATCACTCTGAAATCAAATTACAGTGATTATCCCAGGATTTCTTCCAAATGTTTTTTCACTGATTCATTCAGCGATTTTTTCAGTTCTTACTTCTATGAGATTTATCACATATTCTAATGAAGTTCTTCCACAAAGGTTTTTTCCATAGTTTCGATAACGCCGATTTTTTCATTTTTCATATGTATTCTATAAAACATTCAGCCAGAATTACTTACATCATTCGATGAAATATTTTATGAATTTTTCCAAGAATCCCTTGAAAAATTTGACTTGGAATTCCTCATTAATTTCCTCCAGAACTTTCTCTCAGCATTTCAACAAACTATTATTGCTGTGGTTCAAACAATTTTTCAAATCATATTTCTAATATCCATGGATTCTTCAAAACTTCATTCGAAAATCCTAAGAATAATTTTATTAAGAATACAGTAGTATTTTCGGAGATCCTCGTAAAAATTCATCAAGGCATACTTAGAACACAAACAAAAACTTTCTTTAGAAATTACACGCGGTATTTTTTTCAAAATCTCTGACAAACAAATCTGAATCAAACCCTTGACATTTCCCTAGTGAAATTTCTGCAAGACAGACTAGATTTTTTTTTTCTTTGGGAAATAAAAAAATAACAGGAATTATTGAACGAATTTTGAATTTTGAAGATGCTCTAGACGGGAATGTTGAAGAAAGTCCTAGGGAAATCAATGGATATATTTCTTGAGAACCTGAGACTTCCTTGGAAAATTTCTCTTAGGTCTTAGTAGGGATTCCTGATGGTATCTCCGAAGTAGTTTCTATGGTTATTCCCAGAAAAGCTGCAGATTGAGTTCTTGAAGTTATCCAAAACTAAATTCTTGGAAAAGTTTCTTAGAAAATTCTTGAAAAACCACAAAAAAAACTCGGGAGATTGTTGGAGTGAGATGTGAAAGAAATCCACAGTAAAACAAACAGGATAACTTGTCGTAACCTCAAGGGACTCCAAAAAAGTCTTAAAATCATTCTTAGATGACTGTCCGTTCAAATGAGGAACCAAAATCTCATGACGTGGTTTCATGTTGGGTTTCTTTTCATATTCATGATTCATGTCTGTTTTTTTTTTGGTTCATGTCGGTTCTGCATTGTTCAAAACAAAATCTAAAAAAAAAAACAAAACGCTCTCTTGAGAAATTTTGTGGGTGTATCGCTGATGTCCATATTTCAAAATCCCATTTCAAGGGAATGGGATAAAAACGCAAAATTTTGATAAAAATAATTGTTTTTTGTGAAAATAAAAAATAATCACCGAATTTTAATTTTGTTTTTCTGATGCTATTTATACGTTTAGAACAAACCGAAAATAAAAATTTTGTTTATTAAAATGAAAAATATTAATGAAATGAACTATTCGTTAATCATTTATGCATTTTGAAGAATTTATACAACCTTGATTTTTTTGACCTGGAAAACCTGGAAATCTCAGGGAATTTCATTTCTGTAAATGAGTAGACACCCTGTTAACATAAAAAAAAAAAAAAAAAAAATCAAAAACACGATTTTTGAGAAAATTGATTTTTAAGCTTTATTTTCGATATATAAAAAATTATAACATTTTTTTTACAGTGTATATTTTTTTTCCAGATAGTCCCAACAATAACCTAAAACTTTGCGGAAGACTCCAAACTGATCCGACAAACCGTTTCTAAGTTATATTATAATGACCGAAAATTGAAAATTATATCATAATTTTGTATTAAAATCGCTGTATCTTTAAAACGGTAAAAGTTAGCCTGATTTTTCCGTATACCTTTTTTGTTGTAAATTTTGCGTACTTTCATAAAATCGAGTTTAAAAATATTTAAAAAGTTTACAAACCTAAAACTTTGCGGAAGGCACCAAACTGATCGAACAAACCGTTTCTAAGTTATATTTTTTTGAAAATTATTAAGGATTTTTTTCTTAGGCCCTTCTCAAAAGTAAGGCTAGAGTCAAAATGGCGAGCCGATGATGCAAAAAGGCATTTTTGGGCATAAAGAAAGCATGTGCAAAATTTCATCCAAATCAAAAAATATAAAAATGAAATTTGGGAAAAAAGTCGTCATTTTCTGTGGAACCGCTCACCAGGTTCCTTCATAAAGTATCCATAAATGGACCGGTTATGAAGCAAGGCTTGCGACATGCCAATCTTCAAGATTTTACGTTACGAACTGGGTATGTTGGAGATTATTTCAATTGTTTTTGTTACATTGGTCACATTCCGGAATCCTCCGGAAAGCTGATTCCCTCAGGAAAGTGGCCATTATGGACCGGTTATGAAGCAAAACTTGCGACATATCAATCTTCAATATTTTGCGAATGAAGTATGTCAGAGACTATTTCAACCGTTTTTGGTCATATTAGCCACATTCCGCCACACAGCCAGTCTTCCGGACACCTGGTTCTCTCAGGAAAGTGGCCATATATTTACTGGTTATTAGGCAACACTTGCGACTTATCAATCTTCAATATTTTACTAATAAAATATGTTTAAAATTGTTTCAATAGTTTATGGTCTTCTTGGCCACATTCTAGAAGTTTTCCGGCACCTGGGTCGCTCAGGAGACTAACCATGTATTGGTTATGGAGCAAAGCTTGCGACAAATCTGTCTTCATGATTATACGAATCATATTTGTTGAAGACTATTTTAATTGTTTTTGGTCACAATAACCACATTTCGGAAGTCTTGAGGACACCTGGTTCCCTCAGAATAATGGCCATTATGAACCGAATAAAGCAAGGCTTGTGACGTATAAATCTTTAAGATTATATTATGTTGGAGACTATTTCAATAATTTCTGGTCACATTAGCTACATTCCGGATGTCTTCAGGACATTTGATTTCCCTGAGAAAGTGGCCATATATGGACCGATTATGAAGTAAAAATCTTCAAGATTCGTGAAGTTTTCCGGGCACCTGGATCCATTGGGAATGTGTGCTTGCGATATATCCATCATCAAGATTTTTTGGATCATGTATCTTTGAGACTATTTCAATAGTTTTTAAATTAGACATTTTGGCCACATTCCGGTAATCATTCATGCACCAGATTTCCGTTTTATGACAAAAAGATGTAACGGGGATTGTTTTTTAGCTTGAGCTTGAGCTTGATTGGCCCGTAGTTGCTACTCCAGTATTGCCAGATCAGCTACGCTTACACAAGGAACCAACAAGATGACTGCTTAGAACTAACAGGCACCCTCAGAGTATAAGTGCTGGTGAGCTTATATTTTTAAGCAATACTGGTACCTGCCAATAATAGGAAGGAAGGAATTGATATTGCATTAAACTGACCCACAGTACATATACCCCTGCATCTACGTCAATTCATGTGGCAAGGTATAGGGGTTAGGTAATTTTTGTGGCAGAGGGGATTGTTTTTGGTTAGCGAACTGCCTATGTATAAGGCGTAAAGAAAGGCGTATTATAATGATGGAAGAATGGAACCATAGGTTCCTTGTCCGTTTTTGGTTCTAGCGATTGCTGTGAACGGATAGTGATAGATATAGAGGAGATGATAGAGGCAAGTGAAAGATACAACTACAAAGTACGAGGAAAAGCACGGGCCTGGAATTGAACCCACGACCTTCTGCTTATGAAGCAGAGGCGGTAGTCATTAAACCACCAACTCCGTTTAAGTCACGAGCAATTATTTTTGAACAAAAAGAAAGCTTTTCAGGTCTTGGTTGATCTTATAGATTGAAGGTTTTTAATTTAAAAACAATTTGGAGAACCTATCTTGTTTTTTTTATGTTTTTGAATAGAAAAAAGCCGTCCTGAAAGGATTTATGAAGGAATATAATTCTACGCCCATAAAACTACAAATCCACTCTCGACTACCCCAACCGGTCGTAAATCTCCATTCGTCATTCAGTAAGTTCCCGTTTGCAATCCTCCGTTCGTCCTCGCCCAACACATTCACGACCCAGAACTCACCGAGGCCGTGTACGTTCTTCAGCTCCGCAAATGTATGTATTCCAAATTGAATTTGTCGTTCGTAACGACCAACAACGTTATGTTCAAACTACAGTTATCCACTCCTCTGGGCGGCGCAATAGTGGGAGCTTCTGCTGCTGCTGCTGACCAGTACCTGCGACTATAACTAGTAGTCTTAAAGTAGGGATCGTGCTTCACGCGTCGCCACATGCCCAAGGCCGGATTCACGCGCCAAGAATTATTGATTTCCAGTACTGACTGTCGTCGTGGTCGACGCTGGCGCATACTCGGCGAAATTTATTGAACCGCCGATCCGGCTGCTAACGGCACGCTTAACATTTAATAAATTGTGATTAAAAAATCATTACCTAGTTTTCTTTGAATGCTTGCGCGCGGTGTGTGCATTTGTCGTATTCTCCAGCGGGCACAAGTGCGCACCGCCAAAACGAGTGGGGGTATTAGGTGTCAAATGCGCCGTCGGGATTGAACGTGCCACCGTGTTTCATACAATATCTCCATCAATTTTAACGCCTGTCACACCTTAAGTTCATGAAAGAAAGTGAATTTCTATGAAAGATCGCAAAAGTTTCAGAAATCTTCGAATGTCCATGAAGGTCCGTGCAAATCCGAGGTAGTCTATGAAAAAAACAAGGAGTTTATTGAAGATCTACGAAAAACCACGATCGTTCATGGAAGTCTATGAGGGTGGGCTGTGATCGACGAAGAACCGATTGGATCCACAGAGGTCATCGAATATATATGAATTCTCTTATCATCTGTGAATATCAGCTAGGGTTGTCAAAGATCCACGATGATTTGCTAACGAAGGTTCCGGATGGTCTGCGTACTTCCCCAAAAATTGTGATTGTCTCTAGAAGTCCAAGTAGAAAATTATTCCATCAATTTCTGCCTATGTTTCGTTATATTTCCAGCCTTCAATTATACAATTGTTTTTACAGTGAAACCTCATGTTAAATTCATCAAACATTCCTGAGCATGTACCAAACTCAAAAATCTTCAATATGTAACTCCATATGCTCGTTGATTCGAAGACCTGTATTTCAGGAAATGTTTGGATGACCATGATGGTACACAATCATTTATTTTTTAAAGGAGCTGCAATAAGATTTCATGAAACGTACTGCATTCAGTTACTGAGAGTACGTACTGCATCACTAATCGTCCACTATGTTTCTCATTACGTGTGTAGATCTTAGGGGTCGTCCATATACCACGTGGTCATTCATGGGCGATGGAGGGTCTGGCCAAAGACGTTAGGACCTTACTTCTAGGAAGTTCTTGAATGATTCAGAACACCTCTAAAATACAACACAACATAAAAATGAAAACAACATATTGTTCTTAGCTTCTTTGCATATGCAAAGATTTCGAGATTCATAGGCCACGCTTGTAGATCTTGAAACTACATTCTACATGCGAGCTTTTTGAGACTTCCCTGTAAACTAGAGTGTCCATTTCCCGGCCATTTTGCTCGTCCCGGGATTCGGGACAAAAATCTATGCTTGTCCCGGGAAATCCCGGGATCCCGGGATTTATCAAATTTTCAATAAAGGTAGCATTTCGGTTGAAACGGATGTACAAATTTATTAATACATTTTTTTTTTCAATGACATAGACAGATAATGTAACTTTTCAAAATAATATAAAATTATAGCAAATCACATTTTAGATAAGACATTCTTATTCTGATGAAATAATCTAACAAAAATCATAACTTAGCTTGACTAATTACGGGTTTGCTATGGATTTTTTCAAATTCTCTATAAAACTTATGAATGGAAGTATGATAAAAACTTAAGTCAACATTTTAAAGCAATTTGCTTCAAACACTTGAAAAGTCATAAAAACTTTAGAACAAAAGAAACGATTAAAGATCATCGAAGGTATTGTAGATCATGCTAAAGGTTAATTACTGAAAATTATTGACTGAAGTTTACTGCCGTGAATCGCTAGACAGTCTGCATTTTGGTCAAAATTGAGTTGATATCAGTTTTCATTATATCTTCTAATGATCTTTCAGCTGCACTAACGAGAAATCACTTTTTATTCAGTAAAATTAGGAAAAACGCCAAGTCGAATTGTCCCATAATGAAAAGTAAACGCATGTCAGTCCCACTGCAGATTTTCGCATCGTGTAATACAAAAATGAATTATTACCATCTTTAAATTTTTCTTGGAAAGGTAACGGAGTAAAAACCAAATTATGAAAGTTTCATTGAAATCGAAACATGTTCCAATCTCCTGAATTTTTTTGAATATTTGTATGGAAAACGAGGTTGAAAACTTCTCAGTCAATTTTCTCAATGCCTACTTTTTACAGATGGTACTGACTTTTGATTTGCAGCAGTTTAGGTGTACTTTCAAATTTTTTATCTCAGCATAGGCTTATAAAAACGACTTATGTTGAAAAAAAGCATTAAAACTTTCCAACTAGACAAATAAAAGTATGTGTTTCTTACTTGGTAAATTGATCTTTTCATGAAAATAATTACTCATTTATTATTTTTTCATTATGCTTTACTACTTTATAAAATAAGAATAATAGTGATGAAAAATGTCATTTTTTTTCATTGAAATTTAGTGGTTTTCATCAAATTCTACGTACATTTCGGGAATCCCGGGATTCCCGGGATGTCAGACATAAAATCCCGGGAAACGGGAAATCCCGAAATTTGTCAAATCCCGGGATTTTTTGTCCCGGGATGTCCCGGGATGGACACTCTACTGTAAACCCAATTTAAGCAACGTTTTTGACGACATTCACACCTTAAATATAGTTTTTCCTTAGGGGGCGCATATTACCCCTCCATCCCTTACAAACGGGCAGAAGTACAGGGTTCTAACGTGTGCGCGCGAGTCGTGATTGCATCATATGTCGCGCGCGCTCACCGAACCGAAGTTGAAAAACAGGCTCCTCCACGAGAGATCGCGTTGATGATCGCGCTTGGTGGTGGAAAGCTCCAGTCAGTGGCTCGTAAAATATGTGCCGCACTAGGAAGAAAGGGACGATCGAGCTAGGCCATCCTAGAGCTAGCGGTGTAGAATGTCAGAAGTGGTTCTCAATCTATTGGATAACTTGGATGATGTAACATTTTATTGGGTTCAATGTTCGCCTACATTTGCATTGTTAGTAATTCGTTAGTTTTGGTAAGTTTAACATACTTAGATTGATTACTGTTGATTCGAACTTCTTACGAGAAGGACCATTCCGATCAATTTACTCCGAATTACGGTAACATTTTTAGCATTGAATAAGTATAAGCATTAAGCGATTCTCGAATATTCACAGGTGGTACAGTCCTAGATCATCATGGTTACCGGACAAAAGGTCAAAAAACAAAACGTTGAAAGACAAAAGGTCGTAAATGATTTGTTGGGTGGGAATTGTTTTACGACTAGGTTTTCGACCTTTTGTTGTTTTGACTATTTGTTCTTGCGACCTTTTGTCTTTAGACCTTCTGCCCTTTCGACCTTTTGTCATAGATTCATCGTCGTGTGATGTTGGCCTCCTTCCCGAACGTTACCAGAGCCAGAAGTTACTCCGACCTTGATGCAGGATTGACGCATCCAACAGTCGGGAGCTGCCCTGGCCACGTCCTGCGAAAGCTGGAGAGTGGAAAAGAAATAAATAATTGAATACCTACTTAGAAAAGATGCACAACTCCATCTACTCATTACACGAATTACTTCAAAATAAATTCAATTACAGCACTTGTTTTGCTACGTTCACAAACTGAAATGAAACAATTCAACGGAAAATGATGTATGCAATTATCGCGGGAATAATGTGATTTCAAACATGTTTTATCTAAAAAAAAGTAATACACATTTTTGTTCATACCTGTCATGGATCCAGCTCTAGATCTAAAAGAGTATGAATTTTGAAAATATTTAAATTGAAAAAAGTTCAGGCCAATTAGTATCGGTCCATGATTGGCAATGTTACGCTAGTTGTATCAAGCTTGATGAATACCAGCAGCGAACGAGAGCCCCAAAGAGAGAGCGAAGATGAAAGCCATTTTTCTTGCTTATTTACCATTGGGGGTCTAAAAAATCGAAATTTAGCGTGACATAATTTGTGTACCATCCCTAGAGTAAAACACCTATTACTCTAGGGATGGTACACAAATTATGTCACGCTAAATTTCGACTTTTTAGACCACCTCCCCCCCCCCCTTTGTCACGTTTTTTGTATGAGACATTCGAAAATTTTGTAAGGCTTGTCACGCTTGGCTTGACCCCCCCCTCCTTTGGAGCGTGACGTAATTTGTGCATCCCCTAATGACACATAAACAATCGCCGAACATAGATAGCAATAGCAATAGTTTCCTCCAGGTTTCGAGCTTGTTTATATGGGTTTTATCATGCACTGTTATCCCCCAATATAATCAGCGCTGTAGCAATAGACGACAAACAGACTCTCATGATGTGTTGCGGATGGTTACATACAGCGATAAGTGAGAGAATTGAATTTTCTCAGAATTCAACCCCTCAAAGTCTTCAAAGTCGCTTTTTTTTAACAAATGATCACTATTACTTACACTAATGCAGCTATTGCAATTCGTCCAACAAGATCACCAAGGGGTTTATTCCAGAGTTTTTGGAGAAATTTGTTAAAGGTTTTTACAGGAACCCCAACAAGAATTCTCCAATGAGTTAATAAACCCAATTTTAAAGTTTTTAAGGGATTCGTAGAAAAATTACTGTTATTTATCGTCACATTCCTCCAGAAGGTTATTTAAAAATTTTCCGTCATTTCATTCACGAATTACTCCTGCAGTTCTTCCAAACAATTCTTGAGTATTTTTTCTAGTGAAATTTTCATGGATTCTTCAAAATTGCATTAGAGGTTTTACACCTGCAAAAACTACAACAATTATTCCGACTATTTCTATATGAACTTCTTCAGGGATTCTGTTCAATGTTTTTCAAGGAAGGCCTTCAGAATAACTTGCTAGATTTGTCGAATGATTCAATTGTTTACTTTTTTTCAAGAATTATCATAGACATTCATCTAGAAAAACTTACTTAGAAATTAATGAGTTTTTCCGAAATCCTTGCAAGAGTTTCGAAATTCCTACAGAGTTTTCATCACAGATTAATATTAAATTATTTAGGGATTTTTCAGAGATTTCACCAATAATGTCTTAAAAAGCAGAATTTCCTGGAAACACCTCTGAAAAAAATCCAGGATATTTGTTTTTATCAACTCTCATGGAAAATTTCTACTGAACCTCCACAAGATATCATAAGAGCTATCGCTAGAGCAATTTCTATAGGAATCTTTGGAGAAATTTTTGGTTGAATTCTTGGAAACCAATGAAGGCATCTATGGGAAAATGATTGTATGAGTTATTCAAAATATCCTGAATGCAAATCTTGGACGAAATCGATTGAACAATTACTGGATGAAATTAAGAATTTTCTTGAGATATTTGTGAAAGAATTTTTGGATAAATTCTTGAAGAAATTTATGGTGATGTATCTGGAGTTATTCTTTAAAAAAATCAGATTGAATTCTTGATGGTATCAATAACTAATGTCATAGAGAAACACCTTAGGAAAGCCTAGAAAGACTCTATAAATGGATTTTATTTATTAGTTCCTAATGAAAATTCTGGAAAAATACTTGAAAAAGAGGCATACAGTCAGGCTCATGATAAGTATACAGTCATGCTTATGAATTGCAGATATGGTGAGAACTCACTCTTGCAGTGATAGACGGGTTCGATACTATCGCAAGTCTCTTACCTCCAAAAAATCGACTTGAGCGCTAGGCGTATGATTATCGTCGTGACCGATAATTTCACTCCCTGCTTAAAACAAGCAATAAGTAGAAAATATGAAAATAATAGATGGCTGTTGAAAAAATGATGATGTTTAGAAACTCATAATCTGTGAGAAAATTTTATATATTTTCAAAGAAACCAAGGTGGAAATGTTTAAAATTTCGAATTATTCCAACTTGCTTAGAATAATGTATTTTTTATATAAATATTTCTATTTTATACATATTTTAGCACAATCCTAATATGTTGAATGAAAAACATGTTTTTCTTTTGTTTACTTCTCCCTGCTAAAATATCGAAAGTTGCAAAAATTTTGTAAATTTTAAATATGATGATTTTAGTCTTAACAATCTGGCAGCACTGCTTTGCTTCTGTTAGAGAGATTTTATCAACTAATTTCAACAGGGAAATGTCAATACTGTTCATAGCTCTACACTGAGCATTGTAAGTTACGTAAAAATTTTCCTTAAATTAAAAGCAGTATATAAGCCGAAATTCTTGTAATTCCAAAAAAATGAATCATTTAAAAATGTCTGGCCGAATTTTATGGAAAAAAGAAACAATTTAATGTGTTGATTGTTGTTTGTTTTTTTTTTTTTCCTGTATGGTGTCTTTTTAATCCCCGTTTGTTTTTGTTCCTATTCGGTCTCTTTGTGGTCTGTTTTTAAAGCATAAAGCACTTAGTCGCTACCAACCCTGATTCAGCAATGTAAATTATTGTGATCAAGCATTGCAGAATTCGCTCTCAATTGATTGCGAAGTATGATCAAAGCAAGCGAAGAAAAACATCGCATCTGTATCGGTTCATGATCGGCAATTATTCGCTAGTTGTAACATGCTTCATAAATAGCAGCTACGAAGGAGAGCCCTAAAGAGAGAGCAATGATAAAACCCATTTTTCTCGCTTGTTTATCATTAGAGGTAGGTGTTTTACTTTACTGGAATGATAAACAATCCCCGAGTATCCTATAGTAATAATGCCCCCAGGTTTGGAGCTTGTTTAGATGGGTTGTATCATACCCCCCAATATATTCAGAACTGTAGCAGTAGACGATCAACAGACTCTCATGATGCGTTGCGCATTATGATTGTTACATAGAGCGATGTGTGAGAGATAGGGGGATTAGGGGCATAATGAACATACGGGGCGAAATGGACACCCTCTCAATATCTGATAATACACATATTTCATCAAAAGTTCATTCACTGCATGAAATCTGTAATGCATTTGAAATGCTTGACGGTAAAAAAATTTATTTTTTGCTTCAATTGTTCTTTAAAATTTGACTTAAAATTTTTCTCAGTTTCAAATTGGCATATAAGCAAGACCGTGGAAGAATCTTATTTTTGAGCAAAGTAACGAACCCAGAAAGGTTCTTTTTAGCTATTATGATTGAGGGAGAGTCCTTTTGCATATTGGAATGATTGACAGTCATTGAATATGTTGGAATAACTAAATTTCATACAGGTGTTCATTTCGCCCCGATACCTTTTTACCAGCCTTGTTTTCGACCCAATTTTCTATCTCGCTTTTCTGACATATGATATGATTTTTATCACTATGAATGAATGTGGCACGTCGTGCTAACATCAAACTTGAAAACTAGCCGGGGGTAAATTAAAAACATTGCCATTTAAGGGTCTTAAAACGAACATTTGCTTAACGTGTCCATTATGCCCCTAATTCCCCTACTCCCAATTTTGTCTGAATTCAACCTCTGGTTCTGAGTCCAAAAACTTCATGGAATATATGCCATTAGATGTAAATGCATATAAAGTGACGTATTAGAAGATTATTGATGTAGTACATTATCCTAGCACTTCATGGAATCTAGATAAATTTTATTGGTTCGTATTCGTGATTATACACGAACAGTCATATTAGAACCAGTGCTGGGAATGGTAATAGTAGTAGACTTGAATTTCGAGAAAGTCACGTGGCTCTCTGACTACAGTAGTTCAAAAACGTTGAATCTCATCAAGTAGCCTATGTTGGGTGCATGAATTTTCTAAATCGTTAGTGTCATTGAAGGCTCTAAATGCGGGAAATGCAGCGGGAAGTAGAACATTTTTCTACAGTAATTTTGGGTTGCCCTTAGCAACGGGTGTTTTACTAATTTCAAGGCTTTTTACCTACAGCAGCGATGGGCGTGAGTTTCACTGGCTTCGCTGACTGTGATTGGCTTTGTTTGGCTACTGTAGAGTGAAATTCAGATTTTTTCCCAACCCTGATTAGAACTTCCTGATACATAGATCTTGAAATCTACGACCACAATTTGATGTCTTTTGAAGAATTTTGAGTTCAGTACATGCTCAGAAATGTTTAAAGAGTTTAAATGAGTACTGTACTCGTTTACAAGGAAACTATATTTACTCATATTTAACTCAATCCCTGATACGCCACAGTTTCCGTTTGGTCACCTCTGGCATAGCGCGAAACACTAATCACGAAGTTATCGCCGCACCCTGCTAAGTGCGTCGTGACATTTTTAAATCTCAAGTGGATGGCGCAACTGCCTCATCATCTAATCGGCCGGGAGTGAGTTTCTACGAACGCCTGGAGACAATTTTTATTCGTTCCCGAATGGACGGGGATCCGTTACCTTCATGGATCATTTGTCACTGGCATGGCGCTATGCATCGATATGTACAGGTATCCATATTCATCTGAGTTGCGCTTCCTGTAGCTGCAAACGTGACCGGAGGCGAAAAGTCAACGCAACGGTCCCGTTACCCGTCGTCGTGTACTCCCAGTTTGCCTGCGAGCTGTGATTGAATTGGCATGGAGTGTAACGCCCTCCAATTTGACCATAGAGGTACTTCGACACGTTTAATTGTGGGATTCGTTTGGTTTGTCAGAGATAGCCCGTAGAGTTTAAACGGGAGAATAAGTGCAGTAAGCAATCTGGACAGAACCAGATCTTCCGGGATGCCCCAGGGAACGTCCCAAGAGTCCTTACTGAGGGTCATCGTCGTCGCAGTTTTTCCCAGTACTCCTTGAGGGAGTAGCACAGTCGCGCAGATAATAATCAACCTCGCTTGACGCGGCCACTTGTTGCCTCTTTCCGCGTGCCCATTATCAATTCCAGAAATCTAAATCTAGCCAATTTAAGTACGCAGCAGCAGCAGCAGCAGTTCAACATCACAGTGAATGCAATTGTTTATGCTGCTGCCGCCCAGCCCCGGAGGCAACGAACACGACACCGACTCCAGCCAGCAGATCTTGACTTTCTTGAGGCTGACGTGCCGACTAATGGATAATGATTGTAATTATCATTACGTTCCCTCTGTTTACACGCCTGGTTGAAGACACAGAATCTTTGGCGCATCGTCGCACACGGGAGTAGTTTCGGGTCAATCATGGTCAAAATTCTTTAAAAAACGGCTACAACCTAATTAGGATTAATGTTAGATGTTTTCAGAGACTCCTACAGGGATCCCTCCAGAAATTGCTCTCGAGATGCCCAGGAGTTATTCCAGTGAATGTTCATGGGATGTTTTGAAGAATTTCTCCAGAACATCGGCATGATACTGAATTAATGGTGTTTTGGAATGTTGAGTAGATTATTTATTATTTATCAATTATTGAACATGTGACTTGTTATTCAAAAATCTCAAATTTTCAAATTTTACATTATGGCCACGACATTGTTCTACTTCCTCCTCTGTGTGTCGTCAACGGGCAGCATAGGCAGAAAATGCAAAAGCTTTGAGCGAGCGTGAAAAGTAGGACGATAGGAGTGGCTTGCACATCTTGCTCGATGGTCGCCGACAATTGCACGCGCGCGCATGTGGATATCTTTTACTTCACCATTGCACATATGTGCAGTGTGAGCATTCGATTGATGGTCGAGAGTCTCCGACGACGACTCCAACCGAGAAGTGGGTACCTTTCCTCCGAGGACACAGAGATTAAGATGATTGATTTGATTCAGCAACGGAGCGTCGTCGGACGGACGGGAAGATTCGCTCGAATGCCGTTCGTTTCTCCGTTCCGGTCCTCGAAGTGTTCTGATGAACCCGAACGAGCGTGTGAAACGGCCTCCAGCTCCAGGAACGCTTAGATTGGTCCGTGGCCTAGAATGTCTGTCTGTCGTTCGGACGGAGGTAACAGGTCGTTCCACTGCGTCCTCGTCCACACTCAGTAGACTCTACTCTTCGGTTTTCGCAGATAGCCGCAGGTCGTAGTTGCATCTGTGTGTGCAGTGGCCGGTGGTGTGGAACCCAGGCCATCTACACATCTCTGGAACTAAGTATCTAGGAAGAACTGTACATTTTCTTGGTTGATTTTGTTGTCTTGCGTCGTCCGGGAGAGAGCGTGCGCGAGGGCGATTTTTACCCAAGATAAAGTTTTAATTAGTGATGTGTTGTACAGGCAGCAGCAGCCAGCAGTCGATCGACGAACTTCGATTGCGCGTTGGTGGTAGATTCCACGTTTACTACCAATTGCACCTGCCACTTGAACAAGTTGAACGCAATTTAATTACAGCACCGGCCGGTTGTGCTTTATCAGTTGTGTGTCGTGTACAGTAGTGGTTCTTTGGATGGCATTGTTCAAGAGCTGTAGAGGGGTTAGACATCCGATTGACAGGCGAGTGGCAGTGTCAATATACCTACATTTTGTGAGCTAACATTCTACGTGTTGTTTGACATCACAGGTTCAAGAACAATTAGGGTTTTTGCTATTCTTGTTGCACGATACACCCACGGTATGCATGATAGCGAATGTACTGATTATAATTAGATTGAATAGATACCCGTGTTCGAACCAAAGGGTGGCAAAATTCGGAATAGGATATAGAATAAGCTACTTTGTATGACAGGTTGGAAATTATATCTTAAATGTTTCTTTGCCTAAAGCTATCTGCACTATTCAAGTATTCGTCGTAGTGCTACTTCCATATTTCGATCCTCTCGCATTCGTCTCTGCATTTCTTAGCTCATATCATAATTTGTAATATGCTTCGTCGACTTTACCCAATGGCATTGTTTTTGTCCAATTAATGAATTAGGATGAATTCGAAAAAGTGTGGAGACTTTATTGACGGAGGTCCTATTGACTGCCGTATTTGTCATAGAAATGTTGCTTGACGACTGGATGTTGCAGCTATGAACGTGGTGTTTCGGCCGTTGCAGTCTTTGAGAGCAGCAAGAACAGTTTTGCTTCAATATCCAACGGTTTCGGTAATATATTTTACCTTTTTCAAGGATTATATCAATATATTATAGGTAAAATATATTACCGAAACCGTCGGATGTTGAAGCAAAACTGTTCATGCTGCTCTCAAAGACTGCAACGGCCGAGAACACCACGTTCGTATTTGTCATGACTAGTTGGAGGCCCGAAAGCAAAATAAGGAAATATCTAGGAGAAAATCTAACGCGTGCCTTCATGTAATCATTCCAGAATTTCTGTAAAGATTTTACCAGAATTTTTTTTTTAGGAAATTCTTGCATTACTTGAGACAAATTCAAACAAATTCTTCAAGGTATATCATTCAAAAGCACTACTTCAAGAATTTCATTAGAAAGTTCGACTCATTTCACAACAAAACATATCAAGCTCAATTGTTACATTTTTTGTTTAATTTAAATTCAAGCTGAACTTGAATTTCGAATTTTGAAAATGAGAATATTGATTCTAACTTTTTCTAATTTGAACAACTGTTCTTCATAACAATAAATATTCAGCTTGAAAATTTTTGTTTTGAATGCCCATAGTTATTACGTAATGTGGAAACCTATTTTACACTACTTGACAGAAAAAAACTAAATTTCAATTGATTAAACAAAGCTCACTGAATTGTAGGCAGGATTCTAACAAAATCCTCCGACACTTCTGAATAGGAATATTACTAAATCATGGTCAGGACGTGATTGTATTCAGAACGGGGATGGCCCTTTTCGCATAAGAAAGTTTGGTGTAGTGGACGTTTCGCATACGGCAATTTAATACAAGAAAAAGCTGCATTTTAAAGAGGGCATATCATTCTTATTATGCCATATCCATATGCCAAACGTCCTCATGCGAAACTTCTTTATGTGAAATATCGCACCCCCATTCTGAACAGAATTCATAAAATATCCTAGACAGCAATTTTACAGATTCCTAGAGAGCATTGCAAAATAAATCTTTAGCAACATTACTCTAATTTAATCCTAGGCAAGGTTTTCGAGAAATATTGGTCAGCATTTTCACGAAATTCAAAACATAATTCTATTTGAATTCTTGGCAGGACTGTCAGGGATTATTTGAAGGCTAAGAGAGTTTTGAATAATATTCTTATAAAACCATAAAACGCATCCTCGTTGTTTTTTTTTTAATTTTCTTCGAATTTTGAATAATTTTCTTGTGAAACCATAGAACGCATCCTCATAATATTCTTCCAAAATTTATCAAATTCATGTCTTGAGATATGTACAGGATTTTTCTGTAAACACCACCTTCTAATAATTCTTCTGATATTCTGCGATGAGTCATGAATTCCGTAGAATTATTTCGTGAGGAACTTGTGTGAACACTCTTAGTTAAATGTATTCAAGAAATTATTCAAAAGTTCTTATATTGATACCTTTGAGAACACCACTAAAGTTTGTTTCTAGAGATCTTTCAGGATTGACTCCAATAACTACTTTGGCTTCAGAGGTAAATAATCGCTTATGGTATTAACTTTTGTAAATCAATTTATCGATCAACCAAGCAACAACTATAGTAATATAAATTATTCTCACGGATTTTTGAAACTCCTTCAAAGATTCATTCAAGAATTTCTGCACGAATAACTTCAGATACTTTTCAAAAGTACTGATAGTAATTTCCTCAGAAACCCTTCTAGGCATTTATATAAGCTTATGTGCAGAAATTATTTCAGAGATTTCAACATGAGTTTTCAAAAGAAATCCTCTAAAATTTTTCCAGAAGTGTTTCAAAGAATTTCTTTTAGAATCTTTGAATTCCTTATAGTAACTTCTTAAGTAACTTATTTTAGTATCCAAAAAAAAAAATATGATGAGGATTTGCTCTCACTCTCATCTCACTGTATCCTCGAAGGAATTTGTGATTCATTTCTTTGTTGAATCCTAGAAAATAATATAAATCACTAAGGAATAACTCTATCTCAAGTTTTGGGTAATTTTAATATGAACTATGGAGAAAATCGGTTTACAATAAATATCTGAAAATGGTCTACTGTATGAAAAGGTAAAAACAAATCTTGAGAAAATCCGTTGGAAAAAATGGCCTCATGGAAAGAAGTCCAAAAATTTACTCTCAAATTCCAGAAAAAAAAATGCTGAAGAAAATTTCTGTAAAAATGTTAATATTTCTGTAATCATTTTCGGTTGAATCCCTGAAAGATTTCCGTAGGAATTTTTGAAACATCTTTGAATGATTTTTTTAAAGACACTGACACGTTAATGCTTCCAGTGGGCATTTATGCCCTTTGAAGGAAGCACCACACTAGACAACGGACTAGCATGCAACGCTCAGTGGCACAGTCGGAAAACATTCCTCCCGGCCTGAGGCGGGAATCGTACCCACACTCCTTAACACGATGCGGCTAAATGCCCTGGTGACACTAACCGCACGGCTACGAAGCCCACAATTTCCAATGGAATCCCACAAGCCCACAATTTCCAATGGAATTCCCATCCAACATCTACCATAAAACATAACATTACATCTAATTTGAAATTGGATTATATGGGCCAATTAATGATAAATTTTCGAAAAAGTTACACGTCTTTCCGGTGAGAATCGAACTCACGACTACCAATTCGATAGATAGGGCGCGTTATCGTTACGCCACGAGAGGACTCATGAACGTAGAGAAGTTAACCTGAATTCGATTTCAACTCAATAATCACGTGATCCTTTTTCGCAAAGCGCACCTCTTTCGGAAAAAATAGCTGCCCTTCCAAACACTTCGCTTTCTATTGCTTGTGCAATGCAATTATTATTATTATTATTTTATTATGGTGAAATATCTAGCGATGGGCGATTTTGAATCGATGTTCTGAACATCGATTTATTCGTTCCGATTAATCGATTTTTTGAATTCATGTTACTTACTTGGTACTTGATGGACAACAATCCCTTGCTTTTGCGTTGAAGTAGCCTTCTCGATTGGACCCGGTCCTGGGCCAATCGTTTCCAATCGCCCTGATCTTTAAACGACCTTAAATCCTCCTCAACTGCAAAAAGCCATCTGGTGCGCGGTCTTCCACGGAGACGACGGCCTCTCCCTGGTTCTTTGCTGAATATTAGTTTAGCTTGACGTTCCTCCGACATGCGAGCTACATGCCCAGCCCACCGCAGCCTGCCGTGTTTTATACGCTTAACAATATCCATTTCTTTATAGACTTGGTATAACTCGTGATTCATGCGACGCCACCAGCTGCCATTGTCCAATTTACCGCTGAGTATTGTTCGCAGCACTTTACGTTCAAAGATCCCAAAAGCTCTCCGGTCGACTTCTTTCAACATCCAAGATTCGTGGCCATACAGAGCTACCGGAAAAATTAGAGTCTTGTACTACACGACTTTGGTTTTCGTCTGTAAGCTGCGGTACTTTAGCTTGTTACAAAGTCCGTAAAAAGCCCTACTCGCAGCTGCATTACGCCTTTTTACCCCTCGGGTAACATCATTATCGCAAGTCGCTAGAGTTCCAAGGTACACAAATTCTTCAACCACTTCAAAAATATCTCCACTTATCACCACCTCACTACCAACATCACCTATGGGCCCACGATGTCTGCCAGCGACCATGTACTTTGTCTTGGTGGTATTAATAATGAGCCCTATTCACGTTGTCTCCCTTTTAAAAGGCACGTATGGCTCTTCCACGGCTCGGCGATCAATCCCGATTATGTCGATATCGTGCGCAAAACCTAGGAGCATATACAAACGTGTGATAATAGTGCCATTCTTATACACGCAAGCTCTCCTTATTGCTCCTTCTAACGCTATGTTGAACAATAGGTTTGAAAGTGCATCGCCCTGCTTCAATCCGTGTAAGGTTACGAAGGTTGTTGAAGTCTCATCCGCAACCCGTATACTTGATTTCGATCCTTCCAGCGTTGCACGAATAGTCTAATCATTTTCGTCGGAAAACCATGTTCCATCATTATTTCCCACAACTCGTTTCTTTTCTCTGAATCGTACGCCGCCATGAAATCAATGAACAGATGATGAGTCTGCGAGTTGTAATCCTGGAAGTTATCGATGATCTGTCGCAGGGTAAACATTTGATCCGACGTCGATCGGCCCTCATAAAAACCAGCTTGGTATTCGCCGACGAAGGTCTCAATCTGCTGAACAGAATACGTGACATTATTTTGTACGCCGAATTGAGGAACGTTATTCCTCGGTAATTGGCGCACTCCAATCTTCTTATTATTCGGTGGCATTACGTCCCCACTGGGACAGAGCCTGCTTCTCAGCTTAGTGTTCTTATGAGCACTTCCACAGTTATTACATGAGAGCTTTCTATGCGTAAGTTGCCATTTTTGCATTCGTTTATCGTGTGGCAGGTACGATGCCCAGGCAAGTCGAGGAAATTTCCTTTACGAAAAGATCCTGGACCGACCGGGAATCGAGCCCAGACACCTTCAGCATGGCTTTGCTTTGTAGCCGCGGACTCTAACCACTCGGCTAAGGAAGGCCCTTTTTTGAAGAGCGGCGCACTCCAATCTATGCCCTTTATTGAAGAGAGGGCAAATGAGGCCATCCATCCTGTTTTTTTTTTTGTTGGGATTTGAACCACTGCGACCATTAATTGATCTGTGATCCATCCTGTTGGCAGGCAGTTCTTTTTCCTGTTATATCCTTAGCAGTATACGGTGAATTATTCTATGCAGCTGCTCACTACCGTACTTGAAAAGTTTGGCCGGGAGCTCATCCTTCCCAGCAGCCTTGTTGTTTTTCAGCTCCTTAATCGCCTTCTTAATCTCATCTAGTGATGGAGGCTACACAGCTGAACCATCGTTGTCGATGTTAATTCTGTCCTGTGATGCTTTATCGTTCCCTCCATTCAGTAACGTTTCGAAGTACTCTTTCCACCTGACAGTCACCATCGTTTTATCTGTCAGGAAATTACCTTCACGATCGTTGACTATGACGGCAGACGGCGCTGACTTTCTCCGCACGCCATTGAAAGTTTCATAGAATCGTCGCACATCGTTCTGTTCCATACAGTTTTGCACCTCGGCTATCACATCCTCATCATATTCGTTTTTCGGCTGATCTTGCTTCCCTGTACCGCTCTCTGTTCAGCCTGGTACCAGATACTAACATCCGAGGTCTGGCCTCGTTCTTCTCATCCGTCATCCTCTGGGTGGACTGGGCTTGCGAGGACCACAGCTATGTTGGACGCTCCTTCCTGATTGTTAACTCACCATTTTGCAATCCAATCGATGTTAGGATCACTCAAAATGGAGTGAATCTATTTTCTTCATTCGATTTTTTAGTTTCGATTCAAAATGATGAAATTGATTAGAAGTTTTTGATGAATTGATGAACTTCAATCCTAGTTTTCAATCAGCCTTCAAGTGCTAAATGTATTGTTTTAGTTGGGGATATTTTTTTATTATCGTACAAATTGGGCCGAAGGGTCTCAGATTTTCATGAAACTTTTTCCACAGGCAGGGCTCATGGATATATGAATAAAAAAAAATTGAGAAAAATTCAGGGTCGCCTATTTTTCCGGAAAACTCAAGTGGAAATTTTTTGTTTTCCCTTGACACTACTTACTTTGAAAAATCATAACTCAAGAAAGAAGCATCGTAGAAACAAAGTTTTTATATGAAAATTTAAGCAAATTTTCTCAAAAATCCAAAAAAATATGAACTGGAAAAAAATTTCCACCGTTGGGAAAATTCGTAAAGAAAAGCCGGAAAAACTATGCCCGAACTCGTGGAAAATTTTCAAAAAAATATGTTCAAGAAGGTAATTTTATAAGCTTTAATCACTGAAATTTTTGGAATGCACTTTTTTTTCGTTTTTGAGTTATGGCCAATTTTGTGAAAAATGTCCAGATGTGCCATATAAGACTTTTCTTTCTTTGAAAAATCATGACTCAAGACTCATCATGACTTGTCGAACCGGATTCAAATTATCTAAAAAATATGAAATTTTTAAAATGGAATCAGTTTCCCAGGACATTTTCCATATCGTTTCTTTCAGGTCTTTTAGAAAATTTGCAATTTCTTTGATAAAAAAACCTTGTTTTTCTGATGCTTCGATTGAAATATGGGTTTTCAAAGAAAAGGCTAATATGGTCATTTTTCACAAAATTGACCATAACTCAGGAACAAAAAAAAGTACATCCTAAAAGTTACCAGAATTGAAGATTATAAAGTTTCTTTCTTAAAAATATTTTATTAAAAAATTTCCGCGAGTTTGGGCATAGATTTTCCCGCTTTTCTTTATGAATCTCCCCAACGGTGGAATATTTTGTGGAAAACTTTTTCCAGTTCATATTTTTTTTTTGATTTCTGAGAAAATTTGCTTAAATTTTCATATAAAAACTTTGTTTCTACAATGTTTCGTTCTTGAGTTATGATTTTTCAAAGAAAAGTCTTATATGGCACATCTGGACATTTTTCACAAAATTGGCCATAACTCAAAAACGAAAAAAAAGTGCATTCCAAAAATTTCAGTGATTAAAGCTTATAAAATTACCTTCTTGAACATATTTTTTTGAAAATTTTCCACGAGTTCGGGCATAGTTTTTCCGGCTTTTCTTTACGAATTTTCCCAACGGTGGAAAATTTTGTGGAAAACTTTTTCCAGTTCATATTTTTTTTTGATTTTTGAGAAAATTTGCTTAAATTTTCATATAAAAACTTTGTTTCTACGATGCTTCGTTCTTGAGTTATGATTTTTCAAAGTAAGTAGTGTCAAGGGAAAACAAAAAATTTCCACTTGAGTTTTCCGGAAAAATAGGCGACCCTGAATTTTTCTCAACTTTTTTTTAATCATATACCCATGAGCCCTGCCTTTGGAAAAAGTTTCATGAAAATCTGAGACCCTTCGGCCCAAACCCGTACGGTAATAAAAAAAAATCCCCAGTTGACACGTTATTTAATTCAAGGAATTTAGTAATCATATGTAATTTCATTTGGTCTTGTTTCGAGAGCTTGCTAATGTAAATTTCCATGTGAGTTTGAAAACCGAATCGGAAGGTTTATATTATCAGTTGTTAGAAATTTATTAAAAATTATTCGAATATCAATTTGAATATCCTTAGGATTTGTTGGTGAAACTCCAGTCAACTAAAATATTCTGAAATTCTTCTTTAATTTCTGATCATTGACGTACATGACCTCAGCCAGCGCAGTTGCTGGCTAGTGTAGTGTGCTATTCCTACACACCCAAAAATTCTTAGATTTACACGTAACGTTATTTTAGTTTCAATCGTGTAAAGCCATCTCTCATGTATTATTCAATGATAAAGCCTATAAACACATCTATTATATACAACATTGTTGCCAAATTCCTTAATATTGAACGCGAAACGCCTTCTCTCAAAGAATGTTGCATGCAAAACGGCTCGGTTTACATGATATTCCCACTGAAAATTCAATCATAAATAATGCACATGGAATGACACGCCGTCTTTCCATCCATGTGCATTATTTTTGGCAGAATATTCAGCGTGGAATCATGTAAACTGAGTGATCTTGTTTTCAATTTCACTTTCAATATGCAAGAAAGCATACAATATTGGCGAATGTTGGATGCAAGATCATGAAATGTTTCAGTTTCACTCAAGTTTGCAAGCATTCCTGAATGCAATGAGGCAGTTTACATTATTTATCGTTTAATATCAAATGATAATTCGATTCACATGACAATCATGAAAGTTTACGTGCCATGTAAATTTAAGATTTTTTTGCTGTGTATACCTAAAAAACAATGCGCTCTCGGGCTAGGCATTGGATATATATAGAATGCGTTGTGTTTGGATGGGCATCTAATTCTTCCGAAAGAGGTGCACTTTGCGAAAAGGACCACGTGATTATTGAGCTGTAATCTAACTCAGGATAACTTCTGCGTTCATGAGTACTCTCATGGCGTAGTGGTAACGCGCCCCAACTAGAGATCGGGGAGTCGTGAGTTTGATTCTCACTGAGAAGACGTGTAACTTTTTCGCAAATCTTTACATCAATTTGTCCATCTAATCCAATTGCAAATTATATGTAATGTTTAGCTTTTCGGTAGTTGTTAAACTTCCACTCGGCTGGTTGGCCGTAAACCACGATTCATAATTAAAAAACAAGTACATGACCAGTTTTTTCATGGAATACAGTTCAACCGAAACTGAGGTTTTATTTTGCCAAATTTTTTCAATTGCACTCTAATTTAACTCGTTGAAAATTCAGCAAATATTATTCCAATTATTGATCAATAAGGACCGTACAAGAAAAAAAAATGGAAATTGCAAAATTCAAGATGCTTGTGCCACAAGCTTAATTCATCTCTTTGTATGGCAAACCTTCACCATTATGTAAAGTTTAAGTTATAGCAATCTTTATAAACATAATTGTTGTTTTAAAAATAGATAATGATTTACACACTCTCTCCACATGAAATGCATTCAAAATTTGATTATTGAAACATTTTTGAGTAACAATTTAATTATTTTCAAACACATTTCACACGAGGAGAAAATAAAAAAACGAATTAGGGCGGCTGATCCACTGGTAGTATATGTCCAATAATAGTGGTAGTGTGTTTTTTGCGTGGGGGGCTAAAAAATTTTCCAAAGTAGTAGCAGAAATACGCTCTATTGTGTTATTAATTGAAACCAAATTTTATACAAAGTTTTAGGTCCCCATTATTAAGTAGCGGTTTGACATAAAACCATTCTATTATAAAAAATGTTTTTTTTTTCTTATTCTTCAAGCGTACTGTAATAATGCGAATGTGCTCGATAGTCTAGGAGTCGTCAATACATTACGTAATGGTTTATGGGTAGGTTTAAAGATTTCTTCTACGCGATACAACCTATTTTTGTTTTCACACAAAAAATCTTACTATGAAAGGAGGGGCGTCTAAAAACCGCCTAAATTGTTTTATGCAATTTGTGGACAACCCATATTACTCATTTAGTAGATATTTGAGTGTGTTTACTTTAAATGCTTAATATACTGCCCATGTAAGCATAACTGTCCCATATGGAAAAAGTAGGAATTGAGGAAATAGCGCTCGAAGTTTGAAATCTGTTTTGTCATACAAAGGTTCATAATTTTCTAGTACATTTCTGCATGTTCTACAAATCTAGCATCACCGTACAGATAACTTATTTTGCCTCTATTGATCAGCTAAAAACATTACCTTGAACTTAATTCACGTTTTGCAATTGTCATTTGGGTTGAAAGTTCATATAGAGACTGTTACGCCTTTATTTTTCAATCTTCATATTTTACCGCAAGATTTCCAAACAAAGTGTTTGATTTTATATATTCATAGTTAAGTACATATCAAAACATGAATGTTGCAACGAAGAAAGGTATTGGCTCGAAAATCTGTATAGGACAGATATGCTTTTATGATCAATTCAAGCATACCAAGCATTATTAATGCCGCAAAGCATTAATAATATTGTTCTTTCATACCGAACTAACTCTTTGCGTAATTTGAAATTTTTGTATTGATAAGTATTGTGAAATATTTTACAAGTTTCGAAAAAGCATTCAGAAATATAATCGGAAAATAAGAAATCCATTTCTTTTCGTGGACCTCCTGATTGACTTATGACTTATGACCAAACAGGGCACAGAGGTCAAGGTTTTCAAAAATCACGCAAAACCTCAATCTCCAAACATAGTTTTATGTTGAAAGCAAAGTCAAACATTAATTTACTATATCAGATAATTATATTTGATATATTTGATGAATGCTGTGATGGCTAATTTCTTTCTGAAGTTTTATCGGCTCTATCATCTTGAGGCAGCTAAAACCATTTTGCTTCTATTTCTCCGACGTTTCGGTGTATATTTCTCCTTCTTTGAGAGTTTCTACAATTATAAATGAGTGTGGCGATTTACAAGGTACAATATTTAAAATTGATACAAAATTTTAAAAAAGGAATCAGTACCAATTTTAAATCTTGTACTTTGTGAATCACCACACTCATAATTGTAGAAACTCTTGAAGAAGGTAAAATATACGCCGAAACGTCGAAGAAGTAGAAGCAAAAGTCGTTTTAGCTACCTCAAGACTGATAGAGCCGATATAATTTCAGAAAGAAGTTATTGTTGTAGGTATGTCAAATAATTAAAGTACAGCTTCATTATACTGTACAAATCGCTCCCTGCCACTCCTCCGGAGTGCTCAAACGCGCTCTCAAGATTAAGGAATCTATTACAGAAGATTCATTTCTCCTAAATTTGCCTAAAAACAGCAATTTTGTTAGATTTTTTCTAAGTGAACCAAAATTGTGACTATCGTAAAATAGAGTCTTCCACCCTAAATCATGTGAGAATAGTATTGAGAATGCGAAATTTCTGCCATGATTTTTAAATTTGGACCACTGTGCAGGGGGTCGCAACCTATAGTTCAAGAAACTATGCTCAAGAAAGTCTGGAAAATAAATCGATCTTCGGTCGGATTTCGAATCCACCCCTCACTGGTTGTGTTGAATGAACAGAAGCTCATATTATATTAGAATGAAAGAAGACAGTTAAATACATTTTGTCAAGAGGAAAGAGGATGAACAGAAGATTCCACTTGAAGTTCCATGAGAAGACATTTTCTTGATTCAGCAGTCCATATTGTTATCTAAATCTGTTAGATACTTTCATTCTCACCACTCAAAACACTTCATTGAATAATAAGCGAACAACAGCAAACCAGTTTCACGTTCTCTCTCCGCTAACTCCACTAGGAGATCAATGGGACATTTACGCCACACATAGTTTTCGTAACCACCTCTGTATCCATTTCAAACTGCTCCGGAATGCACACGGGTAAACAAAGCGATAAGAGCCCCAAAAGTGGTTTCCCCCAAACGAAACCACTCTTGTTTGAACACTTGTCTATGTATACCAACAACAAACCCCCTTGTCTTCGCAGATCATCCGTGCGCGCGGTAATTGACGACATCCATCGCAATTACAACCGATACAGTTGGACACCTGCGTGAATTAACGCCATTCTCCGTCAAGAGGTTGAAATGACCCCCGAAACACTCGCCGCCTCGCCCAGGTTTCGGTTGATTGAGTAGGACTGACTGATTGCAGAGTTTCAGATTTCGAAGAAGAGTGCCCCTCAACCGCCAGGAAACCCCCCTTGTAGAAAAAAGTTTGTTGTTATTGGACAAACACCACAATACGTCCGTTTTGCTGTTGGCGCATAATTACGAGCCCACGTTCAAGCTGCCTTCCCCCGGGGCCCTGTGCGTGAACTTGCCCAAAACGGAGCCAAGACAAATTAAAAGTGCGAGGAGAGAAAAGTGAGAAAGCAAACAAAAGAGTCGTTTGAACCCTGCCCCGTTGAAATCAACCGTGATCGTGAACCCAAAACGGCTGGACTGCTGGATCAACCCGGGAGAATACGGAGTACGAAGACAGAGAGAGAGAGGAATCGCACTTCTTTCGACTCCCTTGCTTACTGTGGGTTGGCTGACGACGGTGTGGAACGAGCAAATCGAGAGCATCACGAATCCCTCGGGACCATCATCAGTCATCGTCGGAACGGCCAAGGCGACGGGCACGCTTTTCCGTTTTTGCTCCGTGTCGTGGACCATTTCTCCTCCTTTCGCTGGACGCTAGAGCTATACGAGTTGCGCGTGCGTTTACATACATAGTCTAGGGCACAGAAGTCCCAGGTGCGCGCGGTTAACGCTTTCCAGATAATTTAATTCACACACCCCGAAACGGTTGTTCTTGTTGTTGGTATATCGCGGTAGCATCATATAGTGAGTGAGTGGTTAATCAGGCCCAGCCGCGGCCAAGAAGTGATTGTTTGGTACAGAAGACCCTTCCTCGCGGTCGAAGAAGAAACGGTGGTGAAGAAGCGGGTGGCTACCACTCCTGAAGTGGGAAGATAAAGTGATTTCATGCACGAGAAACCTGTTTTGGATCCGTGAGTGGGTTAGCTGCGCGATTGGTTCGTAGAAAATCGATAAAAGTGCCGTATCACCCCTAAATGTAGGCTATTCGTTCGATTTATGCGTCCGTATCAGCTTAATCGGTTGACGGTTCAAAATACTGTATTTTATGACCCATGTAGTTTTCCGTTGCGCTCCTAAAAGGAGGTTGCACCACTCTCGAAAGCGTCGCCGAGTGCTGCGGAGAGACTTGGTCAATCCGGTGTGACCAAGATGTTGTGAAGTAAGTGCGAGCTTGCAGCAAGATAACGCCTTGAGAAGAAGTGAAGAACCCCTTGCCGACGATTGGGCAGTGGCCATCGACTAACTGCGCAATGTCCAATCACCCGCGGATGGCACCGTCCTAGTGCATTGCTGTTGATTTGAAGAGGCCCAATTCTGTGCGCCAATATCTGAACGCTTGTCCTCGCGTCCAAATCGCGCGTTCCGTAGAAAGTGAGAAGCACTACCAATTGTCGTTGATTGTGCCCCTGGGTGTCCATAAGTGAAGTGAAACTGAAAACCGAGTGCTGTTTCGCGAGATCGTTTGCTAAAAATACAGGTTTTTCCACGGAGGAAACCCGGCCGGGAAGGTGAGCCGGTTTTCAGGAAGTCCGATACAAGGCCTCCTAAATGATTCCGTGCGTGAGCTTGACCGAAACCAGTGTCCTTGGGAATATGAAAGAGCGCGTTAAAGAGATGCGCGTCTTCGGTTGTCGACTCAACTTCTGGAACAATGTTACCGCTAATTTTAGCAACAAAGGTAGGTAGGTTCGCTGATGACCGGTTTTTTAAGTGGTGGTGGATGTACTTATCGAACTCCAATCAGGATCTAGTTTAATTTATGGTGGTTCTCACGCTCTGAAACCCGCTCCCTCTGATTGGATTCGTGCTGAATGCACATTATTGTTGCATGTGTAAGCGAGTGAGTAAATGATTGGAGCGGCCCGCTAAGGGTTTCCCGTTAGGCTCAGCCCCCATGACTGATTATCAGTGCCGGCAAATCACTCCATGAAGCATTTTTTTTATATATAGATCGAAGAGAAATATTGAAGGTATAGACGATTCTTCTTTGCAACATCATAAATGTTAGTCTTCAATTCCATCCCAAGACTACGCTCGGGATAGTCTATAGAAATGCCAGAGATAATGCTTTTGATCAACTTATTTGGGCCGGTGTACCCTTAGTAGATATTTTCCTATAGTCGCACTAGCTTTTTACAGCCGTTTTGCTATAAATCGTAGCGATATATTTTTGTCATGAAGGTCAGTAGATATTTTAAGTACCGTAAGGACGCCATTCACCGCTCATTTAACAGTATTTCAACATGTTAAATTTTGATGGTTTTCAATTTTTTCTGCAAAACTTAGATAAAAATCTTTCAGATGACGTAAAAATAATGATACTGGCTATGTTTTTTATTTTATTTTATACGAATATTTGTATATAGACCCTACCTGAGAAATTTTTAATTCCAAATGAACAACCAAATAAATTCGTTTAAAACATTTTTAAAACATATAGCTCACATGCAAGTAGGGAGACGGATCCTTTTCTTGGCACTTTTGATTCACTTCGGCAGTGAGGTTTTTTGAAAGCTACTGAGCTCATATTTTGCTAAAAAATGCGTCGTATCAAAGTGCTTCTATTGCAAAGTTTCAGACAATTCGGTCCAGTAAAAACCCCCCATGTCAAAGTGAATCATCGAAGTGCCCAATTGGCTCTGCACCCAATGCAGTGGAAGGTTTCAAAACAATGGAATGGAAACGTGAGGTTTTAAATGATTCCAAAATTGTGATTTCTCCGTTGATCTTGATGTTCGGCGGATCTAAAATATACCACAGCCTATGGACCAAATACTGTGTCATTCCTATTTTGTTGATGATGTTTATGCGGACATCACTTTGCAATTAAACTAGGTGAAAAAAACTTAAAATCTTTCTATAAGATATGGGTAGTAGTTACATTATAGAGAAGGTAGAGATATAACTATATACTAAAAAACAACAGAAAAGAATGTTCGGAAAATAGGGTAGCTATCACACAATACTTTTATCAAACATATTCTGCATGAAAGAGCTTAACAATGAGTTAAAACTCATTGAATTTTATGGAGGACGTACAAAGTTTGGAATAGTATGTTTCTTAGTTTTCGAGTTATTGGATTTTTCATTAAATGCATACACATTAGTTTAGCAATGACGCATTTCGCGCCAATTCGAACAGATATTCGTCAGATTCTAATGAAACTTTCTGGATTTTTTTTTCAAACAAACTAAACTTTTTTCCGTTTTTTTTTTCAAAATAGCAATTCCTATAAAATGTCTTGTATCGATGACCTGTAGCTAATAATCTAATTTTTTGTATAGAAATAATGAAAAAAAAAAATCTTAATAAAAGATTTTCAAAGCTTATTACAATGAAGTTTCGTCTCAAGATTGGCGATTGTGTTTACTATCAACCGCCTATACGTCACGAGGAGGGCACTTTTAGGAAAAAAAAATTGACCTGTCATTTTCAAACAAAACTAAACAATTATCTTAGAATTCAATAATGCTCAATAAGCAAGGTTATTTTGTCAGTAGTATTGCTTATTTGATTCGACCAGAATTCTGAACAGAATTCGATCAGAATCCTGAACAGGATTCGACCAAAGTCCTGAACAAAATTCGAACAGAATCCAGACTAGGATTCGAACAGAATCCTGACCAGGATTCGAACGGAATCCTGACCAAGATTTGAACGGAATCTTGACCAGAATCCAGACTAGGTTTCGAACAGAATCACGACCAGGATTCGAGCAGAATCTGACCAGGATTCGAACAGAATCACGACCAGGATTCGAACAGAATCATGACCAAGATTCGAACAGAATCCTGACTAGAATTCAGACTAGGATTCGAACAGAATCCTGACCAGGATTCGAACAGAAACTGATCAGGATTCGAACAGAATCACGACCAGGATTCGAACAGAATCATGACCAAGATTCGAACGGAATCTTGACCAGAATCCAGACTAGGTTTCGAACAGAATCACGACCAGGATTCGAGCAGAATCTGACCAGGATTCGAACAGAATCACGACCAGGATTCGAACAGAATCATGACCAAGATTCGAACAGAATCCTGACTAGAATTCAGACTAGGATTCGAACAGAATCCTGACCAGGATTCGAACAGAAACTGATCAGGATTCGAACAAAATCACGACAAGGATTCGAACATAATCCAGACTAGGATTCGAACAGAACCCTGACCAGGATTCGAACATAATCCATACTAGGATTCGAACACAATCTGAAATCCTGACCAGATATCGAACGGAATCCTGACCAGGATTTGATCGGAATCCTTACCAGGATTCGAACAGAATCCTGACCAGAATTCGAACAGAATCCAGATTCGAACATAATCCTGACCAGGTTTCAAACTGAATCTTAACCAGAAATCGAACAGAATCATGACCAGAATTCGAACAGAATCCAGACTAGGATTCGAACTGAATCCTGACCAGAGTTTGAATAGAATCCTGACCAGGATTCGAACAGAATCATGACCAGGATTCAAACAGAATCCAGACTAGGATTCGAACAGAATCTCGACCAGGTTTCGAACGGAATCTTAACCAGAAATCGAACGGAATCCTGACCAGGATTCAAACACAATTCTGACTAGGATTCGAATAGAATCCTGTCCTGGTTTCGAACTGAATCTTAAACAGAAATCGAACGGAATCCTGACCAGGATTCGAACACAATTCTGACCAGGATTCGAACAGAATCCTGACCTGGATTCGAATAGAATCTGACCAGGTTTCAAACAGAATTCAGACTAGGATTCGAACAGAATCCTAACCAGAAATCGGACGGAATCCTAACTAGGACTCGAAAACAATCCTGATCCGGATTTGAACAGAATCATGACCAGGATTCTAACAGAATCCTGACCAGAATTCGAACAGAATCCAGACTAGGATTCGAACAGAATCCTGAGTTTCGAACGGAGTCTGAACCAGAAATCTAATGGAATCCTGACCACGATTCGAACGGAATCGTAGCTGATCCAAAAAAGGGGGGGTAACTTTGACAGTAAGGAACTCACAACATACTTATCGAAATAACGTTATTTATGTTGATCAATTAAGCAAACCGAATGCAAAAGTAAAGAGCATTAGTATGGTACTTCATGTCAGAACTATATTCGAATATTAAAAACCGTTAGGATTTCAGTATTTTCGAAACCCTTATATACAATCGGTTCTACGGTCATTATTCGATGAAATTTTCAAAAGTTCGTCGCTTATTCTTGACACCCCAGTTATAGTAGAACATGAATCCGGTCGCAAATCTCTTAGCGAAAATCATGTTCACCAATTGGGGCCATTTTTGTAATCGAAGTCTGAATTTTCCATATAATGTTAAACTCCTAGAGGTATGCAACGCCCTATTTGTTCTAAGTAATTCATTCGGTTTTTTAGGAATACATTTTTTTATATTCAAAAAGAAAAGTCGGAAGTGAATATCAATCGTTATATATTTTCAGAAATATTATTTTATACCAATTCATACAGACTTATAATGATGTTTGTCATGTACGCTTACGCTTAAAACACTTTTTTAGTAAAAAAATACTGGTCCATTCAAAGTGAATGGTTATGCAATCTTTCCACTGCAATCGAAAACTGAGATACGAAGTACTTGTTTTAGAAATATAAAATAAAAAAATTCAAATCGATACAGATATATTCAGATATTCCTCGAAAAAACTATCGAAGTTACCCCGTTTTACGGTACCTATTTATGAAGGTAAACCCTTCATAAATAGGTACCGCTAGATTAACAAACGTGGGGGTCCGGAGGCCACAGTCTTCCAAGTCCTCATTCCCAAAAAAAGTAGCAAGTTAAACCATCCAGTCATTAAAAATTCTGAATAATGTTATAATAATCAGAAGTCAGGTTGCTTATCGATATGCGGTTTTCATTGAATAATATCATTTTAAAACTTCGAAATAAATCGTAGCTCTGAATTAAGGGAAACTTTTTTAATTTCTTTTCAAATTTTTCGGGAATTTTATACATTTAATACGTACTAATAATCATCATTTTTCTACTCGTTGTTTCTGGAATTTGAGTTACGGCATTTTATTAACAATTCAAGAAATAATCGCACTACTTTTCGTGGTAAATCAATATAAATATGAAAGTTTATTTGAAATTCGCAATAAACCATTCCGGTTTCAAGCATATATATGACATTTTAATGCTCATATCCTAAGTGGTTAAGTCCTACTAAAACTTTTCAAAACGTCCTGCAGTTCACTTAAAACTCATCCATGTAAATATTCATATTTTGTTAAACTTCGCCAATTGTTGAAGTATTTTTGAATTTTTTGATTCCCTTTCAAACTATTGTTTCTATTGATGAGATACAAAAGAATTGACGCCACTCCATCCGTTTATAATTGTTCATAACTATTCAAAAATAAAAATTTAATTCATTTTTCATCAAAATTTGTTTTCTTATTGTTTTTGCCCACTGTTTAATCGAACCATTGTTACGATATTTTTGAAAAACTGAATTTCAAAGGATCATTTTTTAGCTTTATCTCTAAGACAGTCGCTCTAATCACAGATAAACCATATACTAAATGCCATACCGATCCGAGAATCAGTTTTCTTGGAAAAACGCTGAATGAATTTTAGAATTTTTCTCTTCGATTTAAAATATTTCTGGACCAGTCTATATTCTTCCAATAAGTTTTTACATTTATTTACAAAGTTATTACCATGTGGCAAAAATTTGCCATATACTTCGTAATCCAGATATTCCCTTTGGTAACGTTGATCATGGAGAACATTTCGTTTTTGTTTTGTTTGAATCCACTTCTCTGTAATAACGTTTCCTACCTTCCTATTCAGAGAAGAAATCCAGATTATATTTTTTTGGGTTAAATAAGCTGGTGTACGGGATTGAATCCGTTCTAATACTACATATACCTTCGGATGGAACTAAGTACTTTTGATTCCGGGGGCTACTTTGGACACTCACTTTTTGGAATTATTTGCAGCATAAATATTGATCTGTGCCATTTTGTGTCCTCAGCACTTTTATTAACCTATGTTTGCTCTACAACCAGGCATGATTTTTTTTTGGAACAACATCAACAATAACAGGATATACAAGAAAATATATCAAAAAAGTCCGAACAAATATTCGCAAGCTACAAAATATTTGCTATGTAAACATTGCACAATGGTCGGAAAAAAGTGAAGTTTGGCCAAAACTATTTTTATCGCCTTAATCGATAAAATAAGTAATCTTAATATGTTCTTTTGCGTTTTTGTTGTTTCAGAAGGGGTTATTAACAAATTATGTAACTTTGAAAACAATATATTTTTAAATTAAAATTGTTATCAAACTGGGCTGAAAGCACAAATTTTGTTTATATTTGATCGAGTTTGACCAAAATGTGTATGAATTGTGGTTAAATATATTTTAAATAACCGTTGTATGAAAAATATCGTCAAAATATATGTTGAATATTGAATTATTCAAACAGCTCTAACTTGCAAATCAGCAAATTTCTGCAAAAAAAATAAAGGTTGTTTGTAAGATCCAAGGATGCTTTTTGATGTGTAATATTCGAAACGGCGGCGACATTACGCGACAAGAGTTGTTTTTCATGTTCAAAATCATCAAAATTACTAAAGTGCAATATTGAATGGTATTAAAACTTCAACCAAATATTTTTTTTTCCATCATCATGCTCGATAAAAGAGTTGAACCATAAGCTTCAGATAGTGGGTAACTTTGCATTGTTAAAATGATTGACATAAAACTATGGGCCAGTCATGTTTCATAGAAATTTTTGATAAATTTATTTTGTAAAAATAATTGATAAAAGGTCATGATTTTACGGCTCTTATTTTATTTCAAAGTTCTGGTATGTACATTTTACAACACAGAAAAATGAACAAAAGATTCAAATTAGTGAATGACTATACAAAATATATATTTCTTACATATAAACAGTAAAATTACAATAAAATCTTTAAAAATAATATATTTTGGCCATATTTTACATTAATTTGCAGTGCAAAGCAATAGCATCATTCATCTGCTACAAATGAGCTACTCTTATGCAGTCTCAAAACTAATGAGAACCAATGTGTTTCTAGCACAAGCAAAATTTCAATTGTTTTACGATTTTGCTATAAAATATTCTTAAACTTCAAAAATTGCACTTTAAATAAAAATTATGTTAAGTTACAGGAATAAATGAGATCCTTCTACACATCAATTATATAACATTTAAAATCATATCAAATGTTTTTGTACAAAACTAGTTAATCATCGCAGTACTTGGTACTTACATCATTCGTTTGTATCATCTTAAACAACCAAGCATTGATAGCTGACAGGAAAAAAAAGGAAAGCCATGGAAATTAACTTTAAGTTACAAACTGAAAAATATGCATACCACGTTTCGCAGAAAAGTGTTAAAAATGCTTAACAATTTTCTAAATTATGTTTATCGATGAAAAACCGTTCTAAAACATCATAATGTACAATAATCTATGAAATCAGTTTGAAATTTGTGAGAAAAAAAAACATTATATTATATTACCTCATTGATTTCTTAAAGTGTCCAAAGTAGCCCCTTTTTTGTTTTAAAGGACACATATTTTTCGCTATTTTTCTCATATTTTGCACATTTGCTACGCACATAAACAACTTAGATATATGCAAGAATTATTGAAATCTATCCATAATTTTTAGAGCTACAAATCCTCAATGTTGAAGAATGTGGAAATAATGTCGTTTGGCGGTAGCTTGGAATTTACGGAATTTCATTATATTATAAATGTGTTACTTATGGCATTCGACCACATCAGACAAATCAATTGTCTATTCATCAAATTGACAGTAAACTACCAGTTTGTAGTCAAAAATCCTTGAAAACCATAAATTTTGGAGGGGGAATTCATCTTCCCCAAAAGCGCAATTGACTCTTAAACAGCTTCGAACACGTTCACGAATCATTATTCGCTTATTCGCGAGCATGACAGATTCGAGTAAATCAGCACTCTGATGCTCGCGAGCATTTTGTTTTGTTTATGTTCTGCTTCAGCAGGCATGTTCGCCACTTTCCATCACTGAACACAGCTACAACCTGAGACAAGTTTTATTATCGACAGCTTTTTTGACATTGTTTGCCATTAACCTGCCACATCTTTTAATTTGTAAATTTCGATCATTGAATTGATGATGAATGATGGTTTCTTGAACCTCAAAGGAGATCAAAGTAGAGCTTTTTGGGCACACTGGCTATTAACGTCAAGTCATTGACGGAAAGTCATAAACCTCTTGTAGGAAACAGATCTATTTTATGATCGGTCAGCTGTTATAAGAGGTCTCTAACATACGGTTCATGTTGTTTTAAGTCGTTGAACCATCCAAGTTCGAATATTCGAACATCATTTTGAACAATCATCGCCGTCATCATAGCGATCTACATAATCCGAAGCAAACGTAAGTGTTAAACTTGCATGCCAATTACAAACAGGCAACCTCATTGCCCGTTGAAATTTGTGCTTCTTTTGGCTTCGATACCCCCAACTTTAGCTGGAAGCAACTTTGTATCAACAATCCTACATGAGCTCAACTAAACAATACGACGTGGTATTATTTTCACCGTGAATGACTAAACCCTCCCCGCTCCGCCCCGAAACAATTCGACACATCGCGCAAATGGTGCTATTTGAAGATCTTTATAGGCCGTTTCCAAATATTTTCTTTTTTTCCCCAGCGCAAACAATGGGCCCCCTCCTCGCCGGGTAAATCGTTCCACGTGAATGTAATCTCTCTCGGAATCGACACTTCAATCTACCGTGCAGATCCACCTCTCCGCGATGGCACTATGGGCTACGAATGAAAATTTAGCAACCAAAGGCCAAAAAACATTCGCTTTGGATTGAACGAGAAATTTTAAAAAAAGATTCTCGTGCCCCACTTATGCCACTTTACTCTATAGGTTTTTGTGAAATATAGAGAAAAATTTGAGAGGGGCCCCGATAGCCGTAGCGGTAAACGCGCAGCTATTCAGCATGACCAAGCTGAGGGTCGTGGGTTCGAATCCCACTGGTCGAGAATCTTTTCGGGTTGGAAATTTTCTCGACTTCCCAGGACATAGAGTATGTTCGTACCTGCCACACAATGTACACATGCAAAAATGGTCATTGGCATAGTAAGCTCTCAGTTAATAACTGTGGAAGTGCTCATTAGAACACTAAGATGAGAAGCAGGCTCTGTCCCAGTGGGGACGTAACGCCAGACTTCCCAGGACATAGAGTATCTTCGTACCTGCCACACGATATACGCATGCAAAAATGGTCATTGGCACAGTAAGCTCTCAGTTAATAACTGTGGAAGTGCTCATTAGAACACTAAGCTGAGAAGCAGGCTCTGTCCCAGTGGGGATGTAACGCCAGAAAGAAAAAAGAAGAAAGAGAAAAATTTGTAATACACAGATGTGAAAACAATTCAAAGCACTAGATTATTATTTCGCATTTAAAAGTTTTCTTAGAAGCTATTGTATATATTGTATATCTATTGTATATCTATTTAAAATATCGAAAAATACATAGAAGGTTTCTTTGAAAATCTAATATGCAGTTTTAATAGAAAAAGTAGGAATTTTGATAAAAACTCCCTAAATACATCCAATAAATTTATTCATTCCAAGCACTACTTTTCCATGTACATTTGAATTTGTATTACCATAAGGTTCATTTTTGTTCATTTCGAAAGTACTTAGAATTATGTCGCTGAATTTCGGTATCTGGCCCATAGTGCAATGATGTGATGGATAATGATGATCGTCGTCGTCGTCGTCTTCGTCGTAAACGCGAGCAACAGCAACACGCGGGTCATTTCTGAGAGCGCAGTAAATCTTTTCGACCCATCTTCACTTTCCTCCCGTGTTTTGTGTGTGCGTCACAGCGATGATTGATGTGGTCCTGTTGATTGGGCTCCAAAGAAATTGATATCGTCTCAAAATTGCATTCGACGCTGCTGGCTTCTTTAGCGTGAAAAGCGACAGGGCCGAGGGGCTCGGCGGTCATGTTTGTCGTAAAAATGCCCCGTTTCACAAAGTGTAGGAATTCAAATGAAAATTAAGGCAAACCTGACCAGACGGAAGGATCAGAAGTTTAACAGAAAGTTTTTTTCTGATGTGATTTTTTATATCAACCGTTGTTATAAAACGTATACCGTAACTAGTAATAATAACAAAATTTCTAACTAAAGTTGGATCATATAGGAAAAAATATAACAAATCCTTATTTTTCTATCTTTATTAACGAGATTTTTGCCCTGGGCTAGTTCATCTCGGGACCAACGGCTTTACTTCCCTTCCGAAGACGACTTCCTTCCACTATAACTTTTTTTCTGTCATTTGTGACTATCTCGGGGATGGGATTCGATCCCAGGTCCTCGGCGTAAGAGGCGTGTGTTCTAACCACTACACCAGGTTCGTCCACCATAACAAATCCTGTAATAATTATAACAAAATTGATAGATAATGATCTAAAGAAAAAAAAAAATATCGCAAATTCTGTTACTGTTTAAAATTTCGGATGTTATGTGCAACATGCCTACAAATTTAATTTCAAATATATAACAAATTGTGTTATAAATGTGTTACAAAAAAATCAAGTCAATAAAAAAAAAATGATTACATTATTATATAAAATTCTGTTAGTTTTAACTGCCGTTAGAAATGTATTACAATCTTGCTATGTGATTCTGGTCGGGAAATAGCAGCTGCGATCAACCGGCTAGTCAGTTGTATTTAAGCAGCGCGCAGATTTAATAGGTTTATGATAAATGGAACTAGATAATGCCGGTCGGTTTAGTTCTTTTCGGCTGGCGTTTCCCACTGGATTATAGGATTGCGTTGTTGTTAATCCAAGCGCAGGCCGTCGTCGTCATCGTCGACCACATGACGATCAGTGGTTTAATCTCGGAACACTTGTCCGAGACAAAGGAATGCCAACACACTTTGTTTCTAAGCTCAATTAAAAAGCAGTTGGTTCGAATAGTCGATGATAATTTCTGGAACTGAACACATGTTTACAGAAGGGAAGCGGGAAAAACCGTTATGGATTGTTACTTGTCGAGTTCTCAGCATTAAAAATAGTTCAAAAAGTAGATTTGTGTGATTTGTTTAGGTTGCTCACTAATTCTATATAGAATCATACATCGTAGCATTCATAACTCGCTTGGGCACTCCTGAAATTATTTAGAACTTCAAGAAGCCGCCTTGAAATGATCTCTTAAAGATCTTCTGGAATCTCATTAAAATCCTTTAGAAGCTAATTGCAAAAATCCCCCAAAATACCTTAGAAGTTAATTGCAGCAAGGTACGTCCTTTTAAAATTATGTTAAACTGCAGCTCCATGGAATCGTTGAGAATTTGGGGGAGGGTCGTCATCTGGTTATTTTTCAATACCATTTCCAATTTATTTAGATTATTTAGATTCAGACATTTTAGAAATCGTATTGATCCATTGATTCGATCAAATAGATAAGTAATCTAGTAGCTCTTAACTTGTTGAATAACGATGTCGCTGCTGTTATCTAATCGAGACTTTTCCCACTCCGTAAAATAATTACAAACTAGTTTGCCATTGGCGTTGCTAGGAATTTCTTGTAGAGGGGGCTTAGAGGGGGCCTAGAAAATCCTTATTTAACCCTCTAATATCCAACCCCGCCTTTAGACGGGGAACATTTATTTTTGGCTTAAACTTTGGCATATAAGGAAAGCTTTTGATGACTTGCTAAACTTTTTACATTTTTGAAAAATGTTTGAAAATTTGTTTATTTTATAACGTACAAATGCCTGGGGCTCATTTAACGTGTAATACAAAAAATCATACCTTTTATCTTTTTCTAAAATCAACCTATCACAGAAGAAGAGCCTGATGGTATTAAATAATTTCAAACCTGTTTTTTCCGTTAGTTATGCTCTGAAAAAAAAATAAAAAATTAAAAGCATCGCAAAAATTCAAATTTTTATCATTGCCAAAAATCAACAACCAAAAGAGGCTTCAAGAAAAAATGAAAAAGGATGGGGATGTTCAAAAATAAAAATCAAAAACCAAAATTTAAAAATTCGCGAATAGAAATAAATTATTGCCCAAAACGTGTATAGAACGATTTTAGATAACGAAAAATAATATTTAGATCGAAAATGAAAATTTGGATAGAGGGTTAACAAAAGTAATGTCGGTCGCAATAATCACAATTTTCAAAATGTTTCATAGTTTTCATATTTTTATACTGGCTGTTTTTTGTTTGATTTTGTCTCGTATGTGATAATAACACACCAGTGTTATTTGTAAACTTCAGTTTTCACTACAAAAAATATAAAATAGTAAAATACCGTCAAATTTTTTTTCCAAACAACTCACGAGGAATATTCCTTGTGATTCTTAAACGAACTTATCAGGTTTTAAACCATGTGGTTTTAGGAGATTTTTCGGAGATTCCCACGAGGATTTCTTCATAAATTATTTCCGTACTTTTTCGGTGTTTTCTACAAGAACTTCTTTACCTGTTTTTAGTTCCTCCTGGGATTCTCATTAAAAACTATTCCCAAGATTAGTAGTTATTATACAACCAGTTTTTCGTGAAGTTTCTTTAGGCTATCTGATCCTATCAGGACATTTTTTAAATAATCTGAATCCAGAGAATACTCTGAACATTCTTTGAAACATTTCTCCAGGAAGGTGCTCTACGTACTTATTATATATAAATTGCAATTTTTACATATTGTCTCACCAATATTATTTTCAAGATCACCAACCAAGTTTTTTTTTAACAAATTCTTCAGAGAGTCCACCAATAGTTTTTCCAATTTGCCCATGAGGTACTTCCTTAAGTTTTGCTTCAGATTCCCTCAACAATTTTTTCAGAACATCTCTCGGAAATTCTTCAAGGATTGCTTGAAAAATTGGCAGTAAATTTATCCAGAATTGCTACAAAAAAAAATTAATGATTCTGCCAGGTGTTTTCTAAGGATTCCTAAAATTCCACAAGATTTTACAAGCAACTAAATAGGATTCAATAAGGAAAATCTTCTTAGTGGTTTCTCAGAGATTCAAAAATACCTCCCTAAGAAAATTAAAAATTAAGTCAAACATTCCTATAAACTTTTTAGCCGGAATACTTTCAACTGTTTTCAAAACCTCTGCCACGAAAAAATCACAATTTTCCTGAGCTATTTTTTCAGGGATTTCATCAGAGAATTATTGTTCCCCCTGGGATGTGGTCGTAGGATTTTTCAGAAAAAAAAATTACAATAAATTCATCCAAGTATTATCCCGCTTTTTGAACAGCACTGGCGACTCTACTGGGATTTTTTTTCGAGAACTTTTTCAAAAGTTTTATTAAAGGATTTTGCATTTTTTTTTGAATTTCTCGAAAAAATTATCCAGAAATTCCATCAGCTTCGTTTTAGGTTTAAGTAATCACCTATTTTTTTTTTATTCACGTTTATTCCGGGATTCTTCCGCAAATAACATCTAGAAATCAATCAACTGTCCATTGTTTGTTCAAAAACTACTCTAGGAATACCTCAATGTTTTTTTTTAGGGTGTTTTTTTTACAAATAATTTATATCAGATTTCACGAGTAACAGATACAAACAAAAGTTTCGAATTAACCTCTAAATTTATTGGATAATTTCAGCTTAAATTGAAATCGAAAATTTTCCTAAATTCGGAAAATTAAAAAATTATGCGTAAAATTTCTGAAATTTTTTGACGAAATTCCTTACCATATATACCTTACTGAAAATCTTAACAGGTTTTCGTGGAATTTACTACAAAAATTAATGTTTTTTTTCTTTCGTCTTCTATATGGACAATGATTGACGTTAAACGAATGATATTTTAATGAAGGTATTTGCATTTAACATCTTAGAAAATGTGCAGCATGAACTCTGAAGTTCCATTTTACTAACAGATTGAGGTAGAAATATTTTTTTTCTACTTGCAGAAATTCTAAACAAACCTTTTTATGCGACTATTTTTGATTGTTGTGTTAGAACCGTAGAATTTTAACACGACATTATTGTCGTTTTTTTTTTGGAACATTGCCTTAATGTAATATAGGGTAATCCGGGGCCTAATGGACACATCAAGCAAATGCTTGTTTTTCAAGTTTTATGTTAGTACGACGTGTTACATTCATTCATGGTAATAAAAATCATATAATATGCCAGAAAAGTGAGATAGAAAATTAGGTCCAAAACAAGGCTAGTAAAAAGGTATCGGGGCAAAATGAAAACTTGCATGAAATTTAATGATTCTCAAATATTTAATGTCTGTCCGTCGTTCCGATGTGTAAAAGGACTCTCCCTCTATCATAAGAGCTAAAAAGAACCTTTCTGGGTTTTTATTTTGCTCGAAAATTAGATTCTCCCACCGCCTTGCTTATATGCCAATTTGAAGCGAAGGAAAGCTTAAAGTAAAATTTCAAACGACAATTGAAGCAAAACATAAACTTTTTTACAGATGTCATGCAGTGTATGAACTTTCAATGAAGTATGCATATTCTCAGAGATTGCACATTGGGCCAGACCGCAAATTTAGCAGGAAAAAAATATTTTGACTATGAAGATGATTTTTTAGAACAAAAGTGTTTTCGGCAAAAATGTTACAAATGATGAGGACTTTATTTTGACATTTAGTGACATTAGGGTGATCCAAAAAATACGGAAATATTTTTGACAACTTTTATGCTTTTCAAGCTAACGCTTTGAAGTGTTCTAAGAAAAGTAGAGCTTTTCCATCAAGCTGAAAAAATGAAATTCGTTGGAAATACATCTAAGAAATTCTATCAAAACTTCTGATTGTATTTCATAGGTTCTATGAAGAACTTCTCAAAATTATAATAGAAATTCTACCAGAAGAGTTTGAAATCAGTTTGAAATGCTTATTCGGACCTCAGGTACGACAAAAGTGTGACAGTGCGTGTATTAGGTATTGGAAAAAGCGTGACAGAGGGGGAGGGGGGTGTAGAAATCCCTAAAAACGATGAACGTCATATTGAATCATCCCTTACCTGTGATGTTGCTTTTTTATCAGTCCAGAGAAAAGTTTATTATTCCTTGCCATTGGTCGATCGTCATGTTATCCGGGTACATAAGAGCATGTTCCCTCAGAAGAGGGTCAGTTGTAAATCCGCTTTCAGACGGCCATGGTGTTAGATGGGTGGAGCTCGTGTAGATTCCAAGCGGACTGACGAAGAGTTTTTTGTTGGGGGACTGGGAATCAAACCCATGACAATCCGCGTATGAAGCGAACGTGTAGCCAACTACGCCACGTTGCCCCCCAAAAAAAAAAACGTGTCAATAAGGTTCATATCCAAGTTAATGTTATTAAATTATTTAAAACGCTGATGAATGGTAGAAAAACAAACATTTTTACAGTGTCTAGTTTGAAATACTAGTTGTCAAAATCATATTGAATGTACTATCAGTATTTTGGTGTGCATTGTTAATTAGGAAGGTTTTTAGGTTGCAAATCAAGAACGAAACAGAAAAAACTGTAAATCAAGAACGAAACAGAAAAAAACTCAGGCAATTCTGTTTGCCGGACCAAGACGGGACCATGTCGACAATATATTCAAATACTTATGATAAGATCTCTTGTTTAGGCTAACAAAAATGCAATGAGATAGATAAAATTTCAATTAAAATTTGTAGTATTCCACACAAATCGACAGTAAACTACCAGTTTGTGGTCAAAAATACTTGAAACCCAAGAATCTCTGAGGTAAAATACCATTTTTTCAAAAGCGCAATTTATGCTGAACAGCTACGAACACGTTCACGAATCACTTCGTTTACTCTCGAGCACTATAGATGCGAATAAATCAACACTCTGATGCTCACGAGCGTTTTGTTTTGTTTTTGTTTCCAGTTCAGCAGACATAGTCATCACTATGTCCGTCCTCAATCATTTTCATTGAGTCATTGATTACATTTCTTCTAATATATGGAGAGCGTCTTCAACGTTCCGGGAGATTTTTCTCAAAATTTCGAAGAATAAGTTTCCCTTTCCGCCACTGATTACCACCATCCATATGATACGAAGATCGCTGACTAAACTGAACCATCGACGGCTACGATGAAGATGATGAATTATGTAAATCCTTTTGATTGATCAAGATCCGCTGGTGGCTGCCCCAAGCTTCAGCCTTCGATCCGATCTCAATCTCACTAATGTGGTTTATTTGTTCGACTCATCTGCCGGAGCTTTAGAACTCCACTTGCATTGTTTTCTTCGGTGGGAACTTCATCGGGGGATTTCATTTTCCCCCTAAAATCTGTGAAACGATCATCCACTAAAACCGAACACCATATCGAATGACTGTTTGAATGGCGGCCTCCGCCCGAATAAATCAGACCCCGCGAACATGCTAATTGAGGGAAAGTGACTTAACATTTTGATCTCGATCTCAGATGCGAGCGCTGCTACTATGTAGATAGGTGGTACCTTCCGTTCGTGGGTTGATCTGGATTGAACTCGATATCGGGGCACAGTGAATCATTTTGCGGCGTCGATCGATTCCCGGGGAAAGGTTACGACTTATTTGGAAGCTTGCCGTCCACGCTTCCCAACGGATGCTGCTGAGAAAAAGTGAAATTTCTGCGACGGGTGGTGTTGCCGCTGGGAGCACTGCTTATATCCTACTATTGACAGCAACCGACACTATTCAAAGATTGACATGAGATGAAGAGAGAGTTGAAACAATAGAAACCATATTTCTGTAGACGATACAATACTTATATCTAATGTGAATTAGTTCCTACTATTCAACCTATTCAATTTGTTATTCTACCTAAAACTAAAGGATAAATAGTGAGTCACAATATTAAATAGCTACTTAATCGTAAATTTATATAAACTCATTACTTACAGTGTCTAAAATCTGTTAAAATCATGCCACACAAAATTGTAATTGTGAACTAAAATTGATTGTTGCGACGGAAGGTACGAAAGATGCTGAAATTGTAAGGATGCACCGAAAGTGTAAGAAGCACAAATAGTCAATGAATTGGTCATAAATTAATAAAATCTGCTTTCAGTTTAAAGCTTCGCTAAACAGCAAAATACCTGTTGAATCTGTTGCTCAGAACCCGGTGTCCGAATCCTGCTTACCTCATTCCTCCGCCAACAAACTTTAAAACTTTCGTGGTTATGGACTACGTACAGGCTTCGCCGAGTAGTGCATCAGCGGGAGGCTGCGTCATTCATTCGCGCCCCGAATCACCTCGCGATCCTATACCCCGAAGCAAAATTTCTCGAATTGCCCTACGACTGCAGCAACTGGATGAAATGCGCGCCATTGAGCTGCGCCAGATAGAAGCTGAGAAACGGGCGCTGGTCTTGGAGCGTAATGCTATGCATGCAAAATATATACTGCTTCGAGAACAAAGCAAGAAAAAACCTGTTCTTCACAATAGAGATGATGTCAACAAACCATCAACTGACCATAGTTCTGTACGAACCGCTGGCTTACCGATCGCAAAACGGGAGTCAGTGAAACCATTGAAACAATTACAGGCGACATCGGCTACAGTAGCCGATCTATTGCAAATGTCTGCCGGGATTCAGCAGCGGACTCACAGCGCGTTTCCCAAAACCAGAGAGCAATATCTGGAACCGAATAAACATTTACTACAACCCTCTGCGTCACTTACGCTACTACCAAGCTGCACCAAGGATGAAGATCGTATTGTGATTGTCGAAGTGAAACCAGATACGAATACTGGATTGGCAGAAATGGAAGGCAACATTTCTCATCGATCGTATCGAATCATCGACCAGCGAGCACCAATCGTCGCAATGCTGAGCAATTATCTGCGCAAGGTCCATATGGAATGGACTACCTCGCACAACTTGTCCGACAAATATCAAACGACAATCTGCCGTAGTGGAGGATGTATAGTTACTCAGGCGCCTTTAATGTGGCTACGTGAACGCGTAGAATCGTCTATAATGAGTGCGCAGAAGACATCCCAGCTCATTAAGGGAGAGAAGAACGAGTACGATATGGGAAACAGCGAGAGCAACTGTGTTCGTATTCTTTTGGATCCGGACACTGGCCAGATGACTGAGACTTTCCGAGTAACCATTGTCACAAAATGGAAAATGAAATGCGTCAGTTTTACGATATATTGTTCGACCAAACTTGACGGACAAGCTACACGTAAGTGCAATATGTTTTCATGCTCCTTAGTTAGTTATCAGAACTCGGCGGTAAATTTCGAAATAACGATCAGCAACAAAGTAATGTTGAAGGAAGTTAAACTTCAAGTTTCCAAATTGTGTGATATCGCTCAGAATCCCATCGTTATTCCTCAGTCGATTATCGACATTGTGTTGTACGTTTTGAACCACAACATAAATGAAAAACTGCAATCGCAAACTAAGTTATTTTGCAACTTGATGTGCCTATTGCCGGTCTATCAACGTTTCGGATTCTATCAACTATCAACACTGAAGTCATATAGTATCAAGATTCAAATAACATGTAATGTTATCTTCGGGAGGTTTCCTTTGTGTGTTCGTAAAAACCTCTCTGTAGCGGACCAGTACGTATCACCATTGAAGTTGCGAAACCAGATGGATCAGCCTTGCTATCGTAACTGGGACCACAACCAACAACAATTCTTTAGGAGTTTCGCACAAAAAGCGGATTGTTCGAAATCGTCCCTCAAAAAACGAACACATTTGCGAATGCGTGATCATGGTGAACGAGTATCGTTTCATGACTACGAGTGGAAGTTCATCTTCCAAAAGAGATTGGAGAATCGAAGGGAGCATTTGCGGACCGACAAGAAACGAAGTTGGTTAACGATCGATAAGGTTCACCTCAAAGTGAACAACACTCCTTCTCTGGTTGTCGTCTCGCCAATAACAATTCAACAAAAGGAGCAGCGAAATATGTTTTGCCTCAAATTTGCCCGCAACATCAATCACCGTAGCTACTCAAATCGCAACACTATAATGCCGAAGCCAAATTGGACATGTGGCGCGAAGTCTTTTTGTTGGACCATGAAACCGATCGAAAGAAAAGACACGAATTTGGTAAGTTCATCAAATCTAGCGCACGCATTTCATGCGCGTAAATCAGCGATGACCATGGCGAATTTGTCATCCATCCCAATGCGTTCTGAAGATGTTGTTTTATGGATACTAGTGGGTGTACAAATTGGGTTTAACATTAGTGAAGAAGTTAGTAGCACAACTCTGAACTCGAAATGGGCTAGGAACTATTACGCTTACTTTCCCGTGTGTCGCGTTCAAATGAATCAGGGGTGGCGACGAAAGGAATTGCAAAATGAAGCCCGAAAGCTTGAGCAACATCCACGGGTTGGCTTTGATGAATTTTACGACTTTCATCAACGTTACTGGCCTCAAGAGTTACAGAAAATTGAAACGAAACGAAATTGAAATCCTATTCCGGTAGCGTAATAGAGATAATCGTAGGGTTCGTTCTAATAAAGACAAGCTAATTGAGAAGTGTCCGATGCTGAGCCTGAAATCATTATTCAGTATGAAATTTGTACTAAATTTGTAATTGTAGGTCGAAGAGATGGTTAGCGAATGTTAAAATTAATACAGTTTAGTCAGAACAGTAAGAAAGCCATTGATTGCGGCAACTTTGAAAATAGTAATCGAAAATTGTAATGAAGAATGGTAAAACTGGTCCGGTGGCCAGTCTTACGGGGGGGAGTATGTTGCCGCTGGGAGCACTGCTTATATCCTACTATTGACAGCAACCGACACTATTCAAAGATTGACATGAGATGAAGAGAGAGTTGAAACAATAGAAACCATATTTCTGTAGACGATACAATACTTATATCTAATGTGAATTAGTTCCTACTATTCAACCTATTCAATTTGTTATTCTACCTAAAACTAAAGGATAAATAGTGAGTCACAATATTAAATAGCTACTTAATCGTAAATTTATATAAACTCATTACTTACAGTGTCTAAAATCTGTTAAAATCATGCCACACAAAATTGTAATTGTGAACTAAAATTGATTGTTGCGACGGAAGGTACGAAAGATGCTGAAATTGTAAGGATGCACCGAAAGTGTAAGAAGCACAAATAGTCAATGAATTGGTCATAAATTAATAAAATCTGCTTTCAGTTTAAAGCTTCGCTAAACAGCAAAATACCTGTTGAATCTGTTGCTCAGAACCCGGTGTCCGAATCCTGCTTACCTCATTCCTCCGCCAACAGGTGGTTTCGATCATGTGATCTGATTGTTTGTGAAATGATCTTCGACTTTTTTTCAGTGCGCATCGTACCTTCGTGCTGTGCAAAAATTTTAAAACTTTGGGTGTTTCTGCTGAAACACAGCTTCTGGCAAAACTGAAACAAAATTTGTTATTTGTAACAAATTTTGTTATAATCGAGAAAAAATGTTGTTGTATCAGTGGTTTGCTGTGCTTTATAAAACAATACACTATGTCCAATCCCGGTGCTTCTAGCCTATATGAATGAATTTCTCTGATTCAAAGATCGTTCGATCACCTGTTGGTACACGCGCAATGCTCATCTTTGACATATTAGCGCGGTTCCATCGGAATGGCAAAAACTGTTACAACACCACATCTGATCGATCGATCGCTCTCGGCGTGTTGCAGTGGCATTAATCTGTTTTTATTCAATTACGACAAATGTAATAATTCATACCGAATAGGCGGCGTCCGTTGATCAGTGCTAGAAACGGATTGATGATTAGCAAATCGTCGACGCCGCCGGTATCTTCTGTTATTGAATGAATGGGTTGATAGCCACTAACGAGTATGGTAATAATATCCAGCATTATACGTATCCGTCATTATGAGCTAGAAAACACGACGTAATTGTCACGTTTTTTGCAACTAGGTTAGTTGATGGTGGTGTTGTTTTCGCCTCAGGGAGATGATAGAAGGTCACAATTGATATATGTATGTACCCCGATGGTGTGATCATTTGCATTTCATTTGATTGTTGGAATTTTTCGAATTATAATACTTGGTATGAGTTTTCTAAATTTTTCTTTCCCAATTAGTATACTATACAAAGTGTGGATGTATCCATTGTAACATTTGTCGTCTCCTTGTTAGTTTTATAACCTGGAAATTGATTTGAAACTGCTTAAAAACCTTGATGAAACCAACACTTGCTTAAAAATAAAGAGTAACGTAACAGTTTTGTACAAGAACTCAAATTTTTACTGCTCATCCTTTAATTTCATTTTGTGAAGAGTTTTGTGAAGACATCACATAGTCTGAGTAAAATCTACATTCTCTTCAAGTCAACGCACAGTAAATATCTTAATTTTCATGAGGTACCGCTTGAACGAGGTACATACCTCCAGGATTGTGAACTGAAATTCTAAAGTGTCTGTATACTTGGGCGTAGCCAGGATTTCCATCAAGGGAGGGCAAGCGACTTCGAAAATTTATTCACGAAAATTCACAATCTCGGCACCCTTTTTGTTCGAAACGTATAATTATCAAGAACATCTTCCCTCCTTTTGCTTCCACAGTGAGCCATGTGGAGTCCAGAATACGTCTTGGTCTTGATTTCTTTATTTCTTTATTTATAGGAAACTTCAGTCTTGCTTGTTATTTAAATGGAAATGGAATTCATACAGTTCTTCCTAGAATTCTCTTATATTGATTCCACTAGTATTTCTTTCAGGAAAAACTCCAGAACTCCTCCAGGCATTTAGCAAGTACTCATCTAAGTAACTTGACAGAAAACCCCACAAGAAATTGTCCATGGATTCTTTTAGAGATTTTTCCAGGATTCGTTTGACCCTCTGAACAATTTGCTTGATGTGATGGAATTTTTCCACTTGAATTCCTTCAAGAATTAAACTCGTAATTTCTCTATGAATTTATTCAAGAATACTGTCAATATATATTCTGAAATCAGTTTCATATTTTTCCAAGGAATTGTGTCAAATTTCGTCCAACTTTTCTCTGAGATCATCAAGATATTTCTTTAGGCATAACTCCTGGTAATCTTCCTGTGACTCTGCCATGAACTATCCATTGATTCCATTGATTCCATTGATGGTACTTCGATCAATCTTTTTCCTGCGGAATTTCTCTCAATGAAATTTTAACAAGAATTTCATCAATAGTGCTCTGAGATGGGGGAACATCATTTAGCATAAACTCATTTGACATGAAGCCGTTTGGCATAAACTAATTTGGTAAAACGGTCGTTTGGTATAATAGTCATTTGGTATAATCATTGAAAACTGAGTGGAGCAAAAGTTTTTTAACGATACTACCCGCTTTCATATTACCGCAATTTGGTGGTTGGTGCGCACCATTGAAAATCTGACAATGCTGCTATGCTTTGGCATCAAAATTGCTAACATTTACCTTCTGTTGATCATAGGCTGTTCTTTCTAATACCGTTGTTCAACTAGTGGTTCGCATTGTAACTACTAGCATTTTCATTGATAATTTCCCTCGCGGTTCTAAATAAATGTTTGGCATTACAGCTTCTAACATTGCCATCGATGATTTTCTCTTCTTTTGGACACAAGCTGTTGGTTTAAGTAGCTCTATTTATCTTTATAGTTTTCTGTGTTTTGTGCCAAACGTCCATTATACCAAATGACCATTATGCGAAATGAACTTTATACCAAACGACCTCATGCCAAATGGCTTTATTCCAATTGATTTTATGTTAAACGGAGTAGCCCCTCTGAGATATACATCTCGGAATATGTCTCTGAAAAAAGCTTTTTCAATAATTCGTACAAAAGTTATTTGTGACATATGATTCTTTTTGATTCAACACCAACAGCTACACGAGGAATCGAAAAAGATCTTTTAGGTATTCATTTCATCCCTAGACTTCTGCATACATTTTTCCAATAATGCATCGAAAATACATACAACTTTTTCCTAAGGAATCCCTTCTCCTCCAAACATTTTTTTCCAATAGGCCTTGCACAAGCTTATGGAATCCAAGAAAAAAAAATCCTTTTTAGCCTGCAGTTGGTTTTTGGTGTTCCTAAAGGAATATATAGATAAATATAGTCAAAACTAAAGTAAGCATTAGATGAAGTTCTGAAACAATCTTTTTTAAATTATTACTAATGCATGTTTGGAAGTACAGTACATGAGTTCATTCTTAACAAAGATATGGGGGAACCTCTTCTCAGTAAGCTTTTTTGCTAGAACTCTTGAAGCAATTAATGAAGGAGTTCCTTATGCTTTGAAGAAAACTTAGAATCCTTAAGATGTATTCGTTAGAAAAAATGAAATTATTTCGAGAAACGATTTCTGCATATAAATTCTCGAGTGGTTGTTTAAGAAATTCCTTGAAGAACGGAAAAATATCCTGCAGGGAAATCACAGGGGATCTTATCAAATTCTTTGATGTATTCTTAGAAGATCTCATGAATGAATTCGTTTTATGACAATTATCCAAAAAGTTTATCATGACTTCATTCTCTATAAATATAAAAGCTGAAGACAATCTTTTAAAAATTCAAATAGTATATTAACATTTCTATCAATTAGATGATTTTTTATATTTTTTTTTCTGTCAGCCAGGGTGGGAAAAATGCCCTCCATTGTCCCTCTTTGGCTAGGACCATGGCTGTATATTATTAAAATATTCAATTATATGAAATTATATGAAACGCCAAAGTATTAGAAATACTCGAATATTAATTATGTTTTTTTTTTTCTTTTACAGGTGAGTGTCGGCCAAGTGGTGGAACACAATGATAAGCGTAAGTTTAAGTATGTTTTACAGACACTTGAAGTTGCTGCTGAAGTTTAATAAATGGGTTTCCTCTGATAGTAGGAACTACAGGCAGAAAATAATCATTCTGCAAGTTGTTGCGTAAACTAATAGTTGATTTCTAATTATGATTACTCAATCTCGGTGGATATTCCTCGAATATAGATTGTCAAATCTTTATCAAAATGAAGCTTTTCGTAAAATCCAGGAGTCCCGGGAAACAGAAAATTATTGACCCCTTTTTCGGTTGCAAACAATTTCATATTATTTGAACAAAATAATTTTTGGTTCGTTTGTAGATAAAATAACCAGAGTATAACAAGCTTTCCTCACATTCAAGTTGGAAGTTGTAACAAAAATTACACAATCATTCTAATATAACTTAATTATAACAAAAAATATTACTTTCATGTCATGAATTTAAACTGTCCAAGTAAAAGCAAAATCTCTTCGATTCTTCAAAACACTTGGTGCCATAACCAGCGCCGGATTTGGGCTTCGGGGGGCCCGGGTCAGATCTCATAAAATCTCATAATAGGCCCTTTTATACAAAATTTAGCACGTTTTGGAATTTCATAAACCAACATATTGAATTTGAGTTTTGAACGAGATGGTCGGTCCAAAGATATGAGGGGTCCAAATGCAAAGTGGGTTGTGAGGATTGCACCCCGTTTGGCATAAAGTCGTTTGGCATAAGGTCGTTTGGCATAAAGCCGTTTGGCATAAAGTCGTTTGGCATAATGGTCATTTGGCATAATGACCGTTTGGTATAATGGTCATTTGACATAATGGCCGTTTGGCATAATGATTGACTTGAAATAAATATCGGCATTTTTTAAGCTTTTACCGAGATCAACACCACCGAGCCCACAGCAAAAATTTTTGGTAGGTTCTTAACAAGCGTGGTGTTCGTTCAGAGATTATCCGAGCTAAGAATTTCAAAAATTGTTGTGACATTATAGAGCATTACTAAATAAAACTCGTGACGGGTCTCTACATCTCATAACATAGAGTACCCTTGAGCTTGTTGCGATATGCAAATTTGAAAACAGTAAATTGGCAAGGAAAGTTCGCAGTTACTCATCAAGGGAACGCTCATAGAATATTTCGCTGCATATCAAGCTCTGTCCCAGTTTGGACGTAACACTCGCTGAACATTACTTGATAAAATAATGATTTTTTTTGCAAAATATCAAAAGCTCTAATCAGAAGATCTATTAATGCGACTTAATGCAAAAATAGCCTTTATACGAGAGCAAATTATTTTTCGTTTAAAATGTTTCAGACTCTAACGTAAAAAAAATAATCTTTTCACAGCACAGCTCAAATGATTAACACATCTTTAAAAGAAAATATTTGTGGCAAAACTTTTCAACGGTTCAATATAAATTCTAATTTTGGAAGTGGACATCAAAAACACCGTCTATTATCGAGAAAAGGGAAAATTTGTGATTGAAATAATATATTTTCAGGCATATCTCGTAAGGAGATCACGCGTTTGCCCCAAAAAAAGTATATATTGAATATTGGCAGGTTCTGAAATAATTATAATTCTAACAATACATCTGGCAAGAATTAATAATAAAAATGGTTCACAATTAGCTTTACTGAATAATAAAATTTATAACAGTATAAACATAAAGAACAGCCTATTTTTAAAAGAAGGCAAAATTTATAATTAAAGCTATACAAGAATTGACGCCAAAATTATTGCGGCAATGACTGGTTCCCCCGAAAAGTGGTGACGAGAAAGAACGATAAACACTCAAAAGAAGAAGATGGAAGACGGCTGAAGACGGTAAAACTCGAAAGAACCGCCAATTAAATAAAGAAGGGTGCATATTAGATGGTCAGTTCGTTCACCCCCTGAAATGTATATAGTTACGACAATTATGGGTACTAAAAATTTTCCGGGGGAGTGGGCTAGTCGAGGAAACGGGATATTCGGGAAATGGCATTCGGGGAAACGACATTCGGGGAAAAGTAGCACAACCCATCAAAGTAACTGCAGTAATCGATTTCTCTTTTCGCTGATAATTTGAGCAGATCAATGTTATCGATTGCCGCCCGTTTGTCAGTTGTATACAAAAATACTTAAAAAATATAGCTCCAAAGAACAGCCTATGCATAAAAGAAGGAGAAATTTATTGAAATTTAAAATCAACAGTTTTTATACCTATAATAATGGTTACATCATATTTAGGAAAAAAATAGAGCAATTAATAGAAGGGTAAATTTGTGCTAAATATATAAAAATCTTCAGTGCAAAAATTTGTTCCAATAGCAAAACTCAAAAGAAGAATTAATATATGAAAGAAGGGTAATTTCTGGATAAATAATAAAATACTATTGGCAATAACTTTCCTAATATGCTTAAATTTATTCAAGAGCGAATAATTGTTGAATAGAGTGCCATTTTGTATCAATTGACTCCAAAACAAGCCTTGTGTCATCAGAAAGATTCAATAGAAACGTAAAAACGAAAATTGAGAAATTCTTGGTTTCAGACTCATTATGCCAAACGACTATTATGCCAAACAACCATTATGCCAAACAACCATTATGCCAAACGACTTTATGCCAAATGACCATTATGCCAAACGACTTTATGTCAAACGGCTTTATGCCAAACGACTTAATGCCAAATGACCTACCACCGGTTGTGAGCTATATACATTGAAAAATTAAAATGTTTTCAAGTTTTCTTATATTGTTTTTAGGTGATTATTCCGTCCATTAGGAAAAATATAACAATTCGTAGAAGACTGGCTCGTTTTTTGGCTTCTATATAATTTGTATGGAGTGAAAAATTGCTGAAAATCTCCAAATCCGTTTTTCTTCAAAGCTTCTTTTGATTATATTACTACAAGTTTCCAATTTGTCTCCGGTACCAACGCCATGAAACGATAATCGAGCTACCACGATATACATTCAGGATGAGCAGCAGAGAACCCTGATTCCAATCCCTATCATGTCCTTTCTTCAAAAATTGTGACCACTAGCCTCGAGTTGTCACGAGTACCTTGGATCCATCCAGTATTTATTTTATACTGGAAAAGTCAATGAATTGTATTCACTTAAAATGAATTTCGGTTCCATAAAGCGATTGAGCCTCAAATAAGCGAACAAGCGCGTCACAAAATAATTTCCCTTACACTTCAAGTTTTCGATAGATTAGCAAATATGTTTAAATTTTAAAGTTCTGATAGGAAACCAATAAACTCTTTGAATTGAACAGTGCTTTACAGATTTAGCCATATTTTTTAAGGCCATGCAGAAACGTTGAGCGCATTTTTAATTCCAATATAAAAAAATTGGAGAACAATTTTGAAGATTTTGTCTTAACATTCATGTTTTCTTGTAATATATTGAAGGATACTCATTGATCAAACCATACTGTGGGATAGATATTAGGTTAAGAAAAACAATTTACTTAAATATTGGAAAGTTGACTTAAACGTTCGAACTATATGTTCAAATGCCTAAAGCGAAAATATTGAAAGGTATTTAAAAATGTTTTTTGTTTTTAATTTTGGTTCCTCGGGGGCCCCCCTAATCGGCATTTGCCCCCTCGGCACCCCCCCAAATCCGGGCCTGGCCAAAACACTATTTTCAATCAGAATAAATTTAAAGCATCTTCAATTATTATAATTCTTCCCTCCAACTCAGAGAGTTTCTAACAAAAAACAACGAAACAAAATTTTAAATTACTAGGCATCAATCGGTTTTAAATTACTTTTGCATTATTTTAGTTCGAGCTTCTCTACATTTTATTGTTCCAAAATGGCATTTTGGAATTATTAATTCTTTTTCCTCTAGGCATTATGTTCTCACTGGGACAGAGCCTGCTTCTTAGCTAAGTTTTCTTATGAGCTTATAAATTTTCATCACGAAAAGATCCTGAACTGACCGGGAATAGAACCTAGACACCTTCAGCTTGGCTTTGCTTTGTAGCCGTGGATTCTAACTACTCGGCTAAGGAAGGCCTCGAATGATTAACTTACCCTTTTGAAATTAAACCGCCAATAAGTTCATGATCCTAAAATGTGTTCAGCAATTACTCACACCAATCGCGATACTTCTGACGCATTTCCACAATCCAAAATCAATGAGGAAATCATTTTGTAATTAACCACTCATCAGTATTTAACATTGAAGCACATCCATCTCCAACTAACTAGTATAATTGTTCATTTGAATGTGCGACCGTCAGTCAAGCTAGAACCATTACCGTCGTCAGCTCACGGCGATCTCAAGTGCCCATAAATGGAACCAATTTTGTACTTAAACCCTTTTAGCGCACAGAAGCTGCCAAACTAACCTGGCTCTTAATGCACGTCATCCTAAATTCTTGAAAGTTTTTCTGCGTGGAACGACGACGCGTATCCTAAATTGGTCGATCCAAAATCCATCGTCGTTTAGAACAGGGCTGCCCAACGTATGACATGTCACTTTGACATGTTGGAAAATTAAAGTTTTCAATTTTCCAATCAATCTTCATGCCGAACACTGTCGAATGCTTTTCCATGTCTAGAAGAGCAAGACCAGTTGAATAGCCTTACGATTTATTGGAATAAATCAATTTCGTTAGACGTAAAATTTGAGAGTAATCCAATGGCCATGTCGGAATCCTAACTGTTCATTGGCAAAAAATCTGTTCAAAATTACTTTTAAAAAATTTGCACAATTCTCACAGTATCCCAGACCCTAACAGATTCCTAAAGGATTTTTTACAGAATCTTGTGCCGGATGCCTAACAGCAATCTGTTCTCAGTTTAAAAAATCATCCTCGAGGACCTTTCGTTCAATTTTACCAACAATTTTTAAAATTTGTTAGTGATCTAACTTTTTTTGCTTCTGAGAAATGGTCCATAGTACCAAAAGATTGGACAACCCTGAAAATCATTACCAGACTGGTAATACCGTCAACGTTCTTGTTGTCCTATTGGTCGTTAGTGAACTGATCGTCGATCACCGTCCGGCAGCTGCAAATTTAGAATTCAGCCGCATTCACGCATTTTGGCACCTGCCGGTTAAATTTCTGACGCTGTACTTTTCGGGGAGATCGTTCTTCCGATTCGACGGACGACGACGATGATGATGATGATGACGATGAAAAAAGTGAAGTGAGTAGAGTCTAATGCTGTATATTGGGACGTTCGTTCTTGAGTTCATTGCTAATGGAGAACAACCTGCGCAGCATCCAGGCGAAGGACGACGTACGTTTTCTGTCCTTGAACTCTTCCTTCCGAATATGTGCGTTGAGTGGGCAAGTGCATGATCCCCGAGTGGAGGTCGATGGCACGACGTACGTGAAGTTGCGAGTTCATTCTTTTTCTATTCTGGTAGTTTTTAGAATTACCCATTTTGAGATTTTTTGTCTTCTAAAATAGGGATCCCGGGTAAAAATAAATTGCTATCCATTTGCAAGTTTTGTCAATTAAATTGAATAACAGAAGGACAAATTTGACATTGGTAACAAGTGTGAAAAGAGCAAAAATAATAACTGACTTTGTACAACCAAAAACACTATTACAAAAAGTTGCGAATTAAAGATCAATTTACCTCCGGATCACGGTTATTTGTAAAAATGATCTAATATACTGAATTTCAAGGTAGAAATCAAGGCATGTCTTGCTAATTCGAGACGGATGAAAACCCCTTATCACAAGTTTTGCTTATCTTTTAGGAAATTTGCCTTATGACATTCAAGTGCACTCGGGAAAGGCCCATTCAAGTCAATCGTTCAACAGAGACTTTTCGTGAAACGTTCACAAAAAAACTCACAAACCTACGGTCGACATTCATTGCAACGAACAACATCGTATCGTCGGTCGACTCGGTACCCGCCAGCAAAATAGTTACAAAGTGGATTTGCTCTTTTTTTGCTACGCCATTTGTGTGTGCACTGTAACTGTGTGTGCTTTATGATGCTGCTGCGGCTGCTGCATACATTGCGGCGATTTAAGTTTTTCTCGATTTTCCTCTAGCGTTGACTGCAGCTAAAATAGCTGAAAACCGAAATCGTAATGTGGACGATAGATGTGTTGGTGGAATAACGTTAGATGGATTGGGAAAAATTGCCATTCAAGTAGGAATCAAACATTTTGTGATACGGTTCTACGATGTTATGAAAATATAAGATCTAACAAAATGCGTTATTATTGTTATTATGCGAGAGCATTCAAACCGCCAATAATATTTGATCACTCTCTGACCCTAGGTTACTGTATCCAGTCATGACCTAATTTTCTGAAAAACTCCCAACAAAAAGGTGAATAAAGATGCGTGTTCAAAATTGATTTATATTACTAAAGAAACTTTATTTATATTATAGAGAGCCTAATCATTAATTTTAACCGCCTTTTAAAGTATAAATTTCACTTTTTATGGTCGTTTTATTAAAAATTCTTACACTTAATAAAATATACAACACAATATGCGTTCAATATACCGATTCACAGAAATTTGTAAATGTTTTTCTCCAAATATTTCGATCAGTGCTCTCAGAATAACATTTTATGAAAATAATACATGGGAAATAAATTCGATTCGATTACCGCAGTGTTGTCAATTTTGATGATTTTCTTTGTGCTTTGAGAGGTCTTCTGATAATAATGCATATACTCTCTATAGTGCTTCAACATAACTTGGGGACTAAATAAATAAGCAACTCTATGAAGGCGTGGGTTTTATTTCGTAAAAACTCTAATAGTACTTTCGGTAAGATGCAATTTAAACCTAAAAATTCTATTCATTTCAGCCCCCTTTTAATTAACTTTTTTTATGAAAATTTTGGGTTTTGAGGGGAGTGGAGGTTATTTCATTTTAAGATTATTTGTTCAAAACTGACTCCAAACCCAAATTTTCAATTATTTTTGATCTTAGGAAGTATTTTTTTTAAATATTTGAAAATTTTGAAATCCAATTTTGAATTTGGACAACATAATATTGACGATCTGCGAATTAGATTGAAATTATTATCCAAGTGCGTTCTGACATCTTGTGTTCATTCCTCGCACCAATTACAATTTGTAAACACACTGTGCACGATAAACCAAACCCACTAAAATTTTCGGTGAAAAGCAAGCTGTCATTATGTTACCCGTCTGTCAATGAGCGAAATTTTATTTTTGCTATTACGTTGCATATCACCCTACTTTTCATCAAGAGGATGAACAACATAACGGCCTACTTTTCCTAACAAAAGGAAAAGTATCGAAAAGTGCTACTTTTCAGTATTGTTAACGGTGCTGAAAAGTTGCACTTTTCAGTTTTGTTTCTGGTCTCCTCTATGATATATCTTATCCTCTTCTTACGCGATTCCTTTAATGTTTATGGATTTCTATTTAACCTAGTCGAATTGCTCCAGATTATACATTCGCTGGGCGATTGGGACCTTACTACGGTCTTTCTGATTTCGAATCAGAACATTCAGCGGACGTAGTGAAGGCAGTATAGTCAGTTTCTTTTAGTTCCAAATAAGTCCGATTTTTTACGCGACGGTTCGGTAGGTATTTTATCACATGAAAAGCAACAAAATTGTATGTTTAAGGTTGCTTATTGCTTTTTACCTTGTCTGTCGCAAAGATATCCTTCGTGGGTGCTCTTGAAATATGTTTGTGCTAATGAAAATTATGCAAATGACCGGCATTTTTCGTAATAGCAAAAAAATGTTGTCTGCAACTCGTTGTAAACTCGATTTTTCCAGCACTAGTCGTAATTATCCAACGACTCGTGCTGGAAAAATCTTCATTATGCAACTAGTTGCTGAAATAACTATTTTTTCGATTTTTACTGATTTTTCGAGATTAAGATGCGCGAAAAATCTGAAAAAAAATCTGTTGTGCTCAGAAAACTTTAAGCTACCATGTGGAAACGAAATTTGACAACTTTTAGGAAAAATCGAAAACCCAATTGTTTTTATAATACGTGTAAAACTGCTGCTCCAAAAATAACTAGATTTTTTTTTGGGAGACTGCCCAATGATGTCGCTTTTGAAGAAAAAGCCTTTTTTGAAAATAAAAAATATAGGTTTAAGAATTTTCCTCGTAATTAATAACAATCATTGATTTTGATAATCTTAAAAAATCAACCGTTCCAAACGTTGTAAATAATCCATGTGAAATTTATTTTTTGGTTGCTTTTTTACCATGTGTATGCTATATACACAAGATGTCAACTTTATAAAATGAACAGTCCTTACACTAAGAAGACTTCTCCCGAGAGCTGTTCGTTTTCCTTCACAAACTCCTAAATCTACGAATTACTGTCGGTGTGTTCCGCGATGGATCTCTGAAGCAGTTCTTAAACATTGGATATAGACATTAAGTAACTCTTCAGTCACTGATGTATCATTTTTATTCAAATTTTGAACATACCACAACGGTTTAGTCGAGATGTTTTATATTATAAATGGTAAATCTATCAAATTTTAAGAATTGAAAATCAAATTTCGAAAATTTTATGAGCAAAAACGATTGTTCAATGGTCGAAAATGCACTTGTGATCAATACAAATACATCAAGATTTGAACAAGAAATATTTCAAGAACGTTTTTTTAAGTCAGAAAAATCTTTCGAATATTTCGCCAGATATTTGCACGACCCAAGATATTTACAATCATCTGCGAAGAATGTTGCATATAATTCAATGATTTACTTCATTTTGTCAAGGATATTACCAATGATAGACTAAAAATTAAATCTGGAATCGGTCAAGAATTTCGGGTGGGATCACCAAGATGTAAGCTTACTTTATACGCAGGAGATCTTTGCATCATTTAAACATTCAGCCTTATTTGTTTAAAATGTGTTATTAGACATTAGACAAATTTAAACAAAATTTCTTATAAATTAGGATTCTAGCTCAAAAATTTTTAGTGAAAAAATGATGACTTCACGTAAATCGATATCTAATCTAATGGCACCATTCGTATCGTGTATCATAGTTGACTTATAATTTTCAACATTGGTCAATTCATTCTTTGGATCTTTGGAAATCTTTTCTAAAATATAGAAATAATTCCAAAGAATTCCTGGTCGTTCCTGATAGAGATCTCGTTGGACCCAAGGAAATATCTGTAAATGATACGACATTCTTGCCTCTGATTGATTTTCCAAGAATTTAGAAAAGAGTGCGAGAAATCGTTAGTTATTTTGATAGAAGTTTCAAGGAATTCATCACTCATATAACTAAGAATTGCGCTGGGTATATCTACTTTAAATCTTCCCACGGAAACAACTGGACTCTTGCAGAGGAGTTTGTTGCGAAGAATGCACTGTCAATCTTCTTATAAATATTAGAAAAAAAAAACTCGTCAGAAATCACACAATGACTCTGTCAAAAACTGAAGGCAAGTAAAACAAGAAATTTACTAAAAAACACTCATCATGAGTCCACCAATGATTATGGAAGGCATATGTTATTTGAAGTCTGGTAAGATTTTTTTAGCAGCATATTATTGATCACTAACGGCGCCGGCTAAGGTCTTACAGTCAGTTGGGATGGGAAAGGAATATAAGTGTGTAATGGTTGTTACTTCTATGGACCTAGAATACCTCTGCATCTCCACGATCACCACGGGAAGGGTGTTGATTAGTGAGCAAGGAATAAGATCTGAAAGTCAAATTTAGTCGGTGATGCGATCCATGGATAAGGAGGAAAAATACGAAACTAGTTATGCATACTGGAAAAATACTTAAAACTAGTTATGCATTTTTGTATCGCGGCGATGAAAAGATGTTAGTAGCAGATTAAAAAGTACATCGACATTCGTAATGTCGAACTGTTCAAAGGTTAGTTTTAGTAATGACGAAAAATGAAAGCTATTTGTATATTAAAATTAAACGAAAAAAGAATAATCAACTTGTAGTGACGAACCATCCATAGTTTGTTATAAAATAACATGAACATAATATTGCCACAATTGAGATTTGTTATCAGAAGCAAAGAATGAGCTCACCAGTTGGCAATCTATCCTCGACAAAACCCAAATATCTTTACGCTCTCGCACAACGCGAACCGGACACGGTTGATCTTGATTCTGTCACTAGCCCCACAAGAGCATGCAACTGAATCAAAAGACCACGCACTACTCCACTGTCCAGCTGAATGCGCGGAAATAGAGAGAAAAATCCATAGAATCAATATCACGAAAAAAATACAATAACATCGCACCGACGTAGCAAAAACAAAAAACGAACACGATTCCTTGGGCATCCGCGAAGCACTCTTTGCTAACAATTTTCTTAGAAATATACATAAACCTACAAGTAATTCGCTGAAATTCTTCACAAAATTTGCTGAGTTTCTTGTGAGGTCTGACTAAAATTTCTTCAACAGAAGTCCGTCATGAATCTTCCAAGAATCTTCAAAGATCGATTTTTTTTTTAAGAAAATCGATCTTAGCATCCATAAACAATCTTATCATAGATTTTACTTATAAATTTTTCAGTGATTTGCCAAAGATTTTACAAGGAAAAATAAAGATACCACCTCATGTACCACCTTGAATCTCTCTAGGATTTTTCTGCAGTTCTCATCGAGAATCTGTTAAATAATCTATAAGGGATATATCTAGAATACTACCAGGCATTCGCTTAGAATATAAACGATCTCAGTGAGTTTTTACATAAGGATTTGCCAAAGATCAGATCAGAGTAGTGCTTCGTGAAGCCCAAGCAGGACAGTTCGGTTTTGCGTCGTCCGATAGATTTTGCTCAAGGGTTTCGCGCGTGTTTGCGTCGCTGGAGATTTTTTTTTCCTGTTTTGGAGCGTCTTGCTGGGTAGTGTTTCGTGAAGCCCAAGCAGAACAGTTCGGGTTTGCGTCGTCCGATAGATTTTGCTCACGATTTTGCGCGTGTTTGCGTCGCTGGAGATTTTTTTCCCTGTTTTGAAGTGTCTTGCTGGGTAGTGCTTCGTGAAGCCCAAGCAGAACAGTTCGATTTTGCGTCGTCAAATAGGTTTTGCTCACGGTTTCGCGCGTGGTTTCGTCGTCAGAGATTTTTTTTTTCGCGTATCGTTATTTTATACAATCCGATGACTCTTGAGGGATCGGTTTTGCTTTTTACTGGCTATTGAGCAAAAATATTACTGCACAGTCGACAAGCATTTCGCGAAATACTATTTATACTATAAATAAACTATTGTTTTCTCTTTTGATTGCCGGCATTCAAAAGATTAAATTGAAAACACTTAAACAACAAATGTTTATGGTCTATCGCCAGCTTTCTAGGCGAGTCCTGACAATATACTTTCCCCAACCTCCAACTCCGTAGCACTTATGAGGGTGTCGCTGAGTCGGTGGCCTCTCATTAAGTAAGTGCTACATCAACATTTCCTTCCCCTATCCCAAGTTACAGTAAAGATGGGCGTGGCCGGGAATAGTGATATTCATGCTTTTAGTATTCTTGTTTATGATTTGAACAAGGTATACTCCCCTGCCTTGTTCCTGAAAGTAGTCAGGATGAGATTATTAAAAAGAAACATGAATGTTGCTAGTATCCAATCTACGAAGTATACCGTAACTACGCTAACGCTAACGCTAACGCTAAGGATTTGCCAAAGATCAGATCAGATCTAGTGAGAATTTTTAAAGGAATCGAATACGATTTCTTTTGAGGGAGATCAACCATTAGGGCGGTTCAAAATTTAAAAATGTTTGAGAATCCAATCTCCCATATGTTTCTTACTATCCTTACCATAAAAATAGTGTTCTGTGAAATTTTCAGCTTTCTAGGTGGTGATTTAAAGGTGGCCCAAAGACAATGTAGGTTTGTATGTAAATTACTATAGAGAAATTCTGAGATATGTTCCAAACCCGCTAGTAATGTAATGTAAGTACAAACTTATTATCCCATAGTAAAAACTCATTCTTCAAGCCATAATAAAGAAATTTTCTGAAGAGATTAATTCAATCCGACAAATAGCAGAAAAGATATTCGTGAGTTTGTTTGTTATCAGTTTGCTAAATATGGGATTATAGCCCTGCAAACATGTACAAAAATCCCAAACGAAATTTGCTCAAAAGGGATTTGTTTCTTCAGCAACATCCTTCATTAAGACTTGAAGAATGAGTTTTCAATATGGGACGATACGTTCCTACTTACATTACAGTACTAGCGCGCTTGAAACATTTCTCAAAATTTCTCCATAGTAATTTCCATACATCCATTTTTAAATTTTGAATCGCCCTAATCAGCCATACGTTTCAACATTAAGGGGGCAGGATCCGTCATTGATTTCGGAATTTTCAAAAGCAGTTTTTTCGTTCAAAATCAAGAATGTTTTCAGGAAAATGTGTTCACAGTATTGTATTCTCCAACCGAAACACAGTGAACACATTTTCATCGAATAATTTTTAGTTTTGAACAGAAAAACTGCTTTTGAAGTTTCGATGATGACGATGATTACGATGACGGAGCGTTGATCGTTAAAAATCAACATTAATTACTAAAGAATTCTATGGGGGATTTTCCAAACACCCGTTCACAAAAAAACACACGCTAGAGATTGAAAAATGGTATGGCATTTTTAATTCAAATACGAGATACTAGGCAAAACCCGTGGATCTGTTGGAAAAAAAATCTAAATTCTGTTGATGGATAAACGTCATTTGAGCAAACTTTAATCAACAGCGTGAAAATATGATTGATGAATTTATTGAATACGATCACCATCTCCATGAGTTCAAAGATAGCATAAATCTGTTCATCACCACGCATAAACTACTACTTGCTCCTGCTGCACATGACACGCACGAAGCGAATTACATTATCGTTTGCCAAAGTGCACCCGAGCCGAGCTACCTATCTTCCACGTTTCGCTCCGCAAGGGCCATTCGCTGTAGTAGGTAGCATTTAGCACTTTACCCGACCCTTCCATCATAATTTGCACTCTCGCAGAGTGGAACGTGCACTGCTCTGCACACTAGGGTGCTTCAAAACATCAAAAACCGAATTTAGTACTATACTATTCAATTCCACTAGAGTTTGTATCCTTTGACAGATACACATATTTCGACCTCAACTGTAAGTGCGTCTTCAGTGTCGTGTACTAGACTCGAAAAACTCTAGTGGTATTTAATGGTAAACAGCTCTAGTGGTATTTAAGCACTAAACAGCTCGAATATTTATTATTATCGTTTATATTCCCATACACAATTTGAAGGGCTGTCTCAGTTTTCATCCAAATTAGTTCAAATTTCGGGAGGACACTCAGAATTCGATCTAGAATCTAGAATGAGTGTTTTGAAGCAAAAACGATATTTTTATCCACCCTATTGCAAACTGCATGCTCGCTGGCTCACGCTTTGGCGGGGGTAGGTATCAGCGTATTAGTCGAGAGATTGATGCCCGTCTGGAAGTAGCATTTGAGGAGCATTTTCAGTGCATTCCAGCGCTGCGGGTTGCACCTACTTCAGGTGAGGAAGCCGCCGATGAAAATGGTGGACCATAAAATCGCTAGTTTTATAGCAAGCTGATAAATGAACTCACCCATTAACGGATTTTTTTATTATTGATGATGAGATGGGGATTTATTGCACATTCTTTCCAGTTTTCTTCCTTCTCGGAAAGATCGATGCATGCGTGAGTGCGTTTTGAGTCGCGCGATGCGCTTCTTGAATCGTTTGGATTGATTGATGGGCAACTTCAACAACTTAGTGAGAGGTCTAGTTTAATAATTAATCTCGAATCGGTCGTCATATATGGTTAGCTAGTTCTTTACTCTTTAAACTTTGTTTCAATTTTCTTTATTAGTATCGTTTCAAACATTACATTCATTTCTTATATCTAAGTGTCCTAAGTTAGGCAACACTGTTATCCTGATTCCTAATCCTAATGACCCCTTTTGAGATTGACAGTTTGGGTTTTCTTTTCTATTTCAAATACTTGGACTGAGTAAAATCCAGGTAAATCTTTTATTTTACTTTGGATCTTTTCCGGTCTTTCAAGACGACCTTGAATCAACGTTAAGTTCTGTTTTCGTATGTGAAAAATATGCCTCTTCCTCGCAAAACGTTTTGAAGTAGTTCGCTATATCAGGTTTCATGATAAAACGCGACAATTTGCAATTTAGAATTACAGGATACCCTGCCTAAATCCACCGGATTCGAAAACACTGACAACGATTGACGGAATACTTTGCTTCCTCACTTGAGTTGGAACACTAGTGGATTTGTTTTATTTTTCTCGGAAAATTTATCAAATGCATCTAATGGATTGGCTTGAATCTAACGACGATCGAAAAGGGATCAGTAAATTTATAACTAAGTAGTTCTTAAAAGTACTGTTTAATTGCTGTGTTTAGTTTCAAATCTTCCATAAGCAGAAAGATTTTGTGTACAAAGTGAGCTTGTGTTTCATTTTTAATCATCAGGCGGATTCGAAAAAAATTAGGACTCACGCTTCATAACTCATCCTTCCAATTTCAATGAATCGAAAAGATAAACAAAATCCGATTCGACCGCCATCAAACGAACCATATTCCGAGCATCTTCTCCAATTACGTCGAGCTGTGTCAGCTGTTCAACGCTGTTTCAAACTTGAAGACGCCCAACAATTCCACCTCTGCCGCCTCGTCCCATAACAAAAATCGACAACTGGAGAAACAGGATGACCTTTCTGCGATCCTTTACCGTATATGCAGTCATAAGAGAGCACGGAGAGACCGATGATCGAAAAAGGGAACACCAAATAGGCGGGCAACCTGTGGAGGTCAACCACAATTTCAAATCGAAAGGCTCACAGAGGAGGTAGCAGGCAATGCAATCTGGTGCATCACGACGACGAATCGAAAAGCTGTGCAACAGGTTTCCACTGAGGCAACAAGGTTCGTCGCTTGTGCGTTTGGCGGAGTGTCTTTCCTCCGAAGCGACAGAGTTCGTTCTTGGGTGATTTGCTCCGGCTTTGAGTCAGAGTGGTCCAAGTGACGTTTTTCATATTTTGAGAAAAATCAGTGAGTTTCAATCTAATTTGTCTCAAGTGCTATCATTCGTCGTATCAAACTTGAAATGTTTACTAAAGGCAGATATTCGAACTTACCTACAATAAAGATTAATTTCTCTAGTGTCATTTTGTGAAAGCTGTTATGGTTCGTCCACTTGCACATTAAAATGTAATAAAACTACTGTACTTCGATAAATAACTTAAGTTCTATTAACCCCTTTGCACTTTTTCATCGAAATCGCTTGGACGAGGTACGAAATCTGATTAGCAATGATCGACTGAACCACACCACTAACGGTTCTCCTGTGTGACTTTTTTCACAAGGCACTTATTTACACTATGAAAAACATTCGTACATCCTCACTTAAGGATTTCAATCACACGCCGTAAAAATTCTAAAATTCATGAAATTTCAATTAATTCTTTTTACGAGCGTGTATAATTGTGAACGTAGACAAAGTTTTTCATTCGTCCGGACTGAGAAATAAAACTTGGACGCACACTTTGCGTGATGTTCGGCGTAGAAAACGATTCCACTAATTGTGATTGTTTTACTGCACTGTGAGCCGTCGTGCATTTGTACGATCGAAAGTAAGTCTAGCGTGTGATAGAATAAGGGCGTAAGCCACATGATCGATTTCTCTTTATCCTCTCTGTGAACAAAGGTGACAAGAAGCAAGTTTCCTAGCACTTTTCCACTTTAGACGCTAGTCAGCGCAGCAATCATGCTTCCTGAAGGGAAAAAGTGCAAGGAAGGTTCTTCCTTTTCCTGGATACCGTCAAACGGGGCTTCTTTTGACATTATTTCCACATTCTTTAACTTTGAGGATTTGTAACTCTTAGAATTATGGATAGATATAGATAATTTTTGCCTATATTTAAGTTGTATATGTACGTACCAAATGTGCAAAGTATGAGGCAAATCCATCAAGAAATAACAAAAATACTTGAATAGCGAAAAAAGTGTGTCCTTCAAGACAAAAAAGGGGCTACTTTGGACATTTTCACAATTTGCTAATGAAATGATTTTTCCTTATAACTTTCAAACTGATTCAATAGATTGTCGTCCGCTGTGATGTTATTGAACGTTTTTCATTGATTATATTAATGTAGAAAATCGCAAAGCTAGAATCAATTACACATATATAACAAATTTGAACGAAACATGCCATTCACTATTCTCAGTTTGAAGTATGAAACTTAAATTTTCAACTTCCTCTTAAATGGAACTATCTGTTACAAATGCTCGATTTTCAAGTTGACATAAACGAACGACGTAACTACTAGGTACTGCGATGATGAATGAGTTATGTACAAAAACTCTTTTTTTTTACTATTCTTACTGTTATATGAACGATATGTAGAAGGATCAATCGGTAACTAATTTATTACCAGTATGTAATTTTCATTAAAAACGCAATCTATGAAGTAAAGTTTTGCAAGATCGTAAAGAAGTAAGTTTGCTTTTGTAATATGCTTTTAGTTTCTTAGCAGTTTAGAGCTGGCTTAAGAATAGTTTAATTTAAGCATTTGAAAGATGCGACTGTTCTGTACTACAAATTCATGTAAAATATGACGAAAAATAGTTTTTTTAGAGATTATGTTGTGAATTTGGCATTGGTACGTATTGAAATATGTGTGTTTTATGTCTATTCACTCTAACAAACATTTATTTTATTTTTTTCATGTTGTAAAATACACAAACCAAAACATTATAATAAAATAAAAGTCGCAAAAATTAGACCTTTGATCAATTATTTTAATAAAACAACAATTTTAAGCAAAACAAATCACAAGATTTTCATGAAACATGACGATTCGATAGTTTTGTGATACTCCCAATAAGTTTCCACGACATGGGTAAAATTCAAACAATGTTTGTATAGCCAATTTTTTATACCTTGTGAATATTTATTCAAGCTTTTTTGAAATGTTTTCTTGTTTATCCTGTTATTGTTGATGTTGTTCCAAGAAAAAATCATGCCTAGTGGTAGAGCATATATGGGTTAATAAAAGTGCTGAAGACACAAAATTGCTCAGATTAATATTTACGCTGCCAATAAATACAAAAGGTGAGTGTCCAAAGTAGCCCCCGGAATCAAAAGTAGCCCCGTCCGACGGTACCTCTAAGTGCTTCTAGAGTTTCACTAATGGTACTTTAAATTTAGCAGCAGACTCCTTCGAACATATCTTCTTGAACACCTTTAGGAATACCACTAAGGATTCGTTTAAGGATTGTGCCATAAATACTGTTAATGTTTATTTCTGGAATCAATTCAAAATTATTAAAAAAAATGTTGTATATTTCATCTATTTTTGTTTCTTGGGATATCGTGAAGAACTGACATTACTCCTAGTATTTCTTTCTGGAACTCTGCCATACTTGATCCAGAATTCTATCAAGGATTCTTCCATCTATCTCTTTAGATGAACTGATTCAGGATTTCTCCAAAATATCTAAGAGACAAACATTCTTTATTTTTCAGAATTGTTTCTGTCGTACTTTCTAGGCTACAACTACTGCGAGAATTAAAAATTACTCTCAGATTACCAAAATCCCTACAAAAGATCATATTAGGAATTCTGCGGAATTGTTTAGAAGCTCTTAACAGTTTATTTTTAAACGTGAACTGTTATTAGCATTCCTTCCAGCATAATTTGTAAGACTTTTCCAGTATTTTGTATACAGATTTCCACAAAATGTCCACAAAATTCTAAAAAATCCGTCCAGGAGTATTTGTTATGAATTTCTTCTAAAAAAAAAACTTCAGAAATTGTTGTAGTAAGTCCTCCAAGGGTTTATTCAGTATTTTTTCTAAGAATTTCCCTCGTAGAAATTCACGGAATCCATGAAGAATTATCTTGTGAAATTTCCTTTAGAATTCTGTAGATTAATTTTTTATAGTTTCCATAGAAATATTCATAGATAAATTATAACTCTAAAAATAAAACCACAACGTAGCTAGGATGGGGTTCTAAAAATCTTGGAACTATTTTCTTATTTATTCTTGAAAGAATTTATGTTTCAATAATAATTAACGATGAATTGTTTCAAGTAAACCAATTTCAGAAATATCTATAAACATGAAACTTTTTGACGAATTCCATCCAAAATGACTCGAAAAAATCAGATATCGTGCTCCATAATCTTCGATTTAGATTGAATTTCACCCATGTTTTCAGCATGGTATAATAAGCGTTTTTCATAGATAAATCGATCATTTCGACTCAAAAATAACTTTCGAAAATAGTCTATAAGTTTAAGCATGCAATTTATTTAAAAAAATATTGTTCCGAGACTGTTGATTTTAGAGAAAAAATGGCCATTGAGATGTGGTAGTGAACAGTTTTGGCTATGAGAAAAAATATAAACTGAAAAAATTTGTTTTTTTTTTCATAGAAAATTTAAAAATAAAACTTAGATCATAAATTACACAAGAATTTTATTTTGAATATTTGTTTTTAAATTTTGACAAAAAACAGATGTTTGTGACAAAGTTTCATGATATAGGCATTTTGAATAAAAATATTCTTACAACAACTTTTGGTCGATTTTCAAAAGTTTGGTATTTTGTCAAAATAAAAACGTTTTGATGATATAATAAGCTTAGCTTAGCTTAGCTAAGACTGACTACACATATCAATGGTTGCTATTCCGTGATTGACCGAAGTCAGTGAAAATGCACAAAGAATCAATAAGAAGTTCGGCTGGGATTGGCCATAATCTTCTTCAGTGTGCATAATTCAGTGCCTCTATTTATACATGGTCAATAACGGCGCCGGCCACGTTCCTGCACTCAGGTGGGATTGGGGGAAGGAATGTTAGTGTGTAACCTTTGCTATTTGGAGACCGTGTTTGCCTCTGCCTTTCCACAAAGGTTACTGGGAGGGATGTTTGTTAATGGGGAGGATCGTTGGGTCACAGGATTCACTTTGATAAGCGATACGACCATGGTAAATGATTATTTGTGAGATATAAACATGCTTATATGTAAATATAATATTTTCATTTGATATGAACAATATCTATGTAGAGAAAAAATATGACGACACTTGAGGTTTGGACACAAAGTTTGTTGAATAAAGTGAACCTTTCGCAAGTCTACACTTGTAGTGTCGAACCATTCAAAGTTGTTTTTAATTACAAAAATAAAGGTAAAAAGAAAAATAAATAATATATGAATCAGAGTTTTTGTCGACACTAACAGTGACGAACCTTTCATAGTTTGTTGAAAAATCATATTTACGTCTCACCGTTGTAACGATTAAAGGTGCAGTCATATATATTTTATAGATTAGAAATAGTAGCATGAAACGAGCTCACCAATTGATCCGTCATCCTTGAGCAGCAACAATCCACTTTCAGCTTCACTCGTTTGCTCGGCTATATAAAGGCACTCAGAGAAAATAGGCGCGCGACCCGAGAGGGAAAACAACTGACGACTGCTCGGGCTTTCTTGACGCACTGCCCAGGAGCAAGCGTCAACGTCGAAAGATCAAAAAAAAAAAACTAATCGAATGCGGCACTTTTTCACTTTACTCGACCGATGCGCGACATGTTTGATCCTGCCCTCATCGCCGGCCCCCACAGGAGCAAGCGTCAAGGTCGAAGGATCAAACACATCTCCGTTTTGATGATATAATAAGTATATTGAAATTATTCTAAACCATAATGTTGATGATCAATTCTATATGACTCTATGGCACTACCCCGAACGCCACTACCCCGAATGCCACTACCCCGAACGCCAGTACCCCGAAAGCCATTACCCCGAATGGGTCATTACTCCGAACGCCACTACCCCGAATGGGTCACTACCCCGAACGCCATTACCCCGAATGCATCACATTTTGAGACTAATTCTAGTTAGAGAGCGGGGAGACAAATGTACGATTCCTTATGAGTATTTGGTATTGGTATGGTATTGAAAGATCACCCTGAGATAGTCGCTGCAAGTGTTGTTGTATGGAACCAGCTTAAAGACTAACCTGACTCAGATTACCGCTACCGTACAAACTTTCGTTAGTTTGTGGGATCATTAATTTTAATTTCGATAAGATAACCACTTTTTTTTTATTCGAGCCAATGAAGAAATAATGATGGCATAAAAGTGGTGAGCAAATCCATAAGAGACCTGTCTCTTTTAGTACAAGAAGGTAAAAAAGGGAAAATTTGTTATTAGAATTATATCAGGATTCACTTAAGTGAATGTCTTCAGGATATATTACTTAAAAAAAGCTGTTCTATACGGAAATATTAGTGACTAGCACATTTAACAAAAACTTGAAAGAACAGCCTATTTAAGAAAGAAGGGCATCCTATATTCATAAGAAATGAAAATATTTGCTTAAAAACAAAATTGAAATATAAACACCACCAAGAAGTCCAAATACCGATGATCACGCTGTTCAGCAAGAACATTTCCTTGAAGTCCCTGGGCATAGAGGCACATGTACAAGAATGGTTAATTGACAAAGAAAGCTCTCAGTCAATAAACGGCTTATTTTATTAAAAGCCCATTCATAAATTTGAACGCCGAAGGGGGCAAAACTAGGGTTGTGCAAATATCGATATTATCGATAATATCGATTTTATCGGGCCTATATTTTCGATACGATATCCGATATCTCATGACCCGATATTTTCCGATATCGATAAAACAATTGCCGATCCGATAACCAGAATCATTTTCATTAATTTTATTGAAGAAATGAAACTGATTCAATGGAATTCTAGATGTCCTCTGAGAATTGCATGTCGTAATCACAAAATTCAAGAAATGCACTACATAATGCAAAAGTTGATGTGGAAAATTATCGATTTTGCTTTTACACCCATCATTTTAAAATTATCGGATATCGGTTCAATACCGATAATTTCAAATCCGATATATCGCCGATACCGATATTGAATCAAAATTTTATCGCCGATACCGATAAATGCATATTGTGCACAGCCCTAGGCAAAACATGTTGTGGGTGGTTGTCCTAGTAATGTTACAGGCCGTACATAATATGTAGAATTTCCATACAAAAAATGGTACGAGAGTGGTAGGTGTCAAAAATGGCAATTTTTGGCGTCATGAAAATTGTGAATGAACCCTTGAACTGCGAAAGTGCCCACTAAGCTGATAAACATGCACCGTCTCAGAAATAATGGGAAGAAGATAATTGCCAACAAGATATTTCGAAAGAATAGCTGGCATATAAAAGAAGGGAAAATATATGATGAACATTTTACCGATAAATTCTACGCGCCATTGATTACCAGTTTTCATTAGAAACACATTTTTACCCGCAAAACAAGATACTGCACTGTATCTCATACTATTCGGGGTAATGGTTCATTCGGGGTAGTGGCGTTCGGGGTAATGACCCATTCGGGGTAATGGCTTTCGGGGTAGTGGCGTTCGGGGTAGTGGCGTTCGGGGTAATGGCGTTCGGGGTAATGGGATGGAGCCGTTCTATATATGTGACCATTTTCAAGTTATTTCATGTTTAATGCCAAAATTTAATGTTTTAATGATAAAATAGGCCATTTCCATTATTTATTCGCGGTTCTTCATTATGAAAAATAAGTTAATAGAGCAAAATATGACCTCTACTCTCAAAAACTTATTGTTTTTGGTGGAGAATAGTGAATAACAAATTAAAATTACCTACTCTATTTTTAAATTAATACATTTTTGCATTAAACTTGAAATAACTCAAAACGGCTACTTCTAGAGAAGTATGAATAATCATTATGAAAATTACTCTCAAATTCTTATTTTATCATTAAAACGTATTTATTTTGACAAAAAAAAAAATAAAATAAAAATCATCCAAAAGTTGTTCTTAGAAAAACTTTTTTATTGAAAATTTCTTTATCCTGATACTTTGTCCCAAACATTTGTTTCCTATCAAGGTTCTCTGGTGAACTTTGTATTTTTCATGATAAAAACTATTTTTTCAGTGAATATTTTTTTCTTCTAGCCCAAAAGGCTCACTATAATTTTCCTATAAACTTTTTTAATTTCTAAACTAATTTAAATTATCTGAAAAATTCGGCAAACTTCCTTGAAGCGTTCCTGGAAAAAAAAATCTGAGATTCTTGCGCATCTCACTGGAATTCTTGTGAATTGGAAAATTCGACTGAAATTTTTGAAAATTCCATTGGAAACCTGGCGAAAATCCGACTGGAATCTGCCAGAAATCTTTGCGAATCCACTTGGAATTCTTGCGAACTCGACTGGAGTACTTGTGAATCCGACTGGAATTTTTGTGAATCCATCTGGAACCCTTGCAAGTCCGAGGTAAACCCTTGCGAATTCAACTGAAAAAATTGCGAATCCGACTGAAATGCATATGAAATCGACTGGAATCCTTGCAAAGCGGTTTGGAATCCTTGATAATCCGACTAAATCATTGAGAATCTGACAGGATTGTTTGCGAATGCCAACTGGAGCCCTTGCGAATCCGACTGAAACCCCAATGAACCCGACTGGAATCCTTTTGAATCCGACTGGAATCCTTGATAATCCTACTTGATAATCATTGCAAACTTGACTGGAATTTTTGTGAACCCCACTGAAAACATGGCAAAAATCCGACTGGAATCCGCCTGAAATCATTGCGAATCCGCATGAAATCCTGGTGAACTCAAATTAAATCGTTCTGAATCCGACTGGAATCAATGAAAATCCCAGTGGAAGCCTTGCTAATTCGGGTTGAATTCTTGTGAGTCCAACTGGATCCTTTGCAAATCCGACTGAAAAAAATTACGAATCCGACTGAAATTTATATGAAATCGGCTGGAATCCTTGCGAACCGAATTAGAATCCTTGAGAATCTGACTTAATCACTGAGAATCTGACTGAAATCATTTTGAATTCGACTGGAATCCTTACGAATTCGATTGTAATCGTTGGGAATGGTGTAGATGATTTCATCGGCTTTTTTCGCCGAAAAAAGCCGATGAAATCATCTACAAAATTACAAAAGCGGTGATGAACCTGACATAACAATCCATGAGTATCCGACTGAAGTAATTGAGAATCCAACTAGAATATTTGCGATTGCCAACTGGAATCCTTGCGAATCTGACTTTAATTCTTGCGTATCCGACTGGAATTCCTTGAGAACATGACTGGAATTCTTGATAATCCGACAGGAATTCTCGCAAACTTGACTGGTATTTTTGCTAATCCCACTGGAAACTCGGCGCCTGAAATCTTTTCAAATCCGCTTGTAATTCTTGCGTACCTGATTGGAATCCTTATGAATCCGACTGGAATCAATGTAAATCTGAGTGAAATCCTGCTCTTTCGAGTGGAATTTCTTTGAATCCATCTTGAACCCATGCAAGTCCTAGTGAAATCCTTGCGAATCCGACTGAAATTCATACGAAATCGACTGGAATTCTTGCGAACCGAATTGGAATCCTTGAGAATCCGACCAAATCATTCAGAATCCAACTGAAATCTTTGCGATTGCCAACTGAAGTCCTAGCAATCTGACTAAAAATAATTGTGAATTTGACTGGAATCCTTGTCAACACGGCTGGAATTAATGACGATCCTAGAGGAATCCTTGCTTATCCGACTAGAACTCTTGTGAGTCCGTGTGAAATCCTTTCAAATCCGACCTATATTCATAGGAAATCCTTGAGAATCCGACGAAAATCATTGAGAATCCGATTGGAATATTTGCGATTGCTAATTGGAGACTTTGTGAATCTGACTAAAATTCTAGCGCTTCCAATTGGAATCCTTGTGAACACGACTGGGATCCTTTCGAATTCGTTTATAATCCTTGCAAATTCGTCTGTAATGTTTGCGAATTGGGGGCCTTCCTTAGCCGAGTGGTTAGAGTCCGCGGCTACAAAGCAAAGCCATGCTGAAGGTGTCTGGGTTCGAATCCCGGTCGGTCCAGGATCTTTTCGTAATGGAAATTTCCTTGACTTCCCTGGGCATAGAGTATCATTGTACCTGCCATACGAGATACGAATGCGAAAATGGCAACTTTGGCAAAGAAAGCTCTCAGTTAACAACTGTGGAAGTGCTCATAAGATCACTACGCTGAGAAGCAGGCTCTGTCCCAGTGAGGACGTGATACCAAGAAGAAGAAGAAGTTTGCGAATCCCACTGCAAACCTGGCAAAAATCCGACTAGAATGCGCCTGAAATCTTTGCGAATCCGACTGAACTCCTTGAGAATCCGGCTGGAATCAATAGAAATCCTAGTGGAGTTCTTGTCAATCCAACTCATGAATCTACTCTTGCGAATCTGAGTAACATCCCTGCGAACTCGAGTGAAATTCATATGAAACCGACTGGAACCCTGGACTAAAATCATTGAGTATCCGCAGTGTTGATAGACTCACACTCAAAATCTTAATCAATACGCTCTCCCGTGAGAGCAAACTCATTTGAGATCTGCTTCGCATATCTCACGCTTGAGATTTTGATGCAAAATCAACTCAATCTACTCAAACCGTAAAAAATGGTTCAGTCGCAAAACCCGGCAAAAACTCGCGAAACCCGAATGTTGTTGTTTACGTTAGAAAGGATTAACATAATTTTACTAACAAGAAATTATTGCCGTGTGCGAGTAAACTGTGGAAATACGAGATAATGAGTTGAAAAGATGAACCAACTCTTCCATGATTATTTGACTGCTGAGTTGCATGAGTGACAACTCACGCATGAAAAATCTCAAGCGTGAGTTGTGAGGAATTGAGTTTTTCACAACACGGAGTATCCGATTGGAATTTTTGCGAATCCGAATGAAATATTGACGTATTTCACTAAAATCTTGCAAATCTGAGTCCAAATCCAACGGGAATCCTTGTGAACCTTATTGGAATCCTTCATAGTCCGACTCGAATAATTGAGAACATGAACGAATATATGTGAATCCCACTGGATTTTTTTCGAATCCGAATGGAATCCTTGCGAAACCAACTGTACTTCTTGCGAATATGGCTAGTATTCTAGTGAATCTGACCAGATTCCTTGCGAAGCCGATTGGAATGCGTGAGAATCCGAATGGAATCATTGAAAATCTGATTGGAATTTTGACTAGAATTCATACGAATCTGAGTGGAATCCTTGAGAATCCAACTTAAATAATATAGAAAGCTGGGGCCCAGATAGCCGTAGCGGTAAACGCGCAGCTATTCAGCAAAACCAAGCTGAGGGTCGTGGGTTCGAATCCCACCAGTCGAGGATCTTCTCGGGTTGGAAATTTTCTCGACTTCCCAGGGCATAGAGTATCTTCGTACCTGCCACACGATATACGCATGCAAAAATGGTCATTGGCATAGTAAGCTCTCAGTTAATAACTGTGGAAGTGCTCATAAGAACACTAAGCTGAGAAGCAGGCTTTGTCCCAGTGGGGACGTAACGCCAGAAAGAAGAATATATAAACCTACTGGAATTACAGAGATGTTTGGATGGCTTTCTGTCCAATAGATAAAATAACATAGTTCGTAAAAAAATGACAATTTGCTTCTAACCAACCCAATTGAACTAAGATAATTTTGCATCTAATGACAAATCGATCTGTTTTTTTCCAATGTTTGTACTTGGTCCCTTCTGACTTAACGCCGACCATTAATGGGCTTATCTCCCTTCTCCAATGGTAATGTTTCATGGCAAATGGGATCCGAACGAAAGCTGATTACTGCGCATCGAATCCTTTGCATGCACTCAGCCTGGAAGATTTGTCAATCACTTGGAAGGTGTCGAGTTATCTAGGTTCGATTATATCTCTCGATCGTCATTCTGAAGCATTTTTTTCTGTTCGAGAACGGAGTTTAGGTTCGATTCATAATCCGTCCAACTCTCGGAATTCCTACGATGACTACTCCAATCCAATCCGAAATCCAAACAGAGAACCCGACCGATAATGATTGATGGCTGAATGGCGCTCATCCGGTGCGGGTCATTGATTTTCTTGTTTCGTTCTTCGGTTTTCAGTCCCCGCGCGGGAAAGTTTCTGCTTCCTAGCCATTTTCGAATCATTGTTATGCATAGCGCGACGATGAGCTTGCTGGAAATCAAAATCAATCCATCGCGATTGAAGAATCTTTCTTCCTGCTGTCCATAGCGTTTGTTTTGTCGTAGAAAGCTTCCAGCTCGAAACGCGAGTAAGAATGCCATTTTCAGACCGACTTATTTTTCAATCGAAACAATTCTTCATTAGAAAACTATTCGATATGACATTTCCCATCGATATTTTGCTATTTTTTTAGAATGTGTTTGAAAAGAACCAAAAATATGAAAATGTATAGTCTTCGAGGAAGTTTCGGGGAAAATCATCATGGAATTTTCAAAAACCAAACCCTTTTATTTTAATAAAGCCTAGAGTTATCTTATTTTTTTTTCAAATATATTTTAACATTTTTTCAATCATCAGCAAAATAGGTTAAATCAGATATTTTTTTTATAATATCAAAACCAGCTTCGAATACGTTCACCATTCACTTTAGCTTCGTTTACTCACGAGCACAACAGATACGAGTAAATCAGCACTCTGATGCACGCGAGCATTTTGTTTTGTATTTGTTGCGGTTCAGCAGACAAAATGTTTAGGGCTGTTTTGAAAAGTATGGATGAAAATTGAAGTATTATATAAGGCAACGTACATTTATTACGTAACGCTTAATTGTCAATTTTCGAGGGAGTCGTATCGCTTTTTGTATGATTTTTTTTTTAAATTATTTTCTGAAACTTCTTGAGAATGCTTTTCTTTGACCGTAGCCGTAAAGTTTCGAGTCCACGTGCTTTGCTTTTAGAGTTGGAAATGCTCCTTAGGACCTAAACAAACAAACTCCGTTTTCGTGTTTCAAGGTTGAGCTGTTTCTCATCTCCACCCAACTGTCATTCAATCCCATTCAATGTGCGTGATCGCAAAACGATCGCACAGCACCCTAAATGTACATTTCCTGTCCCGTTTACTTTGCGCGGAGACGATCATAATGATGCAGCTTCTTCAAATGATAGCTTTATCAGAGCCAACATCTTCACATCTTTCAGCTTTCAAGTTAAGGTGAAACCGCTTGGAATCGAAATTAATTAATGTACCAAAACTTTCCAGGTACAAATCTAGCGAAAAAAGCATCAAACGACAGTTGCAACCTATATCTTAGCTTTGTGATCTAGCAAAAAGTTTGGAATAAGAAGAACGACCATTGTGCCGGCCATGTTTAGATCTGGACATGTTTCACCTTAAAAACGGTTTACAATGCACCCGGCTAACAGTCAACAGCTAGTGCGCGAGATTCAACCATCGGTGAAAGGGGCAAAGATTATAGGGTTCCGCCCTTCCCTTGTTGGGCAATGCAATTCAAGCAAGGCACGCAAGCCTTTAAATTGCTCTTCTTGTGGTTCGTGTCTGTGCTTGTTTGTGTATCATCACACTTCTTCAAATTGTGGGCTTCACGTGTACCATAGAGACTGATGATGAACGTTTTGTACCAACCAAAAGACTTCTAACATAGTAGGCGAATGATCATTGTACCTTTTCAAAGACAAGCATGACATTGCAAATGCATTGAAATGGATGAAAAGCCCTTAGAATAGGTGCAAATCAGGAGTAACACTTCGGAAGGGCCTCTCTCTCTCACGTTTATGATTGATCGTTTGTTTTAATTGTATTTATGAGATTTAAAAGCAAACCAAAAAATTTGAGGATAATAGTTTGTGTGATTTAGGAGAGAACTAATTACAAGTGGCTTTTATAGATAGGCCCTTTTTAAATCTTGATCAACAATTACTACCGTACGTGTAATTGTGCTCCGTGATTGCTTAATTATGCAGTTGGTTGTTATTTAAGTCTGATCTATTCATCTGCCAGTTTTTCAAAGCTATAATTAATGATGTTTAATTTTAGTACTGGAATTGTTGTTCAGAAAAAAATCTTTCTCTTCGCTAAACTTATCTGAAACTTATCAACATTGGCAGGCACGATGATACATTTGTAACTTTGGTATGAACAGTTCCAAAGTTACTAATGTATCATTAAATTTAGAAACAGGCTTTGTCCCTGTTCAAACGTAACGCCAAAGAGAACATGAACATTCAAAACGCTAGGATACATAAACAAACTTCTTCTGAACATCTGTACAAAAACATTTAAATATTTTCCGCCCCATTTGATTGCCATTCACTTCGTCTGAAACGGCACTTGCCAAATTTCGCACGGCACGAATGCATTATGATGATGCAAAACCGCCAAAGGTCAATTGCTCGCAGTTGCAACCATCCTCTTCGATTTTTGGCGAAAGGCTCCCAAGTAGTAGCGCCACTGCACTAAACTTCGCCATCCCCGCCCGTATGGTGGTCGCTCCACTCTTGGACCTCTCTTCGTTCGGGTGTCATTCACCTCCTCCTGTTGATGAACCATTCACTACTTTCCATCGCCACTCACTGTCGTGATCGAACAAAAGTGCTGAATGGTGGCGAGCTATTGTGTAAAGTAGAGCCGAAGTGGCTCAAGTAGGTAGCATTTGAATGACTTTTGTTGTTCAAACCGATGGGAGGTCCGTGTGGCGCTCGAGACCACCACCAAACAACGTCTGTGGGTAATTGTAACAAATCCAAAACTCTTTCGGGGAAATTTGGTAACGCAGGAGAAGCTATATCAAACCTAATCACAGTCACAGCGGGTTTGTGCGTGCCGAGTTGATTGATGCGGTGCTGGAACCGAACGCACGCAATCGAGATCTTTGGTCTAAATACCTACTCTGTAAGAGATATGTATGGCTGAGGAGCGAGGGGGGTGGTGGACTTGATTTGGATTATAGAAGCGTGCCCACTTGATGGAGATTTAAAGTGTTGACCCCCTATGGGTGGTTTGATGTTTTGATGTATTTGCTACCAACATTACAATCCTTTGAAAGCCAAGTATCTGTATCAGACAGGATGACGTCACATCAGAAGCTAGTTCCCTAGTTCTCATCAGTGTTGTCATGGTAAGTTCGGAGCAGGTTACCCAAAATTTTGAATTGTTGCGCCCTATCGTATAGGTGCTCTCATTGTCACAAAATTGCGTCTCAAGTACTGAAATGCTGTTTAATTTAGGAAAATTAATTAGGCTGATACAAATATTAATTTTCTTTTATGTCCGGAACCACTTGGAAGGTACGAGGGGGGGGGGGGGGGGGGGGATAAAAATAAATAAGGAACAAAATAATAAAAATGAAAAAAAAAGTTATTTTTTAAAATTTTTATTTTTAACGATACTTGTTAAACTTTTTTCAATCGTCATCTGGATCATTATTTTACCTGTTTTTTATTTTAAAAATTTAAAAAACCTAACTGATGTCAAAAAAATGATGAATCTTTTTTTTTCTCCCCTTCAAAATTTTCGGATTTTTTGAAGGGGGGGGGGGTGGGTGACATAAAAGAAAATTAATATTTGTATCAGCCTTAATTGGAATCTACAGATATCGTCCTCATGACAAAACTGCAATTTTATCATAAAAATAAGCGCTTAGGAGGAGCTGAAGGAAACATTAAATTATTTATTTTAAGATCACAGAGGCGCTTTTTTCCAGGTGGAGAAATTTTCATACCTCCTCTATCACAGGGGCGGTATATCCATTATATGATCATTTTCAACAAAGGGAAGTGACCTGGAAAATTGTCATAGTTTTTGAACCACAGGAGCCCAGTTTTCATTAAATGATATTACTCAATAAGGAAGAGGGCGAAAAATATACCAATAATACTGGATTATATGGGCACAATTTTAGTAGAATGAAATTGTTTAATGAAGAGGTGGACGAAAAACTTGCAAAAGGACCTGGATTACAGGGGCGCTATTTTGTATATAGGATAAAATAAAAGGACATAATTACAGAATTTTTGAGAGCACATTTCTTTTTACATGATACAAGTTAATAAGGGAAGGTGGGCGGAAAAAAATGTCATAATTCTTGATCATAGGGGCACACTTCCCATTTCACAAAAGTGTTCTTTGTATGGTAAACGGAGCGCAATTTCCATTAGAATAGAGTACCCATTTGAGAAGCGAGTGAAATAAATCGTCAGAACTTCTGACCACAAGGGACGCAATTTTTCCATGCATGATTTTATGCAATTGGTAGGTGAGTGGAAACATATCATAATTCCTGGATCTTGAGAGTACTATTTTCATTGAATGATAGAACCCTTTTGAGAAGTTAATTTAAAAATCACAGGGCTCAATTTCCATTATACGATACTATTCAATAAAGGTAGGTGAGCGGAAAATTATCACAATTCCTAAATAATAGGGGCGCAATTTTCAAAACATGATAATACCATTATGAGAAGTGAATAAAAGATTTAAACAATTTCTGAACTATGGTGCCATATGGGGTGCAATTTGCATTGCATGATATAATTCAATGGGATGATGGGCGTGGATGATTTTGAGTAGTGGATAAAAAATATGTCAGAATTCCAGAATCATGAGAACGCAATATCCATTATATGGTTAAAATTTAAAAGCTGAAGCAGGCGGAAAATGTTATAATTCCTGAATAGAAGGGCGCAATTTTATTTTTAATTACTCAAAGAGTGGATTAGAGCAGAAAATACAAGCGCAGTTGTGTATTTCTTACATGCGGGCGCAATTTGCATTGGATTTTATTTTAAAATGAGAAGGTGGGCGAAAAACTTGGGCAAAATTTGCATAAGATTACAGTGATCTGTTGAATAGGGAATGGGATCATAGGGGTGCTTTTTTCATTAGATGAAATTAGAAACCTTTAGAGGAGTTGATGAAAAATTTGTCATACTTACTGAAGCATAGGAGCACAATTTTCATTTCATGATAGTATTGAAAGGGGGAGGTGGATGACAAAATAGCTTCGTTATTTTTTGCTCAAAGGGGCGTTTGTCATTAAATTCTTAATTCTTCAAAATTTGTCATTCCTGAATTAAAGCGTCGCAAATTTTTCGATACATTACTTTTTAACATGGAAATTTTCAGAATTTTTCGATTACTATTACTCTTTAAGATGAGCGAAAAATTTTCATATTTACTCAACCACAGGGGCGTTATTTACATTTAAAAACAATTCCCATTCTGAATCGAAGGGGTGCAAGTTTTACGATACTATATTACTCCTTTAGATGGATGGAAAATTGTCATTTTTCCTGAATCACAGGGGCGTAATTTTCATTTTATTATAATTCTCAATATGGGGAGTTGACCTGAAGGAATGTCATAGTTTCTGAATAATAGGGGCACAATAAGAAAGTGTACGAAAAATTGCAATTTCATTTATATGATACAAGTATAGATGAGAAGATGGGTGGCAAAATTGACATAACTTCTTAATCATATGGGCGCACTTCCCATTCCATGACAGTATTCTGTTGTGTAGTGAAATGATCGCAATTTTCACTAGAAGAGTACCTTTTCGAGAAGTGACTAAAAAACTTCGTAAGAACTCATGACCACAAGGGGCGCAACTTTTCCTCCATGATTTTTTACAATCAGGAGGTGAGCGAAACAACACCATAATTCCTGAACCTTGAGGGCGATATTTTCATTTAATGATAGAATCTTTTTGATAAGTTTCCTTAGGAAGCTAATATTTCATTATACGATGCTACTCAATAAGGGGGTGGGCGGAAAAATTGTCACAAATAATAGGGGCGCAGTTTTCCCTTCATAAACCCCTTATGGGAAATGAATGAAAAATTGGAATCAATTCTTGAACAATGGTGCCCTATGGGGCGCAATTTTAATTGCATGATATTATTCAATGAGATTAATTGCATGATATTATTCAATGAGAAGGTGAGTAGTGAATAAAATACATGTCAAAACCCCAGAGCCATAAGATCGCATTATTCATTATATGATTTAATTTTAAAAGGGGAAGCGGGCGTTAAAAGTTATATATCATGGATAAAAGGTGAGCAAATTTTAATGTATGATGTTACTGAATGAGTTGAGATGGGCGGAAAAATTGTCACAAGTCATAAATGGAACGAGCGCAATTTTTAACATGGTATAACTCTATGAAAGGAAAAAGAAGAATTTTCTCATATGATTTCTGAATAATTGAGATGAAATTTATACGATAGAAAAACATTTTTGAATAGCCAATGAAAAAAAAAAATAGTTCTTGAAAAATAGGGGCGCAATTTTCATTATTTGTTATTGACTTATCAAATTTGAGCTCTCGATTTGTGCACATTGAGAATGGTAAGCTAATCCCAAGCCCCATTCATTAAATCTCTGTGCAACTTAGATTGTTCTGGTCAATCACGGAGTAGCAACTACGAATTGTACGGTCATCTATGCTCATCTTCTTCTTCTTCTTGGCATTAACGTCCCCACTGGGATAGAGCCGGCTTCTCAGCTTAGTGTTCTTATGAGCACTTCCATAGTTATCAACTGAGAGCTTTCTTTGCTAAAGTTGCCATTTTCGCATTCGTATATCGTATAGCAGGTACGATGATACTCTATGCCCAGGGAAGTCAAGGAAATTTCCTTTACGAAAAGATCCTGGACCGACCGTGAATCGAACCCAGACACCTTGCTTTGTAGCCGCGGACTCTAACCACTCGGCTTAGGAAGGCCCCTAATCTATGCTCATGCTCATGCTCAATAGGGGCGCAATTTTCATTATGTTAAATTTTACTAAAGGGTTGGGATCGAAAAATTGTCATTATTTCTGAATAATAGGGGCGCCATTTTGAATATGAAAATTAAAGGTTATTAATACGGAGTCATAGAGGCGCAATCTGCATTATACGATACAAGTTAACCAATCTATGGGCAGCTTCGTTTTTTACTGCTAAAACAATATTCAAATCGCGATAACTTTTTTGTTTCTCAATATTTTTGCACTAATTTTTGACAAGCTCTCAAAAAACTTTTCTAGTTTCAGAATATGTTACGTAAATATCTCAGGTTACAGAATATTTATCGTATTCGGATATTCACTCCCCAGAATGATGCGATAATGCGAGTATGTTGTGAAAAAATGAAACAATTTTGTGCAGCCGTCTTTGAGTAATGACCATTTATGCTTTTGGTACCACACTGGACAAATAAAGATCTTAAAAACTACTTTCGGATGGCTTTCTCAGTCTGGAAGTCGAAAAACGATGTGTTTTACATTCCCGACGTTTCGGCCGATGGGTTTTGGCCTTTTTCAAGGGGTGTAAGGTCTATCGTCTCCCGTTGTAGATAGATTGTCGTCTGATTGGCGACGGAGAGCGCTTTATCATGCCTGCGTTTTAATTTTTAGGTTTGACGACGATTTTATATTATAACACAACACAACACTGCAATGACTTTTTCAAAACTCTAAAAAACCTCAATATTGTGAAACAAAAATTTATCGCGATTTGAATATTTTTAGTAGTAAAAAAAGAAGCTGCCGGTGCATCATGGAGGCGCAATTTCCATAAGATGATACAACAATTTTTAGTAATTATTTTTTTATAATTAATCACTGTACCATGATATAATTCTCTTAGGGTGGTGGGCGCAAAAACGTTTTTATTGTCTTGTATCATAAGGGTGCTTTTTCATCAGAAAACAGAACTTACTAGAGTAGTGGATGATAAAATTTGTCATTAGCTCCAAATCAAAGGGATTTTTATGATATGATATTACTACATAATGAAAAGTGGGCGGAAAAATGGACATACTTTTTCAATCACAATTGTGTATTTTTATCATAAGATAGAACACAATAATGAGGAGTGCCATGTCTTAGTTTCTGAATCATGGGAGCGCAATTTTCACTACATGATATTACTCAATAAGAAATAATATTATGATCGTTAATATACCGAAATTCCTCAATTATAAGGGCACAATTTTCCTCTAATGATAATGACGTTTTGAGCAGTCTATGAATAAAAAAACAACTATTTAACCATAAAGGGGCAATTTTCATATTGTAATAGAACCTTGTTGAGAAGTGGATGAAAAATTCACAATTTATGAATATGGGCGCAATTTGCATTACATTATTCCTATAGGTTGTTCGTGGAAGTTGTACAAATCATTTTTTATAGTTGACAAAGGCAAAGTTGTCTTAGTTTCTGAATCATAGGAGCGCAATTTTCATTACATGATATTACTCAATAAGAAATAATATTACGCTCGATAAATTTCCAAAATTCCTGTATTATAAGGGCGCAATTATCCTTAATTGATAATGACGTTTTGAGCAGTCTATGAATAAAAAAACAACCACTTAACCATAGGGGCGAAATTTTCATATTAGGGTAGAAGCATCGGTTTTGGCCATACGCCAGTTGTAGCCATAGTGGATTATACACCGTTTTACATAGCCAATCAACATGAAACCTTTTGTGTTCAGTAGATTATATTTATATGATAGAGCTACATTCATTTACTCGTCCAAATTGATCCAAAACATAAGAAAAACAGTTCATTTTCCTTACAATTTTAACTCCCATATATCTAATTTGGCCAGGGCACTCCTAATTTGGCCACTCACATGAGAAATCAATGCAATTGGCCAAATTAGGAAGCGAAGTTAAATAGCTGGCCGAAACTGGTTCCGTTGGCCTATATTGACCAACGGGATTTTGAAAGCGAAAAAATGGTTTTAGCTCAGTTTTGATATTTTAATAATATGGATTGAAAGCTTGCATTTGACATATTTGTAGTATAAATACGGCTTCCCATTTATTTTGTATTTACATTTTCTCTTAGGCTGGCCAAAACCGGTGCTTTTACTCTATAATAGAACCTTATAGAGAGATCGATGAAAAAAAAATCACAATTTATGAATAAGGGCGCAATTTTCATTACATTATTCCTATAGGTTGTTCGAGGAACTTGTAGAAATCATTTTTTTTATAGTTGACAAAGGCACAGTTTTTATAAACGGTTTTTGCCAATTCCCTAGAGCGGAAAACTGTTCAATCACCCCAGACAATAAGAAGGTATACGTATAATGTAACACCAGTTAGCGGTGGGTGGAACCAATTTTCCATCCATGTTCCAGAATTATAGGGGTACAATGTGCATTAGATGATGTCAATCTTTCAAGAATGTGGTGAAAGAGATGACCATAATTTAGGAATCAATGGGGCACAATTTTCATTCTGATCTTTGATTTATTTCATAATTCCCGAATCATAGAGGTACAATACATTTTAAATACATGGAAGTTTTGCCTACTCATAGGGACATACTTCTCATTACAGTATGATAGGGTGTAAGCGGAAAAAAAAATCCTGCTGTGCACTTTTCATCAATTTATCAATTTTTGTTTTTTGAAAATTTCGCAACAAAAGTTTGTTTTGCTCTGAGAAGCTAGTTACTCAGTGAGTAACTTGGAGTAGCCCCCATGATACCTCTGGTTCTCGTATAATATTTGACAGGACCAAAAAACTAATTAAATACAAAAGTACAGAAGAACAGAAGCACTTACGTATAGAACTACAGATGTACAGAAATACAAAAGTACAGAAGTGCAGAAGTACAGAAGCACAGAAGTACAGAAGTATAGAGGTACAGAAGTACATAAGTACAGAAATACAGAAGTATAGAAGAATAAAAGAACAGAAGTATAGAAGTGTATAAATACAGAAGTTCAAAAGTATAGCAGTATAGAAGCACAGAAGTATAGAAAAACAGAAGTACAGAGTACATATGTGTAGTATAGAAGTACAGTAGTATAGTAGTACAGAAGTACAGAAGTGGAGTTATACAGAAGTACAGTTGTACAAAAGTACAGCTATACAGAAGTACCGAAGTACAGAAAAACAGAAGTACAGAAGCACACAAGTACAGAAGTAAAGAAGTACAGAAGTGCAGTTATATAGAAATGCAGAATTACCAGAAGTATGGAAGAATCAGAGTACAATAGTTCGAAGCACAAAAGCAAGGAATTACTCTATAATTCTTTCTAACAAATTGTTTTGTTCATGTTTTCAATTTGTTGTAATCCATTAATCGGCAAAGAAAAAGCATCTGGTATTTTTCCGTTCCGTCAGTAGGTCAGCGATTAGCTGGTATGTTAGCTATCATCGCAATCACGCATTTATCCAACAAATCTTCGACGTGCTTCTCACCTTAAAACGGTTCGCAACAAATGGGTATCGTTGAGTTCAGGGCAACATATCGGTCCATTTTTTTTCGCAACAAATTCACTATCACAGCACCAAGCACCATCCGAGTGAGCATTGTTTTGGAGACCTTAGGAAGACTAGCCCAGTCAGTACCCTTTAGTGACTTAAGCTTTTTCCATTCAAAGATCAAAAGCCATAAGTGGTGAATTCGAGTGCTCTACGTCAAGTCGCGCTTCTACGAGGATGGGCTAGGCTCAAAAAATTTCCATTCACACAACCACTAGTGCCGAAGTTTTTCTGTCGCGTTGACCGTCGGAGAAGCTCCCAATATGGCTCTTCCGCAACCCAAACCGTACCTAGGTACTTACAGTGCAGGGCAACCTATGAAATGCACCAATAAAAAATGGAAATTGCTTCGCAGAAAATTAAAAACTACTCTATAATAAAAGCAGGTATTCACCATTACAATTTGTGACATGTTCTGCTGTACTCCATAAATAATTTCAGTTTAAACAACTTTTTTTTAAACTCATGCTACAAATTGTACCAGTCAAAAATTTTAAAATCTATATATAAAAATATTTGCTAACGTCTTCTTCTTCTTTCTGACATTACGTCCCAACTGGGACAAAGCCTGCTTCTCAGATTAGTGTTCTTATGAGCACTTCCACAGTTATTAACTGAGAGCTTTCTTTGCCGATTGACCATTTTTGCATATGTATATCGTGTGGCAGGTACGAAGATACTCTATGCCCTGGGAATCGAGAAAATTTCCTTTACGAAAAGATCCTCGACCAGCGGGATTTGAACCCACGACCCTCAGCATGGTCATGCTGAATAGCTGCGCGTTTACCGCTACGGCTATCTGGGCCCCTTATTTGCTAACGTATTCATTTCAAAATTATATCTTTATCGTTTATCAAAACGTGTCACTTAAACAATCCATTCCCTTATCAAAGGTGTTTTCTTGTGGAAGTGCAGAGGACTCCTCGGCTTTCATAAAGCAAGTAAAACGTCGACATTTTTATCCCAATCTCCAAATTGACCTGCATTCGGACGCAGCCGGCGCCGTTATTGTTTGTTATCATAATGAGCGCATCAGCTCTTCCACATTGAGGATGCTACTGATACTGAGTAGCGTTTGTTGGTTCTTTGTGTAAGTACAATGCAATTTTCTCATAGTCGCAAAAACCGTTTGCCATTTTGAAGCATTCATAGTAAAGCGCTCATTCAGTTCGAGTCACTCTCCTCCTCCGGCTTCGGATAGTCAAACAAAAGACTCGTTGATCGGTGTGCAAGAGGTGCTTTTGCTCTATAGTGTAAGTCAGCCGCAGACCTGGAAGGGGCGAAGTAGGGCTCGGAAGAAGAGCACTTTCGTGCCATAGTACCTAGATACGGACCTATAGTTATTGCAGCAATGTTCGATTCCATTACCCGGGCACCCCAAGCCCCATTGTAATTGAAATGCCCTATCCGTCGCAGTAGTGCTTGGTGTTCCAAGTCTCGGGGGCTCTGCTCCACTTCAACGTGCGGAGAGTTGAGAATTGGAAGCGCAGCTCTCTCACACCATGATCGGGTGACTGATTACCCGAACTTGGATGGATAACACATTTAATTTGATTTTGTCATATATTTCAAATTTTTTTGAATAGAAATTTGACGACTCAGCGATACTCTTAAATGAATAAAACTCAAGATAATGGGTTATAAGAATGGTTATAATACAAGGATTTTTCTCTCGATATTCAACAGACAATTAAGTTGAAAAATGTTTTCAGCATAACTTATTAATATCATTTCAATACAAATTTTGTATTATACTCCGCTCGGATAGACTGTATCCAAAACTGAGTGAAGGGGCAGCATAGACAGTGGGCTTGGTGGAACACCATGACCGTTTTTCCAAAGGGGGCTCGGCGCGTCGCGGAGAGCACGAAGATACATCAAGTGCAGCACTGCTGTAATAGGAGAATAAAAATGGAGTAGGTACCTCTCGGCCAGGGTTGAAGTTCGTGTGTCGAAGCGGAGAGAAACCAAGTTTCGTTTGAATCTATCGCCTTGGTTCGCTTAGGTCCATAATTCTGTTGGATGACATCAAATCTGGGTTTATTTCGTTACTCATTGACCACACATATATAGATAAGTTCATTTATATATTGCGACTTTTGTACCCATTTAGACTCACGATTTCGCATGCCAATGTATACAAGCAAGGTCTGTCATACGATAGATAGTTTCAGGTTTTTAACAGTTAGTCAGTTAGCCTACCTAGATAAACGAAACTTGATGTGCGCAATTGTATGATTTGTGTGCAATCAATCGGACTGTGATAATCGTTGAGTCTAATCGGGGGAAAATGTCGCAGCGAAATTATGCTTGGAAGGATGTCAAAATTATCACAGAAGTCTAAACATTTGTGAAAGACCCAATAATTACTAATCACTAATGCACTGACTTTGTTTTTTTTCTTTCCAGGTGAGTGGTCGATAACGATATGATAATGTTCAACAGTACAATTGTTCTTGGAGTAAGTCATTTAATGAACATAATTTCCAAATAAGTTATAATAAATATAACATATTTCAGTGCAATTCTACAAGCTTGCTATTCTCACTTGTTTAGTTTTTTCTTTGTTTGGTATGGCATAGTACTAAATTCATCCTTCACTGATTATGCTTGAAGTTTCTAGTGGATTCATAGAGGTTAGCAAAAAGCTATGCAAAAAATTGATAGTTCCGTTTGACGGATTTGTGGGGCTGTTGATGATACTGATTCTTAATGAAGTCTTGTTTTGATTACTAGTTTAACTAGTGCTTGATCTATGACAAAATTCTTATAAGGCAACAGACGAGATTTTGTATGGATTTCTGAAGATTCACAGCAACATTCATAACAAATGTCATGGAAAGATTTTGGATAAAGTACTTGGAGATATCGTTCCTGGATATTACACTTTGCCCATTTGTGGAAGCTTAGGTACACCGAGCAAAGATTTGCTAGTATAATTCGAAAATTTGTCTAAACTTTCTATGAGTTCCAGGAAAGGACGGTCTTTTGGATATTTGAACAAATAGTTTGTACGGTTTTTTTTTCCAAAACTCTTCAAAGCGTTTCGATCTCACGGGTTTGTTTTTTTTTTTAAATTTAATTAAAAATAATTTATTAACCCCTCTACCGACAGCTTCATTTTTTACCGCAAAATTCAAATTCAAATCGTTATAACTTTTTTGTTTTTCAATATTTTTGCAACATTTTTTCACAAGTTCTCAAAAAACTCTTCTAGTTTCGAAATCCGTGTCGATATTAATTATTGGTCATCTGGTTTTAAAGATATTCCGATGTTCCTTGGGGGACCGACATTTTCCATACAAAATGTCTCTGGCGGCCATTTTGTTTTTGATCAATTTATCAAAAAAATAAAATGTGGGCTATATAATGCCAGGTAATAAGGAGCTTCTCTGAAAAAATCATACAAATCGGTTCAGTATCCTCGGAGAAATCTGAAAATTACGATATGATGTTTTTTGAAGTTTTTAAGATCTTTATTTGGCCAGCGTGGTTCCAGAAACCTAAATGGCCATTACTTAAAGACGGCTGCACCAAATTGCTTCATTTTTTCACAACATACTCTCATTAATGTATTGTTCCGAAGAGTGAATATCCGAATACGATTAAAATTCTGTAGCCTGAGAAATTAACGGGGGGTTCTAGTTACGGGTCGGTCCCCCAAGGAATTTTGGAATATCTACAAAACCAGATGACCAATGATCAATATCGACACAGATCCTAAAACTAGAAGAGTTTTTTGAGAGCTTGTGAAAAAATGGTGCAAAAATATTGAAAAACAAAAAAGTTATAACGATTTGAATTTGAATTTTGCGGTAAAAAAAGAAGCTGCCGGTAGAGGGGTTAATAAGCTAGATCAAATCCTCCAAATTTGTCCATATTGTATGAAAAAAAAAAAAAATCATGTCGCAGTATTATCTTGTCATCCTTGTTTTAATTTTTTGGCCCTCCGGGAAAAATCCGGGAATTGGAAAACTTATTATGAATAGACCCTGTCGAAGATCTTATAGTAAGGTGTACCAGTTATGGACAACATCATTCCCTATTTCGCCATACATGATAATCCAATATAGGCTCTTCTCCAAACAATTGGCTACTGCCAAGGCCATGTAAAGACGTCATATAAACTTTTTCATAAATTACAGATTTTCGTTAGAATTTTTACAATGTCAAGCTAATGAAATAACATTTTTTAAGCGATAACAGTCTGGGTAAGTCTGGGCAACTTCAGGAATTAAAACTAATAACATTGATTGTTACAATGTTTATATTGCCCAAATTCTCTATTTTTGTCAGGTTTTTGATATGGTTTCCAATGCTTATATACATGGCAACTGTTTATGAGTTCTTCAAATAACATTTTTAAGCGATAGGAGTCTAAGAAATTGAGTGATGGCTTTAAAACTGGTACATTCGCTTTAAATCCTTTGAATCCTTGTTTAAAATAAGTTGCAGTACCAACTGTAATTTGTATGTAAATAACTGTTGAAAATAAAAACAGCTCGTCCCATTCAAAAGAAGCAAACATATCAAATTCAAATATACAAAAAATATTTAGTTTTAGTTCCAAAACGATATCCAAAAACAATTTAATTGATGAACTTACCAAAACTTGGACTGTTGTAATCAATGTTTAGAATTTTCAAATTGCATTAATTATTTGTTGTAATTGTTCAGTAAGGAATTCAACAGTTAAAACATGACATTTTTTAACACGTTAATGCTTCCAGTGGCATTTTACCCCTTGAAAGAAGCACAATTTGAAAACATTCCTGACGAAAAGTTTTCCGGTCTGATGTGGGAATCGAACCCATGCACTTTAGCCTGGTGACACTAACGGCTTCGAATCCCACTAAATAATATATAACATAAAGAATATGTATTATAGAGATTTTCCGTTGATGAATAGACATAATTGGAATTATGTGTACCAGCAGCGACATTGGCTTATGTAGGTAGCTCTGTCTAAATCGACAATAAACAAACGATTAGGTAACATGGCCTGACTTCTGAGTGAGGTTCTGGACGTTACTCTCAAAATAATCATCGTCTTGCTAAGTACAGCAACAGTTTTGGACAGAATAAAGCACGCATTGGCCGTTCTTGTATACAGTGTCCTACCGATTTTATAAACTAGACGAAAATTTATTCTTGTCAAATACGGAAATTTTAAAAGGCACATGGTTATCACTAAAAAGTTTCAGAAAATTCATGGTAACTACATGACTCTTATGGTATTGAACGCGAGATTTTACTGTGATTTTTTAGGTTTTATAGAATTATGAATTGTTTTTTTTCTTATCTTTATTTTGAATTCAACCAATCGCTGCTTCTAGAAAAATTCGCAGCCACTCAAGCATTCTGACTGTATTTTTTGCGAGGTTTTCTGTAAGAATTAAAACAAATTCCTGGATAAAAAAGCAGAGTTTCTGCGGAATCAGCAGTCTATAGAACTTTGATAGAACTTTGAATCCATGTTCTTCCATGAATCGCTTTTATAATTCCTTTTTAAAGTTCCCACAATGACAACGCAAAAAATATTAATAACTTCTGTTGAAACTGACATCTAGAGTTTTGCATAAAAAATCTCTAACCCTTACTGAAATGCATCAATAAAAACCTACAGGAAATCACTAATCAATAAGTGCCATAAATTGTTCATGGATTAGCTAGTTAAAGTTTATGAGAAAATTGCAATCCTATTCCAACAATTTATGCAGCCTATCAAACTTCTTCTATACGTTGAGCAATAACTTTGATATATGTGAGTTCGACTAATAAGTACGTCTCACATTACGTTTCTTTGCTCTCCATGTTCATCACGATTTTCGTTTTGATGTTTTTTACATTGTTATATTTCAAAATGTTTGGATTCAGTACTTAATAATCGATAGAAAATAATTTTCAATGTGCTGCCAAAACCGGGAAGAAATTGTTTCCAAAAACGGGTGTTGCCAAAATCGTAAAGGCACTGTACAAAGTGGTCAAGTGCTTCTAGTGGTCCTAGTGACCAAAAATTTCCACCGCAGCTTAGACGTAACTTTTAAATTGCTAAGCTGGAAATTCAGAGCTTTTTTAAAAATAAACTTTTAAATTATAGAAAATCTTTAATTTAGACAATAATGGTAAGTTTTAAAATACAAATATGTTTTAAATGGAATTATATGGAGCATATGGCACGGTGCCCCGACAGTTCGTTATTATGAAAAAAAAATGTCCATCAAATCTGAGCATAGGGCTCGATTCCTGAGATCATTGTGCATCTCTGGGCCATTTTAAAAAAATCCAATGGAGAAATCTCGAAAAGATTATTTGAAGTTTTTGACTTTAGAATTTCAATATAATCATTATAAAAATTTTGCAATAACACTGAAATAAACTACAAAAACGCTCAAGAATTTGGCCAAACTGTTCTAAACTAGTATATAATTGTTACCATTGTCAAAATTAGAAATATTTACAACTCACTTAACTAACCGGAGAGGCTGAGGTCTGTTTTTTATTATATCGGTTTAAATTTAATTGATTGTTGTTTTTATGTTGAACCGATCGAAAGTTTTACAAATAAATTAAGAATTATAAATAAATAAATTAAGAATTATAAATGTTTTTTCGAAAAAAAAGGATCTGAGAATAAAAGTAACACAATAATAGTTAAAAGTTAAGCCATGTGAATACTTTTAAAGTTAGAGCTAGTATCAACAACTCTTTAATGAATGTTCGAATCCTCTGAGCAGAATCTCAAATAGAGAAACTTAAAAGTAGATGGAGTACCGTGTACCTTTTAATTCCGCTCCTAAATGCTTATCTTTGACAGATACGCGTATTTCGACTACCACTTGCACTGGATACGAGAAACTGATACTGAAGAAGACTGCAAGTGGTAGTCGAAATACGCGTATCTGTCAAAGATAAGCATTTAGGAGTGGAATTACAAGGTACACGGTACTCCATCTACTTTTAAGTTTCTCTAGTATCAACAGTTTGTTTCAAATCTGGAATGATTTGGTTGCTGCTGACCTCCATCTGATTGATGCAACTTTTTTTTCCGGCATTTGCACTAAATGACAGCTCACTGAAGTCTGCCTTTTTTATTCACCCAATAGTTTTTGCTCCTGTTCTCAAAAAAAAAAAAAAAAAAACATGCTTAAAGAGCCAAGAATAAGCGTTTTATAAGGGTAAATTGACAATGATGTTTCGTTTAGACATGCTTACATTCATCAGTGCTCTTTTTGTATTATTAATGAAAACTGATTTAGTTTTTGAAACAATTTTCAGTGTTGTTCAGAATCACGAGGTGTTTTGGCGAAGTTGTTAACGAAATAATGCATCTATGAAGTTAGATAAGCCTTTATCAAGCAACAGTGTAAAAATGTCGTTTCAATTTGCAAGTTGCGGGTCCCTAAGCTGGTTACGTAGTTCGTAAAAGGAGATATTCGCAGTCAGAACACGTATTCTTACTACACGGGAAACATTAATATCATACGTCACAAGTGTTATATGGCTCTTCAACAAATTCATCTACATCTCCATCAAGCACTGCTTCAGCACCAACACATATGAACCTGCTTCTCTCTCTGCCTGCAACCATATACGTTTGGGTAGAGTAAATGGCATTACAAGCTTATTCTAGTTGTCCATCTCTCTGCTTTACTGCACTGCGATCGATTCCAATAAACTCATCGTCTGGAAAATCGAGGAGTATATGTGACAAAACGTAATTTTGCACAGTTAATTTGGAAACTCATCTCTTTTCATTCCATATAATTTTACAAAAATAATAGGCTCCTGGTCTACAAACACTTACACTTGATTGTTTTTGACAGCTTAATCAGCTTTAAGTCTTATTTTTAAGTCTTTGATGTTACCTGCAACAGCTAGATTTACTGATTCGAACGCGACGTAGAAATCAATAAATTGATTGACGATGAATTCAGAAAAAAAAATAATAAAACGATGTAAATGGTTGCAGGTATATAGAGTGGAAGTCCAAGTGATGTTGATACTTAAGTAGTAATTATTGGGGATTTGTTTGAAGTTTTTAAAGACTTTGTTAATCTTCGAACACTTGTGACATAAGACAATCATGTCTCCCGTGTAGTTAGGCAGAGAATGTAGAGTGGCAGAGAATTTTGAACAGGATGTTTTTTACGTAAAGAGCTGAGGCCAATACTCGGTGGAAAACTAGACGTAAGCATCAAGAGTAGTACCAGATGTACAAAGAAGCAAATTTTATTTAGCAAAATAAATACGGCAGACTTTAGTGGGCTGGTTACTTAGTGTGAAAGTCGAAAAATAAGCTGTAAATTGAAAATATTCAGCATTGAATGTTTCACGTTTATCGAACGTAACATAAATTAGCCACTCTGGTAAGTTGACGACAACAGTTTTATACTAGTTGAGAACAGTTTGGCCAATTTTTTGAGCGTTTTTGTAGGTGTTTTAGTGCTATTACAAAATTTTAATATGGATTATATTAGATTTTAAAGTCAAAAACTTCAAACCACTTTAGCCTGGTGACACTAACGGCTTCGAATCCCACTAAATAATATATAACATAAAGAATATGTATTATAGAGATTTTCCGTTGATGAATAGACATAATTGGAATTATGTGTACCAGCAGCGACATTGGCTTATGTAGGTAGCTCTGTCTAAATCGACAATAAACAAACCATTAGGTAACATGGCCTGACTTCTGAGTGAGGTTCTGGACGTTACTCTCAAAATAATCATCGTCTTGCAAAGTACTGCAACAGTTTTGGACAGAATAAAGCACGCATTGGCCGTTCTTGTATACAGTGTCCTACCGATTTTATAAACTAGACGAAAATTTATTGTTGTCAAATACGGAAATTTTAAAAGGCACATGGTTATCACTAAAAAGATTCAGAAAATTCATGGTAACTACATGACTCTTATGGTATTGATCGCGAGATTTTACTGTGAATTTTTAGTTTTTATAGAATTATGAATTATTTTTTTTTATCTTTATCTTGAATTCAACCAATCGCTGCTTCTAGAAAAATTCGCAGCCACTCAAGTATTCTGACTGTATTTTTTGCGAGGTTTTCTGTAAGAATTAAAACAAATTCCTGGGTAAAAAAGCAGAGTTTCTGCGGAATCAGCAGTCTATAGAACTTTGAACATGGATTCTTCCATGAATCGCTTTTATAATTCCTTTTTAAAGTTCCCACAATGACATTAATTTATACGTGTCTACTTAATAAGATTTCTTCTATACGTTGAGCAATACATTTGATATATGTGAGTTCGACTAATAAGTACGTCTCACATTACGTTTCTTTGCTCTCCATGTTCATCACAATTTTCGTTTTGATGTTTTTTTTTTACATTGTTTTATTTCAAAATGTTAGGATTCAGTACTTAATAATCGATGAAAAATAATTTTCAATGCGCTGCCAAAACAGGGAAGAAATTGTTTCCAAAAACGGGGGTTGCCAAAATCGGAAAGGCACTGTACAAAGTGGTCAAGTGCTTCTAGTGGTCCTAGTGACCAAAAATGTTCACCGCACCTTAGACGTAACTTTTAAATTGCAAAGCTGGAAAATCAGAGCTTTTTATAAATAAACTTTTAAATTATCGAAAATCTTCAATTTTGACATTAATGATAAAATTTTAAATACAAATATGTTTTAAACGGAATTGTATGGAGCATATGACACGGTGCCCCGACAGACCGTTATTATAAAAAAAAATGTCCATCAAATCTGAGCACAGGGCTCGATTCCTGAGATCATTGTGCATCTCTGGGCCATTTTAAAAAAATCCATAGAAGAAATCTCGAGAAATTTATTTGAAGTTTTTTGAACTTTAAAATTTCAATATAATCATTATAAAAATTTTGCAATAACACTGAAATAAAATTTGGCCAAACTGTTCTAAACTAGTATATAATTGTTATCATTGTCAAAATTAGAAATATTTACAACTCACTTAACTAACCGGAAAGGCTGAGGTCTGTTTTTTTATTTTATATCGGTTTAAATTTAATTGATTGTTGTTTTTATGTTGAACCGATCGAAAGTTTTACAAATAAACTAAGAATTATAAATGTTGGTAATTCGAAAAAAAAGGATCTGAGAATAAAAGTAGCACAATAATAGTTAAAAGTTAAGCCATGTGAATACTTTTATAGTCAGAGCTAGTATCAACAGTTTGTTTCAAATTTGGAATGATTTGGTTGCTCTGGTACGCTCACATAAATATCTGATTAAGTTTTTGAAACAATTTTCAGTGTTGTTCAGAATCACGAGGTGTTTTGGCGAAGTTGTTAACGAAATAATGCATCTATGAAGTTAGATAAGCCTTTATCTAGCAACAGTGTAGAAATGTCGTTTCATTTTGCAAGTTGCGGGTCCCTAAGCTGGTTACGTAATTCGTTGAAGGAGAGATTCGCAATCAGAACACGTATTTTTACTACACGGGAAACATTATTATCATACGTCACAAGTGTTATATGGCTCTTCAACAAATTCATCTACATCTCCATCAAGCACTGCTTCAGCACCAACACATATGAACCTGCTTCTTTCTCTGCCTGCAACCATATACGTTTGGGTAGAGTAAATGGCATTACAAGCTTATTGTAGTTGTCCATCTCTAAAATAGTGAAACCCTGCTTTACTGCACTGCGATCGAGGAAGTATATGTGACAAAACGCAATTTTGCACAGTAAATTTGGAAACTCATCTCTTTTCATTCCATATAATTTTACAAAAATAATAGGCTCCTGGTCTACAAACACTTACACTTGATTGTTTTTGACAGCTTAATCAGCTTTAAGGTGATGGTGAATCGAAGCCAAACCTCAAATTTTCAAGAGCACAAATATGGAGAACCAAACATCTGTATAAGCTGAAAACATAATCGATTGATCACTAGTTGGTGGTGACCAATCGATTAAGTTTTCAGCTCAAACGGGTGTTCGGTTCTTCAGATTTGTGCTTTGGAAAATTTGAGGTTTGGCTTCGATTCATCATCACCTTAAGTCTTATTTTTATGTCTTTGATGTTACCTGCAACAGCTAGATTTACTGATTCGAACGCGACGTAGAAATCAATAAATTGATTGACGATGAATTCAGGAAAAAAAAATAAAACGATGTAAATGGTTGCAGGTACAGTATGGTCCATAAAAAAAGTGGAAAATTGTTTGAACGTGAATATAGCATGCACAAGCGTTATTTTCATTGTTTTTGATAGTGAATGTAATTTCTGATTATTGTAGTATATTCTGACACAACTTCGCTATCGAGGACTATTTTTGTCTTATTTTTCTTACTGTTGAAAATAATGTGATAAAGCAAATAAGTTCGAAGGTTTTGCCGCCCAAAGCTAGAAATACATCTGATTGTCGTATACTCTGGTGATCAACTTTCCACTCTCAAAAATCACACTTTATTGTTGAAAATTTTAGTTTGTTTGGTATCAGAAGATGGAAGAATTCATAGATAACGTGTTTTTCATGATCACAATAGAATATTTCGCCAGGGTTATAGTTTTGAGGGCATTTGCGTCTTATAGGTTTGATATGCCTTTAATTTTTTTTGTTAAAGTTGAATAAAAAATAAATACGGAGGCCTATAACAGTTTTTTGAGGTTGAAATTGGTTCTTTCGGTTAGAGACAACTTATATCAATACTAGCTCATAGGTTTTGAGCAAAACGGAGCCGCTTATTACACTTATATGAAGGTTCAATCAAAGCTCTCCAAAATGAGTCGCTTTTTTCAAAAAAAAAATGTTTAAGTTTCCAATTACCCAGGTATGAACCAATTCTATCATTTGATATGGGATGGGCGTATGCTGGAGAGAAGGCCTGTAAAGAATCTGCTTCCTATTCCTCTCTGGTAAGGTGAAAGTAAGAGATACAAATCATGTCCAAAGCGAAAAACTGAGTCTAAATAGATTAAACAATACAAGTAATAAATAATATTTAACGGAGTGATGGGTCGGATGCGGCATTTATTTTACCAAAGTTTCAATTTCGGCTCCAGGTACGATGAAACTCTATGCCCAGTTTCCAAGAGTAAGGTAATTTCAACGAACGAGGCGGGGTGGGGTCATTCAGCATGGATGTTACCAATAGGCACAGTAGGAACTGCTAAAGATCCCCCTTGCATAATTTCTGCAAATTTGGAAATACTTATTACGATTGGCGGAATACTTTGCTTCTTCAGTTCCTCAATTGAGTTGAAGTTGGTATTTCGATTAGATTTGGACTTTGAATTGGAATTGCATTTGGACTTGAACCCTTTCAACTCCATCCGGCATCACCCCTGGATCGGTTGCACAGAATTAATAGTTTGTACACAGAAGCTCGCGAAGCAGCAAAGAGCACAAACTCAGATCTCAGCATTAGGCACGGCACACTCACCGGAGGAAAACCTAGAGAAAACCCATATTTACATTGGCGAACGACGTTCCGGATCGTGCGGACGTTTCGTATTCGAGTTTTCAACTTTTGTTTGAGATCGTCGTTACGTGAGCTTTTCTTTGGCGGTCTCGGTTCTCGTTTCATACATATCTAGTAAACCACCCCGAGTAGCCCCTACAATTTGGCTCGATTTCCGTTTGATTTTTGAGAAACCGAACCGATTTTCCTCCAGTGGCCTCTTCGAATCACGGTTCGCTAGTAGGTAACTCTCCGTTGGATGACCCGAAGTGGTGGTGGTGGTGCTGGGTGACCAGAGACAAAGTGAGTGGTGTGGAATCGTGCGCACGAAGTTGTGCTGCAAAAGCGAAAGTAGTCTCGAACGAGCGATCCCATCGAGTGGCCGTGATCGATGCACACGGTGAGCGCGCGGTGGTTGTCTAGCAGACTGCCATAGATTTTTGGGAAACAAGTTCTAAGTTCGGTTCTCGTAACAGTTCGGGATTACGCGTTTGGGGGCTTTGCGGAAGTCACGGAAGAGTGTAGTGAGTGACTCAGGGGCACAAGAGATCGTTGATTTCGGTGAAGTAACGTAGTGGCGCCAAATGACACTGCTATGCTGCCTGTCTGTGGTTGGATGCTTAACTGTTTGTTTCCTCAATTAAGTGAAACTGCAAAATAGTGTAATTGCTGCGCTCTAACTGTGGACGGCCAGATCCGATGAAGTAACTCGAGTTGATTTATGTTTTTACCCTGTTTTATTGTTACCTAAACGCGGACCCATAGAGGCAAGAAGTGAACATAATTGACGATCAAGAGCACAATACGCGGATTCAGTGCGACCTGGCTAATCAATTTTATACCCAGTACTCAAACCTTTAAGAGGGTCGCGCGCGCTTGCCAGGTGCCGTTGATTGTGATTGATGAAGTGAAACTAGGGGAAGAAAGGTTTTTATGTGTTCGTAAAGTGGTTATTACTTCCCTGTGTAAAGTAATTCGGTTTCGCAAGGTGTTCCAACTCAACTCTGAAATCACCATTTTTGTTATCTTCTGGTACCTTCTGTTGAACAAGTGTTGTACGGCAGTGGTGAACAGCAGCAGAAACCACCTTGAACAACAACCGCAAATAAGTGAATCGTTTCGAGTCGGTGGATTGTTTGGGGGAAAGGAGCGGAGCAGGGGCTAATCGTGTAGCCACCAGCAAGTTTGCTGTTTTATTCCAGGGTGCAATGATGCTTCTGTCTGCTAGAAGATCTGGTAAATATTATTGGGTGTTTCATGATTCAATATAATACACAATCTCTGTGTTATGCTTTTTGACTGAAATTTAAATTGAAAATTTAATAAAAGTGGCTCGAACTGTGTTACATAATTATTAAGGGAAATGTCTAATTGAAGTGTTAACTACAAGAAGTCTTTTTTTCTTATGAAATGTTTCTTAATAAGGTTACTTCCAGACTGCTACTTGCATTACTCGATTTAGTGGACAGCCAAAACATGACTTGTCCCACGCTGTCATCTACAAAGCCAAGGCTGTACAATTCACAATTTAGGATAAACACTAAATCGCAATACGTCTGTTTCAGATATTGAATCCTCAGAAAATCTCTCACTTATCGCTCTCTGTAACAATCATGATTGTTTGTCATCTTCAGCTACAGCTCTGATTGAGCTGGGGAATTAACGGTACATGATAAAACAAGCTACAAACTTGAGGACACAGATGTTGGGGAATTGGTTATCGTGCACTATCCCCGATAGTAAACAAGCGAAAAAATGGATTTTATCATCGCTCTCTCTTTAGGGCTCTCATTCGCTGCTGTCATTTATCAAGCTTGTTACAACTTACGAAACATTGCCGGTCATGGACCGATACAGATGCGATGTTTTTCTTCGCTCGCTTTGATCGTGCTTCAAAATCAATTGATAACAAATTCTGCAATACCTGACCTATATCGATCTAAAAGAATTCAATTAATTACAATCTATAAGCTTGGTTTCAAAAATTTACCACTGTTCAAATGTTGTTTTTTTAGTCAGTCTGAGAAGATTCAAACGGGTCATGGGTATTGTTCTTTCATGGCTTTGTGACACTATTGTTTGGAAGTCCTCTTGTGTGATTGTAACATATACATAGATAATTATTTGTTTCTGAGTTTCTACAATATAGCATTAGTAGTTTTTATTAGTACATTGAGAAATTGTTCTCATTTCTTATCAATCACAGACGGTAACATAAACAATGCAGCAATGATTTTAACCTTCTGTTACATTAAAAAGGTCTCATAATTTGTAATAGTAAAATTCAACATACAATGAGTTTTTCAAGTGGCTCTTGATCCAAACAATCCAAACATTACATGATTTAAATGAAATCCTAAGCAATGACAAATACTGAGTTTTTTTTTATTTTCTCAAACTGTTATCGATAACAACGTAAAACAAAGCACAAATGTCATTCATGATATTTTTACCGACATGCTTTGTAGAATACAATTAAAAGAGCGAAAAACATCTAAATAAAGTAAATAATATTACAGTATGAAACGAGCTCACCACCTGAGGCACAATTACTGCATTTCGATCCACTTTTGTGGCGGTGATTTTATTTAGTTCAGTTATTCCAACCTAAATTCTAGAGGGTTGTTCTAAATTTAAAAATGTTTGAGAGTCCTATCTGCCCTATAGGGGATGCTCTTTATATATATGCTCTTATATGCTCTTATATATGCTCTTTATCATCCTTACCATAAAAATAGTGTACTGTAAAATTTTCAGCTTTATAGGTGGTGATTTAAAGGTGGCCCAAAGACAATGTAGGTTTATATGGAAATTACTATGGAGAAATTTTGAAAAATGTTCCAAACACGCTAGTACTGTAATGTAAGTTCAAATAGAGAAAATAGAGAAATTTGCTGAAGAGAGAATTTCAATCCGAAGGATAGCAGAAGAGATATTTATGAGTTTATTTGCTATTATTTAGCTTAATATGGGATTATAGCCCTGCAATCATGTACAAAAATCCCAAACAAAATTAGCTCAAAAGGGATTTGTTTCTTCAGCAACATCCTTCATTAAGGTTTGAAGAATGAGTTTTCACTGTTGAATGATAAGTTTTTACTTACATAAGCCCGAGACGAACATTAAAAGTTCAATGTCAATGGCCACAATTCAAAGACCAGTAGATTAATTTGTTTGAAATAAATTTTGAAATAAATGAGCTAGAAGGTTGGTGTCTTCGGCAATTTTATTCAACAGATCAAAGGCTATCTATCGATCAAAATTTGATTGAGAATTCATCCGCTAGGTGGCGATAGTGACGAACTTTATTCAATCATCTGTATCTCGAGATTCTTATCAGCTAGAAAGTTGGTGTCTTCGCCAAAGCTGTTCAGCAGATCAAGGCCTATTTGGCTCTTGATCTGCTGAACACCTTTGTCAAAAGCACCTTCCTTTTAGTTGATAAGGATCTTAAAATGCAAACAATTCAATAAAATTTGCTTTTACCCGAGCAGAAGAAAAGTGCTACTGAATACCAAACTAAGGTATTCCATACCAGATAATTTCCAATACTCAATACCTGAATGAGGTATGAATGAGCACTGCATAAGAGGTAAAATACCTCAAATAATATCTCATGCATTTTCTACGTAAACTAAAATAATAACTAGATCAGGTATTGTAATACCATAATAATACATCGCCGCTACATAGCCCTTATTCTGCTGAACACCTGAACATCAACCTCCTAGCTGATAAGGATCTTGAGATACAGACAATTGATAACAAAATAATGTTACAAGCGCCACCTAGCGAGAAAATTCTCAATCAGATTTATCATCGCCAGATAGCCTTTGATCTGCTGAATAACTTTAGCGAAGACACCAACCTTCATGCTTATTTGGACGTTGAGATATCCGTTTAAGGCCAATTATTGATCCCTCGTGTCTACGCTTTCTTCGTACCCTAGTAATGGGGGAGGGGTCAAGGGGGATGTGTCACCCTAGGATTGTAAGACCATCTAACCGCATTTACTTCAAGTGATACGCTGTTATCAAGATATTGTTATATTTTTTATAAAAAACAATATTGTTATATTTTTTATAAAAAACAATATTTTAAAAAACAATAAGAATCGAAACATTGTTAAAAATTTTTGATTTAACAAGATGTTTCCATCAAAGATCTTAATCGTATTCATCACGAAAAATTGCAGCGGAATCTTGAAAAATTGCTCCAAAAATTCATTTACAATTTCCACAAAAATCAAAATGGTTTTCAACAATAAAAAAAATGTCAAAAGATCTAACGAAAAATGCGTCAAGGTCTTTCCAATAATTGTTGAAAAACCGTACACTGCATTTCAATATTACGTCTGAAACTTTCAAGGGATCTTGAAAAAAAAAGACGCAAAGCACCATTAGAGTAGCTGACCATTTATTTTGGTTAATAACTTTATAACACAATTCACGATATATTGAGTTTAAATAAAGTTCACTACAAAAATATCCTTCATTATTATCAGAGAAAATCTCCATCAAAACTCACCAGTCGTTTCTTATGGATATTTTTTTATACATATTCTGAATCTGCGTTAAAAATGAAACAAAAATCCAAAGATCAAAATGTTTTGTGCCTAGGCACTATTCTTAAAACCACTTTTGAATCACCGCTCGTCAAATTTTACTTCAGGACGAGCTGTCATTATGTCAATTGAAATGTCATTGAGTTTACGGATTTAAATATTTTCTATAATTTATAATATCAAAATTAAAAGCGCAATAAAATTATGTTATGTTGAAAAATGAAAATGAAAAATGTGCTCTTTTGATCAAGTTATAAAAAACTGTACATTTTTCATTACTAAACAACCTAGTTCAAAATAAATTAAATACATTCCAACGGTTTTTCGTTCACCGTGGTTATTAAATAACATTTAACAAGAAATTGAATGTTCCCTCCCCTTGGTTATGCGACTTTGTCGCGATGGGAGGGCATAATCCATTAGCCCATATGATGGAAACCAAAGGCGTAACCTGTAGTGGTGGTATCACATTTTGGCATTTTTTGCATAGAGCCGCGTCATAATTCATATGGCATAGACGCAATAATATCTCGGATGTGATCCAACGGACATTCTGCGTCATTGATAGAATTGATGACCATTTCAAATAATTAATCTATTTGAAGTGGTCATTAATACTATTGGTGACGTTCAGTTTACCTTTTGCTAACCAGAATGATCCGTAGCCACTCTTACTATGAGCTAGCTAGATACATCTTTATCATATACGACGTAGGGAATGCTTAGGAACTCTTAGGAAAATGGGCTTCGTGGCCATGCGGTTAGTGTCGTCAGGCAATGAGTGCATTGTGTCATGGGGTGTGGGTTCGATTCCCGCTGCAGCCATTGAAACTTTTCGTGTGGAATGATTCTCCGCTATACCATTGGAGCATGCTTGTCCGTTGTCTAGTCTTAAGTTACAGTCTGTGCAGCTAAATGGCTGAAGACGGTGTCCGTGTCTTTTTTTAAAATGACTAGTAGATTCACTGAGTAGAAATAAGTGGCGACCATCTTATTTTAATATGGTTTTTACATTACCATAATAAGAAATACCTCTTTTGTAACAGCGGTATAAATAATCTAATTCTAGCTTCATTTTCGCAAAATTTACAAGTAGGAAGTAGGCGTTGTGAAGCATTGCATTTGTCACCGAAAAGTGAATCTTGTAGGAGACTGTAATAGAAGCCTAAGGTAACTTTACTCTTCAATATTCACTATTAAAATGACTATGGAACGTAAGACGCTGAGATCGATCATTAGGGTACACTTGCTAGTTTCGAAAAAATGTTGAACAGACAAGGAAAGCGACTTTTTTGTTTAAGGATATATGAACGTAATGACCAATAAATACTTTTAACAACAAAAAATGAAATTAACTACAGTATGGCCCATAAAAAAGTGCGAAAATTTTTTGAACGTGAATATAGCATCCACAAGGGTTATTTTCATGATTTTTGCTGGTGAATGAAATTTCTGATTATTGTAGTATATTCTGACATAACTTCGCTATCCAGGACAATTTTTGTCATATTTTTCTTACTGTCCTAAATAATGTAACAAAGCAAAGAAGCTCAAAGGTTTTGTCCACCCAAAGCAAGAAACAGCGTCTGATTGTCGTATACTCTGGTGATAAACTCTCCACCTTCAAAAATCACACTTTATTGTTGAAAATTTTAGTTTGTTTGTTATCATAGGATGGAGGAGTTCTTAGAGAACGTGTTTTTCATGATCACAATACAATATTTTGCCAGGGTCATAGTTTTCAGGGCATTTGCGTCTTACAGGTTTGATATGCTTTTATTTTTTGTTAAAGTTGAATAAAAAACAAATACGGAGGCCCATAACAGATTTTTCAGGAAGAAATTTGTTCCTTCGATTAGAGACAACTTATATCAATACTAGCTCATAGGTTTTGAGCAAAACGGAGCCACTTATCACACTGATATGAAGGTTCAACCAATGCTCTCCAAAATGAGCCGTTTTTTCGAAAATATGTTTAAGTCTCCAATGACCCAAGTATGAACCAATTCTATAATTTGATATGGGCGTATGCTGGAGACAAGGCCTATGAAGAAGCTGACGTCATCATTGATGTTTTAGAAGCTTTCATCACACAGATATTGAACTCGACGTCCGCATGATAAAACTTGAAGGTATGCTTACAATTCCTCTCTGGTAAGGTGAAAGTAACAGATAAAAATCATGTCCAAAGCGAAAAACTGAGTCTAAATAGATTATACAATACAAGCAATGAATAATATTTATGTTTCAATCACATTTTCTATGTAAAAACCACCATAAAACATGACATGACGTTTTTGCATTTTTTTATGGGCCATACTGTAGAACTTTTACTAAACAACCTAATTTTGTTAAGACTTGACGACAATTGACATTTAAGACTCTAATCTTACGTAAAAGACAAGAGTAATCAGAATAGCACTTGGATGACAAATTATTCAAAACCATTTCGACTAGACAGTATTAGTAATAATAATACTACACTACTATTTCAAACAAATTCTGATGGAGCTGCTGATTTTCACAATGCTTCCTTTTCTCAGAAGCAAGGGAATATGGGTACTTTTCTAAAACTACCACGTCACAATACGCAGTGTTCAGGCTTGACAAGTTAAGCTGTCAGGCAGCTCCAACTGAATACCACAAAAAAAAACTAGAAATTGAATGTTGTTTGGTTTAGTCATTTGAAGCATCTGTGCGGATTTTCGAATTAAAAGATAAACAAAATTTTGAGCTACGCCTTTTAACGGCTCAGTCATTAAAATCATTAATTCGATTAAAAGTATTTAAAGCTTCTCACAAATTACTGATTTTGCATAGGCTCAAGCGCTCTATAGCATTACGGAGCCAATATCATCATATTACTAAATAAGTTTCTGCAGCATAATATTCAGGATAGTTTGGTGATCCCATGTGCCCAGGTTTTAAAACAAATTATTATGCAATTCATGTGTAACGAAGCGCATGTATATCTCAAAAACTTTTGGACTTTTAGATTTTGATTGTGGACTACTATTCGTTATACTTTGTATAGTCTTTCCTTTCCAGGTTTATTTTTTTGTTCAAGGACTGCTTAGTCTAACAATTAGATTGGATTTTGTTACCAATAAGATTCAGTGGAAGTAGTGTGTGAAATAAACGGCAAATAACGACATAATAAACGAGTACAAAATTGAAGAAAATAGTGAAAAGTATATCCACATCCTCTATTATTTTGTTTCATGGAATTTGTAGAGCAGGGTTAGCATTTAAAATTAAGCTTACAGTGCTTAATAACAAATGAATGTCTTAACTATTAAACACTCAAAACAAGGTGCCTAACTTTAATATAAGTTAACATAGTATTTTTTTTACCAGATTTAGCGGCTAGTGTATCCAAACCAAACCAAAGCTTGACAGAAAAAAAGCATACAAATACAATTTGTAGGTATTCAAACAACATTGTTTTTTCACTTAATAACACTCTATGAAGCACCGTGGTGTTGCTTAAATCGAACGGGAACTGTAACTGTTGTTTCTAGTTTATTGAAATGTTATTCTAGAACATTGTGTAATCTCTGGCAAATTTTAGTTGGGATGTTACGATTGCAAAACTAGCTTTCGACTAACGTCTTCTGTAAATCTCAATAGAAACGCAAGCTTGATCTGAAAAAAAAAAAATCGAAAAAATAGTTTTTGTTGAAAATGTAATTGACAAATATTGCGTAAAATAAAGCTTAAATATTTGTTGAGAATATAGACAACACCTTATAAAACCATGCATTTAAATTTCATAAACAATTGTCGAGACTATTACTTTTCGTTTGCTGGGTTTTTGGTAACATCTAAACTAACATGTGAAAAAGAACCCGAGCAGGTGAAACAAGCTTAGTTATGGCAAATTTTGATATGGACATCTAAAAGTAATTATAGCTTGACAGATATAAAAGATAGAAGATGTGAAAATAATATTTTAAATTTACTCCTGGAATACCATTAGCATATCATATTTAGATTTTGTAAGATCTTAAAAAATATCAGTGAGCTATTCATTAGGTATGCAACCATAAAATTTTACTATGGCTCAGAAGTTCCAGGAATAAAATTTTTATATTATCCTCAGATATTTTATCTCTTCAAATCAATATCTCGATTTAATGGACAGAACTTTGCTTCTGCTCGGGAAAGAACCACTTTTGCAAACCGAAGCTTTTCCTGTCCTGCTTAAGCATATTTTAACTATCTCTCGAGAAATTCCACCACATTGTTTGTTTCTATACACGATTCTCATCTACCTTTTAGTTGAGTAAGTTTACAAGAATTGAGTGAAGTGTGACTAAATAGGGGTGCAAATGAAAAGTTTTCGTTTGCTAATGTTGTTCAGCTCTTTTCACGTGTTAACTCAAGAGCGGTAGTCTATTCAACCATCGCCAGTGCCATCTCGTTCTGGCTGTGTATGAAAAGCGAGTTTTTTCAAGGTCCAAAACCATATCTTCAAAAGTGGGGTATTCCACATATAACAATCGACTTAGTTCAACAAATCAAGATGATGTCTGTAAGTGGCTCAACTTAGTATACAAAAGTCAAATTTAAAACATCACAATGCATCGATAAGCTTGGTCTAGAGCGTTTTGTTCATCTTTGATGAAATTGTCAGTCCTTATTCCAAATTTAGTGATGGTTGGACATCGACAGGCACCAGAGGAGTACATACTATGAAAATGAACAAAACCCTATCATGCGACAAATCGAGCTGTATCATTCTTGCTAACGTGATAAAAAGAAAACCAGTCCAAACTTGTAACTATTTCTTAGCAATCTAGAGGAAGTGCTGCTCACTAGGCCAACTGAAGACTCCCATTGCATCAACCATCAATGAAAAAAATGTTTTCAATTACTCTTATATGCATAGAGAAAAACTTCGCTCCATCGACGATTGAACCAATCGCCGTCAACCTGTTCAATTCAATGAAGTAAAAATATGTTCCCTTCACTCTCAGCCCTTCGATGCCCATAGAACCATTCAAAGATTGTCCGTCTTCACCGTTGAAACGTGTACATGAAGACCTCCTTTCAACGACACAACTTCCAACCATCTACCGAGAATGGAAATCGAAATCACGAACTAACCTTTTGTTTCATCAACGAGAGCGTCCCCTCTATCGAAAGCGCCACGTACAGATTCAATAGCAACACTCATGGACTGGGGGCTTTCTAAGCTAAGTGGTAACCTTCGTGGCTACAAAGCAAAGCCATGCCGCAGGTGTCCGGGTTCGAGTTCCAATCGGTTCAGGATCTTTTCGTAAATGTCCATGACTTTCCTAAGCATAGAGTATCATCGTATCTGGCACACAATACATGAATGCAAAAATGGCAAAGAAAGCTCTCAGTTGATAACAGTGGAAGTACATTAGAATCATTAGAACACTAAGCTGAGAAGCAGGCTCTGCCCAGTAAGGACGTAATTCCAAGAAGAAGAAAACGTCATAGACGAAAGAGGGTCTTATGTACCTTCTTGCGAGCAACCAGATCCATGTCGCCATATGCAACAAGTATCCACTGCCACCACAAGGCTTGAGGGAGTGCAAAAACCGTGCCGAGTGCCAAAGGGACAGGTGAGACGAACTGCAATGGAGTTTCATCAGCACCATCGAACCGATCTATCGGAGATCACACACACTCTCCGGTCCCTTCGAGGTGATTCACTTGTGTCTGACTGCGATCGTAATATTGAATCGACCTCTTTGGGAGCGAGCCCATCATTGAAGTCGCGTCGTCGTCGTGGTTTTGGGTCCTGTACCTATCGAATGCTGGTGCAAAGTGTGTGAACGACCGACCGAACTACAATGGTGTTCAATGATGGTCGTGATGTATGTTTGAAAAAACAACAAGTTTGATGAAGCTCTGTAGAAATACCTAGAAAACGCTGACGACTCTCAAAAGAACATCAAAATATAAAAAAGCGGGAGAAATTCTTTGAGGAATTCCTGGAAAAATCTTAAGTAAAGCATTTTAAAGAATATCTAAAATAAACCATCGAGAGACTTCTTGAAGAATCCATCCACCATAATTTATCAATGGATTTATTTTAAAATTATAAGGGTGCCGGTACCAATGGTTGTAATGTACCAGTAGATTGGACTATGAAATAAAACGTACATTTTTCGATAAAAACAACATGGGCTATTTTTGGTGGATAGATTTTATCACTACTGGAGCACTAGCGCAACTACTGGAATACGTGTACCAATAGTGGCTCAAATGATTTTATGTTTAAAAATTAGATTTATCACTCTTTTTATATTTTTTCCATATAGTAGGGATTGAAATCTTTCTGTTGACGCCAAAAGATCTCTGTTAAGCCTTATCGTTATTTTGTTATGATTTTTTATAGCTAAGGTAGTCCACTAATGGCACCAGCACCCTAGTAGTTCTGTTGATAAGATCTCTGCCAAGAACCTGATGAAGTTGCGAATAAAATTGCAGATAAACTTTAAAAAACTCAAATAAAACATTAACCATTGGAACGAACCATTATTATTTTATTTTATTCCCCTCTGACTACGCCCATGCGATGATGGGACTCGATGGATTTCGCAGGGTCTTATGGCTGAGATTTTTACTTTCAATCGAAGCTGAACGTTCACAATGGTACCACGTGTTCGATGGGTTCTCTCAGTCAGAGGTCACCGCTGATGATGAAGTCCAAGAAGGGTTTGAATTCGTGCGAAAGTTGAATCTTGTGCCTGCATGCCTAACGTCGTTGGCGACCTACATTCTACAACGTGGAGCCCCTTCGAAACGCACGACTAAATTTGTGCCGTATCATCGCACGGAATCAGACATTGAAATCACAACGTCAGATCTAACAGCATTATGCATCTAGCTTCTGAGTTCGTCGCGCAACGTATTTTAAAATGTCAATGTTTCGGAGTGATTTTGAGAAACTGTTTTCACACTGCAAAAGTGTCAAGCCAAATGATTAGGGTTGATGTTGCATTTTTCATTGACCTGCCAACTGCTTAAGGTGTGTGAGGATGACACCGAGCTACAAAAAAGGTACTGGAGACATATCACGTTTCATCGTCGCCTTAATGAGCCGTCAAAGGTGCACCTGTTCTACCATTATTGACGCACCGCTAGATGCGTCCTTATTTCGGTTTCTGAGATTTGCCTCAACCGGAAGAAAACGACATCGGCGCGTAGCCATTGGCGCTAATTAGGCTAATTGATCAAAGGCCCATTATGGATGGACGAGCCGGCGATCGACAAGCAATCCGCCAATGGCAATAAAACTGTACAAATTTTGCGTAGCGCAGTAATTATTTCGATAATCTTTTATTGCCGGGTGGATGGCGGTTTCATTAACATGGATCCTAAAGTTAAGGTCAATTAGATATCGATTCAGTGGACAACAAATGATTTCATCAGCTTGAAAAGGCTCAATTTCAAATAAGCTCCACTGAACTCGACTTGTTTGTGACACGGAAATCCAAAATCGTTGGACACATTTAGAAGATTAATCTTTGAACTGAATGGATCTTTTTGTACCAATTTTTTATGCGTCTTCACAAAAATGTGAATTTTGAGATGAGTCAATAAGTTTGTAGAAAACTTTAGTTTTATTACTAGAAATAAACAAGTACGAGAATTTATACACCTTTTCAAGTTCTGCTTCAGTATCGAGTAGTGTGTGGTCAATGATTCTGTTGCATGCTCCTGTGGGGTGAGCGACGGAATCAAGACTAATCATGTTCGGTTCACGTTGTTCGAGTGCGAAAAGATATTCGTGTCCAGTCGAGGATGGATTACTAACTGATGAGCTCGTTTTATACTTATGATAACATATTTTTATCCTTGCAACGTTACATTCATTTAATTTGAAAACAAATTGTGGATGGTTTGTCACAATAAATGTCGGCATACACCCTTATTATTGTTTCATTCCATTTTAATATACACATAACATAACTAAAATACTAAAATTTGAATCCTATACCAAAGTCTACCAATATATTTTCACCGCGATACAAAATTTTAAAACTAGTTTCAGTAAGAGTAATATTTTTTCTGCGTATTGATGGATCACATTACTGACCAAAGGTGACTTCCTACCAGATCTTTTTCCTCCCCCACTAATCAACACCCTTCCTGTGATGATTGTGGAGATGCAGAGGCATTTTCGGTCTCTAGAAACAACAATCATTACACATTAATATTCCTTCCTTTCCCAACTGACTGCCAACACTGTGATCTTCTAGAATAAGCGAAAAGTCCCATCCCTTATTAATTTGGATCAAAGTGCAAATCTTACCATTGCCGATCAATTACGGAGTAGCAACCATTGTCATGTGCAGTCAGTTTATGCGATGCCATGCTAATCTTGCCAGAATGCTGTCCAAGATTAAAAAAACCTACTCATAATTCTGTTATAACCAGAACCAGGATTTTTGAAAATAACGCGTTGAAATCTACATCCGACGGTTTCGGTATTATATTTTACCTTTTCCAAGGACTCTAAAATTTAAAAAAATAATACGTTTTGCATGTTGCTTGTATCCCTACGTACAGAAGTTTGTTTATATTTGAACAAAATTTGTATTGTACGACACACGATAGTCCTCATGCTAAGATGGCGCTCTCTTCGGCTATTGATATTGAAAACGATAATTGACATACATTTGCCATTTTAGGTGAGAATTTTCAACTTACTGCATATATGCCGATAATTTTGTGGCACACCGTATCGTGGACGGTGTGCTTTAAGTATAGCAACTTATGCTTTCAACTATTATTTCTATGTTATCGTCTACGTTTTAACTTTCTTGACAGTCTGCGTGATTATGTGTTTAGTTATGCGAGTGAACGATGGGATTGCTTCTGTAAGAAGGGATACACAACAAGCAACATTCATTCAAAACGTATTATTTGTTTAAATTTTGGATTCCTTGAAAAAGGTAAAATATATTACCGAAACCGTCGGATGTAGATGCGAAATTGTTTGTGCTGCAGCATGCTACTTATAACATAACATCACCGATAACATCATAACTCCGGATCAAACTACAGTAGTTAAGGTTCTATCTACTACGCATTGAATTCGATGAAAATCCTGCCTAGAAGTCTGTGAAAACCTATTGAAAATTCTGTGAGAATCCTGACCATGTTATCCGTGAAAGTCGTGTCCACTATTCTTTGTGAATCCTATTCTATATTTTTTTTCTATTTTTATACTTCTCCAAAAAAACTACATATATCATTCCTTGAGGCTAATGAGTTAAATTTCAAGGAATTTGTTAGTAGCATCTGATTCTGTGAAATTATGTTTTGAAATTAAGCCTTTTGGCTTTGTTCAGGCATCATTTATTGAACAACCCCCCCCCCCTTTTCCGCCATTTTGGACATCTAAGCTCAATAATAGCACTATATCAGCACGTAGGGCAAATTAAAGCGCTGTTCGGTTACTTGGACAAAGTAAAAAAATGTTATTGTTATCCTAAAAAGGTTAATATTATAAACTTTGTTTTTTACAATGAACTTTAAATCGATTTTTTCAAATTTATTTTATGTACTTACTTATTTATTTATCCTGATAAAGCCTCGCCAACAATATTTCGCCAATTCCCTCGGTTCATGGCCGCTTCTCTCCATCCTCGACTGTGACCCACGCTCTCCACTGGTGTACCTGGTCAATCCACCTAGCTCGCTGCGCCCCACGCCTTCTTGTTCCGACCGGATTCGTAGCGAACACCATCTTTACAGGGTTGTTGTCCGGCATTCTTGCAACATGCCCTGCCCAGCGTATTGTAACTGACTTTTTACACGGCCCGCTAGCTCGCATGAAACTCAAGGAATACTTAGGGTCGGCTCAATTCCTTGCCGTTGAAGAGACGCGGGTAAGAGGGAAAACCACAGTGTTCTACAGTGATGGCACGTTTATTGTTCAGTTGCCCTACAGTCCCTAACGCCCTAACTACAACCTACCAAGAACAGTTTACTCACGGTGTGTGTGTGTGTGGATGTGTGGTTCCGTTGGGGCCCGTACGCTGCGCTCCGGTTGAAGTTCTGCTGGGTAGCACGGCCTCCTGCCCGTCTACTTAGGAACTCGGGATGGTCTTAATCTGCCTATTCGGAATGCTTGGTCGGTCCTCCCGGAAACTCGGATCGAGCTCGTAGTGCCTTTCACCGCCTCCTCCCTTGACTCTTGATGTGGAGTATCGAACGGCTATCCGGACGAGCAATGTCCAACCTTGGATGGGCAAACCGGTGCAGTTATCAACCACCGGGAATATCGGTCACCACCGGTAATATTCCTATCGGAAACGTGGATAGGCTTCTTGGACTTGTCACTAGAAACTTGTTAATTTAGACACTTCTAAATTGCTTCGTGTTCTCCAACTTAGTGAACAAGTGGTTTTCATTCGCTGGCTCTGGGACCTTCGACCGCCCATTCGAAGGCGTTCCTTTTAAGACAGTATGAGTGTAATCCACCCGGAACCTCCCAAACGAAGAAGTTTTGCTACCAACGAAATTCAGTCCCGTTGACACTATTGGTTGGTGCTGGAATTTTGAGTAGTGTCGCCTGCTGTATACAATGCCTATGTGTGTATTTAATTTGCACGTTATACCATCAGCCTATCTAGCTGTTTTTTTTTATCAAACTGTTGCTGTTATGTAGATTTTAGCTCGTTCTTTTTTATTTTGTTTTAAAGATAGTTTGCATGATTTTTTAATTTTTATACTATAATATTTCCCTACTAGCTAAGCTGTTTACGTGTGGTTTGTCCTCTTACAATATATGCGAATAATTTAGTACATAAGATCCTTGATATCACACAAGTAGTGAGCGGAGTAAAACGACTGGTCACAGTATCCTTCCAGCTTTAGCTACCTTCACGATACTGGGTTCGCCTTAGAGTTGAGCGAGCTCGTGGTTCATCCTTCGCCGCCACATGCCGTTCTCCTGCACGCCGCCGAAGATCGTCCTTAGCACTCGGCGTTCGAAAACCCCAAGAGCTTGCAAGTCCTTCTCGAGCATAGTCCACGCCTCATGCCCATAGAGGACTACCGGTCTTATGAGCGTTTTGTACATCGTGCATTTGGTGCGGGGGTGAATTTTTCTTGACCGCAGTTTCTTCTGGAGCCCATAGTAGGCACGACTTCCGCTGATGATGCGCCTTCGTATTTCCCGACTAACGTTGTTGTCAGCCGTCAACAAGGATGCGAAGTAGACGAACTCATCCACCACCTCGAAGGTATCTCCGTCCATCGTGACACTGCTTCCTAGGCGGGCCTGTCGCGCTCAGTTCCGCCAACAAGCATGTACTTTGTTTTCGATGCATTCACCATTAGCCCGACTCTTGTTGCTTCACGTTTCAGGCGGGTGAACAAATCTGTCACCGTTTCAAATTTTCTCCCAATAATATCCATGTCGTCCGCGAAGCAAACAAATTGTCCGGATCTCGTGAAAATCGTGCCTCGACTGTTAAGTCCGGCTCTCCGCATGACACCTTCAAGCGCAATATTGAACAACAGGCACGAAAGTCCGTCGCCCTGTCGTAGTTCCCGCCGAGACTCGAACGAACTGGAGTGTTCGCCCGAGATCTTCACGCAGTTTTGCACACCGTCCATCGTTGCTCTGATCAATCTTGTGAGCTTCCCGGGAAAGCTGTTCTCGTCCATGATTTTCCATAGTTCTATGCGGTCGATACTATCGTATGCCGCCTTGAAATCGATGAACAAATGGTGCGTAGGGACTTGGTACTCACGGCTTAGGTTGATAAAGGGAGAGAGCTAAAATGTTTAAATTTAGCTTGACATAATTTGGGCCCAGACAACCATACAGTAAAAGCGCAAATATTCAGCAAGACCAAGCTGAGGATCGTGGGTTCGAATCTCACCGATCGAGGATTTTTTCATCCTGCCACACGATATACACATCATCGCTCTGGCTGAGGATATATCATGCTACCAGCAAAAGGACACAAGGAATGTGAGGTACCGTCGTTAGGGATGACAATGGGTCAAAAAGGGATGTTTACGAATTATTTATTGAATAACTATCGCAATTTAACTCCAATTAACTTCAAATTTGGTGTGTATGTACTTTGATGGTACATTAACAACTGTTCAAAACATCAAAGAAAAATATTTATTCACTACGGCACTACAAGTGAATGAAAAATGACCCAATCTCACCCCATAGAGGGGGTGACATTGGGTCACTGTAATTGAAATAACTTGCTTTTGATAATATGGTTGCAAAACCATTCACAGCTGAAGAATATTGCTGAAATACGATGCAAACAAGATGAAAAGATATCTAAGATGTTTCACAAGTATGATAAACCCACTTAAAAGAACGATTATACCAAAAAATTGAAGAGCTATGAGAAAAAACATGCAAACACAACATTCATCGTTAAGTTTCTAAGCCATTTTATACGATACTAGTTTGGTGATGACTTTTTCAAATCACTTCGTCAACATGCAATATGTTTTAGAAATACATTTGAAAAATATAAATTCATGATAGCGGATTGTAGCCCATCAAGTATCAAGTAAGTAAATTCATGAAAAGTTTCTCAAATATAAGCATTTTTTAACGTATTTTCATCAAATTTTCAAACCACAACAACAAAAAAGCCCCACGTGGCCCCACTTTTCTTTCTTCGCGACAATGAAACTTATGTTCTTGACTAGTCGTATACAAAAAATTAGCTGCCGCCATCTGCCGCTTCATGAGTTATCCTGGATTTTGTAAAACATTATTTTTAGACTGTTTTTACCAAAAAAATTAATTAAATCTGAAAATTTTGCTAGTGAATGATGTAAATTTACTTTGTTATAGTTAAGCTTCTAAAACTTGATGACAAAAAATATTTTAATAATTTTTTTTATGAAAAAATGGTCAAAATCGATTTTTTGACTGTTTTTACTAAATTGTCATATATCGTAATCCACGTCAGTGATAGAGTGTAAGTGTCTTCCGAAGAAATGTCAAAAATGCCTCAATGTACAACTTTGCAGAAGAAAGTTTTTTGCTAGGACGCTCCTATCAAAAAATAAAACTGATCTAGATCAGTTTTTACTTATCTAGATCAAATCTGAATGTGTCAAAATATAGTACAAGTTATTCCAAAACACTTTGTCGAAGACACCAAACCACTAGGGCGCATAACTAGAGTACTAGAGGTTTTGGCCGTCGAAAACAGCGATCTGCCCCAGTGTGCGCCGGGGACTAGACCGATAGATCGGACATAGCGTAGTATCGGTAAAAAGTCGTCGAGGTGACTGCAAACCGGAAGTAATCCTCCAACCCGAATTGCAGAACCGACCCCGACACTTGGCCTACCAACATAGCGTCAGAGTAGGCTATGTCCTTCGCTGGGATCTCGCTGAGTAGATCGCGTTGCTGCACCGGCAAATGGTCGTCGGGGCGCCAGTGAAGCGGATGTTTCCCTCCACCGGAACCGCAGGGCTAACCTCGGCATCTGTCCGGATAGCATCGGTTCGGAAGATCTTCCGCCGTCGGGGGAATCATTGTCGGAGTAGGATAGATCCACCGTCGGGGACTATTGTGAGTAGTCCGTAGCGAGTCGCTGGCGTGATACAGAGTCGTTTTCCCCATTTTTTCTTTGTACCAAATGTAATATGCCGTTGAGGAATAGACCGTTGAGTAAGAACTACAGAGCCTGAACACCATTAGCATCCCAGATAGCCAGGGTAGTTAAAAGTTTCTAGCTTTGCTAGAAATGCGAAAGTTCTATAAAAAAAACATAATATAATATTCCGATCAATGTTACACCGGATTACGATATATTTTATCGTAATCCGGTGTAACATTGATCGGAATGACTCATCTCGTAAAAAGTTTGTATAAACATTTTCATGAATAGTGCATCTCTTTCTTATACCGTTTTGAATCATATTCACATTCCGGACACTTTAATTTGTATGGGAAACATTTCACTCGAAATATTTAAATTTTTGCTGTTCAAAAGTTCTCACTTTCGAGGCTTATTTTAATAAGCTTTTTCCATAGAAATCTATGCAAACTTATAATGTCCAACTGACGTCTCTTTAGAGACTTGACGACTTTAACTGTTGGTTTGACTTTTCTATTAACAATTTTCATGAGCTGTTCGGAATTCGAATCAAAGTGTCCGGAAAATGAGGCAAAAGTGAGGAAGCGTCCGGAATAAGAATCATGAGATGGCATCACATTTCAATTTATTTAAAATTGTTCATGTTGCGGAAGCGTATTCTTTACCCACCATTCGAAAGTTAAGGGTTTCCGATGCTCGATAACGCTGAGAAATCATACAGAATTATTTATTTTGTATACTCTATGTTGATTTATATTTCACTCAGGAATTAAGTGTCCGTAATATGAATCAAAACGGTATTCACTAGCTTATGAAAACTGTGGTTTTGTGAAAATTGCGTTTGTTTCATGCGTAAATTTGTCAACTTTTTGAATCAATAATTCCTATCATTATGACCGACACTACCGAGAATTCATGTTTCACATGTGTTCTGCAAACGATATGATTAAGGAAAATGCAGTTGTTATTAAATATGGCATCGCTAAAAAGGATTCTGTTGTCTAATCTTTTATAAGTTTTTTTTTTTTCAATTAGGCAATATTATCTAATTACTATTAAAATGCAGATTTTCCTCAGGAAATTGTCTACCTTTAGGCGTATTCCGCTGGTCTTTTGTATTCGGCTTCAGGCCATGACTTAAGTAAGAAACGACATTTTCGATATTATTGATCATTATTTAGGTTTTTACGCTAGCCATAAAAGAACTGGAGGTGATTCGATTTTGACGTTTCTTGCCCACAGATTTTATAGTTGAATCAAAGTAGGCAGTTATTCTAGTTTGTTGATTGAAATGTCATAAGTTTTCACAACGTTTAGAATGCGCTCAGGGTTCGTATTTCGAATCTTTGAATTGTTTCATACCGTTTTGTCTCAAATTCCGAACAGACTCATATTCCGAACACTCGGTTTTTGTATGGCGACTTGGTTGAAATGTTTCGCTGAAATATGTCACCAAATAACAAAGAAATGGCAGTCAATTGCAATTCAATTTGAACGTCGCCAATATAATTTATACCGCAGGAGTAGTGATGATTCTCTAGTTTGAGACCAATAGAACAAGCTCAGATTACCTTTTTTGCCAAATTATGCATTTGAATACGATTTATTCGTGCCGTTCGGAATTTGAATCAGGGTGTTCGGAATATGAGACAGAATGAACACAGTGTTCGGCATTTGAGTCAAAATGTTGTTCCATACTTTTACGTAAAAACAATACTAAAACTAATAAAATCAACATAATTATTGGTACACCCAACAGCTAACAGGAAGACTTTGCGACGACATTAAAATTTACACAAATATCAGCTAATTTATGCCAATCAGATGCATTTGAAGTCCCTGTTGGCCTTAAGTGTTCGGAATATGAGTCAAAACGGTATTCATTAGTTTATTTAATTTCTTTTAAATTGTTTTAGGGCTTCCAAGAGGATTATAGAGGATGCATCGTTATTGGTAAAATGGTATAGAAGCGGCCTTCATTGAATTTATATTTTGTAATTGGCGGAAGGGGCCTTCCTTAGCCGAGTGGTTAGAGTCCGCGGCTACAAAGCAAAGCCATGCTGAAGGTGTCTGGTTTCAATTCCCGGTCGGTCCAGGATCTTTTCGTAATGAAAATTTCCTTGACTTCCCTGGGCATAGAGTATCATCGTACCTGCCACACGATATACGAATGCGAAAATGGCAACTTTGGTAAAGAAAGCTCTCAGTTAATAACTGTGGAAGTGCTCATAAGAACACTAAGCTGAGAAGCAGGCTTTGTCCCAGTGAGGACGTTGATGCCAAAAAGAAGAAGAATTGTCGGAAGAAAACACAATGCTCGCTCGACGGTCAAGACAAAGCTATTTTGTCGTGCGCATATGAAACCTTCCCTGCATCTTTAATCATCTTACTCTGTACGATAACACATTTTAGTCCATACTTGTTTGAACCAACGAAAGTTCCGTTGCGATTATCTCATATCTAAATTCCATCTTAAAGTCTTGAAAAAACCACCAAACTAGAAATTTAGGTTAACAAATCTCCAAAAATAAAATTTAAAATAAAAAAAAAAGTAGTATTGAGAACATTAAATTAAATTTCATCACACATAATTTATTGAGAATGGTCATGTTTTTTACAATATGTCGTAATATGCCGCAACATGTAATGTAGTTGAGTGGGCTAGACTTTCCTATCGCACAAAACGCATTAAAAAAATAGTTCATCCAAACACTCTCTATTTGTTAACTCTCTACTACTTCCCGAACCAGTGAAATATCGCACGTATTTTAAGTTGTTTTATCCTTGAAGAAATCGGTTTGTTGCTTCTGCAACATTAATTTGAGCCAAAGCCACACATTTTTTGAAATTCTAACGTTGCACATAAACCATACGTAGTAATACGATTAGATTAAAATATGCAATTTAAAAAAATGTCCATTTCCAAAAACACAAAATTGTAAGCTTCACTTTTATATGCCAATAAAACATTTTTTTTTTTCACTACTAAGCCGTAAAAATTATAATGTGTGCGAGAAATGTCAAACGGGGGTGATTCAAAAATGTATGGCAAGCAAGCGTAAAAACATGAATTTGCATGGGTGAGTTAAAAACATGTACCTATAATGGAAATTGATATGAATGCAAAGTTTGTTATCATAGATAAATCATACTGTTTTTGAAATATCATTTACCATCATAATATTACTTAACCTACTCGAACTAATGTTATAAACTTCACCTACTTTAATTAATGTTATGTCTTTTCTCTTCTTATATTTCAGGTAAGACTTGTTCCATGAAGATATACATATGTCAAAAAAAAACGTGAGGTTTGCTTTTCTCTGTATGTTTATGGAATTTACTAAATCATTCTTTGTTCATATTATTTTACTTGAGTCTATCCTATTATCTCGAATGCCATTACCCCGAATGTCATTACCCCGAGTATCATCACCTCGGATTCCATATCCCCGAAAGATCCATGACCCCGAATCAATCTTTGCATTGTGTTGCTTTGATCAATAAATCAAGGAGAATGGAAATGCACACTCCTCTTTTCCCAATCCAATATTGCTTTGATTTGCTCCTAACATTTCGTGAAGATACTACATCAATGATCTAGAGTAATATTACCTCCTTCCGTTGGGCGAATATGGGTAGTAATCGTAGCAACCGTACGATTATCGGTTTATTGCGTGGTTGGAAAGCTTGAAAGCTGGTGGAGTATTTTTTACACGAAATTTGATTTTATTTGGTTTTATTGAATTTCTTTGTTCATTTTTTTATATAGAGAACACCTAAAGGATGGTACTGGTATAAACGTCTCTATCATAATAGTCCCTTCAAATTTGATCGAAGCTTGTCCGATGAGAACCTAAAACCTCCAAAAAACACAACCGAACTCAGTGACAATCTCCATAACCAGCAGTTTCACTCAGAGTTTTTTTTTACTAAGAATTATAAATTTAATCTTCTTGCAAAAGTAGTACCTCAAGTCGTTCATTCGCTTATACTGACAACATTGGAAATCGAGCATTGAACTTTTCTCATTCTACCCTTAACTGAATGCGACTAGGCTCTGCAGTATAAAGCTCTTTCTGATGATTGACAACATCTATTTTACTATCAGTTTTTATGCGTCGTTCCCGGGAATAGTTCACTTAGTTATTACATGCGACATTTTCATCTGAAACTACCCACTTATGGCACGTTACGAATCTGAAGCCAAAACTCCTCCACATCACAGAAATCTTACGTGGCTATGTTCGGCTCGTCAGGTTTTTTTTAACCTTCCAGTCATCGCGCGGTTTGCCACCGTCAGAACCACCACGCTGCTGTTGTGAACGAAAAGCGAGGTTTTTTCAACAGTGTTGTACAAAATACAACAGCGCGGCGACTGAAGTGTTAATTGAATTTGGTATCTACCAAGAATCAGCTCCGGAATCTGCCATTCATATTCCAAGAAAAAAGCTCATTTTCTTATGAGACAACCATCGATAATTAGGCATTTCCCAGGGAACTCTTTGAAAACCTTGTCGGATTTGTCGCGGAAATCTAGCAATGTTCATTACTACAGATATCATTTGAGAATCAAATCAAAATTCTGCTGAAAGATTTGATAAGATTCCGCCAATGGTTTAAGTGGGAAAAGTAAACTATATTTGACCGGAAGTTAGAATTTTTTTTTCCAAATTCTGCAGGAAAAAACAAAAAAATTGCCAGGAATTTTGCCTAGATACGTCCAAGAAAGATCTTGGCATAATTTTCAAGCTTGCATTGGAATAATATTCAGGCAACGCCAGTAAGGAAAGAACACCTGGCTAGTAATATTTTATTGACATAATAAAGTTGAAGGAAATATAGATTTCTCGCAGATTAAAAATATAACAGAATAAGTTATAATTTTAAAATATGTGAAGTAATGAAAATCTTCAATTCGGGAATAATAACTCTAGAGAAGCAAGTGAGGTTAAAGACTCTTCACTCTTGTCCATCGATCAAAAAGTGCGACACTTATTTACAATTGCTTCGCGGACCCCCTGGAAAGTCGTTGACAAACGGTTGGGGAACTCTGTCCTAAGGGAACGAAATTCCTAATGCTTTAGTGTCATTTATTATTTTATTTATTTGGTTCTACATCAATAAACTTGATAAAATCTCGCCAACAATATATCGCCAATTAACTCGGTGCCAGGCCGCCTCCCTCCATCCTTGATGTTGACCCACGCTCCCAAGGTCCTTGTGCGACTGGTCAATCCACCTAACTCGCTGCGCCCCACGCCTTCTTGTTCCGACTGGATTCGAAGCGAACGCCAACTTTAAAGGGCTGTTGTCCGGCATTCTTGCAACGTGCCCTGCCCAGCGTATCCTTCCAGCTTTGGCCACCTAGTAAATACTGGGTTTGCCATAGAGTTGGGCGAGCTCGTGGTTTGTATTTCGTCGCCTCATACCGTCTTAGTGTCATGTATCATTACCGTAAAACGAGGTAGCTTTGATAGTTTTTGAAGAAAATCAGATTATTTCTGTATTCTGCCGTAAATATTTTTATTTTATATATTCAGTACGGTAGTCATTGATTGCAGTTGATATATTATATCACGATTATTTTTGAATGGACGTACAATTTTCCATATAATCAAAAATCGATTTTCAGTTTTGGAATAACTTTCTTAACAAGTATGTGAACACATTAAAAAGCACAACCAAACTACTGTTTGTTATCATCGCAGTTAGAACTAGGTTAATGTATTGGCAATAGAGAAGATTGATTAGATTTTTCGCATCCTTTTCTTTTTTGGCTTTACGTCCTCACTGGAACAAAGCCCGCTTCTCAGCTTAGTGTTCTTATGAGCACTTCTACAGTTATTAACTGAAAGCTTTCTTTGCCAAAGTTGCCATTTTGGCATTCGTATATGAAAGCATAAGGAAACTTCCATTACGAAAAGATCCTGAACCGACCGGGAATTGAACACCTTCAGCATGACTTTGCTTTGTAGACGCGGACTCTAACCTCTCGGCTAGGCCTTCCTTATTTTGTATTGTAATTTGTAGAAAAATATCACCTACAAAATGTTCGTAGTAGAAAAAATATGGCAAATACCAATATAAGTCTATGACTATTTGTATAACATTATATTAATGAGCAGGTATCTATTGATTCTTGTCCATATCGATTTATTTATAAATCGATATGGAATATAATTTGGTATATTTCCAATAAAATTAACTGAATAACATTAAATTATTATGCCATTGTATACCTTCAACGTTATACGGAATTTTCTGCCTTTAATTACACAAATGGTCCCAATTTGAAAAAATGCTCTTTGCTAAGAGATTCAAGAGCGAAATCATCCTCTAATATAGCTAAGCTATCAAGGATAATATTCGTGTATAATATCTCAACTGTACTCGAATCTAACGAAAATATCTCTGACTGAGTGTCATACTAATAGTCATTACGTTTGTATTCCTAATGTTTAACTGAAACAGCGAAATTTTGTTATGTAGTTTTTTTGGATGTGGGTGCCTGTCAAAATTACCCACATATCACATTATCAAAGATACCTCGTTTTACGGTTCTATTAATTGGTAGATACAAAGCACTAAAACATGTTCATTTCCAAATGAGTTTTTTTTATCAATCCAACCACCATTAGGTACAATTCTTCATTGATTGAAGCAATCAATGATGAACGATACCTCGTAAGTCCAAACATCAATCAGTTTGCCCTTCGACCTGGCTGCACAATGCGCATTCACATAACCATCAGTTCAAAATCAACGCCAATCAGCGTTTAACATTGTAGCAACAACGAGCGCGCTAATTTTCGGACAGAAACTCTTCATTTTCACTTTTTTAGTCCATACATTGATCGACTGAACATCAATACGTCAGCGATTCTTCAATCGGCCGAGCTTTCAACAGCACGGTATTCTTCCTATGTTGCATGTCGGCGGTGGTGGCGTTGAAAAGTGTTCAATACATATCCTTCTGTTTTTTGCGTGCCAGCAGCAACCATTTGGACGAGGGTGGCGGTGACGCAGATCGAATGATCATCACGCAATAGAAGACTTGTTGTTCATCTTCATCGGATCACGAATTACCAACTGCGGGATACCTCTCGAGGATACCCATTCTCAATTCGTCTCATGTAACGAGACTTGCAGCTGAGCCACATAATGATGATCACAGACGCGCGCGGCGTACATGTATCTCATTATCCACGGATCAGGTCATCATAGTTAGCGATCATCACCACCACTCTTCTTGGGCAAACGTATTGTGTAAGGCTTGTCTTCGACGAGGACTCCTCCACTTGAACGTCTCAACGGTGGATCGCAACATTCAACGCGCAAACGTGACTGAAGGATTTCGGTTCATCTTTTGAGAGAAAAAAAGTGGTTTGATTAAATCTATAGGTAAATTGCTAATCTTGTGACCTCCACATTCGACGAGCACGTGCGCACTAATCATCTCAAGAGCGTGGTGCTGGGCGTAGAAGTAGATGTCGGAGAGCTCACAGGTGGAGCCGCTTAATAAGGACTTAATCAAAGCGTGATTGATTGTTTTCCCGTGAAAGCTGACAGTCCAAGAGTAGGTATAGCGCCGCAATGGCCAATCTAAATTTTGACTGTTTTCGATCATTTCGCCATGGTCATAGTAGGTAGATAATCACACGAGCAGCTTGTTACAGACCCAAACTGATTTCGCATTTGCACGCATGCTTGTTTGGCGGCACGTAATACTGCTGCTCACCGGAGAGGTTACCGTGGAGTGGAAATAATTGAGGATGTTAATACGCGAGATTTAATCGTGTCTCAATTAGCAACATGTGCCAAATCTAAGCTCCCTATCAAAATCGATCACGATGATGTGTGCAATACAGAAGCGGGTTTTTGGTTTTAGCTGCGCTCATGTAATTACTGAAGTTGGCTTTGTTGGTTTTGGGTTTTTATATATGTTTTTTAATAAGTAAACTTTGATGAGAGATGTGTTTTGAAAGAGTTTTTTGTCTACACTCTACGGCCAGGTGAAGCCAATTGGGCTTGTTCACTATATGAATTTGTAAATATCATACTGTTTCAACAAATTGCTATCGCTGTCCAATTACTTAGGCCGATGGGATTCAATTCGAATTCAAACAACTGTGGTAGGGCTATCTGTGGTAATATGCATACCCAGGGCAAAACGACTTTTTGTGCTTACTATGAGTATTTTGGAAAAATGGAGACATTTTCCGTGAAATTTTTCTTGTTAAATCGTATGATAAGGATCCCTGATGAGAAATTGATCCCAATAACTTTGCAAATTGCCTAAAAGAGCCCCTTGTGTTATTTTTCCTTAAGGGTACATATTACCCTAGATTAGCTTATAGTAAGCACTGTCAACGGATGTTGAAACGTGTCGGAATATCAACATTTTAGTATGACTTCCATTGTTACTGGGGAAAGAGATCACCCATGCATCTTCATGGATGTCATGGGAAGGAGTTTTGTTAGTGGGGAGGAATCAAGAGCTGCATGATCAGGATTCACCTTTAGGAAATGTGATTCATACAAGCTCGATTCAAAAAATAACTTATCAGTTCTCTGAAGGCAACGTGAACTTACAGTAAGTGGACACTTATAGTGTCGAACCATTCAAACTTTTTTTTTCTTGCTGACAAAACTCAGGCGAAAGAAAACTATGTGTTTTTACTTTTTTAATGTTATGTGAAACATGTACAAGAGTTTCAGCCGACACTTATGATGACACTTATTTTGTTAAATAAAAACAGAAGTAACGTTTCTAGCGTTGTCATGATAAAAATGTGTTTCATAATATAGTGTACGTTTGAATTAAAAACATGAAACGAGCTAACCAAATTCATCATCAATCCTTGTCTGAGCAGCCGTAAGCTACTTTAAAATTGTTAATCAGCATGCTCAACGCACAAAAATGAATAACCTGGGCCATTCAGAAACACTTATAGAAGCATATCAATATTTTTCTTTCAATATCCGATATTTTGAGAAGTTTTCCCCGTTATAAATTTCAAGTAAAGAGCTAGATTTTATTTTTAATACTTTCTAATGAAATCAGTAGATTTTTTTATAAGGTTCTAATGTTCGGCAACAATGTGCGTTGTATTGAAGTGTTTATTACTGCAAAGTTTTAAGCAATTTGGACGAAAAATTCCTTCCCATGCCAAAATGAATCTTACAAGTTCCCAAGTTCTTCACCGTATCTGTTAAGACTGTCTTAAGTGGTTCGTTTCATGTACCCTTTTTGAAATATTAACCAAATTTAGTCTCCCAACCGAAGAACAGTGAGATTTTTTTGTGATTTGAGGGTCTAGGTTAATCCGTAATATTTTAATAACCCATTTCCATCAATGTGATCAATGTGACGCGTTGAAAAAACTCTGTAATAAGAGTCACAACGATAATCCTACGAATTTAGATATGTGTTTAATTTATTTTTTTGTTACATAAAATTGCATTTCAATCATACGGTGAAAGTTCAGTAACACCTTTGAATGTTCAATAAAAAATCATGATGTTATTTTCTATGAACCTGTTCGTTTTACTTATGTAAAAATGATTGGTTTCACAGGAAAAACTGTACCATTCTTACATTAATGAATGTTTGCCCTTTACTGACCTGGCATATACCAGATTTTCTGGTATGTTTGAAACATACTTTTGGGAACTTGTAATCAGAAGACACAGTGTGTTTGTTTGAGAAATTGAGACATGAATTTGCGAAAAAAAATACGCGTTCTAGTGAGACTCGAACTCACGACTCCGTGTACTCTAGACCGGCGCTTTAAACAACTAAGCTACAGAACACCTTACGATCCTGCGGATTAGAATGTACCATTCTTGTTTACCAATCATTTACGGTGATTTTCAATTTCATAGGATACAGTGATATTTTACAAGAGTGACAGCAATTCAACTTGTAAGATTTTCAGTACAATAAGTTTATCCTAAAATTAGCGTGACTTTTCTCACTTTCGCCGCTTGCCGGCAAAATCTAAAACTAATTTTCATTTATGTATAGGGTAATTTGCCCATTATTGCGGTATTCCCTATTATTGCGGTATTAGAATTAAACACTCATTATTAATCGAAAACTCTATTTTCTATGGATATTATTGATGATGATGAAAGCTTATAGTGTTTCCAAGCTGTGCCAGATATATGCTTTGAAAATTAAACGATTTTGATCGATGGAAGAACAGTTTTGAATGATGCATCAATAAAAGCTTATATTTTTAACCAGTCCCTATATTTACGGACGGGTTTTCATAAGCGTGAATTTTTAAGTTAAGAACCAAAACAATTATATGAAGTGGGTATATCAGTTCAGTATGGATGTAGTTACATGATAGATATTGAATTTTGAATAAAAGTTCTATATTTTTGAAAAATAGCATATACCGCAATAATAGGACAATAAAAATAGCTGTTTGCCTATTATTGCGGTATCTGTAAATCACATTCAAACATCCGATATTTCTATAGTCATTTTAAATGTAATTGCTGGAAACATTAATTATATTATTAGGGTACTATTTTGTAACATAATTTTGTGTCATTCATACATTTATTTGGTCAAACAAAAGATATCTGTTTATCTTTACCCTGTAGTTGCTCTTTTTTTACAAATATATTGCAAATAAACACAATGTTTTACCGAAAAATCACGTAAACTGGTTGAAAATCGTAAAACATGGCAAAAATGCGTTGAAAAACTAAAATACAAGATGATTGCAAGGAAGCATTTTTTTGAAATTTATTTTGGATTGATGAAAACTAGTGAAAAATATTTTTAAAAGCACCAAAATTGTGGTTATATTTGAGTCAAAAAATCATTTCTTATATTGCGACTAGTGGTCTTAGATGAAAGAACCTTATCTATTTGCGTTAACATTGTCCAGCTACGACGGAAGAGGAGAAGAAACTGGCAGAAAATCATTCGATTCTGTTGATTTGTTTTCAAATCGTGACATAAAGTAATTAATTAGTTTTCTTTATAGATACGTCCAAAGTCACACAAACTGACAGTACCGTGCAGTGTCATTAACATGGAGGGAGCATAATTTCAATGCTAAAACATTGTGTGACATTGAATGTATACTGAATGTAATAAAATCTATGATTTTTGGTATACCGCAATAATAGGACGGCACTACCGCAATAATAAGACGAAATACCGCAATAATAGGACAGAGGAAGAGCTTCAGATTTATGTTAAAAAAATGTATGTTTGATTCCAAAATTTGCTTTTTCACTTTACCTTACTCCAGATAAAGGATAGTTTTAACAGTTCAAAATGCAAAATACTACAATATTTAGGTTTTAGACACTGAAATACGATTTAAATTTCAACACCGTGCTTAAGTCCTCCATAATAGGACGGGTACCCTAGTAGACCATTTCAGAAAAATCGAAATGTCTGGGATTCAATTAAATTCTGATAATTTGTTTACTTTTTGAAGGAGAGCTGAAAAACGTTTTGAAAAGGGGGCTGACACAATCCGGTCATCTATACAAATGCAATAGTGGTTCAAATGCTATTCATGAAAAAGTCTTTCACTTCAAATATTATAGAAATTGATGTAGATTTGGAAAAGTTGTGGCTATTTGTTGATTGTAATATTTGGTCAAACTTTCATGGCATGGAACAAAATAAAATTTAAATCCTTTTTGTTTTTGTTTTTTCTCGTGAAAGCTCTTCTACTTCTTGGAGACCATTTTTGCCCATAGTGGGGCAGAAGTTCAATCAGTGATGCAAAACTTTGAACCATATATTTTATCGCGGAAATTCACTAATATTAGCATATAATCAAATTTCGAACGAATTCAAAACGAAATGTCTGGAGCAAAATAATAAAGAAATTTATGGAGAAATTATCTGAAATTATCTGAAGTGTTCATAAATATTCACTGAAGGAATCCCTTGAGAGATGGTAAAAAATTTTTCTAGTAATCCTCCACAAAATAATTTGAAATCTATCTTGCCAATTCGTAGAGATATATTTGGTACCCGCAAAAAAAAAAATGCAGAAAAAATACAGAATGCACATAATATTGAAACGGCAATTTTAAACATTGCAACGCTCCAAACAGTTTTGAACCAGTTCATAATTTGTTGTGGTAGTAATTCTAAAGTTTTTGAGGGTAGATTTATGGTGAATCCTTGTAGCAACCCATGAAGGTATTATTATAGGAATTCCTGACGAAACCGCTGGAAGAAATCTGGTAGGAAACCCTGGAAATGATCATATAGTAATGCTTGTAGATCTTCAAGATTGAATACCTTGAGAAATTATTGGAAAAATCTCGAAACGGTGCATAAAAGTTTGATAAACAAGTTTCCTCACATAAAACTCTACTTTTGTTATATTTATACATTTGTTTCGTCCTGTATACTCATACGAAGTAAATAAGAACAACTTCGTACCTGCTGTCAAAACAACTTTGTTATCGTAAATTTAGTCACATTTCTCGAAATTATATCTATATATTCGCATTGTAGTCTATTTTTAATCAATATGCATGTATGCTGTACTGAAAATTGAATGATTTCCTCTCAATAAACTTCTACCATTGTCTCTTGCTCTCCTAATGAATGATTACCCCTTCTGAAGGTAGTTGATGGGTACGACAGAGTGGTCATCTGTTCGTATTTTTGAATAAAGGGTTCAAATCGAGTCGTTCGTTTTTTCAATGCGGTGTCCAAAAAACTGAGGGAAGTCCTGGCTAATTTGGTTTTATTTCCTCGGAGTACAACATGTATGTCGCATCCATTTCAATTCTCATTCATATTTTATATCTGTCGATCCGATGTATTGCGATTTATGCAAAAGATTTGGAAAATCAGGTGGAATTTTCCAATATCCTCCCTTCAATGCCTCTTATATTTATATCTAGAGAATTTATGACCCCTGAACTATTTTAACAAGCTTCACCCTCTCTATCTGCAACTCAAACGAATCCACAAAAGAATTCAGCCCAAACTTCACAACGATGGCCATCGTTTACAGCATTCTCCACGCACCACGTGTCATCGTTGATTATAGACCGACCGCTCCACTAAGGCCGATATTATGCCACGGCACGGTGACCAGCTACCAGCTACTGCTATTGGCTCGTAAATCTTGGCTGACATTCTCTGTTGCAACCCCCGAAGCTTTCAAGGTTTCAGCAATTGAACCATCGCCGCCGCAGCGTTTGCCTCTCACGGATCTCCGAAATTAAGAAGAAGAAAAAACGTGTACCTCTCGACACCGAACATGCCATTATTTTCCACGCTAATTAGAGATGCTTGCTGAATGTGCGATGAGCTGGGAAAGATGAAGTCTCGCGCATTTGGTGGATGGGGTTAAATTATGGACCACCCTCGCCAACCCGCTCAGTAGTAGTTGACTGAAGTGTTTCGACGACGAGTAGCTCCAACAACTCCTCCTGATAGTTTTATTACACGGTGGCTAATGTATGTATTATCCGTGCCTCACAAACTGCATCACGTAGTTAGAAGATGTGAACGCGTGCGCAGCATCTTCTGCGTGAGTGACCTTGGGTACACGATAAACCACTTTTGAATTACCATTCAATAGGAATTAGATGCACGCCATGAAGCTTCATTGTTAACCCATTAAAGCCCAAGTGACATTTTTAGTTTTATCATTTACTACAATCTACTTTCTCATATAGGAGATATTGTTGAGTCTTATGAGGATGAAATGGCAAAATTTAGAATAAACTTTCTCAATCAATGATTGCCATTGGCTTGTGTAACAACTTTGCTGATTAGATATTAAAAAAGTTTCATGCTCACTAGCGCTGCCTGGTGGCAAAATATTCAATTTCTTGGCTCAAATAATGATAGCATTGGCTCAAATAATGATTGATCTACTCAACAACTTTGCTCAAGACGCCATCTTTCCAAGTATTCAGCATACTGAGATATTCGCAAAGCAAAAGTTTCATGCTCACTAGCTCAGCCTGGTGGCAAAATTTTGAATCAACTTGCTCGATTGAGCTAAGAGGTCAGGCTTCTGAGGTATTTACAAACCAAGACTTGCATAGCTTGAAGATTTATTATCAAAATATGCATGCTCACTAGAGCTGCCTAATGGCGAAATTCCGTATATAGTATTTTCCGTTAAAAACTCTTGTTTTTGAGCAGTTTTTCAAATAACCAAGTTAAAACTATTTTTTAAATTAATTTGTTGTACCCATTGTTTAAAAACTACTAAATTTGCTTCAAAAGCAATTTAAAAATATTTGAAATCGCTTAAGTATTAATGAATTTATGGTCAAACAAAGATGAAGTTTTTAGTGAAAAGAGAAAAAAATATAGAGAAAACTACTTTACTTTTGACTAACATTAGTTTTGATTTTAGACATATTTAATATTTTACAAACTTTTCATAAATTTATTTAAAAATTCACCTTCAATGTTTGGTTTTGAGAACTTTCGAAAAATAAGCCGTACCCTAATGACTACCTCATGTCAGCACTTGATCTTCTTAACAACTTTTCCGAAGATGGTTTTTCTATATTTAATCTAGATCTTGAGATATTTCACGTTGAACATAAAAAAAAAACAAGAACAAAGTAAAACGCGCGACTACCCGCGGTACGAAAATTCGCGCAACAGCTTAGAGCTTAGAGGTTAGACCTCTTTATTTTCAGGATGTTTGGACACTATAACTTTGTAAATAAAATAAATTGAATTCTGCTCCGTGATGCCGAAGGGCGCTTAAGCCTGCTAAACAAATGATTAGGTAAAAAGGAAGATATTTCCACTACAAGTAACAGTACATGTAGTGAAAATATTTTCTTTTTTACCTAATCATTTATTTAACAAGCTCAAGCGCCCTTTGGCATTACGGAGCCGAATTTAATTTATGTATAGAACGTTTGGCGTTCAGAACTTCTGTCCTATTTTAGGACGCTGGGTGAATATGGGTTAATTCACACCAAGACCCTAGTAAAATTATTTGTTCAGAAACAGCATCCTCCCATGTAAGAGTGATAGCTCTTAAGCGTTCAATTCTGTTCGTCTTAGCATAGTCACTACGCTCGAGCATGGACCTCTTCGTTTTCACTTCAACCTTCTTCAACCAAGAAGGCATATCGATTGCTGACGCCATTTAAATGACGGAAATCGTCATCGGTCGAACACTTGACGCGGCGAAAACTCGACTCGGAAAGATAAAATCGATTATCGCACTCGAACTGGCAGCCGCAACTGCTCGTGAAATGGAACAGCTATCACGTCAGTCAACTCCGTCAGTCATGGCAACCACTAGCCAGAGTTTCCCAATCGACGAATAGTTTCAAATGCTTCAAATCCTATAAAAACCTTTTCGGGCCGACTCTTGAATAAATCTTCAAAATACTGCTAGGAATATATTTGACACATTGTTTGTCAGTTTTTTTGTGGGAATCTTCTCAAGTAGCTGATTTGGATTTCAGCAAAATCCTTTTCAGAAGATCCTTATCGTACATTTGGAAAGATGTTTGTTAGACTCTTGAAAACAGTTTTAGTGGACTCCAGATGAACTTGCATTATCTGTGGTGAAAAACTTTTTTGATTTTTCATACAGAATGGTCAAATTCGGTGGGCTAGATTTCAGTTATTTATTGACCGAACAACTTGAATTTTAACATATGTTTTTGAGTAATTCATCCAAGCAAGAATTAAAATTGGTTTGGCTAAAGTTAAATTTTTGACGAACAATTATCAACAATTTATTTGATATCATAAAAGTCCTACACGAAAACTATCTTCTGAAAACTTGATCCTCTTGTAAAGATCTACAATTTAGCTGAATATATCAAGAAGCTATTTATTGTTTTTTTTTTAACTATTCATATTATTGAAATTTGTCAAAATATTCACTTTAGTCGAACCGTTGTTGCTTATGGACCCATGATAAGAAAAATTACTTATAAAAATATATATTGAAATTCAAGTCATGTCTGACGTGCTGTAAAAATTTCATTCCAATTGGTTTATGAATTACACAGATCTAAGCCTCCAAAGTTGATCATTTTGTATGGAAAATCGAAAAAGTTGTACACGTTTTGTCCAATATTGTACTTCCTAAAAAAATCGTGCCCGCTAAGAATATCTGAGATCTTTGAAAACTTTCATGATCTTCTATTCCAAGAACATTCATTTATTGAGGACCGTGGAATGCTTTACGGAGTATAAAGTGGATCGCACCTCCTAAAAGGTTGGGAACTACTGCACTAACAGCTAGTACAGTACACACTGCAAGGTGCATAAGATGTTACGGATCATAAGATAACAGTCCGACAGAATGAGGTAGCACCGGCCGCGGCATCTCGATTTCGATTGCAATTGCTGTGAGTCTGAAGATGCTACTGATCCGACACCCCGAGAGAGGAGATAAGCGTGCAATGATGATGATGATGATGGGTTTTGAATTCCAAAGTAGCACCATCGGGCAACTTTGAGGTAAATCGATGGCCGGATTGGTCAGTCAAAGCGTGGCGATCGAGATGCAATCACATCGAATTCGAACGTCCGGGGCCTCCATCATTGTTGAAGTGTAATTGCTTCATTTCTTTTATTAGTCCTCAGTTCGATCTTGATTGCGGTTATTGCGCGGAGATGGCAATCATCACGTGGTAATTCTGATGAGAAAAGTTCGATTAATTTGTACTGTAAAGACGATCGGACCTAAAAGTTATGTTAAACGAGATAAGATCTTAAGTAGTTCGAGTCGTTTTCGTTGCAATTATTCCTACAAAACTAAGTGATCCTAGCTGAATAATTATCTATTCAATGAAAGTTGAAAGTGCTCATCAACTTTTGCGTGATTCGTTCCAGCAAATCTGAAGGCTATTCTACTGGTCTTGCTCTTCAAGACATAGAAAAAGCATTCAAAAGTCTGTGTCATGAAGGTATAAAATTAAAAAACTCTATTTTTCCTACATACATTGTCTAAAGATAATGAATTATCTGTCAAATCGTACAATTCATGTTAATTATCAGAACTCCAAATCTAGAAGACTTCCTGTGAGAGCTGGAGTTTCTCAAGGCAGCATTTTGAGACCAATATTATACAGTATTTTCACATTTGAATTACCTGAATTACCCCAATCTTTGTTTGTAATGCATGCCTCTCTGCTAAAGGACGAAGCTTGCGTGTCATCTGTAGTAGATTTCAAAAACACTCTCCAGTTGAGACTTGAGCTTACTACAGCTTACTCAAATTAAACAAATATCGTTCTGAATAAGCGTTTCACACTTCTCCATAAAACTATTCAAAAACTAATTACATAAAAAATCCACTCGATTCCACAGGTTCCCACGATAAATTCCTGACATTCGACGACGCGAACCGCCACCGCGTTCATAATTAGTATACACTTCCTAAGAACTTTATTTTATCGCGCGCATCACACTCTATTAGTGCCACTCCGTTATTCATTCCCGAATGCCCATCCAGAGCTTCCAGTTTTACGACCGCAGGCAGTTTCATCCACGAAACGCACTCCAGACGGCTTCTGGTGTTGCTTTTCTGGCCCTCTCATAAGCGGATTAAATCATATTTATCCCGTCGAGAGAAAACTTTCTTCCAGGCTGGAACGCTTGGCGGTTGCCATATTTCTCGGGCCGTCTTCTCGTAACATCCGAACAAAGGGCGATAATGTAAAGCGTTTAAATTTTACCATAAAATATCGCTTTATTACATCAGTTTCGATATTTTTTTGTCTGAGACGGAGTCGTCGAAATTTTGGGATCCGAATGGAGAATGCGTGTCTGTCTGATGGTTTGAAAGTGCTTCGCATCACGGCCTAGCAGTGGACCCGAACGAAGTGCTAAGTGGGCTGATCTACATTTCTCTTCATGGGCGTAGCAAGAAAAGGGGCAGGAGTATTGACAGATTACACAGCATAACAAAAGTATCATCTCAAGGATCAAACTAAGTGTCTCTAGTAATGATTATCAAACTTTCTGATAATCTAATGCACCAATCATGCAAAATAGGACTTCCAGTTTCATTTAAGACATAATTTGGTTCAAATTTCACGATCAAATTTAGATTAAATCGACTTTTAACATGCGTGAAATCTTCATACAAAATTTTTCGTTTCTCTCATATGGCATAATACAATACTTTTCTAAATCATCAAAAACAACTTTTGCACATCGAAAGTATTATCAACTTGGTTGATAAGTATTATTTAAAAAAATAAAGTTGGCTTTCTGTGACAAATTAAGCAAATAAATTGCCATATAAGCTTGCAAACTTGCATGCAAGTTGGCTAAAAACGATAAATTCTGCATTTTCAATAGCAATTCAACGGCAATGGATTTAGCAACCCAAAATTAAGTGAATAGCTTTTGGTGACTGAGATGAAAAAGTGTTCTGCAGTGTTATTTGGAGAAATGTTGTAGTCCACCGAATAATCTCATGTCATAAATTTAATGTGGAATTCAAAAGGTTTCTGCAAATAAAATTGCCAACACATCGAAGAATTCTTTGAAGAACTTGTTAAAAAATAATTTTGAAAAAAGTCCAATGTTTTTCTCAAAATTTCTGGGGATTTCACATTGTATTCCCCTAGAAATTTTTTTCTGAGATTTTCCAAGGAGTTTCTCCAATAACCACTTCAGGGATCCCTCTGGCTAGTTCTCAATAATACCTGAACTTATTTAATGCTTCTAAAAACTCTTTCAGAAGTTGATTTCTGAATTTCTTCCAAGACTACTCCAAACATGGAATCTCTATCTATGAGATCGTAATTTAGAAAAGCACAAGGATTTTTTTTTTCATTAATTGTGCCACGACTTCTAGCAAGAGCATACAGGGAACGAATTACTTTAAATGTTTTTCTAATTCTTCAAGAAAATTATCATGTATTCTCTTTTGAACTCTTTTGCGTAATTATATTTTTAAAGATTTTTGTATTCTTTAGTCATATGAATTTTAACTGACGGGGTTGGCAGTCTAATGACTACCGCTTCTGCTTTGTAAGTAGAAGGCCATTTAATCGATCCCAGGCCCGTCCCTTTCCTCGTACTTAGTAGTTGTATCTTCCACTTACTTCTATCTTCCACTCTTAATCTACCACAGTTCCTAACATTTGTTAAAACCAGGGACGGCAAAACAACCGTTTCCCTACGCAACAATTTTTCCATCATTATAGTACGTCTTTCCTTACGCCTGATACATAGGCAGTTTGCTAACCAAACTGCAATGCAATGCAATTATACCAGCCCTACACTAGGGCGATTCAAATTTTAAAAATGTTTGAAAATCCTATCTCCCATATGCTCCTTACCATCCTTACCATAAAAATAGTGTTCTATGAAACTTTCAGCTTTCTAGGTGGTGATTTAAAGGTGGCCCAAAGACAATGTAGGTTTATATGGAGAAATTTTAGACATGTTTCAAACACGCTAGTACTGTAATTTAAGTAGAACCTTATCATCTCATATTGAAAACTCATTCTTCAAATCTTAATGAAGTATGTTGCTGAAGAAACAAATCTCTTTTGAGCTTATTTTTTTGGGATTTTTGTACATGATTGCTGGGCTATAATCCCATACTAAGCTAAATAGTAGCAAACAAACTCATGAATATCTCTTCGGCTATCCGTCGGATTGAATTTCTCTCTTCAGCAAATTTCTTTATTATGGTTTGAAGAATGAGTTTTTACTATGGGATAATAAGTTTGTACTTACTTTATAGTACTAGCTTGTTTGGAACATTTCTCAAAATTTTTCCATCTTTATTTCCATATAAACTTCATTGTCTTTGGGCCACCTTTAAATCACCACCTAGAAAGCTGAACATTTCACAGAACACTATTTTTATGGTAAGGATGGTAAGGAGCATATGGTAGATAGGATTTTCAAACATTTTTATAATTTGAACCGCCCTAGCTCTACACCTTCCTTCATGAACTGACGTAGATGCAGGGGTATATCCGGTATACTGCGGAAGCCAGTTTAATGCGTCATCAATTCCTACCCCTTCCCTGCCCTCATTGATCTGCATTATGACGTAGCAGGCGCCATTTTGCCTAAAAATAGAAAAAATAGAAAACACACTGAGGGTGCCTGATAGTCCCAAATAGTCATCTTGTGAAAGTGCAGCTGATCTGGCGATACTGGAGTAGCAACCACGGGCGGCCAATCAAGCTCAAGCTCTTGCTCTTTAGTCATGTGAACTTTTACTCTATTCGCTAGATTTTCATTATTTTTTTTAAGGAAATAGACTTATATTTGTTTTCTATTATTCCTTGTTAAATTCATCGACATATTCCTTAAGACATTGCTCCTGCTAGTGCTATTTGGATTCTGTCAACAATGACTTCATAAACTCTTTAAAACCTCCCCTCTAAAATGACTTTTTCTAAAAATTCTCCAGGAAATTTTTGATGGAATACTCCTTGTGACTCCTAAAAAATCTATGTTTCGATACTTCTGAGAACTATTCCACGTACTGATTAAGAGATTACTTCAAAAGTGATTCTAATTTTCGTTCTACAATTCTTAAAGAATTTTTTAGGCATTAATTACCCTGCAGGAATCATCTCACGAGTTTATCAAGAACTCGACCAGGAATTGTTCTTTTTAGGGATTCCCGAAGCAATTCCTTCAGAGATTTTTCAAAGCATTCCTTTTTAAATTCCACCAAAATCTACTTCTGGGATTCTTACAGAAATTTGCCATAGGTAGTTTTTAGTTACAAGAAGCACTTCTCTGGGCTTTCATTGGATTTTCTAAGAAATTCTTCATCGAGCTCTTTCAGGAGTATTGAGAGAAAAACTTGCAAAACGATGCATTTTTTTAAGAATGTCTAGACAAGAATAAAAGAAGACGAAGATGAAAGAAAATAAGAACCGTGGAGGATTCTTGGATAGAATAATTCTAATTAATTTTAAAAAGACACGACACATTAATTATATGAATTATTATTGGAATATCTATAGAACAGTCCTACAACAATTATCAGGAGTAAAGTATGAACAGATATCTTGAGGATAACATAAGAAGTAAAGTTTAACTGAGACCCAGACATAAAATAATCCAATTTTTCAAATATTTTTTCAAAAATACAATGATATTTCGAGCGTTACAAAAAACTTTCCTGACTTGTGTGTAACGATTCATTTTTTTTTAATTTCCTAGCAGCGAAAAAATACCTCAAAATTCAAGTGCTAAGAGTCTAAAGAAAAGAGTATTAGACTCTAATTAGAGGGTTATATAAGTTTTAAGTTACTATAAAAATATCTGCCGGCAGTTCTTTGGAATTTCACTGGAAAATTTTTCAAGTATTTAATCTAGGCACTTATTAGAACTGCTTTGAAATTCTTCAACAATTTTCACAGAAATTTCGGCAATATTCAAGCATTCCTTCGGTGTCGCAAAGATTTCTCCCGGAATCAATCCATGAATACATTTTAGACCACACCAAAAATTACTCTGTGGAGCACAAAGGAAATTTCCAAATATACTACTCCTCGGATTTCACACATCACTACAAGAGTATTTAATAAAAAAAAAAACCTGTACAAATACTTGGTGGAGTATCTGATTTTAACTTAAATGGTTCTAGAAGAATTTCCTTAAGAAATTTCTAGATGAATTTGCAAATAACTTTCTGGAAATAATGTGTAGAAATCTCTGGATAAATTTCCAGAGGAATTCTTCGAATTAAGCTTCTGAGGATTATTATTCTTGTAATTTTGTAGGACCCACTAAAACTAATAATTCAATATGTATATTTTTCGGAATTTCGGTGATTAGAGAGATAATTTCTTATATAATTCTAGTAGATTCTGAAATAATTTGGGGAGCTATGTCCGTATTTCTGAGTAAATTCTATAAGATTTTTTTTATAACTTTTTCAGTAAGAACTGTATAGATAGAAGAGTAGATGAATGCTTGGATAGAATGAATGGAAGAGTCCTAAAAAGTAACAGATGTAATGTCTGATTAAAAATTTTAAGCATAACATAAAAAAAATGATCCTCAAAAAAAGTCTTGAAAAAATATTGCTATAGTATCCGTGAATCATTGCCTGTAGAAATTTCAAGTTTAATGCTTGAAAAACAAATAAGGAGAACATATTTGAAGGTATCTTTCAAGAAATCTTTACGTGGATATAGATCTTGGAAACGCATTTAGTGGAATCCTTAAAAATGTTCTCGAAAACTTCTTGGAGTAGTTTATGGATGGCTCTTTCCACAAAAGCTCAATATAAATATCATGCCTTGTATCTTTAAAGCAATATAATCGATAAAATATATTAGGTCTGCTTTGCTAAAATTCCTGGAATAGTTTAAGGTGTTAGAATTTCTGAAAATATCTTTCGACGTTTTGTTTTTCGTTGTTTTGTCTCTTAAACATCCTGGCTACGCTCTTGACCCTCTTTCATTCGAATTTGTGTCAGATTCTTCTCGAATGGCGTACCTATCTGTGTTGAGCGCATTGAAGCTCTAATCTTATGTAATCGCCCAACTCAGCAGTCTCTACCGCACAGCCAGCCAGTGGTCAGTTGTCTAAGTCGGCGAAACGGAGAAGAAAAGTCTCACCAAAGGTTATAATTTATGCTTTTTATTTTTATTAATTAGTGCATTTATAGTAATTCTCGTCTTATTTTCGTTTGTTTCTTTCTTGCAGGTAAGTTGCGCGACTGGTGGACGAAAGAGAGTTCAACGCTCGGCGGCGTGGTCGGTTGTGGTCGTGGACGTCGTTGCTTTGACAGCACGTGGGTAAACCAAAGTTATGCGACTTTGACGAGGTTTGTCTATGGCGAGAGAACTGATAGTTTTATCTGCGCTACTAAATGGGGAGGGAGAAAATGTGTCGAAAATGACCCAACAAGTCTTTCTAAGACGGTTATCGCATTTTTGGGGTTTTCGAAAGATATGCTTGAGATCGTCACCGCATCGTTGCGTTTGAGTGGAACACGAGTTCAGCTGTGAAAGCTCTAATTACGGACTAATGGAGGACTTTGCGCTGTGAAAGCCGGGAGTAATGTATTTCTAGAAAGAGTTTTTTAAGCTCGTCTACGGCGTCTAAAGTTAAGATAAAACGAAGTCAAACAACGAATTTTCAAGAGCACATATATAGAGAGCCATAAAGTGCTCTGCGCTGAAAATTATATTACTCAAAAATATTTATTTTATTATCAATTTAATTATGATGTTTTATCCTCCAAAACACACACACAAAAGAATATCAAATTTTGAATTCGCCAAAAATCATCAACACACCAGCATAAACGCTAAGCCACTCCACACGATCAACCGGAAACGATTATGACTTTTGATGGGTCTTTATCGCGCCAATCGCATTTGTTACAGGCAGATGCAACCCTCGCGCTTGATGAAATTCCTTTGTTTCACTCGTTATTCCTTTTTTTTGTTCTATGCTTTTCTGGCTCCGCTGAAGGTGTCCTAACGCGAACGTCATTTTGGTCGTGGGATCCAAAGTAAAGCTGCCTTTTTGCAGTCATATAGGGTAAAATCACCGATTTTGGCCAGCCTAAGAGAAACTGTCAATAAAAATTAAATGGGAAGCCGTATTTATACTACAAATATGTCAAATGCAAGCTTTCATTCCATATTATGTGTGTAAAATATCAAAACTGAGCTAAAACAATTTTTTTCACTTTGAAAATCCCGTTGGTCAATATAGGCTAACGGCACCAGTTTCGGCCAGAGATTTAACTTCGGTTCCTAAATTGGCCAATTGCATTGATTTCTCATGAGAGTGGCCAAATTATGAGTGCCCTGGCCAAATTAGGTGTATGGGAGTTAAAATTCTAAGGAAAATGAATTGTTTTTCTTATGTTTTGAATCAATTTAGTCGAGTAAATGAGTGTAGCTCTATCATATGAATGTTATCTATTGAACACAAAAGGTTTCATGCTGATTGGCTATGTAAAACGGTGTATAATCCACTATGGCGTATGGCCAAAACCGGTGCTTCTACCCTATGTGTTAGTTCTGTTGATGACTTGGATGTGCAGATTTACCCGTGATGCAATTTGACACCGGAAACATTTAATGGTCATCAAAAGGCGTTCGATGAAGGAATGCATAAGTTGCTAATGTCCTGAGTTTTCATGTGAATCATTAACTCTTGTACCAAATTGTATAAAATTTCTAAGATCTGGTGTTTATATATATGGTAGTTTTGTGAATCGGGTAGGTATCTTAATTTAACATTATGCTAACAGTATCGATACAAGACTCATACATTTCTGTAAATCAGAGCAAAAACAATAGTTTTTATTTTTAAAAACCTCGGCAAGTTTTTTGAATATTTATTTTTTACGGAATTCTTCCTATATTTTCAATTATCAAGCAAGTCTCCACTAAGAATTTTGGACAGGACATTAAGAAATCAACCAGTATCACATATTTTTCTAGGAATTCCTCTCAGCATTTTATTCAAGATTTTAAAACAAATATCTCCAGATATTGCTTTAGCTGAAAAAAATCAGTAGTTCCACAAAGATTCTTCCATAATTTTTGTCAATTAATTTATCATAAAGCTCATCTTGTAAATCTTCCATGTTTTTTTTTCAAAATTGCTTCAAAAATGTAATTAGTAACTTTCATGTTTCTAAGAATTCCTGCATTATTTTCGTTCAGAACTTTATCACTACGACTTTCTTTGAGTACTTCTGGATACATAAGGAATCCTTCGAGGATTCTTTCGTTAACTAATAGCAAAAAATATTTGAAAAATTACGCACTGAACACTGCTCAATTTTCTGAAAAAAATCTTGACAGAAATCTTCAAAAAATAATAATTTTGGATGCTCGAAGTATTAACTGTAATAATTGATGTAGCATTTTATGTTGGAATCTAGTTATGGAGTTATTTCTGGACGATTCTTTGGATAAATTACTGCGGAAAACTTAAGATGAATTTCGGGACACATTCCTAAATACATTATGGAAGCGATACCCGAATCAATTCTTGGAGTTCTTGAGGAATCTATGTATAAAATGTAAAAAAGTTGCGTAGAAATACCTGAAGTTTTATACCAGGATTCTATGGGTGCTCCTGATAAAATTCTAAAACAAAACTTTGTAGGGATTCATGAAGATATTTATGAAATAAATCTTAGGTGAATCCCCTGATCTATTTCCATAGAAGTACCATTTTTAAATTGATAGAGTGACTCATTGTAGGGAATCTCCAGCAATTTCAATAATTAGACATAACTTCCACGTAGCTCATAGAAAACTACACAGATAAAAATATTTAAATTTCAATGTAGCGCAAACAGAAGAGTATAGTAAAAGTAAATCAAGATCATCTATTGTTACAGCATCACGTTTAATTTTAAACTTAAGATGCTTGAATGTTACATGATCGTGTAAAATTAAAGTGCATTCGATTGAAAAATTGCCTTTTTTTATTTTGATGCTCCGAATATGTGCATGAAAATAAACTGAAATTTACAACATATTTTTAGCTGTGTATTACCTCAGGTGAGTTTAGTTCAATAGTACAATTTAAAAAAGATTTAAATGTAATTAATTGTGAATAAGTAAGGAAATTAGGGAAATTATAGCAGCACTACAGAATGATGTTGTGGTTTTCACTATATCTATAATTTCTTTCTCAGCAATACTGTCGAAAGATGACGTTCAATAAACACCTTCATGGAATAAGGTATCATGCGCTACATGCGTACAATGGTGTATGCACGAATTAAGGAGACTGAATAGAATGAAAAGGCGCGCATGTACATCAGGGTGTACTCAGCACTCCCCCAGGTACGGCGATCCTCTGGTTGGCTTACAATTCGTCGCGCCGTACATCCAACACAGCCAGCTTGGCTACCGGACGTTCGAATACTCCGGCGGCGATTTGCACGGTGGCCGCCCTGATCTTATTGTCCTTTTGGCTGATGCTAGTACCGATGACCTTACCTTTGGGCCAGCAGTTCCCTGGAAGTTTCGAATCGACCTCGACCACTGTGTCGCCGATAGCAATAGGCTTCGTATCGGCGTACCACTTCGTTTGGCGAGTGATCTCCGACAGATAGTCACTCAACCAACGTTTCCAGAACTGGTTCGCTAGCTGCTGAGCCATTCGCCAGGTCCATCGTAGGGCTGCTCCACTGTCGTCGAATGTGCATAGTTGCTTAGTTCCATCCGGTGACCCCAAGAGTAAGTAATTAGAAGTGATTGTGGATGCGGACTCAGCGTCTACTGGAAAGTGCGTTAATGGCTGAGCGTTTACGGTACTCTCAATCTCAGCTAGAAGGTTCCGTAGCACTACACCGTTAGGCTTGTGAGACAGCCGAACCGTCAACAGGTTTCGCTTCACGATGCCTATTAGGCGTTCTCAGCTGCCGCCCATGTGCTGTGAGGCTGGTGGCCGCGGACGCTAACCACTCGGCTAAGGAAGGCCCCAGGCTTCTCGTTGAGCATGACGAATCACGTAGCGTTCGGCGAACTGCTTTTCCTTTTCGGAAGGAGGCCCATGAATGGAAGACTTCTTCTGGATCTTCAGACAACAGTTCGTAACGAAACGGTGTACGAGTGTAGCTATCTTGATCATCTGCTTCCAGCTGGAGACGTTGATTAGTGGTTCTGGTGAGGTGAAGAGAGTTAGCAGAGAAGGACTAAGTTCTATTGGTGTCTTGTTTTCGTTGATTGACACGGCCATGATTCTTACGAATAGCATTAGCGTAGTTATTTTGGATACTAGCAACATTCATTTGTAATTTGATAATTTTATCTAGACTGCTTTCAGGAACAAGGCTGGGAATAAACCTTGGCCCAATCTTGGACAATATTATCAAAAGCATGAATATTGCTATTCCCGGCCTATCTTTACCGTAACTTGGGATAGGGTAAGGAAATGTTGATGTACCACTTACTTCATGAGAGGCCACCGACTCAGCGACACCCTCGTAAGTGCTACGGAGTAGGAGGTTGAGAGAGGTTTGAGGTCAGGATTTGCCTGAAAAGCTAGCGATAGACACAAGGGATTTGTGGTTAAATGTTGTAAATTTATTCTTTTGAATGCCGGTAATCAAAAGAGAACATTTGTTTTATTAACTGGATTGATTATTAGGCATTTGTATAATGATTCAGATGTTTGTTTTCTGCTCAGAAGTAAATGCAAAGCAGAACCACCGATCCCTCCAGAGTAATCGGATCGGGAAAAAACGCGAAAAAAATACTTTCCAGTACGCGAACAATAATCGATCAAGCAATCATATCGCACTGTCAGCAAGCTTTCATCAGGCTGGAACGCGCTAATCGAGCAAAAATGTTTATCTCCGAATATGAGCGAAAAAAAATTCCCGTAACGAAAACACGCAGCAAGTTCCGTGGAAGCAACCCCGTCAAAAGGCATTTATCGATCCGATACCTATCAAAATGCGATTCATAAAATAATGGAACAAGCTCACCGGATTGGTTAATTGAAACATGTGCCATCTGTAACCTCCGGATGGAAAAATATGTTTCGGCCCGAGCATCACGGCATCCAAAATCCAGTTGGAATAGATCACGGCACCCATAACACAATACAAATCACTATATTTTTACATGCCACTTCTTTTCATTGAAACTTTTAATAATAAAAATACAACAATTAGATACAATAAATAGGCAGAAAAAGACATTTTTGATGGCAGCGAAAATTTTTCTCGTCCGATTTTTAGCACGGCTCACTTCGATCGCTAACGGCCATGATTCTTCCGAGTGCTGCATAAACTCTGGCCCGTTGAACCACCTGAACTCTGTCGTCATGTTCGTAAATTTCTCCCATTTTGTGCCTTCGTCCGCTACGTTCAGCTTTGTCGGGACCCACCGCCATTGTTTCTGGTCCGTAGTTTCCAGTATCTCACCGACGCGGCTGGAACTTAAAAGTGTGTAACGACGATGGTCCGAGTTTATCCAGCAGATCACATCCCTGGAGTCCGAGTGAAAGAACTGCTAACTTGGAATCATTGACAGAGATCCGGTGACCGTATGGGAGAGTCGTGTACCGATGACAGCTGCTATTAGCTCAAGTCATGGGATAGAGTAGTATCTCAAGGGTGCTACTCTGGTTTTGACGGCAACTAAACGGCACCAAACGAATCTATTCCGCTCAAACCGTAGGTAGCATGCGGCAGCCATAGCGTTCTCGCTCGCATCTACTATCTCGAATGTGTGTAGCTGAACGTCATCGTACTCCGGAGAGGCTTGAGAGCAGAAGCATCTGCTATCTGATATCTGAACATGTTCGAGTTGAGGCAGCATTCGCAGCCAGCTACACCATTTGGCAAAGGCGTTGTCATCGATCTTGTCGTCCCATTGAATTCCACTGCGCCAGATTTCTAGAGAGTTGCTGGTCCAATATTTCGAACTCACCCTGTGAGTGGACGTACCTCACTTCTTTTGCAAGTTCGACCGCCTCCCTTTATCGACGCTTACCAACATATCGTCGTAGTGCCGTTTCTCGATAACCTCCACCACTGCTGGGTATTTCTGGGTGAAGCGCTGAACATTTAGGTTCATCACATATTGGGCACTGCTGTGAGAACAACACGCTTTCAAAATATTCTATCGATGAATTTTTTTTCATACATTTTATATGGGCAGAGTTAGGTCACAAAACGGGATTTCTATAGATTTTAGTATGAAAAATAGCTTAAAAGTGTAAAAAATCAAAATTTCATCGATAGAATACTTTAAAATCTTCTGATTATGAAAACGTAGACCAAATACTAATCTCTAAGAAAAAATCCGATGCATCGTCTTTCCAATAAAAATTTCAACACTGCTGGTCTTCTGGCCGGATCCGAGCCTGGTGGAACATTTCCCGTATGTCACCAGTCAGGGCTATGGAACGTTCGCGGAAACAGTTCAACACAGTGAACAACGACGAAAGATGATCGGGACCTTTTAGCAAGGCAGAATTCAGCAATACTCCGAATGCTTTGACCGCAGCGTCCCATACGATTCTTACTCTCCCTAGTTTATTTGAGTTTGTCACTAGGAACACTTCGAGGTAACAAACGCTGGGACGGCTGCCGCAATTCTTCGTCAGATAACCTTCGTATATAGCCTTTCTTCAGGTAGTCGGTGATATTCTTCTTCGTCGTTTTAGCCAATGTTTCAAGGCACTGGAAATGTCGCTGGGCCATCGGCAGGCGAACAGCTTCGCATCGCCAGAGTAAGCCAGTTTCATAGTGTTGTCTTGTGAACTTGATTAGCGACTGGAGTAGAGACTGCACTCGTTAATTCTCGACAGAAAGAGGTGCTTCCGAAGGCTTCATGATCCCCAAGCTATGCTATCCAACTCAAAGTAGTCTTTGATAACTTGGTATTAGTCCTAGTCTGCTTGGCACTGATTCTCATAAGAACCGATGTGATAAACAGAGTGCACTGGACTGGTTACATCTATGGATCTTCCCCCACAAACGGTCCATCATGGACGGGTCTTGATAGCGACGGGATCGTTCGGTTTACCTTAGGGGCACTTAAGAGCAAGGTTGGGATGCTGGGGTTCATAAGGCCAGTGAGGATACGTGGCCGAATGCTGTGGTATGATTCGATCGACAGACCCTTTAGGTGAGGGTAAAGCGATGCGATTTCTTCAGTGTCCATCGTCTGGTGCAGAAGCATAAGTTTGTTTACAGTACGTGCACCATGGATAGTGAAACTCTTAGTTTCCTTGTGTACACCTGCTATCTTGAGTTTGACGATCCGGAACTTTTAATCTTGACGTTTCGTGCCACCGGTCCAGTGAAGACAAAGCGAACGCACTTCTCCATCTAGCTCTAGTTCATCGGCTAACTCTTCGTCGAGTAGCGTGAGATCCGAACCGTCGTCGAGGAAAGCGTGTGTACGGACCGATCTACACTTGTCTTGTAGTACAACTGGGAGATTGCGAAACAGTATGTCGCTCGATTTAGTCTGATGTGCGTGGCAACTATGCGTCGAAGGACCAGCTCCTGTCTTAGGAAGCTCCATACCGCCGGTCGTCGATGGGACTTATGCAGCTGATGACTGCGTTGTTTGTGTAGCAGCGTGTGGTGCTTGAACTGGCAACCATCCTTTCCGCAAAATTTGGCTCGACACTCACCCCTATAACAACGGCTGAGACAACGACGACAAAATCCGAATTCTCGTATCGTGGACCAGTGCGAATCGCGGGAAAACTTCGCTTACACTTGTCGACCATCTTGCAGGCTCCTTTACAAACGAGACATTCTCACTCCGAATTGGTCTGGAGTTTACTTCGTTTGGGATTGTAACTACACTAGCAGCTTCAGCGAGGGAGTATGTCCAAGTACTAAACGCCGCTCAAATGACTTCCGGAAGTGCGATCCTGTACTGCTCCCAATTTAGCTTGATAGTTGGTGGTAGCTTGCTAACCAACTGATGCAGGAGAGTAGGAGAGTAGAGTCATACAGGTATTCATCCAAGCCGCAGGCATCCATAGTCTCGCAGAAGTTCTCGATACTAACGGCGAAGTCCATCAGAGTTTCCAGTCTGTTTTCTCTAATAGCCGGTAAAGCGTGTATTTTTTCGATCAGCGTATGAACAATGGCTTCTAGCTGACGAACTGTCGATTATTGGGTAACCCTGTTGGACTATGGACAATAAAATGACAATATTCTTGAGTTCAATGTCAGTATGAAGGATTGGTGAGGAACGTGCTTCTGAGGCCGATCTTCTCATACCATTTTGGAGGATGGTCCAGGAAGAGTTACACATATGAGAAAGGGACGGATATTGAATTAAAGTCGCGACCTTCTGCTTCGATAGCAGAAGCTTCAGCAGTACGATTATCAACCCCATCACTATATCTTCTCATTGGTATCCTGGATAACATCCATGATTAGTACAAAAGTAATAGTCATACTATTTGATGTAATAGGCGAGTCTGGGTAGTCATTAGACCATCGATTCCCTCTCAGAATAAATCTTACTGTTTGGTTAACAAAAACGTTTTAACTGCATATCATACTATTTCCTCAATATCTCACTGATTGACCAAAAGAGTGCTTCGTGAAGCCCAAGCAGGACAGTTCAGTTTTGCGTCGTCCGATAAATTTGGCTCACGGTTTCGCGCATGTTTTCGTCGCCGGAGATTTTTTTTTTTCCTGTTTTCAAGCGTCTTGCTGGGTAGTGCTTCGTGAAGCCAAAGCAGGACAGTTCGGTTTTGCGTCGTCCGATAGATTTGGCTCACGTTTTCGCGCATGTTTTCGTCGCCGGAGATTTTTTTTCCTGTTTTCAAGCGTCTTGCTGGGTAGTGCTTCGTGAAGCCCAAGCAGGACAGTTCGGTTTTGCGTCGTCCGATAGATTTGGCTCACGGTTTCGCGCGTGTTTTCGGCTCCTAAGATTTTTTTTTCTATTTTGGAGCGTCTTGCTGGGTAGGTATTTGGAAGGCACAAGCAAGACGGTTTGTTTTCGGGACGCCAAGAAGTTTTGCTGTCAGTATCAGTTTTGTGTTCAGTCGAGGATGGATTACCAACTGGTGAGTTCGTTTCATTCTTGTGATAACACATATTTTCTTGAAAGCGTAACTTTTAAGTAATTTTAAAACAAACTTTGTATGGTTCGTCACTATAAGTGTCGGCATTATGTTTTTTTCTTATACAATTTCAATATACATATATTTGTCTCTTTTATACGTTATAAAAAATTATCTTTTGAATTGTTCGACATTGTGAATGTTGACGTATTTTTTAAAACTTGTACCATATCGAGACAAAATGCACAGTAATACTCATATGTAATTTTCAAACTATGTATAGTTCGTCACTACAAGTGTCGGCATTATTCCTGTTTCATATAATTTAAAATATATACATGTAATTTTCAGTTTTCGTCATTAATAAAAACATCTTTTGAATAGAGTAGTGTTTGATCCTTCGACCTTGACACTTGCTCCTGCTGGGGCGGGTGATGAGGGCAGGATCAAACATGTCGCGCGTCGGTAGTGAAGCGGTGAAAAAGTGATCGGTTCGTTAGTAGTGTTTGATCCTTCCACCTTGACGCTGGCTCCTGCGGGAGCGGGTGATGAGGGCAGGATCAAATATGTCGCGCGTCGGTAGTGAAGCGGTGAAAAAGTGATCGGTTCGTAAGTAGTGTTTGATCCTTCGACCTTGATGCTTGCTCCTGCGGGGGCGGGCGATGGGGGCAGGATCAAACTTGTCGCGCGTCGTTCGCTCAGAGAAATGAAAAAGCGCCGCGGATCGCTAGTAGTGTTTGATCTATTGATCGCGTCGCTTGCTCTTGCGTGGGCGAGTGACGAACACTTGTTCGGCGTTTAATGCGATTATCGAATTATTTCGCGATTCCGGTTAGGCGTGATTATATTATGGCTCGCATCACCAAACATTGGTGACTCCCAGATCTTTACCTTATCCCACTAACCCAATATCCTCTCCATGACAACCGTGGAGATGCAGAGGTGATCTCGGTCTCTAGTAACAACGGTAGTCACACTAACATTCCTTCCCTTCCCCGATGACCGTAAGGACGTGGCCGGCGCCGTTATTGACTTTTAAATTTGAGCTCTCGATTTGTGTACATTGAAGAATGGTAAGCTAATCCCAAGCCCCATTCATTAGTTCCCTGTGCAACTTCGATTGTTCTGGTCAATCACGGAGTAGCAACTACGAATTGTACGGTCATCTATGCTTATGCTTATGCTTATGCTTAATATCTCACTGATTGACCAAAAGCATCACATCGCCCCACAAAAACACCCGAAGCAAGGAATACAAATAAACTTCACACCAAGCGCCTGTTACAAGAAACTTTGCTTCATTTCACGCTTGGTAAAGTCGGAAATTAATCTATTCCGTACCCTAGCCGAGTTGTTGCTTTGCTACACAACCCGAAAGACATCACCATCATATCATCAACAACTTGGTAACTTGCTTTGGTATATGTATGCACCGAACCACTCACTGCTACATAGTTTTCTGCCCAGTGCTGACAACGATAGTGTGACTGTGGCTTTTGCTTCCAGCCCGAGAAAGAGCCATGCAACGCCTAAAAGCTTTCTGCCTTTATGCTTCCAAGACACGGCAGCCAACCACCCCCAACAACGATGGCGGCGCACGGTGGTCCAGATTTAACAGATCGTTGCAAAAATTAGGCATATTCAATTCAATTTTTCAAGATTTGGTCATGATATGGTTAATTGGGGCCTTCTTTCGCCGAGTGGTTAGAGTCCGCGGCTACAAAGCAAAGCCATGCTGAAGGTGTCTGGGTTCGAATCCCGGTCGGTCCAGGATTTTTTTCGTAATGGAAATTTCCTTGACTTCCCTGGGTATAGAGTACAATCATACCTGCCACACGATATACGAATGAAAATGGCAACTTTGGCAAAGAAAGCTCTCAGTTAACAACTGTGGAAGTGCTCGTAAGAACACTAAGCTGAGAAGCAGGCTCTGTCCCCGTGAGGACTATCTGATATTGTAGATGAATGTTTGTCAACTAAAAATATGTTTATAAAATTGAGTTTTTTCCAGCTATGCAGAAAAATGGACCTCTGTGCGGCGGTTTGTTTTGGTTTTTTTCCGTTTACAAAAAGCTGAGCCGAATGATGGATGAGTAGAAGCCGGCCCCCGCGGTTTCTGTTGTGGGTGCTTTCGTAACTTGGTAGAAGTTGGTCGATTACAGCAACACATTGCATGCATTGCATTGCAGATTTATGAACTGCGCGTCTTCGTACCGCCCCTATGCGCTCACCTAATGGAACCGTTTAATATCGAATCGGAAGTTAAGTGGCGAAAAATGTATCCGTTGGTCACGCAATATATGATCGGTGCGTGTAATGTTGGCACTGCATAATTGTGACTCATCCGCGGGGCTGAGAAAGTTGTTGCAGTCCTGAGTCAGCTGATGTCACAATGTTGTTTTTATGCTCGCTCCATGCTGATGATGGTCGCGACCTCAATAAAGGTAGGAAAGGCATCTCTTCTGTTGATCGTGAGAAGTGACACAGTGCATTCCGATTGATGAATTTCTTGTCAATGAGTCAGCGCAGTTTCGTGTTGTGAATCATTGATCAGTCGATTTTATTTTAATTCCTCTATTAGCAATTATTCAGTTCAACATTTCTAGGGCTTAAGGACATTCGTCGAAAGTACATTTGGTCGAATTGCTTTGGAACATTTTTTTGTGGAATGATGTTCAGTTTAACGAAAATTTGGTTGAAAGTTTATTGAAAAAAAATGTTTTTTAATTTTTTTTTATTTTTATTCTATGTTTTTGAAAGTTGGTAAGATAACATATTCTTTTGAATAATCTGATGTTGAATAAAAAATGGGACATTTTATGTAGTTTCATTTTCAAATTTCATACATCTTTTGATTTGTAATTTGAAGTTATACCAAAATCTAGGTTTGCGATGATTATTCAAATGAACTTTTTAGAAATTGTTTTATTTTATACATTGACTGAAATCTTTAGCTCTATTGAATTTATTAATCTTTGAAGTTTTTATTTTACTACTCAACGATGTGTACATAATGTTTTCATTATTTATTATACTTTTGAAATGTCATCGTTCTTCGTAATGGACTGCTGATCTTCATCTGATGGAAGAATTCGGAGAAAGTGCTGGGGATCTTTCTTTGAATTCCGGGTCTTGCAGCTTACGGAAGTCAGTAAGATTTTTGAATGCGGAAATCATAATTGAAACGACAGGAAAAAATTGCTTTAAGGAAAACCTTTATGGTGAAGAGAATATTAGGTGTCGGTAACTCTACTTATGGCCAATTAGCTTATTGTGACTTCCAACTTATTAAAATTCCTAAAGCAAATATATGGCTCTGATGACCTCGGGTGAATAACATAGACTGCAAGATGCTTTGAATTATTAAAAATAAAAATTATGCCGATGTATCGGGTTGTGTATCGGGTAAGGAAAGACGAGCTAAATGAGAAAACAAAAATTGGCTTGCTTCCATTTAAGATCAGCTTATCTCGAGTCACAGAACATGCCTGAACGAAAAAGCAGCATGAAACGTTAAAAACGCAAGAGGCTGATCAATATGTTGGGAGAGCGTCCATCAAACTGAATTACAAAATTTTGCTAATCGCATAGAGATTGCTAGTGAAATGGCTGATACTTTTTGAATAATTCACTCACTCTTGTATTAGCGACAAAATGCTCGGCTATAGTCAGACTAAATGTAAAACTTCGTTTCCATACTATTTAGATTCGACCACAATCCTTTCCATGAAATGTCGGAACGACCAATAATTATATGCTTTTTGTTGCAACTAAACCCTTTCGACCAAATGTCATCGATTCCATTTCCAGAGCTGGTAGCAGGTTTCTTCCTAGAGAATTATCTACTATTTTATTTAATGTTAAATGCTTGATTTGCGGAGGTTTTTTCTTACACTAAGGAGATCTGTCATGTGAAGGTCAAGAAGTTTGTATGCGCAAATTGCGGAGGGCAACCATAAGTCTGACTTTTGGGATTGCCACTCGTGCTAACGAATCGTTAAGTCTCGTAGCTGGAAGATGAACGGCAACATTACATTACAGATCCATTACAGAAACGTAATACAATAAAAAAATTAAATATTTTGACAGCTAATAACATACATACATCAGTTATTACTGAAACTTATTTGAGTTCTGGAGCCAAACCCAAAAGAGATCCAAACTTTTTGGTTTATTGTAATGATCGACTGGATGGAGCACGTGGTGGAGTTGCTATTATCATTCATAGGCGCATAAACATCATTGTTTTCGTCGTTTAATCCGTTAACGCCCAGCGTTCTATTTTGAAGACAGATGCCCAGAACGCCCTGCGTCTTTATTTGAGGACATTGATTTGCACAAACAACTTGAAACGACACAAAATATAATGATATTATGTTTGCAGAGCTTGTTCACAGACCTTATACCAGCACATCCAACCCCCTGAAAAACTTTGAAATCCAGGGTGCTGTCCGGTACTGGTGGATCTCCCCCTATATTTGAGCACAAAGAGAAAGTTTTGATCACACTCAAAATTACTTTTGCCTAAAAACTACAAGAAACCCAAAAGTTGCACTTATTAGCCTATACATTTTCAAAGCGATTACATATATTTTTTTTGTATTTATTTGCTTATAGAAATTTGATTTGGGATAAAATGAAAATTTCAGATTTCATTAAAAATGTATTTTGCTAAAAAATTGAGAAAACCCTCACTGTTTCAAATTATTTGCTAATAAATCTATAATTTAAGCGATGGCATTCAATTTTTTTCGACCTTAATTTCCTTCGGAATTCTAGAAAATATGTTTGAGCAGAAGTAGAAACTTTGGAAGCCATTCAAAATACTACTCAAAATCTTTTGCCTGTAAATAAATATTCATGGTAATTTCATTTTTTTACCGGCAATGCATTGTTTGTTGAAGTTTAATTCAACGCGTTAGAGCAGAAATGCAGCTTTTGATTAAGACTTATTTGTTTATACTTAAATAGCCACTAAAACTCAAGGTTTTAACCTGTTAGTCTGTAAATCAAAATGCAGAGCAATGATATGTCGTTCTTTGACAAGAATTTGCATTTCGATGTCTAGTGAACATGTTTGAGCAAGAGTTAAATTTAAGATAACACTCAAAATTTATTTGACTTAAAAACTAGGAAACATTCTATTATTTACCCTTTTTTTTTACTTCAAATCAAAACTCAATGCGATGACGTGTTGTTTTTTCGACGAACTTTTTGGTAGGTATCTCCCTTCACAAGACAGACATCCTTAGCGTGAGAATAATCTCCACAAATCATGCATTTAGCATTCATGTAGCAATGTTTGGTACCATAGCCCTGTGGCACTTAGTGGAGTTCTGGGTGAGTCAATCGTCAGCTGATTTTTCAACTCCAACATCTGTTGATTCCAAATTTGGTGCTAAACGCCGCGGATAAAGTGCACATTAGTCGCTCAATTAAGGATTCCACACCCATCAAAACCCCCGTAGTACACGAAAATCAGCACTAATTGGATCAATTAGTCTATCACCGTGACAGACAGCAACGCGTAAACGACACGACCCAAAACCAAATTCGAAAGGCACCTGTTTGACCATGACTTTCCTCCAGCCAGCCACCCATCTAGCTATCCGTCTACAGCCCGGAGGCATATTAATTTTTGAACTTTATTGCAGCGCCAGCCCTGTGCTGTTTGCATCTGTAGCAAACGATCGAGAGTGCAGTAGATCAGGGGCCCGAATACGACCATACAAGTCGACCTGATCCACAACACTCTTGAGGTGGCAAGTTGTCGGACGCGTTTTGTTTTTTGCTTCACGGTAAAGGTATGCCCGATTAGAAAGGCATTACTAAAAACTAACTCAATTAAACATATCAGTATTTTCTGTTTATATCAACGTTTATTGCATATAGACATTTAGCAGGCTATTAATCTGAGAACAATGGTAAAGATTGTATCATAATTGTTGCAAGAGTAGTTATAATTAAAAGATGCACTATATAGAAAATTACATCAATAGTTTTACATCTAATTTATAGAAGCTGTTGTTATTGTTGTTCAATCTAGATAAAACTATACCATTTCCTGATATAATTGTATTGCACGAGTTTTGCACGACATTTTTCAATATTTAACACCTAATCAGCTATAATTTATAGCATATTATGCTATAAAATATTTGTTTTTTATAATAATAATTCTAGTTGATATAAATCTGATATCCCTTTCCGATCGGGTTGTTACTAATTGTGAATTATATTATTGCCGTTGTCGTCGTCTTTGTGGCGAATGTGGAGCTAGACTTGATCTTAGACGCTGCTGCGTGCGGTCAAGCCGGTGAGACGACCGACGCCGACATTGAGCCAAGTGAGAGAAGTTATCCTTGGACTGCGCGAAAAGAGAAACAGTTTTTAATTGAGACATAAATGGATGGTTCACTGGATGGGGTTCAGGTGTGGTTACAGTTGTGAGTGTATTTAAAGTCGTATTTCAATAAGATTGACTTGAAATTAGACAGCAGTAAGTTCATTCCAAAATTATAAAGGATTTGTTTTAAAACAAGATATAATACTAAATCTGTATACTATTGTTGCGTATACATAAACAGGGCAGTTTCTTAGCCTAGTGGAGATTTCCTTGATTTTCCTGGGCATAGAGTGATACTCTACCTGCCATACGATATACGAATGCAAAAATGGCATCATTAGCATAAAAAGCACCCAGTTAATAACTGAAAGTGCACTTAGTAAACTTAGCTGAGGAGCAGGTTTTGTTCCAGAGGAGCCGTAATGCCAAGAAGAAGATACAGAAAATGTAAGATTTTAATATTTGATTTTCTGCCAATCGTGTATTGTGGGGACGGACCTGGTGTAGTGGTTAGAACACACACCTCTCACGCCGAGGACCTGGGATCGAATCCCATCCCCGAGATAGTCACTAAAAAAATATCAGTGACGACTTCCTTCGGAAGGGAAGTAAAGCCGTTCTAATAGCTTCAGAAATTTCTAGTAAGGATATTATTATGAACATTGAGAGATCCTTGAAGATGTTCCGACGCTCAAGATATTTGGCAAGATATTCAACGGCTGTTTAAAAGATTCTACTGGGGACCTTTGATGAGTTCCTTCTGAGGATCTGAACATAGAGGATGAGTACTTATGAGATACTGAACAAGTGCTGGATATCTTTGGGAAATATATGATGGACTTCAGACTCGTTTGCCACATACTACCATGTTTTTTTCATGTTTCAAACTGTTGATAAATTTGAAGGTTTCGCCTGAGAGATACAAAGAAAGTCAAGAGTAGATTTGAGTATTTTGGGCGTTTTTGATTAGATTGAGCCCTCTATGTAATACGAGAAAGAGTGTATGTAATACGTAAAAAAATGCAAACAAATTATCTCAAAATCTGATTAACATTAACAAAAAGATTTAACTTTCAAAATTACTCAAGATCAGGCATTGCAGAATTCATTCTAAATAGATTTATTTCAAAGCACGATCAAAGCAAGCAACGAAAAACTTCGCATCAGTATCGGTCCGTTATCCGCACTGTTGCGCAAGTTGTAACCTAAGATAGAGGAGACAGCTCACTGACAATTGGCATGTTTCCTTGCCTTCTTTGACTTATTTCTTATTCTTGAGTTGTACACGTCGATCAGATGAACTTAATTTGTTCAAAATCATATTCACTTTTTGTTGTTCACTATGAAAAAGGATATGAATATTAATAAAATCAATAGCAGTTTCCCAAGTAACACCGAAAACATCTTTTCGAATAACAGATAGCAGATATTGTCATATAAGTGTTTAAATGGTGAAATCATAACATCTTGTGCTATATAAAAGCTATAAAATAGCTATCGGAAAACAAATCACCTTAAAACAGTTAATCCAAAAGTGACAACCGGCCCTGGTTAATTTAACGCTCAACAAACATGTATATAACATTATAATGACAAACAAAATCAATCGGTTTGATAATATCAACGGTGAGGGTATAAAACACTCAGAAACTACTAAAAACAGAACGAAAACCCTTCAAAGAGTGAAAGAGATGTGGTCACAAAGAGTACAGCGAATAGGCAAAATAAATATGTTTCACGGTGAACTCAAATTCTGCCAACTTCGTTTGCCTTTTTTACTTGAATTGGATGTTTAAGAGATATACTTTATGAATTTTGCTACATCTGCCTAGAAAAATATATGCTAAAAGCGTCACTTCCCGAATATTTTAGCACCGTGATTGGCACATCACATAGTTCCGAACGTATTGTATACAACGGGCACCTGTTTCTCACCGGAATCAACATAATTTCAAACTTGCGATTGTAGCTGGAAACACAATATCCCAATGATAAATTTTCTACTAGTATTTAATAATATAAAGCTACTTTTTCCTTTGTAAATTTGAGCTTTCGATTTGTGCGCATTGAGGAATGGTAAGCTAATCCCAAGCCCCATTCATTAAATCCCTGTGCGCAACTACGATTGCTCTGGTCAATCACGGAGTAGCCACTACGAATTGTGCGGTCATCTATGCTCATGCTCATGCTCATAAAGCAACTTTTTTCTCTATGTGGGCTACAATCATTGTAGTCGAAAATGTCTTAAATTTATGAATACTGTCTGAATAAAAAAATACTACAGCGCGAGTTACGTCCGTCACCATTACTGCAAATTTTAAAATGTTGACATTCGTAAACCGATGTTTAACCTTTGACAGATGAAAATCTACCCACTTAGCAATAAACTATATTTAAGTTATTTGGATGTTATAACTATTATCGAAAAAACAAAAACAAAAGGTATTTTTAGAGTATGTTGAAAATATGTTCTCAAGATGTATTTTAAACGTTATTAGAAGATAATCAAGAACCTGTAGTTAAGATGCACTTTAGACATTATTACAACGTTATTTAAACTTATTTACGAATCAAAACAAAAACTTTTCACATTTTGTCAAATTAATAATCCAGATAACAGTACCCGTCGAAAATTTGAATCACCTTAGCATAAAGTCCCATATCGATCATATTAACCAGATTAATTTGATTAGAAATCAAGATTTAATTCCATTAATTGCGCAATCTTGACATGAACTATATCAAAATTGAGTAACATTTCGGAGTGTGAGCAATGTGACCAGATCAATAATAAAATTTGAAAAAATAATTGAATCGTTCGAATATTTTCGGACGGTGCTGTAGGCTCAACTAACAATCAGCCATAATATTTTTCTAGCGAGAATTGGAGCGAATTCCACAAAACAGCACAGTTTTGAAGGATTTGTATTTCATACATTGATTATTATAATAGCCCATGAAAAATTGAAGAGTGAAAATGAAAGTTTCACTATAAATTTTGAATCGCATATTAAACTTCCCAAATGCCACTGGATATGATCCATTTTCATTTTTCTTCATCTTAATGATAATCAAATTTCATTTATTTCTTAACATTTTTCAGGTTCTAATAGCCATGTTTTTTAAAACAATTTTATTTTTATTTTTCTGTTAGTTCCTTTGTTTTGCATGTTTTTAGACATTGGACATTCTGATCAGATATTTTGAGATACAAGTGTGTCTTTCAAGTTATATAACGTACAAATAACGTCATAACAACCAAAACATTTGCCTGCATTATAAACTGATCATATTGTGTCATATATATTTGGTTTTCACTTTTAAATAGCTCAATTACGACAAATGAAATATGTCGCTATATACACTTGATTTGTGAGTATTTTGTGCTGAAAAATAGCCTAATTAGAACAAATGATCATCACAACTCATAAACTCATCTTTATTATGTTGAGAATATGTTCATAAATCGTCAATTGCATGTTATCATTAATAGTTTTCAGATCTATAAGATGTTATATAAGCCGCCATTTTTTGCGCTGTTTTAGCTTTACAAGTGTTAGATATAAAGTAAATACTGCTGAAAAAATACAACGGAATATGTTCAAAACCTGAATTATTTACTCATATATAACTAGCTGTGTTACTTGGGTTGCCAACAAACAACTTTATTGAGGTATTCAACTTTTGAAAACGATTGGTGACAGGTTCCCTTGACTTTTGAGAGCTCGCAATTTAAGCGAGCTGGCTCCTCTCTCAGGTTGTAACAAGCCCAATTAATAGCAGCCGCGAATTAGAGCCCAAAAGAGAGAACAATGATAATTCTCGCTTATCATTCATTCGGGCAGGTGTTTTACTTAACTGGCATGATACACAATCCCCGGACATCTTAAAGCAATAGTGTCCCCATGGTTTGGAACTTTTAAAATGGGTTTTATCATGCTCTGTCATCCCCCCGATATGATCAGAGCTGTAGCAGTAGACAATAAACAGGCTCAAATGATGTGTTGCGGATCATGATTTTTACAGAGAGCGATAAGTGAGAGACATTCTCAGTTTTCTCAGAACCCAACCCCTGCGCAAGATACTACAGGGTGTTCGTATTTTATCCGAACAACAAAATATTGGACAGAATATCTCTCGTTGGTTGAGGGCCTTCGTTAGCCGAGTGGTTAGAGTCCGCGGCTATAAAGCAAAGCCATGCTGAAGGTGTCTGGGCTCGATTCCCGGTCGGTCCTGAATCTTTTGGTAATGGAAATTTCCTTGACTTCCCTGGGCATAGAGTATAATCGTACCTGCCACACGATAAACGAAAACGAAAATATCAACTTTAGTAAAGAAAACTCTCAGTTAATAACTGAGGATGTGCTCATAAGAACACTAAGCTGAGAAGCAGGCTCTGTCCCAGTGAGGACGTTAATGCCAAGAAAAACGAGAAGATCTCCCGTTGAAAACAATAAAAAAACAACGCGTAAGTACCTTTTCTAATGCATCTATATGTTATCAAAAAACAGAATTTTCAGTAATTTCAAAATGTCAGACACATTCAAATTTTTCAAGATTTTTTATTCCCAAGGGCTACTAGCCGTTCGAAGGATATTAATCCCCTAAATTCTAACAGAGATGAATCAAATGTCTTTTTATTATTTGAGGTTATCTTCATGTTGGCAAATTTTTGGTCGTTTGCGACTTATTCTTTTCTCTGTAGCATTTGTAAAAGGTTTGAAGCATCCTTCCTCTGAGAAACTATCGCATGAAATGCTCGACAAATGCCTCGAAATTCAATATTTAATTTGTTGAACTATTGAAAGCAATTGAGAAAATAATCTCTTTTACCTTGTATTTCAATAATACCTGCTTAAATTGTTAGAGGAATTCTTGAAGTAACCCCTGGACAAATAACTGTAGTGAAAGTATAATTAAATATTTTATATCTAAAGATATCAAATCCTGAAAAATCCTGGAATTATTGTGAACAAGTTTTTGCATATTATACTAGGAATTACTGGCAGAATTCATTGGAGAATTGTTGATGAAATTGGAATGAATAAGTTGGAGAGAGTAACAGAAAAAAATCCAACGGAAATTTCTGAAGAAATCCACTTCCTTAGCACAATTTGTTGATAAATTCTGAATTAATTCTTGGAGAATGTCCTGAAAAAAATCTTGTTAAAATACCTATGAAAAACTCTGAATTTTCCGAAGAAGTATTTAAAAAAACATTGGAGAAATTCCTGAATAAATTTCTGAAAAACCCAGGACTTTCCCAAATGTTCTGCAGTTATCCTTGTGGGGATCTACGACGAAGTTTCGGCAGAAATCCCTGGAAATCAGGTGTCTTAGGAGAAGTTAAGAAAAGAATACATAGAGGAAAAAGTTTCAAATACCCTTAAAAGAAATCCTGGAGCGCGATTTTTTGCCCCAGAAATAAGTTCTGAGGTACCCTTGAAGGAAATTATTAAGAAATTGGCAATTGATAAGTGGAAATTCTGAAGGAATTCATAAAAAAAAATACTTGAAGAGAAGATTTCGAAAGATTTCAGCTGCAAACTCAAGATATTTTTCTGAAAGAAGCTCTCGAAAAATATCTGACGAAATTGTTATACAAATTCCTGAGAGAAGTTCTTTAAAATATCCCTGGAGGTCTGCTACATGGAATCTCTGACAGAATTCCATTTGAATGAATTTTAAATTTCTTTTTTATTGGTAGAAATTCCTTGAAAATTCCAGGAGGAAACCTTGGAAGTATTCACAAGTTATGGAATTTCTGGATGGTTTCCTGAAGAAGAAATCTCTGGGAATGTTGCAGATCAAACCCATTGTAAATATCTGGAGGATTTCTGGGCGAAATGTCATAATGGATTCCTGGAGGATTAAGTGGATAAACCTTTAGAAAGGACTTATTAAAAAACCTTCTATGGAACCCTAGATAAAAACAAGCAGAATTCCGTGGAGAAATACTCAAAGTAATTTTGGAGAAAATTCACGAAGAATCTTTGTGCATACCTTTTAACAGATTACTTTACAGAAGAAATTTTTTGGTGAGACTTTTTCGGTTCTGGTAATTGTTGATCCATTTATAATAACATGTTTTATCCGATACATGGTTATACGCAAAAAAAAACGCGAAAAAACACAGCGCAACAAAATTGCCATTATCGCGTGTCCCAAAGATCAAACTATGTGTCTTCGGGAACTTACAGGTATTCCACTAAACAGATCGAACATGTTTATATAAATGTATCCTTTTTACCACTTAATCACCTAATAATTTTTACCACACACAAACCATAACTTCATCCCATTTTTCCGCCTGCATTCATACTACACGCATGACATTTATCGTTCGTGGAAGAAAACGAACCATGAACGAAAACGAGACAGACACACACACCCACTGTTTGACGCCGATCACTGTGTGTCAACACTTGTAACATTCGCAGACCCACTCTAATTCTGATCAAGAAACAGAGGCGAATATTTTCTATTTTCTGTGCTATGTTTGCAACCAAAGGGGGGGTGTTCAATGATCCAATAGATTATAATTAGGTTGTTAATGACTGCATAACCAGAAAATATGAATGTTATTACCAATTTTATGCAAAACATAAATCACCCGAATGGCTCCATACTGTTGCAGTGTGTGAGAGTTGCTTCCCTTGAACGCTCACGTGCCACCTATCAAACAAGAGAGTGAATGTTTACATTCATAGGGCTCTCCGATTGCGATGTGCCACGAACTGCTATGGTTCGCGAGCTGTTTTTCTTCTTCTTGGCATTAACGTACTCACTAGGACAGAGCCTGCTTCTCAGCTTAGTGTTCTTATGAGCACTTCCACAGTTATTAACTGAGACCTTTCTATGCCAAAGTTGCAATTTTCGCATTCGTATATCGTGTGGCAGGTACGATGATACTCTATGCCCAGGGATGTCATGGAAATTTCCATTACGAAAAGATCCTGGACCGACCGGGAATCGACCCAAATACCTTCAGCATGGCTTTGCTTTGTAGCCGCGTACTCTAACCACTCGGCTAAGGAAGGCCCTGTTACACTCTCCGAATATGGTTCGATCGGCTTATTCAGATCAAAAACCAAAAACTGCACTTATTGCTCTTCGACTAAACGTAATTTGACTAAATGACTTAACTCTTTAATGAATGTTCGAATCCTCTGAGCAGAATCTCAAATAGAGAAACTTAAAAGTAGATGGAGTACTGTGTACCTTTTAATTCCGCTCATTAATGCTTTCTTTGACAGATACGCGTATTTCGACTACCACTTGCAGTCTTCTTCAGTGTCAGTTACTCGTATCCACAGTGGATACGAGTAACTGACACTGAAGAAGACTGCAAGTGGTAGTCGAAATACGCGTATCTGTCAAAGATAAGCATTAAAGAGCGGAATTAAAAGGTACACGGTACTCCATCTTCTTTTAAGTTTCTCTAAATGACTTAGATTCGGTGCGAATTAAAAAGTCAAGGATTTTTTTTTGAAAGATTTATCGACATATTGGACATCCTGTAAGTTGGCAGACAGAGACTCAAGTAAGAGCCAAGAAACAGAACTATCATTCAACCGTGCAAAATTCAAGTTTGAAAATATCCCTCTCTCACTTTCAACAGATTTTTTTCTAATCTATGAATCTTTCGTTAGTGATGCGGTCTCCTTTGTAACAGATCCTCATTATATAAAATGCGATGCACTTTTCGAAGAAATGTGATGTCATTCGTTACGGTCGGAATCGTTTGTTCCCACACACCTATCGCCATTCTCGAGTGGGTTCTGTTGGACGTGAGAAATCAAACATATAAAGACACCCTCCCCTTTGAGACGAGGTCAGCCAAGTGAAAAATCTACATTATATCAACGACTTGTTCTAAAAACACCAAAAAAACGGCGGAATTTGACCACGCTCTTCTGTTCCGGTGATGAATTCTGGAGCACACCCCATGCGGGTGAGACCCATTTGAAGACGAACCCGAATTGTTTTTTGTGATGAATGCCCCGGAGAAAATGCCACCTTCCAGAATTAAAGTCGGAAACCAAGCCCAGAACCTTAATGATGTATGATGGCCTTTTTGCTTGAGGATTGGACATTCCTTCGGGTTCAGGCTTGATGGTTGATGATGTGCGGTCATATTTTCCCCCCAAAAGTGTGAATCGAACAAAGCTTGTGGAACAAATGTTCGTGTTTCGTTATGCGTACCCGTAATGACGTTGGTCGATTCGTGCATTAGACAGTTTAGTGTTTTTATGACAGAGCCAAAGCCGATCGGTCTTTTTCGTCGACGGAAGGCCACACGGCAATTAATTCAAATTACAAGTTTCGAAGTAATGTATTCTTGCGGGAGGATAAAAAGAACATGTCTGGGAAGGAATTCTTTGACCCCGGTTGATGGATTTTTTTGACCCTCTACGGGAATCGTTCTCAAACGCCATTCGCCACCGTCTTTGTTGCTCTTTGTGCAGGTGTCCGGTCTGGTGGGTCAAAGTCAAGCATTGAGGAACCAACCACTTGTCGTCTTGATCGCTCCTCATAGCATGGCACTTTATAACACAACTTGAGAGCTAAAATCAACAGAAACGGTCCAAAACAAAGCCCGCCGAACACGACGAGTCCCCCGCGTGTTGCTTGACGAAACACTTGATCGGCTTTGGTTTGTTCAATATCGAAATAATCAACACTCTTGTTGTTCGCGCGATGTTCAAGCTCTCAACCGAAGAGTACATCGGGTGCTGCAAAAGTCGGATATTTGTTGGTTCCGAAACACCTGGTAGGGGGAAGTGATTTAAAACCGTACTTTCCGGATAGGAAATACTGAAAATCGCTAAATTTGTAGTATAATATCATCATTCAGGTGAAAATGAGCAAAAAATAAAGCAAAAACGATCAAAAGTTGTGTTCTCTAGGAGTCAGGAAAAGCCATTGAAAATGAGTCGAGATCACGTATCAAAACACCAAGAACAATAGAATGTGGAACCAGACTTCCATTTAAGCTGAAAACTTAATCAATTGGTTACTCACTTTAGATTTATGCTCTTGAAGATTTAATGTGTGGTTTCAATGCAAATTCAATGCATAATCAGCTTAACAATGCAGAAAATTATTACTTTTTTTGAATTCATTTCAAATATAGATATAAAAAAAATACATGTTCGAGTCGGAATGTTTAGAGATTTTTTTAAAACATTTGGTTTTTGAAGATTTCCAAAAGTTGTCAAATTTGGTTTCCATATGGTAGGTTATAGTTTTATGAGCACAACAAAATTTTTTCAGATCTAATTCGCGAGAAATCAATAAAAAAAAACAAGGAAAAAAACGTTTTATATGGTTTTTGATGTTCGTTCATGGTTTATTTACCAATTGCATAGGAGACCATGATGCGAGGAATGAAAATAGGTTGCCTAAACTAACATGAATGAATTTTTCATTCAAATTTACAGGTCTTCAATGCTATGTTGTCCGGATTTAAAATTTTATTTTATTTTACCGGCGCTTGGCTTTGTAGTTAATTTTAAATGAAGGAGTGACAATAAAATAATCTCAACACCCCTTAAAAACTCAATTATTTGTAGTAACATTGGTCATTGGTGGAATTGCTAGACGAACACTTGAAGGAATCCTTAACACTTCAGTCGTCGCGTTGTTGTATTTTTGTTCACAACAGCAGTGTAGTGGTTCTGACGGTTGCTAACCACGCGACGACTGGAAGGTAAGAAAAAAGTTCGTAATGTGTTTTAATGGAATATATGCAAGTATTACTGCAAATATTCATGATGTTTTTTGTCTATCAGAAGAATTTTAAAAACAGAAATACGGAAATAATTTTTAGAAGACATTTTTCGTACCTTTAAAAACACTTAATTATCTCAAAAAAAAACTTGTTTAAATTTATAGAAGAATTCAAAGATGCACTTATAATAAATTACCTGGAGCAATCGCCGAGCATTCAGAACAAATTCAAAATATTCCCTGAGAAACATTAGGGAAAAATATCTGTAGTTCTTAAACGAACTTCTGGGAGGAAATCTAAAAAAACATTTTGAGTTAGATCTAAAAGAGGCATCACAACGGCCCCATTGTCCATCTTACCTGAATGTATTTATTTTCAGTTCTTCTTACAAGATCCTTGGCATAATTCTTGTGCATTACAAAATAATCATTTACAGCTAAAACTCCACAATAAACCTCCTACGGATTATTGACAAAATGTTAGAATGATGTGCTGAAGTCTGATTTTTAGTTCCACTCGCACTCCAAGAAAATTATCTGAATTTCAAGTATGGATTATATTGAATTATTATGATTAATTTCATTACTCCTTCCATATTTGTAAATCATTCATTTATTTATTATCAGTTGTTTTTGTTAACATTGTATTGACAGGCAGCAGGATATTTTGAAATGTTCTGAAATACTTCAATACAAAGCTACAGCTCAATGTTCTCTCATTTTTTCTATTTTTCCTAAGATTTTCCATAACTTCTTATTCACAAAAACATGTCAAAATACTGTCCACAAAAAACATGCAAATCTAAATAAAAACCAAATTGAGGCAGGCAAACACCATTTCATTTTTATTTTTAATAAATTTTCCATTTTCATTTCTATATTATTCTCATAATTGAGGGTATAGAAGCAAGTAATTTTGTGAAAACCGACTGTGAAGTTTTATTTAGTTTGTTCATTCCATACAAATTAATTGGGCTTGCTTGAGCTTGATTGGCCGCCCGTGGTTGCTACTTCAGTAATACCATATCAGCTGCACTTACATAAGGAACCAACCATTTTAACTGGCCCACAGTAGGCCGAATATATCCCTGCACCTACGCGAGTTCATGCGGGAAGGTATAGGGGTAAGGTAATTTTCCAAACATTATGCCAGAGAGAACACCTTTGAGAGTTCATTTAGGCTTCCTTCATAGCTTCTTTTGAAATTGACACCGGTAACTACTCCAGTAACATACATATTTCTCCGAGATAATTGAAATTCCTTCAATAATTATTTCAAGAATTTCTTCATAGATAGACAACCCTTCAAAGTACAAACATATTTTCCTAAGAAGCAATTTTTGTCATTTCTTCAATCCTACATTCAGAAATTCCATCAGAAGTTAACTCAAAGATTTATGACATGACTTTTCCAAAAAACCTCTGAAAATTTGTGCAGGAGTTTCGTCAAACAAATCTTCTATAATTACTCCTGAATTCCTCACACTAATTTATGAAGTAGCTGTTGGTTGAATCCTCAAAGAAAGAAATCTTGGAGAGATACTTAAAAGGAGCTTCTGAAAAACCTACTTGTTTGTTGAAACTCCTTAAAAACATCTGATATACCGTAATTTCGGGTGAAATTGATCGTTTTTCACGGTTTTTCTTGTCTGATTTCTATAATGTTGGCAATGCCAAACAACTGAATGCAGAAAAATAAGTACGACGGTGAACCTCATTGGCTCAAGTACCGAAATTTTCTAACAAAAGTAATTTTAGTGCTAAAAAATATCTCTAAAATGAAAAATCGGATGTTGTCATTTCGGGGTGAAATTGATCACTTATCAATACAATTATCGTTAGTTTTCAAAACAACTCTACATAATAAATTTGAGCTCCCTGAATCCGAGTACGCATGCTAAATTCTTACCAATACAATATTTATAGAAATAATTAATAGTTTAATTTCAAGAATCACGCAGAAAACGCCTAAATGTATGCAATTTCCTAAGGAATTTTCTGATATCTGACAGAAATTCAATTATTTCAACCAAATGAGCGAATTGGTACGATTTTTGGTTATGAAATCTGGTTTGTGGATATATTTGAAGTATCCTTACAAACTTTCACGATTATACTATGTTCAAATCCTTGTCTAGAACTGGAAGTTTATTGATATTTGTCAATACTGCACCGTACATGATTTTGAAATTTTACATTATTTTCATTGAAATATACATTCTTTAACGCAGAAAACTTCACAACACACAATTTGACAACACTTACGACAAACAACGTTCATTCACTGCAGGTTACATTGATATTTGTGCTCCATTAGAAGGAAATAAAATCGAGTGACACGGTGATCAATTTCACCCTACTGATCAATTTCACCCGAATTTACGGTAATTTGAAAAATAAACCTTTGGAAATGCCTCTTGTCGAGAATCCCTTGCAGAACCACTTTTGGAATTCTTAGGTGTAATATTTCGATTAATTCCTGGAATATACCGAAGACTGGAGAAATATCCAAGAGATGTTTCTTTTGAAATTCGTTTGAACTGACTGAATACCGGAAAGACTTCAAGAAGGGAATGATTTGAAAATCCCGCATGAAATGTTTGGGACTCTCAGGTTATAGAAATGCACGGAAATATTTTTAGTAAAATTATGTGTCGGTTCTTGTAAGAATACTTCAAAAAAAATCCAGTATATTTCTAAAACTTCTGTTGCACTCTCTTATACAAGTCTTGACAAAATTAAAAACTGTTATTTTATTTTGTCCAACGTTTCGGTCCGTTTGGGACCTTCCTCAGGGACTCAATTGTTACAGTTCTTGAGTTCAATTGAGTCCCTGAGGAAGGTCCCAAACGGACCGAAACGTTGGACAAAATAAAATAACAGTTTTTAATTTTGTCAAGACTGAAAAGCCAATATATCACCAACAAGGAACTACAGTCGAACTACCAACGATCACTGCTACTACATTCACTCACACTCTCTCATTCTGATTAAGGAACATAAGCATATATGTTTGATTTGCTGTATAATGTTGGCGACAAAAGGTGTGTTATATGAACAAATAGATTATATTAACAGCAGCATTACCAGAGAACACGGAAGTTGTTACCATGTTTAAGCAAAACATAAATCTCTCTAATGGCTCGTTATTGTGATCGTCTATGAGAGTTTATTGCTCTTGAACGCTCTCTTGTCACGTACCATGCAAGAGAGTGAATATCAACATTCATTGGCCTCTTCCGAATGCGATGTGCCTAGAACTGTTATGATTCATGAACTGTTACACTCTCTGAATATGGTTCGATCGACTTATTTGGATCAAAATCCCGACTCTGCAAATTCTGCAGTATTTCCATGTAAATTGCATTATTTGTTTTACAATAACATCTCTTTATTAGGTGTAGAGGAAGTGAAATAGCGTCTGAGAAGCAAAGATCGGGTGCGACTAAAATCGCTTTCGGTGCTACACGCGCTGCTGCAAGAAAGCACCTTAAATTCGAAAGAGACGTGCACGAGTAATTTTTCTGCACTGCACCCTGGCAGTGCTGACTCGCAATGAGCTTTGGATTGCGTGGTATCAAATTGTCTCATTTTCACTCTTTGCGTTTTGTGCACTCGTCAAACATTCCACTTGGATTAATTTCACTAATATGTGACTGTCAGAACTCTTAAACAGGATGAACATAATTTAATACCGCCTTATGGTTCTGATTTAACCAAATATATTATGATTCTCAACTGTAAATTTTTGCAGAGCGTCTAGTAAGCTTGTTCGTCTTCAATGCTTGCCTTGCTGAAGTTTTCCTAGAGTGATTTTTTGTGCTGGCACGAAAGAGAAAGAGTAGAGATTGTGCTTTGCATTGTCTCGCACCACAACAAATTGTCACCTGCACCTCGCTTTGAGTTTACTCGCAAAGAATGGTAGACGTTTTCGTTATATAAAATGTTTTTTGCACAGCACTGAGTTTTTAGACATTCCATGTCTTGAAGGCTGCAAAAGAACAATAATCAAGTCCCAGGGTCGTTTGAGCTTTTTTAAGGGGGCATATCGGATTCCAAAAAAGCGTAAGAAGGGAACTAAAAGAGTATTAACTTCTTTATACCCTCTTTAAATCTTTGATTCTATAAAACTCAAATTCTATTCTTCATATCCCAGTTTATACAACCTCTTTTTAGGCTTAGGGAGAGTTTATTAGTATTCGAGAGGGTTTTGGGAGGACAAACAAGATACAAGATACTAGATACTAGTAGGATAGTATAGTACTAGTAGTAGTAGTAGAACTAACACATTGTAGACTTTTCTATATCCTCTTAACCAGGCTTGACAGAAACTCCTCTACGATGCAAAGATGAGGCGATTTGTCGTTTTTCTAAGTAGTAAAAAATGAACTCAAAATTTTCAACACAGATCCTCAAGCAATTCGAGTAAGATTGCAAAAAAATGCGAAGATTTTTTTTCGGGTTCTGCCTCTCTTTTGTTGCAATGCTCACCTTTACTCACGCTTCAAAAGAAATCTTGAGCGTCCTGCCCGAATAAGACAGTCTTCGGAGAGTTGTGAGAGCACTCATTTTTGATGGATTTTACTCTGTTGTGTTTTGTGCTGCATCTTCCTCGCTCATTTTTCGCTGCCTCTCTGCTTAGCATTTTTTCGCTCCCTCGCAAAGAGGCAAAGGCAGCACGCTGGTCTAGAGTATGTCATCGAACTCTGATGATGTTGGGGAGTATTATCAAGCCTGCTCTTAACATCCCTAATTTTCGACAAGCCAAATTCCACTTCAAATGTCTTCAAATCTCCTTTTAATTCCAATATGATCTTCATCCTTCTATTTTAAATCTATCTATCTAAATTTGTTTAGAAGGATTATATCATGTACTGGTATACCCTCGATCTAATCAGAGCTGTAACAGTATACGATAAACAGGCTCCCATGATGTACCGCAAATCATGATTTTTACAGAGAGCGATTCTCTCAACTAATTGTAATTCCAACTGAAATAAAAGTACTGGTTTTAAATGCTTCACAAATGTCATTTATTATTATTTTATAATCGAGAATTTCAGCCGGTAGATGGTTCGTCTCCAAAGGTATATGTCAATGTTTTCAAATAAACTATTTTTTTCCTGGAAAATACATTGACCATTAAGAAAAGTTATAAACTTCTGTGATGCGTTGCAAGTTTCCTGTAAAACATAGTTATTTTTTATGTAAAACGAGATTGAGCTTTAGTTGGCATTTTAAACCATCTTCCCCTATAGGACGCTCTGTTATGATGGCAAACACTCAACTCAACCTTCACATCGACAAATCTTGTGAATGTGCATGATCTTCATCTCGCGGCGGTCCTCTTATTTCTGAACCGAATAGTCGAACACCACCACCAATTGCGCGAGATTTTTCGCTGCCTCAACTCAAATTGGTTTCGGTAATTTATGCGTTCACCAGCGCGAGCGTACCTACGTAAACAAACTGCTCATTAATATTCAGCTTTTGTTTTGGAAATAATTCTCCACATGGCATCGAGTATAAATGCAGCATAACCTCAAAAAAGGCGATCGAACTAGATTGATGGTTCCATATGCTCAGTTGGTTGTTTGTAGGCTACTATAATGGGGTTTCCATTTCGGTTGGTTCGGTTGATGAGCTCGATGTTCACATATTCTGAAATGCACAGCACTTACTTATGTTGCTACCATGTGAACCTGCACTAAAAGCCAAGGATAAGTTGCTTTAATGCTGGTGTCGAAGTCCAAGGAATTCAATTTAATGGTGTTTGTTATGCAACTTGCATAGATCAGGGTGACATCGAGTGCTAGTGACTTTGGGTGATCACGATCATCGTTTCGTTGGGTTACCAAGTAACATTTTTAGTTTTTTCACTTACTACAAGCTGTTGTTACATATTAGTCTTAACAACTTTGATAAACCTTCGATAAAACTCCGTTAAACCGTTGTTTTGTTTGAGCTCAACTAGCGGTATAGACCTGTTTGTTAATTCAATAAAAAATATTGTTACAATGCCAGAAACGCCATGTTCTGGTGAAAACTTTCATGATTATTAAATCGACAAACATTTTGCTGTTTGTTAGCCCTGAAATGGCAATCATGTTTGTTGAGCTTGACCCAAACTTTGATTGAATAAACTATCTATTTCTCTGCGAGTACATTACATCAAATTTGATAGATTTTTAATTTGACATTTCTTCTGGATATTGATCAACGATCTATCAGAATTGCACAATAGTGAACGGCATCCTGTTCACTAGAGAGATCCTTTAGAAGGCCCATAATAAGATCTACAATAACAGACTCTGACAAACAATATAATCGGTTCATATAAAGTTTGTGCCTACATCAACCTCCGATTTTCTCAAGAAAACATAATCGTTTTGTATGAATTAGTTCTAAAAAAACACCGTTTCACATAATGACCATAACATTCCCAAACTATAATTTTCTAATTGCAGTCATCCGACCAAAGTGCTTACCTTAACTAACCACACATTCCACTGTTGCGTAATTACCGCTATTTGTCTTGATACAAATTTCATATCAAACCCAATTCTCCTGGAGGGCATTCCCAGGATCAGCACAACGAAAACGAACGGATGCACCTTCCACCATTACCGGGAATCGTGACCACATCACTCCCCATTGATGCACCTCACTTCGCGGCCCCACTTCGGTTGATCACCGCCCTTGAATTTGTTCGTTCTCTATCCGTTAAGGGGCATACCTGCGTAATTGCCGTCACTCGCACATTCCATGCACGCGCGATCTCATCTCGAAAGAATGAATGAAAACGCATCTTCGCGTGGCACAGAAAATTGCCTCCAACGCTGTTCACCCTTCCGGATAATGTACGGCCGCACAGTGGTCCAGAACACAGGAAACGTCCTTTTTTGGTTTCCAATGTCTAAACGTAATTTTAGTACTAAATGAAGCTTACGGAATATACTCTTCAGAAGGTGTAGTGTAGGTTGTAGTGACATAGTATCATTTTGTTTTTCAATGTATACTTAAATCGAAAAAAAAATGCTTATCAAAAATAATGCTTTTGATAAGCATTATTTTGTTCCTTTGTCATTATTGGTAGCAGGTCATTTTTTTTTGTTACTGTCATTAGCTTAAAGCAAGTCTTTAGAAAGTTTCCAATTTTAATGGTAGGGAAATGCGCAGCTATTTAGCAAGACAAAGCTGAGGTTCGTTGATTCGAATCTCAGCTATCGAGGATCTTTTCAGGTTGAAACATACTCGACTTCCCAGGGAATAGCGTATATTCGTACCTGCCACATGACATATGGATACAAAAATGGTTAATTAGCAAATACAGCTCTTAGGTAATAACTATGGAAGTGTTGGTAAGAACACCAAGCAGCAGCAAGGCTGGTAGCAAGTCACTTTTTAGTGACTAGGGCACTTTTTTCGAACTGATCTGATTACTAAAAAGTCATAATTTCCAACAAAAAGTCATTAGTCATTTTTTTTTTCAGATAAATGGTCACTAAAGTCCCTATTTTCGTGATCTGATGATAATGAAATTTCAGGCGCGGTTAGCTTTACAAATACAAACAGCAAGAAATATATAATTGTTATTGTAAAGACAATTTATACTGTGATTTGGAAATCAGAGTGTCAAGATTCTTGACTCAAGAAAAATAGGGACTCCCGGCTAACTTTCTGGAAAAATTGAGATAAATATTCCGTAGACAATTCCAACGGGAGATGTAACAATTTTCTGGGAAAACTATTTCTATCCAAAAACACGTTTGTATAATGAATGCTTGAACATTGTTGGACGATAATAATTAATCAAAAGTGATATTAGTGGCTATTCCCTAACGTCAAATCCACCTGTTCATGAATTTCAGTAACAAATATGCGATTTTTTGAGGTATCGTATACGGCTACATAACACAGCGTAACAAAAATGACATTTTTGCGTGTCTCAAGGATCAAATTATGTGTCTCTAGTAGATTTGGGGTTGCTGAATCAAGTGTCATTCTCAGAAATATTCCAGCACGTCACAAATTTTAGCTACAGGTCGCCAAAGTTGTATTAAACACTGGATTTATTGATGTTACATGAAATTTAAAGTACAATTTATCAAACTTTTTTGTAATCTAATCCACCTAACATGCAAAATAGAACTTAAACTTTCATTTCAGACATAATTTGATTGAAATTGCGCGATTAAATTTCGATTAAACCAATTTTTTCAACATGCTTGCAGTCTCCATAAAAAAATCTTAGTTTCTTCTATATGGCAAAATACAACAATTCTCTAAACCATCAAAAAATAACTTTTCCGCATCGAAAGTATTACAAACTTTGATGATAAGTATTGTTATACACATAAAGTTTGAATTCTGTGGCTAATTAAGCTAATATATTACCTTACAAGCTGGCAAACTTGCATGCAAGTTGGCTGAAATTCTCATTTTTTGCATTTTCAACAGTCAATATCTCAAAAACTAGACGTGCTATGATATTTCTGAAAACGGCAATGGATTCAGCAACCCTTAATTAAGTGAGTAACGGTATTTTGGTGCTGGAGACAAAAACGTGTTCCGCAGTGTAATCTAAGTATACACAATTAGTCATTTTCAGGGTCGTCGATCGGATAAAATGGGAAGTACGAGTCACCACTGAGCGATATGATGGGATTCAATAATTTATTTATTGAAACGTTCAAATCATTTTCTAAATCTTTTTTCATCCAGTGCGGTTTGTCTCGAGTTCGTCAATAATCAATTGTGTTCTAGAGTTATTGTTTCAGAAACTCTTACGTGATTATTCCACTGGGGTTTCAGAAATTTCTTCACAGATTTCTCGAGAAAAAGCATCAATAATTATTGCTAGTTATTTCTCCAAATAAAATGACTGTAACATTTTTAGCGACTCTTCCTTAAGTACCTGAAGAAATTCCTCCAAAGTTTACTCAGAATTTGCTCCAAGACATGAATTTGTACACTAATTCTTTCACCGATTTAGCCAGATGGTACTGTAGGAGACCTTCCAAAAAATCCTCTTGGAGTTTTTCCAAGAAGAAAAAAATCCGTCTAGGGCTTTTCAGGAAACATTATGCCGATTTTTCCAGTAATTCTTCTACTAATTGTCTCCCAGGAATCGCTTCATCGATTATTCCAGGACATCTGTTCAGAAATATGCCTGGATTACCTAAATAAATTAGAGAACAAATTGTCTATGAATTTACCCAGCAAAAACTAAAATAAGAAAAGAATTATCCTCTGGTACAAAAATGGTAATTCGAAGAATATTCTCATGAGGAATATAAAATGAAACTGTTTAGTAAAGGTAAATCTATCTGTAGCTAAATAAGAGTATTTAGTAACAGTTACAAAGTTTCATTTTTGATTTCGGAAGCTCAATGCTTTATTCCTATTGTACTGGGAGGGTTGTTCAAAATGTTCTTGAAAGGATTATAATTAGAACCCTAAAGGAAGCTGACGAGAAATCTGAATGTCCTGATAAGAAGCCTAAAAGCTTTCTAATTAAATCCCTGTAAGATTCTTTGAAAGGTTTCTGATGGTATCTCTTGAAGGTTTCTGATTAGACTCCTGGAAGTCTTCTGATGAAAAACATTTTCTGGTGACAATACAAGAAGGTTTCCAATGAAAATCCTGGTAGTATTCGAATGAGTATTCTGGAAATATTCTAACGAGAATCCTGGAAGAATAGTGATGAAAATTCAGATTTCAGATGAGATCTTTACCCAGTACCGGACAGCACCCAATACCGGACAAAGTTCGAAAATTGAGAAAACATTATCCAATCAAGATGGTATATTAGAAGAAAAGGAAGCTATTACGGAGAGTAATGTTTGCGTACAATAACACATTCTTGAAATATGCAAAATAAAAGTAGAGATGATTGAAATTTTTCAAACATTTGACGTTTTGCCCTAAATTTGAGCCTAATTAGTAATTATTTTTATTATGACAAAATAATTTAGATCACGCAAGCATGATAGTATACAATCATAATTTGAAAGTATGAATGTATTTTGTACCATATTTAAACAAAATATGTTCAAACTACAATTTTGGTATAGCACCTCCTTTCCCGTAGTTTCGGACAGTTTGATTTGTTACATAATATCTTTGTAATTTTTGCACCAGTGTCTCAAAATACATTTTTCATGGATTTCATCGATCTTGGTACCAAATATGCGATAAAAATAAGAAGAATGAAAATTCAGAACAACATATAAAATATGTTATTTTTCATCATACATGAAAGAGGTTTTTTTGATGACCAACTTGCAGACTTAGTAATGCTCGAATTACTCTTGGGATTGTTGCAAATGCATTGAATTGACAATAGAATTCTATTGTTGGAGTAAAAACATTAAGTGATATACAAATTTTCAGAATGCGAGGCATTCCCAGATCGTGTCCGGTATTGGGAGCCATCTTTTATGATACGTCTATTTGGTACTAAAAACATCATCAAAATACAATGTCAAATTTAAAAATTTAATTTTTTTTTTGTACGCAACAATAATGATAATATTTATCATAAATGAGCACCAAGATTACAAAAAATCAATAGTTTTTGAATAATAGTTGTAGAAGCTTAGGTGTCCGGTACTGGGGGATCTCCCCCTATAATGTGAATCCTGGAAGGATTATGACGAGAATTCAGGAGGGATTTTCTTGAAAATCCAAAAAGATCCTGCAAGCATTTGAATAAGAATATTGGAAGGATTCTGTTGCGAATATTAAAAGGATTCCGATGTGAATCCTGGGTGAATTCTGATGGAAGGGTTTTGTTGAGAATTATGGATGGACTCGAATTCTAAATTTAGAAGGATGAGATGAGAATTCTGGATTGATTCTGATGAGAATTCGACATCAATGCTGATAAAATTCAGGAAGTATGCTTTTTCTGATGAGAATCATGATAAGAAATCTCGTTTTTTGCTATGGACTCCGAAGATAACTTTTTAAGAGTTCTAATGAAACCTTTAAGACGAGTCTGATGTAAATTCTGAGAGCATGCTGATGAAATACTTGAGGAGATTTCTGAGAGGATTCTGATGCAAATCTCATGAGGTTCTTATGGAAATCCTAAGAGAATTCTGATGAGAATCCTGAGAATAATCTGAAGAGAATCATGAAAAGTTTCTGATGAGAATCCTGCAAAGAATCTTATGTACATCCTTCAAGGGATCCAATGAGAATCCTGATGATAATTGTGTTAGGATTCTGTGAGATCCCTGAGAAGATTCATCAGAAAGTTTATGGTATTCTTCCAGAATTCTGGAAATCCCTAAACGATGTCAAACATATTCTTGAAAGGATCATAATAAGAAACCTGAAGGAAGCTAATGAGAATCCTGAAGGCTTCTAATGAAATTCCTGTAAGGTTCCTGATGAAATAATTTTTCTGGTGACAATACTGGAAGGTTTCTGATGAAAATCCTGGTAGTATTATAATGAGTATTCTGGAAATATTCGAACGAGAATCCTGGAAGAATTGTGATTGAAATCCTGATTTCAGAAGAGATCTTTTTAATGTTTCAGATAAGAATCCTAGAAAATTTGAAGGATTATGACGAAAATCCATGAGAGATTCTGTTGAAAGGAGGAAGAAATCCAGGAGGAATTCTGACGAAAATTCAAGAAGATCCTGCTAGCATTTGAAGATGAATCCTGGACGGATTCTGTTAAAAGGAATTGTTAAAAGGATTCCGATGTGAAACCTGGGTGAATTCTGATAAGTATCATGGAAGGATTTTGTTGAGAGTTGGTAGGATGAGATGAAAATCCTGGAACGATTTTGATGAGAATTCGGCATCAATATTGATGAAATCCTGGAAGTATTCTCATGAAAACCGCGAGGAATTTGATGAGGATTTTGAGAGGATGCTGACGAGAGAACTTTGGATGTGGATTCAAAGAGGATGCTGAGGAAATACTTGAGGGGAAGAGAATCCATAAAAGATTCTGATGAGAATCCCAAGAGAATTCTAATGCACATCTTAAGAGAATTCTTATGGAAATCTTGAAACGATTCTGATGAGAATTCTGAGAAGATTATGATGAGCATCTTGAGAAATTCTGAAGAGAATCCTGATACAATGTGGATGACTGCAAGGAAGCTGATGTGAACCCTCCAATGAATCTTATGTGAATCCTGCGAAGGTGTTGATGAGACTTCTGCGAGAATTCTGGTTAGAATCATGAATAGTTTGTGATGACAATCCTGCGAAGAATCTTATGTATATTCTGCAAGGGATTCAATTAGAATCCTGAGAGGATACTGATGAGAATTGCATGGGGATTCTGTGAGATCCCTTAGAGGATTCTCATCCTTTCTTCCAAAATTCTCAAAAGAATCAAAATTTAAAAATAGTTTTTTGAAACTTTGTTACTAAACCTGAGTTTCAGTACAATGATCGAATAAATCCAAAATACTCAAATTTTGCTTCCGATAGCTTTATCCTGACAAAACAGTTGAATTCTATATTGCTCGTGGTGAGAATGTTTTTTTTCCAAGTCTTCATTGATGTGCCAATTCATATTTTGTTAAAATAAGAATTAACATTTCAGCTACTAAACAAAACACGATATGGCCCTTTTTGTCCAGAATGTCCTAACTTTACCTCTTAGAGCTTCAATCTGTTATAACAGTGTTATTTGATATTTCGCATAGGGGCTGTTTTCTAGTGATAAAAATCGGTCCTCTTTAATTCAAAACGGAATTATGAAACTGAACTAACTTGTACCGTCAAACGGGGTGACTTGCAACATTTTTCAACTAATGATCTAAACGAAATGTAAAAATCTAAATTCCTTGTAGAACTTTGAATGGCCGGCTCGCCTACAGAATGAGATGATAGAAAATTGAATCGAATTATTTTGTCATATCAAAAGTCATCAAAAAGGTGAAATTTTTTAAACGTCCTTGTGCGGGGTGACTTGCAACACTCAATGCTAATTTAGTTTTTTCCAACAAAATGTTGATATTTTTTATTAGTCACACTTGTGAAGTATTGTTATTCATGTATTTAAAGCATTCGAACCAGTATAAGAGCATTTAGAATACATTTTTGTAAGAAAATAATTGAGCTATTTTTGTATGGGAAAAAAAAGGCGTTAAATCATCAAGGTCCAATATCTTAACTGAATAATATTTTTAACGAGTGTCTGTAGTTGATTGATGAATTATTACTCTTTTGATTATAAAGTAGACCTAACACAAAAGTTTTTAACTTTAATAAAACTCTCAATTGCTTAGAAATAAAGCGTTGCAAGTCACCCCGCATAGGTACATGTATATAAAAATTATTTTTATTGAAAAGTTGTTGCTACAATTTCGTAAAATAAAGTTCGTCATATTATCATTTATTAGTTATAGAAACAACATGTAGAGTATTACTTTTGTACAATAAATCTATCTCATGTTTTCAGGTCACGATTTTGAACCTCCATCAAGTATCAGTTTTCAAGACATTTAAAAGAATTATGTTTATTGTATGAACATATTCATAATAACTGCTTTAATCGTTGTCCCTCCTTGAATTGTGAGTCACACGTATTGAAGCACCGATTTAAAACAAATTTTCTATTGAAAATTGTGTTTTATAGTGAAATTTAGTTGTAAATTACAATGTGTTGCAAGTCACCCCGCCGTTGCAAGTCACCCCGTTTGACGGTATTCAAAATAACCAGAAATACTTCCGATGGTATTCTTTTGTTAAGTAAGATGCACCGAGGCAAGTTGAAACAGCTGGGGTAACTTGAAATGGCAAGGTATCATAGTGAAATATTAAAATTATGAGATATTGAACTACTGGAACATTAATTTAACAAACGAAGCAAACTTTTGAGGAAGAAAAACCTTTCAACATTTGTTGAGGTCTTGTTCAAAACGTTGCATTTCATCCTACAACGCTCGTTTCAACCTGCCCTAGTGTACCATAAATATGATTTTATATGACACAGTATAAAAATCAATATTTGATTTGGGTTGGTTCTCCGGAATTGTGTACTAAGACTTCCGGCCTCATGTATCTGAACATGCCGAATGGCCAAGTGATTTTAAGAGGTTTACCTACATGTGACATGTGGCCTATATTTGAACTTTGAGTATTCAAAATGTGGTGTAAGCTAAAGCGCGTGCTGTTATACTAGTTTATGAAATCGTTCAGCAATAATAAAATTGATAATTGTACTGGAAGGCAGGAAAAAGCGCGAATTTCAGAATAAAAATTCTGTGGCAACCTTGCAAACATCGAAACTAAAACACACACAATTTTCTTACTCTGAACCAGTGTGTACCGAAGCCGTTGAGTCAGAAATGAACCTACAGGCCCTTCCTCCTTGTCAGCGGTGAATTATCTCTCGGCCATCAGCGCGCTATCAACCAACCGACCGACATTCCAATCTGATGAGCACGCAAATATCTCATGCATTCTTCTCGATTTTTCTCTCTGCCCCTTCTCTAACCAGGTAACGGAAGTTCACCCGCCCAAAACTCGTCTCGAAGCATCAGCCCCAATACGCAGACCCACTTCCCCAACGGTCACCTGCAGCAGGGGTCTCAGCATCTCATCTCGGGCTCCGGACTGGATCGAACATTACAGCAGCAGCAGCAACAGCAAACACCGAACCAGCCCGGCAATCAGTCACCGCAATTGCTATCCCAGCAGCAGCAGCCGAATCAACAGCAGCAGCTACAGCCCCAAGGGCCAAATTCCCAGCAGTCTTCCCATTCGCCCTCGCTGCAGCATCAACAGCTGCAGCATCAGCAGTCTTCCCAGTCACATCACCTCAACAGCAGTTCGAGCAGTTTAGGCAACATCACGCCCACCTTCGCTCAGCCTCAGGTGAGTTACGATCAAGGATGGAAATCTAGTGATCATGATAAAACAAATGATGCATCGTGGTTGTTCTTTGTCATGCGATCATAGCAACAACGATAAACCCTTAGTCGTCAAGCCATCACAACAAACTTCGCTCCGGGAAAAATGAATCGCTCGGCATGTGTGCTGACGATCAATTGTTCGCAAACCGAATTCATAAATTTTGGAAGATTTTCACGCTTTCACTCTGCGATATGACCTCTAGCATACCATTTTTGATCCTAAAGTCAATCGTGCATGGAATGTGAGAAAGTTTATCCGTGAATTTTAAATTGATTCGCATTAATCGCAACTTGTTACAATATCCGACAAACCCGTTGTCCTACGACAAACAGTTTATCGGATGCTCGATATATCAATGATTAGCGCGCGTGGTGAGGTGTTGAAATCATGTTGCTGCAAGAGCGATGGCCCTCTTGGACCGTTCAAATACCGTGTTGTTTGTCGTTAGAGCTGATTTTTTTCCATCCTTGGTTACGATCGATCAATTTTCAAAAGAACAATTTAGAATCTCTCCAAAAAATGTTAATGCTCTTTAGGCCAATTATGCCTGACTACCAAACCAATAACGATTTAATTAGTGTTAGGGGCATCCTTATCGCTCCCCATTGATCTTTAAATCTCGACTTGCACACAGTTCTCGGAATGAACGGAGAAACTAAACGGGAACCATGAAAACGCCATCAGCAACGCTTTTTTCTAAATCGATCATCACTTGAGTTGCGTTGCACAATGGGAACATTTCAGAAATAGACGAACATAAATTCGAGGGGATTTAGTCGCATCGACGTGAATGACATTACCCCTAATTACGTTATTAGTTACTTCAGGAATTTCTTCTAGGATTTCTCCAATGATTCCTCCAGTCAATCTTTCAAAGATTCCAATGTATCCAGGTATTTTATTCGGAGATTTAACCAGTATTTTTTCCAAAGTCTCCTCTCGGATTTTCGTCAGAAATCTCTCTAGGAGTTTATTCAGGAATTCCTCCAAGAATAACGCCAGGACAACCTCTACATGGATTTTTCCATATTTTTTTTCCGGAGACTTCTGCAAGAATTTCTCTAAGGATTGAAGCAGACTTTCTTCCAGAGATTCTTGCAGGAATTTTTCCAAGCATTCCTCCAGGAATTCTCCCAGGGATTCCTTTGTGATCCGCTAGTGATTACTTTAGGAATTTCTTTTTGAAATTCTACTGGGATTTCACCATACCACGGGAACCCCTGACAGAATGCCTAGAGGAATCCGTGAAGCAACTTCATGTGAAATTCAACGAGGAATTCCTGGAAGCTCTGGTGAAACAACAGGTACCATCAATAGACCTCTGATTATGCTTTCAGATCCTGAAATCTGAAACATCCGTACCGTAATCCGGGGGCAAATTGATCACTGGGGCGAATTTGATCATGTCAGTACCAAAAAACATTTCCTCCCAACGATGCTGAAGGTTGTGTTGGCACCACACACATTCCATGTTTTTTCTAATGATGATTTAAAACTATTTCATTTTTATTAGTGTCAGTTTTGCATAGAACTATTCACTTTTTTTGAAGGTGTAAGCAATACAGTTGAAAATATCGGAGCAAAACAATCCACTGGTGCTGTGCCTATCTGTCAACTTAGAGTGTTCAAAATGTTATGTAAGCTTAAGTATGAACTACTAAACTAATTTTTGATATCATACAGTATAGCAAGTATAGTTTCTTGTCCATAAAAACGTTTATTATAAAATAATGTGCTTATTTCAAGGGGAATTGCCTACTTTTAGGCGTATTAGGCAGATTTTAAAAGTTTAATTTTGCAATAATATGATTAAATACTAGACTAGAAGAACTAGAATTTTGACATCATTTTCAAATTCAGGAGACCCAAATTTAGTTGATAGGGATATTTTTTATTCGAAAACCTGCTTTTTTATATGGTGATCAATTTCGCCCCAGTGTGTCATTTTATTTATTGATATTAAAAATATTTCTATGATATGTTAAATATTATTTCATGAAAAGTTGATTACATAAACTGATAAAGATCAATGGAGTACTGATTTTATTGAAATTTATTCGACAACATTTGAATTCCGAAGGTTAACACAACAAAAAATTGTAAAATAGTGATCAATTTGCCCCCGGATTACAGTACATATTAATACCTACAATATTTGGTTTACTTACTTTTATGAGAAGTCAAAAAGCGTCAATAGACTACTGATTACACTTGTAGATCCTAAGGCATAACTTCGGTTTATGTTCAGTTTATGAAACCTCGATCACACACAGGTACCGTCTCAACTCGTAAATCCGGGTCAATTTATATATATTTGACTAGTGGTCCCGGCAAACTTCGTCTTGCAACCAAGTAGGCTGTTGAAAAACGCTATGGATCGTCCCATATCAAACGACAGTTCCGTTCACGCTCGTTTTCCCCTACTTTTCCGGTGAATATCCTGGGAGTTTTATACATACAAACAAGTTGGAACCCTTGAGGAACAAAACGGACAAACGTTACAAATTGGGACTTAGGGTCGCTTTCGACCCGGGAATTTAAACAGCTCGCAAAAATCGGTGTGCTGACCGAATTAAGTTCTGTTGGGCTTAAATAAAAGGCACACATGTCTAGTTTTAGAAACCCTCCAGGAGATCCGGATTTGGTCTATGTGGCCACCGGGAACCTGCTACATCTGAAAAACCTCCCTTTAGAGGCCCTTACTTTGACAACCTGTACTGCCCATAACTGCATATTTGTAACATTCGACAAAAGTAGGCATTGAGTAAATGGAATACCAAGTGTGCATTTTATGGCAGTATGGGAGGAAACTAAAATTTGTAAAAAATTACCAGGAACTCAAAAGTGCTTATTTGAGGCTGATATTTTGTACAACTCATATCGCATACTAGGTGAATAGTCAGAAAATAATTTTGATAGAAATTTCATTGCTATTACATTACGAGGCTTATTTTTAATCTCAATGTGACTGTTATGCGGTTATAATTACCAATGTGACAAAACAACTTGGTATTTTTTTTTTAATTTTCTAGAACAATCTTACAGATTTCACTAAATTGATCAAAAGTATTTATCATTTGATGACTCTCCATGGTATTAACTCCAATTTGTCAAAAATGTCGAATGTGACTGTTATGCAGTTATGGGCAGTGTAGTTTCGTAACTAAAAAAGTAATCAGCACGTCCTCATATTGTTGAATAGGTATTCACGTTGACTGTGAACAGAGATTCCCAAATCATTCGATTACTCATACCCGGTTCCGGAAACCCGGAACATTCGAAAAGGAAGTTTACATAGCAGTTGTGTATATGTAATTCACATCGGTACTATTCGGTTGATGGATATTTTGGCATAAAATTTCTCTGTAATAAGGAATCAATTTCCGGCGCACATCCCCTGAAAAATTCAGTCCAGTATGGTCCATGCGGAACCGGTTCCTGGAGTTCCGGAAAGTGGCCATTCTGGACAATTGTAAGCTTCCCTAGGGGTCATTCAAAACTTTTTTTCCGCAAAAATAAAATTTCTCACACAAACATAATTGTCAGAAAATTTCAAATTGCTAGGTTATTTCAATCAAAATTTACATTGATTTGAGTTTTAAAATGGGTCGATAAAGACCCAAGGTCCTTACTAAGGTTAAGAATTCCACCTGGATTTTCCCAAGGATAGTCACAGAAATACCATAGAGATCATCAGAAAATCTTTTAAAAATTCTTTAGATTTTTTTTGTTAATATAATCTAGAGTCCTCCTAAATTTCATCCAGTGTTTCTTACATCGATTTCCCTAGGACATCTTCCAATATTTCCAATTAGAACATCTAAAATTCAACCAATAACTTCTCCAGAGATGTCTTCAGATACCTATTTCTTAGGATTTCTTAAAATGTGCTTTTCGGATTTCTTTAAGATTTCAACTACAAATCTATCCAAGGATACCTACAGAAATTATACCAAAGATTCCTCCTAAGATTTTTTCAGAAATTTCTGCAGTAAATCTTTGAAGTTTTCTCAAGTTTTGCAGGCATTTTTCCATAAGTGTCTCCGGGAAAAGTCTAGGATTTAGGAAATTATAAGTGAGATTTTTGAAAAAAAAAAGTGGGATGATCTGATTTTTTAGAAAAAAAAAATCCTAAGGAACCCTCGTTCGGTTCCCTGAAAAAACTTCATATTAAGTTTTAGAAGATTTTGTAGATAAATTCCTGGATAACTTGCTAAAATAAGAATTTTGTATGGGAAAGTGCGGAGGAATTACTGAAAAACTGTTGGTGTAAAACTATAAATAAACTTTTAAAGATTCCATGGGGGATTTTTTGAAAAAACTCTTTGAAAAATGATTGAAATAACTGAAGAAGTGATTCTTGTATACTTCTGGAAAAAAATCTAGCCGTCAAAAGTTGTGATTTTCTACAATTTTCACGTATGGACACTCAATGTATGTAATACCAATTGATTTTTTAATAGAATGTTTTAAATACTCATAATTCAATATATAATCATTCGTTTACAAACAGTAGGGTACCTTGTCTCTGATCATTGTCATGCTTTCATTTAGTAAATTATTGAATGATCAGAAACACAATACTGGTTAAGTTTTCGATTGTTAACCAGTGAATCAAATTGTTTTTAAAACAGACGAAAAACGAACAACAAAGCAAGCTCACTCACAACCGTTTGTTGCAATTTTTGCGTATCAAAAGCAAAATTGTCATGACCATCGCAGGACACAACATTGTTGCTAGCTTTTCAACTCGCGATTAATCAGTTATTTTGAACACAAACCCAAATTTGTATGATGTATGCTGTTAGTTAATGTGTTAATATTTACCAACACGGAGAAAATTCTCGAAAATTGCAATGCGAACCTTAGAAAATCGCTACGCACGTAGTGATCGATCATTGTCATATTCTGTTCAGGTGGTGATAAACTGATGTTGCGGCATAAAATTGTCTTTGTTGCTGCGTGTTGGGTGACAATTCACTGTTGTTAACCATATGTAGCACTGCGTGTTGCATATAACTCCACACCAGAAGTAGAATGAAGCATTTATATGCTTTGTCTATCTTGATCCCAGGAAACAAAATTTTCATAAAATAAAACCACGTTGTATTCTTTACGTGGCGATTAGAATACCAGATTATTTTTGGTTCATCCGAACCCTTAAATTTTTTATCCATACAGCTTGGAAGTTGAAAAGTGTTGCGAGTTACCCCATTTGACGGTACCCTTGCCTTTTCGTCGTATCGATTTTTATTTCAGCCACAATCAGTTTTGATACGTCTCACAACTAACGGCTCACTGTGATATAGTGAGTGGTCAAAATACAACACTTCAACATTATAATAAAATGTTTTACTAGAATATTAATATCTACAGACATCTCTAACCATTCCTTCAACATGATAAAATGGCCGCCACCTTGAATTTTGTTAGAAAATTCACTTTTTCACCATTAGCGCACCGCTCGTTTTGAATTCTGAGATCACCATCAGAAAGCTGAGGAAAAATTGCGTAAGATAGGCTACAAAAACTAGGTGAGCAATGGTATTTACCCTATGATATGAATGATTTTCTAAATCATGTTTTACGATTTTAATGTATATGGCGAGTGCAATCGATGCAAACATCATTTTTTGCACAACATAGAAACAAGTTTTCAATCGTTGGTGTATTATTTGAGACAGATGAAAAATAGGAGTATTATTTTGAGTGAAAAAATCTGGCAGCCATCTTGGGTTTTGACGCCATCTTGGTTTTAAGTAGTAGAATGAGTTTTCACCTTGTTAGCACTCAACATGTTGACTTTAATTCTACCGTTACACTTTATCTTCTTCTTGTTCTTCTTTTTCCTGACGTTACGACCCTACTGGAACAGAGCCAGCCCCTCAGCTTAACTAGCGTTGAAACAAATTATCAAATAGGATTTTTTACGCTTATTTGCTACCTGAATGATTCTTCTGCATATCTTCGAGTTGAAAAATTGCATTTTTTTGGTCTAAAACCATTGATAGAAATGAACAATCAGTTGAACAGCTGGGATAAGATAAGAATGATAGAATCTGATTGTTTTTAACGGAGGTCTAATAAATCAACATGATGAGCACTGAGATGGTAAAATATCATTCAAGTGCTAAAAACCAAGATGGCTTCGAAATCCAAGATGGCCGCCAGATTTTCCAACCTCAAAATGATACACCTGCGATTCGGCGTTACGTCCACATTAGAACAAAACCTACTGCTCATCTTTCAATTTCGCTATTTTTAACATGCATGTTGGGCGGTACTAAAAACGATACTTTATGGTTCAGAAAATCAAGGATGTTTTTTGCTTCAAAATTTAAGATTTTCATTCTAAATTAATGCACTTTTGTCAATGTTTTACGTTAAAACTACAGATATTACCACAAGACTTACTCATGTCCCGACGCACAATCTTCATTCAATGAACAACAATGCATACGGTAAAAAAATTAGTTTAATACAATAAATGTTTTTGGACGGTTTTCATTTATTGAATTTATTTATTCATTATTACTGAATTCAAAGATATGTCGAAAAATTATTCTGTTGTCAAAAATTGCATTATAAAAGAAAATTCCTGTTAAACCTGGATTCATAACTAATAAAGCTGAGTATCAGGCTCGGTTCCAGTAGGGACGTAACGCCAAGAAAATGAAGAATAATAATAAGAAGAGTATACGTAACATTTTTTTCATTGGTTGTCTCTAAATTCGACGAGCTGAGTGCTATCAAGGTGAAAAATTATTTTTTCTACTTAAAATCAAGATGGCGTCAAAATTCAAGATGGCCGCCAGATTTTTTTCACTCAAAATAGTATTCTTATTCTTTACTCGACTCGAATAAAACACCAAAGGTTGAAAACTTGTTTCTTTGTTGTACGGAAAATGATGTTTGTATTGATTGTACTCGCCATATACGTCAAAATCGTATAACATGATTTAGAAAATCGTTCATTTGATAGGGTAAATAACATTGCTCACCTAGTTTCTGTAGCCTATCTTACGCAATTTTTCCTCAGCTTTCTGATGGTGATCTCAGAATTCAAAACTAGCGGTGCGCTAACGGTGAAAAAACCGTTTTTATAACAAAATTCAAGATGGCGGCCAAATTCAAAATGACCGCCAACATTTTTTCAAGTTCAAATGAAAGCTATATCCTTTCTCTATATGATGGCACTAAGTTTGCTATGCGTTCCAAGCGAAATATGAGACATATCACGTGAAGAAATACGCTAGATTTATCAAAAAATGGACTTTTTCGCAAACTGTTCAGCTAGCTGGCGTACGAGGGGTCCACCAATTTGAGAAAACAGAAAGGACCACCCTTAAGTTTTATCGAAAACTAGCGATCAGTGATATAAAATTGGAATTCTATCGATGGGTGCCGATGGCGGCCTGGTTTCAGCGAGAATTGCTCAGGGTAACAACTAGTGTATTTGACATTCTGGGCTCGATTGAATTCGATCAACTAGTATACGGAACGAAACAGTGACATAGGGACAATTTTCAATATATTTGAAACAAATATACCATACAAACTTAGGATTGAATGCGCCAGCTGGTGGAGCAACCAATTGAGTTGAAATTTTAAGAGAGCTTTTTTCTTACCCTAAGGCACATATTTGGAGGGTTGAGTTTTGTAACTTTTTTGTTTAAGGGCCAGTCTACTCTACACTCATTTGTTGATGAAACCATATTGCCTCGTTATGTACTTAAAAGGAGTTATCCGGCAGCTTCCGCACAGAAAAAAATCCGTTCTCGTATCCGTGAACAGCAGACGTGAACTCGTCAACAACAAAAATACACCGTGAACTAGATCATGTTTATGTGACCATGGACCAGTGCACGAGTTCACTAATTTGACGTTTGAGCGGTGCCGAATTCACTAGTTGCCATGGTCACGTAAATAACACGGCACCGCTCAAACGTCATATAAAGAACTCGTGCATTGGTCCATTCGTGGTAGTTCATGGTGTATTTTTGACAGTTCACGTTTTTCAGAATTCTTTTTTGAGCGTGCGAGGCTCCAGTTTTTCACTGCTCATCATAAATTCGATGTCCCTGAGGACGTTAGGACGCAGAAAATGTCAAAGTTTGCCAAAAAAATATACGATTTGGTAAGCAATTTACCTGTGTGGAAAGCGGAGCACCCTATTCGTGACAACTGGAATGGGCAAGTGTACCTCCTCTTTTGAGGCCACACGATGGTCCTACGATGTTCTAGCCGGATTTGGCCTCGTGCCATTACTCGAAAGAGGTTTTGGAGTGGTACAAGGCTAAGGAGGTCTACTTCGAGCAGAGGCATCTCAACCTTCCGAACGCACCGGAACTGCGGCCAATTGAAAAGTACTGGGCCATCATGAAGCAGGCACTTGGGATGCATCCTAAGGAAGTGAAATCGGAGGAAGATACGAAGAAAAAATGGACTGCCACGCAAAAAAATATTTGTCCAAGTGTTGTACAGGACCTTATGAGTAGTGTGAAGAGAAAAGTTCGTGCATTTGGATATGGAATTGAAATAGAATAAAACAAACATGGGAAAACATTCATAACATGTTTTATTTTACTCCCAGAAAGTTTGAACGTACAAAATTTGCCAAACATTTGTGTGTGTCGCAATTTGATTCCGTACGCCCTTTACTCTCTGAAGGCACTGATGCACTAAAACGCCATCTAAGATCATTCGAATATTTTGATCGCTCTATTTTCTTAACTGGTCCCATTGTGCGTTGCGTTCACCAAACCCTCCAAACTGTTGTCGATGCATTCGAAATAATATCCCTCTCGACTTTTGTCCATTCTCTCTCCAGACTGTGCTTCGTCCGATCTTAGAATAACGAGTGTCGTACCGCATCAGCACCGGTCGAAATCGTGAGAAAATTTCAACTGGACGACGAACGACCTGTTGTGCACAGGAGTTCGTGGTCGTAATAGGAATTTGATAATCATATAGTTTTGAATTCGGGTTGAACCTTCGTTTCACTTGCCAGCCACACACTCGTGCACAACCTCTTGGCGTTTGAGGAATGCCCAGAAGAAGGAACAGGGGGCAGCAGATCTGGGGATTCGGGAGGATATCGACGATTTCGATCAATGGCGAGGGATCGACCTTCGTCGAATGGTCCGAAAACAAAAACAGATTGGGTATGGAGATCGTGGCAGAAAAGACGGGAGGGTGAACTTATGGCGAACAACATCTTTTCAATGGGAAGCCAATCGAACAAAAAAAGTATCGAATTTCGCGAGGTTCTCTGTAGAAGGTGTTTTTTTTTCGATTGAAGGAATTTACTCACGGGTCACGGATGTGTTGAATCAGCCACTTTTTAGTGTTGTTGTATTCTCAAATTGTTGTGATGACTGGTAAGATCGAACTTGGCGATCACAATCGCAAATTTGAAATCTACGTTGAACGAACTTCGTGTTCGTTGAACTTGATTATTTTTTCAATTCTGATCTAATATAATTGCCTACCAGTTTATTTAACACTTGCAACGCTTCTGTGGTCGCCGGATTAACTTTTAGGTTTTAAATCCGTTGTAGAGGAGAAAGCTTCAATTTTATGTAGGGGAACTTACGTATTCTCGGCAGTCTAAGCCGATGTCGCGCTTCTTTTGTAATTTTCCCGAACATCAGCAGCCAAATTACGTGTTTGTGTGTTTACATTCATGCGTTGCTCAATCCTCTCATCGATTCACACCGACAGACTTGTTAAAATTTTTCTGAAAACGTTTTTACAACGCTGCGAACATCTCTTGTCAGTGTGACTATTGTCGGCAGCCTCAATCTCTTCTGCAGGCGAATCTGTTCGGCAGCTCCAAATCAGTCGCATTTTGAGGCGTGTTCATTTGAATTGGTGACATCTCTGGCAAAATTGTTTGTTCCGTCTCGCAAATCTCGTCAGCGGGAAGCTGACAGAGCAAAGAATCATCTAAATATTTTCATTGGTGTGTTTTGATAGATAAATACTGTGTATTAGGCGTTTAAAATTTGGTTGCCAATAATAGTCGAATGGTGCCGAAGCCGTAAGTTTCCCTATCTATAAAGAATAAAAAATCCTATCGATTTCGCAATCTACTACAGATGACACGCTCTTACATAAAGTCTGTCAGACTTAGAGTTCTAATAATTACAATGTATGATTTGACAGTCAACTTTGGATTATTCTAACAATGTATGTTGGAAAATTAAATTGTTTTAATTTTACAGTCAAATCTTCATGCCAAACACTGTCGAATGCTTATTCAATGTCCAAAAGTGTAAAATAAGTGAGAAAGCCTTCAGATTTGTTGTAACGAAACAATTTTGTTACACAAAAAACTTTATAAAAATCAATGACGCGCCCAAGTTTTGGCTAGTTCTTACTGTATTCTTCCAATGTTAATTTCATCTACGGTTTGTGCAAGATTTTATTCAAAACCCAAACAACACTTGATCCTTCAACGACCCGTGAAATGCACTTTTCCCCCACATTTTCATACAATGCAACCCACCAATCTAACAAGCTTATCCTAATGGTTTGATCTTCTTGATATTTGCAGTCACCCACCCACTCATTCAAAACGGCGTCCATCAACGGTGCAGGTCATCATACGAACGGAGGCGAGCTAAATATGCCTGGTGGTCCGACTGCAGCGCCCGGAACACCAAACTCAAAGGCTAAGGTAAGTGTTGAATAAGTCCGATTCGCAACAAAGTAATCCCACGATGGTCAGACCTTAGAATATCCGCCAGAATCTGGTTGTCAGACCTGGACTAATTTGATTTGCATTTAAATTTGACGCCTCTTTCCCATGACGAGAGAGTGCACTCACATATAAGTCTGAGCCGGCTTAATCGAACCAATACCCCAGAAGACTAACGCGTCTGGCCGCGGCACCGGAAATGACCGTCGGGAGATCTTTGTTTCGCGCTGATGGGCTTAATTGAAAAAAGCGCGGAGCGATTAAATTTTCGGCTAATTAATGGGTTTTCTCATTTGTCTTTTTTTTCTCGCCTTCTGGTAGGATGTCTCGCCCCGGGTCAAGATTGTGGTAGCCCTGTACCCCTTTAAGGCGATCGAGAGTGGCGATTTATCGCTGGAAAAGGTAAGTTTTTTTTTTGAGTGGCTGTCCATTAGGGCAGTTTAACTATCAAAAAAGTTTGAATGAGAATAGAGTTTCACTAGCCAATTGGCTAGTCTTTCGATCTATAGTGAAAAACTTCCCAACAGTTTTAGAATTGTACTGTTATAATAGAAATAAAGAACGAGATAGAAAAGAATCTCTCAATGTTACTCAGGTCCTTTTAAAATGTTACGCGAGATTTAATATGGCTAATGGTGTCCGTTCGCTTTCTTCCAGAACGCCGAATACGAAGTGATCGATGACTCGCAGGAGCACTGGTGGAAGGTCAAAGACCAGCACGGTACCATTGGATACATACCGAGCAACTACGTCAAGGAAAAGGAACTGCTGGGGCTGCAAAAGTATGACTGGTACGTGGGGGACATGTCCCGCCAGAGGGCCGAATCGCTGCTCAAACAAAACGACAAAGAAGGTTGCTTCGTGGTGAGAAAGTCTTCCACCAAGGGCCTCTACACTCTATCGCTACATACCAAAGTGTAAGTTGCTTCGAACCTTTTCCTTAAACATTCTAAATTAATCGATTTTTCTCCATTTCAGACCCCAATCCCATGTAAAGCACTACCACATCAAACAGAATGCTCGCAGCGAGTTTTACCTCTCGGAGAAGCACTGCTGTGAGTCGATCCCAGACTTGATCAACTACCACCGGCACAATTCCGGTGGGCTAGCGTGCAGACTGAAGACTTCCCCCTGCGATCGGCCAGTGCCACCGACGGCCGGTTTATCTCATGGTAAGTTTTTTTTTCTGAATATATTATCAAATCATAACATTTGATTATATCAAATGCATTATTCAATATAATCAAATAACTTATCATTTTTTTTTCGCTTAACTTGTTTTATTTTTGTAACAAAATTTGTTAGAAAAAGTTAAGCTAATAATACAAATGAATTATTACTCAAAAATTATCGTGTATCATTCAATATCTTTTTCCGTTTCTCGACAGACAAATGGGAAATCCATCCCTCGGAACTGATGATCCTTGAGGAGCTGGGTTCCGGCCAGTTTGGTGTAGTGCGACGAGCCAAATGGCGCGGATCGATCGACACGGCCGTCAAAATGATGAAGGTCGGCACCATGTCCGAGGACGATTTCATCGAAGAAGCAAAAGTTATGACGTGAGTATGATTAGTGAATGGTTGATGACTTGGAACAGAATGTTCTGATGAATCGGGAACACTTTATTCATACAGAAAACTCCAACATCCAAATCTGGTGCAACTGTACGGCGTATGCTCCAAGCATCGACCCATATATATCATCACCGAGTACATGAAGCATGGTTCCCTGCTCAACTATCTGCGAAGGCACGAACAGTCGTTGATCGGAAATATGGGACTCCTGCTCGATATGTGCATACAGGTGAGTCCCACGAGCTACTCTTATGTCAACCAAGTTGATCAACCTTATGTTTCCACGTTACCAGGTTTGCAAAGGAATGTCCTATCTCGAACGACACAACTACATCCACCGGGATCTGGCCGCCCGTAACTGTCTGGTCGGATCGGAGAACACCGTCAAAGTGGCCGATTTCGGGCTGGCACGATACGTACTGGACGACCAGTACACCAGTTCTGGCGGTACCAAGTTCCCGATCAAGTGGGCCCCGCCCGAGGTGCTGAACTACACCCGGTTCTCGTCCAAGAGCGACGTTTGGGCTTACGGTAAGATATGGGATTATTAGTTATGATCAATCGCTTGGCTAATACGGATATAATATGTTTTAGGTGTCCTCATGTGGGAGGTGTTCACGTGCGGCAAGATGCCCTACGGTCGCCTAAAGAACACCGAAGTTGTGGAACGCGTCCAGAGAGGAATCATTCTAGAGAAACCCAAAACATGTGCGAAGGAAATTTACGACGTGAGTACCTTTCATGAACTGATGCTAGAGTCAAGTGTATTGAAGTACGCAGAATATAAAAAAGTAAAAAATCCATAAATCCGTTCACGCTTAAAATCATCAAATTTCCTGGTCAGAGCACAGTTTGATTCTTCAGATTTGTGCCCTTCAGATTTTGAGGTATAATTTCGATTCATCACCTTAAAGAAGGTAGTAGGTACCTAATCGTACAGCTACTGAGCTAGAACATGCTTAGGATGTTGGTTCTAAAAACTTGTCAGGAAGAGAATTTTACAAATTCAATGCAGACTCAGCAAGACATTAGAAACCGATTGATAGCGGTGTCCAATGTGGATAAAATTGAGCTTCCTAGGATTTTTGATTGCTTCGAAGTCTGCTGTAGAAATGGTCACAACACAAAAAATTGTTGGCGTATCTGATCTTCGATATTGACGATTGTGCTTCTAGAATCCGCAGTGGTTGACGTTTCACCCGTTCTGGTTGAACGACTTGCAGCATGTATTCAAGAGTTCCTGCTTGGCAAACAATGATAATCGGGGCTATGTATCAGTCTGTTGAACAAATTTTAAGTCGCCTTATTGTGGGATGTAAGAACCTTAATTAAACTATCGCTGGTTCTGTTAAAGAAGAAATTCAGCTTGGGCATTTATCGTGAAGATCGCCACACATTCCAAGGGATAAGTTATGCAAGCGCGTATCCGCTGAACATCGGAATCAAGATCAATCGTTTTCCGTTCACGAATTGCGAGTGCGAAAAGATACACATGTCTAGTCGATGATTAATTGCCACCTGGTGAGCTCGTTTCATGCTTATGTAACATATTTTTATCGTAACAACGTTACGTTTATGTAGTTTTCTAACAAAGTTTAAATGGTTCGTCACTACAAGTGTCTGCCTAAACCCGTATCCTTGTTTTTTGTAATTCTCAAAAAAAAAAACTTTGAATAGTTCGACATTATGAATGGATTACATCACTGACCAAAGGTGACTTCCAGATCTATTTCTCCCTCACCCACCCTTCAAGTGGTGATTGTGAGGATGCAGAGGTATTCTCGGTCTCTAAAAGCAACAATCATTACACCCTAACATCCCTTCCCCACACCTTACCAGTTCCGATCAATCACGGAGTAGCAATCATTGATAGGTACAGTCAGTCTAGGCTTTGATATGCTATGTTCAATGATGTCGTCTTACCCGTATGACGATCAGCGCATCAACACTGGTGTTGAAAATGGGTGAGATCTCAGTGCCTTGTCCAACCTCGTTTCACCGAAACCTGATGAATCGTTTCAAATTCAAACAGGACGGAAGGTTCGAATTCGATTTCTCATTCTGAAGATACGAAACCTAAGTGAAGTCGGCGCGGAATTAACTTCGGTGGTGGTGCATATAGTATTAAGATATTTCGGATATCTTAAAAATCACGTCTACTCTCAGTCACAGTCCAGAACTAAGGATCTGGATGGTCTGTCTTATTTCTATAATCCACAGCCTTTATATAAAACATTTATGTATGCGTTTCTGATAGAATTTGGATAGTTGAACGAACAGTACAATTCTTTCCCCTAAACTAACTAAATGAAAACTATTTCCTTAAAAATGAAACTAATTCGAAATCATGTAGTACATGAATATTCAATCTTTTTTTTTATAAATTTGGCTTAAATTCAAGCAATTCAATTTTTTTTTCTTGATTTTGACAATTCAATGAATTAATTCACATATGTTATAATGTGATTACATGAAATGCTTTCATTTTGACCGGTTCCCAGAACTCAATGAGAAAACGGAACGTACTTCACTGCTACTGAAGAACCTGTCTATTCGTCGTTGTCTAATCACGGTTAAGTTTCGATCGAGTTTAGCTGCGTGTTGCAATCGGACTCCGTCGGGTATGCTTAAGTCGTTTGCCCACATTTTCGGACTGCTCCACGTGGAATTGGAACATCAGCGAAACCATGAAACTCCTCTTTGAATTCACTCTCACTGGAACGTCGCTTTTCTCGTTAGATTGGAATATGTATAGTAGAATAATTTGCCTAATGTTGAACCAAAGACAAATTAAAGACCCCCATCTTCCTTGCAGTTGCCCAAAATTTTATGGCTCATAAGGTAATCTAGAAAGCCGTGAAAAGTGTACTGCGATCTGTCAAACTTGGGTACCTTTTGTACTACCGAGGCACAATGGTCGGGCTTCATACAAAGGGGCGGCCAAAACTACCAAAAACTTTTTTGAGATTTTTATGATTTTTTTTTATTTTAAAATATACCTCATGTGTTATATTATTATGATTCTTAATTGAAATTTAACTAAAATTCAAATTTATATGACTTTTATGACGGCAAACTGGCTGAAGTCAAAAAATTGAAAAATGTAACAATAAAATAAAGCACAAAATTTATAATTTCGGAATGCAATATTTCCCCAAAGTTACCCACTATCTGAAAGCTTATGGTTCAACACTTGTATCGAGCATGAGGATGGAAAAACATTTTTGGTTGAAGTTTTAATACTATTCAATATTACACTTTAGTAATTTTGATGATTTTGAACATGAAAAACAACTCTTGTCGCGTCATGTCGCCACAGTTTCGAATATTGCACATCTTAAAGCATCCTTAGATCTTACAAAAAACCTTTAAATTTTTTGCAGAAATTTGCTGATTTGCAAGTTAGAGCCATTTGAATAATTCAATATTTTACATATATTTTGACGATATTTTTCATACAAAGTTTATTTAAAATAGATTTAACCACTATTCATACACATTTTGATCAAACTCGATCAAATATAAACAAAACTTGTACTTTCAGCCCAGTTTGATAACAATTTTAATTTAAAAAATATATTTTTTTAAAGTTACGTAAATTGTGAATAACCCCTTGTGAAACAACAAAAACGCCAAATGACATATTCAGATTACATATTTCATCAATTGAGGCAACAAAAATAGTTTTGGTCAAACTTCACTTTTTTCCGACCATTGTGCGAGGGACCAAATGCAGTACTAGAAGTGGTACCCAATCTGAGCCCGAGTGTGACGGACCTAGTTGAACGGCTAAATACCTCGCCCATTGTTGACCAGCCCGTGTATTCCTTATGGCTTGTTCAAAAATTAGCAAGCAATCGGCGAATTATCCTAATGTTCGTCGGTCGAGGTAGAACTATTCGTAGGGGAAGTGGTGGTAAAATGAACAGGGGTGGTAAAATGAACACCGTGCCTTTTACCGAGAAAAACAAATTTCAATGAATTTTTATCACGCACGGACAATTTAGAGAATAAATCCGAGTGTTCGGATTGATACGGAGGTAAATTGAAGTGAAAATATCAACGAAAACTAAGATTTTAGAAAACCACGTTCAAAAGTTGGAGCTGACGTAACTTTTGACTCGGAGGTTTTGAGGTTTTTCAGTGATGGGAATATCGTTGTGATGTGATGTCAAATCTGAAATTTTTACATTTATTTTTGGATTGGTTACAATCATTTATAGATATATTTTCGGGAATGCAGCGTAAATTGTTAAAAATATCAGTTTTGCTCACGTTGTTTCAATGATGTTGATTTTACCACCAACAGCTGTTCATTTTACCCACATAGTGCAGGTAAAATGAACATTTCAATTGTTTTTTGCTAGTGATAAAAATATGTGAAAATTTAGCTATTTTGGTCTGAATTCATGTTCCTGCTCTAGCTAACATCCCTGTTTTTGATCTTGTGCGATAAAACTATACATATTCCTCGTTTTTCTTTCAGAAACAAGATGATATCCTTAAGGTGTTCATTTTACCACCCCTTCCCCTAATTAATTCACCACCACTAAACGACTATTGCTGGATACTCGAATGTTAAAGAAATGTTTCTTGTATATCGTTAAACTGATGAAACTGCTGCACCACAACCAATTTCCATGTTTAATTTGATTTTCTCAAACAACGCGCTCACAAGGCAAGGTTTGCTGATTCTATGTTTAGCAGAAATCATTATACATGGGTAGTCGACATCTTCATCCTTTGAATCCTTTATACTTAACCTTTTGAAATCATAACTATTTAGGTATTTTTGGTCCACTCAAAGTTATGAACATTTTTTTTTTGCTAAGTTCGGGAATGTTGTTCAAAGAATATAAAATGTTCATGCGTTACAGAAGCCACACTCATAATGATCCACGGTGCCGATCAACGATGACTTGGTTAAATCACTGAAAAGTTCTAACTTTCTACTTTTGCATACAGGTAATAACTTTTGGAAACAAAAGGTTTTTTTCAGTGTTTTTCACAGATGATATATCGTTAATTTAAAATTTTAAGTTTTAAACCCTCCCTGTTAACTACAATTTTTTGTTAAGGTACATCGGAGCAAGTAAGAATGCTGGATAATGAAGACCTTGAGACACAACTTCAATGAAATCAAATTGTCAGGTATATTTTACAAGCTTTATAAAGCTATGATCATATATTTAATACAAACATTTTTTAGTTTCAATACAATGTATAACATGTACCAGTTCTCACTGTTGTACCATTTTCATAACGCAAGGAAAATTGAAGCATTATGCGTTTGTTTGCAATACCACTTTAATTATTTTTTTAGTGAGACTTTTAGCCTTAGTAAACTAGTTGTGTAAGTTTCCGGGTCAGAAATTTGGCTGTGTGTAGTCATTAATTTAGTTTTAGATTCTCGAAAGTGAATTCTACTACCAAGATTCAAGAAATGGAATTAAGAAATTTTAGTCTCTTAGTCTATGTTAAGTCCACAGCTGCAAAGCGAAGTCATACTTAGGTGTCTGGGTTCGATTTCCCGTCGATCCATGATTTTTTTGTTTTAGAAATAGACTATCACCGTTCCTGTCACATGTAGGGATGAATCGATTCAAGTAAATGCGAATAAATACTTGATACTTTTAATTCAAATAGGTATTGAATGAAATTACTTGAATCGAATGAATACTTGAATTGAATGAATATGAATGAATTGAATGAATATGAATGAATTGAATGAATACCTCATGTACGTTTTTGCAAAGGGTGGTGCAGCCTTGAAAAATCTTGTTTTATTCACGAAAGTTTATCAAGAATTTTGACTCAAAAGTATGTTTATTTTATGAATAAATCATCAATGCGATTCTTTAAAAATATCTATCGCAATCGTTTTAGTTCTATGTTTCCTTCATAATAAAAACTACTCAAATGATTCGAGTAGGTATCGATACATTCCTTAGGTAAACTTATGACATTGTTGACGGTGTTGATTACTTCAGGTAAATAGAAGAATTTGCGGTGGAAGCTAACCATTCAATACTATGAAAGCACAAAAAATAGTTTGACCTATCGAAAGGCCGGCTCCAAAGGCACGTTTCCCGCTAGTTGGTATATTTGTGTCGTTGAGGAAATTGTGCTTATTCTGTAAATCGCGTGAGATCAGACGAATTGAATGAGGTGACAAAGTTCAGCTTGCACCCATTTGAGATCAGCTCCTCTACCTATTAGATATTTTGTAGGTATTGATACTTTTCTATGACACTTTTTTTCATATAAAAGTATCGATGCTTTGAAGATATTATATTCTCCCTAATACAAAAGCAAAAAAATAATAAATTTAGCATAGAAAGCTCTTAGTTAAGAAATGTGGCAAGTGCTCTAAGAACAAGCTGAGAAATAGGCTTTGTAGCAGTTTGTAAGGAAGTGATTCCAAAAAGAAGAACAATAATCATTCACTAAATTTCAAGAAAGTGTTTATATTGCCCCAATACCTTTTCACCAGTCTTGTTTTTGGACCAATTATAGATCTTGTTTTCTTGACATTTCGTATCTAGCATTTACTAAGGCATAATTGCTATGATCGTTTTCTTTCCTTCGATTTTCTGTTCGGATTAGTACACTTCAGTTCAATCGATTTTAGTAAGATGGAAGTGCTCATAAGAACACTAAGCTGAGAAGCAGGCTCTGTCCCAGTGGGGACGTAACGCCAGAAAGAAGAAGAAGAACAACTCATCACTACTCTGCACAAAATAGAGCTACACCCTTCTTTCGGTATAGTAGATTCCAAATGTATAATTTCACATGTATGTCCAATTTTTATCAAATGTAGTGATGTATGCAGCTTTTCATCAATGTTTTAAGAAGGTGCATCACCTCTTACTTTTTAGGGCTACACCGATTAGAATAAAGACGTTCGTAGTATCATATTATACGTTTCCGATATAATGATTACGTAAACTCGGCAGAATAAAAACTTACTATTCTGCACATTAAAATGATACGCCCTTCTTTGCGTCAAGTCTAAATTACAAATGACTTGTTTAATTTTGCACAAAATAGTGATACACCCTTCTTTCAGTCTTATCCTGTTGACGATATAGACAAAATTTTCCGTAAGAATACCAAATGGAAAGAAGGCATTTGGCATGATTGATTAAATGATCAAGGACCATTTGGTATAATGGTTATTTGACCAATGACCATTTGGCATGACATGAAGAACATCCTTTTTGAAAAGAAGGAGCATAAGTATGGCTGGATGGCAAATGGTTTTATACCAAATTATTTTATGCCAAGTGACCTTTTGCTATATGGGCTCTCCATCGATATATTTTGCCTATATCATTAATGAGATAACACTGAAAGAAGGGTGCATCACTATATATGCAAAAATAAACATATAGTCTGTATATTTTATGGGAATGTATTAAAAAAAAGGGTGTATTATAATAATATGCAAAATACTCATGAATAGGGGGATTATGGGCATATTGGACACATTAGGTAAATGCTTATTTTACATAGAATGGAAATATGTTTCTTTGCTCTAAAATAAATCCACCGCTTCCTCTGCTTTGCTTATAAACTAATTTGAAGCTGAGAAAAAAATATAGTAGAATTTCAGAGGACAAATGAAGCAAAGCGTAAACTTTTATACCGTCAAAACGTTCATATACAATACAGATTTCGTACAGTTTATAAAGTTTTGCTGAAATATGCATATTCCCAGAGAGTAAGGGGGTGTCCATTTCGCCCCGTATGTTCATTATGTCCCTAACCCTCCTACCTACATATTTGTTTTGTCACATCAGACCTTAGCCTGTCACATAAGTGACTCTTCTTCCTCTTTTCTGGCGTTACGTTCCTACTGGGACAGAGCCTGCTTCTCAGCTTAGTGTTCTTATGAGCACTTCCACAGTTATTAACTGAGAGCTTACTATGCCAATGACCATTTTTGCATGCGTATATCGTGTGGCAGGTACGAAGATACTCTATGCCCTGGGAAGTCGAGAAAATTTCCAACCCGAAAAGATCCTCGACCGGTGGGATACGAGCTCACGACCCTCATCTTGGTCTTGCTGAATAGATGCGCGTTTACCGCTACGACAATCTGCGCCCCCACATAAGGTGACTCACGCAAAGCAATAATTAAAAAAAGAAAAAAAAATGGATATTCATATAGCTTTCTGGGGAATGGTGCATTCTGGGGAATGGAATTCTGGGGAATGTTACATTCTGGGGAACGATTTTCTGGGGAATGGTTCATTCTGGGGAACGGAATTCTGGGGAATGGTTTTCGGGGGAATGGTTTTCTGGGGAATGTTATAGAATCTTTGATTTCTACTCTTCGAGAATTTAAACTGTTCAGTATCCAACAAATCTATAGTAGGTTCTTCCGGGCACTACGTCCGAATGGCCACATCCGGTATATTTTAAACGGTGCAAAACTCTTCATTTGTAATGTTGAATATCAGATCTTAATGATTTATGCAAATTTAAATGATTGTCATTGCAAATAATAATAGATAACTTGGCATGTCCCAAAAAATAATCCTTTTTTACCCGACTTGACCCAGTGACCCACCGAAATAACTCCGGCTACAGGAATATTTCCGAGTTCCTCTGACCACTTCCAGAAACTAGGTATATGAGCCAGTAAACTAACAAAACATAATTTGGATCCGTTAAGAATTCGCTGAGCGGTGATGGTTTTAGTATTTTTTCTTTCACTCAGGCCTATACGGGTTGAAACATTATTCTAAATTTCTTCATAGTGACATCCATATAAACCTACATTGTATTTGGGCCACCTTTAAATAAATAACGAAAAGTTGACAGAACTCCTTTTTTATCATAAAGACTATATGGTTTGAGAGACCGAATATTCAATTATTTTTTAAATTTGAACCGACATAGTGCAGTGGTTCTGTACAATGGTTTCCGTAAATAAGGTTGCTTTTTAGACCGCTCAACAACTGCCACACTTGCTCTTAATGGTAATACTCTTGCTTTCTCACTCTATTGTTTTTTTTTACTTTACACATACCTTCTAACTCGGAAAAATCATTATTTATTAATTTTACGTTTGTTTATTTTTTTACAGGTGATGAAAAAATGTTGGTCGCACAGCCCCGAGGACAGGCCTGGCTTCCGGATACTCAAAGACCAGCTGGCAGCGGTAGCTCAAGGTCTCACCGACTAAACCTTTCCCCATGCGCAATCTCGATTTACAGTCTTCAACCACAGATACAGATTATACACAGACACCTATACAACACCTACAAGAAAACGAATACTTCGTATATTATATACATATACCTATGGAGAAAGAAAAATACCAATTTTATCCTAGAACAAGTAGGGAATTCTGTTTTGTCTTTTGGAAGCATCTCTATATCTAACGTCGTATATCCCCTATTAAACGGACTCTCCTGGCATCCGGTCCCAGAACTGCCCGGACAGAGAGCCGGTGGAAAGCGCCATCCACAGTGTTAGCTCATTTTGTTTGCGTATTAGGAAGGATATTGAGCTCACTAAGAACATACAGAACAAAACCGTAAACTTGACCATATCTCTGGGACAGCGACGAGGAGAGATATTTATCTGCCACCAACCACTCAGTAAACCGATAGCCAAAACCGAATGCAGTTCCCAACTTACGAACAGGAGAAACAGATGTGAGCAAAAATGTAAACACTCCAGTTAATAGACTACTAGTAGATATTACATAACTTCCAGGATAGTGTTAGACAAACCATTTAATAGTAGCGCAAAACAGTAATTTTGATTTTGTATGCGGTCCTTGTTCGGTGCTGAATATCGTTTAAAATGAAAAGGGACTGGTCCATTCCTAAGAAACGCTAACTTCTCATTCTTTTTCAACGTTCAAACAATCGAAATTCCTAGATTTTTTTACTTTCACAATGATACTGACTGACTGATGCACACAAACTCACATCCATACTTACTGAAATAGTTACAGATACTATAGCGTAAATGTTAATCAAAATCAGACGTTATTCGGTGCCAGTCGAATGCGGCGATGCAAGGTATTAGGTGAACGGAAATTAGCAAAAGACGATACAATAATTTTTGCGACTGAGACTTATTACAGGAGAAGAATTTTGGAGTCTGGATCGGAGTGAGTTTAGGACACAAGCGTGATTTGATTTTTGGACTTTCCCAGTTCCAGTGACTGGAATGTTTCTGAACTTTACATTAAATAGGGTTCTCTCATTATTTTTTTCGAGCGGCATAGTGTTGATAACAAAACGAAACAATAGTAGAAAAAACCATAGCTTATAAGGGGACGTGACGAGCAGTGGAAGCAAGAAAGCATAAGTGATATTTAATATCTTTAGTTTACGTTTAAGAGATGTTTATTTAACTCTAACTTGTCTGTGTCAACTCGGATTCAAACGCATTATTTTAGACGATCGTAGTTTTCTTTTAACTTTATCAGGTTTTCCCTCTTTTTCTGTTTCTCAACACTGAAGTCATTTATTTCGATTAAATAGAGTGAGCTTTTCATGTTTTGTGTATATTTCATGATAGTTTCTTTACGTAGGACCTTGTTTGATCATTTTTTTTCTTCCAGTAAGCAACAAACAAAACAATAACTAGACCACGGGACACATGCAAGCAAACGTAAACAGAAAGGAAATTTACGTGTTTGATGTGTACACGATAGTTAGCATTATTTAACGAATTTCAACAATTGCTTGTATTCGAAAGAAAAGACACACACAATATCCAAGAGAAATCAAGAAATGCCATTTTTACTATACTTGAGTATAGGACTTTAATGTTTAAAACTAAACAAAGCGAACTATAGCAGCAAGAGTAAATCACACAAACAAACAAGCATATATACCTAAAACAAATGAGCGAAGATTTGTACGGATTCAATATCAATCCAAGATTCGTAGGATTTGAAGCAACCGATAGTTCCAGAAGGAGACTATCCAACAAAAAACAGAAAAAATGCGATTGAATCAAAAACAAGGTAATAACCAATAAACCTAATTGTACTCATGATGAATTGTCGAATACCACATTTTTCGAATCATATTATACATCGTTTTTACGTAAAAAGGCAACGTCCTGTACGAGAGGATGCCGTTCAAGAGGAATCAAATTAAAAGAACTAGTGTAATATTGCACTACCCCATTGTGGTAGTGCCATGTTTTGTGTGCGCTGGACGTCATTCGCAGTGTCCAGCGAACGCGTTGAACAGGATTAGATCAACCACAAACCAGTAACATGGATGGATGTCTTTTATTCGAAATTACAACTAAACAACCAACAATACGAATAAAACAAAAATCGAATGCAGATTATGTCTTGTATGAAAAATAGTTGGCCCGGAGTTCTCAATTTTAGAATCGTGAAAGAAAGCCGATACAGTTGGGTTGACTTAAGGCTAGGAGCGTATGGAGAAGGATATAAAGTGGTTATTACCTGAGAGAGACTCGCGAAGAGGAAAAATATCAACGTCAAATGCAGCCCGTCGATTTTGTGGCTGAACAAGTGTCAAGTATTGTATTCGAAATAAACTATTATTAAAAACCTCAGTTAGCGGAGCAAAGATGCTAATAAATCTTAACACAAGACTAATTATTGATAGTTTTTTGCTGAGATGTTCATGTGCAAGTTTGAACGGTTTGCGCATGGTTGATATAAACACTGAGTGGAATAAAAATAAAATCCAGCATTCGCAGAAAAAGAAGACCGTCTTCGTGAGTCTCGTCTCAGGTTATTACCAACCTTACCTAATCGATTGCAATGTTCAACGTTTGGTACAAAAGTCCATAACTTTGTCGTAGTCGTATGGTTTTTGTATGTCGATTGGCCGCTATTCAGGAAGTTAGATGGGCTAGATCTGGAGAAGCTTTCACAATACAATATCTACCATTGTGGCAGCGATAAAACAGAACATGGTGTCGGATTTATAGTGATCGCGAAGCAGATGAAGCGTGTTATGAGGTGGAAACAGATTAATGAACATATCTGCGTATTGAGGATACGGGCAAATTCTTCAACTACAGTCTGATCAACATCTATGCGCTGTCAAACGATAAACCCGATGACACGAAGGATGCGTTTTATGATTGTCTCGACAAGACCTACGGAGAATGCCCAAAACATGACGTGAAACGGAGAGCCTTAACTTCACCACCAATGACAACGGCCTAATATTAGTAACTTTTGCCGCAGCTAGAGGGATGGCCATCAGCAGCACCTACTTTGCACGAAAAGATATCCGAAAGCACACCTGGATGCACCGAAATGGTGATCTCTGCAACCAAATATACCACGTTTTGGTGGACGGCCGGCATTTTGTGAATGTTATCTATGTGAGAACCTTCAGAGGTCCAAACATCGACTCTGATCACTCTCTCGTTGTCAGTAAGATTCGTGCGCTGTTGTCTACCGTGGCGAACAAAAAAGCACAGCGATCGTTGCGTTTCATTATTCTGCGGTTAGCAACAGCCGGTGTAGCAGTTGAATACCGCCGGAAGCTTGATGAGCGGATAAGGGGAACCAACATAGATGACAACCTCAACAATCTGTGGGAGTCTATCCACATAGCGGTGAGCACAGCAGCGCCAAAGGTGATAGGTACTACTCAGAAACCAGAAGCCGGATGTTAGTGTCTGGTACCCAGCAAAATAGAGAGTGGTACAAGGAAGCGAGAGCAGCCGAAAAAAGAATCCACCGCAGAAAGAAAAAGCAGTATGAAGAAGATATCATTACTGAGGAGCAGAACAGCATGCAACAAAATGATATGTGGAGATTTTACGAAACTGTCAATGGCGTGCGGAGAAAAACAGCGCCGCATCCCGTCATTAGCAATGACCGTGAAGGTAACTTGCTGACAGACAAAATCATGGTGGCTGCCAGGTGGAAAGAGGCTTTAAGCGCGTCTCAGAAAAGATTAACCATCAGTGACGATGAACAAACTGTGGAGCCCCCGACGCTAGATGTGGTTAATCAGGGCTATCAGAGAGTTGAAGAACAGTAAGGCTGCTGGAAAAGACGAGCTCCCGGTCGAACTTTTCAAGCGAGGTACCGCACCGTACTCTGTTAAGGTTGTAGGAAGCAGAAGAACTGCCTTCCTTAGCCGAGTGGTTAGCATCCGCGGCTACAAAGCAAAGCCATGCTGAAGGTGTCTGGGTTCGATTCCCGGTCGGTCCAGGATCTTTTCGTAATGGAAATTTCCTTGACTTTCCTGGGCATAGAGTATCATCGTACCTGTCACACGATATACGAATGCGAAAATGGCAATTTCGGCAAAGGAAGCTCTCAGTTAATAACTGTTGAAGTGCTCATAAGAACACTACGCGGAGCAGCCGGCTCCACCCAGTGGGGACGTTAATGCCAAGAAGAAGTAGAAGAACTGGCTGCTAGCTGGCTGGAGGACCTCATCTGCCCTCTGTATAAGAAGGGCCACAGATTGGAGTGCGCCAATTACCGAGGAATAACGCTCCTCAATTCGGCGTACAAAATAATGTCGCGTGTTCTGTTCAACAGATTGAGACCACTGGAGGAGTCCTTCGTCGGCCAAGCGGGTTTTCGTGAGGGCCGATCAACAACGGATCAAATTTTTACCTTGCGACAAATCCTTGATAAGTTCCGGGAATACAACTTGCAGACTCATCATCTGTTTATTGATTTCAAGGTGAATCGTGTACATTATTGGAGGTCGACCGGAAAGCGTTCGGGGGTTATGAGCATAAGATGCTGCGAACAATACTCGGTGGTAAAACAGAAAATGGCATCTGGAGGCTCCGCATGAGTTGTACCAAGTGTATAAAGAAGTGGATATTATTAAGCTCACATAACACGGCAGGCTGCGTTAGGCTGGTCATGTGGTACGAAAGCCGGAAGAACGACAAGCTAAAGTAATATTCAGTACAGAACCGTCGACTTTGTGGTAGGCCGCACACACGATGGCTTTTTGCAGTTGAAGAGGACTTTTTTTTGTTTTTTAGAAGGGGGAAATCTGCAAACAGATCCCCTGAGAGGGTAACTCAGGGAATGCGGTGATGACGCACCAACGACGACCCGCTAAAACCAACCTATGCACTGTGCTTGAGCAATTCTTTTAGAATTGCTCAAGTGGTGAACAGTGCATCGATATTACCCTTGGTCTCAGACCCTTATCTCCCCGGAACCACTTTACGGTATTTCTTCGGGGAGGGGCCTGTGCATATATCACAACACGTGTAGCAGAAGTAGCCTAGGCAAACTGCTTCTCCTAGCCGGCCTCGGCAGAACTAATCCTTTTCAGCCAACTATTGGTCGCACACGGCCTCTTTAGATACCGTCCGGTATGCACTTGCTACTCTTAAGCATATTATCCTGTACGTGCTTTCCAACCGCTTTAGGTTTCTGCTCGTTCTAAGCGTTTTTGACCAGATTGGTCCTGCATACCTTAGTATGGATAGCGCCACGCTTGCCAGTAGCTTGCGTTTGCTTGCAATTACAGCAGAGCTGTTAGACATCATCCTCGAAAGCGCCGCTTTAGCCGTAGATGCCCTGTTACAGGCATATTCAACGTGGCTAGCGAAGCTGAACTTGTCATCGATCATTACCCCAAGATGCCTAAGGGATCGCTTGGACTCTATGGTGCAATCACCTACCGAGATAAGCGCCCGTTGCTCGGACTTGCGATTGTTGACAACCACCACCTCAGTCTTGTGACGGGCCAGTCCTAGTTGTCTAGACTTTATGCATTCCTCAACTATGGAAATATAGTGCGCTGCTGTCAACTCTACTTCCTCCATCGATTCACCATAGAACCACTATGGTGATATCGTCGGCGAAGCCAACAATCTTAACACCCGTCGGAATGGGCAGCCTCAGTACGTCATCGTACATCGCATTCCATAACATCGGGCCCAGGATTGAACCTAGAGGTACTCCTGCGGTAATTCGAACGCTTTTCTGTCCCTCCTCTGTGTCATAGAGTAGAATTCTACCATCAAAATAGCTTTCTAGAAGCTTACACAACTGCACCGGTACCTTGAGGCGGTAAAGCGCGTGTGCTATTGCTTCCCAGCTTGCGCTGTTGAACGCATTCTTCACATCCAGAGTGACAACCGCGCAGTAACGGATACCGCTCTTTTTATGCTCGATTGTCACCTCAGCTGTCTGAACGACCGACTGGATGGCGTAGATTTACCTTTTCTGAATCCGAACTGGTTGTTGGACAGGCCGTCCGCACTCTCCGTATACGGTACTAGTCTGTTGAGAATCAACCTCTCCAATAACTTGCCCGTCGTATCTAGTAGACAGATAGGTCTATACGCCGACGGGTCACCTGGTGGTTTCCCCGCCTTTGGTAGTAGCACCAATTTCTGTCGCTTCCATACATCGTGGTTCTGAACATCGGCTGCGAGAGCTGTCCTGGCCACGTCTTTGCGAAAGCTGGGGAATGGTAAAGGATGCTTGATTGAACACCTACTTAAGAAAGATGCAGAGAACTCTACGACAAACTTCAGATATAATCTTTCAAATGAAAAAAAAAAAAAACACTTTTATCACTTTAACAACATGTTTCCAAGTTATCCACATTTGCACGTGGCATAGCGCCATCCGCCGAATCAAATTCTTCACCAGCCGAATTAAAAAAAAGAAGAACGCGGGACGAACTAAACATGACACAAAATTCAAAACGCAGCCGCCCGCGCGCATGGCTTGCTGCGATCATAATAATTTAATACAGTAGATGTCCTAGAATTAAAAAAAGCTTCAATGTCAATTGACTATAATTCCTAGTAACCATATTGCTGAAGCTGCAATTTATGCATATAAAATAAACGGTATACATAGAGCTAGCAATACTGTATAACTACAACTAAAGTTGATTTAAAGTGGAACAGGACTTCGCTAGAGCCTTATTGATGTTATCCCATTTAACTGTAGTTGTACAGTATTGCTAGATTTATGTACACCGTTTATTTTATATGCATACATTTTAGCTTCAGCAGTATGGTTACTAAGGTTATTTCACGAAAACTTTAATCACACATCTGGGTCCAGAGTGTTCCGTTCGCGCCTCAGGGCTTCAGTGAATACTTCGCCGTCGAAGCGCGCTGTTTTCCATCCTCGGGCTTGGGTCGAGTTACATCGCGCTGCCTTCCGCCCGCCTGGTATTATACTATAGCGAATCGATTGATGATCGCTATGAGTATAACCGTTATCAACGCGCCAGTTCATGGTACCTAAAAGGTTAGGACTACAAAACGTCACGTCGATAACCGATTCTGCACCATTTCTGCGGAAGGTACTCTGTACCCACATTTGCCAGCTCTACATTTAATACGGCCAGGGATTCCAACAACAGCTGGCCTCATTGATTGGTGCAGCGGCTACCCCACTCCACTGCCCATGCATTAAAGTCGCTAGCTATCACTACTGGCTGCCGATTAGCTAGTTCGGCTATCATCCTGTCGACCATGTGAGAAAATTTCTCAATCGACCACCTTGGGGGCGCGTAACAACTGCAATAGAACACGCCGTTTAATTTTGCTATCGCAAAACCGTCATTTAAGCTAGAGACTACTTCTTGGATTGGTATCGTCCTGTCGTCCCTATAGCTGCTAGCTGTTGATACCTATCCGCCACCCAGTTCCCGTTGTTGGCTGGTATGCGGTATGGGTCCGATAGTAACACCACGTTAGTCTTGGTTTCCGAGACTGACTGCCAAAGCAGCTGCTGGGCTGCATCACGTGGACTTAAGGTCACTCAACGTTCAGGGCTACTGGAAGCGATTGGCTCAGGACCGTGGAGGAGAATTATACATTATGGTAGATTTAACGTAGCGAATTGTAGCCCACCAAGTATCAAGTAAGTTTGAAAAATAATCTATGCCATAGAGTAGCTTGTTAGGTCCCCACGTCATATTTAAAGCACAATAGAAAAAAAATGCGCTATTTTCAGAAGAAATCTCAAGGCACTATGAAAAACAACAAAATTGTTCACACAGCTGTAATGAAATCGAAGTTATTTTTCATGTATAATTTTCATAATATGTTATTCTGAGATCAAAATATTTGAAGAAATCGCTGTAAATCGATTAATATGCGTAAATGTTTTCAAAAGTATGAAATTTTCAATAAAACAACCATTAAGAGTAAAAATTATATTTTGAGATGCGGGTAATTTATTTATTTAGAGCTATCTGAAAATTGAAAATTGGTGGTTGGTAAATGGCTGGGCATGGCGTACCATTGGTACCTCGCGTACCTGAAGGAATAAAATAGACCCCTCTGTGTGGTCCTTAGCCTCTTGCCCAGCAACTCCTATCCCTACCTCCTCGCGGTACTGGCAGGGGTACGAGCAACCTTAGGGAAGATCGGGTAACCAACCCCGGTGGGAACTTTGGTCGTATGCTGACAGGGAAGGGGGGGTTTGCTTTTGCTTCTGCAAACCTTGAGCGTCTGTACTCCATGTTAGGAGCGGCTCACAACAGCGTCTGTTCCCCATGTCAGGGGCGGCTGATCATCGTACGAGTACCAGAGAAGGACTCTAAGCTAAACTGTGCACTATGTGTCCTCCGAACATTTAAGGGAAATGGCCCTCCGAAAATCTAGGGGGTTGGTGTCAGGCCCTGCAAGCCAGCCGTAAAAAAATCAAGCAACGAATAATCAACGAGAGAATACGAACCGGGACAATCGGCGAAGACCACAGCGACGTGAAGGGACTAGCGATTGGAAGCTCGGTACGTGGAACTGTAAATCTCTCAACTTCATCGGGAGCACAAGCATACTCGCCGACGTGCTGAAGGACCGCGGATTCGGCATCGTAGCGTTGCAGGAAGTGTGTTGGAAGGGATCAATGGTGCGAACGTTTAGAGGTAACCATACCATCTACCAGAGCTGCGGCAATACACATGAGCTGGGAACAGCTTTTATAGTGATGGGTGATACGCAGAGGCGCGTGATCGGGTGGTGGCCGATCAATGAGAGAATGTGCAAGTTGAGGATCAAATGCCGGTTCTTCAACTTCAGCATAATAAACGTGCACAGCCCTCACTCCGGAAGCACTGATGATGATAAAGACGCTTTTTACTTTTTACGGAAACTTCAGCGCCCACCGGCTGACGAACGAAAACGGCCTACGACTAATTGATTTTGCCACCTCCAAGAATATGGCCATTCGTAGCACCTACTTCCAGCACAGCCTTCCATACCGATACACCTGGAGATCACCACAGCAGACAGAATCGCAAATCGACCCCGTTCTGATTGATGGTCGGCACTTCTCCGACATTATCGACGTCAGGACCTATTGTGGCGCTAACATCGACTCCGACCACTTTCTGGTGATGGTTAAACTGCGCCCAAAACCCTCCGTCGTCAACAACGTACGGTACCGACGGCTGCCCCGGTATGACCTAGAGCGGCTCAAGCAACCGGATGTCGCAGAGGAGTACGCGCAGCACCTCGAGGCTGCATTACCGGAAGAGGGTGAGCTGGACGAAGCCCCTCTTGAGGACACCAGTCCAGTTCTCCAGCAGGAGAACAGTAAAAGCAGCCATCAACGATGCAGTTGAGAGCAACGTCGGGTACGTGGGACGGAGTTGACGGAACGATTGGTTCGACAAGGAGTGTCACGAGGTTTTGGAGGAGAAGAATGCAGCGCGGGTGGTCATGCTGCAGCAAGGGACCCGACAGAACGTGGAACGTTACAGACGGAAACGGCAACAGCAGACCCGCCTCTTTCGGGAGAAAAAACGCTGCCTGGAGGAGACGGAGTGCGAAGAGATGGAACAGTTGTGCCGCTTTCAAGAAACACGTAAGTTCTATCAGAAGCTCAACGCATCCCGCAACGGCTTCCTGCCGCGAGCCGAGATGTGCAGGGATAAGGATGGGAGCATTCTGACGGACGAGCGTGAGGTGATCGAAAGGTAGCAGCACTTCGACGAGCACCTGATGGCGCTGAGAGCACAGGCAATGAAGGACGGGACAACGGAGGAAATGCATTCGTCAGTTCTGCGGAAGATGGAAACCAACCAGGCCCCTGCTTTGAGGGATGTTAAGGATGCCATTCACCAGCTCAAGAACAATAACGCTGATGGTAAGGATGGTATCGGAGCTGAACTCATAAAGATGGGTCCGGAGAGGCTGGCCATTTGTCTGCACCGACATCTATAAGAAAGGCGACAAGTTAGATTGTGAGAACTTTCGAGCGATCACCATTCTAAATGCGGCCTACAAAGTATTATCCCAGATCATCTTCCGTCGTCTGTCACCTGTAGTAAACGAGTTCTGAGGGAAGTTATCAAGCCGGCTTCGTTGACGGCCGATCGACAACGGACTGTACGGCGAATCCTCCAAAAATGTCGTGAATACCAGGTCCCAGCGCATCACCTTTTCATCGATTTCAAGGCGGCATACGACAGTATCGACCGCGTAGAGCTATGAAAAATCATGGACGAGAACAGCTTTCCCGGGAAGCTCACGAGACTGATAAGAGCGACGATGGAAGGTTCTGCAAAATTGTGTGAAGGTTTCAGGCGAACACTCCAGTTCGTTTGGATCCCACCGGGGACTACGACAAGGTGATGGACATTCGTGCCTGTTGTTCAATATTGCGCTAGAAGGTGTTATGCGGAGCGCCGGGCTTAACAGCCGGGGTACGATTTTTACGAGATCCAGTCAATTTGTTTGCTTCGCGGATGATATGGACATCGTCGGCCGAACATTTGAAAAGGTTGCACTCGCATGAAACGCGAGGCAGCAAAAGTTGGACTGTTGGTGAATGCGGCCAAGACAAAGTACATGCTAGCTGGTGGAGCCGAGCGCGACAAGGCTGGCCTAGGTAGCAGTGTTACGATTGACGGGGATATTTTCGAGGTGGTCGACGAGTTCGTCTACCTTGGATCCTTGCTGACGGCTGACAATAACGTTAGCCGTGAAATACGGAAGCGCATCATCAGTGGAAGTCGGGCCTACTATGGCCTCTAGAAGAAGCTGCGGTCAAAAAAAGATTCACGCCCGCACCAAATGTACCATGCACAAAACGCTCATAAGGCCGGTAGTTCTCTACGGGCATGAAACGTGGACGATGCTCGAGGAGGACCTGCAAGCACTTGGTGTCTTCGAACGTCGGGTGCTTAGGACGATCTTCGGCGGTTTGTAGGAGAACGGTGTGTGGCGGCGAAGGATGAACCACGAGCTCGCCCAACTCTACGGTGAACCCAGTATCCAGAAGGTGGCCAAAGCTGGAAGGATACGTTGGACAGGGCATGTTGCAAGAATGCCGGACAGCAATCCTGCAAAGATGGAGTACGCTTCGGATCCGGTTGGTACAAGAAGGCGTGGAGTGCAGCGAGCTAGGTGGGCGAATCAAGTGCGTATCGATTTGGCGAGCGTGGGGCAGAACCGAGGATGGAGAGATGCGGCCACGAACCGAGTATTGTGGCGTGAAATTGTTGATTCAGTGTTATCTGTGTAGATGTTAACTAAATAAATGAATGTCTATTCCACCCCGAGGAAAAACACAATTTCAGTATTCCTAGGTATGACTTATTTTTTTAATGTAAAGTCTTCTGGATTGTTGAGTCTATTCTATATTGATTGGAATATTTTCAAAACAATAAGAAATTAAATTAATCGACTATAACTCCACCTATTATGGCATATGTAATTGAAACTGTTTTCCAATATATTTGGTCCATTTACACTATACAAACTTGAAGCTAGATTAGCTCTTTCTTAAAGTTAACGAATTCCGCTCAAGCTTTCACGGTTGCTTTTGGGGGACCAAAGGAACAAATTGAGAGGTATAACATAAGATTTTTACGGTTTTATTTTTTATATAAAATGGGGTCACCTTAACCCACTAATACCCAACCCCGCCTCTAAACGGGATACTCTTTGGAATTTGCTGTATTTTTTCTCAACTCGAAAATCAAAATGATTTTGTTTTTTACCTAATCCTTGGATTGTAACACGCATTTAAAGAAAGTTTTTTGTGATAATTAAAACGTTTTAGTATTTTAGAAAAATGTTTAAAAAAAATACATTTCATATTTTTCCATAATCAACTTATCACAGAAGTAGAGCTTGGTGTTATAAAATTTACTCTAAACCTGTTTTTCCGTTAGTTACACGGAAAATAAAACATGTTTCAGAAAAATATTTTAAAGTTCATATTTTCAAAAGTAATGCAAAACCTCAAATTTTTATTGTTGTGTAAAAATTGGTAACCAGTAAAGACTTCATGAAAAAAATAGAAAATGATAGGGATGTTCAAAAATAAAAATTTTGAAAAAATCAAAAACCAAAATTGAAATATTTGCGAATAATAATAAATCATTGCTCAAAACGTGTTCAGGTCGATTTTGGATAGCGTAAAATGATATTTAGATCAAAAGTAAAAATTTGGATATCAGAGGGTTATGTACTCTGAACTAATAAAGTAAGTTACAAAATGGTTGAGTTTGTCAAATGTTCACAGCTCACATTTAGCCTACACTCGAATCTGTTAAATTTGCGTTATTACTTCCATCTGAGGCAAACACCAACCTCTCGAAAACGCTCCAAAAAGCCTTCAAAAAGTGAAACTTGAGACCAACAACAAGTTTCCGAAATACTTCCAAAACAGCCGTCCCAAAAGAATCGAAGACGATGTAAATTTCGCTCCAGATGTGTCTTGTTTCAGCATCCAGCTGAACATTTCGCCATTCGTCTTTCGATCCATAAAAGACCTGGAAACTTCCAAACTCGACCCCGCCAAATGATCACATCATCCTCATCATCTCCTTCCGATCGCACTCGTTGGCAAAGATATGACAAATCGTCGGCACTAAAGTTGACCAAAAGCGAACAAGCTTCGAGCGAATCGACGTGCACGCAATTTCTGCGCGGGGGCGTTACTCGTCCGGACACACGGAAACCTCGCTCGCAAGCTAACTAGCGCCTCTAATTTCATTACGACCAGAGCTCTCCTGGGATCGGGGGTGATGATCGCCAAAAAAGGTGCCAAAAAAGTTGTTCCTTGCCCAAAAGTGGTCAGGACCGGCTGTGCTGCGGTGACGATGAGGAGCAAGACTGTTAGTGATTTTCGAGCGGGACCAATCTTGCGGCAGTCGATCTGAAATCTACCGGTTTTCCTGAGGAGCTCGATTACGGGGCTGTTGTCTCAGGGGAAGCGTGATACTCCTACGAATCGAAGCATTTAGTGATGACTGAGCTTAACCACCAACTGCCTCTGCGGTGATGGTGGCCGGCGTTTGTGTCATTCATTGCTGCGATCGAGACTCTTGTTAGTAGGTTGGAAAACAACAGAACCATTTACCGCCAGCCATGGACCAACCGGTTCAATTTTAGGACGGGGGCGTGGATGGCGGAAGATTTTTATTACAGTTAGATTTTGCATGTCGTGCCAATTGAAACGCGCCCGTTGCAAAAAGGCGGACAGCTGGATCGCACTTCCTACCATTTGAAGAGGGGGACATTCAAGCTATTGAGCAGGTCATGAAACTATTGTTTGCTTGTTTGGGCATTGTTTAAAACTCCCGAGCATCTAATGAGAAGTGTGGGAAGAACTGAGCTCAGAAAGTGTTGGAAGACGCGGTAATTTGAGCTATCAATTACAATTATAAATGTTTGATGCTGAAGTTTAGTATCCATTCAGGCCCATTATACAGAAGTTTTGAAGATGTTTCGTTAAAAATAGACCTTTATCGCAAACTGTTTAAACATAAATAAACTAAGCACAAAATATCATATCATAAAAACGAAAAGTCCGAAAAATGATATTTTGACGTTAGGTGAAAACAATCAAGCACTACTATAGACGAGTGATTCCTCGCATGAGCCACTATTGGCACACGTGTTTCAGTAGTTGCGCTAGTGCTCCACTAGTAGCTATTCAGGAATGATACAAGTTGATTTTTGCATAGGTCTGAGCATTTTTCCTTCGGAACAGTAACAAATTTTTTCGAAGGATGCATAAAGATCATCTCTATGATTTTTTTTTATTATATAGTAATTTGAAATACTGCTTCCATCGGTTGATCCACTACTGGAACACAAAGGTGACTACTGGCGCAAGGGCGATTTTTTTTTTGCGATAACATGTTTATTTATACAGCTTTCTCATTAGATAAAAATCAAAAATTTGACAAACCTCAAAACCAAGAGGCAACCTACGCAAAAAAAGGAGCAATACGTTTTTATGGAAAATAGACGTTTCATCCCATAGTCCAATATACTGGTACATTTACAGCCATTGGTACCGACACCCTAGCCATTTTGAAGCCCAAAATAAGGATTTCGAATGGATCTCAACAAGAACCCCAAGTCACATTTTTAGTCTTTTAATTTACTACAAACTGCTGTTACCACCATATCGCTAAAACTCATTTTAGAACTTATTAGTCCTAACAGCATTAATAAATAATAAAAATAAATAAAACTCCGTTCAGCCTGAATAGGCCCACACTACAGAAGGTTGTTGAGACTATACCTCAAAACCGTTTCTAAACTTCATAGTTTTGTATCGTATGCATAATATGCATTGCATATATCTACCCTTGTTGTAAACAATAAAACATTCATAAGTAGGCTGACCATCAGGTATCAGAAGGCCGGATCCAAAGGCACGTTCCCCACCAGTTGGGAGATTTGTGCCATCGCCATATTTGAGCCTATTTCATCATCTACCCGATGGGAGAGGAAAGGGAAGGGAAAGATGGGAGGAAATAGGAGTGGGGTCCCTTGAAGAGGCAAGATCGCATAAGCGAAATGAGAGCATGTAGCTCCATACCACATTGGGTTCGAACAGCGCCCTAAAAAGGGCACTTCAAAACGCATGAGCGCCAAGAGAGCCTATAGCTCATTACCACAGCGGGTTAAGAATAACAGAATGTCCTGAAGATTCAGGCTTCTGAATTCAGTTTCACTTAATAAGTGTTTACCAAGTAATTGGAATCGCATTTGCGCAAAAACTGGACAGTTACATATCAGGTGATATGAAGTTCCATAATCGGAGTCACAACTATCACACACAAATGAGTCAGCACGCTGAATATTTGCCATGTGATAGTTGAGTCGGCAGTGGCCTGTCAACGCTCTGACTAAGAGACTGCAATTCTGCTTTGACAGATTTGTTAAATACTTCGCCACCCTTGGAGATGGCTCAGTAATGTACAATTTTGTTTGACGACATGACTCCAAACTATTCCAATATTGCTTGTGCTGAGTTGCCGCCCAAGAGTTTATCTGAAGCTTCACCCAGCTCTTCGAAATTGGAATAGCCGGCTCAGGGCCAATGAAGTCATGCGATGCTCCATCGCGAGCTAGCTCATCAGCCAATTCCAGCGATGGAAGAATGGTCAGGTACCCATACAAGGTTTACAGAGTTGACTGAATTCAGTTCCTCAATTTGAGTTCGACATGCGATAACAAGCTTCGACCTTGGCTGACCATAAGCCAACCAGATAAAAACGGGACAAATAAAAAATAAAAACAGGACAATTTTAAAAGACATAGATTATGCGATTGTGCTACTTTTCCCCGAATGGCCCGTTCCTTTGTAAAGCAATGCAGCTCAAAAAAGTGCAATAATAGTCCTTACGCATAACTCAAAAACGAAGCATCATAGAAACAAAGTTTTTTTTTCATGAAAATGAAAGCAAATTTCCTCAGGAAAAAAAAAATTACTGGAAAAAGTTTTGCACAAAATTTTCCACCGTTGGGAAAATTCGTAAAGAAAAGCCGGAAAAACTATGCTCCAACTCGTGGAAAATTTTGTTGAAAAATATTTTTGAGAAGTTAATTTCATAAGCTTTAATCGCTGAAATTTTTAGAATGGTATTTTTTTCGTTTTTGAGTTATGGCCAATTATGTAAAAAATGTGCAAATGTGCCATTTTGAGCCTTTTCTTTGAAAAATCATAACTCAAGAAAGAAGCATCGTAGAACCAAAGTTTTTTTTATATGAAAATGAAAGCAAGTTTTCTAAGGAATAGAAAAAAAAAGTTACCTGGAAAAAGTTTTCCACAAAATTTTCCACCGTTGAGAAAATTCGTAAAGAAAAGCCGGGAAAACTATGTTCCAACTCGTGTAAGATCTTCAAAAAAATATTTTTGAGAACAGAGTTTTATAAATTTCAATCACTGAAATTTTTATGATGTACTACTTTTTAATTCCTGCGTTTGGTCATAGTTTTGTGAAAAATTTCTCTTACAAGTCTTTTCGTTCGAAAATCATAACTGAAGATAAAAGCGTCACAGAAACATTTTTTTTGTCAAATCGGAATCGAATTTTCTCAAAGCTTTGAGATTTTTTTAAATGGAATGATTTTCCAGGACATTTTTCACCGTTAAGGAAAATAAATAATGATAACCCGATTAGCTATTCCAGCTTACAAACAAAGTATATTTGAAAAGAGCGATCAATAAGATCCAATCCTATAAATTCTTTAAATACGCTCATTTTTCGTTCCTAAAACATGATCAAATATTGCCAAGATGAGCTGTTTACAAATTTATACATTTATAAGTTTATAAAGCTTATTTTCAAATTTATAAGTTTATAAACAAAACTACTTAAGAACGAAACAGCATAGAAACAAAGATTTCTTCAATCATAATATAGGTAACTACAAAATTGATTTTCTAACCTTGTTCCAATTCCTGGAACAAAAACATATCATTCATTTATACCAAAAGACGAACAAAGCATTTTTGCTAGTGAATTCTCAGATGCACATGAAAACCAAGAAAATACAGCATGCTTTGTTCTTAATAATACAAAGAATCGAAAATCTTTTGGTGTTAGCAACCAAAGACAATCTTCCCGGTTGAAAAAATACATAGTATTAAGATGAAAATGTACGTTATATACTGAATAATTGAATTAAAAACAAATCTTATTTGTTCCATAGAAAAGAAAGAATCCCTTTTCAGTGTAATGAAAAATTGAGGCAGAAACAGTTTTTTTTTCAGTTTTTCTAAGCGGTGTAATTTTTCATGAAAAATAGCCGACTTATACTTAAAATTGGCCATAACTCAAAAACGAAAAAAAAGTACATTTTAAAAATTTCAGCGATTAAAGCTTATGAAATTACCTTCTCAAACATATATTTTTGAAAGTTTTCCACTAATTCGAACATAGTTTTTCTGGCTTTTCTTTACGAATTTTCTCAACGGTGGAACATTTTGTGGAAAACTGTTTCCAGTTAATATTTTTTTTATTCCTGAGAAAATTTGCCTTCATTTTCATAAAAAAAAAACTTTGTTTCTACGATGCTTCTCCCTTGAGTTATGATTTTTCAAAGAAAAGGCTCAAAATGGCACATTTGCACATTTTTTACAAAATTGGCCATAACTCAAAAACGAAAAAAAAAGTACATTTTAAAAATTTCAGCGATTAAAGCTTATGAAATTACCTTCTCAAACATATTTTTTTGAAAATTTTCCACGAGTTGGAGCATAGTTTTTCCGGCTATTCTTTACGAATTTTCTCAACGGTGGAAAATTTTGTGGAAAACTTTTTCCAGTTAATATTTTTTTTTATTCCTGAGAACATTTGCTTTCATTTTCATTAAAAAAAACTTTGTTTCTACGATGCTTCGTTCTTGAGTTATGATTTTTCAAAGTAAGTAGTGTCAGAGGAAAACAAAAAAATTCCAACTGAGTTTTCCGGGAAAATAGGCGACCCTGATATTTTCTCAATTTTTTTATTCATATATTGATGAGCCCTGCCTGTGGAAAAAGTTTCATGAAAAACCGAGACCCTTCGGACCACTTTGTACGGAAATAAAAAAAAATCCCCTGTTGTTACCACCATATCGCTAAAACTCATTTTAGAACTTATTAGTCTTAACAATAAATTCCGTTAACCCGTATAGGCCTGAGTGAAAGCAAAAATTCTAAAATCCTCATCGCTCATCGAATTTTTAATGGATTCAAATGATTTTTTGTCAGTATACTGGCACACATATCTAGTTTCTAGAAGAGGCCAGAGGAACGCGGAAATATTCTTGTGGCTGGAGTTATTCCGGTAGATCACTGGGTCAGGTCGGGTGGGAATGGTACTGTGCGTTTGTGCCCCTAAAGGTAGTCAAATTTCAAGTCACATATAATTTCCGGAATCGGCTATAATGTGCCCACTGCATGACGGAATTTTGAGAAAATTGCATCAGTATAAACCTTTTGAGAAACTATTGAATTGGATAACTATGAGTTTTGCACTTGATTTATCCTCCAAATGACCGTTTTCGGGTTCCGGGACGCCTCAAACTTATGACAAAGTGGCAAATTTGTATCTGAACATCTGTGCCAAGCTTATGGGAACGCATTTTAGTGCACAATTATGTTTGATTTTTACTTTTTGAGAGTTGAAATGGTTTAGTATCCAACAAATCTACAGCCGGTTCTTCCGGGCATTACGTCCGAATGGCCACATCCGGTATATTTTAAACGATGCAAAACTATTCATTTATAATGTTGAATATCAGATCTTGATGATTTATGCCATTTAAAATGAATGTCATAGCAAATAAATAAAGGTAACTTGGCATGTCCCAAAAAATTGCTCTTTTTTACCCGACTTGACCCAGTGACCCACCGGAATAACTCCGGCCACAGGATTATTTCCGAGTTCCTCTGGCACCCTCCAGAAACTAGATATGTGGGCTAGTATACTGACAGAAAATCATTTGAATCCATTTAGAATTTGCTGAGCGGTGAGGGTTTTAGTATTTTTGCTTTCACTCAGGCCTATACGGGTTAAGCCTGAATGGGCCCACACTACAGAAGGTTGTTGAGACTATACCTTAAAACCGTTTTTAAATTCATGGTTTTGTATCGTATGCATACATCTACCCTTGTGGTAAATTATAAAACATTCATAAGAGCTATTGTATAGTCTTATTAAGCTCAGCAAGGGGTATTGAATCTTTTACGATATCCCAAAACACGGAATAAAACCAATGTTCAGAGATTATGATTGGACAAACATCAGCCAATAAGTTGAGATATACAACAACGCGCTACAATTACGACATCATAATTTGCTATCTAATATTTTGCTCCATTCCATTTTCAGAATGAGTTCATGCTCATCTCAATCGTAAACTGAAATTTCCCCCGCATTTTGTAATTATCAACCCGAAACGATACCATCAAATTGAAACTTTCTGGTCTTGTCTGGGATGGTTTAAGATCAATTGGTAATTATTCCGAACAATACAATCATTCATCATCAGCACGAAGAAAGTGTGGTAGCTGACGCTCAAGAAAGCATGAACCGGAACGATATGCGGAGATTCTATGCAACGGTTAATGGTGCGCGGCACAATACTGTACCAGTGCCCGCCGTGTGCAATGATGGCAATGATCGAGAAAGCAATTTGCTGACCGATAAAACGGCGGTGGCTGCCAGGTGGAAAGAGCACTTTTAGCATTTGTTGAACGGTGAAAATGGAAATGTATGCGAGGAACATGATGAACATCGATTATGACGATCAAGCTGTGGATCCACCGACCATAGGAGAGGTTAAAAAGGCTATCAGCGAGCTGAAGAACTGTAAGGCTGCTGGGAAGGACGAGATCCCGGTCGAGTTTCTCAACACACAAGCAGCGCACACCAATACTATTGCGCTATAAACAATGCAGCTAATGCAGCTATAGCAGTATATAGATTTAAGTGTTAACATGTAGTCTACTTTGATTGACGATAATAAATAAATAAATGTGAGAAAACGAACCTAGGTACACAATATCTACGCATATTGTTCCATAGCGTAGCTGGCGGCTTAAAATATAAGTGAATTTCATTACTATTATCGTGTAGAGCACAATGAAGTGTTGTTTTCCTTCCTCTGGTGTCTACTTTCAAAATCAGAAGAACAATGATCACGATGATAACATTTCGCATAATAAGTTTCCAACCAATTTCGATGCGCGGGATCGATGACTGGATGCCATTGCCAACGCGGATAAAACCACTGATAAGAAAACCGAAGAATTTCAATGCACATTCTCACGTACCAGCTTTGCATAGGTTTTGTCTTGCTTGGCGCGCTTTGTCCCATTTTCACTCATACGGAAGGTAAACATTCAACAAATATATGAGTGTGTGTGAGAATTGCAACTGGAGTATAAATTTATGCTCCCGATAAGAAGGCACAATAAGACCTGTCAAATACCATATTGAAAAACTATGATGTCATCCCTCTGGCTTTACCAGTCGATCCATCGAGTACTTCTTTTCTGAAGGTATGGGAATGAAGAATTGCCCACCGGCTGGTTGGATGGCCTCATCCACCCTATCTACAAGAAATGGCACAGACTGGAGTGTGGCAATTACAGAGGAACAGTGGTGGAAAGAATCATGGCGTTTACGCAAAATGAACCAATATTGAGCAGGATCCACGCTCACACGCTCAATAATTGGGTGGATTTTTATTATAATAGATATATTACAAACTAATATACGACAGTATTGAGAAAATTGACAAATATATGGTGTAATTCAGTGGTCCTCAGCTTATATGCTTATGCGGGCCACTTAGGAGGCATCCATGTATTACGTAACGCTAAAATTTGAAATTTTCGAGCCCCTCCCCCCCCCTCCGTAACGCTTTTTGTATGGATTTTTTTTTAATTTTGTATGAGTCGTAACGCTCGAGCTTACCCCCTCCCCCCCCTTTGAGCGTTACGTAATTTGTGGATGCCGCCTTAGGTGTTTTCAAAACATAGCGCGGGCCACAACGTATTTGAGATTTTTTTTTAATTTTTAATGAGAATGTTAAAAATATGAATCTTGTTCTATTAACACGGAGATAATTTTTGTGGTCCTTCGGTTATCTTTTGTTGAAGAAGGTCTTGACCGAAACAATACCGAAAATATTGTCCCATAAAATCAAAATCAGACTCCTAATTAATACGGGTTAGAGCTGAGCTCCCTGAAATCCTTCCTTAAATTTGGATGCTTATGAATCTTGAACACTGCTTCAAAGGAATTATAATTTTATCAATAAACCGATGCGAAGATTTTTCGCGAAGCGAAGAAGTTTATAGGCACTCGAAGCTAATTTTAAACCATTGGCTTATTTAGGATTTTTTGACGGTCTCAGATAGATTTCCAGTTATCCCCAGGCTTGATAATACTCCGCAGCATCACCAGAGTTCGAAAGCTTGCTGTCTTTGCCTCTTTGTAAGGTAGCGAAAATATACTGAGTAGAGAGGCAATAAAAAATGAGCGAGGAAGACGCGACACAAAATACAACGGAGGCAAATTTCATAAAAAAGAGTGCAATCACAATTCCGCGAGGTTTTGTTTGGACGATTCACTAAAGAGTTATTTTAAAGTGTCAGTAAGAATGAGCATAGAAGCAAAAGAGAAAGAGTATCAATAAAAATCCTTGCATTTTGATACACTCTCATCGTTTGAGGATTCGTGTTGTGAATTTTGAGTTCAATTTTTACTTCTCAGAAAAACCTCGAAACCATCTCATTTTTGTATCGAATAGGAGCTTCTGTCACTGGTTATTCCTGAGCTGATAAATACGGCCGATATTCCATAAATTCCCACAGAAAAATTTTTCATATAATAATGATCAATTTTCGAAAACATAGTTGCAAAGACAAAAGAATTTAAGCCTCGTCATTTCTTTTATGTAACACGCGGGCCACTTCACATTAACATTCAAAATGTGGCCGCACAAAACCTTTACGAGGGCCACATGCGGCCCGCGGGCCGCAGTTTGGTGACCACTGGTGTAATTGTAGAAATATCACAGGGAATCGGATGCGTGAGTGCATGTCAAAATAAAATGATGCGATTCTCTCTACAGTATATGTGTTCGGGCGATCGTGAGCAAAGAAAGCAAGAACGCAATCGCACAAAAGGAATCACCGTTTTACAGCACTGCAGAGGAATTACCCTGCTAAATTCGGCGTACAAAATTCTGTCGCGCATCCTGTTTAACAGACTGAAACCGCTCGAGGAGTCCTTCGTCGGTGAATACCAAGCTGGTTTTCGTGAGGGCCGTTCGACAATGGACCAGATGTTTAGCTTGCGAACCTTGCGAATGATCCTAGATAAATTCCGGGAGTAGAACTTGCAGACTCACCATCTGTTTATTGATTTCAAGGCGGCGTACGACTCAGTGAAAATAAATGAGCTTTGACAGGTAATGTCTGAAAATGGTTTTCCGGCGAAACTAATTAAGCTGATACGTGCAATGCTGGATGGTTCGAAATCAAGTGTTCGGATCGCAGACGAGGTGTCAACCTCGTTCGTGACGTTAGACGGATTGAAGCAGGGAGACACATTTTCGAATTTACTGTTCAATATTGCACTCGAGAGTGCTATTAGGAGATCTGGCGTGCAGAGAAATGGCACTATTATCATAAGGTCGTACATGCTCCTTGACTTTGCGGACGATGTAGACCTAATTGGAATCGATCGCTGGTCAGTGGAAGAGGCCTTCGTGCCTCTGAAGAGGGAGACAGTGAGGATAGGCCTGACCATTAATTCTAGAGCGGGAAACTCAGGGAATAATATGCTATATGCGTTCTGAATAACTCATAATTCTCTACATGATTATCCCTATTGACATAATGATATTGATAACCACACGCAGACTGCATTCCTATAACATGCATCAGACAGTTGAGATTTAAGAAGGCTTTAACATGACGTAGTGCAGTCTTGAAAGTTATATCTATGTCTTTGTAAGACAATCAAGATGAGGTTTTAGTAGTCACTACACAACTCCTACAAAATGTATCAACAAAGCATTTTAAAATGGGTTTTACCGAGTGTTATATACTGGTTTGAAGTTAAAGGGTTGTAGATCTTTCTCGGTACTGGCAAAATAATAACTGTTTACAGGTCGGTAGCCGAAATAAGAATGACGGCTCAAAGCTTATTTTATTATTTCGAAACCTTCCAATGAGAAGACAATATAAGAGGAGACTATCGATGTCTCTTTCATGCAATGCCATTTGACATATATCTCAACTCTTCCCTCTCTATAAATTTTGCTTGATTGATAACATTTCAGACATTTTAATATAAAAACTTTAAAAACTTTTGAACTACAGGGTGTTTGGTTCCATGTTTTTAATAATTTGAGGGTTGATAGGTCTCCATGAGATATGAAAAAGTGCCCATGGAACATAGGGTCGCAAATCACTGCTAAGTGAGTTATTCACGATTTTACGATTTTCAACTTGGTCATCTTTGAAACCTCATATCTAATTAACTATGCGTCATACATTTAATCTCAGCGCAGGAATCGAAAGCTTATGATCTAATCTATCTTAGTTTCTTGGACGTGAATTTTGTAGAAAATGATTCAAAGGCTCAAATTACGAGAAGTTTGCAAAATGTGACGGAAAAATCAGCATTTTTTGACGTATTTTCATGAATTTTATAAAAATTATCGTAATTAATGTTAAAAAAATTCTTCTACAAAATATGCATTAACTTGTTTGCTACCAAAGTGTCTTTGAGAGCAAAAGTGTATCTCTTGTAGATTCGTCACAATATCATGTTGAAAGTTGTGCTTCAAATAGCAAAAAAAATCAAAAAAATATCGGCTGATAACTCTATTCGTTCGTCCGTTCGTGTGTTGATGCCTCCGCTCCGCGTGTGAATGAAGTGCTCGGAAACGACAGATGTCGGTCGTACCGAAGCGAAGGGAAAATGAAATCGCTTCGCAACTTGCGCCATTTTCTTTTCGCTGTGGCGTTTGGTTTGCAAACAGTCTCATAAATAGATTTAGTGCGGTCGCCGCACGACCATCGCAGCAGCGAAAGTGGGTTCATAAAGACTGATCCTTTTAAATGGATCATTGAAGGTAGTTTTTGCAAGTGCTCACCGCATCAAAACAAAGGCGCCACTGTATATGGGATTTAACATTGTGACAGCATTGCTGTTCTGTCAAACACACAAGGCTACGGTGGCGCTATCTATGCTTTCCATAGCGGCCGTTTTGGCTATTTTAATGATCCATTCTTCGCACTAGTAGCTGAGCTACGGTGCAGAGCAGATGGGGGGTGCACTTGCGCGTGTAGCGAGAACTCAATTTATGCATTTCTCGCCTATGACGTTGAACTTTTGATGCATTTTGAAGGGTTTTAGGTCATCTATTAATTACATAGAGGTGGACAAGGGAGAGTAAAATTTATGACGTGCCATGCACGCCGTTGTAAAAGTACAACACTACCAAGTAAACCTCGCCCGTGATACACAGCACGAGCGGGGTGAATTCTTAGGTTCAATAAAGTAATTTAGGTATCGCACTAATGCTCAGCGTGAACTGTTGGAGCAGCAGGATGAAATATCTCACAAAATTAGTGACCGTTTATCCTACTACAGCTTGGTTTTCTGTAATTCTGTATAAGGTTGCTTACAAATTATGTTCAATAGATCAATAATTTCTCAGTTAACTATTTTTATAAAATCAAATAATAGACATACATGTAATATTTCATATAATTTACAGTGGCGTATGCAAACTAGCTCAGGGGAGACGAACGACGCAAAAAAGAAGATGTTTTTACAAAAATTGGGATGGCTTGAGACGGTTCAACCAAATCATTTTGTTTTTGTTTTATCCAGCAAAAAATAGAATAACTGCATAAAATTAAATTGAGACTTTGGCAGTTTAATAGGTACTTTGTGCAGTCACAACAATTAAAAGTTACAATTTGTAAATCAGTACTTTTCTTAAAAAAAGCCTTGCAATGTTTGTAATACGAAATCAAATATTTTGAAAAAAAAAAATCAAATAATTTATCAAATTCCAACATTTTCACTTCATTTTTAAAAAAATTTATGATAGATTGAACGAAAGCGACACAATTTTATCAAACAAGTTGATGCTGTTCTTGTACAATAATAAAATATTAATAAACCTTTTGTTATGTTCTAAATCAAATAGTAATCAAATCAGTAACCATCCAAATATTTGTAGTTCAAAATTTATTTATTTTTTCTCTCTCTTTTGAGTTACTGAGCCTTATTTATTTAGATTTGAATTAAAAACTAAGAGAAGTGTTAATTTTGAACGATAACATTTGAAATATTTGCAGTTTACTTTAATAGATGGAAAATTAGAAATCAAATTGAATATAATTCAACAATTGAATGTATTTCAATGGTAAAAAATCTGAAATTCACTCTACAGTAACCAAACAAAGCCAATCACAGTCAGCGAAGCCAGTGAATCTCACGCCCATCGCTGCTGTAGGCAAAATGCCTTGAAAATTGCAAAACACCCGTTGCTAAGGCAACCCAAAATTATTGTAGAAAAATGTTCTATTTCCCGCTGCATTTACCGCATTAAGAGCCTTCAATGAAACTCATGATTTAGAAAATTCGTGTACCCAACAGAGGCTACTTGATGAGATTCACGTTTTTGAACTACTGTACTGGGAGAGCCACGTGATTTTCGCGAAAATTCAAGCCTACTACTATTACCATTCCCAGCACTGCTTAAGGTGAAACATCTCGGAATCCAAAGATGGTCGTCACAATGGCCGACTTGTGCCCCTACACACGTTTTCAAACGCACTAAACTGAAGAAATAGATGGCAAACGTTTCTGATCTTCTTATTTTAAGCTTTCTGCTAGTGCACAAAGCCAAAATAAAAAGTTCACTGTTGTTGGATGCGTTTTTTCGTAAGATTTGTGCCTCTGAAGTTTCAGTGCAATCTTTAAAGATGATTCCAAACTGTTTCACCTTAAAACAGTCACAGTCACAATTAGAAATTGAAGCTCTTTCCAAACTTTAGTCAAGTTTTAATCATAAAGTTAACTGTTACTCTAGCAATGGCAAAATCATTTGAAATTTGAACAATTCAAACAAAACTATTTTCATGTTATTTAATGCTCCCGCAGCAATTTACGGATGCCAATGGTCGTCACTGTGACAAGCTTGTAAAATTTCGTTTGGGATGGACAATATTTTATTAATAGTATGTCTCACTATCAAGAACTTTGGTGATCACCAAAGCCTCTCACTAATTTGAATTTCAAATCCAAATGTTTAATTTGAAAAATAAAATTCAATTCACATTTTCAAAACTGATTAAGCCAAACATGCTGTTAAGAAGTTTCAAGTAGTTTCATACCAAAAACTTACTCCAAAATCCACTAAGGTGCAGAGGGAGGGATGGTTGACCCTCAAACACACCCCCTCCCACTGATCACTTGTTTCAGTTTTGTATGATCTTAATTTTTTTCTGGCGTTATGTTCCAACTGAGACAGAGCTCTGCTCCTCAGCTTAGTGTACTTATGAGCACTTACATAGATATTAACTGAAAAGTTTTCTCAGCCAAAGTTTCTATTTTGTATGCGTATATGGGCAAAGGCATATACATTTCAAATGTTTTATATGGAACAAAGTCCACGCTCTGAAATTCTTTAGAAATGAGCATGTAGCAAAAGCCATAAAAGCACTGCAATATTAAATAAATGAAAAACCGAATAAAGTATCTGTCAAATAACACAAACTCTAGTGGAATTAAATGGTATAGTACTAGATTGGAGTTTTCATTTATTTATAGGTATTCCGCTAAACAGCTCGTAAATTTATTACTCAATATTCTTAATTTTTTTCATGATGTTCATCATGTTTCAGTTAATGTTCTCAGGAATTTCCCAGGGATACCTTCAGACTGAGACCACTTGAGGAATCCTTTATCGGCCAATACCAGGCTGGTTTTCGGGAGGGCCGCTCCAGATACATCCTGCAAATGATCTTAGATAAACTCCTGGAGTATAACTAGCAGACTCACCATCTCTTTATTCAATTGTTTGGATTGGAGACGAGGTGTCAATGTCGTTTGTGAATTTAGATGGAAGCAAAGAGACGCACTTTGGAATTCACTGTTCAACATTACACTCCAGGGTGATATTAGGAGATCAGACGTGCAAAAAAATGACACTATCATGAAACGGTCACATCTTCTTCTTCTTCTTCTTTTTGACATTACGTCCTCACTGGGACAGAGCTTGATTCTCAGCTTAGTGTTCTTATGAGCACTTCCACAGTAGTTAACTGAGAGCTTTCTTTGCCAAAGTTGCCATTTTCGCATTCGTATATCGTGTAGCAGGTACGATGATACTTTATGCGCAGAAAAGTAAAGGAAATTTCCATTACGAAAAGATGCTGGACCGACCGGGAATCGAACCGAGACACCTTCAGCATGGCTTTACTTTGTAGCCGCGGACTCTAACCACTCGGCTATGGAAGGCCTACGGTGACATATGGTCCTTGGTCTTGCGGACGATATCGGCCTTATTTAAATCGATCGCAGGTCAGTAGAAGAGGTTTTCGAGGCTCTGAAGAATCTGAATATCCCCAAGAATTCGTTGAGGAATTTCTGCAAAACTTCCTTCAGCAATATTTTAGGGATCACCCCTGATCTTCAAGAATTATTTGATGAATTTCTCCAGGATTTTCTCCAGAAATTGTTTGATAAATTTTGACAAATTTTTTTCAGGGATTTCCCATGAGATACATCAAAGGATTCCTCTAGGAACTTCTCTAAAAAATTTTCAGGGATTTCGCGGATTTCTTCTAGCACTCCTTCTCTAAGGAATGCCACTAGAGATTTGTTCAGAATTTCCTCGAAAGATTTTAACAGGAATTTTTCCAAAGATTCTATCAGGAATACCTACACGCTCAAAAAATAATTCTGGAAAACGTGAACTGTCAAAAATACACCATGAACTACCACAAATGGTCACATAAACATGATCTAGTTCACGGTGTATTTTTGTTGTTGACGAGTTCACGTCTGCTGTTCACGGATACGAGAACGGATTTTTTTCTGTGTATTTGAATGCCTCCAGAAATATTTACAAGGATTTCTCGTGAGATACTTCCAGAGCTTCCTCCAGGAGTTCCTTAAATTACATTCCTTCAGCATTTTATCCAGAAATACCACCAAGAATACCTCCAAGAATTTCTCTAAGGATTCTTCTAAAAATACGTCCAAGGTTTCCTCCACGAACTACACAAGAAATAACTTTAAAAATTCTACTAAGAATAGCTTCAGGGATTATTTAGGGTTAACTTCATGGTTTCTTCCAGGAATACCTTCAGGTAGAGGAATATCTTTCAGGATTTGTCCATAAATTACTGCTTAGATTCCGCTAGCATTAGCTTCTAAGATTCCTCCTGAAATTTCACCATGGGTTCCTCCTGGATAAACTTCAGGATACTTTTATCAATTTCTCCGAGAATTTGTATAGGAGCTGTCTAGTAACTTCCTGTAACTCCTCCAGTGATTCTTTCGGAGATTCCTGCATAAATTCCACCAGAAATACTTTCATTTTTTCCTCCAGGAATATCTCCAATGAATTGTTAGGAAAACCTTCAGGGTTTTCTCTAGCAATCAATAACATATTCATTGATTTTTTTTTCAAGATTACCACTAGGGTTTTCTCTAGGAATACTTCCAAGGATTCCGTCAGTTATAAACCCATGAATCCCTACTGGAAAACGTTCACATTTTTTCAGAAATATTCTACTTCCGTGAATATTTCTAAAGATTGCTCCAAGTAAACTATGAAGATTTCCTTCAGGGAGTCTTTCTGGAATTCTGTTTAATTTTTTCTTCGGTGACTCCTGCAGGCAGTCCTCTAAGGAGTTCCTCCAAGAATTCCTTTAGGGTTTCATCCAACGATTTCCTTCCTTAGGAATCTCTCCGATGATTCCATCCGGAACTTCTCCATTGGTTTCTTCATGAATTCTTGGAGAGTTTCTCCCTGTTTTTAAGAATAACTTCTTAGATTTTCTCTTGGAACTTCAAAGATGCCTTCAGGAGTCCTTCTTAGAATAATTTCAGGACATTTTTCATGATCTTTGATATTCCTCTACCTGAAGGTATTCCTGGAAGAAACCATGAAGTTAACCCTAAATAAGACAATCAATAAAACCTCCATGAATAACATCTAAGATCAAAAAGCACTGATATCGTTACTTGGGTGATGTGGCTGGCCCATTCTAAGTTGCTCTGGAAAATTACGCTCAAGTTGGATATTTTGTCAATACTTCATAGGAACATTCACAGATGCAAATATTTCAATTTCAATGTAGTGTAAACAGAAGAATATAGTAAAAGTAAACCAAATTCATCTATTGTTACAGCATTACGTTTAAATGTCAACTAAAGATGCTTGAATGTTACATGATCGTGTAAATTTAAAGTGCATTCGATTGAAAAATAAGCGATGTGTCGTTGACATTTCAGTTTATTTTGATGCCCCAAATATGTGCATGAAAATAAACTGAAATTAACAACCTATTTTTAGCTGTGTTGTTCAAGAATATGGAGGGTGGTGAAACCGTATTGTTGCAAGATCGAGTCATAATCAGAACTTGTGATTTTTCTGGATTTAAGGGTAAAAGGATACACTCAGACCACTGGTAAATATTTTTCAAATCTAGATTTAACAAGCAATTTCAGATATAGACAATCTGTTGGAGTATAAGTAAGTTTGCACGTCATCCGCAAAAATATACATTTTTCAGAATTTTATTACATCATTTATAAAAAGGAATAAAAATATTCGACTTAAACCGGACCCCTACGGATCTCCTGAGACAATATTAATAAACTCAGAATACTTATCGCCAATAGCAACCGCTTGTTTACGATTTTGGAGATTGGAATGAAACTGCTGGTCGAGAAAAACAAAATTGGTTTGATAATTTCTGCAGCAACTTAGAATGGGATACTCTATCATACGCCTTCGAGAAGTCTAGTAACAACAAACACCCAATTCCATTTATGTCGATTTTTTTATGTATGTTATCATGAACACACTACATAACTTCCAACACTTGCTTTTCCTCTTCGACAAGCTTTTCTACGATTAATTTAAAAAATGGGTCAGAAGATATGAGCAAAACAGTGCAACCAAATCGTCCACGCATTTTAAGGATCAACATTTACATAAAAAACGCAAATTTTACAGATTTTGGATAATTGGTTCAGATATTGAGATAACAATAAAATTTAATCATAAGATGAAAGCAAAGTTTATTTCAAGAACTGTTTCAAGTATCTATCAGAATTTCAATTTTCAAAAGGTTGTTAAATATTAAATAAATCGAACCTTTATTCCTTTAATACATGTGTCAATATTTATTCCTTGATTTTGATATCTTAATCATCAATTTATTCTGCTATGGTTCCAGCTTGAATTGCGTTCATTGTCACCCACGCTTTGTCTATAGCGTTTTTCGAATCATTTTGCGCCAAGAAGCATTTCGTCGATGCATGAAGCGGTGTCACGGCGTTCGACGAAACTCGATTTGCGCCAGCAGAAACCACGGCAACCTCGACGAAACGAACGAACGACGCTAGCAAAATAAACTCTCATCAAAACAGTGCGCTACTGTTTGGGTTTTTATCAACATTCCACCGTTCACGTCCACGCGAGAATAAGCGGAGAGCCATGAATAGAGAACCGGAGCACGAACGCGAAGCGCTGCTTTATTAGACTGAATTAATTTGAGAGTGTAATACGCTTGGATTCGCTGTGATGGAATTTTGAACCCTAATAAAACATGCAGAATCGGAAACAGGGTTTTTCGTTGAGGCTCAAGAATCCGTCATTCAATATCATCAGCAATCATCAAAAATTGAAAACCAGTTTTTTCGTTCAAACTTTAAGAAATCCTCATGGAAATCTATCACTGCGTTACAGATAGCAAGTACAATGCAGTGATAGACGTTCATAAACATTACTTCGAATTTTACCAAAAATACTGGTTTCGAAAATTTGGAAAACGTTGATGATTATTTTTCTCTTAAATTTACATAGATTTTTCATAAGGGCTCAATATTGCAATAATCAATTTCCCTTCATCATTGTTCTATTCTTATCTTATCTAAGCGTTTGCATAGCCAATATTGAAAAACATTCTGGAAATACTTATTTTTTTCATTTTTTTCCTTGTCAGCATTGTTATTTGCAGAATATTAGAGATATGAAACAAATAATGGCCAGACCCACTGTGCAGACTTTGGGGTTGAAGACAATTAAAAAAAATCATGACGAATAACCCAATCGTATGAATAAACTGATAGACACAAAAGCTTCAATTCAACGAAAGAAGAAACGGGGACAACTGTACCAACCGTTTCAATTTAGGGTTTAGGTAAAATCTTTGGGAGTGGCAATGCTAAGAAAGTTATTGCGCACTTCATTGTTGTTTTCCTGAGATGGGACAGAGACGTTTCTTTCCAATGCCCTGGCTCTACAACCTTGGTTAAAGCGCCATTGCTAGCTCTCTGAAACGAGATGAAAACTTATTTTGCCCCTTTACCGCAGAGACCCCATACTGTTTCCCATAATTTTAAACGCATTTGAGCAAAATAATATATATGATATTAAAATCAATAGTATATAAGGTTGAAACAGAAAATAAATTAAGAATGACAGCAATATCAATACATTAAGATTAACAATTTAAATATTGAGTATTAAAACTTTTAGCAGTGTATCAACGTTTAATGTTTTTGTACCTCTGGAATTCCGCTGTTACCGCCAATTATTGCATGTTGTTCTTGAAGCAATCAACGAGACCTTTTCGGTGGTCAGTAAAGACAACATTTTTCGTTTCTTGGAACCTTGGGCTATTGGTGCATTGTTTCGTACTCTATGAATCTCCCAGAATGCCAAAACTGACACTTAATTGAACTCCTTGTTGGTCTTTCCTCAAGCCAAAGCAACTTCCTCTGACTTAACTCGGGCTCACAAATAAACCGAAGTTCACCATTTTTTTAAACAGCAGCAATACTGCGTTTGAAACATCTTCCCAGTAACAACAATTAGAAGGAACCTAGTGGTTTCATAACAGGTCACAGGATCCCCGGATAATTACCAAAATCAAACATTGGACGCTCACCAAATTACGCATTTTTCAAAGCTCTAAAAGTGTTCCATATCCAACTTTGATGAGATATTTGAATTGGAAACGCTAGAGCCAGAAAATCAGTTTTGGTTGGATCACCCAATGTCACCATAGGAAAGATGCTCAAAATCGATCAATTTCAGAGATGCAAAAAACTTTTTTGACAAAGTTGCTTGAAATTCAATAGTCTACAACTTTTCTGAAGCATGTATTCTATAATTTGAACAAATGAGAAAGTTAGTTACACCATTTCTATGAAAATGTGGACCACTCTAGCAGCATAGCATAGCATAGACTGACTGTACATGTCAATGGTTGCTACTCCGTGATTGATCGGAACTGGTAAGAATTGCACTACGATCCAAATGAATAAGGGTAGGGAGTTTCCGCTTACTCTCGAAGTGCAATTTTAGCAGATCTAATATTATTGATCAATAACGGTGCCGGCCAAGTCCTTACAGTCAGTTGGGATGGGGAAGGAATGTTAGGGTGTAATGATTGTTGCTTCTAGAGACCGAGAATACCTCTGCATCTCCACAATCACCACTTGAAGGGTGTTTATTAGTGAGGGAGGAAAAGATCTGGGAGTCACCTCTGGTCGATGATGCGATCCATGGACAAGGGGGAAATATACGACTTGTATTTAAAGCTAGTTTTGTATTTTTGTCTCGAGAAGTTTTTGGTAGAAGCTTTAAAAATACGTCAACATATATAATGTCGAACAATTCAAAAGATGCTTTTATTAATGACGAAAACTGAAAATTACATGTGTATATTTTAAATTATATGAAACAGGAATAATGCCGACACTTGTAGTGACGAACTATACATAGTTTGTTTGAAAATTACATATGAGTATTACTGTGCATTTTGTCTCGATATGGTAGAAGTTTTAAAAAATATATGTCAACATTCACAATGTCGAACAATTCAAAAGATAATGTTTAATAATGTCAAAAAGAGAAAAATATATGTATATTGAAATTGTATAAGAAAAAAGCATAATGCCGACACTTATAGTGACGAACCATACAAAGTTTGTTTTAATATTACTTAAAAGTTACGCTGTCAAGAAAATATGTGTTATCACAAGCATGAAACGAACTCACCAGTTGGTAATCCATCCTCGACTGAACACAAAACTGACACTGACAGCAAAACTTCTTGGCGTCCCGACAACAAACCGTCTTGCTTGTGCCTTCCCAAATACCTACCCAGCAAGACGCTCCAAAACAGAAAAAAAAAACTTCGGAGACGAAAACACGCGTGAAATTGTGAGCAAACTCTATCGGACGACGCAAAACCGAACAGTCCTGCTTGGGCTTCACGATGCACTACCCAGCAAGACGCTCCAAAACAGGAAAAAAATTTCCAGCGACGAAAACACGCGCGAAACCGTGAGCCATATCTATCGGACGACTCAAAACCGAACTGTCCTGCTTGGGCTTCACGTAGCACTCTCTATGAAAATGTGGATCACCCTAGTTTCCAATAACTCCAAACAAAGGGCCTAACTAATACAAACAACTTTGTAGAAGACCATTTTCGTCTAATGTTTCTAAAAATATTAATTTTTCTAAAGCTCAAAATTCATTTTTCCACAAACTGCTTTCTGGACCATAGTGCATTGGCCATCTTACGATTCTGGAATAGGCTCCATGATTTCCGAATAAGTAACACATTCATTGATTTGATAGAACTGCAGAAATTTGCAGAGTTCCATAGAGAACTCATCAAAGAAATCTTCAGTTATGTAAAGGAACATTGGCCATCTAGCGGCTCCCTAACAGGTTCCCAAACTCCCAGATAAGTGCCAAATACAAATATAAGATAGAATCAAACCGTAAGACACATAAGAATGTGCTGAATTCAAAAGAGAAGTCATCAGGCATATTTTTATGTTGCCTTAAGTCACATTGGCCATCTAGTGGTTTCGTTAACAGGTTCCGGGAGTTCCGAAAAAAGTGATCATTCCAAATATTTCATAGAACTGATCCGTACGGATTATCAAAATTTTTAGAATCCCGTTTAGAAATAATAAAATATAGCTACAGTTATCTTGGGTATTACTGACCCAAGTGGCCAATACAAATAGTCGATGAGTTTGAGGTGCTATCATAAATACCTGCCGTTGTCTCATACAACATTTGGTGTATGTGCTAAGGTCAATATCAAAATGTACATGACTGATTAAAAATTAACCATCTAACATGTCTGAAAGAATATTGGTCACCTGGTGCTCCATGAACTGTTTGCAAAAGATCGGAAAAATAGCAATACTTGACAGCTCCCATTAAATGCGATCGCCAGTTTTGATGAAAGATGTTGTTTCCAAAGCAGTTACGTCTTTTTAAAAAGTTGTTATCGATTTGGAAACACGTGAAACGAACAAAAAAATAAATGTGATCAATGTTGAGATTGTGAGCTCCCATAAGTCAAGGGAATCTGCTGTCACCAACTGTCACTGGAAAACCAACACATTCAGAGAGCAGAACGTGAAAAAGCGTCAAAATTCAAGTAAATGTATTTAAAATTTCTAGGTGTTTTTCGATGATTTCACATTTTAAAAAGTAGAATACCTAAATATAGTTGTGTGTTGGCCATTGCTTTAAATTTTTTGAACAACATGAAGTAAATATGATTTTGACCAAAATAAGTTCATCTGATCGTCGTGCACGACTCAATAATTGAAAAAGGAAGTCAAAAAAGGCTAGAAAACATGCCAGCTGTCAGTGAGCTGTCTCCTCTCTCTCAGGTTCACACTAGTGAAGAGCCTGCCTTGTTGATTTTTATGCCAAGGATTCTATCATTGAATAAAACATTATGATCATAATATGCTGGTAGTACATGAAAAACAGCTGTGGTAGATTTCTTTTAAACCATACAATGGAGAGTTATCTTCTGAATAGCAACATATCGAAGAATTTCACAGCAAAATAGATATTGTTCTGTGGTTCTCTGAGCAGGTTGGTACACCATCAATTTATAGTTTTCATTTCGAAATGTCTGCGAAAATTTTTTATTGAAATTCTATAAACCACTAGGTACATCTCTCTTTGAAGACCAACCAAAATTCTAAAAAGTCAGGTTCCATCAAATTTTTGAATTGGTCATTTAACCAATCCTCTCGAAGCAACTAAGCGACCTTAGATAACTGTGGACGTCTCTGATGAATTCTCTATAAAATATTGATTTTATACACCACTGAGTGATTAATAGTAGTTTACGGCACAAGTTGCAGAATGATGATTTTTACAGCACGAGCCGTAAATTTATCCTACGAGGCTTGCCGAGTAGGATAATTACGACGAATGCTGTAAAAATCGAGTTCTGCAACGAGTTACGTACAACATTTTTTGCAATTTCGCATAAGACCACTTGAAGGTATCAGAAAATATATCGGAATACATTCACCATAATTTTACAAATTCTGAGGAATAGTTGTGTTATGATTCATTACGCAACTAAAAACAGTTGCGTAATAAGAAAGCGTTGCGTAATGAATCATTACAGCACTGGTTTCAGTTAGGTAATGACTATTCCCGCACTGCGTATTTCAGTGCAGAAAAGTAGGCCGTTTCATGCCAGATTGGCGTGATGGTTGTGACAGACCAAGCTGTAAGGTTGCGTTCAGCATGTTGCGTCTGATGAGGGCTGAAGTGAAGTAAGCCGAAACGCGTAACGCAAAATATGCTGTTTTTGTCTGTTGTCACCGAGAAAAGCCAATATATATTATCAAATAGAAGTTCACGGTGATCAATTCAACCAATAGTGATGGAAAACAGCCTATTACGATGAGAAATTGCAAAAAGTTATTTAAAACAACTGGAGACATCCTTGATAATTAATCTATGAAATATTGATGGGCAGCACATAGTCTTATATTTGAATTGATTATTTATTCGCGACTCCTGGAAATTGTTACGAAGCCACTTGGTTTACAATTTTATTTGAGATAACTGCCAAGAATATGGCCATTCGTAGCACCTATTTCCAGCACTGCCTCCCGTATCGGTACACCTGGAGATCACCTCAGCAGACAGAATCGCAAATCGACCACGTTTTGATCGATGGACCGACGTCAGAACCTGTCGTGGCGCTAACATTGACTCCGACCACTACCTGGTGATGGTGAAACTGCGCCCAAAACTATCCGTCATCAATGATGTACGGTGCCGACGCCCGCCCCGGTACAATCTCGAACGGCTGAAACAACCGGACGCCGCCAATGCGTACGCGCAGCATCTTGAGGCAGCGTTGCCGGATGAGGGCGAGCTCGATAGGGCCCCTCTTGAGGACTGCTGGAGGACAGTCAAAGCAGCCATTAACGACGCTGCCGAAAGCATTGTCGGATATGTGGAACGGAGCTCAAGAAACGATTGGTTCGACGAGGAGTGCCAGGAGGTTTCAGAGGAGAAGAATGCAGCGTGGGCTGCAATGCTGCAGCATGGTACGCGGCAAAACGTGGAACGATACAGACTGAAGCGGAAACAGCAAACCCGCCTATTCCGGGACAAAAAGCGCCGCCTGGAAGAGGTAGAATGGCAAGAGATGGAGTTGCTGTACCGTTCTCAAGAAACGCGGAAGTTCTATCAGAAGCTCAACACATCCCGCAAAGGCTTCGTGCCGCGAGCTGAGATGTGCCGGGATAAGGATGGGAGCATCTTGACGGACGGACGCGAGGTGATTGAAAGGTGGAAGCAGCACTACGATGAACACCTGAATGGCGCAGAGACACAGGCACAGAAGGTCAGGACAACGAAGGCGATGGCTACGTCAGCACAGCGGACAGCGGAAACCAACCAGCTCCCACGATGGGGGAAGTTAAGGATGCCATTCAACAGCTCAAGAACAACAAGGCCGCTGGCAAGGATGGTTTCGGAGCCGAACTCATCAAGATGGGCCCGGACAGGTTGACCGCTTGTCTGCAACGGCTGATAGTCAGAATCTGGGAAACGGAACAACTACCGAAGGAGTGGAAGCAAGGCGTTATATGCCCTATCTACAAAAAGGGCGACAAACTGGAGTGTGAAAATTATCGTGCAATCACCATTCTAAACGCCGCCTACAAAGTGCTATCCCAGATTCTCTTCCGTCGTCTATCAGGTACCAGGTACCAGGTACCAGGTCCCTACGCACCATCTGTTCATCGATTTCAAGGCGGCATACGATAGTATCGACCGCGTAGAGCTACACACTTAAAATAAATCGCAGTATCCTGTGAAATGAATCACCGAATTTGAACTGTAAACAACTAAAACACAGATTTTCCTGTGAAATCTACTATTTTACCGACAAAATCCGTAAAATCAACGAATTGACCGGAGAAAATCCGTGAAATATCTTATTTTACCGGAAAAAATCCGTGAAACAAACAATTTTACTGTAACCCTGTGAAATACTAACGAATAGTTCGGTAACAGCATTATTTTCACCAAACTGCTGTGAAATCGTGTGACAGCCGCTCTAGCACATCACTAACAAGCAGTGAAAGTTGGCTTAGTGGTAGCAAGCCTGCTTCCTGATCGATAGGTCGGGAGTTCGAATCCCGGTCAAACCATTTTCTTGTTTTTCTTCATGATTTCGTTCAAAGATTTTACGGATTGTTCGGTGATTTTTCACCGAACCTTCAGCTGTTGAGATTACGGTGAAATTTCACCGTAATCCGTATTTTTTTTTAAGTTTGTATGGAAAATCATGGTCGAGAGCAGCTTTTCCGGGAAGCTCACAAGATTGATCAGTGCAACGATGAACGGTGTGCAAAACTGCGTGAAGATCTCGGGCGAACACTCCAGTTCGTTCGAGTCTCGGCGGGGACTACAACAGGGCGATGGATTTTCGTGCCTGTTGTTCAATATTGCGCTTGAAGGTGTTATGCGGAGAGCCGGACTTAACAGTCGAGGCACGATTTTCACGAGATCCGGACGACATGGATATTATTGGGAGAAAATTTGAAACGGTGGCAGATTTGTTCACCCGCTTAAAACGCGAAGCAACAAGAGTCGGGCTAATGGTGAATGCGTCGAAAACAAAGTACCGTAAAACGGGGTAACTTTGATAATGCGGGTAACTTTGATAGTGCGAGACTCCCAACATACTAAATGAAATAACGAAGTTTCTGTCACTTAGTTAAGAAAAACGAATGCTATAGTAAAGAGTATTAATATGACACTTCATGTCAAAGCTATTTTCGTTGGAATCGAGTACATTTGAGGATTTTTATGCAAATATTAAAAATTTACAAGATTTTAGCATTTTTGCAACGCTTACAAACAATCTGTTCTACGACCACTATTTGATAAAGTCATAATGAGTTCGTCACTTACCCATGATAGCCTAGTTATAGTAGAACAAGAATTTGGTCTCAAATCTCTTTGCGAAAACCATTTGTACAAACTGGGATCATTTTTGTAATCTAAGTCAGAAATTTCCATATAGCGTTAAACGCCTAGAGGTATGCAACGCCCTATAAATGTTCCGTAATTCATTTAATCTTGTTCGATTTATACTCCATTATCAAAGTTACCCCAACACAGAAAACCGACTTTCGATTATATGAAAAATTATATATCCATTCAAAATAAATCTTTTGGCAATCTATCAACTACAATCGATAGCTAGGATGTCAGTACTTGTTTTAAAAATATAAATTGTAATTCTTTGAAACAGCATGCATAGATATTGAAGTTTTCTTCGAAAAAACTATCAAAGTTACCCCGTTTTACGGTACATGCTGGTTGGCGGAACTGAGCGCGACAGGACCCGCCTAGGAAGCAGTGTTACGATAGACGGAGATACCTTCGAGGTGGTGGACGAGCTCGTCTACCTCGGATCCTTGTTGACGGCTGACAACAATGTTAGTCGGGAAATACGAAGGCGCATCATCAGCGAAAGTCGTGCCTACTATGGGCTCCAGAAGAAACTGCGGTCAAGAAAGATTCACCCCCGCACCAAATGTACGATGTACAAAACGCTCATAAGACCGGTAGTCCTCTACGGGCATGAGGCGTGGACTATGCTCGAGGAGGACTTGCAAGCTCTTGGGGTTTTCAAACGCCGAGTGCTAAGGACGATCTTCGGCGGCGTACAGGAGAACGGCGTGTGGCGGCGAAGGATGAACCACGAGCTCGCTCAACTCTACGGCGAACCCAGTAGAGTAAGGTGGGGCAAAAGTTCGACCTTAGTGGTATAATCATAGTTTCCAAGAAAACAATAGCAGTTAAAACAAAACAAATACCATACAGTGAACCTTCAACATATTGGCTATAATTTTGCTGAACAAACATGTGTCCAAATATTTACCCATTTTTAGTTATAATAGTTTCAAAATTTATTGTCCTATTCGAACTTTTGCCCCACCGGTGGGGCAAGAGTTCGAATCTAGTGTGGGGCAAAAGTTCGCTGGCTAAAACACTAAATATCGATCCCTTTATGACAGGCATATTTTACACCAGCCGTAAACTTAAGTTTGCCGAAAAATACACACTAAATTTTCATCAAAAAATTGCCCAAAACCGGGTTAATTGTAATATACTCAAAAATAGCAGTTTTTCGCAAAACTAAGTGGAAATGTAAAATTTTGGTGACAGTTTTCACACGATCAGACAAATTTACCTAAATTTAAAGATAATATGTGGATTTTAGGCAATTCGAAAATTTTTCCGTGATTTTATACATGGGTCGAACTTTTGCCCCGCTGATTCGAACTTTTGCCCCACTATGAGCCAAAAATTGTTTTCAAGTATTTATGCAAAAACAAATACACGTCAAAGCAACCTTATGATAGGCCTAGAAATGCCCTTACATAAAATATTGAAAAAGATTTTATCTTCAATTGTTTCCATGCAACGAAAGTTTGACCAAAAATTACAATATTCACGTCGAAAAACAACAAATAGCCGTAACTTTTCCAAATCTCAATCGATTTTTATGATAATTGGAGTAAAAGCCTCTTACTTAAATAGCATTCGAACCACAATGACATTTATAAGATTTGTTTTGAATTGAGCTAAAAATCTTAAAAAGAAACTCTTACCCCACTCGAACTTTTGCCCCACTTTACTCTATCGTGAAGGTAGCTAAAGCTGGAAGGATACGCTGGGCAGGGCATGTTGCAAGAATGCCGGACAACAACCCTGTAAAGATGGTGTTCGCTACGAATCCGGTCGAAACAAGAAGGCGTGGGGCGCAGCGAGCTAGGTGGATTGAACAGGTGCACCAGGACCTGGAGAGCGTGGGTCACAGTCGAGGATGGAGAGAAGCGGCCATGAACCGAGTAATTATTGTTGGCGAGGCTTTATCAAGATAATTGATGCAAAGCCAAATAAGTAAGTAAGTAAGTAACTGCAGACATTTAGGTGCTCATGAGAATTAATGAGATAGGTTGTGCCACGAGGCTCAGTTCCATCAACTATTGAAATTGGCCTTTTTTACGGAACTCCCGGAACCTGTTACGGAACCAATTAGTAGGCGACCAATTTTATTTTACGTGACTGAAGATTTTTTTCATCAATTCTGTATGAAATGCTGATAATTTCTACAGTTCTATTATATGTTTCAATTGGCCACATTTTCGGGAATCTCGGAACCTGTTATGGAACCGCTAGGTGGCCAATGTTACTGAAGATATCTCCGATGAATTTTCTGTGGAATTCTGTGATTTTTTATGCACCACATGGCTCAGTTCTATCAATCTGATGAATTGGCCACTAGATAAACATGGAACTTGATACGAAATCACTTGGTGGCCAATATTACCTTAAATTACTTACTTACTTGATACTTGATGGGTTACAATTCGCTAAGATGAATCTGCGCCGAATGGATGAGTCTTCTCCACTGGGCTCGGTCCTGGGCCAATCGCTTCCAGTCGCCCTGAACGTTAAGTGCCCTTAAGTCCTCCTCAACCGCAAAAAGCCATCGTGTGCGCGGCCTGCCACGAAGTTTGCGGCCTCGTCCGGGTTCTCTGTTGAATATTATCTTTGCTTGTCGTTCTTCCGGCATACGGGCAACGTGACCAGCCCAACGCAGCCTGCCGTGTTTTATGCGCTTGACAATATCCACCTCTTTATACACTTGGTACAACTCGTGATTCATGCGACGCCGCCAGATGCCGTTTTCTAGTTTACCGCCGAGTATTGTTCGCAGCACTTTACGTTCAAACACCCCGAAAGCTCTCCGGTCGACTTCCTTCAATGTCCATGATTCATGGCCATATAGGACAACCGGAATGATCAGTGTTTTGTATAACGCGAGTTTTGTTTTCGTTTGCAGGCTACGGGACTTCAGCTGGTTACGGAGCCCGTAGAAAGCCCGACTCGCAGCTGCAATACGTCTTTTCACCTCGCGGGTAATATCATTATCGCATGTCACTAGTGTTCCAAGATACACGAATTCTTCCACCACTTCAAACTTTTCACCACCTAGCACCATTTCGTTACCACTAACACGTCCGGACCCACGTTGACCACCAGCTATCATGTACTTCGTTTTTGTGGTGTTGATCGTGAGCCCAATCCTCGCTGTCTCCCTTTTGAAAGGCACGAACGCCTCTTCCACTGCCCGACGGTCAATCCCGATGATGTCGATATCGTCCGCAAAGCCAAGGAGCATATGAAAACGTGTGATAATGGTACCGCTTCTCTGCACACCGGCACTCCTGATAGCACCTTCGAGCGCTATGTTAAACAGCAAGTTAGAAAGAGCGTCACCCTGTTTCAATCCATCTAAGGTTACGAACGATGACGAAATCTCGTCCACCACCCGCACACTTGATTTCGATCCATCAAGCGTTGCACGAATCAGTCTAATCAGCTTCGCCGGAAAGCCATGTTCGGACATAATTTGCCACAACTCGTTTCTCTTCACTGAATCGTACGCTGCTTTGAAATCTACAAACAGATGATGAGTCTGCAAGTTGTACTCCCGGAATTTATCTAGAATTTGACGCAGGGTGAACATTTGATCCGTCGTTGATCGGCCCTCTCGAAAACCAGCTTGGTATTCGCCGACAAAGGACTCCTCATACGGTCTCAATCTGTTGAACAGAATTCCAGACATGATTTTGTACGCCGAATTAAGGAGTGTTATTCCTCGGTAATTGGCGCACTCCAGTCGATGCCCTTTCTAGTACAGAGGGGAAATGAGACCTTCCAACCAACTAGTAGGCATTTGTTCTTCCTCCCATATCCTCAATATGATAGGGTGAAGGAGTTCGTGCAGCTGCTCACTTCCGTGTTTGAGAAGTTCTGCCGGGAGCTCGTCCTTCCCAGCAGCCTTGTTGTTCTTCAGCCCATTGATAGCTTTTTTCACCTCATCTAGCGTGGGAGGTTCCACAGCCTGTCCATCGTCATCGATTTGAATTCCACTTCCATTATCTCCGTTTAACAATGACTCGAAGTAATCTTTCCACCTGGCGGCCACCATTGTTTTGAATTACTGAAAACATTTTTGATGGGTTCTGTATTTATAAAAGAATATTTATAAAAAAATATTTTGATACCCATCAATATCAAAATATTTTTTTTTGTTTTTTATAAGGGGAAAATCTGCAAACAGACTTCCTGAGAAGGTAACACAGGGAGTGCGGGGAAGACGCACCATCGTCGATCCGCTAAAGCCAGGCCATGCACTGTACTTGAGCAATTCTTTTTGAACTGCTCAAGTTGTGTACAGTGCATCGACATTACCCTTGGACACTTATCTCCCCGGAACCACCTTACAGTATTTCTTCTGGGAGGGGCCAGTGCATACAGCACAACACGTATAGCAGAAGAAGCCTAGGCAAACTGTTTCTCCTAGCCGACTTATACAATGTTATAAGGGACCAGCCACAGCAGGGCTAATCCTCTGTCCGCAGTCTCAAAATATGGTTAAAATAACGAATCGACTCCTTATCCTGGAATCCCGGAACCACTAGGATGCCAATGTTGCTTTTGATACTTGAATGTATCTTAGATGAATTCTTTATGAAATTCAACAAGTTTTGATGTACTGCACAGCTCACCTCTGCCAAATATTTCACTAATATATATTATTTCTGAACCTTATAAGGAAACAATATTACTTTGGGTAACTGAAAATGTGTGATGAGTTTTCTATTCAGTTTTGCATATTTCACGGCTCAATTCTATAAAATGTTTAAATTGGCCGCTTATCCGCGAATCCCGGAACCTGTTACTGAACCAATAGGTGGGCGATGTTGCTTTGGGTAACTGAAATTATCTCTGATGATTTTCCTATGGAATCCTCCAAATTTTGATGTGTTACACGGCTCAGTTCTATCAAATGTTTGAATTCACCACTTCTCCGGAAATCCCAGAACCTGTTACATAGTGGTTCCTATGTTGACCAATATTGACTTAGATAGCTATGTGAATATCTCATGAATTATGTATGAAATTCTGAAAAGTTTGATTTGTCGCATGATATGGTTGCATCAAATGAATTATTTGACCACAGTTCCCCGAATATCCCGTTTCCCCGAATAACCTACTTCCCCGAAAAGCTATTAAAACTCATGATTGTCGTATATACATTTTAGGGTGGTGAAAGTACTGGTCATCTGATATGCACCCTTTTTTATTTTATTAGCGATTCTTACGAGTTTTACCGCCCTCAGTATTTTTGGCAACATGTGTATAGCCAAAAATGGCCAAATACCTCCTTCTTTTGATTGTTTATCGTTCTTTCTAATTCACTATCCTGCCACTGAAAACTATTATTGCGCCTATTTGAACTGTTTCACTTTTCGGGGAAACGGATCGTTCGGGGAACTGGCATACGGGGAAACGACATTCGGGGAAACGACATTCGGGGAAAAGTTGCACAATCATAAATTTTAATGCATTTTATTCCAAATAATATGTTTCACAATTCACAAATAATGCATTTTGCTCTTACAAATGCTCTTGCAAAAATGACCAAACCTTGGTCCCTTAGGCACCGGTTCTGAGCGGCCATTTCCAACCAAGCCAAAATTGTTAGCTATATTCACAAAATATAAGCCTTTGCCTTTGCAGGGCAAATCCATGTCAATTTGACCCGAACACCTTAAACGTAACTTATTTAAGGTTAAGGTTTAAGGTTATATTTAAGTTAGAATGATTTTAATTTAATAATAATTCTTTCTTCCAAAGATTATAGAAAACTCATTTTTCGAAAAAGAGAGAACAGTTTGTCCACAATCTATGAAGAAGGTTATGATAGTTCAATTGAATTCTAATTCAGTGAATTTTGCAACACTTCAAAAAAAATTTGTAGTTGCGCTTCAAAGCTAGTGAGAATGGTAATATTTGTAATAGTTGTCATGTCATCAGAACTTTATATTATTACTTATCCCTCTTGATTACTGGTTATCAGATAGGTATGCTCATTTATAACTTCAACTTATTCCACATGCATGACACCCCTACTAGAATCGTCACCTGCCAGTGAGGAGGCGGCAAACAAACACTACCGTTGATGTCGCTGAACACCAAACCGATCGGTGGTTGATGACGCCAACTACAGTGCCAATGGAGGCAACTCCGCACAATTCGCAAAAAACAACTCACTGCTCCCATACAGCAGAACAACCCCAAAGCGGCAATCCAGAGCACACGAGACTGTGTGTTTGCTGTGGTGGAGCCAGAGCGAATTAAATAACAGCGAATTGGTTGGGCAACGTTTCATTAGTACACGAACCGTCAATCCGAAAACAAGTGCCATTCTTCTACTCCTTTGAAACGCGCGGCGCGATTTCCTCCGTATCCTTTCTCGGTTGTTGAAGCTCTTCTGGGTTTAAACCCCCCTCTCTCCCCGTTTTCGGTTTTTGATTTTAAACTGTGCAGTTAAAGTTAGTGCGTTTCACGAACCTACTTGGGCACTAGTTATTAGTCCTTGTGCGTGCGAGTGTTGTGCGAATCAAGTGTGGAACTTGCTTTTGCACCAGTTTGAGTTTTGTGTTTCAGTGCACAGGTTTTTGAGAGAGGAATATCACTGCGAACTGTGAATATCGAACCGAATTATTTGTTAGTGAAAATCGACCTCATTGAAGGATTTATTTATTTGAAGTGCATTACACGTTGTTATAGACGATTCTGTAGTTGTAGCTGAAAAAGTTTTCTTGATAATCAGTGTTTCTCATCAGTAAATTTACTGGTTCTTCAGGTTATCAACCAACGACGATTATTGGAATTTGCAGAATTATAACTTTCTGAAAGTTTTGGACGAGTTAAATTTGATATCCCGTTTACAACTGGACGGTAAGTGGCCTAATGGAGACGCCTCATTCATTGTTAACAGATTTAACCGTTTCTGCATTTTACCACTCGCTACCATTACTAAGGATTCTAACGAGAACAAACCACATTATTAAAACATAGAATCCATCTGCGAATCATCAAAAACCCATTTAAAATCCCATTTTCGTCCATCATAGGAATGCGAAAAAAACAGACGAGTCGTTGCTATTGATTTATTTAGCAACCGAATGTCTAGGATACCCACCTGAATGGGAAAAATAATAAAAGAATGAAACAATGTTTGGGGGCTCGACTGGAATGCGAATTCCCCAACGTGTTTATTGAGTTCTGCTGCACGGTGTGCTGGAACGTACTTATTATCAAACTTGCATGAGCTTCAGAAATTTTCTCCCTCAAGGTTGGCCTTGGTCGCCAAGAAAAGCATGCTGCATATCAAAAACTGTTCTATTGTTGAAAATAAAAAATAATCAGATTTACTATTGTATGGACTCAAACAGAAATGATGGAGTCATACTTCTTTCATTATTTCTCACCCGATCAACGATCAATTTGATAAAACTAAATCAATAAATATGTTTCAAAATATGGACAATTTCTTTCTACACTTCTTCTAAATTATCAACTCAGAGTAGTAAAACACATTTTATTAGCTTTACATTTTACATGAAAGGAAAGGTGTACTAGTATTCGCCACCTGAAGTATTTTTTTTTATAAATCAATCAAAATACTTTTGAATCTTGTCCACAAGTTAAAAAAAGGTTGCAATCCATGTTAGCAGGGGAAATATAAGAACTGAACAGAAACTTTATTTTTGTATTGAAAATTAGGGTGACGAATACTGTATTACCTGCACCTGTATTCTCTCATTTTTTAATTAAGGTTCCTGAATTTGCCACCTATGTTTATTTCTTATGGGTGGCAAACTCAGGAACACCATGGTGAAATGGGGTGCAAAGGAGCCAAAATTTTAAGAAAATTGATTTTTTCTCTTATTTTCCCAGAAAAGGTTTAGACTTTTAAAAATATAGTTGAATCGTATAATAATAATTTAATAAACGCTAAATTATTACATCGCAAAACGACATATATAGTGGTTTCACTATTACGGATTACCCGCTATTATGGATCATTTCCATTTGAATTGCATGCAGAACAGAGTGAGTAATAATCGTGACTAAGTGAAATAGTGTGATCAGTGTACTCTGGGCTGGTGAATACTGGTACTATGGCGAATATCAATACACCTACCCTAGAATATTTTTTCAGACTTTCGGGCTTTAAGTGATAGTTTTCAGCATTTTACCAATTTATAGCATACAAACTGCAAGCACCGACAAACAGACGTAGCACTAAGATTGTGCTCACCATCTAGCAAAATAGCGCTAATTATAACATTTGCTAGAGTGCTAGTATCTCACTTGTGGCGCTCATATTGTTATTGTTCGAGCTTATGCACTACTGCCACAAGGCTGCCGGATGGACACAGTACTTCAAGATTAGCAAATATTTCTGATATTTTCCTAGTCAGAGATATTCACAATCAAAGTAAGCGTGTACCGTGTGGGACCGAAATCCATGCATCTAAGCACTAAGGCAAATAAAATCATCTGTTAAAAATATCTGGACATAAACCAGGTGACCAATTAGCATAAGCATAGATGACCATACAATTCGTAGTTGACCAGAACAATCGAAGTTGCACAGAGTTAATGAATGGGGCTTGGAATTAGCTTAAAGCTTAGGCCACGTCCTTACGGTCATCGGGGAAGGGAAGGAATGTTAGTGTGACTACCCAGTAAACACATCATCGTAAATGATGAGATATAAGAGTACAAATGTGGAGGCGATATACGCACATCTTGCATGCAGCCTTATGGCGCATGTACGTATATCGCCTCCACATTTGTACTCTTATGCGCTATCTTATACGATTTTGTGTTTACTGGGTACCGGTGTTATTAGAGACCGAGATCACCTCTGCATCTCCACGGTTGTCATGGAAAGGATATTGGGTTAGTGGGATAAGATAGAAATCTGGGAGACACCAATTTTTGGTGATGCGATCCATGATATAATCACGCCTAACCGCATTCGCGAAATAATTCGATAGCCGCATTGTACGCCGGACAAGTGTTCATTGCTCGTCCACGCAAGAGCAAGCGTCGCGATCAATAGATCAAACACTACTAAGGGATCGCGGCACATTTTCGCTAGGACTCGAACACGACACGTGACATGTTTGATCCTGCACTCATCGCCCGCCCCGCAGGAGCAAGCGTCAAGGTCGAAGGATCAAACACTACTCGATATAAAACAAGCGATCAATTAGTTATTTTCCTAGAGCTTTCACATCTTTTGATATATAATCGATCACAACATGACTCAAAAGTTGAGTATAAAGCTTAAATAATGAGTTTGAAAATCACTTGCCTTGAATCGAAATCCGTACACCCTGATGAGGTCGAATCAAAATCCGTACAGCCTCCCGATATTCCAATTGCCCGATATTGCCAAAGAAGATATTTTTATCTTTTTATTGTTCTTCTTGACATTACTTATGTAGAATTCTGCGAAAAACTAAATGTAGGCACAATTGAAGCGGAAAACCTTCTTTTATCAATATTGTTATTTTTATTATTATCATTTTGGGCATTTCAATATGTACTCGTTTATTATCGGATTAACAATCTGTTACTGCTGCTATGTCTTTATCATCACGCGGGCTGACATTGGGCCATAGAGATTAGTTTGACCCACTATTTTTAAACAGCAAACGAAAACCAAAATCAGATAGATTAGCTTTTTGATGTTCATACTAGCCGTGAGATACATTGCAAAGGGCGTTCAAAATCACTCCTAGGCCTAATGTCATCCCGAACGGCAGTACTTATAACCATACTTATATAAGATATATTCAATAGATAAGGGAAACAAACTTAAATATCTTATATAGTGAAGATGGTATTTTTTATGGAATGTAATATTGACAAACTGTTCAAATTAGTTGTGATTGGATCTTTGTTAAATGTATCATCATGAGCTTCTATTTGGGTTAAATTTTATGAACACAGTTGTGATTTTGCTTGCACAGAGAGATAAATAGAGTTTGTAAAGCCAATGACAGATAAAAATCAAACTTCTTGAGACATTAATAGAAAAATGATCAAATAAACACGTTGTATAAATTTGGAGACTTTTTTCCCACATTGTCAGAGTAATAAATAAACAAGGGGGTGGTCACTCCGCACAAAGCTGGCGCATCAATTTGCGCCAACGTTTTTTTTACTGTGCCTTTAGGCGTGCCGATGTGCCCAGATGAAAAATTTCACCATAAACTTAGGAGCTATAAAAAACACTGAACTGAAGTTTATAGTAGCAGTCATAGCATTCCATGTATTTGCTGTCAACAAAAATATTAATATGGAAAAAAGCCAAACATTTTTTTCTGGATGTGTCCTTTTAAATTCAGAACATTTGGTGCACGGAGAACACGGCAATCATATCATATTCAAAAATTACGTCAATCATTTGGGAAAAAAGTGGGGGTTCATAAAAGCATGGTAGTGCTAGGCATTGGAAAAAGCGAGACAGCTGGGGGAGGGCCTAGAAATCCTAAAAAACAATAGGCGTCAGTTTTAAATCATCCCTAGATTGAAATTTTGTTATTTTCACCATTTTGCCCTTAACCCTCGTAGGCTGGCAAATATTTGAATGCCGTTGTTTCCCGGAATTGGCTATAATATGGCTACAAAGAACTGTCAGAAAAATGCCTTCAATATGAACTAAGGCAACGGTCATAAACGACGTAGCATTTTTTGGCCATTTTTCGACTCCCCCACAAAATCAAATCGTCACAAAATCTTAGACTCACCCTCCCCCTAAAATGGTACGTCGCATGAACCGTCCCTAATATGATTTTTCTGGTTCCCCAGGGCACCTAAAATTTCAAAAAATGTGTATAATTTGTTTTCAGACGAGTTCGAGTGTGCTTAGTTAGTGTCCTTCAAGGCTGTAGCTGATTCTTCCGGGGATCAAGTCCGGGAAGCCACATCCTTGCTATGTGTGGGGCACTTAACACCCAAACCTTCTCTCTCTCTCATAAAAGAGAACGTGTCTACGTTTAACCACCTGAGTTGAGAACTGCATCGATCTGAACTATCATTTTCAAACTCCTTCATTGTTTCAGCCATTTTTCCGCTTAAGAAATTTCGTATGAGTTCCAGAGCTTCGATATAAAATAAAAATAAATTGTTGAATGGGAAAATATCATAAAACCAGTGCGTGTTTTTGCTGTAGCCCATATCAGTTTTTCCATCAGATGACAGAACGCAAACAACTTAAAATTATCAATGGTTGCTGAGCATGAAATTTCAGTTCATTGTGATTTTTATAGCAACCCATAATGAGCCTATGCATGCCATAAAACGTTTGACTTTTACTGTGCGCCCTGTTTTCAAGTTACCCGTAAGAGAGAGCGAGACAGCACCAAAACATGGCGCACAGTAAAAGTCAAAAGAACAAAAAAATTTATGGCACGTACAAAGGCTCATGGAAAATAGAGCCAGTCAGTGTGCCGAGATGTGCCCAAGCTGTGCAAGGCACACTGTGTAGAGTGACCACCCCCTTGTAAATAAATAAATAATAATAATCCATCACTATATATTCTACTACCCAGCTGCACTGTTCATAAAATATACCAGTCCATAACAACATAACAGCTACATTCATCTTTTGATATACACTTTAAGGGCGCATATAAAAATGCACACACTTCGTATGAAAATGTTGTAGAAAAATATGAAGTAAGTGTAGTCCCATATTGAAAAATAAAAGAATAACAGACTATATATTTACAGAAGCAAAATGGATAATCTGTGCGATATATGACATGCAGAAATGTACTAAAAAGTCTACATATTTGTATAAAAGACAAATAACAAACTTTAAAGTCTATTTTTCTAATGTCTACTTTTTATTGTGTAACAGTTAAGCTTTTATAGAAAGTACCGTTTTGATTCATATTACGGACACTTAAGGCCTCAGTGAAGTATAACCCAGCTTGGACCATACAAAATAAATCATTCTGTATGAATTTTTAGCGTTATCGAGCGTCGGAAGCCCTTAACTTTCGGATGGTGGGTAAAGAATACACGTTCGCAACTTAAATAATTTTAAATAAATCAAAACGTGTGGCCTTTTCATGATTCTTATTCCGGACGCTCCCTCACTTCTGCCTCATATTCCGGACGCTTTGATTCGAATTACGGACAACTCATGATAATCATTAATGGAACAGTCAAATCATCAATTGAAATCGTTTAACCACTTCAGAGACGTCTAAGGTAGTTGGGCATTATAAATTTGCAATGATATTTATGGAAAAAACTTAATGAAACGAGCCTCGAAAATGAGAACTTTTGGACGGCGAAAATTGAAACATTTCGTGTGAAATTTTTCCCATACAAACGAGAGTGTCCGGAATATGAAGCTGTCCGTAATATGAATCAAAACGGTACATTGCAGTGAACAAAATTTCCATTGTAAATTACTCAAATAGAAACTAAACAACTGGTTTCTAATATCCGATAGTAGCTCAAAGATCGGTGCTTTTATGAATACCAAAAGTATCCGCAGCTTTCTGGAAAGATTGGCTATTGTACACTAGCATCTGCAGCATACATTTAATCGGTTTTGTCTGAAACATGATGGAACATGTCAAAGTTTTGTCATGTTCGGATTAAGATTCGAATTCAAATTTTGAATCAAAATCCGTATAGCACAACAATCTTCCCAAGCTGTAATTGTGGTGTTTAGAAGCAGCATTTTCTCCCTCTGAAATTCAAATACCGTAATCCGGGGGCAAATTGATCACTGGGGTTAATTTGATCAGGTCGGTACCAAATAGCATTTCCTTTCAAGGATGCTTGATACTTCGTTGCCATCACAGACATTCCATGTTTTCTAGTTTATAGATGTCTAATGATGATTTTAAACTATTTCATTTTTATTAAGGTCAGTTTTGCATAGAAATATTCACAGTTTTTGAAGGTGTTAGCAATACTGTTGCAGATGTCGGTACTAAACAATCCGCTGGTTCTAAGCCTGAATGTAAACTTTGAGTGTTAAAAATGCTGTGTTAGCTTCAGTGGGAACTGCTGAACTCATTTTTGAAATCGTACAGCATTACAAGAATAGTTGTTTGCTCGTAAAACCGTTTATTGTTGAATAACGTGCTTATTTCAAGGGAAATTGCATACATTTAGGCGTATTATTCAGATTTACAATATTTTATTTTGCAATAAAATGATGATATACACGAGTTGTAAGAATTTTGACATCATTTTCAGATTCAGGAGACCCAAATTTAGTTGATAGGGAAATTTTACATTCTAAAATATGCTTTATTATATAGTGATCAATTTCGCCTCAATGTGCCATTTTCAATTTTTGATATTAAAACTAATTTTATGAAATGTTAAATTTTATTTCATAAAAAATTGATTACATAAACTGATAAAGATCAATGAAGTACTGATTTTACCGAAATAAATTTGACAATTTTTGAATTCCAAAGGAAATCATGACAAAAAGTTGTAAAAAAGTGATCAATTTGCCCCCGGATTACGGTACTTACTATCCGAGGAAATCTGGGTAACAGCTGGTTTGAATATATGTGCAAATGTCACTATTAATATGTTAAAAACTATATCCTGTCTTGTTAGCAAATTACTAAGATGGCACACAAACCAAACCTCACAAAGACAGGCAATCACATTTTGATGTTTTCAATTTTCAAATCATGGCCAACCTATATTTTGTTAGCATTAAGGCGAAGTAGGCCGTCATTGATATTTGTACTGGCCATCGATAATTGTGAATAGTTCGTCTCACGATGGCGAATCACTTGGTTTTGCACTGACATTACTCAAAAAGTATCAGCATACTTGCTACATGTAAGCGCAAACGGTGATACGTTTTGGAATCAATATTACTTATTTTGACTGAGTTCTATCACTTTGAAATTGTGAGCTGTAAAATCAACATGACTGCCAAAACGAATGACGGGCTACTTAACCTTAACAACTATTTACAACTTATTGTAATTAGATGTGAAGTTTTAAGACTGCATATTTATTCATTTTAATATTGAAATAATCAAAAAATAACCAAGTGTATAGATTTCGGCCCACACGGTACTTGCAAGAAAAAAAGAAACCATAACTTCCAAACGGAAAGATAAAGAGAGTTATTTCGCTCACAAATAATTTATTTGTATGGTTCTTAGACTACTTTGATGAGATATTAGAATAGAAAACGCTGGAGTCAAACACCAATTTTCTGTGAACCACCCTATGCCAAAATAGGAGAAAAGATCTAAGTCGGTCAATTGAAATGCTATAAAACAGCTTATTTGGCAAAGTTGTATGAAATTGAATGGCCTACAACTTTGCTGTAGCATGTGTACCCTAATTTTTACAAATAAGGTAGTTGACTATTTCATTTCTTTGCTATCAAACAAAGGATCTAACTAGTACCCATAATTTCGTACAAGACAGTTTTAGTCTAAAGTTCCATTCTTAAGCATTAAATGCAAGTTTCCGCGTAACTCGGCTCTCTAGACCTCTGTGAAATGCCTTATATTCCACAGGTCTATTTTTGTAAACCTTTAGAGGCGAATTCTGGAGAATAATTTCTTCGAAGAAAAGGATTTTTTTTTTCATTACTCATTAGCAACAAAATTTTAAATTAACGCTTATATTGAGCTGTTCGGTAATCCAATCCGCATGGTTATTAATTAAATTAATTAACTCATTACGCGTGGTAAAGATGGACAAATTATGGGTGAAGTTATGAAAAAAATCCACGTGCTCGGTTGGGATTTGAACCCAGGACTCTTGTATGCTAGACGAGCGCTTTACTAACTAAGCTACCGAGCCACTTGGTGACCCAATAACTGAGTTGGTTACAAGTTTAGAATTCAAATCCCTACAGACCACGCGGACCCCTTTCATAACCCATATCCATCCATCTCATTTTACTACACACGCGGAAAGAGCGAGTGCGATTTATTTAGTGTTGAAACTGTTTGCCTATCGCTTACTTAAATCGATATATTCAATTCTAGCGATAGATAGAACTGATGATGTTTGCGTCATAATGACGCAGAGAGAATGAGAAAGACAACTATTATGAAGAATGTTACAAATAAATGAAAGGGACGGGCCTGGGATTGAACCCACGACCTGCAAAGCAGAAGCGATAGCCATTAGACCACCAACCCCGTCTTACTTTCAAATACTCTTCCATATTCGAAGAAATCCTAACAATTAACTGGAGGCATCTCAGGAAAAAATACTGGTTAAATTATTAAAGATGTTCAAAATGGGAATCTTAAAGGAACTTCTAGAGATGAATTCCTTGGGAGTGTAGCCCTTTTTTTTTTTGGAAATTTTCGAAAGCGTATTTGAATGGACTCCTTATAGTAGTTTAAAAAAAATCAGGTTGCATTTTTGAAGGTACAGTATCGGACATACAGTTGTGTCCAGAATAATAGCAGTGAATGTTGATTTTCATATATGTTCAGCTTTGGCATACTGTAACTTTGTTTCCCTATGAGCAATCAGCGTGAAATTTTGGCAAAGAACTACGAATATACTCAATTTTATTAACATAAAATATGAAATTTTTCACACCACCGGTTAAAAAGTTAAGCATCAGGAGAAATCACTCAAAATAAGTGGTTTTTGTTTTGTAAATATTTTATTCAACAACAGTTTTGTACACAATAGGTTTCTTTATACATTTATAGCTTGAGTGGAAATTATTGGAATGATGAGTAACGAGAAATTCAAAAACTCAAAGAACAGAAGATATTTCACTGATTAAAACTACTATTATTTTGATCGATTTCACCAGGTGCTTATCTTTTTAACCGGTAGTGGGTAATATTTTCATAATTTGTGCAAATGAAATAGAGCATATTTGTAGTTCTCTGCCAAAATTTCATGCCGATTGCTCATAGGGAAAGTTACAACATGTCAAAGTTGAGCATTTTGCATGCTTTCACTATTTTTATTCACTATTATTCTGAACACATGTTGCAACTGTAGCTCATTGTATGGGAAAATGGCTTTGATGCGTTTTATATGTCAGATACTGTATATTAATTCTAAGATGAAGTCCACAGAACAATCATTATACGAACATCTTAGAATTCTTCGGAGCAGCAGAAAAAGAAATCTGGAAGAAGATTCGGAGTAATAGCATAACTAATTTATAATGAAATTCCTGGTGAAAATCATGAAAAAATACACAAGTGACATGTATTGACCCAGTTCTATGAAAACTTTTGACTCAAAAGTTACAGATAGGTTGAATTTTGACAAAATTTATGTACCAAAACAAAAAATGTTGTAACAAATAAACTTCATGTCGTATTATTTAAGTGTTTTTAGCACATTCGTTCATTGAGCGACATAATCCATATTTGCCGAAGACACCAAAATGATACGACGTATAGCTTGGCTGCTACATCGCTTTTTGTCTTGGTGCATTTTTTTTGTAGAGATCCAACCTTTCTGTAACTTTTGAATCAATACTTTTCACAGAACTTTTTGAATAGTTATCAAAAATTGAGATAAAATATAGTTCGTTACAGCAAAAATGAAAAGTATCGGTTGAGAAACGGTGGACCCATAGTTCACTAAAGTTAAGTAGCCCGTCATTCGATTTGGCAGCCATGTTGACATTGCAGTTCACAATCTCAAATTGATAAAACTCAGTCCTTGTAGTTCATATTGATCCGGAAAAGTATCACCATATGAACCGACATACAGAAAGTATGCTGATACTTTTTTTTCAGATGCGTCAGTACAATGCCAATTGATTTTCTTTGATTCGAATTTGTGACATAATTAAGCAAAAATCACCAACGACGCGTACAAATTTCAATGATGGCCTGCTTTGCCTGAAGTTGACTATTTTGTATGGGAAAACGGCTTTGGTACATTTTATACGTCAGAACTGTATACTTATTCTAAGATGAAGTCCGTAAAAAATCATTATATGAACATCTTAGATTTCTTCGGAGAAGCAGAAAAAAAAATCAGGAAGAGCCTTTGGAGTAATAATTTATAATGAAATTATAAAACAAAACTTAGAAATATCATAAGAGAAATGTCTGGTCGGTTACTTGAGGAACCCTTAATAAAAGTCATATCCCCTGATTCCTTTTTAGTTTCTAGGTTCCTGTTTGATCTTGAATCTCACCAAAAAGACACCAGACATGGTTCCTGTTTGAAATATTTTTTTTAATATATAAAACGAGTTTATTTATTCTCTAACTCATCTACTTTCCAAGCAATTATCAGTTCTCAAACAGAATTAAACTTGATCTGTACACAGTATATATGCTTCTGATTAACTTTTTGTGTTTCTTTGCTCATACTGATGAAAAATTTTGTTTTTTTTTTTTGAGATATTATTCAAATAAGTACAGTCAACACTCTCTTACTTAATACTTCCCCTTACTCGATGGAATGCGCGGTTTCTTCAATCTAGCATGCTTTGATACTTCTGTAAGTCGATACTTAACCTTTCTAACGCAATGTTCCCTAACTTGATGCTAATTTCACATGTGAGATTATCTCTCTAACTCTATATTTTCATAACAAGTTTCAAATGTTTAAAAATTTCATAAATTTGAAAATTATGAATAAATTGATAGTAAAATTAACCCTCTAATACCCAAATTTTTATTTTCGATTTAAGTATTATTTTTCGTTATCTAAAATCGTTCTAAACACGTTTTGGGCATTTATTTTTTTTCGCAAATTTTTAAATTTTGGTTTTTTATTTTTATAATTTTTATTTTTGAACACCCCTAGCTTTTTTCATTTTTTCTTGAAGCCTTTTCTAGTTGTTGATTTTTGGAAATAATAAAAATTTAAATAGTTACGATATTTTTAAAAATATTAAATTTTTAATGTTTTTTCGAAGCGTATTTTATTTTCCGTGTAACTAACGGAAAAAAAGGTTTGAAATGCTTTTAATACCACCCGGCTCTTCTTTTGTGATAGGCTAATCGTAGAAAAATATAAAAGGTATGATTTTTTATATAACACGTTAAATGAAGCCCAGGCATTTGTAGGTTATATAAGAATGCAATTTTTCAAACAATTTCTAAAAATACAAAAAAGTTTCAAAAATCATAAAAAACTTTTCTTATATGCGTCAAGGTATAAGCCAAAAATAAAATCATTTTGATTTCCGAGCTACGAAAAAATACAGAAAATTCCAAAGTGTACCCCGTCTAAAGGCGGGGTTGGGTATTAGAGGGTTAAGGTTTACTGCCCATTTCTGGGTGATACAATTTTCAAATTTTTGCAGAACGTTGAGTGTCACAAAGACAAACGTGGTAAAAATGTCATATTGTTCACGTTAAAATTACAATTTCGAATGTGTTTTGGTGAATTATGAAAAGTTTAAAATTTGAAAAATATGTGGTCTGTATCTCGATACCTCTGGGCCCCACCTGGGGCCCAGATAGCCGTAGCGGTAAACGCGCAGCTATTCAGCAGACCAAGCTGAGGGTCGTGGGTTCGAATCCCACCGGTCGAGGATCTTTCCGAGTTGGAAATTTTCTCGACTTCCCAGGGCATAGAGTATCTTCGTACCTGCCACACGATATACGCATGCAAAAATGGTCATTGGCATAGTAAGCTCTCAGTTAATAACTGTGGAAGTGCTCATAAGAACACTAAGCTGAGAAGCAGGCTCTGTCTCAGTGGGGACGTAACGCCAGAAAGAAGAAGAAGAAGATCTCGATACCTCTCTAACTCTACACACTCCGAAAAAAACATGCGATTTTACGTCTTTTGGATGCACATAAAAGAAGCGAGCCAAGTTACGTGAATTTATCTCACATTTAAATACTATGGTGTCAGATTCGAGAAATTTCAATCATACCGGCATCGTTTTCATGTCCCTCATCATGTAAAATTACATTTTTCTTACAATACATCTTTCAGAACCCATTTTTACGCTATTTCATCACTTACATCATGTGTCATTCAGTCATAATGTGAATTACGTCCGGAGTGATTTTCATTATTTTTCAGAGTGATAAGGGAGTAAGTGAGGGTTGACTGTAATACCTGAAATAATCCAGATTCAATAAAAATTTTTTCGGAAAAATGTTAATGAAAATCTCATATGCAATAGCATAAAATTGAAGCCGATTTACTAGAACTAGGGAAGACAAATTTTGAAGGTAAATCTAGCAATCGAACGTATATTCAATCTCCTTCGAAATTTTATTTTTATAACTTATAAAATTGAACTCAATAAATACTAGCGTTTTACTTAACAATATTATTGACCAGAATTTGAGGTCATTTATCGATATCACGTTTAACCTAAATCTTTCGAATAAACTAAAGAGAGATATCATTGAAAAAAGAACATAGTTATGTGAAAACCGACTTTTAATTAGAGTAAATACATATTTCAAATAAATCTTCCAATCAATCAATCTAACAAGCACTGTAAAATCTATTGAAGAACAACTTTGTATTTACTTCTGATACAAAATTGATTAGATTAGCGGTCAAAAATGTAAATTTTCCATTAAATTATGATGTAGAAATTATAACTTTTTTGACCTATCTAAAATGGAAAAGTTAAACGATTTTTTTTATAGATGAAATTCTAAAAAGAACGCTGTTTCTCAGAAATCACAAAATGAGCTTCTAGACGTGCCAAATATGTACAATGAACTCTCCCTTACTCGATATTGAAGGGACCTGAGAGAGAGGAGACAGCTGGCTTAGATGGCGAGCTCCGAAAAGTCAAGGGAACCTGTCATCAACTGTCACTGGAAAACCGCACATTCGAAGAGCAGAGCGTGAAAAACCGACAAAATTTGGTCAAACTTAAACTGGATGTGATTGAATATTCAGGTTGTTTTTCTGTGCTCTCGCATATAGAATCGTTGATTATTTAAATATTGTCGATTGGACTCAAATTGCTATTGAAATTGTTTAATTTTATGATCTTTTTGATAACAAATAGGATATGAAAATGGTTTTGGCCCAGTTTGTGCTCTCCGAACCATTGTGCGCAACCCAAACATGAGAAGAAGAAATCAAAGAAGCCAAAAAACAAGCCAGTTGTCAGTGAGCTGTCTCCTCTCTCTCTCAGGAAGGGACCATCGAGTTAGGGAGGTATCGAGTTACAGAACACAAAACCAATGCAACTGCGATCCAAGGGACCATCGAGTTAGCCATAAAAACCAACTTTTACTATGGTTCTCTAACTCGATATCGAGATACGGAATATCGAGTAAGGGAGAGTTAACTGTATTTCGACAATTGGGTTTTATGGAAAGTGGTGTAACTCTATCATTTTTCGATAACAATAGAATAATCGCCTCTCCAAATGTTCGCCGATGTAAGATCTTTTAATATATGTACCGTAAAACGGGGTAACTTTGATAGTTTTTTCGAAGAAAACTTGAATATTTTTGCATGCTGTTTCAAAGATTTACAATTTATATTTTTAAAACAAGTACTGGCATCCTAGCTATCGATTACAGTCGATAAATTGGCAAAAGATTAATTTTGAATGGATGTATAATTTTTCGTATAATCGAAAGTTGGTTTTCTGTTTTGGGGTAACTTTGATAATGGAGTATGATTCGAACAAAATTGAATGAACAACGAACATTTGTAGGGCATTGCATACCTCTAGGCGTTTAACGTTATATGGAAATTTCTGACTTAGATTACAAAAATGGTCCCAGTTTGTGAAAATGCTTTCCGCTAAGAGATTTGAGACCGTATTCAAGTTCTATGATAACTAGGCTGTCAAAGATAAGTGGCCAACTATTCAAAACTACATCAAATAGTGATCGTAGAACAGATTGTTTGTAAGCGTTTCGAAAATGCTAAAATTGTGTAAATTTTTTAAATTCGTATAAAAAGCCTAAAATGTTCTTGATTCAAATGAAAACCGCTCTTACATGAAGTGTCATACTAATATTCTTTAGTTTTGCATTCGTTTTGCTTAACTGATTAACAGAAATTATGATATTTCGTTTAGTATGTGGTGGGTTACGCACTATCAAAGTTACCCGCATTATCAAAGTTACCCCGTTTTACGGTACAGCGAATATTTCTTGGCTGATCAAGGCTAATCTTGAATGAAAAAAAATCTATAGATTCAAGTAAGTTCTATAATAAGTGAGTTTCAGCACACCGTGCCCCCATGCTGGGGCAGACGAGGCACACAATCGCAAGGATTCCCCGCTCGTGAAATCAAACATAACAACAAACACAGCGGAACACGGATGGAGGATTTCCTGATTTTTCACATGGTTGGATGCCTTATTCCGTGGCGTTTGTGTCGGAGTTGGGAGGGGACGATTCTGATTTCCGAACAGCGAGTTTGTTGTCTATGCGGGGAGTTATGTGTTGGTATTTTTCTGAAAAGTGTGATTGTTTTTCCTTGACATAACGGCACGGGTTAATGGCAAGGTTTGGCCATGTAGTGTCGTAATTTAGTGGATCGCTATAGGTTTCGAATCCTTGGAATCGTGTGTAATTTTAGCACATGGTGTTCTTCGACTATTTTTGACGTGTAACTGTTCGGCGTACATGTATTGATTTTTGAAAATTATCAGCTGTGTTAACAATCACGTTGAAGCTGTGGCTGGTGGATTTTATTCCTGTTGAATTATTATTCTTTTGTTTTTACAATGTTCTCCCAGATCCTAGAGTACTTCGTGCTTGCCATAACAATGGTCTTCTTCTTCTTCTTCTTCTTGGTATTACGCCCCCCTGGGACAGAGCCTGCTTTTCAGCTTTCCACAGTTATTAACTAGAGCTTTCTTCGCCAAAATAGCCATTTTCTCATTCGTATATCGTGGACCGTATATCCTGGACCAAGCGGGAATTGAACCCAGACACCTGCAGCAGAGTATTCCGTTGTAGATATTTTTGATTACATGAATCAACTCGCAACGCTATAGCAACAACTGTGTTAGTAGTATAGAATTCAATTTCACTTTTGACGTTCCGTGATCAGATAATATCAAATTGGTGTTGCAAAATCGTACAACACCGCACAATCCATCCACCAATCTCTGGACACCAAACCCGCTGAAGTATGCTACGTGACTAATCCTTGTAAGTTTCATTGAAATAAAAACCTACTTCGCAATCGTAAATGAGAAAAGTTGTGATTAGTTTGTTTGTTTGGCTGCATAATTGCGAATTGTTTCTGTGTCAGATTTGGACACCAGATAGAATGAACTGGTTCAAAGTGTTGCAACATGCAAGTCGTTCGAGATATTTGCGAGGAGCGAAAACTAGAACGTTGTCTTGAATGATTTGTGCAACTATCAGGCAGTGGCGAGTCAAGTGGGCTTTTGCAATATATGTATTGCCCGCCTTCCCAGACTTGCATTGCATATTTATTTCGAATATTTCTTAGAATCCGTACAAACCATAACGTAAGATTGCAAACGGAATCAAGCCTACCACATATACCGAAAGTTTTCGTTAGAAAATAACGCAACATTCCTTGGACTCTCAACAAATCTACGAAGTATTCTCACGCCATCAAACGGCATCCCAGTTTCCGCCGTTCGCCTGCAATATGCAAATAAGTTTGCGACTTGTCGGTAAAAGGCATTCCGACATCCGTCCATCCAGTTGTTACACATTATTTGCGCGTCGTTCAATGCCAATGTCAAACGCATGAAACCGTGGAATTAAATCAACTCCAGCTGACCACCCACTCTTAAATATCTGGTGACTGGCTGGGATTGTTTCGTACGCAGTCGGTTGCGTGACGTTCCACCCCCGCCAACCGGAAAGTGTCGTTCCATGTTTGCAAAAAAAAAAAGCTGTGTTCTGATTTATGCAGAACATCAGCAAATAGTTAACCCATTGTGGAAGTACTAAGATAATCAAGTACATCGACAGTAGGGCGGATCAAATTACAGAAAAGTTAAAAAATCTCATCTTCTAAATAGATAAATTGATTACAATCGAGCCCTGAAGAAGATTCCAACAAATCTTAAAAAATCAACGCTTCTTACCTGACTGGAAACCAAAAATACATTCATCTTAATTAAATTCAGTCTAATCCTCTAAAACCATATCTTGCAGGGGATAGGCAAAATGATTGAAATAGGCATAATTATACCTTATATAAAATACTTATAACTTTATGAAATACAGATGAAATTGGATCCGGGAGCAGTCGATGGCAAATTTGGTCTACTTTCAGGAACTTGCTTGGCCATGCATATTGGCTATCGGACACCGGATATGTTCAAGTGGCATTTTTTCTATCGCTTGTATTTTTGTACGGTGTTAAGTGTTTTTTTCTAGAATCTAAAACTTCAGAAATATAGCCATTTCAGTAAAACTGGTTCCAGAAAATATGGTCAGTCATGTTTGTATTTCCAATCATGTAAATATTATCCGGAGCAATACCCAAGTGAGCATCAAACTTCAAGATGATGCTTCCAACAGCATGTTCAGAACCATTAGACGCACTGACTACTCTTTAGTAGGATCCAGGTGCCCTGGGGGAATTGGTCAATTAGGAACATGTTCGGAACCATATCAATATGAGCATCAAACCTCAAGATTTTCTGATGTGCTAGTATTCATCGTATTAAGCTTTGATCAGTGAGAACCTGTAATTTTTCAGTGAATGATGATAATACAAACCGATGCCAAACAATTCTTTCCCGAAACGGCTTTAGCACTGAACAATAAATTTTGATAAATATTGATCTTTTTTTTAAATAATGCAAAAAAATTGCATCTTGATGTACCGTAAAACGGGGTAACTTTGATAATGCGGGTAACTTTGATAGTGCGTAACCCACCACATACTAAACGAAATATCATAATTTCTGTTAATCAGTTAAGCAAAACGAATGCAAAACTAAAGAATATTAGTATGACACTTCATGTAAGAGCGGTTTTCATTTGAATCAAGAACATTTTAGGCTTTTTATACGAATTTAAAAAATTTACACAATTTTAGCATTTTCGAAACGCTTACAAACAATCTGTTCTACGATCACTATTTGATGTAGTTTTGAATAGTTGGCCACTTATCTTTGACAGCCTAGTTATCATAGAACTTGAATACGGTCTCAAATCTCTTAGCGGAAAGCATTTTCACAAACTGGGACCATTTTTGTAATCTAAGTCAGAAATTTCCATATAACGTTAAACGCCTAGAGGTATGCAATGCCCTACAAATGTTCGTTGTTCATTCAATTTTGTTCGAATCATACTCCATTATCAAAGTTACCCCAAAACAGAAAACCAACTTTCGATTATACGAAAAATTATACATCCATTCAAAATTAATCTTTTGCCAATTTATCGACTGTAATCGATAGCTAGGATGCCAGTACTTGTTTTAAAAATATAAATTGTAAATCTTTGAAACAGCATGCAAAAATATTCAAGTTTTCTTCGAAAAAACTATCAAAGTTACCCCGTTTTACGGTATTCTCAATTCGTCGTATCGTTTTCATTTAAGTCGCAATCAGTTTTCAGATTCGTCTCACAACTTACGACTCACTGTGATAAAGTGAGTGGTCAAAATACAACATATCAACGTTCTTATAAAATGTTTTACTAGAATATATAGATCAACGGTAATTTCCATTACGGTAATTTCCTCTTTCCATTACTTCAGCATGATGAAATATATTTATTTCCTATAACATTCATTGTTCGTCATCAAAATTCAGCTCAAACATATAAACACAAGTCCTTCTGACCAAACAATCATGACAGCTGCTGACAGTTCAACGAAAATAACACAATCAAAGGAGCCATTGTTTACGCCGAGCATTGGGCACACATTGATGCGCACAAGCTTTTTTTTCTCGTTATGTCGGATTGAACTTTGTCGTACGTGGTCGTTGATGAAATTTCATAAAATCTCGTGAACTATAGAACTTTTATGGCGTGTGATTGGAATGAAATCCTTCAGAGGAAAAGTACGAAGGTTTTCCATAGTGAAAATAAGTGACCGCTGAAGTCAGTCACACAGGGGGGCGGGAAGAAACTTGTATCGTAAAGTAAAGTCGAGTCGATCGCTAAGCATTTCTCTCAAATCGTATTCGTCCATGCGATTTCTGTGAAAAAATGCAAAGTGGCTAATTGAACTGAAATTATTTATCGAAATACAGTAGTTTTATTGAATTTTTGGCTTACAAGTGTACGAACCATAACAGCTTTTACAAAATTACACTTGGAAAATTAATCTATGTTGCAGGTAAGTTGGCATATCCGCCGAAGTGGAATATTGAATGTTTGATACGATGAATAATAGCGCTTACAACGAAGTAGAACGAAACACTACTAATTGAAACAGACTTTAGAAACAAACTTGATTATTCTCCGTTGAAATAGATTTTTATTATCTTACAAGAGCAAAGCAGTGTTGTCAGATAATTAAGTCTGAAATCATCATATTTCTTGATAAACATTTACAAAATTTGTATAATTTTATTCTTATTGGTAGAGAATTGTCTAAGGAAACATGTTCCTATCTCGTTGAATAACTAGTCTAGAGTTTATGATACGATTATTCAACGAGATAGGAATGTGTTTAAATATGTTTGAAATATAAATATTAATATAAACAAAAATTTTTTTTACAAGTTTTCGATGTTTTTTTTATATTATATGCTATTGAACTTTAATCTATGGAAAGGACTCACGTTGTTCGAATCGATATAATCAATATTGGACAGGTATACGTGAAGTATTTACTTAGAATAGATACAAGAATCATCAATATCTTTATTTCACTCGGACAACATTCACAGAAATATTTGTATTTCAAAATATATAACATAGAGTGCAACAACTTAAATGCAATGAAAGCACAGAATGAACGGTAAGTTTAAAACGTTCAAATCGCTTCTGATGAGCAGTGTTGCATTTGAACGCGTTCAGTTTGCGTTCCAGTTCAAACTTTTGAACGAGGGATCAAGTAGGCTTGAACATTGAGCTGTTCAAAAATTTGAACCCATGCGAGCTGAAAATTGAACGCGGAATGAAAACTGTCGTCATGGCAGTCACACGACTTATTTCAATGTTGCAAAGTTTTGCAAAGATGTTAGGAAACATTTAAGGTGCCATATATTTGTAATGATTGGAATTCAATATGTTATGATGTAGTGTTTTTCGTGTTTTCAGCTTCATTGTGCATTTTGAAGTGAACGGGTCGCTCTTGAGCAGATGCAGAATCTTGCACGAGAGTTCAATGCTTACTAGGTTCTCGTGGAAAATTAGAACGCGTTCAGTTCACTTTTGGCTCGCGTTCAGTTCAAAATGCATCACTGCTGATGAGTCTATTAACACTCACATACTATACCTGTGTTCGCAACGTCGAAAAGAATTTTTTGGCATTACGTCCCAAAAGAAACACAGGCTATTTGTCGACCCTTCCCCAAACTGCAGTTGATTTTTCTTGTCATAGTGTTTTATCTTTTAGTTTTGTACATTTAATCCATTTGTAATGACCTTTTTACATTAATGTGTCAAATTGAACCATTTAAAAGTATTTTGATTGTTTGCTTTGAAAATCTAATGCGAGATTTTTCCCCACGGCGCCTGCGAATCTTTGCCCCAAAGCCGTGATAACAACAAAAACGTCTCATACTAAAAATACTTAAATTTGTACGTCAAATCAAATGCACTGTACAATCAATTATGATAGTAAAACTGAATATTATTAATATGACGACGATAAAGAAATTCAATTTGTGCAGGCCTGTCGAACCTTTTTGGCTTTTTTTCGACATAAATGGTTGGTGCGTTCGCAATAATAGACCGATATGAACAAAATTAGTGTCAAATGAAAGCTTGGTAGTATATTTGTCTAATCCATGCTGAAAATTTTTAAATTTGTATCAACTTCTTTGCTACCGATGCAATTAAGTTCAAAACCTTTCTAGCATCGCCAGCGAAGAGTTTGATATAAATTTAAAATTTTCCGCATGGATTAGACATATATACTACCAAGCTTTCATTTGAGACTAATTTTGTTGATATCGGTCTATTCTGGCGAACGCATCAACCATTTATGTCGAAAAAAAGCCAAAAAGGTTGGGCAGTCCTGAATTAGTGTATTATTGAAATTTCTGTTAATATGATGCTTTTAAAATCATATACAGTAGGCATTGCAAAATAATTTCAAATTTTAACGCTTTCACCTTGCCATTCATCATGCCTTTGATGAGATGAAAAATAAATCTTTGCTTGACCATAACTTCATGAATACTCATCCAATTCCAGATTTTTTTAATTGCTTATTTACTTGTTTTCAAAAAGTGCATATAACGATTTTAACTTAAAAATTGTTTTGACTTATAAGCGGTTTCTTCACCACCGTTTAAGCCTTAAACCTGGTTTGATCGTATGGGTAAACGTGGTTTACGGCTTAAGCGAAGGTGAAGAAATCGGCACTTAGTCATTAAAAAAAAATAGCCAACATCATGATTTCTAATGAAAAAAAAAAAACTAATTCATTAGAATTTTTGATTTTTTTTTCGCTGGAAATTACATTTTTACTGTTAAATTGAAGTTGATATAGTAGAGTAAGGTGGGGCAAAAGTTTGACCTTAGTGATATAATCAAAGTTTCCAGGAAAACAATAGTAGTTAAAACAAAACAAATACCATACAGTGAACCTTCAGCATATTGGCTATAATTTTGCTGAACAAATTTGTGTCAAAATATTTACTCATTATTAGTTATAACAGTTTCAAAATTGATTGTCTTATTCGAACTTTTGCCCCACCAGTGGGGCAAGAGTTCGAATCTAGTGTGGGGCAAAAGTTCGCTGGCTAAAATACAAAATATCGATCCTTTTATGACAGGCATACTTTACACCAGCCGTAAACTTAAGTTTAACGAAAAATACACACTAAATTTTCATCAAAAAATTGCCCAAAACCGAGTTAATTGTAATATACTCAAAAATAGCAGTTTTTCGCAAAACTATGTGGAAATGTAAAATTTTGGTGACAATTTTCACACGATCAGACAAATTTAACTAAATTTGAGGATAATATGTGTATTTCAGGCAATTTGCAAATTTTTCCGTGATTTTATACATGGGTCGAACTTTTGCCCCGCTGATTCGAACTATTGCCCCACTATGGGCCAAAAATTGTTATCAAGCGTTTATGCAAAAACTAATACACCTCAAAGCAACCTTATGATAGCCCTAGAAACGCCCTTACATAAAATATTGAAAAAGATTTTATCTTCAATTGGTTCCATGCAACGAAAGTTTGACAAAAAATTACAATATTCACGTCGAAAAACAAGAAATAGCCATAACTTTTCTAAATCTCAATTGATTTTTATGATATTTGGAGTGAAAGTCTCTTACTTGAATAGCACTCGAACCAGCATGACATCTATATGATTTGTTTTGAATTGAGCTAGAAATCTTAAAAAGAAACTCTTACCCCACTCGAACTTTTGCCCCACTTTACTCTATCTTGTCATAACTACAAGTTGAATAATGCAAACATTTTTTTTTTTAATTTCAAAAATATTTTTATTATGAAATTTATAACAATTTGCTTCTAAGACCATTTTGAAGGTTGAACAAATGAGAAAAAACAGTTTCAGCTTAGGTATTAACTTTTGAAATACAGTATTTTTCGTTGAAAATTCATGTATTTGTGAAAATTTTGTTAAATAACTAAGTCAAAACTATTTTTTAAATTGATTTATTGCATGCAGAGTATAAAATCTACTTGAGTCGCATCAAAATTATGGTCCAACAGAGATGATTTTTTTTAGTAAAGAGAGGTCAAATTTGGAGAAAACTACTTTCAACTAAGATTTGTTTTAATTTTGAACAAATTTGATATTCTTCAAACTTTCAAATTTTGAAGAGAATGATTCAAAGTTGGCTGAAAAATTACAGTTATGAAGACTTCACTGAAGGTCATAGTTCGAAACTTGAAAAATTTCCCTTCAAGTCGGTAGAGATTGGGATCAGGGTTCTCTGCTGCCCATCCGGGAATTATATCGTGGTAGCTCGATTATCGTATCATGGCGTTGGTACCAATTTATTGCCGGTATTCGTCTGCCAGATGGCTAGAATCCTCAATCCAACACAAAGGGGACAAAAAAAACTAGAGAAGAAAGAGAATTAAACTTTTATACAAGACAGGCGAGGAAAGTCGTAAATTGCGACCATATAAATGAAATCGCGGGTGCCCAACACATCTCTAACTGAAACATAGGGTTGTCTACCTCGGGCCGCAAGGATATCCAAAAGTTGCGCTCTGGAGGCGTCCATATCCGGGCACTGCCAAACTATGTGATCGATGTCGTCATAACTGGAACCCCACCTATTACAAATATTGTTCAGCGTGAGGTTAATCCTGTGCAGATGTGCATCAAGCGAGTAATGGTTGGACATAAGTCTTGACATCACGCGAATTAAATCTCGACTTACGTCCAAACCTTTCCACCAGGCTCGCAAGGAAACTCTAAGAATTATGGAATGTAACCACCGTCCCAGTTTTCCATTTTGCAAATCGCTTTGCCAACAGTGAAGCGACCTTTGACGTACTAAATGAAAAAAATCATCGTGTGAAATTCGTCTATCACCTTGCTCAGTGCCCACCTTTGCGAGAGAGTCCGCCTTCTCATTGCTATAAATTAAGCAATATGAGGGGACCTCTACAAAGGTAATCTTATATGATCTTTCGATCAGTGCACACATCTGCTCTCTTATTTTTTGTAAGAAAGTAAGATGCATGCTTTACAGGTTTCATCGACCGAAGTGCTTCAATTGGTCTGAGGCTATCCGAGAAGATGACGAAGTGGTCTGCGGGCTTGTTTGAGATCATCCCCAAAGCGATTTCAAAAAGTTGAAAAACTCACGCATGAACGAAGCTGAATTTTTACAAAAATCAGAAACATATAAAAGACCATGCATGTATTGAAAAAAATAATCATTCGCTAAGTGATGATTCGAACTTCTTACTAGTTGTGGTCTTGTAACTTGGTCAAATTCATTATACTCTAGCTCATGATCCTGACCACCTAGAAAGTTCGTGTCTTCAGCAAAGTTGTTCAGAAGCTGGAGCGTGACGTAATTTGTGCATGATCCCTGAGCTAGAACTTGACCAAATTACATTCCATTTGGCCGAACGCCGTTTGGCAGAACGCCATTTGGCTTGGCGGAATCACCGCCACGTAGCGGCAAAATTGCTAACTACACTGAAAACATCTCTACAATTCGTAGATGTGCGTTATCGTGTTGTTCGTATTCCGAATGGTTTAGTATTACGAAACTGATCGTTTTATGTACGAAATCATTCGTTGTTTTCTGCAACGAAAGGTTTCGTAGACACATTTCGTAAAATACAACATGACACGACCGCAGCCGAGGGAGGTAAGAAGAAGCGCGTATAAATGTTCGTACTGAATACGAAACAAACGAATTTCGATTACGAAATGTTTAGTACATTATAACAATCATTGTTTGTTTTGATTTCGAGCTTGAATCATATTACGAAGCTGGTTGCATACATTTTACAAAACTGTTTCATTGCAGAAAACAACGAATAATTTCGTAGTTCAAACGAACGATTTCGTAGAATAAATCAATATATATTTTCAGTGTAAACAATGCTGCCTCAAATTGCTTTCGAGTTTCTAAACAGCTTTGCCGAAGACATGAACTTTCTAGGTGGTCAGGATCATCAGCTAGAGTCTACTGGAATATGACCAAATTACATGCAGACTAGTCCCACGTAGTGGCAAAATTCCGCATTCAAAATTTCACCAGATCAACGCCATAAAGCTGCTGAACAACTTTTCCGAAGACCGTAACTTTGCAGAAAGTCAGGATTCCGGGATACTGCGTCATAAATATTATTGTTATTAGGTGATGCTAAACTTTTCGGGGTGCTGCAATATTCAACTGGGATGTTGCAATACTAGATTCCATACTTATGGTTAGTAGTATATATTCCAGGAAGCTTTTATATGACTCCGAACATCTCGTAAATGCAACACAACCATACAATAACAAAATCAAAGCGATATATTGCTCTGAACTTCCTTGCATACACACTCTCAAAAAATCATGTGATTTTATGTCTTTTGGATGCACATAAAAGAAGCGAACCAAATGACGTAAATTTGTGTTGAATTTCAAATACGCTAGTGTCTGTTTTGGTGAATGTCGATCACAGTGCCATCGTTTTCGTGTCCTTTATCATGTAAAATTACATTTTTTGTTTAATACATCTTCAAGAACACGTTTTTGTGTCGTTCCATCACTTACATCATGCGTCATTCAGTGAATTACGTTCACAGAAATTTTCATTATTTTTAAGAGTGCATGCAAACATTTCAAAGGTTTGTAGAACACGCGTGTAGATCCGATAACTATATTTCAGAGTATTCTGAAATTTATGGCAGGTGTGACGAATAATTACATTATAATTCATTAGTTTCATTTGAATTCATAGGTTAAACGTGTCTGAACTAAATTACAAAGCACAAGTTGAAAAAAAAATCAGATTATTTCCGCAAAACTTATCATTCTAATGCATAATTCCCAATGTAATTATCTCAACTTATTTTACGAACTTCATGAAAAAAAGTTCCATAAATTGGATAAAAAAACTTCGTAAAGTGAGGTTTTAGTGTGTAATTGATTCAAAATGAATTTGTTTACAGGGTCACTTTCTACAATAAAAATTTGTGATAAATTTTAGCATCAATGTGGATATGACAGTGTTGGAGTTGGAAGTGTCATTTGATGTTTTTATTGAAATTTCCATATAGACCATTCATCGTTATTGGGACACCTTTCAATTGTCACCAAAATGGCTGAAAATTTGAAAGGTAGTAGGAAAGGTACGGACGATGTTATTTTTGAATTTTTCTTTTATTTGAACTACTCTAATCGATAGCCAGTTGTTAACCAGATGTGTTCGGCATGTCTCACGAGGATGGCAAGCCATGTCGGATACCCACACTTTGACGGAGAGTTTAATTAGATGCTAATGAAGCATAACCGTTTAATGCGAATAAAAACGCGATGAATTCTCCACGGAGAAGTTAAACCGTTGCATTGAATCCGATAAGGAGAAGACGAATGTTGAAATTCTTAGAGGAATGCGACGAAGGGGAGATTCCTTTTTGTTTTGCGGTAATTAACAAGCATCACGCTAGTCGGGGGATGATTTATCGGCGACACTGATTTGTGATGATGTATAGAGCTAATTTTGATAGAGTTATGATTGAGTTAACAGTTATGATTCCAATCCAACAAGTCAATGCAGTACCTCAACCATGAACTCACGTGAAATGTGTTGCGTGAGGGCGATGATGGTGACCTCAGTCAGTAGGGACCACGCAAATCACAGTGCACCTACTTCCTAAATCGCAAACAGGTAACAGTAAATATGTTTCTTTGCGTGGAATCAAGCTACTGTCGCTGCAATGACTGGTAACTAAGCAAACATTAAAATTTCAAGCTGCAGCCATGTTCGCAAATCCCAACCAGTTAGTTCTATTGCATAGTGAAACAAAACTTAGGCCTTTGCGTGTTCCAAGGAGCGAAGCATACGTATAATTTTGTATGCTAGATTTTAGTGAAGCGGCACTGAATTGTTACAATGACAACGTTTCAGTTATAATCACAGTTCTATTCAATTGTGAGAATCACCATTGAAATGTGTTATCAATAAATGTTGAATCGAATTACATACTAGGTGGGAAATTCCGGTCAAAGTTACCCCGTTGATCACAGCTCTCGCCAAAGAGTTTAGCTCTCAGATCAAAATCTACGCATTTGGGGGAATCAGAGGAAAAATGGACGAATATTTTTTTCAAAACCGTAAAATGGCAATACCTATGAGCTACCCTCCTCTCTCAGTTAAATAACTTCCATGTTTTATATAAGCGGTACTAGCATTCATTCTGGACTGCAATCTTGGCAGGCTAAACATTCACATGATGAGTGCTAACAATGTGAAAAACTTATTCTATTGCTTCCAGAATCACGATGGTCGGCAGATTGTTTATTTCAAATAATAGCCATAAGTATTCTTTACTCAACACAAAAAAAAAGTCAACAAAAAATCGCTCATTTCGTAGGGTAAATGACATTGTTCACCTAGTTTTTTTTTGTAGCTGCTCTAACTCATTTTGTTTATTTTGCTCCCAATCCCCCTACGCGTAGTTATAATAATTCATCATTAGCTCCGGTCGTCAGGAGATATCCATCATGTTTGGTGGTGTTGCTTGATCATCGTTTGTGATTGGATCACACCAATCAAAATCGCATAATCAAAACAGTGCAGAGCCCAATATCAATCGTTTCTTATCGCCTACTCCGGAGGCCTATTTCGCTTATGGTGAGATTGTTCATTAACTCTTAAAAGCGACTCTGTTTCGAGTTTCGCATCATATTGGATAAATGTTTCGTTATAAATTCAAGCATAATTAAACTATTTTCCTCAATTATTATGATGTCTTGGCCTAAAAAATATAATAAAACTTACATGGTTTCTAGTATTATTTTATGCAGTAATAATTTTAAGATAAATACAGATGTTTCGTATGAAGACGAGCATGTACACAAACACAAACAGTGATCTTTCCATTCAAGGGTTAAGAAGATTTGTGGCGATCAATTTGGACGTTTATTACAACCTACCTGTCTACTTACCTTGGATGCCATTGAGCCCATATTTATCGACCTGAGACATATCGACATATTTTACACGATCACCATCGATCACGTCGTTGTGGGTCACAGCTTTTTACCGATCCAAAACCAATCTGCCCTGCATCGATTCTTGGCGCCAAAGTTCGAGCCGTTAGTCGACGGAACGATTGCCTCCCTTGTTAACGCCCACTCTCCACCCCATACAAAGCCTTATAATCAGATCAACATGGAGCATGTATCATTCTGATCTGCGACCACGGTCACGGAAATGACTCAACTCAATGACTCCGACGCAATTGTTCTCGGCAGAAACAGTTTGGTTGGACGCACACTTCGTTCTCAAAATGTCGGTTTACATTAAAAACGCAGCCACTCGGATTGGGAAGTGAATGACAATCGGAAATGCGATGCAGTCATCGCACAGTCGTAGATTGCACTATGGGTCAGAAATCAAAATTTTGCGACAAAATTATAAATATGACAATAGTTAACCTAAAAGTAATATATACTTAAATATACATGAAAAAGTCGTGTCTGGAATGATTGAAATGTATTTTGAAATGAATTGGAAACAATGGCTTGGATTGGGATTGCTAGGGAACAAATGTTATTTTGAGAATTTTTCATTTAAAATGGAAAGCAAATTTTGATGAAAAATACTTTCAATAACATATTGTTATTACGATTTTCATAGTTAATTTTTTGACAATTCTGTATCTGTATTTCACCGTATTTATGCAATAAATTAATAAGAGTCACTATAAACAAAATATAACGGATTGTTTTTGTTGTAAATCAACTTTGACAAAGTCATAATCGTCATTTTTGTCAAAACATACAATAAATTTACATCAATCACATACTATGTAGTTGAGTTACTATTTTACAAGTGTACAATTTCACATTATTATAATGGTTTCAACCAAGTGGATGAATGGCTAGAAAATGTGATCAGAAATACTTTTGCTGAAGTGGAGTCATTACTTGATGTGCTAAAACATTAGAGGTTTTTTGGATTACATTATATCAACGGGTGTTCAATTGAAAATGAGAATGTTTTCAGTCATGCAATGAAAAAATATTGTTTTCCCTGGGACAGAGCCTGTTTCTCAGCTTTGTGTTCAATGAGCACTTCCACAGTTATTAACTGAAAGCTTTCTTGCCAAAGCTGCAATTTTCGCATTCGTAAATCGTGTAGCAGGTCCGATGATGCTCTATGTCCAAGGAGGCCAAAGAAATTCTCATTACGAAAAGATTGGATTGGATCGACCGGGAATCAAACCCATACACCTTCAGCATGGCTTTGGTTTGAAGCCGTGGACTCACATCACTCGGCTAAGGAAAACCCCTATTCTTTAAAAAACGGCAATGAATATATGATCAGCCGTACAACGCAGTTTAATCGCGATGTTCTCACAAGAAACCTGGACAGCACTGAAGTCCATCTTCCGGATACAATTCCGGATTCAATTACACAATTTCTCCCTGTTTTTCTTCAAAGCATCATTGGTTTTGAATGTTTTTCTGTTTTTATTCAACTTCTTTATTATTATCGCCCAAAACTTTTCGATCGGACGAAGTTCTAGTGTATTTGGCGGGTTCGCCTCCTTCGGGACCACATAAACACCAATCCATTACAGGCTGGACGTAATGGCACGAAGCAAGATCTGGCCAGAACATCGTGGGATCACGGTGAGAGCGGAGGAAGGGCAGCAAGCGCTTCTGCAAGCATTCCTCTCGATAAATTTGCCGGTTCATGGTGCCGATTGTAACGAACGGCTTGCTGTACCGTCCGCACTCGAAGATCGCCTGCCACAACAGGTACTTTTTCGCGAATTTGTCCATCTTTCTCTTCCGGAACCTCCATGCTGGACGTATCGACAAAAAACTCGAGGCCAGGGATATGCTTGTTGTCCGCCTTAATGTATGTCTCGCAGGCATTGAAGATATGAGTGAGCATTATGAGCGCGATCCTGCAATGATCATAGATACCCTGAGACGAGACTCGCGAAGACGGTCTTCTTTTTCTGTGATTGCTGAGTTTTTTTCTTATTACACTTTGTGTTTATACCAATCCCAAGACAAGACCAGCCAGGTCAAAGTGCAAAAATGAAACCAATTGCCTGTCAAAAAAGACCACTTCTCATTGGTCGTTTTGGCAAAGGCCTATTTCCACATCGTTGAGTTGAGTTGCAACCGGGCACTTTTTTGGTATCACAGCAGTGTTGCTAGTTTAAAAACTATAGTTTTTACAAAAGGTTTTGAAATTTTTCATGTAATCTTTTCATTCCAAATCTACTTGTATTTGATGTTGCTTGGCCTAACTAGTCCTAAAAATACTGAAATAAATAAATGAACTCAATTAAGAGCATTACAATTAAAATTGTGTCCACTGAAAAAAAAAAATTGCTAATTTTGAACATAAATCTTTGCTTGCATCTTTTAGTGTACTAATTGAATGATGCGTGATCAACAAACACCAATGATGAGCCTTTGAATTTAAATTTGTTCATAAGATTGTTCCTACTAAAGGTATTGTTAGCACTATATTCTATGTCGTTAGGGTAAACGAGTGAAAAACAACAGGGCAGCCGCAGCTGAGCTGTCACGTCATGTCCTAGTACCAATCATGCGCAAGCCGTTCAAACCCTCGCATGAACCTCTCAGCAAAAAATGATTGCGTTTGCATCACACCGAATCATATACAACCTTTTGAGTGAAATTTCATGCCAGCAAACGTAACAGACATTAGAAATAACCAATCTTGTGTTTAGTTTTATCAGCAACTTTGGAAAAAACTGCTCATCCGACTGAGGTATTTAATAACAGTTTATTGTGAATACAATACTTTGCACTTTTGCAGCCATAAAAAATGGCAGGCTGCATTTGACGTTTCGTGACAGCGGAATCTGGGCTGCCTATGACGTTGATATTTTTCCTCTTCGCGAGTCTCTCTCAGGGTATACCCACCCTTCGTGAGCGAACTGTGTTGCTCAGTCAGACTTCAATCAGTGATCACGAGAAATTGTTGCCAAGATAAACATGGAGCAGGAGTTTTGGCCATAAACAAATCAAAGTGTGTACCTTCGAATAATAATGACACCAGACGCATACAAAAACAGCGTTCTTTGAAAATATCACACAAATCCGTGCGTTGTTCGAGAGAAGTGATGTTGAAAACTGCAACTGAAGATGTTCTGGAATAATTTATTTGCTTTTACATGCAACTATGAGGAAAAATGTCGAATTTGTACGCCATTTCTAGGCCTTACACAACATCATGAACTCAACTCTCAATACGTTAACGGTCCCAAGTTTTGTTTCTTATACTGATTTATTTATTTTGAATCTAATCTTTTTATACTCAGGCGTCTTCAAAACAGGGCAGTGCAATTGTTATTAAGACGATTGGTATCGAAATATTAACGGCCAGTTCGGAACATCAATAATCCTAAAGCCGGATGACCCACTCCACCGTTGAAATTCAGGATCGTTCTTCTCATTGCTCGCATAATACACTGACGTCTGTCCTATCGAATACAAAAAATAACTCCTCAGCCACAGCCATCAGCCAGTCCGTATTGTTTTTTTTACCCAAATGATTTAAGCAATCCTGGCAAATAAATTGTAGATACCGGTTTCACACCTCTTTCTACTATTATCCTAATTCGTTTTGGGGCCATCCCACGTTACTGAATAATTTCCGTTTACTTCCTTTTGGAGTAGGAGATGGAAGATAAGCAATTAGTCTAAGAGAGGTGCTGCGTTATTTTACTCTACAATACAAATACTTCTTAATTTTATTGATGAGCGACAACGATCACGTACCGTTGTGTAGATGATCGTCAAAGATCACCGAGTTGTGTTGCTCACGGCCTACCTTTATAATGAGCATCAAGTTAGCATAAAATCAGCTGATTTTTGCTCATGATCTGAGCTTTTTCAATGCCTGATTTCTCGTCGTCCATGACGAGACAGCCTGGCTTGACCAGCCACTCACGGTACAGCTTCCGCGCACGCAATTTGGCCACCTGGTTTTGCTTGTCAGTCCTGTTTGGCACCTTCCTGACCTTAAAACCACGTAGCCCAGCACGCTTCATGGTCTGCTGGACGAACCACTTCGATGAATTGTCCTTTTTGGTAACGTCTCGGGTGGAAAGGTTCGGGATATTCTTAAAGTACTGCCTTATCATACGCGCCCAGAGAGGGTAATCCGTTTTCGGGTTTCGGCCCCTTCCAGCGCCAAATTTTGTCTCCTGAAGATGGTCCTTCAAAACACGGGACACGATGGAATGGAGGATTCCAAGCCTGTTGCTTATCCATCTGTGCGACTGACCAGGATTATCGATCACCGCACCCAAGATTTGCTGGCCTAGCTATTCTTGTTTCGAATGCATCTTGAAAACAACTTGACAGATCGCAATTTTGCACACATAAACATAACACTCTAAACTAATGTTACCCAAAATTGCATTAATTTTTACCCACGCAATAAAAATTTACCATTAAAAAAAGTGTCACCTTTTTACCGAGTCCAGTTTTAATCTTTGGCCCACCAATTATTTTGGTACCGTAAAACGAAGTATCTTTGATAATGCGGGTAACTTCGATAGTGCGTAACCATATACTAAACGAAATATCATAATTCCTGTTAATCAGTTAAGCAAAACGAAAGCAAAACTAAAGTATATTAGTATGACATTTCATGTAAGAGAGATTTTCATTTTAATCAAGAACATTTCATGCTTTTTATACGAATATTCAAAATTGACACAATTTTAGCATTTTCGAAACGCTTACAAACAATCTGTTCTACGATCACTATTCGATGCAGTTTTGAATAGTCGGTCACTTATCTTTGACAGCCTAGTTATCATAGAACTTGAATATGGTCTCAAATCTCTTAGCGAATAGCATTTTCACAAACTAGGACCATTTTGTAATCTAAGTCAGAAATTAATATATAAAGTTAAACGCCTTGAGCACAGTCTCTCAACCTTGGTAACGGTGAAAAAACGGCTCGTTATGAGGTGTTCGTTTCAGCGTGCTTTTTACATGGTCGGGGGTCCGCGGACCCCCTGTTGAGAAACGTGGGCCTAGAGGTATGCAATGCCCTACAAATGTTCGTTATTCATTCAATTTTGTTCGATTTATACTCCATTATCAAAGTTACCCCATAACAGAAAACCAACTTTCGATTATATGAAAAATTATATATCCATTCAAAATAAATCTTTTGGCGATCTATCGTTTTTGAAACAGCATGGCGATTCTATAAGTTTTTGAAACAGCATGCATAAATATTCAAGTTTTCTTCGAAAAAAAAAAACTATCAAAATTACCCCGTTTTACGGTACACTCAAGGTGTACATCAAATGCATTTTTTCTCCATTCACATCAACTTAGCCACTGTACCTAAGACGAGACTCGCGAAGACGGTCTTCTTTTTCTGCGATTGCTGGGTTTTATTTTTATTCCACTCAGTGTTTATATCAACCATGCGCAAACCGTTCAAACTTGCATATAAACATCTCAGCAAAAAACTATTGCGTTTGCATCACACCGAATCATAAACGGGCTTTTGAGTGAAATTTCATGCCAGCAAACTTATCAGACATTATCAATAATTAGTCTTGTGTTCAGATTTATTAGCATCTTTGCTTCGCTAACTGAGGTTTTTAATAATAGTTTATTTCGAATACAATACTTGACACTTTTTCAGCCATAAAATCGACGGGCTGCATTTGACGTTTCGTGACAGCGGAATCTGGGCTGTATATGACGTTGATATTTTTCCTCTTCGCGAGTCTCTCTCAGCACTGTACCATCATAGCAACACAACATTGTTTGTTTTGTAAAAATATGAAAGTTTATCGTGGTTTAAAATTTTGGTCAGCTACAAACTTTATTGATCAATTAATAAATAATAATAACCGTTATTTTACGTAATCATTATTCGTTCCAGGTGATCAAGTTTAAGGAATATCGGATATACAGGGTGATTATTATATCCTGTCAGTAAAATAAGTTATCATACAAAAAAGATGGTTGTATAAATTCAATTAGCAGTATGTATCCATTTTTGGACATCTATAACATTTGTGTTCGCTATGCATAGATAACATATTAATTTTTTTACCTCAATTTCCAGCCACAAGCGTTGTTTCAGAAGCATTATTGTTAACACGCACATTGTTCAGAAATCTATATTGTAACCAAAAAAAGACATATTTTTTTCGCTAAAATTTTCCATAATCAGTCTTATGCTATTCCCTAGTAAGTCTAGAAGATTGTGATACCATGCTGTTTCAATCAGGCTTTTTTTTTCAGCGGAGTTTAGTCTAAAATACATATCTGTGGAAAACGTGCGTGCCAGGTGCAATGCCTTTAAAACAACACATATGACTAAAAACTAAGGTAAATGAAAAAATATTTAATCTTTACTTTGTCAAAACAATCTTTATAGATTTGCTAAACAGGATGTATACCGGAAATTCAAATTCATACATACATCTTTTATCTACGATCATTTACTTTACTGACAGGAATTAGTAATCACCTGTATTATCTGGTATTTTCGGGAGAATTATGTAGGTGAACACTTGTCGAGTTGATAGTTACAAAACTTCTGAAGCTCATGTATTTCTCATGCTCATTTTATACACAAACTAGAACTCACTCATCTCTGGTAAGCTACTCTCATTCCACTCAGTTCCATAATTCATTGTTTTGGGGATTCCACTCTGTGGTCGAAAGTCTCGACTAAACGAAAGCGATATTACAACTCCTTACCCCTTTAAGCCAAAAATATCACTGATTAAAAACTCGAAAGCAATTTCTTTATGCTACAATTCAGATGGAACATACAATTCATTATTTAAACACAAATTAGGAATCATTAATAATATACATAAATTTCTTTTCGATATTTCTTCAATCTCCTTCCTGATCTTCGAATGGAATCATTTCCGATATGTGTTAAAAACTCTGGATCTTGATGAGTGCCAAAAATAAATGAATCAGCCGCAAACCCATAAAAGTCAGATTCTGAATCAGAGCTAATAACACCAACGCAAACTCCTTCATCGTCTTCTCTTCTTCTCTTGTTCGATCTCTTGGTTGTATCAGCCATGTCGGCTTGATGTGGATGACTCGGTACAATGTTTCTGTCGCTAGTACTTGGTTGTTCTAGTGGTATCGATGCAACGCTCTCTCCGTGGAAAACAAACCGATTTGACGTTTTCCGGCGAGAGTCTGTCAACTTCAACTGACGCTTATGCGCTTGGACCACCCTTCCACCAAGAGAAACCTGTAGAATATTTGAAGAAGTCTTTTTTATAAATTTTACAGGTAACCATTTCCTTATGTCAGTCTTGTTATTATTTCTATAGTATAACAGATCTCCAACTCTTAAACAAGCAAAAGGATCGAGTGCGTCATCCTTTCTTTTATCATTTCTTTGAGATTCATTCACTGAATTAGTCAATTTTTTCTTATAATTATTATTCGGATGAATCAGGTCTAATAAAACTTTTGGTTTATATGAAAGAAGCTTTTCAGATGGAAATTTGCCATTTGCGCCAAGGCACGTATTTCTGTAATTGACGGTCGTATGTTCCTATTACTAACACGTCCCTAATCGCCCTATCTTTAAAATCACCGAAGTTACACTGCTCTGCCAAATTCTTTACATCGAGAACAAAATCAACCGCCTTTTCGTGTTGGCTCTGCCTGCGCGTCCAAAATTTGAAGCTATGAATGACATCAGAATCTGTTTTGTCGTAATGCTTCTTTAAACTCTCGGTGATTTCATTATATGTAAGGTCTTTGAAATCACGACCTGGAAACAGTAGTTTCAAACGGGAAAAAACTTCCGTTCCGCAAACCGCCAAAAATGATGATTTATAATCATCAGGCGTGAATTTGTTATGTTGAAACATCCATTCAAGTTGCTCTAAATATTGAGCGAAAGGAATGGTTCCTGGCAAAAACGGTTCGGTATTGGTAGATAAAGGCATCTTTCGACCAATGTAATCCAAATAGATCGATCACTCGAACAACAGCGTCAATCAGCGGTGCAAAATATCCACAACAGCAGCAATGGCATCAGCAGCACAGCAACAACAGCGTATTCTTAACAGCAGCAACGTTTCCTCCACAGTAATAGCGTATTTTTCACAGCAACAGCCCAATAGAGCAATGTAGTAGGTGCAAAGGTCAACGTACGATCTTCTGACCAAAATACAAGCGGGTCAATGACCTTTCTACACTAAATAACCTTTTTTCAAAACAAACAGAGTGATATTTGCTTCCAAAAATAGCTCTCACTGAAGATCTACTGAGGTGAAAGATCTCTCACTATTGGCTTACTCACTGAATAGCAGATAAATAAAAGATCAGCAACTCGAAATAACCAACTGCAAATATTACTTCACAAAATGGCGTTACTGGTGGCGCGAATGCTAGATTTCTCTATAAAAACTTTTTACAAATGTGCTCAAAACTTCACGGCAAAACAAAATCACAGGTTTTAGCTGGAATATCGATTTTCACAGAAGCTGACAAACGTTCTGCAAAAAGGCTTGAAAACCACTAGCAGAAACAAAAGCGCTTCAATATATGCTTCAGCTAATAATGATTTCTTACTTTTGATCAATTTTTTTTACGTACTGTGGCCTTTCAACTTTCGTCAAACGGACAAATCTTAAATCCGAACAAACTCCGGCGCACTTGACGGTTCACAAAAACCCGAAAACTTTGATCTGCACTGAAATTTTCACTTTCACACGCGGTTAAAAAAAATCCAGTTCAATCCTTGTCGCCACTGTATTATCTGGTATTTTCGGGAGAATTATGTAGGTGAACACTTGTCGAGTTGATAGTTACAAAACTTCTGAAGCTCATGTATTTCTCATGCTCATTTTATACACAAACTAGAACTCACTCATCTCTGGTAAGCTACTCTCATTCCACTCAGTTCCATAATACATTGTTTTGGGGATTCCACTCTGTGGTCGAAAGTCTCGACTAAACGAAAGCGATATTACATCACCCTGTAACGCAGCATTGAGGCATGTCAATTATGAAATTTTTCAAGCTGGCTAGTGGTCTATTTCCTTCCAAGTTTTGTTGTATACATTTATGTGGTTTATTCAACAGTTATTAAGACGACAAAATCAATTGTAAAATTAATTCCTAGAGCAAAAAAGAAATAAATGAATAATTAACCCTCAAAAGCCCGGGACGAGACTTGTGTACTTCAAATGGCTCGTTCTCAGAAACAAGCCAACCGAATTCCAAACTTTTTGAAGCTGCTTCAAGGGGAAGAGTGGGGCTAAAAGATTATCGGCTCTTTGAAGTTTTACCGTGCTCGGCCTTTTTGGCAATGTGTATTTAGCAGAGAATATCCATATATCTCCTTCTCTAGATAGATCTTTCATGGCATTTCACCAACTTGTCACTGAAGATTATTCAGCTTCATGCATGAACTGCATCACTTCTGGGGAAAACGTCTCATTGGGGAAATGTGTCATTTGAGGAACTGGTGTTCGAGAAAATGACATTTGGAGAAACGACAGGAAACGAGAAAGTCTCCGGAATATGCCAGTAGGTGGCCATTGTTGCCAGAAGTAATTGGAATGTCTTCCATTGAACTTGTTTTGCGAAACCATGAAGTTTGGTGTGTCGCAGGGAAGGTTTCAGAATTATTCTAAAAGTGGCCACTTCTCTGGAAATGCCGCCCCCTCTATCAGGGATTCCTGGCTATCCAGGAGCAATTGTGTGCCCTCTAGATGTTTAGAATCAGTCTGAAATTATGGTTGACCAATATTAGATCAGCCAGAAAATCAAATAAAGGTCAAGGTACAATCCCGGACATACCATCTTTTAGCCCCGCTCTTCCCCTTGAAGTAGCCCCACTCTTCACTTTGAAGTCAAAAAGTTTGGAATTCGGTTGGCTAGTTTCTGAGAACGAGCCATTTGAAGTACACAAGTTTCGTCCCGGGCTTTTGAAATAAGATTGCTATAAGGATGACGGTTTTTATTATGTCTAGAACATTGCCGGTAACTCCTGTAAGGTTACATGTGGAAGGAGTTGTTCTAAATCATAGGGACTTTTTGCATGGCAAATGCCTGTCGAGATCTTTGCCATATTTGAACAAAAAAAAAAAAAGGATGGCGTGAAAATCCTAGAGTTTGTTGTACTATGGAAATGTCTTTCGTGACGGCCTTATTCCAAAGATCGTTATTCGCTGTACATTGGTTTAGGAAATTTTTAATGATGTCTTGTGTTAAAGATTTGTATTAATCAGTTGCAACAAAGAACAGAATTAACTCATAAGTGACGAGAGCAACCCTCGCCAACTTTTGCGTTTATAAATTGACGCTTATATTGAGCTGTTCGGTAATCCAATCCGCATGGTTATTAGATTAATTAATTCATTACGCATGGTAAAGATGGACAAATTATCGGTGAAATTATGAAAAAATCCACGTGTTCGGCCAGGATTTGAACCCAGGACGCTTGTATACTAGACGAGCGCTTAACCAACTAAGCTACCGAGCCACTTGGTGACCCAATAACTGATTTAGAATTAAAATCCCCACAGACCACGCAGACCCGTTTTACAACCCATATTCATCACTCTCATGTTACTACACACGCGGGCAGAGCGAGTGCGATTTGTTTAGTGTTGAAACTGTTTGCCTATCATCATCGCTTCCTCAACAACTGTATTGTGGAAGAGTAAAGATGCGGGAAGGCTATCAACGTGTCGTTCTCACTCAAGTGAATTCTAAGCTTGTAATCAAATCAGTTTTTGGGGCACCAAGTGGCTCGGTAGCTTAGTTGGTAAAGCGCTCGTCGAGCATACAAGAGTCCTAGGTTCAAATCCCAGCCGAGCACGTGGATTTTTTTTTTCATAATTTCACCTTTAATTTGTCCATCATTACCACGCGTAATGAGTTAATTAATTTTGCGTTTATTTTCATCTTATAATCAAGGATTCTATCAGTCCTACTTCACTCAACAAAAGAATCTTCATTAAAATTGATCCATACATCCACTACAAAAATATTATCTTCTCAGAACAGTGCACAGAATCGTTCCTATTTGATAATGAAACTTCGAGCTGTTTAGTAGAATACCTATAAGCGAAGATCCAAATATGACGTCCATCGTTTTTCGAGACTTCTAGAACCCCCCTCCCCCCTCTGTCACGCTTTTTCCAATACCTAATACATGCATTGTCACACTTTCGTAGACTCCCCCCCTCACCTAAATGATGGACATCATTTTTGGATGACCACTAAATAGATGAAAAAAAAAACGAATTTAGTACTATAGCATTTGATTCTACTAGAGTTTGTATGCTTTGACAGATACGCGTATTTCGACCTCAACTGTAAGGCCGTCTTCAATGTCGTGTACTAGACTCGACGAATCATGTAAAAGGAGTTGCAACTGAACATTCAACGATAATAAATGTAAACTGTCTCATTGCATTCGAAAATGCTTGCGCTCTTGAGTGAAACTGAAACATTTCATGATCTTACATCCAACATTCGTCAATATTGCATGCTTTCTTGCATCTTGAAAGTGAAATTGCAAACAAGAATGCTCGGTTTACAAGATTCTACGCTGAATATTCTCTAAAAAATAAGGCACATGGATGGATCGACGGCTTGTCATGTCATGTGCATTATTTATGATTGAATTTTCAGCGTGAAAATCATGTAGACCGAGCCGTTTTGCATGCAATATTCTTCGAGAGAAGAAGTTTTGCGTTCAATATTAAGGAGTTTGGTAACAATGTTGTGTATAATAGTTGTGTTTATGGGTTTTATCATCGAATAATACATGATAAATGGCTTTGCGTGGTTGAGGCTAAAATTACGCTACGTGTAAATCTAAGATTTTTTTTTGGTGTGTATGTTTGCAACCAAAGTGGTGTACGATGATCCGATAGATTATAAATAAGTTGTTTAAGGTTGCATTACCAGAATATATGAAAAGCAAATGAAAGCAAATTTCTTGAACGCTCTCACGCCATGTACCGAGAGAGTGAATATCAACATTCATAGGGCTCTCCGATTGTAATGTGCCACGAACTGTTATGGCTCATGAACTGTAACACTCTGAATATTGTTCGATTGGCTTATTCGGATCGGAATCCAATCAGTGCTCGGAGGAAAAAAAATACGTTCTTCATTTTAATTACAGGAATGTATTGGAATTATTCTCACTTCTACTAAACACCCGTTAGAATCAAAAAGTTTTTGGGACTTTTGTCACCGAATTTTTTATTTTGGACCCATAGTGGATCGGTCGGCGTGCTCCTGGATCAGTTCACGGGATAGTTTACTTTGCAATGGATCCCACCGACAGCATGGGCTGCGTATGCAGGTAGATTGAATTTCGCGACCTCGGATACAGAGATCCGTCGGTTGTTGGCGTGTGCGCCTTAAAAGGAAATCCCGCTTTCTTGTTTGTGGCGGGCTGCTCTTGATTGCGAAAATGTGAATCCGGTGATGGAGGAATAGCTGGTTGGGCGGAGTGGCGGTATTATACAATTTATTACATTGCTTGTTGAATGTACTTACTTATATGTAGAGACCCATCTCAGGTACAGTACAAGATGAGGTGCGAGACGCTCTCCTATCTCAATGGGTTGATTGTTCTAGAGAGACAGAAGGTAACCGGCGACGACTGAACCGGGAATACGGTGGCAATTGGATTCATTTAACTTTAAGATTGAGGGCAATAAACAGCGGTCGTCCTTGTCGGCAGGCATTTCATGGGTTGAGTTATAGTGAATGGAATGGATGTTTGCATGCTGGGAGACATGAATCGTTGGTCAATAACAGATCGTCGCAAGTTGGGGAAAAAAGTACATATGTACATAATAACAATAATAATAATAAAAAAGTTCTTTTAACACGTTAATTTACACCTTATCACAAGAGCATACAAGATCAATAATATCCAGTCTTAATAACCCAAAACCAGTTACATTGTGTACTAAGGAATCCCATAATGAAAAATATTCACATGTTATTCACAGCATGGGCGAACTGTAGTTCCCTTCTATGATTATAAGAACTCCAAGTTTGAAAGACTTCTTGTAAGAGCTGATGTTCCCCAAGGCAGCATTTTGGGATCTTGATTATACAATATAATCACGTATGACTTACCCGAGTTACCTCAGGGATTTCAAAAATCTTTGTTTGCGGATGGCACAGTACGAAGCCTGCGTGTTCTCTGTAGGAGATTGCAAAAAAAAAAAGTTTGAATATTTTTACTTCATACTTGCAAAAATGAAAGATTTATACTAATGCCAGCAAACTCAACTTCCCACATAAACTCATAGCTCTTTATCTGAAATCTTCAAGTAGACATGTTGTCACGATGGAGTTGTTCCAATAAATTTGTTAGTTGAAGTATCTAAAGTTCATGCAAGATAAAAAGATAACTTTCATAAATCACATTTAGGGCATTCAAGCTAAATGTTACAAATGTATAAATTGTCTGTGCTTATCAACTAGTTATTAGTAAATCGTAACTTGTCAAGTGTTCGATCTTAAAAAGTTGTATTGATACATGCAAGGATAACTGTAATTTCCCTTCGTTGCAATCTCATTATTATTTCAAGATATGACCTTTATTTATTACAGTTAAAAACAAGAGAAAACCAAATCAAATCTGAAACTGTTTTCGATCAATGACTGAATTGGTCGATCTCTGTTTTACAAATTCAGCCAATCAGTACCTGAACGTTAACGACACCACCAAGGATTCTATATTTCGACTTCTCACCTAGTTTGGCTGGCACTCATCAACGGTTTTGTAACGATATTACCAATGACGTGCCAATTAAAATCGATAATGAAACAAAATTGTTTTCCCATAAAAGTTTCCATTTGTTCTCAGCCGCCACGTCGCCGTTAGGTTGACAATTAGGATGGATTAGATTCGATAGGAATCAAAATAGCTTCATACACTTGTATCGATGGCGCTAAGTACCGTTTTGATTCATATTACGGACACTTAAGCCTCTTTGAAGTGTTAGCCACCTAAAAGCATATAAATTAAATCCATGTTTACGATTCCTCAGCGTTATCATGCTATCAGGACACTTACCTTTCGAATGGTAGGTAAAGATTTTCATTCCACAACTCCAATAAATTTAAATAAATAGAAACGTTTGTTCTCTTCTCGATTCTTATTCCGGACACCACCTCACTTTTGCCTCTTATTCCGGACGCATTGATTCAAATTCCGGACAGCTCGTGAAAAGCAAAGTTAGAAATGTTAAATTGTTAAATAAACACTACCAGTCATTAGAAAAACGTCAAACCTAGTTGAGCATTGTAAATTTTCATGGATTGCTATGGAAAAATCATATCAAAACGAGTCTCCAAATTGGGAACTTTCGAACGGCAAATTTTGAAACATTTCAATTGAAACCTTTCCCATACAAAATTGAGTGTCCGGAATATGAAGCTGTCCGGAATTTGAATCAGAACGGTATCTCGTCAAGCGATCCATTCAAAAGAATAATTTTAACAAACTAGGACATGGACGTAGACAGGATTTCTGTAAGGTGGCATCCACAAATTACGTAACGCTCTAGGGGAAGGGGGGAGGAGACTCAAGCGTTACGACTCATATATAAAAAAAAATTTTTTCATACAGAAAACGTTATGGAGGAGGGGGGTGGGAGGTGCTCAAAAATTTCCAATTTTAGCGTTACGTAATAAATGGACGCTGCCTAAGGGGGAGGCAAACGACCAAGGTGACTCTGAAGCGTAGTTGTATATTTAGACTGTGTTCCAGGTAACGCCTTGGACCATTTCTGATTGGGAAAAGTTTTTTTATTTAATTATTCGGCTTGTTAGGTACCGTTTGTCTCAAATATTGAACAAACTCATGTTTCAAACACTCGGTTTTTGTATGGATATTGGTTGAAATGTTTCGATGAAATTTGTCATCTTATTACCAGGAAATGGTAATTAAGTTTTGACGTCTTCAAATCTATTTTATACCTCAGGAGTAGTGATGATTCTCTAGTTTGAGTTCAGTAAAACCAGCTGAGATGGATTTGTTTGCATGTTCGTGCTGTTCGGATTTTGAATCAAGGTGTTCGGAACATGAGACAGAATGAACACAATGCTCGTTATTTAAATCAAAATGTTGTTCAATTCTTTTACGTAAACACAAAACTAATAAAGTAAAGCTAAGTATGCTGTTCAGCTCAAGAAAAGTAAAAAATTCTGCTCAAGAAATGGTAAAGAAATTTTCTACTGTGAGCTCCATTTGAATTGACATTTCTTTTCAACTGCGTACTGCGATCAAAGAAAAATGCCTTTCTTGAGCATTTCTTGAAAGAAATTTCCCATTGAGATAGGCGATTACTTTTCTGTCGAAGTGCATACTTCGCTTTAAAATAAACATTTCTATCGGTACACCTAAAAGCTAATGTGTGGTACTGAATGAACATTGTCATAGATCTTGTCTTCCAACCCTGTTATGATGACTGACAATCAAAAGCCTGTTGAAAGATATCCGAGAATGTAGCAGCGGATCGAACATCAAACGATCTAGTAGGCATGGCACAACTTTGACGCCTTACTCCTATAGTAACGTCAGAATGGAATGAAAGGTTTTTCGTGGGGCTCCCGCTTGCCAACATCGATTCTGAGCTTCACATTTGGCGAACCTGCCAGAATTTTAAATAATATTTCGTGTTCCTGGAGTGCCTGGATTCGTTAACAAGCGGGAGTGTCCACTAGAAAATGTGTTTGTGCCGAGTGCTTCTTAAACCGTGTGTGAAAATATGTGTTCAGAGTGATTGTGGAGTGAAGTTTGAATCTGATAAAAAAGGCATATATCTGTAAGTAAACAGCAATGTGGTATTTTTCTATGAACAAGAGAAAACTGATTGAAGAGGAAATATGACATGAATATGTATTGGCCGCTTCACTACTCGTTGAAGCAGTAATGTTTCTCTCTGTGCTTGTTGTTGTTCTTATTGAACACCAGCATCACCTCAACTATTTGAGTTGCGCGATGCAGGCTTTGAAGTGAATATTTTGTTTTGCTTTTGGATTCAAACAGATTACTTCGATGAAAATATTTGAATGTAAAAAAATGTAGAAAGTGTAGAATCTGTTTTATCCGATTCAAAGATTATGTTATTTCGAGCTGATTCATCTAAGTTATGAAGTGCGCATTCTGCTTTTATCAAGGACCTACTTTCTGCATAAGTTGAACGGAAGAAGAATAACGTTAGGAACTGAACTATTTTTTTTGCAGAAGTCAGTTGAACATATCCGTGCAAAATGTATAATAATATGTATAATAAGTATAATTTGTATAATAATGCAAAAGAGAAGTGAAGTGTTAAAGTTCTATTAGTGGTTTTCTTGAATGTTAATAAATTTGTATAACTTATCATTTAGTTATATCAATCGTACAAAAAAAAACGCCCGTAACATTTATCAACTCTGCAAATTTCTATATAAACTATAATAAAATTTCGCTTTGTTTTATCGTTTCTTCTGTGGTAATACGCACATTTCTATATTTTATCTCTCCTGCTTTCAAATGAAAATAAAATAGTTTTAATCAAGTAAGATAGAGTGAAAAATGAATGTTAGTGTGTGCAAATTTTCCTAGCCGTGGGCGATTTTGAATTGATGTTCAAAAAGTAGATTTTTCGTTCCAATTAATCGATTTTTTTTATGTTGGCACTACATGAAATCCTAATTCAAGGGATTTGGTCTTGATTTGAGCCGTTGTTCTTGTAAATTTGCTTACGATTGGAAAAATCGAATCGATTTAAAAAAAAATGGATACAAAGGATTCGATTGAATAAAGAAACGATTCGACGTATCGAATTTGAATCGATTCAGTATTATCGATGTTTTGGTCAAATTTGCCCAATAGTGCACATGATTGTTTTCTTTCCTATTTGCTTCAGTACATTGTGTATCCAGTAATGTATACAAGTTAAGTGTGAAGCATACTGAATCGGTATTTTTTTTGTGAACAACTGGTGTTTGCAATGCAAAAAAAATATCCTTAACGTGACAGGTGGTTGCAATAAAAATAAATATTCTTGCCACGATTGGAGTTTGCAATAAAAAAATGTCCCTAAAAGTGACTGGTGGTTGCAATATAAAAGTAATGTCTAACGCGACAAATGATTGCAAAATATGTCCTTAACGCGACTGTTGGTCGCAAACATGCTCCTATCAATCAATGTTATTGATATTGCTAGCGCGACTGGTGGTCGCATATTTTTTCTAAGCAATGGTGGTGTACACTTGCCTCCGCGACTGGTGGTCACATGGTTGTTTCTATGAAGTGCTATTGATGTTGTTAACTCGACTGGTGGTCGCATACTTGTTCCATTGTGGTGTACACTTGCTACCGTGACTGGTGGTCGCGTATTTGTTCTTAGTAACTGCTATTAATGTTGTTAACTCGACTGGTGGTCGTATACTTGTTCTTAGTAACTGTTGTTGTTAACTCGACTGGTGGTCGCATACATATTCTTAGCAATAGTGGTGTGTACTTGCTACCGCAACTGGTGGTCGTATACTTGTTCCTAGCAATTATTATAATTGATGTTGTTAGCTCGACTAGTGGTCGTATATTTGTTCTAAGCAATTGTGGTGTACACTTGCTACCTCGACTGGTGGTCGCATACTTGTTCTTAGTAACTGCTATTGATGTTGTTAACTCGACTGGTGGTCGTATGCTTGTTCTTAGCAAGTATTATTAATGTTGTAAGCTCGACTGGTGGTCGTATATTTGTTCTAAGCAATGGTGGTGTACACTTGCTACCGCGACTGATGGTCGCATACTTGTTCTTAGTAACTGCTATTGATGTTGTTAACTCGACTGGTGGTCGTATGCTTGTTCTTAGCAAGTATTATTGATGTTGTAAGCTCGACTGGTGGTCGTATATTTGTTCTAAGCAATTGTGGTGTACACTTGCTACCGCGACTGGTGGTCACGTATTTGTTCTTAATAACTGCTATTGATGTTGTTAACTCGACTGGTGGTCGTATACTTGTTCTTAGCAAGTATAATTGATGTTGTAAGCTCGACTGGTGGTCGTATATTTGTTCTAAGCAATTGTGGTGTACACTTGCTACCGCGACTGGTAGTCGCATGCTTGTTCTTAGTAACTGCTATTAATGTTGTTAACTCGACTGGTGGTCGTATACTTGTTCTTAGTAACTGCTATTGATGTTGTTAACTCGACTGGTGGTCGCATACATATTCCTAGCAATAGTGGTGTGTACTTGCTACCGCAACTGGTGGTCGTATACTTGTTCCTAGCAATTATTATAATTGATGTTGTTAGCTCGACTAGTGGTCGTATATTTGTTCTAAGCAATTGTGGTGTACACTTGCTACCTCGACTGGTGGTCGCATACTTGTTCTTAGTAACTGCTATTGATGTTGTTAACTCGACTGGTGGTCGTATGCTTGTTCTTAGCAAGTATTATTGATGTTGTAAGCTCGACTGGTGGTCGTATATTTGTTCTAAGCAATGGTGGTGTACACTTGCTACCGCGACTGATGGTCGCATACTTGTTCTTAGTAACTGCTATTAATGTTGTTAACTCGACTGGTGGTCGTATACTTGTTCTTAGTAACTGCTATTGATGTTGTTAACTCGACTGGTGGTCGCATACTTGTTCCTATCAAGTATTATTGATGTTTTAAGCTCGACTAGTGGCCAATGATGTCTAGTAACTTAGTAGATCAAGGTATATTACATCAAAACAAGTAACAACAGCCAAACAAGTCTTCGAGTGAGTATTTCCGTAAAAGTACGGTGGTTTGAATGTACAACAAGATGAGAGTCAAACCAAAGACAAATTAAAGACCTCCATGTCCCTTGCAGTTGCCCAAAATTTTATGGCTCATAAGGTAATCTACACGGAGAAAACGAAGTACTCAAAAATAAGTTTTTTTATACTCAAAATTGAGTAAAGACAGTCGAACTGGATAATTGAGTGATTTTCATTCTGCCAAATACGTACATTAAACTCAACCTTTAAGTTGTTTAATGAGAACCCAAATTTGAGTAAAAAAAAACTTATGCAATTTATTAAGTTTCCTAATCATAAAATTTCATTATTAGAGTTTGAGTTGATAAAAATAATCAAATACTTAGATTATTTTGTTTATACATATTACTGCAGGTATTTAACGTATTTAAAACTGTCCCAACGTTTCATTCTAACCGATGAATCACACAAGTGTATTTAAATTGATCATTTATTTTCAAACACTTTAAAAACAGTAAGTTGCGTAAAAATAACTCAACGTGTGGCATTTAGACTGCGTTCTAGCCGTTGAGTAGTTTAAACTCAAATTTGGTTGAAAAAATGAGCCAGCCATTTTGAAATGTCAACGCTGTGATCATTCTGAAACCGTCATCGTCCGCATACGGCATAAAACTTAACAGTAGAAAAAAAGTGAGTTTCTTTTTTAAAAAAAATCCCAAGGATGGTGAAATAATTGTTTCTGATGTCATTTTATACTGAATTTCGGAAGCTGGCCAGAAAATGTAACGAATTGATTAAAGGTAAAGTCCACCAGAGTTCGGTGCGATGAAAAAACAATTGAATTATTCCTTTCTCTTTCAGGAGTTCAATTTTCCTGGGACCTTGATCTTTGCGCAAGATAGCTGGAATTTATAAGAAGTACCAGTTCCCGACTAAAAAACTACTTCTCGATAGCTGCCAAATTATTGTTTGTCGTTCCTGCCATCCGCCATGAACGATGGAAAAACGAGAAGGCCGTTCCGATTGTTGTTGCTGCGTTCTAGCCACCCATCCACCATCAGCAAATGTTTCCGGATAAAGGTTGGTGTTTTCTTCCGATCCTGTTTGCAGCGGTCTGATGTTCGTAGGTGTTCCCGGTGAGCGATTTCCGGAACCGATAGCCGATTACAGTGAATGTGATTTAATTGTGATTAATTGAATAAATTAATATGTGATAATGCCAAGAAAAAAATAAAATATATGGTTGGATTTTGTTATTTTTTTCATTAATTTCAAAACGGTGGCTATGAATATAGTATATTCTGCTAATTTTTTGTTTGAACTTTACTTCGATTAATAAACTACCTATTTTTGAGTTTTTTCACCCGAGGTAGCATTGGGTAAAAACTACCCAATTGATATGATTTAATGCAGCTACTCAAATTTGAGTACTAGGCCATTTACTCAAATTTGGGGTAACGCACGAACGTGCCGAGTTGGGTCAAATGAACTCAAATTTGAGTATTTCGTTTTCTCCGTGTAGAATGCCGTGAAAAGTGTACTGCGATCTGTCAAGCTTGGGTACCTTTTGTACTACCGAGGGACGAAATGCAGTACTAGAAGTGGTACCCAATCTGAGCTCGAGTGTGACGGACCTGGTCAAACGCTGATGCTACTCTGTTCAACAGGTATATGTCAGTTTATTAATAGCAATATTTTGTCCAAAATTGGTTCGTCTTAGCGATGTCATTGCATAGAATTAGCTTGCCGTTTCTAATGAATGGAACGACATTCAACCGATCAATAAGTTCAACACCGTATCCTACAGCGAAAAAATGTTTCCAAGTCGCATGTACAAGTGAACAGTTGAGATATGAGACAGTATACATCGGGGAAGTTCTTAGCGATGTGAAAGATATATCCTGAATTCCTAAAAGCTTTCGTGATGACGAAAACGATGTGAAAACTCATCACTTAAAACTTTTTTTTTCTTTCGTACTCCGAGTTCAATCTTTAGGTGCTGAGAGTGGGTGGCGGCGTTTAACAGGAGACCTGACTGTATGAGTTTGTTCGCTTTGTTTAAAACAACGAGAGAGAGAGAGAGAGAGAGAGTTTATGAGATTATTTCATAATTCCATAGGAAGTTGTCTACATATAGGAGCTTAGCACAGTATTCTTCTTCTTGGCATTTACGTCCTCACTGGGTCAAAGCCTGCTCTCAGCTCAGTGTTCTTATGAGCACTTCCACAGTTATTATCTGAGAGCTTTCTTTGCCAAAGTTGCCATTTTCGTATTCATTTTCGTGTAAGCCTTTGACAAAAAAAAAAATATTTGGTGGACGCCAAGGGTAGGGTAAGTGTTCCCTTAGTTGTGGGTGTTCCTATAGTTGCGGTAGACTTCACTGACTTCATTACTTTAACTTAGACGGTTTTCACTGACTTCATTACTTTAACCACAGAAACGACACTGCCAATCGACGTATTGGCTTGTTGATACACGGAATAGTTGAAAAGAGCGTTCAAATTGCTTTAAAACTGCTGAAATATCACTAAAATTGCTAAAACTTTTCTTACTTGTCCTAATAGTTGCGGTAAAGTGTTCCTATTGTGGAGGATCCCATAAGAAAACAACGGATACCGCAACTAACTATAGGAACACAAATTTAAAATATACCGCAACTAAAGGAACAGTGTACCAATAGTTGAGGTATTATTTTTACTGACATGCCGTGGATGAAATGATTTTTCTCAATAAGTCAATGGTCGTTACTTCCCGTTACAACATTAACATGTACATTAATTGCGCTTTTTGAATGTAGGCGGTTAAATGAAGTTCAATCGTGCTTAGTACCTCCACTATTGGTACATTTAACCTATTCCAATATGTTATCATGACGCAATATGAGCTGAGACTAGACTCGCGAAGACGGTCTTCTTATTCTGTGATTGCTGAGTTTTTTCGAGTGAAATTTCATACCAGCAAACGTAGCAGACATTAGAAATAACAAATCTTGTGTTTAGATTTATCAGCAACTTTGGAAAAAACTGCTCTGCCGACTGAGGTTATTAATAACAGTTTATTTTGAATAGGGGGAAGTCCTCTATGCCCGGACACTTTTTGTTTTTTGGTATCACCGGTTTTGGCCATACGCCAGTTGTAGCCATAGGGGATTATACACCGTTTTACACAGCCAATCAGCATGAAACCTTTTGTGATCAGTAGATCACATTCACATGATAAAGCTACATTCATTTACTTGTCCAAATTGATTCAAAACATAAGAAAAACAATTAACTTTCCTTATAATTTTAACTCCCATACACCTAACTTGGCCAGGGCACTCCTAATTTGGCCACTCTCATGAGAAATCAATGCGATTGGCCAATTTGGGAACTGAAGTTAAATCTCTGGCCGAAACTGGTTCCGTTGGCCTATATTGACCAACGAGATTTTCAAAGCGAAAAAATGGTTATAGCTCAGTTTTGATATTTTATACACATAACATGGATTGATTGATGGATGGTGCTTTTACCCTAATATTTCAAAATCTAACTTAGTTTTACCGTTAATTTTTGTACAGTATAAAAAATTCACATTATTTTAAGTAAAAACTCACATGATAACAAAAATAAACCTTTACAATTAATTTTCATGATCGATTACATTATGTTCCAAAAAAGGTGTGCTGGAATGTGTCCTCTATGCTCGGAGACTATGATTTTCGCCATTAAAGTTTACACCAAGCCCACAAAAAGGCCAAGGGGTGCTTCGTATATCAGCATATGCCTTGTGGGTTAGATCTTTGCATGATGTACAGCGTATGAAGCATATTAGCGAGATCATAGGTCAGTTTCATAAACTCCTTCTTGATCAGCGCCATAGATCGATTCGCCATATGTCCCCGTCTATGTTGCATTAGCGGTTGCTCGTATTCAGATGAAAATGTCTTCGAGAATTCAACGCGTTTATAGTTCTTCACAATTTCTTTATCAACTCGAAGGTTGAAGTGTGCTCTTAGGTACAGTCAACTCTCCTTTACTCGACCTTCGTATCTCAATATCTTTTTAGAGAACCATAGTAAAATTTGGTGTTCATGGCTACCTCCAAGGTCCCCGCATATTTGCACTGGTTTAGTATTTTTTCTGTAACACGATATCTCCCTAACTCGATGGTCCCTTCATTATCGAGTTATGGATAGATGACTGTACATCATATTTTGTGGCTGCTCATTTGCATTTAAAGCATCATATTTTCAGCACTTTATAAGGCCTCCAAGGACCGAAAGTTTTGTTGTTTATGCTCTATTTTTGTTGCTGTTTGTTTTTTGTACCATACATTTATGAAAAAAAGCGAATTATGAATTAGATCCCAGTTATTAGCTTAACATTTTTACTGTCCGGCCAGAGAGGACTTGCGATGGTTTACAAAAAAGTTTGCTTTTCTTTGAAATTCGACATTTTTTAATAAATTTTGCTTTAACTGGTTTGTAGCAAAAACAAACATTAGATAAGTTTTTGTTACAAACCAGTTGATTTCGTTCTGCTTAGAAAAGAAAGAAAATGGACTTAGCTGGACAACCCTCTTATTAGTGGTTGCAAAATGACCATGCAATATTTTTCTAATGACTTTCTGCTCCGCAAAAGAAAGGTCTTCTCCTTCCATAATAATGTTTCCACAAGGTGCGGTCAATTCAGAACAGCCGACCCCAAATTACATAACGCGGGTTACTCTTTCTTGTCATGCAAGAATAAATCAAACCAAGCAACAAAAAATTGAAAAGCCTTTCAGCGAATCCTTCCTTCCCTAAAAGGATATAGCGTGAGGAAAATTGCATCGAATCTCCATGAAAGTTGACCTTCACCCTGGGACCAGAGTACGACTTTCTCCGGCCATTCCAAACTTCATAGGCTGGGCTGTGGATATTTGCGCTCCTCACGTGCCTTGAGGTGTTTATTTATGCAAATTTAATGACATTGGATTGGCGTTCTGGTATGGAAAGTGGATTTAAAGCCCCGAAGAAACGTGGTGGCAAAAAAACTATCAAACAATTGACGAGAAGAAATGGAAAACGGAACTTTTGGAGGAGGCAGGGGTTTCTTGTGCTTCATACGAAAAAGCTTGCGTGAATGGAACTCTACGGTCAGCGAATAATTTTGCTTGTTATTGTTTGACGATAATTAGCGGTTGGAGATCTGGGTTATATTCGTGTTTTAGAAATCTAAACCAGAAAGTATTAAACATTAAAATGTTTAAAAAAAAGTTTTAAACATTAACTCAATAGTCATGCAATGCAGTTTCTACTCAGTCATAGTCATTAGCACAGTTTTTGTAATCGAGAAAGTATAAACCAAGGTACAGGCAATAATCAGCTCAACACTTGCCACTAGGTTAAGATTTATTTCCATAGAGTTGGAGAATGTTCAGGCGTTCAAGGAAAAGTGGTGGAAAAGCACATGGCAAAGCGGAAACAATAAAGTTCCGGTCGTTTCCTGCCCACTGTTTCCCCTAATTATGACTTAATAAATATGCTATGTAAATGCTTCTAGTGAGTAAGGAAAGTTAGACAGTGGCATGTCCTTCCAAAAGGAGGAAGTCCTACTGTTGGTGTAGGATCTCCTATTCACAGGAATTACACTTTCATTGAAACATAGCCACAGATAAAGACACATGTATGAATTTTATTCAAATAATTCAATTTTTGCATTCGTACATCGACAGGGGCCTAAGCCGAGTGGTTAGAGACAGCGGCTACAAAGCAAAGCCATGGTGAAGATGTCTGGGTTCGATTCCCGGTCGCAGCGAGCAAGAAAGGTGAAATGAAAGAGTAAGAACTTCGTTTCATTTGATTTCATTGAAATCTATCAAAATGTTTCAAATTGGATTTTACCTATTTTTTGCAATCGTAATGTATGTAACTTGTTAGGTAATAAATTAAGATAGATTAACTATGTGGGCCACCATGTCATTCATTTGAATTGACCAGCTCCTAAAATTAAAGACTGCCGATTGAAAGACCAGCTCGCTGTGGTGAGGCTCTGATTTATGATGCGCGATGCACAAGCAGCAAGAAAGATATGAAAGACTACGTTTGCTGCGATGAAAGAAAAGGATTGTCGCATTGAAACGAAACAGTAGAGTTTCATTTGAAAGGGAAGCTTGAGTCTGTCAGTTGGGGACTGAAAATGCTTTCATTGAATTGAAAATGGACGGCCCTGATTATAAGTACTTTCATAGCTATTAACTGAGAGCTTTCTTTGTCAACTGACCATTTTTACATTCGTTTATCATGCGGTAGTGGGCCTTCCTTAGCCGAGTGGTTAGAGTCCGCGGCTACTAAGCAAAGCCATGTTGAAGGTGTCTGGGTTCGATTCCCGGTCGGTCCAGGATCTTTTCGTAATGGAAATTTCCTTGACATCCCTGGGCGTAGAGTATCAAAGTATCTGCCACACGATATACGAATGCAAAAATGGCAACTTTGGCAAAGAAAGCTCTCAGTTATTAACTGTGGAAGTGCTCATAAGAACACTGAGAAGCAGGCTCTGTCCCTGTGAGGACGTAACGCCAAAAAGAAGAAGAAGAAGAAGAAGAAGAAGGTAATATGATATTTTATACCTTAGGAAAGCGAAATTTCCATTACGAAAAGATACTCGACTGGCAGGATTCAAACCTACGATCCTCAGTTTGGTCTTGCTGAATACGCGTTTACCGCTTTGATTAAATGAGCGCTAACAAAAAAAAAGCTTACTGAAATTTTAACAAATCACTCTCATATATGTACCAGCTGAATAAACTGCCACTTTTTTCGAACATTTTTGTTCTGTTTTGTTATTTTGTCTTTGGTTTTGTTGATTTGAGCGAAAAGACAACATACTTAACATTTTCAGCTTAACATATGCGCTATGAATCTAAGTCACCTGTTCATATCAGACGTCTACCACGCTAACAAACATCCGTCACACCAGTAATCTCGTAAATCTTCGTGACGATTGTTGACAATTTCGAATTTTGTTTTTTTGTTCTCGTTTTCAGTTCCTTGGTTTCCGTTTCTCTTGAGTTCAAATTATCCGTTCCGGAATGGTAAATGCAATAACGGTATCAACCCGCAAAACGCTTTCTAACAATTCAAGCACTCTCTTCCCACAGGTCACCCTCAAAACCACCCACAAGAGCAGCCGCTCGACGTCATCGATTAGCTCGGTGAGCCGCAAGGGCAAAAGCACCAGCGTCGTCCGGAAGAAGTACAAGGAATCCTACCACGTGATGGGTGGCTTCGAGCAGCGACCCTGGACCCCCACAAAGCGGCGAGGACCCATCGCGGCGGAACACCGTGGTCCGGGACCGCAGTATCTGCTGCCACAGCTGCTAGGTGAGTCACACAGTCTGTCAAATGATGGTATAATCCGCAACACGGTGTGTCTAAAACCGATATTAGCGTAACAAATGACCATTAATTTGGAACCCATCATTCAAAAGATATTAGGTATATCCTAGCATCATCGCAATAAATTTGAAAATACTTCATTGAAGGAAATGACAATTATAGTGATTTGAAGACTTAGGGTCATATGTTTGAAAAAAAAAATCCAGTATACTGCCCATAAAAGCGTAACTGTCCCAAATGAATTTTCAAACCAGCCCCGTTCTTCATTGCAACAATTATGTTTTTCATATGATTTACTAAGCATTATGTATGTACGAAATTTGAATTCAATTAAATAAAGAAACTATTAGTCAATCTTGGACTGCAAATCTCTTAAATAAAAATATCTATCTATGTATCTATATAAATATACAAACCACTGTAACTTATGATTTTTTCAACGAAATGTCTTCAAATTCACATCTTTTGAATGTTGAATATGAGCACCTGATGATTATCTGATTTATTTTGGAATCGTAAATTATGCGGCATTCAGAAATGTATTCATACGTGTGAAAGATTGTGCAGAATTGATCTATTTTTTTCAATTTTTATATTTTTGTACACACCGTGGTGAATAGTGCGGCTATAAAGTGAGACATAGGAAATTGACATCGGTGCGTGGGTTGGGAAGCACTCTTCAGTATACCGGCGGATGCGGTGCCGATCGTTTGCCGCTGCGGTACAATCCTTGTAAGGTAAAATCGCTTTCGAACATCGGGTGGAGAACGGACGATCCAAGTCAAACAGATCCCATAAATAGTAGAAATAAATTATTCAAATTAGAACCATTAGCAAATTTTCAAGAGCAGACGATTGGCTTAAGTAGTTTTTAATATTAGGAAAACAAATGGTGCACCGTAAGTCGAGCTGTGTTTTACCACCTACATGGAACTGGTCTAACCCACGCAGTAGGAGGAATAAGCTTGATATTTAGTGTTGTTAGTTTTACTCTAACGGTTATTTTATTTTGTAAGCTTTAAGGGATTATGATTCTCTTTATTTTTGATCTATTTATCAAATCAATTCAGTGATCACATTTTCACAAGAGACTGTTTGACTGCTAGAAAGATTAATCTAAATATGTTTAAATGTGTCTGGAAATATGGAGATCGAAGTTCGTTTACACTGAATGTTGAATCAGCTGAGAATTTGCGCATAGACAGGATGTCCATAAGGTGAAGATGCATAGTAGCCAAGCTTCAAATTTTCAAGAGCACTTATTTAGAGAACTATACAGTGGTTGTTCAATATTGCGCTTGAAGGTGTCATGCGGAGAGCCGGACTTAACAGTCGAGGCACGATTTTCACGAGATCCGGACAATTTGTTTGCTTCGCGGACGACATGGATATTATTGGGAGAAAATTTGAAACGGTGGCAGATTTGTTCACCCGCCTGAATCGCGAAGCAACAAGAGTCAGGCTAATGGTGAATGCGTCGAAAACAAAGTACATGCTGGTTGGCGGAACTGAGCGCGACAGGGCCCGCCTAGGAAGCAGTATTACGATAGACGGGGATACCTTCGAGGACTTGCAAGCTCTTGGGGTTTTCGAACGCCGAGTGCTAAGGACGATCTTCGGCGGCGTGCAGGAGAACGGCGTGTGGCGGCGAAGGATGAACCACGAGCTTGCTCAACTCTACGGCGAACCCAGTATCGTGAAGGTAGCTAAAGCTGGAAGGATACGCTGGGCAGGGCATGTTGCAAGAATGCCGGACAACAACCCTGTAAAGATGGTGTTCGCCACGAATCCGGTCGGAACAATCATCCCTATCTTTTGTCTCATTCTAACAATTATCATCAAAACTTTGCAGAAGCAAATCTCGAGTGTTAATGAACCAATGAAGCTGCAAATTTAATAGGTTGTGTCGTACATTATAGAATTAAAGTGATACATTTTTCGATATATGGAGTGGTAAAAGAGATTTGTTTCTTCAAATTTGAAAATTTGAGGTTTGGCTTTTATGCATTTTCACCATAAGGGGCGCAGCAAACGACACCAAATGTGGATTTCAGTGCCTAAGTAAATTTTTGAATTTTTTGATGTTCATTCGAAAAGTTTAAAAAGTTTACATGGAACAAAACACTACGTAGAAGAATTCATTGTTTAGGATTTTTTTATTTCCGTACGGGTTTGGGCCGAAAGGTCTCAGTTTTTCATGAAACTTTTTCAACAGGCAGGGCTCATCAATATATGAATAAAAAAAATGGGAAAAATTCAGGGTCGCCTATTTTCCCGGAAAACTCAGTTGGAATTTTTTTTTGTTTTCCCCTGACACTACTTACTTTGAAAAATCATAACTGAAGAACGAAGCATAACAGAAACAAAGTTTTTTTTATGAAAATGAAAGCAAATTTTCTCAGATATAAAAAAAAATAACTGGAAAAAGTTTTCCACAAAATTTTCCACTTTTGAGAAAATTCGTAAAGAAAAGCTGCAAAAACTATGCTCCAACTCGAGGAAAATGTTCAAAAATATATTTTTGAGAAAGTAATTTCATAAGCTTTAATCGCTGAAATTTTTGAAATGGTATTTTTTTTTCGTTTTTGAGTTATGGCCAATTTTGTAAAAATAAATGTGCAAATGTGCCATTTTGAGCCTTTTCTTTAAAAATCATAGCTCAAGAAAGAAGCATCGTAGAAACAAAGTTTTTTTTAATGAAAATGAAAGCAAATTTTCTAAGGAATAGAAAAAAATGTTAACTGGAAAAAGTTTTCCACAAAATTTTGCACCGTTGAGAAAATTCGTGAAGAAAAGCCGGGAAAACCATGTTCCAACTCGTGTAAGATTTTCAAAGAAATATTTTTGAGAACAGAATTTTATAAATTTAAATCACTGAAATTTTTAAGATGTAAGTCTTTTCGTTCGAAAGTCATAACTGAAAATAAAATCGTCACAGAAACATTTTTTTTTGTCAAATCGGAATCAAATTTTCTCAAAACTTTGAAATTTTTTGAAATGGAATAAGTTTACCAGGACATTTTTCACCGTTAAGGAAAATAAATAATGATAACCCGATTAGCTATTCCAGCTATCAAACAAAGTATATTTGAAAAGAGCGATCAATAAGGTCCAATCCTAAACATTTTTTAAATACACTCATTTTTCGTTCCTAAAACATGATCAAATATTGCCAAGATGAGCTGTTTACAAATTTATACATTTATAAGTTTATAAAGCTTATTTTCAAATTTATAAGTTTATAAACAAAACTACTTAAGAACGAAACAGCATAGAAACAAAGATTTCTTCAATCATAATGTAGGCAATTTTTCCAGCTACCTGTTAGGTAACTACAAAATTGACAGTTAAATCAATGGGTAGACAATATGGCAATTAGGTATTTACCAATTCTGGTTTAAAGCGTTGAAATGGCTTGAGAATCATTAGTTTACCAACAAACTAACAAAGAGCAGTGAGGAAGGGCAAGTGTTGTCAGCTGTATATTACACGTTATTACCGAAGCTGTTGAAATGGACAAAGTTCAATACTACGAATACTATTCGCTATGCTGTAACCCCTTCGGACTGGACGGCCACAAATCAGTAAGGACAAATTTACGCTCGATTAGCCATGGTCTCATGACCATTCGGATTCGAATGGAGTTCGGTGGATTACGGAAAAGATGAAAATCTGCATGAAGTGCATGATTATGATTAACCAGATATGTAAGTTATATACTGAATAATGGAATAAATAAAATTAAATAAAATAAAATAATAATAATCTTATTTGTAAGGAGGATATCGAGATATGGACAGTGTAAATGTATGCACACTGAAGGGACTTATGAAATCATCGACATAGGGAGAGATATCGAGATGTAGAACATTGAGATGTGAAGAGTCGACTGTATTTTGGCCTGTTGAAAATAAATCATGGACAATAACAACTATGATTGTTGCGACAGGTGATGAATTTTCGGACAATCCAAAGAGCGAACTCGTATTTTGGGTTGTGGAGTTGCTTTTAGCTGCAAAATTTATTAATTTCATTAGTTTTAAGCATAAAAATAGTTCATAAGTTCAATTTTGGATGAATAGGAAATTTTACAATTTAGTTCATAGTTTGCATGATTTAGATATAAGTAGAATAACAAATTTAATGTTTAGCTTACATTTTTAGTCCCTTTTTTGTGTGAATCCTGTCCAACAATCTGTAAATTATTTCACTGTTATTCACTGACCGTCTCAAACTGTGTTTCTCGTGTGTGTCTAGTAGGCTATCTGTTTCTTACTGTTTTGTGTTTTTCAAACGATCGGCTGCGAAGTCATCGATGGAGTTTTTTCTTCGTTTCTCACAGTTGGCAGCAGGTACACGGTGAGAAATTATTCGGACGATAGGGCGCCGTCCTGAACATTCCCCGACCCGTATTGCTCCGTGTCCTCTCGAGCATTACCACCAACATCTAGGACGGCTAGTTTTGCCACCGGTCGCCGTAGTACACCAGTTGCTGTCTGTACGTTTGCACTGCGACATCTGCCATCTCGTCCAGGGAACACGCGTAGAACTTGTCCCCTTATCCATCCGTTGCGGACTCTATCATCCACGATGACCACCAGATCACCGGCAGAGATCGGTCTGGTGTCTACGAACCATTTGGTTCGTCTGGTGATAGTGGGCAGATACTCCTTCACCCAGCGCGTCCAGAATTGGTCCAGCAAGCGCTGGCACAGGAACCAGCTGGTGCGTAGAGCCTGTCTATCGTCCACAAGTTGGGTTGAAGGCTGGTTCACCCCGCTAGTACTCAGCATGAGGAAGCAGTTCGGAGTAAGTGCCGGGTGCTCCGAAGTCTGGAGCGGCATGTAGGTCAACGGCCTCGAATTCACCATCGACTCAGCTTCCACCAGCAACGTGACCAAGACTTCCTCGCTAGGTTTGCGCTCGACCGATAGCGAAGCCAATGCACACTCACCGACCGAACCATGCGCTCCCAAGACCCCCCCATATGTGGTGCAGCTGGAGGATTGAAGCGCCATTGAGTGACCGTATTAGTGAATGTCGATGCCAGCTCTTGGTTGATTGCTCTTACTTGCTTACTTAATTCGCCGCTGACTCCAACAAAGTTTGTCCCCCGATCACTGTAGATCTCCGAAGGTGCCCCCCTCCGTGCTATGAATCGTCGTAATGCCATCTTGCAGCACTCCGTCGACAAACTGGTGACGACTTCGAGATGGATCGCCCTGATTGTCAGACAGGTAAAGAGTGCGATCCATCGCTTCACTTCACGACGACCTTGGACGACCAACAGCGGGCCGAAGTAATCCACTCCAACGAAGCTGAACGGCCTGATGCGGGGAGTGACTCTTGCCTCCGGTAGTGGTGCCATTCTAGGAACTGCGGGTGTCGCCTTGTAGATCTTGCACCACATGCAAGATTTGCCGATCTTCCGAAATGCTGCTCTCATCTCCGACAAGTGGTATTTCTGCCGCATTTCATTCACTGCTGTTTCTCCGTTGGAATGTTTGTACCGTCGATGGTACGAGTCAATGATGAGCTGGGTAACGTAGTGGTCCTTCGGTAGCACAGTGGGGTATTTGAAGTCGAAGGTAGCATCAGAGAACCCATCGATTCGTCCTTCCATTCGAACTACGCCTTGGTTGTCCAAAAAAGGAGACAGTTTATACAGTTTGCTTGAACTTTCGAGGCGCTGCTGTTGATCCACTGGTAGAGACTGGTTGTTCTGCATCGTCACCACCTCATCTCCAAAAACTTCAAACTGTGCCAGCTTGATGATCGTCTGCTCCGCTCGCTGAAGTTCTTCTCGAGTAAGGATGGCAGTTACATCGGATTCTTCTTTATTCCGCTTCCGCTTCAGCTGGTCAATGAATCGGTGAACATAGGCGACTGATCGTAGACAACGCTCCTACTTAGAAAAGCGACAGAACTGTACCACTTGTTCTTTCCGGACTTCACGATGTACGTGGATTGATCTCAGTTCCTCCGTAGTTGAGGTAGATTGCGCCTCCTGTTTTGGCCAAAGGTTCTGAGGCTCGTATAGGAAGTCTGGTCCACAGAACCAGCGATGACTGTTGCTGATCTGGAGTCGTTCTTTCCACTTAGTGGCGTCATCTGCCACGTTTAGGTGCGAGGGAACGTAGTGCCATTCGTCGACCTTCGAAGTGTCCAAGATCTCCGATACGCGGTACGCTACAAACTGTCGATATCTTCGATGGTCCGAGCGTAGCCAAGAAAGGACAGTGGAGGAATCACCCCAGAAGAAGCGTTGTTTGATTCGCAGTGTGTGGTTTTCCGCCACGGACTTCGCCAATCTGGCTCCTAGTAACGCAGCCTGGAGCTCAAGACGGGGAATCGATAGTAATTTCAGTGGGGCAACTTTGGTCTTTGAAGCTACCAGAGCGCAGCGAACTTGGGACTGGTCAACGATCCTGAAGAAGGCGGTTGCCACGTACGCCTCTTCGCTCGCATCTACAAAAATATGTAGCTGCAAAGATTCGTAGCTTTCCGGAAGGTACCCAGGGAAGTAGCACCGTGGTATGCGAACTGTGTCGAGCTGCCCCAGTAGTTCTGTCCACCGACGCCACAGTTTGAGTAGATCTTCGTCGATTTTATCGTCCCACCCGATGTTTGCTCGCCACGATTTTTGAACGAGGATTTTTCCGTGAACCACGATAAGCGACACCAGACCTAGTGGATCAAAAATACTCATGACCACTTGGAGAAGCTGGCGTTTTGTTGGGACAACATCTCCGTGAAGCAGGGGTATTATTTGTTCGCGGAAAAACCCACGGAATCCAAACTCGTCTGATTCTGGAAACCAGCTCATCCCGAGTACACGTTCCGAAACTGTAGCTGCATGCGTTTTGAAGTTCTTCGCAGATCCTTCAGCTGAATCCCCGACCCGTAAAAGCACCTCTCTGGAGTTGGACATCCAGTTCCGAATGTGAAATCCGGCCTTAGCATGGACCGTTCTCACTTGCAGCGCCATGTCTGCTGCTTCATCAACGGTATCCCGACTATCCAAATAGTCGTCCACATAGTGATTGTGGACGATTGCTGCGGCGGCCTCGGGAAATTCGGACTCAAACTCCTTGGCATTTTTATTTTTGATGAACTGCGCAGCAGAGGGAGAACAAGTTACACCAAAAGTGGCCACGTCCATCACGTAGATGTCAGGTGCTTTTGAAGGGTCACTTCTAAACAGGAACCGTTGTGCCTGTCGATCCTCGGGTCTGATCTGGAACTGGTGAAACATCTCCCTTATATCGCCACAGATCGCCACCTGGCGTTGACGGTATTTGGAGAGCACCGACGGGAGGGAGGACAACAGATCTGGTCCCGGAAGCAAGGCGGAATTAAGGGATTGGCCTTGGACGGTCGCTGCTGCATCCCAAACTATGCGAACTTTCCCAGGCTTTTTGGGATGAACAACTACTCCCAATGGAAGATACCACACTTTCTGGGGATCCGAGCTGACAATCTCCTCCTGTGTAATTTTGTGCGCGTACCCTTTTTCCACGTACTCGATTATCTGCTGCTTCAGGTTCTCGAACAGTTCAGGTTTGCGCCACAAACGACCCTCCAGCGATTTGAGCCGACTCTCTGCCATCGGCTTACTGTCTGGAAAGTTGATGCGATCATATCTCCAAAGCAGCCCTGTCTGGAATCGTCCGGATGGCAGCCGTGAAGTCGTTTCTTCGAGAATCTTTCTGGATCGCATTTCGTCGGAACCTTCCAGCAAAGGTGCTACAGCGACGCCAACATGCTCCATCGAGAAAAACTCCTTCACTAGGTCGTGCAACACATCATCAGGGTTTCGAGCATCTTTGTACAGATGAAACTGACACTTCTGAGTAGAGGAACATTCACCAGGAATGGGGCCGTATACCGTCCAACCCAGCCTTGTTTTCGCCGCTGCTGGTTGACCGACTTTGCCTTCCTGGACCTTGAGGGGAATCTTCAGGCGCGTGTTGTCCAAACCTATCAGGATTGTTGGAGTGGCGTTGCAGTATCCTCGAATGGGTAGACCACGGAGGTGCGGAAACTGTTGAGCGAGTTGATCGAACGGCAAACTTTGTTGAGGAAGAGACAGTTTTTCCACGGTGTGAGCTGCTGCAACGACGTACCGTTTCTTGGCTCCACGACCCGAGATTTCGAGTCGAATTAGCTGAGAATTGTCCTCACAACGTTCAACATCACTGGTCCATTGCAAGTAAAGCGGGTGGACTTCACCTTTCAACCCCAACTCCCTGGCGATACGGACGTCGAGCAATGTAGACGAGGACCCCTCATCCAAAAACGCAAACGTGTGGACGGATCTATCGGTACCGTACAGCGTCACGGGTACTATACGAAAGAGCGTGGATACCTTCAGAGCGGTGTGAACGTTAACGGTTTCGGTCGCTGTGGGCTGTTTTGCTGGAACTACCGACTGTGGCTTGCCAGGATGCAATAGCTTGTGGTGTCGCTCTTCACATCCTTCCATTCCGCACGATGTTGCTTTGCACGGGAACTTTCCGTGTGCTATCAGGCACCGTCTACACAGGTAATGCTCTTGAATACGCTTCCAACGTTCCTCCAGATTGCACTTTTTGAAATCGTCGCAGTCTCGCACCTTGTGTCCTTGTTTTCCACAAATTGGGCACGGTTTTGGTTGGTTCTGCTTACCTCCAGGATTGCTTGGAGGATTCCGTCTACCAACGTTGTCCACCGTATTGCCAGATGCGTGGGTGTTCAAATACAGCTTCTCCTTTCCCTTTACTTTTCCCGAACTAGAACGAGCTTCTTCAGTCGGTTGATAGGGAGCGACGTCACTTGCAGCTACCACCAGTTGCGCCATGTAATCACCAAATGTGCCGAGGTCAACCGCTGGACACTTTTGTTTGAAAAGCGCCCAATCCAGTTTGATGTTCGCTGGTAATTTGCTGACTAGCTCCTGCAGCAATGCCGGATTGGAGAAGTGAGCCTGTTGTCCAGCTGCGCGCAGATGACCGCAGAGGTTTTGGCAGGCTAGCCCGAACGATATCAGAGACTCCAACTTGTCCGGTTTTGGGGCTGGAGTAGAACGTACCTTCTGCAGTAGAGAGTTGATGACCAGATCGGGACGCCCGTACAGCGTCTGAAGTGTTGAGAGGATCATAGGAACCGATGATGGCTCCAGAAGTAAACTTCTCACTGCTTCCAGGGCGTTTCCTTTAAGGCTCCGTTGCAGACGCATCAAGTTCTCTCCATGGGAAAACCCACATAATTGGGTGGTGTTCTGGAAACAACTCAGGAACAGCGGCCATTCAACGGGATCGCCCGAAAAGAAAGGAAGCTCCTTGGGAACGATGTGCCTAGCAGCGAGCTGTTGAGATGTCGGAGAACTGATCCATGGTTGAAGGACTGGCGCAGGTGCAGAGGTAGAGTCGAAAGGAAGAAACGCTTGTGGAAACACGTTGGGCACCACTGGATCACTGTTGGCAGCAACCGACGACGCTATAGGCACCGTATTGCTTTGAACTGTTTGCACTCCAGTAGACAATGGCAAACTGGACGACGAAACGGGCGGAAAGTCAGCAAATCGCACGGAGGGGGCAGTCGCGGGGCGGACATGAGGAGTGCTTCTATGTGCTGGATTGAAGGTAAACGCATTGTTTTGGCTGATTTGGGGGGGTTTACATGGTTCGGTCAAGGGGAAGGGAGTGTGAGAAATAAATGACGACAATTTTGGTACGTCAAATGTCACATTGCTTTGTAATGGTCTAATTTGTATCGGATTAATATTAGAGCACGTTTGACTCACCAAAGTAATCGTCGCCGACGACTCCTGTCCAGTTGGTGCTGATTCGAGGCCGGATGTCTGCTGGTACTGGGTTGTGATGGGCTGCAACACCGCTTGGACTTGTCCGGCGCCACTGGCCGACACTGGGCTTGTGGCCGGCGTTTCATGCTGCTGTGTGGGAATCCCGTGGATGACATTATGCTGGGCTTCACGTTGTACTGGATCACTGACCAGTGGCGGACGACTTATAGGATGCTGGCTTGAATTAGGTGGACGTAACTGTACTCCACAGAACTTTCGCTGGATCTCCTCCAAGTCCACGGCGATTCGTCGCTTTGGAATGGGCATCGGTTCCTCAGGGAATTCCCAAGTCAAACTCCAATCCAACGGGTTTTGCGTTTGATTTTCTGGTGGAGCGTGGGCGACTTGTTGCTCACCCATCGTGCCCGAGAACTGACACTGAGACGCATCTTGGCTGAGTGGCTGGCTCGGATTGAGCCCAAAGGAGAGCTGCGCATGCTGCCCTGACTTAGGAGTTGAAACTGCAGCGACTGTCGTTGGTACTGTCGGGATCGGCTTGTAGACCGTGCCTGTCCGAGACGATACACCGGCGGGGATTTCACTTTGCCCGATGCCGGACTCTACGTTGTCGGTGGGCTTGTCCAGAAGCCAATGCTGAACCTTCTCGATGCTGGACACCGATCGACGACTGCTTGTTGTACTTTGCTCTAGCAGCTCAGCCTGCATGAGCTCATATTTCTTCGCGAGATATTCCCTTTCACGTCTCACTTTTTCTTCGGCAGCCTTTTCCTGCAAGCACTTTTCTTCTTCGAGCCGTTGTAAATCGAGCAACAGCTTGGCTCGAGTAGAAGAACTTGTCGACCGCCTTGTAGTCGAAGGGGGAGGTGGAGGGTCTCGCCGATAACAACGCGCACACACGACGCGATCGCCACCGATAGATCGACCGATCATTGCACACGCGGGATGAATGGGACGTACGCACTCACTACACTGAGCCATCTTCTCTTCACCGACGATCGGTTCGCCGCACGTACAATTGTATCTGGCCGCCGCCATCGCACTTTGTGGCTCCTCGTGGCGTCGTTGAAAACGGTCGCGGATAAAAATCTAAAAGATTTGTTGCGACAGGTGATGAATTTTCGGACAATCCAAAGAGCGAACTCGTATTTTGGGTTGTGGAGTTGCTTTTAGCTGCAAAATTTATTAATTTCATTAGTTTTAAGCATAAAAATAGTTCATAAGTTCAATTTTGGATGAATAGGAAATTTTACAATTTAGTTCATAGTTTGCATGATTTAGATATAAGTAGAATAACAAATTTAATGTTTAGCTTACATTTTTAGTCCCTTTTTTGTGTGAATCCTGTCCAACAATCTGTAAATTATTTCACTGTTATTCACTGACCGTCTCAAACTGTGTTTCTCGTGTGTGTCTAGTAGGCTATCTGTTTCTTACTGTTTTGTGTTTTTCAAACGATCGGCTGCGAAGTCATCGATGGAGTTTTTTCTTCGTTTCTCACAGTTGGCAGCAGGTACACGGTGAGAAATTATTCGGACGATAGGGCGCCGTCCTGAACAATGATCTTTCCAATCTATTTATAAAATGAATATCTTTATTTGTATATATCCGTATAGAAAAAATGTGATGGTGCGTGTATGTCATGAGCCGGCTTTAGAACTGGTCAACGGAATTACATCCCAAGCAGCACAGTTTGTTGCAACTCAAGAATAAAATTCTCTCTTGAAACTAATCAGAGTTGTCAATTGGTGAAAATATGACTTACAATTGCACTGAATAGCAACGCAAAAAGCGCAAGAGGTGGAGTCTGTTTGCAACATATTTAAGTAATATCAATTTGCAACAAAATACTTAAAAGAAAAAAAAAATGAAAACAAAAACATGAACGAGAATCGAACTTCCGACCTTAAGATCACCAATCTTCACCTCTACTCACTACTCCACCAGCTCTTCAAACAATTGCTTCGCCAATGCACTATAAAAGCGACCACATGGCCCATTGATCGAAGCTTGTTACTTATAACTTGACTGCACCCTTCGGAATACAAGTTCATTCCCGGCGAAATATTTCGCCTAATATTAGGCCACGCCTGAAATAATCTAAACTTTTCGCAAAAACTTCCGCGCAACACTTGAGAAAGACCTTTTAAAGAAACAAACTGTTGCTAGACCATGTTTTCTTTGTTAGATGATACGTAAGGTACAACCTAACCATATTGCAACTGGATTGAAACAAACAAACTTCTAGCTGTCATACACGAAGTTTAGTGTAACTTTCTCGTAACTGAGATGAATCTTCTATGGGAACGAAAATTGAATTCAAGTTGCGGATGCTTTGATTGAAAGTAATGTGAAACATAACATTAAAACCAGCATTTTGGGAGAAGTTTCAAGAGTTTGTTTGAAATGTTGCTGAAAACATCTTGATAAATTTGACTTTATTGCTATTTGCAAGGGATATTTGCACCAAATCTTGTCATTTCAAATATGTTGAACGTCAAACAAGGAGTGAAATGCATGTTCATTGGAACGGGAATGAAACTTTATGAGCCTTGATATTGATATGGAACTGAACTAGAACCAGATAAGTTACAGATGCTCTTATTGATACGCGATTGAAACCATTGAAAAGCATTTCTTTGGAAGATGTTTCGCGTGCTACTTGGGGTAATACCTAAACTAATGTAATTGTCCATGATTCCGACGTGTTCGCGTGAAAAGAAAAATGAAAATCTCCAGTGTAATTGGAAAAACGGAAGAGTTCTGGCAAGACAAGGTTTGCCGGGTTCACTAGATTGTAAAGATTAGAGTTGTTAGAGTTCTTGATTTATTTTTACAAGGCCAAGACATTATCTGCAGAAAATCATGGGGAAAACTTGTTAAGATTTGTGAAATTATTGTACAGATAAGTGAAGGAAAATTAACGAATTTTGCGATTCATTATTGAAACAAATTGTCAAGTGTTTTAGAAATATTCCGGTAGTACCTTAACGGGAGCTGGAATAAACGTCAGAAAAATCCTTACAAATCCTCCAAAGATTACTGACAGGAACCTTGATGGACTTTTAATTGATTTTTGTAAGACTCGTTGCGAATACTAAACGTAACCTTTGGGGTACGGACATGGTGCCGTGGTTAGAATACACTCCTCTCACGCCGAGGACCTGGTATCGAATCCCATCACCGATATAGTCACTTATAACTTTAAAAAAAGTTGTAGTGACAACTTCAATTTTACGGGAAGTAAAGCCGTTGGTCTCGAGATGAACTAACCCAGGGTTAAAAATCTCGTTAATAAAGATAAAAAACTAACGCAACCTGAATTCTGTTCAGACTACGTCCATTGCAGAATGTACGGTGACATACGCTAACCGTCAACTATTGTCTTCAGGTTTGAACACTCGCAGCCATAAAAGGAGATGAAGGGTTGCGATGTTTTGAGCTTGAGACAAACGGTTAATTCCTGTTACAGCTTGTAGATTAATAAATATGTATGTCCACTGAACCTTAAAGATCAGTAATGCCCCCGGTAGTCGCGACCACCCACGTCTCAAACGTGTCTCACTAAATAACAGCAGCTAGACACGAATGCAAATGACTTCATCTTATACTTCCCTTCGGCTGTAATAAAAACTTAAAAACACTAATTCAACCACCCTCGGTCCATTTTAGGTACGCGAGTAGTCGATTCCAAGCGGGCGGCCGCACCCGCATACAGTTTCGGTCAACGCCACAGACCCCGGACAGAGTCCTTCAGCCCCGGTCCCCTGTACAACATCACCGGACTCGGATGCAAGGGCAAAGACACACCGCCGGCTTACTGTTTGCAGAGTCGACCCAAAGAAATCCCCAAGTACCTCACACCGGCTCCCGGCGAATACAACGTGGAGAAGTCGGACAAAATGCTCGTCAAATCAGCCCCACGGTACACCTTTGGCGTCAAGAAGCCACCAAAGTCCACTAGCGAAACTCCAGGTATTTGAGTCCAGCTGATTTATGCATTTGGTTTTGTTGCATCCATCATTGTTCGTGCATCATACTTAATAACCCCCTTTTGCCGATGATCACTCAAAATTTTGACTTTTGGTCCATGCATAAATGCGCTCAAGCTAGGACCACTACGCAATACTAATCACCCCCTCCATATAATATAACACCCCCCAGACAAGGAAGCTGGTTTAAATGAATCTGGTTCGATTCTCATGCAAATCTTGTCTCGCGATTAGGTATTATTGAGAACTAGATAGCTGGATTGATTTAATGCGGTTGTACTCGCCCTTTCCCTTTCCAAGGGGTTTCTATGGGTAACTGCGGCACCAATACATACTTTGAAATTCACTTGAACAAAACAGAAGCAACAGGTGATGGCGCGTGATTTTTTTCTTTTGCCACTTGTTTGGTTTAGTTGGTTTGGCAATGTTTGATTTTTTCTGTTTGGTTTTGTAGATGTAGTTGAAGTAATAGTATTAGTACGAATAGAAACTTGTTGTGATAAATTGAGGTTATGCTTGGCCAAGAAGTCAGAATATTCTAATGATGTAGAGAAGAAATTCAAAATCTTCATAATTCTGGTGATATGATAATATAGATAATGTTATCCTCAAACCAGTGATGCTAGATGTCTACTAACTTACAGTAGTAAATGAAGAGATACATGAAAATATTGCTCGCATTCTAGTTTACAGCGTATCCAACGTGGGGCCCAGATAGTTGTAGCGGCAGTGAATCAAATTGTCATCAAAACAAACGAAAAACAAACAACAAAGCAGGCGCGCTCACAATCGTTTGTCCCGTTCTTTGCGGATTATGATAAAATCAAGAGAAAATTTGTCATGATAATCACAGGAGGCTACATTGTTGCAACCTTTTCAACTGATTAATCAGTTATTTTAAACAAAAAATCAAATTTATTTTATGGATGCTATTAGATAATGTGGGCATGTTTACCAAAACGGATAAAATTCTCGAAAAATGCAAGGCAAAGCCTAGAAAATCGCTGGGCACGCGGTGAGCGTTCATTGTCATATTCTGTTCAAGTTGTGATAAACTGTTATTGCGGATTAGAATGAATGCAACAAGAATAGGAGAGGACAATGTCTTTGTTGCTGGATGTTGGTTGACAATTGATTCACTGCGTAGCGGTAAACGTGCAACTATTCAGCAAGCTGAAGATCGTGAGTCGAGAATCCCTGTGTAGTGGAAATTTAATCGACTTCTCAGGGCATAGAGTACCGTCGTACCTGCCACACGATATATAAATACAAAATTTCTCTCAGTCAATAACTGTATAAGGGCTCATCAAAACCTCACGCTGAGAAGCCGGTTCTGTCCTATTTGGGACGTTACGTAAGCAAAAAGGAAAATAGAAACGAGCGTTAAAAATAGGGATAGACTTCACTAGAAGAGAGATATACACTCAAAAGTAAAATAGTTACCGAATTAAAAAAGTTTATTCACTTTTGAGTATTTCCTATCTGGCTATCTTTCATTCTGCTGTGGATCTTCACGCTAACTGTTGATTCGATTGAGTTCATCCATAACAATGCTTCAACCCAGACGAAATGACAAATGAGTAAGGAAATGTCCAGAGCCATAGCGTGGCTTCGTGGAGTCCTTGGCGAACCTCCATTTCAGCGCCCTTTGGAAGAAGCTTATCAAAACATATAATTATAACAACGAATTTCTTCAGGGATTGTACTAAGAAATCTTACACCAAGATTTCTGCCAGGTGATGCTGTAGGATATTTTTTAGTAATCTACCAAAAATAACTCCCTGAATTTTACCTCCAATTAAAATCCACCTAGAATTCCTCATGAGACTCTATTAGGGATTCCTTTAGAAATTATTGCAAGGATTCCATTGAAGAACTTCAAAATTTTTCATAAAAAGTTCCTGTAATGAATACTCCAAGAGATTCCACAAGGAACTCCAGCGAAAGTTCCTTCATTGATTTTTTCAGTATTTCGTCTAGGGATTAGAAGTTTCTCTAGTGATTTCATCACGAGTTTCTCAGGAATCTTCAGTGTTGTATTCTTTCAAAATTAAAAACTATTTAGTTAATTTTCGCTCAATCGTCCGTATTTGATATTTTTCTTTTAAAAACAAACCCGACCACAATTGCGTTAAAATTCGTCAATTGACTGAGGATTAGCACCGACAGACATCAATGCGAGAGCGCTGCCGAAAACTTTCCATCTCCTTTCCTCATTCGCTCTTCAGTTTCTCTCGCCACCCCCAGTAGCAACTCTATCGAAGTACCGTTTTGTCTCAAATTCCGAACAGACTCATATTCCGAACACTCGCTTTGAGTATGGCGATATGGCTGAAATGTTTCGCTGAAGTATGTCATCAAATCACAAGGAAATGGCAGTCAATTGCAATACAATTTAAACGTATTCAAATCTATTTTATGACTCTGAATAAGTGATGAGTCTCAAGTTCGAGACCAGAGGAACTAGTTCAGAAAAATTTATTTGCGAAATTATTCATTTGAATACGATTTATTCGTGCTGTTCGGAATTTGAATCAAGGTGTTCGAAATATGAGACAGAATGAACACAGTGTTCGGCATTTGAATCAAAATGTTGTTCCATACTTTTACGTAAAAACAATACTAAACAAGTTGAAATAAACAATTTTATCGGCACACCCATCAGCTAACAGTTAGACTTTGCGAATAAATTAAAATGTTCTCAAATATCAGCTAATTTATGTCTATCAGATGCATTTGAAGTGACTCTTAGCCTCAAGTGTTCGGAATATGAGTCAAAACGGTATTTCTTTACCGCGTCGACTCGGCTCACTCGCTCTGCATCATCGTGTTCATCTTGTATCGCTTGTGCTGTTGTGTGATTCTTAAGATTACACTAAAGGAAATTAACTATCGATTATTATGTGTAAAGTAATATAATGACAAATTAAATTTGTTTGTTCCCATTTTCGTACATCATAAAAAATCTACTATGATTTTTCCATTCGCTCTATAATACTACGTACTTCTAAAGCTTCTATCATGAGTTCCACTGAGAATTCCATCGAGAGTTTTATTTTAAGGATTCCAGCAGGAGTCAGCCCTCTAGGGATTCTATCATAAGTTCTTCCATGGGTTTAATCAGAAGTTCTTCTAGGGATTCCATCTTAAATTCCTCTAAGGAATCCATCAGGAGTTCCTTCAGGGAAGGAAGCTTACACTAGAGTTTTTTTTTAGGTTCTCTCTCAAAAGCTCATCTAGGGATTCCATCAGGAGTTTTCCAAGGGATTTTATGAGTAGTTATTCCATGGATTCCACCAGGGGTTCCTTTAGGAATTCCATCCTCCAGGGGCTTCCTCAGAAATTCAAAAAATCCTATTGGGATTCCATTAGGAGTTCCTCCAGGAATTACATCAAAAGTTCCTTCTGGTATTCGATCAGGCGTACTTCCAGGGATTACATCAGATATTTTTTTTCTAGAGATTACATCGGTAGTTCCCATAGAGATTCCACAAAAGTTCCTTCAGAGAATCCACCTGGCAGCTTAATGTTCTTATGAGCACTTCCACAGTTATTAACTGAGAACTTTTTTTGACAAAGTTGCCATTTTCGCATTCGTATATCGTGTGGCAGATACGACGATTTTCTATGCCCAGGAAAGTCAAAGAAATTTCCATTACGAAGAGATCGACCGGGAATCGAACCCAGACACATTCAGCATGGCTTTGCTTTGTAGCCGCGGACTCTAATCACTTACATCAAGGTATTTGCTACGAATTCCTTCTAGAATTTATTAACGAATTATACTTGATTTTTTCCAGGGGTTCCTTCTTAAAAATTCTAGGGATTTCACCAAAAATTCTTTCAGAGATCCCACCAGGAATTTCTCCAACAATTCCATCAGAAATCCTTTCAAGGACTCTTGCAGTGATTCCTGCAGGTTTTTCCTATAAATTTATGCCAGAATTTCTGCTGGGGCTCATCCCGACATTCCTCAAGAGTTTCTCCCAGGATTTCTCAAGGGATTCGTCCGGAATTCCTCAAGGAATTATTACTGCAATTTCTCAAGGGATTTGTCTTGGGATATCTTTTTAACCCTCTAATACCCAACCCCGCCTTTAGACGGGGTACACTTTGGAATTTTGTGTATTTTTTCGTAGCTCGGAAATTTAAATTATTTTATTTTTGGCCTAAACCTTGACTCATAACACGCATATAAGAAAAGTTTTTTTTTCGAATTTTGAAACTTTCTTGTATTATTGAAAATTGTTTGAAAAGTTGTATTCTTATTTAACCTACAAATGCCTGGGATTCATTTAACGTGTATCATAAAAAATCGTACCTTTTGTATTTTTCTACGATCAACCTATCACAGAAGAAGAGCCTGATGGTATTGAAATGATTTCAAATCTGTTTTCCGTTAATTCACGGAAAATAAAAAATGTTCCCGAAAAAATTAAAAAATTCATATTTTCAAGAGTACAGTAAAAACTCAAATTTTTATTATTGTCAAAAATCAGTAACCAGAAGAGGCTTCAAGAAAAAATTGAAAAGGATAGGGATGTTCAAAAATAAAAATAATAAAAATCAAAAACCAAAATTCATAAATTTGCGAAGAAAAATAAATCATTGCCCAAACCATGTTAAGAATGATTTTAGATAACGAAAAATAATATTTAGATCGAAAACAAAAATTTGGGTATTAGAGGGTTAAGGATTTTTTTTTTCGCTCAGGGATTCCTTCAGCGATTTTACCAAACAAAATCTTATAGGATTTTCACCACCCTCTGGAGAATCCACCTGGTTTTTCTTCCAGTGACTCTACCAGGAATTGCTCTAGGAGTTCATGGATCCTACTGGATATAAATTAAAATTCCCTCACATAATTCCTCTAAGTATTCCACCAGATGATCCATAGATTTCATTTGGAATTTGCCTAGACAATTCTCCAAGATTCCAATCAGGAATGACTCCAGGGAATTCAGCTGAAATTCTTATAGTGATTCCACTTGAAATTGTTTCAAAGACTCCACCAATATTTTTGCGGTAATTTTATCAGAAATAAAAAAAAAACCTTCAACTTCTGAATAAGAAAATAGTAAGAAAATTCTCTGGGCATTGTAGCAAAAAGTATTCCACAAGGAATTTTTCCAGAGATTCGATAACAATTTTCTTCAAAGATCCACCATTAGTTCTTTTGAAGGCTTCACAAATATTTCTCAAGAGGGGAGTTCCTTATAAAATTTTAACCTTATAGAATGATAACCTCACCAAAGTTTCACCAGAAGTTCCACCAGAAAACCTTCAAAGGTTTTACCAGGATTTCATTCTTAGTTATTGAGGGATATAAGAAAGTCCTCCAGGAAACTAACCAAAAGCTTTTCAAAGGAGTCCATTTTTTTTTAAAGAGATAACCAATATTTTCACAAAAGAACCTATCAAAAATTCCGCGAATGATTCAACAAAAAATTCTTCCACTCTCTACTCTAGATATTCTATCAGAAAGGTATTTCCTCAGAGGATTTAACAAATCATTTCTGAAGATACCATCAGGTGGGAGCCCTAAAATAGCACCAAGAAGAATTTTTGGAAAAATTTCTCCGAAAATCCATGAAGCGACTTCTCGAGAAATCCTTGGAGGAATCATCAAAGAAATCGCTGGAGAAATTCCTAGAGAATTCCCTGCAGAAATTTCAAAATATTTCTCTGAAAGAGCTTTTGAAAGAGCTTTCTTGGTGGCTTCCCAGGTAACCAAAAGCACTAATAATAAGGCCTTAATCAGCATCACAGATGCATACATGCTTTATAATAGCACTACAAATGCTTACAAGCCCAATAACAGCACTTATACTGCATAGAAACCCTATTACTGCATCATTAATGCTTCTAAGCCTGAAGCATACAGGCATTAAATAAGCACTATATTGGCTCTATATTCGCATATAAGGCATGTTTAAATGTTCTCCAGTGTTTTGACAAATATACCACGTGCTTTGTATTTGCATATAGTGGTAAGAGGGAGTCAAAAATGAATCTTCTCACTACTAAAATCGCAGGTTTTATGACGGGATGAAGTGATGGTTTAAATTGGTCACTTTTCTTCCCAATAATATTCATCTTATGTGGCCGAAGGAGCAAAGGAGCAGGACTTCAACAACTCAACAATACGAGTGTCGCAGGTTCGAGACGCAAAATGAGGAATTTTCTTCATCATGAAACCAGGATCAAAATGTGGCAATGGTAAACCCTCAAAAGGATAAAAATCACCAAAATGAATAAGTCTGATACAGAGAAGTACTTTCTGAATCATTTTAATAAATTTTTGCATACTATTCCATTCATTAATTTATTTACCTCGTGTACCAGCTGCTTGGCCGCATACGCAAAAGCTCTCTGGCTGCGTACGCGAAAGCACAAGCCCTGAAAAGTTGGCGAAAACAACTGACTATTCTCACGTGGTCTTATATTAGCATTAGTGGTGCAGAGAGGCACGGTTATATCTTGGCATTATAGTGGCACGCTATTTCGCCTTTTCCGGCATTATAACAGCATTATATGCGAATATAAAACTAACAGGCATCAAATGATTACCCTATATGCGCATATAATACTGTTACCGTGCCGCATTGTCGTGCTTAATGGTTACTTGGGTTCCGTGCAGAAATTCGTGCAAGTAATACTGCAAGATATTCCTAGAAGAATTGATGATCAAACTCCTTTAGGAATCCTCGGAGGAATTTCTGTTAGAATCTTGAAGTAATTCCTGAAGAAAATCCAAGAGGAATGCCTTGTAGGGTCCCTGCAGGGATATGTGGAGGAATCTTTGGAGGAAATACTGGAAGAATTTCAGGAAAAACTTGTTAAGAGAGAATCCTTTTTGCACTTCCTGCAGTAATCCCTCAAAAAACTGCCAGTAGAATTTCTAAAGGAAATTCTTCCCTAGATTCCGAGGAGGAAGTTTTGGTGAATTCCCTTGCAGAATTTCTTGTGGATTTTTCTTGGTGGTGACTTTTTGAAGAAATCCCTAGAGAAGCATCTGGATGATTTCATTGTGTAAATTCTGGAGAAATTCTTGGTGAAGACCGTGAAACTAACTCATCGGGAATTTTTTTAAGAAATTGTTATAGGAATTGCTGGAGGAATTTTTGGAAGTAGCCTGAGAGTAAGTCCTGAAGAAATCCCTCAAGGATTTTTTTATTGATCTTTTAAGGAATCAGTGGAGAAAATACTGAATAATTTGTAAAAAAAACCTTTCAAGGAATCTCTGGGACATTTTTCAAAAAATACATGGAAAAACATGTCTATTTTTTCAGCATTGAATCGACCAAAATTTAAAACAAAACCAGGTTTAAAACCTTAATATCTTAATATTTAAGGAGCACTTGCAAAATGTTGCCGGAAAAAATTGGAAACTATTAAAAATCAATAAAACAGTCATTCGAGCCAAGTTTGGGGTCTTTAGGTTTTAGTAAGTTTAGCAAAAGTTTGAGCTAGATAGAGCTCACTTGAAACATGAAAGTGCTGTGAAAACTTATACTTTTTACGTACGCCTTAATTTTTGCATTCAAACTTCTCATAGTATGTTAAATTAAATGTCATAAAGCAGGCTTAGTGTAAACTCCTCTGCGATGCAAAGATGAGGCGATTTTGCCGTTTTTCTGAGGAGAAAAAACTGAACTCAAAATTTTTAACACAGATCCTCAAGCGATTTGAGTGAGAGTGCAAAAAAAATGCGAGGATTTTTATCGGGTACCGTAAATTCGGGTGTAATTGATCAGTAGGGTGAAATTGATCATCGTGTCACGCGATTTTATTTCTTACTAAAAGTGTTAATTGTTAATTGCAACCTATAGTAAATGAACTTTTTTTGTCTTAAATAATGTCTAATTGTGTATAGTAAAGTTTTTTGTACCACAGAATGTTTATTTCTATGAAAATAATGTAAAATTCTAGAATCAAGTTTGGTGTGAAATTGATAATCATCTATAAACTTCTAGTTCTAAACAAGGATTTGGACATGGAGTAAAACTGAAAGTTTGTGAGGATGCTAAAAATATATCTCCAAAACTGATTTTACCATCGGAACTCTTACCAATTTGCTCGTTTTGTTGAAAACTTCAATTTTTTGCTACAGAGTAGGGAAATTCTTTGGAAATTGCCTACATTTAGGCGTTTTTCGCGGTATTCTTCAAATTTAATTATTGAATATTTTCATAAATATTGTCTCGTTAAGAATTTGGCAAGCATATTTGGATTCAGGAGGCCCAAATTAAGTATGTAAAGTTGATTTCGAAACTAACAATAATAACATTGACAAGTGATCAATTTCACCCCGAAATGGGATTCCCCGATTTTTAATTTTAGAGCAGATTTTTGGCACTAACATCACATTTGTTAAAAAATTTCGGTACATGAGCCAATGAGGTACACCGTCGTACTTGTTTTCCTGTATTTAGTTCTATGGTATTGATAACATTTTAAAAAGCATACCAAGAAAACAGTGAAAAATGATCAATTTCACCCGAAATTACGGTACTTTCTCTCTTTTGTTGCGATGCTCACCTTTACTCACGTTTCAAAGAGGAGTTGTGATGGCACTCTTTTTTGATGGAATTGTACTTTTTTGTCTTTTGTGCTGCATCTTTCTCGACCATTTTTCGTTGTAGTGCGCTCTCTGCTTAGTATTTCTTCGTTAGCTCGAAAAGAGGCAAAGGCAGCAAGCTGCTCTAGAGTATATCACCGAACTCTGATGATTTTGAGGAACATTATCAAGCCTCAAGGGTTCCGCTTTATAAAATAACGCCAAAAATCGTGGTAGCCGTAATTAAATAACCTAATTTATGTGAGTTCTTGGTCTTAATGTAATCATTTGGCTTTACTTTCACTGTATGACATTTGTTTTCCATGTTTGCCTATTCTAGCTTAAATACATAGCTTAATTGTATAGCTTCTAAATGTACTTTGTCACGTTCATAAAATCAACAAATATCATTTGTAGAATGTAGTTTTAAAGTAGTCATAACGAAAAACAAAATCTCAGTTTAAAATCGATTCACTTTTAGCGCCCTGTGATTACAAACCCGAAAAAGTAGTATTAGATAGCACCCCAAAGTTTTCATTTGGAATCAGGCCGGAAGTAAAAATTCGTAGCGAAACTCCAGGTAGGGCATATCAGTTAGATTAGTTTCAAATCTCGATCACTGTACTAACATACCGATAATTCCAGCTCCCGGTACATACTCTCCAGAAAAAGTATTACATGACAAATCACCAAAGTACAGCTTTGGCCTTAAAGTTATTCCCGAAAGGCACGAAGAAACCCCTGCACCCGGAGCGTACCAACCGGAAAAGGCCAGTCTTGCATTAGATAGGAAACCTGCTTTTACATTTGGCATGAAAACAATCATTGAAAAACCTAACAATACCCCAGCTCCTGGAGCCTACGAACCGGAGAAGGCCAAACTCGATAACACCCCTGCCTACAGTTTTGGCATCCGGCCTAACCTGGACAAACCAAACACTAATCCCGGTGAGTTCAATCACCCATCTTCATAGCCCATTATCACACATACACTGTAGAAAACCATCCAACGACATTAAATACCGTTGTTTCACCTCCATCCGCAGCACCGTGTCAGTACGAGCCCGAGAAGGCCAAGAAACTCGATCACTCACCTGCATACCCATTCGGCATGCGTATCAATCACGATAAGCCTAGCAATACGCCTGCCCCCACGGCTTACGCAGTAGAGAAAGTAAACCTAGATCATCACCCCGCTTACAGTTTCGGACAGCGAACGAAAACCGACAAACCGAACACCAATCCAGCCCCGGGAGCGTACGCGCCGGAAAAGGCCAACCTGGACGGGGCACCGAAGTACAGCTTCGGCATTCGACCGACAATCGACAAGGTGGACTCTGTCCCAGCTCCTGGGGCGTATTCTCCCGAAAAGGCCAAACTAGATAGCACTCCAGCGTATAGTTTCGGAGCGCGAACCAATCTCGAGAAACCAAGTGCCATTCCCGGACCGGGAGCGTACGATGCCGATAAGGTGTTGGACAAGAACTCGCCGGCTTACAGCTTCGGAGCGAGAACCAACGTGGACAAGAAAAGCGACATTCCTGGTCCGGGAGCATACGATACAGATAAGGTAGTAGATAAAACGCCAGCTTACAGTTTCGGATTAAGAACAAATGTTGAAAAACCAAGCGTTGTCCCAGGGCCTGGAGCCTATGATGCGGATAAAGTAGTGGACAAAAGTACGCCGGCGTACAGTTTCGGTCTTAGGACAAATGTTGGAAAGCACGACAATATTCCCGGCCCCGGTGCTTATGATTCCGATAAAGTAGATAAAATAACTCCAGCTTATAGCTTTGGAGTTAAGACCAACCTTGATAAGCCCAATAATGTTCCTGGGCCAGGAGCTTACGATTCTGACAAAGTGGATAAGGGAACACCAGCGTATAGTTTCGGAGTCAAAACGAATAATCAAAAGCCAAACAACGTTCCTGGTCCGGGTGCGTATGACTCGGATAAGGTCGTCGATAAAGGCACTGCATATAGCTTCGGAATCAGGTCTAATGTATCAAAGCCTAACACGGTTCCAGGACCGGGGGCATACGATGCGGGCAAGGTCATTGACAAAGGCACTCCGGCGTACAGTTTCGGAGTCAAGCCGAATCTCGACAAACCAAATACCCTTCCAGGGCCAGGCGCGTATGATGCGGATAAACTATTAGACAAAAGTACCCCAGCTTACAGTTTCGGTGTTAAGACCAATGTGGAGAAGCCTAATATTGTACCCGGTCCAGGTGCTTACGATGCAGACAAGGTCATAGATAAGTCAACCCCGGCTTACAGTTTCGGTCTTAAGACAAACGTGGAAAAGAAAGATACCATTCCAGGCCCAGGCACCTACAACAACGAAAAAGTTGTAGATAAGGTAACCCCGGCCTATAGTTTCGGTGTGAAAACTAACACAACCAAGGTCAACAACACACCAGCCCCAGGATCTTACTCACCGGAAAAATGTAAACTCGATAACACCCCTCAGTACAGCTTCGGCGTAAAAACCAATGTGGAAAAGAAGGACACAATCCCAGGTCCGGGAGCGTACAAACCCGAATCAGTCAATCCAGACACAACCCCGGCCTACACCTTCGGAGTTCGTCCCAACATCGATAAGGTCGATGCCACTCCCGCTCCCGGCAGCTATTCCCCCGAGAAGCATAAGATCCATAATCCGGCGTTCACGTTTGGAGTTAGGCCCAACATTGACAAAATCCAGCCAACTCCGGCACCCGGAGCGTACAACACGGAAACGGTAAAACTGGACAGCACCCCGGCGTACACGTTCGGAGTGAGGCCCAATTTGGACAAAATCCAGATGACCCCAGCTCCCGGGGCCTACGAGGTCGAAAAGGTTAAACTCGATCATGCACCCGCCTATCACTTCGGTATCAAGGTGAACCGCGAGAAAGTGAACGATGTGCCAGGTAAATTGAAAGTTTAATTGCGATCATAGCACTAGTTTCATAGTTGGGATGCTTAATATGATGATATACTGACTGGTTGCTTTCCATTTTAGCTCCTGGAGCGTACAACCCCGACAAGCTGAAACTGGAGCATGCTCCTGCGTACTCCTTCGGAATTAAGCACAAAGGTGAAAAGCTGAAAGATACTCCAGGTATGAACTACTTTAAATATGTATTAAAATATATAAAGCTGATATTTATGTTCTAAATGGTTCCAAAATATTGCATAAGGTTAGTTTTTAATAATTTTAACGAATACTATTGGAACAAACCCTTTTAAAAGTTAGTTTGACAAGTTGACGGTTTTGATGCTCATGCAAATCACTTCGCAAGACTCGCTAGACAAAACTAACACTCGTAAGCTCAGAGAATGTGAAGATTATGCACCATCAGCGTTGCGGACTCCTGTAGTACCTTTTTGGTAGAATCATTGGACTTCTTTGATGATAAGCCCGTTGAACGTAATCCCAGCTATGATGCACACGTTCTCATTAGAAACCGTTCAGTATGCACTTGCTACTCTTAAGGCTAAGTAGCCCGTCATTCGTTTTGGCAACAATGATGACTCTTCAGCTTGCATTTCAAAGTGATAAAACTCAGGCTTTATAGTTTATATTGAGTTGAAAAAGTATCACTGTACGCGCTAACATGCTTAAAGTGTGCTGACACTTTTTCAGCTGTGTCAGTGCAAAACCAACTGATTTTCTTTGAATCGAAATCGTGAGATAAATTAGCAACAATCATCAACGACACGTACAAATTTCAATGACGGCCTACTTCGCCTTAAGCACGTGATCCTATACGTGCTTTCCAACCGCCTTAGATTTCTGCTCGTTCTAAGCGCCCAAGACCAGATTGGTTCTCCATACCTTAGTACAGATAGCGCCGCGCTTGCCAGGAGCTTGCGGTTGCTAGCAATTACAACAGAACTGTTAGAGATCATCCTCAAAATAGCCGCTATAACCGTAGATGTCCTTTTACAGGCATATTCAACGTGGCTAAAGAAGCTAAGCCGATCGATCATTACCCCAAGATGCCTAAGGCATCGCTTGGACTCTATGGTGCAATCACCTACTGAGATAAGCGCCCGTTGCTAGGACTTGCGATTGTTGACCACCACCACCTCAATCTTGTTGACCACCACCACCTCAATCTGACGGGCCATTCCTAGTTTCCTAGACCACTTCCATTTCTCAACTATGGAGATAGAGTGCGCTGCTTCATCCATCTATTCACTTTAGATCACTAGGGTGATGTCGTCTTTGAAGCCAACAATCCCAACACCCGTCGGAAGGTGCAGCCTCAATACGTCATCGTACATCGCATTCAATAACATCGGGCCCAGGATTGAACCTTGAGGTACTCCCGCGGTAATTTGAACGCTATTATGCCCCTCCTCTGTGTCGTACAGTAGAATCCCATCATCAAAATAGCTTTCTAGAAGCTTGCACAACTACACCGGTACCTTGAGGCGGTGAAGCACGTGTGCTATTGCTTCCCAGCTTGCACTGTTAAACGCATTCTCCACATCGAGTGTGACAACCGCGCATTAAAGAATGCCGCTCTTTTTATGCTCGATTGCCACCTCAGCTATATGAATGACCGACTGGATAGCGTCCAGAGTAGATTTCCTGAATCCAAACTGCTTGTTCGACAGACCGTCCGCACCTTCAGTATACGGTACTAGCCTTTTGAGGATCAACCTCTCCAATAATTTGCCCGTCGTATCTAGTGTACAGATAGGTCTATTCGCCGACAGGTCACCTGGTGGTTTCCCGCCTTTGGTAGTAGCACCAATTTCTGTCGCTTCCATTCATCCGGGAAATTTCCTTGATCTATGCAACGTTACATCGCGGTTCTGAACATGTTAGGATCCTCCATCTGCCGCATTCGGCGCTGGAGGTCATGGGCTTGTGGGGTGATGTGGGAAGAGTATATCGATTACCGATCCCAGCAGCTCGGGCGACTTCGATTGCACTGGGCTCGTCATTTGGAGCATCTATATCGAAATCTTCATCGTCATTTTTAGTTATATTTACTTGATCTTCTTTCAAAAGTTCTACTGCTTTCACAAAATTGGCGCCGTTATCGGTGGTTACTGAGTAAACTTGATCTAATCCGATTTCATAATCAGAAACTTTGATGTCCACCATGCCGAGCGTCCTTACCGTTATTTTCAAATCCTTCAAATATTGTACATTGACACCCAAAATGCTCCATCCTTTTCTTGTTGCTGAGTCCAACTTCAAACAAACAAATCTGTTTTTCAAATCTTCAGTTATGCGTTTCTTGAATTGGTCAGCTGTGTACTTAACCTTAGACGGTATGTTGTTGCGATTGAGTTTTACCTTGAGAGCATCTTGAATTTTTGTCAGAATTTCACAAATAGCTCTAGAAACCATTTCGGATGCATATCTTTTAAGTGACGCTTCAAATTACTTTTTTTCGTGGACAAAAGATGTTTTTGGCATAGCTTGCATTTCGCCGGAGGGGTTTCAATATCTGTGAATTGACTTGCTATAATAGCAGCAGATTCCTTGGCAGGTAGTTTTCGTTTCGATGATGTTAGTTTAGTTTTCGAATACTAAAACATGAATTTAGTTATGTAAAGTAACATTGTAGAGCAATGAAACAAAGATACATACCATTATTGAGAAACGTGTGAAATTCAACCAAAAGCCGGAATAATAATTTTCACTTAACAACTGATCAATCAAATTACGCCACGAAAATGAACTTTGTTCGTTGAGCGAGAAATCAAAGCCTGCTTAAGGTGATTATAAAACGAAGCCAAACTTCGAATTTTCAAGTGCACAAGCTCAATCTGACAACAGTTTGCGTTGAAAACCAATCAAATTGCTTGCTTCCTGGTGGTGACCAATGGGATAGATTTCCAACACAGAGCGCTGTTTTGTTCTCAAGTCTTGTGCTCTTGTATATTCGAGGTGTTGCCTCGTTCTATAATCACCTTAAAGTTCAATTTTCTGAACAGAACGCGCGTTCTGTTCAAGAGCTCGCCAAGTTCAGTTCATTTTTTTGGAACGCAAATTGAACGCGTTCAAATGCATCACTGGCTGTAGCCTTAGATGCAGAAGGCTTCATTGCTTTCAAGCACACGGACGCGCTGTACATTGTGAGACCTTTTTTGGTGCGCCTCATTTTTCTGGAGATGTGTCTCACTGCGGTCTCATGTGCTGTTTAAAATTCAGCGCAATAATTAAAGTGATTACTAAAGTTTTCAACGTGAATTGAAATTGTAACTCTTGGATCGCGAGTCTTCGACCATATGATGTAGGCCATCTAGACACCTGCATAATGAGGCGAAAATAGTTGTAGAGGCTTTTCGTAAGCAGTTGTTTCACAACTTGGATACCGATGATGAGCCGTAGCGCTAAGCAGCGCATGAGACGAGTTTCCCCGAGAGCACATCACCTAGCGCGCGCTTTTAGAATTTTCGTGAGCCTCCGGCTAGCGAAGCACACTAGGATTCCGATGAGCTGAGAGACAGTTTGTAGGAGGCTCGTCAGTACATTTATGTGCTCCTGAGAATTATGTAACTCTAGTTGACAGGAGTTACATAATTCTCAGAAGCACACTGCCTCAACTATCACATGACAAATATTCAGCGTGCTGACTCATTTGTGTGTGAAAGTTATGATTCCGATTATGGAACTTCGTATCATCTGTCCAGTTACTTGGTAAACATTTAATAAGTGAAACTGATTTTAGAAGCCTTAATCTTCTGGACATTCTGTTATTCTCAACCCACTGTGGTAATGAGGTATAGGCTCTCTTTGCGCTCATGCGTTTTACAGTGTCCATTTTTGGGCGCTGGATCTGTTTGAACCTATTTGTGGTGGGAATCTACATGCTCTGGGGCCCAGATAGCCGTAGCGGTAAACGCGCAGCTATTCAGCAAGGCCAAGCTGAGGGTCGTGGGTTCGAATCCCACAGATCGAGGATCTTTTTATGAAGGAAATTTTCTCGACTTCACAGGGTATAGATTATCATCGTACCTGCCACACGATATACACATGCAAAAAAGGTCAATTGGTACAGAAAGCTTCTCAGTTAATAACTGTGTAAGTGCCCATAAGAACAAGTTGGGACGTAACGCCAGGAAGAAGAAGAAGAAGCTACATGCTCTTTTATGCGATTTTCCTTTTTCAAGGGAGCTCACCCCTATTTCACTCCAACTCGTAAATGACCAAAGTGGGACCGTAAAAACGGGCCTAACATTAAAAGAGCATTAATATTAATGAACCTTGTTAATTAGTTTTAACTATAATCGATTTGAAATTACACCCCAAAAAAAACAATGAAGGTGCAAAAGCTAGACTTCTGATGCATTTTTTTTTTTACACGAATGAATCTTTGATCCTCCAAAAACTCAAACTAATTATCTTCCATATGGTGCTACTTCATTTCAGCCCCCTCGGCCTACCAACCGGAAAAGTGCAACCTGGACATTGCCCCAGCATTCACGTTCGGCGTGAAGGTAAATTCCGAAAAGTTCACTGATAGCCCAGGTAAACGTTACTTTTTAATTTGCCCGTAATCCGAACCGAACTGCCACTTAGAGCATGTAAAAAAAACTTCAAACTCGTTCTCACCATTTTGTTTTTTTTTTTCGTTTTACGTTTCCTGTTTTCCGTCGAACAAAATTTTATGTTTTGCTCGCAACACACCTCACCTCGCTAAAACGAACAATTCGAAAATGGGAACGATTTCGTACCGCGATTTAGTGGGTTTAGTGGCCACGATGAGCAATGGCATGAACGGCGGCACCACCACCACCACTTCTACCTTAATCACCTCTGCTGCTGCTGCCACACAAGCCACAAAAACCGCTGCAAATGCAGTCCTTGAAAACGGTAACACAACCGTTGCACTGCAGCAAACAAGCAGCAAGAACAGTAGTGTACAGCAACAACAACAGCATCAGAGCACCCACCAATCGGAGCGGGTTTTGAGCAATGGGGGCGCCATCACGACCACCACCACAACCAGCGGCAGCATGAAGATGACCCGCGAAAGGAAAACCGTTTGCGAAGAGCACGTGACGTCGACGACCGGCACCACCACCGGAAACGGAAGCACCAGCGTGGTGACCAGCGAGACCCTGGTCCCGAACTGCATCGCCGGTGTCAAATCGCTGCAGAACGTGCAACACCAGCGAATGGTTTGCACCGGACATTTCCGAGCTTGAGAGCATGTGATAGGTTTTTGATTGTGGTGTTGTTAGAAAGTTGTGCATGTGTTGATTTGTTTTGTAAGAAAGTGTGTTTCTTTTATCAATTTGTTAAATGTTTGATAGCTTCCTAGATGTAGCTTGTCTGAAATGGCTTATTATTTGATCTGTTATTTCTGTTTGCACTGTTTTCCAAGTAGAGTTACAAGTAGTTGTTAGAAAGTAAATTTATTGCTGTTGATTTCGTCGCTAAGCCGTCTCCATAATTGAAGGTAAGTTTCAGATGTATGTTATAGTTAAAGCACGACCACTATCTAGTTCTCAATGAAAGCGTGTATATATCTAGAGTAAATTCTCTATACAATCTAAAAAATTCAAAGAAAGTTACACAAAACATTAGGCGATTAATATAAATGATTGCCTTTATTGTATTTGCTCAAGTTTGGATAGGTTAAAAATGAAAGACATCTATTTTTATGCTAACGTTCGAACTTGCAAATGAAGTTAACAGATTCCACTTTCAACAAGATTTTTGCAAATTTCTTGGAAAACTGAATAAAAGATTGAAAAAATTCGTATATGTGTGGTAAAATTTTCAACTATCATCTGCACTGCCCATACTTGCATAACATTCCCATTTATATAGGAAATCCCATATAATATGGGAGTGCGAGTCTGGGCAGGCTGCAGTGAGCGTAGTCAGGATTTTCGTCAGAGTGGGGCAAGCGAACTTAAAAGTTCATTCACATTTTTTTTTTAAAAAACTTATACACAACTTCTTTTATAATCCACAGCTTGAAATTCTATTGATATTTCTTAAGATATTCTTTTTGACATACTTTCAAGGATTATTTCAGAAATAAATCTAATAACTACTCCAAGAATCAAAAGATAATCCTCAATCATCAAAATCCATACAGAGCTTCATAAAAGAGCTTCTTGCAGGTTTCTTCTATGAGCATAAGTTAAAACTTTCCTCCAGAATTTTATCCAGAGATTTGTACATAAATTTGCCCAAGATTTCCCGAACGATTCTTCACGGAGTTTCTTTAGGAATTTCGTCTAAAATACTTCCGGAATGCTACATAAAGTCTTCCAACGATCTATCCAGGTTTTTTTACGAATATCCCTTGCAATAAATACATTTGAGAATTTTCCGTTGGATTTTGCATATTAGTTTTTGGTAGTGTTCTTAAAGATTTTCATTGAGATTAAAAACTTGAAGGAAGTATTAAATGAAATCCTGAAAAAATCTCCTTTTCCATACCTTCAAGAGTTTCTGTTTTATTTGGAGGAATTCTGTGAAAAAAAATCTTTGAGAGTCGCAGGATTCATTTCTGGAGAAATCAACGCGAATTATTTTCCACCTAGTGTTCCTGAAAAAATCATGCGATAGTTTTTTTTAGGATTTTTTTGGAGGAATTGCAGTTTCAATTTTTGGAGCAATTCTAGGAAAACATATTCTTGGGAAGTTACAAGGTCGATTCCAGGACAAACTTTGGTATAGTACCTGAAGGAACAGGTTTAATTCTTGGTAATCTTGGAAATTTCCAAGTTTTTGAAGATATCTTTAAAATAACTCCAAGGAGAACTTCTGAATTAAAATTTTGGAAAAATCTCTGATGAAATCCCAGAGAAAAACCTGGAGAAATTCTTGCATGAATCTTTATAAATTCTTTAATGTGATTTTTCAAATAATCTGAGACGAATGGCTTGGGAAAATTCTTAAACTCATTCCATTTATCTGAAGAATTCTACAAATATCCTTGGAGAAGCTCAATCAGTGTTGTTGTAGAATTTCTAATGATAATATCTTAAAACTACTAAAAACAAATTAATGGGAAAATCGTAGAAGTAATTCTTTAGGGAATCACTGGTTTTTAGGCAACGCTTGGAAATCCCAGATTTGGTGTAAATTTTAGTTCATTCCAAAAGGAAATTAAATATCTGAAAGAATTTTCAAAAGAATCCTTAGCCTGTGAACCGTTTCACCAGTTCGTTTAACAATTAGTTGAAATTTGACATTTCGGTAGTATTTCCCCTCAAATGGTTAAATTGAACATCGCGGTCGACCCATTTCAGCTTTGACAGTCGAGTAGATATTTTAGAACAAAGTTGACAGAGGGTTAGTTATTCTCAAATTCACGGGAGCAGAAAATAACTTTAGAACTGTCAAGTTTAACCATGCTTCTGAGCAAGGTTATTTCTAACCGGAGGGGAAATAACTATCGAGCTGTCAAATTTTAACTAAAAGTAAAACGAACTGGTGAAACAGCTCACAGCCTTAGAGGAATTCTCAGAGGTTTCTCCGGACAAACTTTTTGATTAGTCACAAGTTGTATTTTATCAAGGATCTCTAGAGAAAATTAAAAAAAAATTGAGTTTTAAAGGGCTTTATGGAGTCATTTAATGCAATATCCCAAGCAAGTTAACAGGATCAGTTTTGAAAAGGATACAGTCGTGTTCAGAATAATAGTAGTGAAAGCCGATTTTCATACAAAATGCTCAGCTTTGGCATGCTGTAACTTTGTTTCCCAATGAGCAATCGGTATGAAATTTTGACAGTGAACTACAAATATACTAAATTTTATAATCAAAATATATGAAATTTTTCACACTACCGCGGTAAACCGGTGAAAAAGTTAAGCACCAGATGAAATCGCTCAAAATAATAGTAGTTTTTTTTCGTAAATTTTAGTTCAGCAACAATTTTGTTGAAAATTTTCATGTTTATACATTTATAGCTTGAGTAGAAGTTGTTCAAAAAATGAGTGAAGAAACTCAAAATACATCAGCGATTGCACCTGGTGCTTAACTTCTTAACCGGTATTGTGAAAATTTTCTTATTTGTGAAAATAAAATTGAGAATATTTGTAGGTCTCTGCCAAAATTTCATACCGATTGCTCATAAGGAAACAAAGTTACAGCACGCCAAAGCTGAGCATTTTGTATGAAAATCGGATTTTACTACTATTTTTCTGAACACAACTGTACCTTGGGAGATGTCTGAAGATATAAGAAGAAAAAACTGGACTTATTATACAAGGGACGAAAAAATATTCTTGAAGCAATTCTCAAAAATATAATTTCTGAAACATAACTGTGGATCAAATCAACTAAAAATGTAGAACAATTCACGGAGGTAGCGTCTTAGACTAATACTTGGAGGAATGTTTTCAAAATTCCCAGTACTATCTTTGCTAGAATTACTAACTCAATTCATAACGCAATACCTTTCATAATGGAAAAAGGTTTGGTTCAGATTCTTTCGATGATTTGTTGAAGGTGTCTAGAATCTAGACTCTAGATGGAAATATTTTGTAGATATTTTATAGAAGTTCTCAGCTAAAATCAGGTATAAACTTCTAGAAAAAAAAAATAGAGACAGAAAAATATCTTAAGATATTGATGAGGTTTCAATGGATAAAATTCAAACTACTCCCAAGAAAGATTTTTGGATTAAATTATAGCAATGGTTATTAAAGAAATTCCTTGATGAATCTGAAGACAAATATATAGTGAAATATAACAGAAGGAATTACAGGCAAATATGTGCCGTTACCTCTCATCACGATTTTTTCGAAGAATTCCTGGATGAACTTCAAGTAAACTCAACAGATGCTTGCCAGAAAAAAAAAAAAACATTTTGAGTTTCATAACAAATTTTTGCTGGATTCCTCACAAGATCTATTGCAGATTGTACATAAAACCTTCGAATGGTTTCTGGTAAGATCTTTTTCAGAAGTCTTAATTTTGGTTGAACTCCATGAACTTTTCAAAAAGATCATCCAGACGTAATTTAACAAAAACATTTTGTTAATTCAATTAAAATATTCGCTTTCGTAGCTAACCAGCAGAATTTTTTTTCTTGTAGGCCAGGGGTTGCGCAACGGGTCTCCCTGACCCCTCTGGATACGCCCATGGTGGGCTTAGATGTTTCTTTACTAACATAATACCGGCGATGGTTTTTGAAGAGTTCTCGTTCAATATTTTAGTTATTCCTCCTGAAAATTGTTAGATGCAGCTGAATTGATTCAATTAAATACGAACAAATCAAACTCGATACTTTTGATTCAATACCAAGAAACATTGTATTCGATACTTTTCAGTGCATTACCGAGTAGGTATCGAACGATTCTACTAGAATCGGATGAATACTTGGCCAACCTAAAAGAAATCGCATTACAAAGAATCCTGTTTTTCCACAAACATATATAAATAAATTAGGGTTAAATGAATTTCAATTTTTGAAATCATTAAACAGTATGATCAAAAGTAAGAAGAGATTAATTAAATCGTTCTCGTTCTAGGTTTTCTCAACAATAGCAAGCCGAATTCTATTAATGGCACTTTTGATTCACTTCGGAGAGTTTTCAAAAGCTACTAAATTCAAACTTGGACACAATATGCGTCGTATAAAAATGCTTCGTATATAGACAATTCAGCCGAATTAAAAGCCAAAGTGAATCATGGAGGTGACCAATTGGTGCTTTATCTTACTCGTATGATTCAAGTAGGTATCGATACATTTGATACGTTATTTAATTTGTACGATATCATTTACAAGTAAAAGTATCGATACCTTAATGGTATCGTTTATTAAAATATTCATGGCAACTTGTAGAGGCGATGTTTGATGCTACCAGTGAAAAATTTCTTGATGAAAACTTGACGGATTTATAGTACTCCGAGCAGTGGTTGAATTGTTCGCATAACGAAGCATCTCACGAGTAAAAACCAATGCGAAGCAAACGCGACAGACACGCGAACAGACTTGATGTGGATTACCGGACAAGGTGTGCTTTATTACGGTTTTGACATACAAGGGAATTGTATTCACATCAAACCGACAGTTTGTAGTCAAACACCCTTAAAAATAAGAATCTCGGTGGAGAATTGGCTTATTTACCAAAAGCGCAATTGATGCTGAGCAGCTCCGAACACGTTCATGAATCACTTTAGGTTCATTTACTCGCGAGCACGACTGAATAAATCAGCACTCTGATAATCGCGAGCACTTTGTTTTGTTTTTGTTCCGGTTTAACAGACATGTTTGTCACTATCCTGGAAACTCTTTTAAAAAATGGCTGACGAGAGTTTTTTGTTTTGGCTTTGACATTATATTTTTAAAAAGTTCCGTCTTGGACTCTTGGAAAGTTTTTTGGTAGACTACTGAAAATATTGTTATAAGGGGTTTCTTCACCACCGCTTAGCCCTCAACCTGGTTTAGCCATATAGGTAAACGTGGTTTACGGTTTAAGCGAAGGTGAAGAAATTGTCCATTAGTGGATTCAATTGACTCCAGGTAATATTAGTAAAACTCTCGTATATTTTATGGTGGAGTGACCATTGGATATGTCTCTCAGGCATAGCTGGTTAATTAGATCTTTGGATGGCTTCCATGAACTTTCATTTCTACAACAAACATTTTAAGGGATTCGAGTGGTGTTTATGAACTACAAAGAGGTCGCAGCTTTAAAAGGCTCGGAACCACTGACTTAAACATTTCTGATCTAATTTTTCATTCGAGTTTTGTTAATCGATTCTAAAAGTGTGACCTTTGAGTGGCCCCCAAATCACTTGTTATGTTCATAACCCGAATTTTTACACAATTTCTTGAACATTATAATGAGCTCTTTTGATGAGTTGGATATTTGAAAACTAATCTCGGTAAACGGATTGTCGAATACTCTCAAATAGATATCTTGGTTATTATTTGCCGAATCTTGGTAAAACTTTTACTAGACTACGGCAAATCGTTTTTCTGGGGTTGATGAAATAGTTTAAGTTTGTAGAAGAGGAAATGTAACGTTTTTTTGCTGAACATTACATGTTTATAATTTTAGTTACTCAAAGGAAAAAATCAAAAATATGTTTAAAAAAATCGAATCTATAAATATTTTTAAGTCTCAAAGATCCGGTCCGAAAAAAAATCTTTTGGAAATATTTTGAATTCTGTAGCTGAGACAGCCTTCACTGCTGAAACCGCGAGAATGGAATTTCGTTAAATTAATTAGAACCGCTACCTACAAAAGTTCAAAATTCATTTGTAGTTCACAAAGTTTAAAACATATTGCCATTCGTCTTCTGTAAAACTATAGATTTTCACTACATCCACAACTTTTTGCTGAGATGTGAATCAATGTGAGTTTTTTTTTTTTAATTTCGAATCACAAAAAATGGGACAAACAGAAAAAAAACTTGGAAACAATTTAGTTTTGAAAAACTAGATTCGAAAGATCAAAGAGATGCAAAGCCATAGTTGATTCCATTAATTTTTGACACTTCCAAAAATCTTATACTTACTCAGTAGTGACCACCACTACAACATCTAGCCGTTCAGGCCCAGGACGTTAGGCAACCATTTGTCGTTTCGATTTTGTTGTTGATACATATGGCTCTCTGTTAATTTTCATCTTCTATTCATTTCTCTCGTCGCTCGCTTGCGATTGTATCCAAGGTATCTAGAAGGGTGGTAGTTCAATATGTGAAATTTTCAACTAATCTATATTAACATCTCACTCTCTTCTACTCTTACTCTCACACCGAGCAGGTAGGAGAGTGCTCTGCTGTTAGTCCAATCTATTTCCATATAGGGTAACTCGGTGTAATACACCCCAACGGGGCAATACGCCCTTCTTTATTTTCACGAGATTGATGCTTCTTTTACACGTAAATAGAACATTCGCGAAAAAATGATGTTGCGCATATATGTTCTTTGAGACGTATAAACAATCAATAGAAATTCTAAAAATATCGAAAATCTGATTTTTGGTTTAAAATTTTGCTTCTGATAAGCAAGCCTCAGGGTGAATGAAACCCATTCTTTACTATTGTACTTATCACAAAAACTTTTACCGGAAGACGAATGCTAATGGACCCGCGTATTACATCTTTTAACCTTAATCCATAGTCCATTGCTCTAGCGGTGGTTCACTTTGCCGTGTTCGTGAGTCGTTTCAGGCTATCTGCCTTCGAAGAGGGTAAGTTTGTCTCAGTCACCATTTGATACTCACGGAGGATGGATGTGCTCCCCAAAGCACGCCTCCGTGCGGCGTCTTCTGATGGCTGGACGGTTTTTTTGTAGAGGGGCTCGAACCCATGACCTTCCACTTATTAAGCGAAAGCATAACCTCAAGGCTACGGACCCCCCCAATCTCAGTTTTTATCCAAATGAGCTCTAATTTTTTGGAGGACACTCAGAATTTAACCTAGAATAAAATAAGCATAAACGATTTATGATCCACCCTAATAAAGCTATTATGGAATTAAAATGCTACATATAATCTGTAGCCTATTAAGCAAGTGTTTCAATAGTACCCGATATATGGACATATAAACTGCTGGATCTCTTATATTTATTGACTATTTATGGTTGTAGCCAACCAGTAATGGCTCACAAACATCCAACATCTTCAATCACATCAACTCCCATCCCCGTATCCTTTTTCCATCCGCAGCCCCGAATGAGTATCACATCCCAGACGTGCTCGGTTCAAGCAAAGAAGGCCCGATCCGATCGGCACCCGCCTACACAATCACGGGCCGCCAGAAACCGCGACTTCCACAGTGTATCACTTTCCCTGGGCCCGGTCATTACGATGCCAAAATCGATCCACTGGTAAAGAAGGCCCCCATGTTCTCGATGGCCACCCGCTTCCGGATGCCAACGGACGAAGCGATGAAACCGGGCCCGGCAGCACACCATCCGGAGAAGGTAATTTTGTGGTTCCTCTTTAGTTTTCAACTCTACACTGAAACCTCCATTTACGTAACTTCTACTTACGTAATATAACATAGCACGCATACACATGAAAGCTTTGTAAATTCGGAACATTGGAGCTTATGCTCAATCAAAGGAACATCTTGAAAGTAACTACATATATGCTTCGTTTTGTATGGAAAACAGCTTCGGTGCATTGTATATGTCTTATCTGTAGCTTAGATAGGGAGACTTACGGCTTCGGCACCATTCGACTATTATCGGCAACCAAATTTCAAACGCCAAATATACAGTATTTTTCTATCAAAACACATCAGTGAAAACATTCAGATGATTCTTTGTTCTGTCCGCTTCCCGCTGGCGAGATTTCCAAGACTAAACAAACGATATTGCCGGAGATGTCATCAATTCAAATGAGCACGCCTCAAAATGCAACTGATTTGGAGCTGCCGAAGAGATTCACCAGCAGTTGTTATGGGAAAGTTGCCGAAGAGATTGAGGCTGCCGACAATAGTCACACTGACAAGAGATGTTCGCAGCGTTGTAAAAACGTTTCCAAAAGCATTTTGACAATTCTGTCGGTGTGAATCGGTAGAGGATTGAGCAACGCATAAATGTAAATAGACAATCACGGAATTTGTCTGCTGATGTCCGAGAAAATGACAAAAGAAGCACGGCATCGGCTTAAGCTGCCGAGAATACGTAAGTTCCCCTACATAATTTTTGTCAAAGAAGACTTAGTCTTGTCGCGCAAGTTTTATTTTTAGTCTACTTGAATCAATTGCGCAAAATTCTATTTCTGTAACTCCGACTCATTGTGTAAATGGAGGTTTCAGTGCAATCCTATGTTCAATTGCCAATCACTTTACTAACCTATCGTTGCTTTCTCCCGAAATTAACGCTTTAATTGCCAACCCACTCACAAATGATCCCCCACCTTTCGGACGATCCGAATCCCCATCCAGGGTTACTACATCCACCGAAGCGTTCCTGCACCGTCCTTTTCCATTCGCCACTCGCAGCACCTAGCGCACAAAACTCCCCGATTGGCAGATGACATTAAAACTACTTACTGGGATTGAATAAATCCGCATTTGAAATTCTCATTTCGTGCCATATTATAATTTATCTCTGTTTTGTATCTCTTTTTTTCCTACGCGTATGTGTATGTTTGTATCGTCTCCCCCTTTGCATGTGTGTTCGACCCCCATGGTGTCACTCATCATTCATTATATCGCACGTTAATTCCTCCGACGAATAACCAGGTGAACCTAGGACACGTGCCGTCGTACAGCTTTGGGATCAAGCATTCGGAGTATCTTGGACAGTTTCCGGAACCGTCACGCTACCGTAATCAACTAATCTTTTGAGTATTCTATCAGTTTTTATTTGGAAAATGTTTCTGCTTCGTATCGTTTCAATTTTGTTTCACCCCTTCATCAAGGTGCTACGCGATATAATTTTATTTTATTTAACAATGCAGAACATGGGTATACAAAATACATCTAGGGAAGAGTGCAAACAGTACGGTATCATTTTCTGGCAAAATGATGCTTAAAGAATCGGTGAGATTTGAGCTTTACGTTTAATAATGGTTTCGTTTTGATTTCAACGAATAAAATTACTTACAATCCATATCGAATATTGCTAATATTATTCAGTGAAAGAAATCCGGCAAGGGCAATGATATACAGTTCCTGTCAAAAGTATGGGATATGTTTTGAATACAGGGTGATTACTATTTCCTGTCAGTAAAATAAGTAATAATAGAAAAAATATGGTTGAATGAATTTTAACTACCAGTGCATATCCAGTTTTGGACATCTATAACATTTGTCTTCACTGTACATAGATAATATATTTATTTTTTAACCTTAATTTCCAGCCACATGCGTTGTTTCAGAAGCATTACAGCTAACACGCACGTTATTGAGAAGCATATATTTTTACCAAAAAAGACACATTTTTTTCGCTAAAATTTTCCATAATCAGCCTTATGCTATTCCCTAGTAAGTCTGGAAGATTTTGGTAACATACTGTTTAAATCAGGCAAATTTTTCAACGGGGTTTAGTCAAAAATACATATCTGTAGAAAACGTGCGTGCTAGGTGCAATGCCTTTTAAACTACACATATGACTAAAAACTAAGGTAAATGAAAAAATATCTAAACTTTACTTTGTCAAAACAAACTTTATAGATGTACAAAACAAGATGTACACTGGAAATTAAAATTCATAAATACATCTTTTATCTACGATCATTTACTTTACTGACAGGAATTGATAATCACCCTGTACATGGTAATTTTCATACTAGATTTTAATCAAATTGTGATCGGTTTTGCGCTCAAAGCGCAGCTTTTCATCAAGATTAAACTGAGAGTCGTGGGTTCGAATCCCGTATCTCCGTACCTGTCACATGATATTAAAATGCAAAAATAATCAATGGAATTTTTATATAACATCCTGTTTCATTGAATAATGCGATAGAGCTAGCGAAAGAGCGAGTTCTTGCTACTACTCTGCAACTACTTTTAACCCCCATACCAGTAGCTTCATTTTTACAGCAAAAAAAAAAATAAATCGTGATAACTTTTTTGTTTTTCAATATTTTTGCACCATTTTTTTTACAAGTTCTCCAAAAAACTCTTCCAATTTAGGAACCTGCGTCGATATTAATCATTGAAGACCAGGTTTTGAAGATTTACCGATGTCCCTAGGGGGCACAACATTCTACATATAAATTTAGGTTAATTTATCAAACAGTAAAATGTGGACTATACAATGCTACGTAATAAGAAGCTTATCTGAAAAAAAAAAATATACGAATCGGTTGAGTATTCTTGGAGACATCTGAAAAATACGATATGATGTTTTCATAATATTTATTTGGCCAGCATGGTATCAGAAAACTAAATGCTCATTACTCATAGATGGCTATACCAAATTGCTTCATGTTTTCACAACATACTCTCGTGGATTTATTGTTCCGAATAGTAAATACCTGAATACATTTTTGTAGTATTAGCATGAGAAATTTATGTGGGTTATGGCTACGTGTCGGTTCCCCAAGAAATTTTGGAATATCTCCGGATGAACAATGATCAATATCGACACAGGTTCTAAAAATAGAATATGTTTTTGATAAATTTTGAAAAAAATGGTGTCAAAATATCAAGGAACAAAAACGTCATCGCGATTTGATTTTTTTTTTCGGTAAAAAAAATGAAGCTACTAGTAGAGGGGCTAATCATGTTTGACGTTCACTTAGTCGACAAATATACTACCGGGGTTTTAACTTTTGAAAACTGGGGATGTTTCTATATGACATTTCAGAAGGGAAACAGAAAACAAAATACACCCAAAATTTCAGGTAAAACCAATGGGTGTGACGAAATCTCAAAACACTGTAAAAAATTGTTTATTGTTCATTAACGAAAACTTTTAAAAATTGAGAAAACTTGTGTTTTCTGGCCGAAACCTAAGTCTTTAGTACCGTAATTCGGGGTGTAGTTGATCAGCGGGGAGAAGTTGATCATTCCTGTACCCACATGTATAGACTGTTATAACAGCTATGACCCGAATTCAATTATCACAATTTCTGAGTTGTGGCATTACCTGATAGCTACTCTTGATTTTCATAAATTCGGTTTGGCATTCAGGGTAATTATTTCATGGAAAAACAGATTTTTTAAGAAATGTTTGATGAACTGTTGAAGGGTTCTTCTCCAAACAATCGATTATTTCCACGACTATACAAAGCTAAAATTTTAATAAACTGTTTCATACATTCCAGATATATTCTGTGTACCCAGTTTTGAATTTGTATTGAGGATACAAATTCTTTTTTTAGAGAAAAAATGATCTTTTTGCAAGAGGGTTGCTAATTTCAAAGAAAATTGCCTACCTTTAGGCGTTTAATGTGGTGTAATCTGTAATCCCCAACTTTTAATTAAAAAATTAACCGATTTATCAATAAGTTGTAAGAATTTTGAGTCTTGATTCAGATTCAGAGACCCCAAATTTTGTGAATAGCATATATCTTTATTTTAGGAAACCTATCGCAGTAATTGATCAACTTCACCCCGGATTCAAAAACACCACTTTTTGATATTTAAAAAATGTTTTCGTTATTATGATAATAATTCGTCAAAATTTCGTTTGTATAATTCGTTAAACATTCAACCAGTACAGGTTTTAAAAATATTTAGATGATAATACATACATCCTGTTAGGAATTATAGCACAGAATCGCTCAAAAGTGATCAACTTGCCCCCAGTTTACGGTACCTAAATTTGTACAGGGCCTTAGGACCCTGTTGGCAAAGATATCGCATTGATATTTGTACGCGTCGTTGATGATTGTTGCTAATTCAACTCACAATTTCAAATCAAAAGAAATCAGTTGGTTTTGCACTCACACAGCTGAAGAAGTATCAGCATACAATATACATGTTAGTGCGTACAGTTATACTTTTTCAAGTCAATATAAACTATCAAGACTGAGTTTTATCACTTTAAAATGCAAGCTTAAAAGTCATCATTGTTGCCAAAACGAATGACAGGCTACTTAGCCTTAATTCAAATGCTTATAACTTTATAAAAAATTGACCCAATTGAATGCATCAGGAAGCAGTCAACAGCAAATTCGGTCTAATTTCAGGAACTTGCTTATATTGGTCACTGGACACCGGAGATGTTCCGGATTTTCCAATGTCATGACCGAATGGCATTTCTTCTGTCGCTTGTATTCTTGTGCGGTGTGAAGTTGTACAGATATTTACAATTTTCCTAGAAACTATAACTAATAGGAAGTTGAATGCCGGTAGACGTATTGAGATTCGTTGAAAATCTTCAGAAATATGACCATTAGCGTGAAACTTGTTTCGGAAAATATGACCAATCATGTAAATATTATTCGGAGTTATATGCAAATGGCATCAATCTTCTAAATAATGCTTCCAGCAGCATATTCAGATTCATTAGATGCACTGACCACTCTTTAGTAGGTTTCAGGTGCCCTGGGGTATGTGGCCAATTAGAAACATATCTAAAACCATATCAATATGGGCATCTAACTTCAATATTTTTAAATATGATGGTTCTAGAAGCATTTTCAGCTCCATTGGCTACCAAGACCACTCTATAGTTGTTTCTAGATGCCCCGAGAAATGTGGCCAATTCAAAACATGTCCGGAATTACATCAATATGGGTATCAAATATCCAGATTTTAGAACGTGATGCCTCCAAATCGGGCACATGCTCCCGGGAGCATTAATACGAAAATCTTGAAGTTTTATACCCATACTGATATGGTTCCAGACATGTTCCTAATTGGTCACTTCCCACAGGGCACCTGGATCCTACTATACAGTGGTCATAGAACAAAGTTGTTCTGTAAATGCATCCAGAAACATCACCTTCAAACATCTTGATGTTTTATACCCAAATTGATGTGCGTCCGGCCAAGTTTTGAATTGGACGCATACCCCAGGGCACCTGGAACCTACTATAGAGTGGTCATGGCAGCCGATGGTGCTGAAAAAGCTTCCAGAAGCATCATATTTGTATAAAGTGAAGTTTGATGCCCATATTGATATGGTTCCAGATATGTTCCTGATTGGCCACTTCCCATAGGGTATCTGGAACCTACTATAGAGTGATTAGTTCATCTAATGGTTCTGAATATGCTGCTGGAATCATCATTTTTAAGATTGATGCCACTTGGATATACTTAGCTACGAATAATATTGGCATGATTGGTAATACTAACAAGACTGACCATATTTTCCGGAACCAGTTTCACGGAAATGGTCATATTTCTGAAGATTTTCAACGAAACTCAATGCGTCCACCGGCATTTAACTTCCTATTAGTTCTAGTTTCTAGGAAAATTGTAAACATCTATACAACTTCACACCGCACAAGAATACAAGCGACAAAAAAAAATACCGGAAAACCCGGTGCTTCCTGATGCATCCAATTTCATCAATTTTTCATAAAGTTATAAGCATTTGAATTTAGGCAAAATTTTTCTTATCTCCATCATTTTACCTACCCCCTGTATCTTAATCATTGCCATTATAAGTGTAATGGATCTTGATATTATCGTTTTAAGCTCACTTTAAATCATCTAATGTTTTCGCTTTTCTTTAAGATATGGAGTTCAAATCGATCCTGAGGTATCTTGTAAATGCTGTAGGGTTTATTCGATAACAAGATTTTTTATAATTGTCAAGATGACAATACTAAGAATGTTTCTATCAGACATCATGTATACGCGCTTCATATCAAGAGCTTGAGATCAGCTTGCCATGAGCGCACAAAAATAATCGCGCGCTTGAGCACGTGCTATGGTGAGACACATTTTTTTAGATCTCATGTAGCAATGTACCGTTTTGATTCATATTACGGACACTTAAGGCCTCAGTGAAGTATAACCCAGCTTGGACCATACAAAATAAATCATTCTGTATGATTTTTTAGCGTTATCGAGCGTCGGAAGCCCTTGACTTTCGGATGGTGGGTAAAGAATACGCGTCCGCAACTTGAATAATTTTAAATAAATCAAAACGTGTGGCCTTTTCATGATTCTTATTCCGGACGCTCCCTCACTTTTGCCTCATATTCCGGACGCTTTGATTCGAATTACGGACAGCTCATGATAATCATTAATGGAACAGTTAAATCATCAATTGAAATCATTCAACCACTTAAGAGACGTCTAAGGTAGTTGGGCATTATAAATTTGCAATGATATTTATGGAAAAAACCTAATAAAACGAACCTCGAAAATGAGAACTTTTGGACGGCGAAAATTGAAACATTTCGTGTGAAATGTTTCCCATACAAACGAGAGTGTCCGGAATTTGAAGCTGTCCGTAATATGAATCAAAACGGTACTAGCTCAAACGATCACATATGCACTGGCTCATGCGCCGTCTCATGAGAAAATCTCAATGTGACAGTACATTTGAGCCTCGCAGGCGAAGGTTTCAGAAGCAAGGAAAAGGGATTAAACTATGGATTAAACTGCCCGTAGGCAGTTTCAAAGGACTGATGTGGTTCAACGCGGTTGAGATTCTAGAATTTGAATCGAAAAACTTGGGCTGGCCAACGAAGAAGCATAGGTATAGACCGAAGTCGTATGCTTCCGTGGAGTTATTGTACTTGGCAAACATAACTGCATAAAAGTACTCCTAGTAAGCGCATGTGACGAGCCTCACGAGATGTCTCATGAGACTCGCTCACTAAGATATATTTTGTACGTATCCGCATCTCGTGTCTCACATAATCTGTGAGCTGCGATATGAAATATCGCATGGCACACTAGCTCATTTAGGTATACATGAGAAACACGACACTCTGGTTTCTATCAGAGATGTGAGTTCATTACGAAGTAATAAATTGGTCTGTTTTTTTTTTAAACTCATGTATTTCGGAAACAAGATTGTCTACGTTAAAATTAAACAAAACGAATCGCAAAATATCTGTCTTTTAACCAACTGTCTTGAAATTTTTGAAGCATAGCATTTTTGCTAAGATTGCCATGCCACTTTATTCAACTAGAGATCCAAATTCAAACGCCATTACCTATCTCTTAAGACACCCCCATGATATTTTGTACAACATTTGAACCGACCACGCTTTCTTAAGTTCTTGGTTTGCTTCGACTATCTAGGGACGTTTGCGTAATTCCTTCTTCATAATAGCCCATTATTTTTCGATTGACATCAACTCTGGAGTGTTTGGAGATTTAAGGTATGGAGCAACACCATTCCTGCACTTATTTTAAGTAATAGCAGGACGTTAAGTTTGGCCAAAAAAAAATATTGGACTTTTATGCGACCGCAGCAACGGAAGGAGATATTGTTTGTAAACACTATTTTTTGCAATTTCTCATTGTAATAGGCTGATTTTCATCACGCCAATCTGTCATGAAACGGCATACATTTCTGCACTGAAGTATGCAGTGCAGGAATAGTCATTACCTGGGAGGGAGGCACCGATACTACACACGAAATATAGAACAAAGTTTGTTTGAACTGCAAGATAACTCCAGCTTGCCAACAACAATCAAGGCAGGCTTGGGGAAAACCGCTAGTTTTCTTTTGTTGTGTAATTTCGATCTTTCCTGACAAACATGGAAAATGGGCCACAGTTTTCTATGCACTAAATATTAATTTTCATTGGAAAAAGTAAAATGATGCGTTTTTCAATGCTTCATATTCAATCAGTTGAAAGGTGCTCACGTGACATTACTTGCATTAAATGCTTGAAATGATTTTCATTCATTTTTTGTCACTTTTGATGAAATGCGAAAATGTGTTTTAATCAGTTACGCGCTTTTTCCATGTTAGTCCAATGTTTGAGATCTGGGCTCACAGTGACAGTTCGTGACAGCGGAATCCCGGCTCACTATGACGTACATAAATTTTATATTGGTTTCTCCCTCCCAGGTCATTATCTGAGACGAGACTCGCAAAGACGGTCTTCTTCTTCTGTGATTGCTGAGTTTTTTCTTATTCCACTCTGTGTTTTCATAAATCATGCGCAAGCCGTTCAAACCCTCACATGAACATCGCAGCAAAAAATCATTGAAAAGCATTTATTCGAGATTCTTTGCTCCTGTTGATGCTCTAAGACACAGAACTTATCTCTTGCAGTGTATATCTGATGATCTGCAATCTGCTGAAAGCCTTTATGCATTACACAACAGAAGTTTTTCATCATCTTTTGCGTATAAAACTTGCGTGCCCGCGATTTTGCTGTCACATTCTGCTGGCCGTTGTGATTTGGTGCATTCTGGACTATGAACGTGCGTAGTCCAGTCTAATTTTTGAACTTTTGGTCAAGCTAAGCTTTTTTTTAAATATCCCGGACAGAAGCGTGTGGTTGGCGCCTGAAAGCTTCAACAACTCTTCTGTCATCTTTAGCACACCTACTGGGAGGATTTTGTCCACTTCGATGTTTCCGATTGGTACACTGATAAAAATAATACATAGTACAGTCAACCTCCAAGGCATATTTGACAAAAAATTTAACTGATGATCCCTATTTTGACAAAATTGTATTTGAACTCAAACTGAACACGGCATCGTAATTACAACAGAATCAGAACGAGGTAGGTACTTTCACGATACGTTAAATTTTGAATAGAAAATAATGATTTTATTTTAGTTAGAACGGAGGACGAAAACTGCAGTAGAATCTATAATCTGAGTAGAGCTCCTGTACATGAAATTCCAAAATGCCATGCGCATTGAAGGCACAACGATTACAACGCATCAACAGTTCAACGGCCAACATCGCGAAATATTCTGACCATGGCATGAACTATAACAGAGCTAGAGCCCCATCAGCAGGAATACTTTTGCTTCAGAGTAGCGCCCTATCAGCAGTTGGAGAAGCGGATCCAGAGTGAAGACATAACTTGATGGTAGCTAAGCTCAATTGTACAGAAGGTCAGCATGTTCTTGTGTGACTTCCCGGAAGCTGGTTTTGTGTGGAGACCTTGGTTATCAGCTCACCGCGCAAATGTTAAAACTGATACAGTCACGAAAAATTGACCACGAATGGATTTGTTCCGGTAGACATTTCCAGCAAATGTAGCATGATATGCTCATATTTTTGATGAGGCATAATGCAAAAAAATTGATTTTCAAAATGTACGTACACAATTTCATGTCAAACCTTTCAACCAACCATTTCAGAAAGTTTTCAACGAAGCTTGCAGGATTTAAACAATACATACAAAGCTTGAATTTCTTAAAATTTCAAACAGTTTACTATAAAGGAGAAAACCACAATAGATCAACTTAATGGTCGCAGTGGTTTAAAAAAAAAATAAAGGAGAAAGAAGTTACAGATATAAAGGAGTATTTCAATTTTAACGTGAACAACTTTTATAGGGGATAATAGAAAAAAGCAATCACAGACAAGATAGTACTTAATCTGGTCGGCAGTCAACAACAATTAATGATCCTTTCAACGAAACGCATATAGTGGTTTTTGTAATATGTTGCAGAATGATGATTTTTAAAGCATTAAGTACATTTATTCAACGAAGCTTGCCGAGTGCTGTAAAAATGGGATTCTGTTACGAGTCGCGTTCAACATTTTTTTGCAATTTCGTAGACGACCACTTGAGGTTATCAGATATCATATCGGGATACATTCACCATAATTGTAGCAATTTTTGAAAGTTGTTGTGTAATCAATCGTTGTGTAATATATATTACGCAACTGATACAGTGAGAAATTGTAAAATAGTTATTTTTGCAACAAATGTTTTCAATTAGCATATTTTCTGACAAATGGAAAATGCCAAGGTTGTTCCATTTTTTTTTTCGGATTCTGCCATGGACATTCGTCCACTCATCAACTTTTAAGTGTAACAAATTTGATCCTTTCCAACAAATCTGAAGGCTATTCTACTGGTCTCTCTTCTAGACATTGAAGAAGCATTCGACAGTGTTTGGCATGGAGGTTTGATCGTAAAATTAAAAAACTTTAATTTTCCAACATACATTGTTAGAATAATTCAAAGTTATCTGTCAAATCGTACACTTCAGGTTAATTATCAGAACTCCAGATCTGAAAGACTTCCTGTAAAAGCTGGTGTTCCTCAAGGCAGCATTTTGGGATCAATATTAGACAATATTTTCACATCTGACTTACCTGAGTTACCTCAGGGATGTCAAAAATCCTTGTTTGCGGATGACACAGGCCACTCCACCAAGTCTGCGTGTCATCTGTAGTTGATTGCAAAATAGTTTGGATATTTTTCTTCATACTTGCAAAAATGGAAGATTTCTCCTAATGCTTCCAAAACTCAACTAATATTATTCCTACATAAACCAAAAGCTCTTTATTTGAAATCTTCAAGTAGACATGTTGTCACGATGAAAGGGATTCCAATAAATTGGTCAGATGAAATTAAGTATCTAAGGCTCATGTTAGTTAAGAATTTAACTTTTGAAAATCATTGAGGGAATTCAAGCCAAATGTAATAAATATGTCTCTATCCTCTTATTAATAGAAAATCAAAACTTTGTCTTAAGAGCAAGCTTTTGATATTCAAGCAAATTTTCAGGCCAGCCATGTTGTATGCTGTACCAATATGGACTAGCTGTTGTAATACCACACACTCAAACAGAGTATGCGAGTTCGGTAATTAAAATTACCGAAACACATCGGTAATTCACACAAATACCGATGATTCGGTAATTTAACAGTTTTTGACAGCGCATCATGTTCAAAATTACAAACCTACGGTGAATTCGGGATGACCTGTCAAAAACATTACCGAATAATCGGTGAATCGTTTGTATTACCGATGATGGTAAAATATTTAACTGAAGTTTTGGTAAACGGGCTGGTAGATTACCGAATTCAGTAATTTGGACGAATGACAACGTCAATTCATTGTCAATGTTTATCTTTCGGGCGTTGTAGTGAAGCTGTTCGGGGAATTTCTCCAATTGCAAATGTAATGTACAGTAACCCTACATTTTTTCTTTAAACAGGTGAGTTTACGGTAGTACACGTACGTTTCATCCATAAGCCAACGTATTATTGATCTTTGCAGCCCGGCCGATTCGCTGATTTTACTCATTTTCCTGTGCGCAACTGCTCTATACTTCACACTACAAATAAGGCATCGATCCCAACCTCATTTTCAACATCGGTGATGTCCCACACCATATATTGTTGATTCCTGACCTTCCAACTGCGATACATTTGTGATTATATCATTATGTGTAAATGTACGATTTACTTATAAAATAAAAAAAGTATGATTTGAGAAAATGTTCACGTTTTTGTATTAAAGAAAATAGTACTCCAAGGAAAGCATTCTTTACGCCGAATTTACAGTTCTTCGGTAAACGATTACCGACTGCTCGGTTGTTTTGACAGCTGAGCTCGAAAATGCGAATCACCGAACAATCTGTAATTTATTCGTTTACCGAACTGATTACCGATCAATCAGCTGTTGAGATTTCGGTGAATGGATTACCGAACTCGGTGATTTGATCTAAGTGTGCAGGAAGAAAGCTCTGCAGAGAATTCAAAATCAAATTTTGAAAATGATTCTGAAGCTTCCTCCCTGGTATAGTACCAATGAGTTACATAGAATATCCAATGTTGAAACATTGGGACAAATGTCAAATAAAATCATTACAGTCGACTCTCCATAACTCGATATTCAAGGGACCATGGACTTATAGAATTATCGAGTTATAGGATATACCGACGCAAAAATCCAAAAATCTAAGGAACAATTTGTTGTATTTCCAATACATATATGATCACTTCTGTAAGAAAGCAATATTATTATGTCAATAGTTTCTTACCAACTATTTTTTGGTAACTTTTTTCGAAATGCTCCCCCCATAGTAAGATTTTTTGTATGAAAATTATAAATTATTTATATGGCGCGTAAGAAATCTCAACCCTTGGTCAACACACGGTGGCTCGGAAGCCAAGATGCCTAAGGACTGTTCATTTTATAAAGTGGACACTTTGTTTTTGCTATATCTTTTTTATTTATTGATAAAATCACAATCGGTTTTTTGTGTATCGTTCAACTATTATTCCACAATGTTATGAAAAAATAAAAACTTTCAAAATGCTTTTGGTTGAAGAACTAAAAAGTTTTTCCAAAAACTCCTAAGAAAAACTGTTCGTCAAAGTTAAGCATTATTTTTCGCATAATAAGGGGCCTATTTTGTAAATCGAGCAGATTCATGTGACTCGTCTGTATTCATTGTCGATCAAAGCAAGCATGCATATTTCAGATGTCACCCGTCGACTCTCATAGTAATCCAGTCACATAGAGTGACAACTGTCGAAAAACTCGAGTGACAGAGCCAAGACGAGCGAATTTTTCGGTCGACAGTGACTCCAGTCGAGTCATTTTGATCGACTCGACTTATAAAATAGACCCCTAAAAATCCTAATTTTTATGAACAAATTATATGCTGGTATCCTTTATCACTCTTCTAAATATAGCGCTTTAAAACATATGAATAATATTCCATCGTTCCCTGACACTAGGTCATACTAGTGATTGATCTTTTATGGTCAAATTTGCTTAAACACCATCCTTTTATTCCCAGCAACAAAGTAAAGTAAAAATCGTGTTAAAAATTGGTTTATGTTACTAAAGAAACTTTGTTTGTATAGAGCAATATCGCGAGTCTTAACCGCATTCTTCGGTATAAATTTATCGCCTTATGATCGTTTTATTAAAAAATCTCATACTTTTAAAATCTTGTACGCCTATTTATCGATCTACTGCATATTGTAATCGTTTTTCTCCAAATATTTTGATAAGTAATCTCAGAATAACACATTATGAAAACAGTACATGAAAAATAAATTCGATTTCATTATAGCAGTGTTCCCAACTTTGATGATTGACATTGTGCTTTGGAGGATCTTCAGGAAATAAAGCATTTGTTTTTCTGTTGTGCTTTTAATGTGACGTGGGGACCAGAGTAGCAACTCTATGAAAGCATAGATTATTTTCCGTAGTAATACTATATTAGTACTTCCATCAGGATGTTCTTTAAACCTAAAAAATTACCCATATCAGTTTCATTGACATCTAAAATATAATGAATAAATATTTTATAATATTTGAAAAATTGTTGCTACATAAATAACCAAATATTTTTCTGCAGGTTTCTTATTGATGGTGCTTTCGAAGTACAAGCCTTTCTTGAAAATAGAAAATATAGATTGTTGAATTTTCCCTGTCAATTTCTAATAATAATTGTTTTTGGTAAACTCCAAAAATCGACTGTTCTAAACGTTTTGGCTTATTAGTTGGAAATTTAATCATTTTCGTGGCTTTTTTATTATCACAATATTGTACAATATTAGTCGATCGATGTGCAGAAATTTGATTCCGATTTCATTGATAAATTAAAAAGAGGTTGCATGTACAAGGTGTCCACTTTATAAAATGACCAGTCCTTAAAAGCAAAGGACTTGCCCTCGTCCGCCATCCGACGAATCCCTCAGGCCTTCGGCCTTAACCGCAAAGGAGGTTCCCTTCTCGGCACGGTCATTCCGGTCTCGCTCTGCGCCGTGCCGATCTCGTCCATGAAGGAAGACGCCTGTCCGCCGAAAGATCCCATCTCACCAACCCCGTGCAGCCTCGTTGCGAGTTTTTGGCCGTGTGGGCCAACACGAAGAAGGAATTAATATTCGGTAGCTGCAACAGTGAGTACAGCAATTCCCCAACAAGTCTCGCTTATGCGCCACACAAAATGTACAACCACACAAGGGCCAATAAAATGTTTAGAAATGTGAATATTCTGGTTTTCATACTTCGTTCGCAAAGCTCCTCCGATTACCCAGTAACATGCCGACCCTGAGACACAGTACAGGAGTCTCATGTTACTGAGCTAGTTACCCGGGAGTGGTTGGAAGCCACTGTAGCTTTCCAGGGGTTCTCAAGGGAACTTCTGGGAGTTATAAGATTTTGCTAATGACCCTTCCAACAATCCATCAAAATACTTGTTCCTGTGTGGATTAGCAAGCTCTCGAACATAAGCTTCCAAAAATTCTTAGCCTAACTTATTTTTTGTTTATCTTCTTGTGAGATCAATAACCTATTTGATTCAGTTATACCTAGTGTCCCATGAAGTTTCATTTTCTTCTTCTTTTTGGTGTTTCGTCCAGGGCTGCCATATAGACAGATTTATCTGTATTACATAGATTTTTTTTATTCTGACACAGATTCAATTTGTATGAAACATAGATTTTCTTTCATCAGTTTTGATATGGAAACAGATTTTTTTGTATGGGACACATATTTTTAACCTGGTGGATACAGATCATTTTTCAAAACATCTGGCAGCTCTGGTTATGTCCCAACTTGGACAGAACCTAGTTCTAAGCTTTGTATTTTTATCGGAACTTTCAAAGTTATTAACAGAGAGCTTTCCATGCAAATCAATTATTTTTTTAATTCGAATACCATGTGGCAAGTACGGATATAATCTTTGTCATGGGTAGGCAAGGTCTTTTACGAAAAGATCCTCAACTGACGGGATTCAAACCTGCAACCTACAATGTAGCTCAATAGCTGCGCGTTCACCAACACGACTAACTGGGCCCCATGCAGTTTCATTCTCATTTCGATTAGACAACTTTGTAATGAAACACGTCATCGAACAACTGATAATAGTAAAATAGACATTACACCCCTTCTATCTATAGCCATACCTTAGCGTAATTCTATGTTTATTTCGGATAAAGTCTACCACAACGTCACAAACAACAGGTCATCGTAATGTTATTTTTCCCAAACAACTAAGATTTGAACGGGCCGACTTATGGTTCCCACCATTGTTCCGCTATATCAAACTGACCCCTCGTGCCACCGTTAAATCGACTATTGGCGCACCCCGCTTGTCTAGTGATTCACCTATTGATACATTGAAGCATGTCGATTCCAGAATACATAGATTTTGATCGTAATCTTCAACATGAATGGTAGAAATTACGCGATTCGTCACCTGACATGTTTAAGGTATTCCCCTATGAAACGGATTCATTGCGTGTTCGAACACGGTGTCTCTGGTAGAACAACATTAATATAAAAAAATCAGTATCGCTAAAACATCCACCAAATGAAAGCTTAGGCTTTCCCCTTTCATTTGAAACCTGTTTGGAAATGTTCTATCGGGGGGTCCAGAACATTTTTTTTCAAAACAGTACAATGCCGGTTTTTCAGTACTGATTTCTTAATTATGGTTTACACAGTCATTTTCTTTCATGCTTATCTAGGTAGCCATGAGAAACTGTACTACGAATAGTTAACCAATTAATAAAAAGGATTTAGATTTAGCATTATACCATTCTATTTAAACCAAATATACACACGACATATCGATAAAGTAAATACGGATAATACGGCTTACAAATGCTCACTATTGTACATTACTACAGCTCAAAGAAGCTGTCGATCATATACTTCGGAGTTCTCCGAAACCTTAACATGATTGCAAGCAACTTGAAAATCGAAATGCACGGTTTCACTGGCTTGTTTCCCGTATTTGCTCAAAAGACTTCCTGTGATTTCACAAAACTCCGGGGTATGATAGCGGAAATATGGAACTTCGAGCTATTGGGTAAGCAATCCACGTTTTTGAAAAGTTCTTAACTTTTCTGCAAAATCATCATCCAGACTCGTTTGAAAACAACTTTTATGTACCTGATCAGAATGATCAAGCGCCTGAAACACATTTTTTTCATTTAAAAGAGATAATTTACAGAACAGTACGATAAACTACAATTGCTAGCAAACTTAGATCCCATTACACTTCCAAAACATGCCGATTTTTCAAAAGCTTCTGACAGTTTCATCTAGTGAATCCACTTTTGTTGTGGCGTTGGCAACTGATGATCCTCACCTGTGATAAAAGAATTATTTTAAAGTCATCTTTATGAATCACACAATCAAACTGCTGATGCTTACCCATTCCTCGACAGTATTTGGATCAATTTGGAGCAGTGGATAGTAAATACAATTGAAGATCTGCTTCGCCAGTTTATGGTCCGAGCCGAGACTTTTTCATTTCGCGGACGCGTATGTGACAAAGTATTCGTGGATGACCAGCTAAATTGGATAAATCTTTTTTGTGTGGTACAGTATGGGCAAGGAAATGTTGAACTACCTCCCATTATTACGAAAAAGAGATTGACGATTTTCAAATCTCCAGCAATGGAGCACCTAAAATTATTCAAAAGCAACAGTGTCTTCCACATTTTCTCAATATTGCCATATTTTTCTGGAACGCCAGAAGCAACAGCAAACAGAAACAGTATTTTTACGCCAGTATCCTTATATCGGCCTTGAGTCCCGATGACGTCAGAATTATGCTCGATAATCGACAGGGTAAATGATTAAAGGACCCTTCTCCATCGCTTGCAGATCGAACTACCCAGGCCAACTCCCCTTTTTGGACGTCACATAATCAACTAACCCCTGAACGTTCTTCTTCTTGGCATTAACGTCCTTACTGGGACAGAGCCTGTTTCTCAGCTTAGTGTTCTTAAGAGCACTTCCACAGTTATTAACTGAGAGCTTTTTTTGTCAATGTTGCCATTTTCGCATTCGTATCTCGTGTGGCAGGTACGATGATACTCAATGCCTAGGGAAGTCAAGGAACTTTCCTTTACGAAAAGATCCTGGACCGACCGGGAATCGAACCCAGACACCTTCAGCATGGCTTTGCTTTGTAGCCACGGACTCCAACCACTAAGGCTAAGGAAGGCCCCTGTGCTGTTCAATAATATCAACCACTATTGCTGATAACGGTTGCAGACACAAATTCTTTAAACACAATACGCAAAACTTCGAACGATTGTCTTCATGGCTTTTCGGTTTCATGTTTCAGGTCTCCTGACAGAGTGTAGTGTAAATATATATATTTATTATTAGGTGTGAAATTGGGATATATTTATTGTAATTATTAACAGGCATACCTCTAATCAGCAAACCAAAATGTTGACCCAAAATAATGAATTTATAAACTTATTACGCGACACAAGCACCAATTTTTCGCTATACCACCTTAGAACGTGACAACTTAAGCAATGAAGCGTTATAACGCAGCGCCGATTTCCCTACCATTGATGCCAATTTAGTTGTTTTTTGCAATCTGTGAAACCATTGGTAATGTAATGATCCATGAGGAAATGTTTTCAAATGCTATGGTTATTACTAATCGTAAAAAGCAATATCTTATGAAAATATATTTGAATTTTAAGACGGTAGCATACGACTGAATCTAAATAATGGTTATTTATTGGAATTCTTTCAAATCTCTAAACATTTTTTTATTCAAATGAATGAATTTTGATTAAAGATGTACAATTTTACTATTTATTGAATTTAAAATCAACTGAACAGCAACATTGGCAAAACAAAAACAAGCTTGTTTTATGGAAATCTGAACAAACATTTAAAAAGGGCACATCGACATAGGTAAACAATGTTTTTGTAAGACGCTGTTGAGCCCAATTCAACTCGATCACGCTTACCAATACTACTATCAGAAGAGCTAACACTAATCTTTCTGATAGTGGTGTTAGTTTGCATGGGCGAGCTAAAAAGGGCTCAACAGCAACGTTTCTGAAAAAAGGCTCAAGACGTCTCCAGCCCTTTTCAAATGTTTGTCCAGAAATATTTGTCATGGCCTTCTGCGGTTCTATTGAGTTGTCATCATTTGGTTCAAGCGATTCATTATATCATTGGTGGAAGAAGATCACCTATGGTACGTATCTCTTACTAAAATAAAAAAAAATGTTCAGGACCCCCCGATAGAACATTTTCAAACCGGTCTCAAATGAAAGGGGAAAGCCTAAGCTTTCATTTGGTGGGTGTTTCAGCGATACTGATTTTTTTATATTAATGTTTCCTACCAGAGACACCGTGCGAAACATACGTTGAACACGTTTTCGCTAGGGAAATCGATGTATTTATCCTTAGAATATCGAATCAATGGAAGTTTTATCAATCAGCAAGGAGAAACTTTCCTCTGGAAATAAATTACAGTCAATTAAGTCGGTGAATTCCCCGCCAATCTATTCAAGACGGAGTTGCAATGAGGTAACAGTTTGTATTTATTGTATCTAATTAAACCTGTTTCACTGGAAGCGCAATCGAGATATACCTATTATAAAAATAAACGTCAATCCTATCGGAATCATCTCCGGTCACAACTCGTCCGATCACTTTGTGACATCAATCTGCAGTCGGAAGCAACTTTTGCCCTGTTTGGGGATGGGATCCAGGAGGAAGAAATCAAACGTGAGGTTAATTTACGTTAGATATTGCACGGTGCTCCTCAGGATGTTATTATCAGTAACATAGATCAAATCTGAACTTACTAGTCGTATTCTAGGATTTAACTGCATGTCTTGACAAAATTCATAGGGCTCATATTGAAGTAGCTCCCTCTAAATGGAATATTTCCACCAAATCAAACGAAATCAGCGATAATGGAACATATCTCAATTCGTTATTATTATCAGAGGAAATATACTTTCATAACTTGATTGAAAGTTGGTTTGTTTAGGTTTTTGTGATTTCTAAGCAGAGTTTTGAATAATATGATTGCAAAATTTTTAATTACTCCCTTTACCCAGTGTGCACAGTAAAAAGAGTGTAACTCAAAATTTGGTTGATCTTCTTTTACAAAACTCCACCCAGAAGTTGAAAATAGCTAAACAATATAACTTTGGTCCAAATTTTGATGGTATATTTCGAACAAACACGGTAAATGAAAACTCGGTTCAATATCCCTGTTCCCCTTCAATTTGCGTGCTTAAACCAATGATCACATATTTGATGGAGGTATTTTTTCTAATAACAATGGTCTGGGGAGCACCGTGTCCACATTATACGGCTTGGTGCTGAATTGATCAGGCACTACGAGAAATGAGCAATACCCACCGTGTCGTGTTGAATCTCCGATTCTATTTCGAGTGAGCCTCGTGCCAAAGGGAGGAACTGCTTGTACTGCTCAATGTTCACCACTTGCGTTGGATCAGTGCACAGAGTTCCCTGGAATAATACCATAATTTAGTTGCACTTCGTGTTGCATCAAAGCTTCGCAGCGCTATATTTACGGCCTCCACTGGACACTTGTTGGGAAGGTTGAGGGTGCGCATCATCGGTCCGATGGTAGGATCGCGATTTCCGCTCGCAATCTGATCGCACAGATCCATTCGACCCTGCACGAGCTGGACGCCGTTCTTCTTGACCTTGTAGTTGACGACACCGGACTTGAAGGCCTTGTACGTGACGCAACCCCGGGACTTGATTTCGCAGTTCTTGGTCAGCACTGCGGTGTAGTTTTCCTGCGCTACGATCACCGCATCCTGGCCGGCACAGTTGTGCACCCTTCGAACCTTGATCCGGTAGCCGCCGTTCTGGGGGAATGGTAGAAATGGAAGAAGTTGTTACATTCGAGCAGGAGAAACTTGTTCGAAGTTTATGTGGAGACGCATGGTTTGTCAGAACAACTTGAACACTGAAACATCCATTCACGTAAAGGACTCGACTGCCCAGGTCATAGTGCATCATCTTACCTGCTACACGTATTCATATGCAAAAATGATAAATCGGCAAAGAAAGCTCTCAGCTGTGGAAGTACTCATAAGAACACAAAGCTGAGAAGTAGGCTCTGTCCCAGTTGGGACGTAAGGCTAGAAAGAAGGTGGTTCAACTTCCACCCGTTTCGATGAGAGATTGTGTTTACTTGCTTCATTATTGCATAATATCAAATAATCTTCATCGTATATCTAAGAAGATACTCAACCGTCTCCAATTTCCCAAGCCAACAGGCTTCACTTCAAAACCGCTTCCCACAATTGCGTTGTATGTTGCTCGGAAAACCAGTGTTGACAGTTGTAGCACGTGGTTCGTCGAAAATAAGCTGTCAATCCACTACCGGAAGACGTGCAGTTCGTCTGACCTTAATCTGAAGAATCTATCAAATAGTGATTGTAAGCAGGAACGAATTAGTAGGAGTACAAACTAGAAAAAGATTGTACCGCAGTGCAGCGTCACAAGCATACTTAAATCAAGATTTTGCTGTTTAATTTTGTTTACATAGTGACGCTTTTCGAAAGCAAATCATTTTGGAGTTGAAATTGCGTAAGCAGCAGACTATCCAATTGATAGAGTGAAGATCGTCTTTAAAATTTGATGGTTTCCTGATTAATTGCACGCCTGGTACCTGAGGCATTACATTTCTCTGTAATAAGGAATCAATTACTGGCGTACATCCCCTGAAAAGTATGGTCCATGCGGAACCGGTCCCTGGAATCGTGGAAGGTGGCCAATCTGGACAGTTCGATGAAATTACTCGGATTTATGTCCCAAAACCAAATGAACTGTGTCCAATCCTATAAGATTTTTTATGTTTGGATGTATTTTGCCAAAAGGATGAATGGATGGTTGTTCTGGATCTTTTGGAGCACCGGCATGGCCACCGGGAAACCCATAATATGAGACCACTTAGGTGTAGCACCAAAACTAGGCATTCATTTTTCATTTATTTAGTTGACATCTAAGCAGAAAACACTGAATCAAAAATTTCACGCCACAATACTCAGTTCGTGGCCGCATCTCTCCATCTTCGGTTCTGCCCCAAGCTAGCCAAATTGATACGATCCAAGCCTTCTTGTACCAACCGGATCCGTAGCGAACACCATCTTTGCAGGGTTGCTGTCCGGTATTCTTGAAACATGCCCTGCCCATCGTATCCTTCCAGCTTTGGTCACCTTCAGAATACTGGATTCGCCGTAGAGTTGGGCGAGCTCGTGGTTTATCCTTCGCCGCCACACACCGTCTTCCTGCACACCGCCAAAGATCGTCGTTCGAAGACTCCAAGTGCTTGCAAGTCTTCCTCGAGCATCGTCCACGCTTCATGCCCGTAGAGGACTACCGGTCCTATGAGCGTTAAACACATGTTACATTTGATGCAGATGTGAATCTTTTTTAACCGCAGCTTCTTGTGGATGCCTTAGTAGGCCCGAATTCCACTGATGATGCGCCTCCGTATTTCACGGATAACGTTATTGTCAGCCGTCAACAAGGATACAAGGTAGACGAACTCGTCGACCACCTCGAGCGTATCCCCGTCTATCGTAACACTGGTACCGTAATCCGGGGTAACATTGATCAGCGGGGTAAAATTGATCGCACTGACCCTCTTTGTAAAAAGCTCGAATCAACATTTATTGATTAAATATTTTCAATGCATGAATGGTGATTCTCTTTCTTCTATTCATGAGCTAATAAATAATAGGGGTATTCACTTAAAGCTGCGTATAATGCGTATATGCGTAACATTTGTAAAGAAATATTTCAAATTGAAAAGTTTCTCTTCGGATTGTAATGTCATGTCATATGAGCAAATTATGATCTAGTTGTCCGCTGTAAACGTGAACTTCAAAATTTTGCTGTTCCAGCTAAATGGATTGTTTTATGGGGTATGTTCTATTTCGATTTTAAATTTACAATTCATATTAAGGCTAATCCGTATATTAAGTTTCAGGAGCAGCAATAAACGATGTAAAATAAGGCTTGGTTGATGTTCGATATGACTCCTTCCAACGGGATGTGCAAAGCTGGTTCCAGATCATATCTATCATTTTTAATCTGAGATGAAATGTAAAAATGTCTACCTCTCACTCCCAGTCGTCGCTCATAAGGTTTAAAATAAAAACAGGTTCATCTTGTTAACAAATCATATGTGATTTAAAGATGCATGGTTTTATTCTGTTTAATATTTAAGAAAATGTCCCATTTCGTAAAGATGCAATGAAGAAAATACTAGTTTATCCATAATCCTCATACAAGACGGAATGCACATTAGTTGCAACCAATAGCTTACGGTACCATGCTATTTTTTATGTTTGTGCTGTATAATGCACATCATTCCCTGAATATGTGGCTTTCATGTAGTTTCAAGAGCGTCATAAATGGAACCAGCGTCTATTGAGAGCTTTCAATTAGGTGTAGATTGATGGTATACCTTATCCGCAGCTCTTTTTTCGATGATTTTTCAATTGGATCCATTTGTTTATTTGTAATCTTGACGGTTGCCAAGATCACCAAAGGGTTCTTGGATGGATAATCGGCCAACTTTTGACAACCTGAAATGTTTCATTTGCAGTTTAAGCAATTGCTTGAAATATTTGAGATACTCAACATACGCACCAATTTACGCTATTAAGTGAATCCCCTTAATAATATTTTTGCGAAAATTAAGTTGTGTTCATGCGTAAATTTGTCAACTTTTGGAAACAATGATTTTCATGATTATGCATGACACCATCAAACAATCACGTCTCACATGAGTTCTGAAAACGATATGAGCAAGAGAAATGCGGTTGTTACTAATAATGTCATAGCCAAAAACGATTCCGTTGTCAAAACTTTCATAAATATGTTCAAAAAAGCATAATTCACAAATTACTATAAAGCGTACAAAATTTCCTTAGGAAATTGCCTACCTTTAGACGTATTCCACAATCCAAGGTGTTTTTAATTTTAAAATAACTCAAAAAGTAAATGACTTGTAAGAGTTTGGCCTTCATATTCGGCTTCAGGGACCATGATTTTAGTAAAAAATGACATTTTCAATAGTACCGAACGATGTTTTCATGGGTGATCAATGTTACCCCATATCAGCTAAATAAAAAAATCACTTGAAACATTTTTTTAAACATGCTTTAAACTTTCAGAAAACAAAATACAGTACATAGACACGAGCAATGGGTGCCAGTACTTGTTTTAAAAATATAAAATTACCAACACTTGCATTTTCAAATCAAATGTTTAAAAAACATTCAAAAAAAATGATCAATGTTACCCCGGATTACGGTACCTAGGCGAGCCCCACCAGCTAGCATGTAGGGTCAAATGGTCGAAAATGCCACTTCAAGGAGTTGTGTCGTTTTCTCCTAATGAGATCCTCTCCCTATTTACGCCAATGACCATATACCGTGTGGCACCGAAATCCGTACATCTAAGCACTAAGCCAAATAAAATCCTCTGTTTAAAATATTTGGATTTGTAAAAGGCAATTGATCACTCATTTTCTATGACTTTCACATCTTTTAAGACACAATTAATCCCAAAATAAGCCTGAAGATGAGTAAAAACCTTAGAAAAACAGGAATTAAAATCACTTGTATTGAATTGAAATCCGTACACTGTAATAAGGTTGAATAAAAATCCGTACATCTGTGATTCGAAATCCGTACAGCTGCCCAAAAATTAAAACTTAAATGCCAAAGACATTAATTTTATCCTTATCTTTTTATTCCAAATGAGCATCAATGATGCTTCCAGCAGTATATTCAGAACCATTAGTCGCAATGACCACTCTATAGTAGGTTTCAGGTGCCCTGGGGGAAGTGGCCAAATAGGAACATATTGGAAACCATATTAATATGGGCATCAAACTTCAAGATTTTAGAAAGTGATAATTCCGGAAGCATTTCCAGAACCACCGACTGCCATGACAACTGTATACCAGGTTCTTGGTGCATCCCCCGATGTGGCCAATTCAAAACATGTCCGGAGTTACTTCAATATGGGTATCAAATATTATGATTTCGAATGCGATGCTTCTGAAAACACTTCCAGAACCACCGGCTGCCATGACCACTGTATAGTAGGTTCGAGGTACTCCGATGGAAGTGGCCAATTTCACACATGTACGAAATCATATCAATTTGGGTAACAAAGTTCAATATTTATAAAATTCATGCTTCCGGAAGCAGTTTTAGCATCACTGTCTACCATGGACAGTAGGTTCCATGTGCCTTGGATGATGTTGAGCATTTTCAGAACCACAAGTTGGTTATTACACCATCCTATAGTAGATTCCAGGGCCCCCTAGAGAAGTGGCCAATTCGGAACATGATCACATCTCTCGGGGCAGTTGTAACCTGCTATACAGTGGTCTAGCAGCCGCTGGTCATGAAAATGCTCCCGGGAGCTTTACCTTCAAAAATCTTGAAGTTTGACACCCATAGTTCCAGACATGCTCGTAATGGGCCACTTGCCCCAGGGAATCTGGAACCTACTATACAGTGGTTCGTGCATCTAATGGTGCTGCCGAAAGCATAATTTTGATGCCCACTTGGATATAGCTCCGGATAATATTTACATGATTGGAAATACAAACCTAAGTGACCATATTTTCCGGAACCAGTTTTACAGAAATGATCAATGCATTCACTGGTATTCAACTTCCAATTAGTTAAAGTTTCAAGAAAAATTGTAAACATCTATACCACTTCACATTGCACAAAAATACAAGCGACGGAAAAAATGTCATGTGGACATGATCTCGGAACATTCGGAACATCTCCGGTGTCTGAAGACCAAATTTCATGGCAGAGTAAGTTCCTGAAACTAGACCAAATTTGCCATCGACTGCTTCTGGACGCATCCAATTTTATCCATGTTGCATAAAGTTATAAGCATTTGAGCTTAGGCAAAATTGTGCCTACCTCATTCATTTTGCCTATCCCCTGAATTAGCGCATCTCTGACGGCGATTTTCAAAATACCTAAGGCATTCGCAGCTTTCGGGAATTATTGGCCATTGAACACTGCTTCAACGCCTTTTCTTAAATCATGAGCGTTATGTTTCGGCTTCGTACTATCACATTTATTGACTAAAACTTGATGAAATATGTTAAAGTTTTGCACTGTACGGATTGAGATTCAATTTGGAATTATGAATCAAAATCCGTATACAACAAAAATCCTCCCAAACAGTTATTATGCTGTTCAGAAATAATCTTTACTCCTGCGGAATTACAAATGCTCACTATAAGAAGTCATCATGATCAACAGTTGGTTCAGAAAATGTGAGAATTTTACTAATAAAACGTTGGAAGCTATTCGCATCATTCTTAGCAAATCACTAAAAAGGCACACAAACCAATCATCGTTATGATGAGCGGTCAAATTTTGTTTTTAACAATTTCAAAATCATGGCCTACTTGTATCAAATTAGCATGAGCAACCACTTATAACTTATTGTAAATAAATGTGTAATTTTAAAACTGCATATTTATTCATTTTATTAATAAAATAATTAAAATTCAATCAAGTGTGCGGATTTCGGTGCTGTACGGATTTCGGTCCCACACGGTAATCTTGATAGGAAACAGATGTTTTGAACAAAGATTCATGATGGAGAAATTAAAAAAAAGTTTTTCTTAGAACAAATTACGGTCGATTTGCAAAATTTTGTTTGTTTTTTTTTTTGTTTATCAAACCACATACGTTTTGATAATACAATAAGCATATTGCAATTTTTCTTAAACATAATGATTCTCACGCCATTTTAAAGTGAAGATGAATCGAAGCCAAACTTCAAATTTTCAAGAGCACAAATCTGGAGTACCGAACACCCGTTTGAGCTGAAATTTGTATCGATTAGTCACCACTAGTGATCCTTTATAAGAGTGATTCGTGGAAGCTGACATTTCTGTCAAAGTGTGAGCCAATCGAACAGCAAGAGCTGTCAAAGCGTGAGCCAAACGAACATGCGTTATGTTTGTTTTGAACTTTTCTTGAGAAGTAATGTAATCCGCTTGAAATTATTTCGGTAAAAGTTGTTTTGCAAAAATATGAAATATTTTCCTTTTTTAAATTTTTGTCAATGCGATTTTTGGTTGTTGATTTTTTTCTGTCGCTTATTAGTTTGAAAATGTAGCTCAGAGATCTATAACAAAGCAAAAAAACACTTTTTATCAATGAGGAAGTCATGTCCGTGTTACAATATTATTGCCGAGCGAAATCAGCACTGCTGGTATGTTGCCAAATCATTCCATTTTGCTTCCGCTTATCTCTCTATAAAGGATCACTAGTCACCACCAGCTAGTGACCAATCGATTTAGTTCTCGGCTCAAACTGATGCTTTGTTCCCCAGATTTGTGCTTTTGAAAATTTGAGGTTTGGCTTTGATTCATCTTCAACTTAATGCAAGAATGTATTACTTGAATACTAAAGTAGGCCATTTTCGTTAGTTATTCACGGTTCTTTATCAATAAAATTAAGTCAGTACTGAGAGATATGGTCTATGCTCTCAAAACCTATTGCTCTTGATGGAGAATCGCGAATAACCAATGAAAATGGTCCATTTTACTGTTTAATTGATACATTTTAGCATTTAACTTGAAAAAATCTATTAGAAAGATAGATAAAGCAGTTCCGATTTAGTACCAAAGGAATGGAGAAGACAAGGGCATAGCTAGGGGACAGAGGGGTCGATTTTCCTCTCTGGCCAAACATCAAAATAAGGTGGCTACTGTACAAAGATTAATATTTTATTAGTAGTTATCAAAATTGTCAAAATTTTTAAGAAATTGGTCCTTATAAGTCCCTCGGGATTATGCCATGCATTACTCCATAAGCTCCTTTAAATATAGCTGCAAATATCTCTTTTCGTAAAGTTTTCTCTATTATTCTCGATAAAATGCAGGACAAACAAAAAAACGTTCAGGAAAACTTCTACGAACTCCTTCAAAAACTTTTTTCAGAAACTACACTTATTTTCATGTATATTTTTTGCAGAATTTACACCTAACACTGTTTATATTATGTACGTTTTAACACGAGTAAAAAACCGTTAAAAGCACCATGCGTTCATATTATCCACTCATATAGCTTGTTTTCCTTGGTTTTAACGAACGTGTCTCTCCAATAGTCAAATTGTTGCATACTCACACAAGCCATTGCCACACCGATGATAGCCATTAGCAGGACAATCGTCACCTTCCGCCCGAATCCATTTTGCAGAAAACCTCTTTGCATTCGAACCATTTTCCCACAATATAACGTGCCGATATATTCACCAACGATCAATCACACCGGGCGTTCAATTTCCGGAAAATGACCACACTTCTTATCAATGATGAACTTGGGTAGAACACAAAAAAACGCTCCAATCGCGACTTCACGGGCGGCCGACCAACGTAACAGCGAAGGGCACAGAATCCGTACCGTACCGAACAGTTGCGATGCGCGCGAAAGATTCCCATTCACCTCTAAACGGCCACCGCTTTTAAAAACCACCTGGAAAGCGTCCCCCCATTAGTGATTAGTTCTATATACATGTGTACAACCCTAGTGTTCTGTATTCTGTGTGCAACTACACATATATGAAGTACAAGTACGCACGGTGTGTCTGGAGCCGTTAGTACCAAAAAAATGATCATTTTGCACTCACTATACGAAGGATATGGTGTTCAAGAAATCTATAACAAAAAGCCGAAAGACGAAAGATCGAAAGGAAAGAAGCTCGAAAGACAAAAAGTCGAAAGAACGAAAGGTCGAAGCATAAAAGGAGAAAAGACGAAAGGTCCAAAGGACAAAAGATCGAAGAACAAATAAGAAGGCATTTGAAAGTTTTTTTAAAGAAGGAAAAACTTCCCAAAATCATTGCACAGTGATCCAGAAAGCAGTTGTACGTGGAAAGGTGCGTTTTGAGCTTGAGAATGAAACATTAGACGAAAACTAAGTAAACCATCCTAATTTTCAATAACACTAAACATAGGGCCTGACTAATACAAACAACATTTTGGAAGGCCGTTTTCGTACAATGTATCATTCTCAAGCTTAAAATGCATCTTTCCGCGTAAAAATGCTTCTTAGACCATAGTGCATTGGCGTAGGAAGAGGGAGGGGGGGGGGTTCATATATAAAAAATAGGGCGTATCATATCGAATTACGCTAATCTTTTTCCTTAAATGGTACATTTTAAAATTTAAAGAGAGCATGCTAGGATAGCATATCTTTCGAATGGTGAATGCAAATTTTATAGTATTTTTTTCGTTTATGACGATTTCTGATACACCGTGGCACAAATAGTAATGCCGGAGCAGGTATTTTTCACCCCGCGCCTGTTTTCACGCTATGACGCGACTACTAATTGAGGAATCGCTCCCGCTTGCCGCTGTCTAGTAGACTACTAGTAGTAGTACCTAATCAATCCCGTCGCACTCATCACCCGGACTAAGTAGCTGGATAATGGCGACCACTCAGTGAACTGGTGTGGCTTTTCAGAACCGGGACCGCTTATCCGCATACGCGATCATATCCGAATGGCATTCGTCAGATCAATTTGACCGGGCTACATTTGGATTTTCTCTCTCTCACACACACGATGACTGAGGCCAAGTGCCATTGTTTGAGCAAATGAGTAATAAAATAATTACACCGACGGCGGAGTCTCCAGCAGTAATGGGTGACGAACGGAGTCAGCTGAGATTAGCATGTACCAAAGGGTTAAACGAGATCTTCTAAGATGGAAAAATCGAGAGGAATATATTTAGGAAAACAGGTTGCAGTGTTAAAGGTGTTCTGGTAGTAGTTATGGGCCTTCTATAAATTACGTTAGGAGCTAGTGACAAAGGTTAAATTGTTTGTTAATTTGTTACGCGCCACACGTATTATTTTACAATCCATAGAAAATATATTATCATGATGAGGAGTCAAAAATGGTAAAAATTGCCCTACGTACTAACTGAGTAACCCTTATTTATTTCATTCCATTATGAGTGAGGTAAAAAGGTGTAATACGCCCCCCCTTACGGAAAAACTGCTCTATTGCAGTAGCAAATGCATCACTTCTAAAGTTTTCTATGTCAATGTGTTGCTTACTTAGTTGGCCATGCTCTGTAAGCAAATTTCTCTTTCCAGGTTGCTTCAAAAAAGTGTACACGATGTTTTTTTGTGAATGGTCCCAATGTTTACGTTTCAAAACAACCCGGGCAATATCCCCCTCCCACAGAAAAAAGGTCCACAGCGTTGTAGAAATGTTTCCAAGGAGAATTCCACCACCTGCTAATCTTAAAAGGGTCTATTAACAGTCGTCTCCCGGTAAAAGTTTTTGTATTAAGTACAATAGTAAAGAATGGGCTTCATCCCCCCCCTAAGGCTTGCTTATCAAAAGCAAAATTTTAAACCAAAAACCTGATTTTCGATATTTTTAGAATTTCTATTGATTGTTTATACTTTTCAAAGAACATATATGCGCAATAGACTGGCCCTTAAACAAAAAAGTTTTAAAATTCAACGGAGCACCCCCTAGATATGGGCCTCTCTCAAAATTTCAACTCATTTGGTTGCTCCCCCAGCAGTCTCAAATATATTGAAAATTGATCCTATGTCACTGTTTCGTCTCGTAAACTAGTTAATCGCGTTCAATTGAGCCCAGAATGACAAATTCACTAGTTGATACGCTAATGAACATAGTTGCTGAAGGTTGTATCTGGATTTAAGCTCATTTTCATTAAGCTTTCAGTAGTTGAAAGTTAGGCTTAGATCAGCACTCCCGTACAATCACACATGTGCATGCACCTTGTGCCGCAGCTCGCCCAGCGTCATAGGTGGCTATGATGCGCTTAATGGCCACCACCCAGCTAAGTTGAAGGAATACTAAGCAATATTGCAAATCTACTTCAGATAGTTAAAACACTAACTTTATCAATTTTAATCATCATACAACCTTCTACAATACTGTTTGCTATAGTATCAAGTAGTGTTTTTGACATTCTGGGTTCAATTGAACGCGATCAACAATTTTCTTGACTCAATCAGGAGATGATGTGCTGTTTCCTATATGTTGGAGCTGAAAATCCCATATTAACTTCAATTCAATTGCGCCAGCTCATGGAACGACCAAATGAGCTGAAACTTTCAGGAAGTCTTCCTCTAACCCTAAAGAATAATCCTGGTGGGTGCCCCGTGGAATTATACAACTTTATTTTTCTCCCATACTAAGATGGGCCAGTCTAATGCGCAACATCATTTTTTCGCGAATATTTAGGATGGTTGACATTTGCCAGAAAACCATTTGCCAGAAAGTCGTTTGCCAGAATTAATTTGCCAGAATGGACCATTTCCCAGAAAAAAATACTTCATTACTTTGCTTTGCATAGCGATATGTACTTAGGCATGTAAAATCCTTCAAATTATTATGCTTTTCAGCATACGATATATATATGGAAATTATTGTTATATATGTTGTCTTATATAAAAAAAAATGCTCTTATAGGATTTATAGATTTTTGTTTGATAAAATGTTTTTAACTAATAATATTACAGACTAAGGGGAGCAGATATCTGTAGCTGTAAATGTGCAGCTATTCAACAAGACCAAGCTGAGGGACGTGGGTTCAAATCCCACCGATCGATGATCTTTTCGGATTAGAAATTTTCTCGATTCCCCTGGGCATTGAGTATAATATTTGTACCTGCAAAACGATAAGCACATAAAAATGGTCAATTGGCAATAAAAGTTCTCAGATAATAACTGTGGAAGTGCTCGTAAGAACACTTAGCTGAGAAGTAGGCTCTGTCCCAGTTGAGAAGTAAACTCCGATAAGAAGTTGAAGGTATAATAGACTTCCGAAGTTTTCATAGTTTCTAAGAAATACATAACTATTTTTTAATGTTATTATGATCATCTTCCAGACTACTTTATTGAAGCTATTATAGGCAACTGTATTTTTAACATTGTCATAATGATTTTCCCTTCTTTAATTGTTATGTTGTTCTTCAAGGCTAACAAATACAAGGACTTATATGGTTCATAGGAGATTCACCCTTCTTTATATCATTGACTGTTCTTCATATTTGTACTGAAAAGGTGTTTTGCTACCTGCAGCTAACAAAAGCAATGGAAGTTATATAAACAATATTATGTATACTAAATAATCAATAATAAGAGTAATTATAAAAAATCAAAGAAAGACTGGTAACAATAAAATGTCTGCCAAGAAGATTGAGGTGATAATAAAAAATGTAAAAATCTGAAATTAGAGAGTCACTGCCAGTCCCAAAAAAATAAGCTGTATTGAAAGTGAGTAAATCATGGAATGTTAACCATGACGTTTATCTAATTTGTAATCTTCAATTGCTCAAGTGATTCCTAAAACATAAATCTTTATAACTTCTCGTATAGCAAGTGACTGAATATGAAATAAAAAATTCTGTGAGTTTTTAGGTTTCCACCGTGCTACGTGGCAGTCTTCCATGGGATTTCTGAATATCTCAGGTACCAGATAGCAGACATACTGAAGATTGAAGAGTTTATAGTTTATTATTATTTTTGAAAACAAAAAAAAAACACGTTGTTCATAGAGTTTTCAAATTTCCCGGGAAACGGGAAATAAATTTGCCATTTCCCGGGAAATCCCGGGATCCCGGGAAATTTGCAAAAACGTGAAAATGAAGCAAATTTTATGATTTTTTAAATTATTTGTATTTTTGTTATATTATTTTTATACCATTAAACTTGTATGGTACCTACATGCTCTTTTTTGTAAGTAATTTATTTATGTTTCTCAAAAAAATCCATTGATTTCGTTGTGTACGCTAGGCTTCAGAACAACACAAATTATGATATTCAGCCCATGTGAAGATTATTCTTGACAAATCTTATGAAGTTCAACTAATATGTACAGGACGGACTCGATTATCCGGGATTCGATTATCCGGAGTCTGTTCTTTGATATTCTTGGTTTGGATATTTAATGTATAAATTTTAGATAACTTGGTATTGCGATATACAATATGAATGGTTTTGCAGCTTTGGGTGTAGGTTAAAAAGGGGGTTTGAAAAATAGGTTTTTTGTATGCCGGTCAAAATAATTTCTTCCCACAGTGTTGTGAAAAACTCAATTTCTCATAACTCACGCGACTCAGCAATCAAAAAATCATGGATGAGTTGGCTCACCTTTTTCACTCATCATCTCGTATTTCCACAGTTTACTCACACACGGCAATAATTTCTTGTTAGTCTGGTAAAATTATAGTAATCCTTTCTAACGTAAACTACAACATTCGGGTTTCACGAGTTTTTGATGGGTTTTGCGACTGAATCATTTTTTACGGTTTTAGTTGATTGAGTGATTTTGCATTAAAATCTCAAGCGTGACATTTGCGAAGCAGGTCTCTAATGAGTTTGCTCTCACAGGTGAGCGTATTGATTGAGATTTAAGTGTGAGTTTATCAACACTGCTTCCCAAGACCCCTAATGTTCCTAGAAATAATTTCTGGCTACGCCACTGCATTATATAAATAAAACAACGAAAAAAGAATAATATTTAAGTTCTTTTAATGCAGATTTTAATTTTTCTTCTAGTGATTCGATTTTTAGGTAGATTCGATTATCCGGAGTGATAAAAAACAATACAACGGATAATCGAGTCCGACCTGCACCAACATTAAATCAAACCTTTCAAGCACTAGAATAAAAATCAACTAGAGGCTAACGATGGAAAATGTGGTGGTTAAATCCATGAAAACTTTATGAGCGTACCGTTTTGATTCAAGTTCCGGACAGCTTCTAATTCCGGACACTCTACTTTGTATGGGAAAGGTTTCAATTGAAATGTTTCAAAATTTCTTGTTTGAAAGTTCCCAACTTTCAGGCGCGTTTTAATATGAATTTCAAATAGCAATCCATGAAAATTTATAATGCACAACTTGTTTTGACGTTGCTTTTACGAATGCGAGAGTTTATTTATAATATAACTATTAAAGTTCTTCTTTTCGTGAGTTGTCCGGAATTTGAAACAAGGTGTCCGTAAAATGAAGTAAAAGTGAGGTTGTGTCCGGAATAAGAATCATGGAAAGATCATTAATTTCTATTTATTTTAGGTAATTCAAGCTTTGGAATCCGAATCTTCGCCCACCGTTCGGAAGTTGAGTGTTTCAAAAGTCTGATAACGCACAGGTATCATACAACATGTTTCAATTTATATGCTTTTCAATCGATTATACTTCACAGGGGCCTAAAGTGTCCGTAATATGAATCAAAACGGTACTCAATTCATGAATGATCCCTCGAAAAATCCTGTATATTGTATAGCATATTATCTATTTAAAAAAAAAAACATATTGTCAAAGAGCTATCCATTTCATCAACAACTATTTGACTACAAAGAAAAAAAAACAACGAATCAATATCGAAGTATAACTAATGATCTAGTAAGGTCAATGGTTAGAATGATATGAAAAGTAAATTATACGATAGTTTTGGTTTGAAAATGGATGGTCAATCCTTTTTTAATAGAAATACCCGGGAAATACAGAAATGCCGGGAAATACGGGACTCCCGGGAAACAGGAAATCATTTCCCGGGAAATATTTTTTCCCGGGAAATGTTCCCGGGATTGAAAACTCTAGTTGTTCATATTTTAACTTTTAACTTTTTTTTTTCAATGACTGAATAATGTATATAAATTTATGGCCGAAAGAACGTTGGGCTGAGTCATTAGATTTATACTGTTAAAAAAATATTGGCGCTAAACTTGTCATACTTCAAACATAATTTTCCCTTCTTGCAACAAAAGGCTGTTCTTTTTAGTTATTTTGTGATATTTCGTAAAAATACACTATTCAACAATATCTATTCTACTAAACTAATTCATGCCAAACCTCTCAGCTCTTCTTCCTCAGGTCAGCTATATAACAAAACAGGTAATCTTATGTCAGTTCTGTCACAAACCTTTCACGTTGTGAAAATTGCATTAAATTGTGTGCGAAGGATTGCAATAAAATTGACTAAATTACATGGATCGATCAATCGCGTTGTTTTAGATTTGTAATAACACTACAATGATATGATTATTATTTGGCGCAACATTCACCACGCGATTGGTGTACTGCAGAAGTGACGCTAAATTTCAATTCATTTTTCACTGTATCTGTGCAGTGCTAAAAGTCCAATCCTCTTGATGAAATAATCTGAATGTTTGCTGTACAATGTTTCATGATCTAAGTACAAATAATATGAATAAAAATATGAATCAAAAAATTTTATAGCCTTAAATTTTCTATAAATTTGTCAATCAACAGATATCAAGGTTGAAAATAAATTACAAAAAAATATTCTGGGGAATGGTTTTCTGGCAAATGGTCCATTCTGGGGAATGGCTTTCTGGCGAATGGTTTTCTGGCAAAAATCATTCTGCCGAATTGATTCTGGCAAATGGTTGTCTGGAAAATGTCATACGATCTTTAAGATATGTAGTCATATTTACGTGTGGAAGAACCCTCAATCTCGTGAAAATGAAGAGGGGCGTATTGTCCCGTTGGGACGTATTACACCGAGTTACCCGCTTAGAAACAAAAGGTCGAAAGAACAAAAGGTCATGTTTGCATGGTGGGAATTTCTTCCTGGAAAAAACTAAAATTTACAATAGCATTAGCATTAGTATTAAGCAATTCGCACAAATTCGTAGGTGGTATAGTCCTAGACCGTTGCCTCCTTCCCGTCCGTTACCGAAGTCAAAAATTTGGGAATAACCTTTGTCTTTTAGAATGCGCCACACCAATAGTCGAGAGTTGTCCTGGCCACGGCCTTGCAAATGCTGAGGGATGAGAAGGAATATTTAATGGCAAACCTATTTAAAAAAGATGCAGAAAACTCTACGACTTCTCATAAGTGTTACGGGATATTGTGAAATGTTAAAAGGATGGGAGAGGCCATAGGATACTTTTGGTAGACCTTGGTGTACATTTATGGATAAATTTTAAGTATTGTGGACAGATTGGACCAAAATATGCTTTCGAAAAGGTTTCTTTATTGAAAATAACCACAAAGCGTTAATCATAATCATTGCAGTATTACGGTTTAATCAATAATCATTAATCAAAACCATAAATACAGGTATGTTCCGTTTTTATCAACACGAGAGGCTATTTTCGACCTAGTGTAGTGGTTAGAATTTCCTCCTTCCAAACTTAGTGTTCTTATAAACACCTCAACAGATCAACTGACATGGTCACAGGTCACATGTAAACTTTTTGCATTTGTAGTCACACGAAGATATTGTATTCCCAGGGCAGTCGAGAAAACTTCCAAACGGAAAACATCCTCGCGTGGTCGGGATTTGGAACCCCCATCAACGAGAAATACCTCATCCAATAACGAGTCTACCCCATTTGGCATAATGCCGTTTGGCATACAGTTGTTTGGCATAATTGTGAAAAACGTTGAATTTTATCTAATTCCTTGCATGAAGCATTAAGCAAAGGGGTGTGTATGATTTGCTCGCGATCGTACAATCCGTTGTCAGTTATTGATAGGACATACTTCTCATTTTCATTTATAAAGGAAACCAAGCTCTTTTAGAATTGCACCATACATGCACGGTGCACCGACAGACTGTTATTATGTAAAAAATAATGTCTACAGGGCTCGATTCCTGGGGTCATTCTGCACCTCCAGACCATTTTTTTTTTAATTCCTATGACAAATCTCAAGAAATCTTGATTTAAAGTTTTGGCTTAAAAATTCAATATAATCAATTTTGAAACTTTGCGATAACACTGAAAACCCCTACAAAAACACTCAAAAAGTTGGCCAAACTATTATTAACTGGTATATAATTGTTACCTTTGTTATAATTAGCAATATTTACAACTGACTTAACTTTCCAGAGTGGCTTAAGTATGTTTTTTCATCGTTTACTGGTTTAAATTTAATTAATTATTGTTTTCTATGTTGAATGGATTGAAAAGTAAAACATATAAATTAACAATGTTGTTATTTCATTTAAAAAAAAGGTCTGTGAATAAATGTAGCACAATAATAGTTAGAAGTTTAGCCATGTAATCCCTAGTCGATTGGAACTAATATCAACCGTTTGTTTCAAATCTGGAATGATTTGGATGCTCTGGTACGCTAACGTCAATATAAGAATGACCATACGCGGATGACTTCCACGAGACCGCTAACCTTCTCCTGATTGATGCAACTTTTTCTTCCGGCATAAATGACCAGCTCACTGAAGTTTGCCTACATTATTCGCTTAATAGTCTTCGCTCTTGTTCTTAAATTAATGTGCTTAGAGAGCCAATAATCAGCGTTTTATCCTAGGCAAATTGACCATGATGTTTAATTTGGGTACGCTTGCATTCATAGTTTTTTGCATTATTATCGAAACCTAACGAAACACTTTTCAGTATTTTACGATAAAGGAAACTCTCAAATTTCAATCAATACGCTCTCCCGTGAGAGCAAACTCGTTAGAGATCTGCTTCGCAAATCTCATGCTTGAGATTTTGAAACAAAATCACTCAATCAACTGAAACCGAAAAAAGTGATTCAAATTATTGCCGTGTGGGAGTAAACTGGGGTTGATTCAAAAAGGTGAGCCAACTCATTCATGATTTTTTGACAGCTGAGTTGCGTGATTGACAACTCACGCATGAAAAATCTTAAGCGTGAGTTATGAGAAATTGAGTTTTTCACAGCACTGGTTACGGGTCCCTAAGCTGGTTACGTAATCCGTGAAAGAAGATAATCGCAGTCAGAACACGTGTTTTTACTACACAGGAAACATTATTATCATACGTCACAGGTGTTATATGGCTCTTCAAAAATTTCAACTATATCTCCTTCAAAACTAGACATAAAAATCAAGAGATACTACTACAGATGAGCAAATTTTCTTAGGTAAAATAAATTCGGCAGACTTTGGAGGGCTGGTCACTAAGTGTGAAAGTCTAGAAGTAAGCTGCAAATTAATAATATTCAGCAATGTATATTTCACGTTTATCGAACGTAACATCAAATGTACCGTCGGACGGGGCTACTTTTGATTCCAGGGGCTACTTTGGACACTCACCTTCTGTATTTATTAGCAGCGTAAATATCAATCTGAGCAATTTTGTGTCTTCAGCACTTTTATTAACCAATATATGCTCTACCACTAGTCATGATTTTTTCTTGGAACAACATCAACAATAACAGGATAAACAAGAAAACATTTCAAAAAAGCCCGAATAGATATTCAAAAGGTATAAAACATTGGCTATACAAACATTGTTCGAATTTTACCCATGTCTTGGGAACTTATTGGGAGCATCACAAAACTATCGAACCGTCATGTTTCATAAAAATCTTGTGTTTTGTTTTGCTTAAAATTGTTGTTTTATTAAAATAATTGATCAAAGGTCTTATTTTTGCGACTTTAATTTTATTATAATGTTTTGGTTTGGGTATTCTACAACTTAAAAAAATAAAATAAATGTTTGTAAAAGTGAGTAGACATAAAACACATATATTTCAATACGCACCAATGCCAAATTCACAACATAATCTCTAAAAAAACTATTTTTCGTCATATTTTACATGAATTTGTAGCACAGAACAGTTGCATCCTTCAAATGTCTAAATTAAACTACTCTTAAGCCAGCTCTAAACTGCTAAGAAGCTAAAAGCATATTACAAAAGCAAACATACTTCTGTACGATCTTGCTAAACTTTACTTCATAGATTGCATTTTTAATGAAAATTACTTACTGGTATTAAATAAGTTACCGGTATTAATGTGATCCTTCAACATATCGTTCATATAACAGTAAGAATAGAAAAAAAAAAAGAGTTTTTGTACATAACTCATTTATCATCACAGTACCTAGTAGTTACGTCGTTCGTTTATGTCAACTTGAAAATCGAGCATTCGTAACTGATAGTTCCATTTAAGAGGAAGTTGAATATTTAAGTTTCATACTGCAAACTGAGAATAGTGAATGGCATGTTTTGCTGAAATTTGTTATATATGTGTAATTGATTCTAGCTTTGCAATTTTCTACATTAAGTTTATCAATGAAAAACGTTCCATAACATCACAGTGGACGACAATTTATTGAATCAGTTTGAAAGTTATAAAAAAAATCATTTCATTAGCAAATTGTGAAAATGTCCAAAGTAGCCCCTTTTTTGTCATGAAGGACACACTTTTTTCGCTATTCAAGCATTTTTGTTATTTCTTGATGGATTTGCCTCATATTTTGCACATTTGTTACGTACATATACAACTTAAATATAGGCAAAAATTATCAACATCTATCCATAATTCTAAGAGTTACAAATCCTCAAAGTTAAAGAATGTGGAAATAATGTCAAAAGAAGCCCCGTTTGACGGTATATTGAAATTTGTTTCTGAGGCTTCATTCCATTAAACTTAGCTTACTGGTTTGAGCCATGTAAAAACATACTTAAGCCACTCTGGTAAGTGTAGTCAGTTGTAAGTATTTATAATTCTAACAACGGGCTACAGTTATATACTAGTTGAGAACTGTTTGGTCAAGTTTTTGAGCGTTTTTGTAGGTTTTTTTCAGTGCTATTACGTAATTTCAATATGAATTACAGTGAATTTTAAGCCAAAAACTTCAAATAAAGAATTTCTGAGATTCCTCCTAATGATTTTTTAAAAAATTGGTCCAGAATTACCTCAGGAATCGAGCCTCGTGCTCAGATTTGATGGACAATTTTTTTTCATAAAAACGGTCTGTCGGGGCACCGTGACATGACTTCCGGGAGTCATTATGTCCGGGTTATTATAACGTATTTTTAACACAAAATGTGTACAACGCCTAAGTTATGCCATGTTATTTCCAAAAAAAGGAACATGATACTTTATGACGCATCTAATGGTTCCGGATGTTACCGTACCACTACAGTATCTTCCTTTTCAAATTATGCCAAACGATTATTATGCCAAACGACTTTATGCAAAATGACTGTATGCCAACCGGCATTATGCCAAATAGCATTATGCCCAATGGGGTAGACCCCCAATAACATGTTCATATGAACTAAAAACATAACTAATGTTCTTATGGTATATTCAGTAAAACTTATGTTAAATAGGTTCATCGAAAACATAGAAGTGTACATACTCAACATCAAGCATCTATAAATTAGAGTGGCGTTAGTTAGGGATCAACAGTTTCTTAAATTTTCAATCGATTCAACCCTATTCCCTTTCCCTCGATGTAAACTAATTAGATGAAGATTCCGAAATTTTCTCTAGATTGTTGAGTTTTACTGATCCTCGTCATCTCCCCTTGAGGCAGGACTCTGTGAAATATTGTCATGTTTGATTAAAAAGAGATGAAACAATAAAGAAAGTTTTTTGTCCAAAATGTAACGAGGTCGATAGTTGTTTCAAATACGACATAAACTTAATTTTGTTCCGCGCACCGTTGCTCAGACATCTATGACACATGAGGTACTTGAGCAAAAGCAAAGCAATGAGAAAAGTGTACTGTTATCTGCCTAACTTGGGTAATGAATTTAGTACTAGAGTTGGTACCCAGTTTAAGCTTCATTATAATGTCTTTATTTCGTCTCTGGTCAAAAGAATACCGCTTTTCAAAATTTCTCCATAGTAATTTCCATATAATCCTACATTTTCTTTGGGCCACCTTTAAATCACCACCGAAAAAGCTGAAAATTTCACAGAACACTATTTTTATGGTTAGGATGAAAAGGAAGATATGGGAGATTGAATTTTCAAACATTTTTGAATTCTGAACCTCCCTAATCAACATGTAGTGCATTTAATTTCAAAATATTTCGTCGAAGATAACAAACCTCTAGAATACATATCGAACCACAAGAGGTTAAGGTTTCGTAATCAGCGACCTACTCAAATTTGCGTCGTTAGGGATGCTCGAAGTATTAGTTTTCAAATATATGTGTTATTTTTCTTATTATTCACGATAATTCCAGAGGCGTCCCGTGAGGAATTTGATTACCTGTGCACTGACTCGCACAAACCGTTTATTTTGAATTATGAATACGATTTTTTCAATTGATTTTTTAAAATGTATTTCAGCTTAAAATGTAATTTCTTATTATTAACACCTTAAAATGTAATTTCCAATACTGTATGCAATCTTCAAGTGTCTGGAAGCTATTATATTTGTTGCTCATTGGACGAATTTTTTGTTTGTTTTCTTCGTTTCAATCACTAGTTGTAAGTTTTAAGAATTTTGGATGATTCCAATATACAATGTTTAGGGACAAGAAAAATTCTCAAAATTTCAAGGCGATGAAAGAAAAATTTTGCGTATTAATCGCGGTCCCATAGTTTGATAATATTTGACATAAAAATGTATATTTACAGTAAAACTGACCTTTATATGCGTAAATTGCAAATATTTTTCGTATTTTGCGAACTGAGATAATAAGTTTAATATCATATTATCAATACAAAATTTAAAGCAAGAAGAAAAACGTTTAACTTGAAACTAAACGATTAGCACATTTTGTTTATATGAAACTTGGCTTACAAATAAATAAACCATTCTTATGAGCAAAAGTCTGAACATTTCTGAGATTATCAAATAAACCTTCAGATTTCAACTATTTACGCGTTATTTCCCAAGTATCGCGATGAAGGATAAATTCCGTGGATGAATGAATCGCCATGAATCGCGAAATTCCGAATCTCCATTATTCCTAACGTTGTTATTCTATATAATAATTCTAATTATTTACAGCTTTTGTCAATTGTATCACGGTATCTTAGCTTTTCGACGATGTCCAGCGCTGGTACATCTCTTTGTATACTTTTGTTGATACATCAAAGCTTTTAAGTGAAATGATGACTGGCTGTTGAACGCTGAAACCCACTTTACGCCCACCGCAATTTATCAGTTGTCGGTCTGTTGAGCAAGAAAAACTATATTCACACATAGTTTATAAATCAATTCAAAGCCACATAAATTTTGTGTATTTAATAAGATAAAACATAATCAATTTGGCCAATATGTTTATAACATCTAGTTTTGGTTCCAATTAATATTGCGCCTACTATCGCGCGACACCTGGAAGCTCCATGCAACATACATACACACAAAGCATGTATGGCGTTGACGCTTTCTCTTCCAACAGCAGACGTCGTGACGCCAGTTGCGCGCTTTCTCAATTCTTGCAAACCAATGCGAGCGTCATGGGCAATTTCTCTCTTAGGTGCACAAATTGGAGTGAACCAGATTTTACCTATGGACCGATGCACGAGTTCACTAATTTGACGTTTGAGCGGTGCCGAATTCACTTGTTTCCATGGTCACTTAAATAACACGGCACCGCTAAAACGTCAAATAATGAACTCGTGCATTGGTCCATACAACGCCACTGTTGCTCTAGAAATGCCAATACAAATGCACATTCCTGCTGTGTCCATACACGCTATTTTCGTGCACAAGAAAGAGTGCACGGCTGAAATGAACATTCTCTGCAATACGATGGAGACGCATGGCAGTTTGTCTTGTTTGCTTGGCTGTTTTCGCTTGCTGGTTGAGCAAGACCATGGAAGGGGGGGGGGAAATCAAACGGTTTGTTCACTGAGGGCGATGCACCAATTGAAGGTGAAGAAATCAAACAACATTTTCAAACAACTACACATTATGAATGTTAGAAGTATTGAGAATTATAATATATATATATATTTAATTTGTTGGTTTGAAATCTTTGCCTGTGCAGTGCACCAAGTGCACCTTAGCACGAGACGCCACCATAATCATTATTCGAATCTCATAATCTTAAAGTAGAAACTTTTTCAGTAAGATTAGTCACGCTTCTCATGCAGTTTCAGTTAACAAAAACAAATGTATAGGTTTAATTGCTCTACAGGAAATTTGAACACCCCTAGAAATAGTTTCTTACATGCGTTCAAAATTTGAGAATATGGACATGAGATACGCGAAAGAATTTCAAAAACAGGTTGAGCTATTGCTGGAAAATAGCCGAATATCCGTATAGTCGTTTTTGATCCTGGGGCTCAGCGTTACACATCGCGGGGCTTCTAGTGTTAATCAATGTTTGATGAAAGAGGTCTCAACAAAATCCAAAACGTATCCAAAATATAAATTGAGGACTTCTATGAAGAATTTTTTAATAAAATCGGTAAAATTTAACTAGGGGGAGGGGTGGTAAAATGAACACTTTAAGGATATTACAGTCAACTCTCCATAACTCGATATTGAAGGGACCATCGAGTTAGGGAGGTATCGAGTTACGGAACACAAAACCAGTGCAACTGCAATCCAAGGGACCATCGAGTTAGCCATGAAAATTTACTTTTACTATGGTTCTCTAACTCGATATCGAGATACGGAATATCGAGTAAGGGAGAGTTAACTGTATCTTGTTTCGGATAGAAAAACGAGCAATTTGTGTATTTCGATCGCACAGCATTATAAATAAGGATGTTATCCATTGCAGCGACATGATTTCAGACCAAAATAGCTAATTTTTCACTTATTTAATTTTATTAAAATAAACATCATGCAAAAAACGTGAGCAAAATAAATATTTTTGAAAATTTTCATTGCATTCCCGAAAATATATTCGTTAAGGATTGTAACTCATTTAAAAAGAATTCCAGAGGTATAAGATTTCACATCATATCATAACGATATTCTCCTCACTGAAAAACCACAAGACCTCCAAGCTAAAAGTTACGTCAGTTTCAATTTTCAAACGTAGTTTTCTAAAATCTTAGTTTTCGCTGATATTTTCACTTCAATTGACCTCTGTATCAACCCGAACACTCCGCTTCATGTTCTTAATCGTCCGTGTGTGATAAAAAATAATTGAAATTTGTTTTTCTTTGGTAAAAGGCATGGTGTTCATTTTACCATCACTTCCCCTACATGAAACATTCGTTTAAAGCTATAGTACAGATACAGTCGAAGCTTGTTATAACGACATCGCAAGGAACCGTCGTAATATGGAAAAGTCGTTATAGAGAACTGTCACAATACTGGAAAATTTTTCAAGGGACCAAAAAATGTCGTTATAGAGAGCTTTTATCGCTATAAAAGCTGTCGTTATAACAAACTTCCCCTTTATATAAAAAATAAAACTCATAGAATTCATCCTGAAATTTACTGTTGGTTTTCTAAAGTAGTATATACTGTAAGTTTCTGAAAAGATTATTCTTTATATAACTAGATTTAATAACAGCTTTTGAGAAAAGTATTCGTAGAGATATTTTGTCAAGACTTGCAGACTGTATCAGAAATGTTCTGGGTGTTTAAACTTTTATCAATGTCCTCTAAGAACAACTCAATGAAATAAATCAGCCACAATTCAATTTGTTGAGATTATATTTTTCAGGTGATGACAACGAGGGCTCATTTATCCATTTTGAGATTTTTTATAATATTTTTCATAATATCACATAATTCACATAAGTGAATCTTATTGCCAAATTCAGAGAATGTCACTTTTTTTTTTCTTTCACGGGTTACGCGTTCTTTTTGCCAGACAGTGCGTCGAGAAAGCCTGGAGCAATCCCAATTTCTTTCCCTGTTCTCTTTTCGTTTTTGAGTGCTTTGATATGGTCTGAACAAACGAGTCGTTTGGTTTTGTGCCGCGTTGTTTGTGTGTTTATTTCGTTCTTTCGGCTTGCACGCTTTTTGCTGGATAGTGCTTCGTGGAAGCCCAAGTGTTCGTGTTTTTCTTTTGTATCATCAGGGCGATCTTTTGAATTAAAAGCAAAAGTATAGTTTTTCTCGCGTCTCCAAAGGGATTTCTTTCTCACACAGCTAAAAATATGTTGTAAATTTAAGTTTATTTTCATGCACATATTTGGAGCATCAAAATAAACGTAAATTTCAACGACCAATCCATTATTTTTCAATTGAATTCACTTTAAATTTACACGATCATGCAACATTCAAGCATTCTTAGTTAAAAATTGAATGTATATTTATATAGGTTTACTTGATGCTGTAACAATACATGAATTTGATTTATTTCTACAGTACTCTTCAGTTTACACTACAACGAAATTTAATTTTTTTTTTCTATGCAGGTAGTCTGTACGCGTTAAGTGAAGCTGAAAGTGAATAATGGCTGCGCAGTCGAGGATGAACTTGGTGAGCTTGTTTCATGTTTTTATTTTAAATCTGTAAAGTATGTATGAATGCACATTTAATCATTACAACGGTGGAACGTAAATACGACTTTTCAACAAACTATGAATGGTTGGTCACTGAGTATGTCGGCATAAACTCTTATTCATAAATTATTTATGTTTTACATATTTTTTTCAAAACATCCCTTTCCTTTTATCTTAAATCTTATAATTAAGAAAGGACTTTGAATGGTTCGCCACTATAAGTGTAGACTTACAAAATGTTCACTTTACTCAAGAAACTTTGAATGGTTCGCCACTATAGGTGTCGGCATAAGAGTGTTCTGTGATGGTCCAGCCAATCGAGTTTTTTTTTCTTTTAAGTCCTGACAGCTATAGGAATGTTGCGATTAGCTATTTGAACGGTTCATCACTTCAAGTGTCGACATTATTTTCTTCAACATGGAAATTTTTCACATCTGTTGCAGTCGAAGATAGGTGCTGGCAAATATCGAGTCTTTCAGCAGAAAATGAGGCATTGTTCGTTCGTCTCTGATCAGCTACAAAGCTAGAAGTAGTTTTTATTAATATCAATTATATAAAACATTTAATAGACTTACAAATTCGGTGGTTTTATTCGGGGAATAATGTTGTTCTTACAGTCACCTGCTCACTACAGCTATTCAGTTTTACTTCTAAGCGGGAGCCTACTGTTCTTGGCTGAGAGACAGTCAAGTTTGTTTCACATTTTCTAGGGATGCTGGATCATTTTGATGAAAATTTGACCTTGACAGCAGTCTGGCTGCTTGTTGATATCCAGTTCGCAGCCCCAGCTCCCCACTAACAAACATCCCTCCCAGTAACCTTTCTGGAGATGCAGAGGAAAATACGGTCTCCAAATAGCAAAGGTTTCACACTAACATTCATTCCCTCAATCCCACCTGACTGCAAGAACGTGGCCGGCGCCGTTTTTTAAATAGAGGCACTGAATTATGCACACTTAAGAAGGCTATGGCCAATCTCAGCCTAGTTGATTCTAGTTGATTCTTTGTGCATTTTCACCGACTTCGGTCAATCACGGAATAGCAACCATTGATATGTGAAGTCAGTCCAAATTAAGTAAAGCTAAGCTAAATATAAGTGAATCTTACTGCCAAACTCAGAAGATTTGAATTGCAAAAATCTCCATGACAAAGAGAATAGAACGGCTGAAAATACATAAGTAATCCCAACTAAAAATGTCAGCGCTATAAGCCAAGATTGTTTGCTTTCTGGTGTATAACAGTTGAATTGAAGCACCGATTGCTGCAAATAATTGAACCTGTCAAAAATTGAACGATTAGCGTTAATACAGCTATAACGCAAACGTTTTGCAGCTACAAATCTTAACTGACTATATTTTGTGTGGTTTTACAAAGCTGTAACTGAATACCGTAAACAGTAGCAACCTAATATTGTGGAATAAAAGTCCCCATCATCCGGCTGCTTTTTTGCAATATGTTTTGTTATGCTGTTCAATTCATAAATAAGAAACGCTTTGTCGTTGGTTATACAGCGCACATACAGCAAAAAGCTGTATATTAACAATATGTGGCACAACTACACTGCCTGTTGGATGTAAACATTGCATTTGACGTTTCACACACTTTTACAGCCTGATGAAGTGGTATAAGCATGGTTATAACATCATTACAAAATATTACGTGAACCGTTTTTGATTCAGAAGAAAACGGTGTTTTGTCTTTACTTTAGATATATACTGAGGTGGCAGCTAGAACAGCGTTGAGACTGGTGGATGCAGAGATCGTAAGTTCGATCCCTATCGGTGGCAAGTACTCTCTAATTGGGTCATTTTCAAAGGTTCAATTTGCTAGAAAGAAAATAATATCTAATTGAAATCTCTTAAAAGATTCGAAACTAGTTTAAACGCCGGAAAAAAAAAAATAACCAAACTTTTTGATTCACATTATGACTCTTAAGCCACTTTCCCAATCATATCGATATGTATTCAAATACTCGATATTTATCTAGCGGCCCCCAAATTTTAATCCGCACCGGGCCCAGAAACCCCAAGCTAGGCCACTGCACCCTTGGAAGAAAGCAGTGATGGAAAGTAGCAAACATTTCTTCTGAACTGGAACAAAAATAAAACCAAATGCTACCGAGCGCCAGAGCGCTGGTTTACTCGCATCTGTCGTGCTCCCGAGTAACCGTAGCTAAAAGTGATTCGCGAACGCGTTCGGAGCTGTTCAGAGTCATATTGTGTTTTTGGGGAAAAAAAAGCTGCTTCCCCTCCGAGATTTATGGTTTCCAAGGGTTTTTGACTACTAGCTAGTAGTTTACTGTCGATTTGATGGTTATACAAATAATTTGTCTGTCAAAATCATAATAAATCACACCTTGCTCGGTTACTCGCGAGTAAACGTTCCCGAGCTTGTTAATATTTCTTTTGACATGTTCTCCCGAGAAGACGGGTGCGGACTTACTCACACCTAACCAGTTCCCGAGTCTGTGATGTTTGTTATGCGTTGGTATACACTCGTGAGCTGCTTCGTGATGCGAACTTTCCCACCACTGGAAGAAAGCGTGCATTCCAAAGAAATTTTTTTTGCCACGTTTAGCGATAAACCAATTTTTTGAAGGAAGTTATGAATTCAGAGATTCACCCTTCCTGGTTGCAATCATTTTCAGTGAATATTCATAATTGACTTTATAAAGGTTTTTTTATTCAAGAATTTACTACTACTAGCACTAAGAAGCACTGTTTTTTCAGGTATCTAGTATCTGTCAGGCAAAAAATGTGTACGCACAGCTCGAGAGTACAATTTGCACTTCTCCATAAACATTAAGATGATTATAAAATAAAGCCAAACTTCAAACGCCGAACGGTTGTTGGGCTCTCTAGATCTGTGAGCTGGAAAATTAGAAGTTTGTCTCTGTTTTATAATCACCTTAACTTGAGCTAGACCACAAATTGAGGTGTTTTGAACTCCAATTTTGCCCATTAGGGTAAATTGCCAATTATTGCACAGGCTAAAAATCGAAGCAATTATTGCACACCCATAAGGAATACACGGGCTGTGCAATATTTGGCGTGTTTTTAGCCTTGCAATAATTGGCAATCTACGCTATTTACGCAAGGAAAAATATGTGAGTGTTCTTCATAATCATACAAAAAGCTGATGATGGGTTCACGCGTAGACGGTGTCAAAAATAGTTGTTAGTTAACAAATTTATGAATAATACATTTGAGGTCATTCGATTGATATGCAATTATTATTTGTATCCTTCAATGCCAATCATGAAATGATAAGCATTATATTTTATTCGATGTCAATAACTCCAAAGTTTTGCCTAACCAAGCATTCCACCAGCCTTTTTGACCTCCATTTGAATTTTGACACAGCTTTCTCCCTGAAAACATTAATAAGATGAACAAAATCTCATAGTCAATTCTCGAATCAATCACTCACCGAGTCGTGCTTAATGTGACAGTCAACCATAATTTGACCCTCAGCCATCATCAGGTGTTTCTTGTACTTTTCCAAACTGTACTCTTGACTTTCATCCGTTTTGATCTCCTGAGCTGCCACTGGACATTCGTCCGGCACGCCAAACATGGTCATAATTTCGGCGGCTTCCTTGTTGTTCTTGGAGTCCTCCATCATATTGCACAGATCCATTTTCTCCTGCACTACCGGAATGCCATTTTTCAACACCTTCACCGTCATCTAATTTAAATGGATTTATTAGTTACTAAGAAACGTACAATTTTCAGCTAGAAATCTTACTTCCGCATCTTTGAAACCCGTTGTGGTCACGGTAGACTTGGACTTGACTTTGCAGTCTTCCGTTAGCGTCACTTCAGATTTTGGATCGATCGTAATAACACTTCCCTGGCAATTCTCGATTTTGTGCACTATTAGCTCGTAACCATTATTCTGAAAATTAAATGTTACACCGAATTTGTATACTTTGGAATATTCTGTAGCAAAACTTACACAAGCATTGACCACTAAAATGCTTCCAAGCAAAAGTAGTCCCACAAGGTTTAGATTTCCTGCAACCATTTTCGACTTGGTTGAACTAGACGACCAATTCTCTTGTTTTAGCGAAATAATTGCAAAGCACTGTCCAATAGTCTCTTTTATAGCGGTAAAACGAATCCACAATATCAATGTTTTCGCATCACTTAACGAGACTAATAAAGTGAAACAGTTTCCGGTTTTAACGATATCAGTGTCATTCTGATCATGCAAAGGTTGACCACACTCCAGTGTGGTGTTACATATTCTAATGTGAAAGTAATAACAATTAAACAATCGTTGAACTATTCATTGATCTTGTTTGTTCGTTGCAATATTTGAGCTTCGATAGCATCAGCTTTTGGTAGAGTAGCAAACAAATTCGATACCGCACCAGCTCGAGTTCCCAATCCAGTTCAGTAATCAGCTTATGTAGTTGTTTCTACATCATCGCACCATTGCTATACATCGAGAAGCTCTCCCATTTCCGTGGCATCTGTTCAATGCTATCGACATGGAACACGTTTCCGTGCCGCTGCCATCAGCGAACCAGTAAAGAGATTGCGCGCGTGTGCCGCTGTAATCGATGTACGATGTCTTATTGGAAAGGTTCATTCAAAGCTTGCATGCAAGGGAAGCTTGAGCGTTGTAGAATAAGTTTGAAAAAGGGTGGGTGTACCTATCGTTAGTAAGCAAGCGCATATAATTTGGCATTTAGCTGTTCACCACTGTTATAGTTTAAAGAGAAGTAAGAATAAACTTATGACATATCTTGTTAATATATTTAAAATATGTGCTACTGTTGTATACTTACTCTTCATAAGGTAGTTAGTGGAAGTAGTTTAAGATGCCACTTCAAGGATTGAATTCCTTTACGATGATAGAATTCACCAATTCCAATCATTCATTGTGCTAACCGTTATCATACAATATTTTTAAGCTGCCATTATGAAAACTTCCCCTGACCTATTGCTTGGGCGTACAAAGGGGCATTGTCAAACTCACTGAATAGGGATTTCTCCAATGTTAGTTCTCAAAAACCTTACCAGATATTAACCGAAGTTTACATCAAGAATCCACGTCGTATCTTGTATAGAATATATCAAAAAATATTTATGAAAATCCTCTACTTTCTGCAAAGAGTCCTGCAAGCACAACTACTATTAAAAATTAAGCCATCTAATTAATTTCAATTCTTTCTAGGAGATCCTTAAAGCGTTTCTTTTCTTTTTTGTTAATGAATTATTCGAAGGGATCTTCGAAACTACAATGGTATTTCCAGGAACTTCTCATGAAATATGTACCGTAAAATGGGGTGTTAAGGACTCGTGGGGATTTAAGGGATTGAACTTCTCAATCAAGTTCGACAAATCACAGAAACCTCGAAAATCGATATATAAGTCATCTGAAATACTCGATTTGTTCAGAGGATTGTGAACTGCATTATGTAATAGGAGCTGTCTATTAATATGAAGTATTGTGGTTTCTAGAATTTGAAAACCTTTCAAAACATTTTTGTTCGAATTTTATGGGCTAAATACATTTATCTACAAAACCATGAAATATATTTGAGAAAAATTCGCGAGTAAGGTAGAAGATAAGGAAATTTAATTGAGATCATAGTACAGACAAAAACTTCATAAAATTATGTCTGTGTTTCAATTTTCAGAAACTTTTATGAAAAAAGTCTCGTTTTGAAAATAAGTGGGGTGTTGAGGAATTATCTATTTTAACTTTTCTAAGTAACTAAACTCATTAAATTTATGCCGTAATATATTTCAATATAGTTTTGAGTCGTTCCGTCAAGTTGAACTACAATGTAAAGCTAAGGGATCTATTTAGTAAGTCACTAAATATCTCCAAAAATGACTTATTTCAAAATTTGGTTCAATTGGTAGGAAAATCTAAATAAAAACTGATTAATGCGAATATGGTTATTTTATGATAATATTTTCATAAGTTGTTCCATCACATTGGGGAAAAGTTTGCATATAGGAATGATTATCTTATTTGAAATGGTTTTGGAGCTATTAATCCTTTTAAGTTTTGAGATTTATTGGCGTAATTTCGGTCCAGTGTTGTTCAGACTCATTTCCCCGAAAATAACATTTTCCGAACTACGAAGCCACGAACTACTACAGCCATGCTCTATCCTCCTAAGATAGAAAAGCAGATGGTTAAGCTTGAGTACTGCACACAAAATCGATCAATTTTGATCCCGGAGGTTTCGGTGAAATGAAATGAGTGAGTGAGTGAGTGCGAATCATTTCACCGAAACTTGAATTGCGGCCCACCGAGATCGAAACTGTCGGATCCCATGTGCAACACTCAAGCCCAACCACCTCCCCCTCCATCTCACAGTTATAACAGTTCATGGCTTCACAATTCGAATTTCGGGGAAATGAGTCTGGTCAACACTGTTTCGGTCCACGGGTTACATTAATAAACAATCGTTTTGATTAAAGCCGACGTTTCGAGCATTTATTTGCTCATCTTCAGGGCAAACTACAATTTACAAAAATATATACTATTTGTTGGGTCAAGTCCGAAACATCAATTAATACTACTTACATCATTGATTTGTTTTTAGGTCAAGTGGGTTTGGACAAACATTGATTAAACGGCTAACAACATTACACTGCAATTACAAATAAATTTCGGACATAATAACTTAACTCACATAATTTTAATTTGAACGGAGCGCAAACTTACATAGCTTTCACCAGAGCACATCTAAAAAGGTTTGACCAAAATTACGCCACTAAATCTCAAAATCAGTCTAGACGGTCGATATTCCATCAAATTTTTTTAAGTATTACCTAGGTCCTAGAAAAACAATTATAGTATAAGGTTATTTCCGAGCTTTTTTTGGAAAATATATAGTGTGCGGTATAGTGTGAGCGATTCCACTATGTATTGGAAACTTTTCGTAAGGATTTTTCAAGATCATGCCACTGAGTGTTACATGCAAATCCGTTATTTGGTGTGGTGCTTTATTTAAAAGGCAAATTGGACACTTACCCTATTCACACTTAAAGCTTGTTGAAATTTTCCATCTTTTGACAAATCATGACAAGATTGCTCTGCACTGTTCTAGAATCCGAATACTGCATATAAGTATAAAAATCTTTTCAAGACAATTGTGCGATGCACTGATAGCTTGCTTGAAAATAGAATCAATAGGTATGAGAGATTTAGCAGTTAAAATAAAATGATTTGCGTTTTCAGGAGTTCCAACTTGAAATATATTGAAGTAATATCATCTTTAGATTTAACAAGACCTTTAGAGTTGAAGGGACACATCAACGATGTTGACCAAAATAATATTTTTTTGCTGTTGGCAAAATATAGTTTTATATACAAAGCTGAAATTCCTTAACACCCCATTTTGCATTTTCGTGAAAAATCACACATTTTTATGATTATCTCCGAAATCTGCCATAGGATCGTCTTCATTGTAATTGGCTTTTGATTTACACGCCGGGAGAATGGTAGGACTGTATTTTGTTCAATTATTGGCATACTAGAAGTTGCTCGAATTTTTTTTCATCCCTTAACACCCCATTTTACGGTATATGCAATGGTCATGGGCGTAGCCAGAGGGGGGCTGGGAGGGGCCGTTAACCTCCCTCTGGCCAACAAATAAAAAAAATAACTTGATTATCCATTGTTTTTATTTTTCGAAGAATTTTTTCAGCATTTATATTTAAAAATGACCTATGTACACAAGTATATAAAATTGTGTTGGTATACCAATATTTTTGTGAATGCATCTTTGGAATCTTGCCAGGATTTTTTTATCACACAAGCAATACCCAACTTCTATAATTGCATTTTCAGGATTTTTCCCTGTATATTTATTCTAGCATTTCTTCTCCAATTCTTCTAGAAATAACTCTAGATATTAAATAAAAAGATCCTCTTGCAATTGCTGCAGTATTTCTTCAAGGCAATTCTTTAGGATTCCATCACTGGTTTTTTAAGTAATTTATCCTGCAATTCATTTTGCAGTTCTCGCGAGCACTTCTTAAACAGTTTTCCGAAAATTTTATAGCAACTTCTAATAATTCCTTAGCTTAGCTTAGCTTAGCTTAGACTGACTACACATATCAATGGTTGCTATTCCGTGATTGACCGAAGTCAGTGAAAATGCACAAAGAATCAACTAGAAGTTCGGCTGGGATTGGCCATAATCTTCTTCAGTGTGCATAATTCAGTGCCTCTATTTATACAGGGTCAATAACGGCGCCGGCCACGTCCTTGCAGTCAGGTGGGATTGGGGGAAGGAATGTTAGTGTGTAACCTTTGCTTTTTGGAGACCGTGTTTGCCTCTGCATCTCCACAAAGGTTACTGGGAGGGATGTTTGTTAATGGGGAGGATCGTTGGGTCATAGGATTCACTTTGATAAGCGATTAGACCATGATAAACAATGATTTGTGAGATATATACATGCTTATATGTAAATATAATATTTTCATTTGATATGAACAATTTCTATGTAGAGGAAAACTATGCCGACACTTGAGGTGACGAACCATTCAAAGTTTGTTGAACAAATACCTAAATGTAACATTCCTACAGCTGTCAGGACGAAAGCATGTGTTATTATATTTTACTCATTTGAAAAGAAACAAAAAACTCGATTGGTTGGGACATCATAGAACACTCTTATTCTTATGCCGACACTTACAGTGGCGAACCATCCAAAGTTTGTTGAATAAAGTGAACCTTTCGCAAGTCCACACTTGTAGTGTCGAACCATTCAAAGTTCTTCCAATTACAAAAATAAAGGTATATAAGAGGTGTTCTGAAAAAAAAAATGTTAAACATAAATAAATCATGAATCAGAGCTTGTGTCGACACTCACAGTGACGAACCATCCATAGTTTGTTGAAAAATCATACCTACATCCCACCACTGTAACGATTGAATGTGCAGTCACACATATTTTATAGATTAGAAACAGTAGCATGAAACGAGCTCACCAATTGATCCGTTAACCCTGACTGAGCAGCCACAATCCACCCTCGGCCCCACTCGTCCGCTCTGCTATAAAAAAGCACTCAGGAAAAATAAAATAAGCGCGCGACCCAAAAAGAATAAAAAAAACTGTTCGGGCTTTCTTGACGCACTGCCCAGGAGCAAGCGTCAAGGTCGAAGGATCAAACAGAACTAACCGATCGCGGCACTTTTTCAGTTACTCCAACCGAACTCACCGATCACGCCACTTTTTCACTTACTAGACCAACGCGCGACATGTTTGATCCTGCCCTCGTCGCTCACCCCGGCAAAAGCAAGTGTCAAGGTCGAAAGATCAAACAGAACTAACCGATCGCCGCCTTTTTCTACTTTCTTCAACCGAACTCATCGATCACGCCACTTTCTCACTTACGAGACCGACGCGCGACATGTCTGATCCTGCCCTCGTCGCTTGCCCCGGGAAAAGCAAGTGTCAAGGTCGAAAGATCAAACAGAACCAACCGATCGCGGCACTCCCTCACTTTCCTCAACCGAACTCACCGATCACGCCACCCCCTCACTTACGAGACCGACGCGCGACATGCCTGATCCCGCCCTCATCGCTCGCCCCGGCAAAAGCAAGTGTCAAGGTCGAAAAATCAAACAGAACTAACCGATCGCGGCACTTTTTTACTTTCTTCAACCGAACTCATCGATCACGCCACTTTTTCACTTACGAGACCGACGCGCGACATGTTTGATCCTGCCCTCGTCGCTTGCCCCGGGAAAAGCAAGTGTCAAGGTCGAAAGATCAAACAGAACTAACCGATCGCGGCACTTTTTCACTTTCTTCAACCGAACTCACCGATCACGCCACTTTTTCACTTACGAGACCGACGCGCGACATGCCTGATCCCGCCCTCGTCGCTCGCCCCGGCAAAAGCAAGTGTCAAGGTCGAAAGATCAAACAGAACCAACCGATCGCGGCACCTCCTCAGTTACTCCAACCGAACTCACCGATCACGCCACTTTTTCACTTACTAGACCAACGCGCGACATGTTTGATCCTGCGCCCTCATCGCTCGCCCCGGCAAAAGCAAGTGTCAAGGTCGAAAAATCAAACAGAACTAACCGATCGCGGCACTTTTTTACTTTCTTCAACCGAACTCATCGATCACGCCACTTTTTCACTTACGAGACCGACGCGCGACATGTTTGATCCTGCCCTCGTCGCTTGCCCCGGGAAAAGCAAGTGTCAAGGTCGAAAGATCAAACAGAACTAACCGATCGCGGCACTTTTTCACTTTCTTCAACCGAACTCACCGATCACGCCACTTTTTCACTTACGAGACCGACGCGCGACATGCCTGATCCCGCCCTCGTCGCTCGCCCCGGCAAAAGCAAGTGTCAAGGTCGAAAGATCAAACAGAACCAACCGATCGCGGCACCTCCTCAGTTACTCCAACCGAACTCACCGATCACGCCACTTTTTCACTTACTAGACCAACGCGCGACATGTTTGATCCTGCCCTCATCGCTCGCCCCGGCAAAAGCAAGTGTCAAGGTCGAAAGATCAAACAGAACCAACCGATCGCGGCACCTCCTCAGTTACTCCAACCGAACTCACCGATCACGCCACTTTTTCACTTACTAGACCAACGCGCGACATGTTTGATCCTGCCCTCATCGCTCGCCCCGGCAAAAGCAAGTGTCAAGGTCGAAAAATCAAACAGAACTAACCGATCGCGGCACTTTTTTACTTTCTTCAACCGAACTCATCGATCACGCCACTTTTTCACTTACGAGACCGACGCGCGACATGTTTGATCCTGCCCTCATCGCTCGCCCCGGCAAAAGCAAGTGTCAAGGTCGAAAAATCAAACAGAACTCCGAAAATTTTATAGCAACTTCTAATAATTCCTTCAGAAAAATAATGCAAGAGTTTAATCAGAATTTTCTGAAACGATATAATTTGATTTGATTCAGGAGTTTCAATGTAACTGTACGTATCGCATTGATTGGTCTAGGTATTAATCCTGTGATTTCCCTTAGAAAGCGTCTAGTGATTTTCTTCAGGATTCCTCCAAGTATCCAACCAAGAATCTTTCCAAGGATGCATTAGGATTGATTTCAGAGATTTTTCAGGAATTCAACTAATGCTTACATCAGGCTTTATTATTATTTATCTATAAATACGTCTAAAAATACAAAAAAAAAAACATCTGCCGAATTCAAAGGAAATACCTCAATATATTGATTTTTAGATTACACAGTTTCTGCAAGGCGTATAAAAGGTCTAGAGAAATTCTAAAAGGCGTTCCTAAAAAAAAAATTCTCAAGTTTTTGCGGAAGAAATTTCTTAAGAAAAACCTGGATGAATTTTCAAAACATTCTTGGGAAAGTACATGTAGAAATCTCTAGATGATATTCTATAGGAATTCATGCAAATCATACTTAAATGGATTCTAAGAAGAGCTGCTGCGTAATTTATTGTTACAATTTTAAAGGAGTTTAAAAAAACCCGCGGATTGATTCTTACATAAATCTTTGCAAGAATATGGGTGATCTGAATGAAAACCTTAGATTATTCGTTTAGTTGTTGGTGTTATTTTAAAATATTCGTAGAATGTATGCCATCAAGAATCTTTTTATGAATTACATTTTTAATGATGAAGAGTACAGTTAAATGTTCAGTCAGTAGACAGCTAACTATAGCAGTGAACGGTCGCGTTGAAACCGTTCTCGTATATCCCTTGATTATTCTTCGCGTTGGCGGTAATAAATTACCTCTTGTCGGTTTATTTTCACTCCAACTTGAGCCATTGCTAATTAGTGTCTGCTTGAGTAGTTTTGTTACTAGCATTTAGAGCGTAATATCAAACATTAATTGTGTTGTAGCCTTGAATCAAGCTTCCGATTTCAGAGCTCTTGAGGTTGTCGATTGCCGAGTGCTGAGGACGATCTTCGGCGGCGTGCAGGAGAACGGTATGTGGCGGCGAAGGATGAACCACGAGCACGCCCAACTCTACGGCGAACTCAGTATCCAGAAGGTGTCTATAGCTGGAAGGATACGCTGGGCAGGGCATGTCGCAATAATATAACGTATAACGATATTCACCTCTAGTACGTAGTAAACTGATCAATCTCGTTCGCGGATGATGATGGTTGTAGACGGTGTCGAGTTGTCACCGAACACGATTCTTCTTCGGCTTTTATAACGGGTCGCTCCACCGTGAACATGGTTGACCGGATAGAGCGAGATGGTCCATAACGCAAGTTTCTGCAGGGATCCATTAGTGATCCTTGATAAGCGGACGTAAAATGGAATGATTTGGCAACAGACCAGCAGTGCTGAGTTTGCTTGGCGTCGAGAATAATATTGTAACACGGACATGACTTCATCATTGCTAAAAAGTGTATTTTGTTTCGTTATAGATCTTTGAGCTACATTTTCAGACTAATAAACAGAAGAAAAAATCAGCAACTAAATATCGCATTGACAAAAATTAAAAAAGGAAAATATTACATATTTTAACTCTCACCGAAATAATTTCAACCGGGTTACATTACTCCTCAAGAGAAGTTCAAAACAAACATAACGCATATTCGTTTGGCTCACGCTTTGACAGCTTTCGCTGCTCGATTGGCTCACACTCTGACAGAAATGTCAGCTTCCGCATATCTCTCTTATAAAGGATCACTAGGATCCATTATCGATGAAAGATGATGGTTGATGCCTGGGAGGAAGGCGCAGATACTACACACGAAATATAACACAAAGTTATTTCATACTACAAGAAAACTCCAGCTTGCCAACGACAATCAAGGCAGACTTTATGAAAATCGCTAGTTTTCTTTTGCTGTGTGCCACGGTGTACTATATTAATAAGGTGATTTATTCCGAAATCTGACAGCTACTTGACGACGTCATTCCTGTCTATCTCGAACAAATTTTTGAAAAAAAAATGATCTAGCGGTCCGGATGGTATAGGACCAATGCACAAGTTCACTGATTTGACGTTTGAGCGGTGCCATATTCACTGGTTTCCATGGTTACGTAAATAACACGGCACAGTCACATGTATACAACCAAATTCGATGTTTACACCAGTAAAGAGCCCGCCTTGTTAATTTTTATGCCGTGCTGTGTACCTTCGATCGTTCTGAACAAACATGGAAAAAAGGCCAAAATTTTCTATGCATTTCAATTTCGTTTTTATTGGAAAAAGTTAAATGACGCGTATTTGAAGACTTTATATTCAATCAGAATAAAAGGTGCTATCGTGACATTACTTTTGAATAGGCATGAATTGCTTTTCAATCGATATTTTGTCACATTTGATAAAATGCAAAAATATGTTTTGATCGATTACGCGATTTTATCATGTTTGTCCAGTTCGTGACACCAGAATCAGCAGTTCGTGACAGCAGAATGACGTACATAAAATTGAACTAAGACTTTTAACTAAGACTAGTTTCAATTTTAGACAAATATGATGTTTTCAAGACTTTTCACAAATTTAGCTTTGAAAAGAATGATGCTATGAGCTTCAAAATTGGTAGGAAAGTAACAAAGTTATGAAGACTTTACTAAAGGTCATATTACAAAACTTGAAAATTTACCATCAAAAAGCTTGCGCCACCTCTAAGCCTTAATATTTTTGGCTCAAAATTTCAGGTTTCCATTTTTATGTGATTTGAATTCAACAGAGCACACGAATTTTTGGTTTTGAGACATTGCGAAAAATAAGCCGCACCCTAGTGGACATCCATTCCTTCTATGTCTACTTTTAATTAGCAAATTGATTTCCTGGATTTACCTAAAATATGCTAAGTAAATGAAAAACCGAATTGAGTACTCTACCATTTAATTCCACTAGAGTTTGTATCCTTTGGCAGATAAGCGTATTGCGACCTCAACTGTAAGGCCGTCTGCAGTGTCGTGTACTAGATTCGACATAAAAAAAATTCTACTTAATCTTTCAAAAGTTCAGTTTTCTCTCGCATTTCCTCCATAAAATTATTGGTTCTGTTGAATCGGATACTGGGATGTTCAGCTGAAAGTTCTACTAGAAATTCTTCTGTGAAATTGTTTACATAGTTTTTCCAAAAAAAATATTACAAATTGTTTAGTGAAGTTCATCAAAAGTTTTCTAGAAGTTTTGATTCAAATCCCCGGATTCCTTAACAAATTTTCAATGTAACGCATAAGTTTCCCCTAAAAATAAAGTTCATTGAAACTTTACATTACAAATTTTACCACAATAAATCTTCGGTACTGCTCTTCAAAAAAATAGGGCAATATTTACGCGTTATGCTTCTACAGTGCAATAAAACATTAAATAAACAACCCTTCAAAAAAAAGTTTGTTTAGAATTTCTGGAGATAAGGTTTTACATCAATATATTCACCGCAGTATTATGAAACTTGCGAGTTCATACGAAATATTATTTATAATTTTAGTTTCAAATACTTTCAGTAAAAATTCCATCCGTTTCAAAACCAATAATTTTCTTAAAAGAACAAGAATTTTTGTAGTTAAATCAGATCACATTTTTTCCGAATTTAATTTAAGCTGGAAATTTTTAGTAGTAAAATACCGTTTTTATTCATATGAGGGACACTCAAGGCCTGAGTGAAGTATAAATCCTCCAAAAGCATATAAACCAAATCGTTATGCATGATTTCTTCGCGTTATCAACTCTCAAAACAACTTAACTTATGAACAGTAGATGAAGATTTTGATTCGGCAACAATAATATTTCAAAATAAACATAAATGTGTGAGCTTCTCATGATTCTTATTCCGGAAGTTTCCTCATTTTTGCCTCATATTTTGGACACTTTGATTCGAATTCCGAATAGCTCATGAAAATCATAATTGGAGAAATCAAATCATTGATTGAAATCATCAAACCATTAAAGAGAAGTCTAAGGCAGCTGGACATTATAAATTTTCATAGGTTTCTATTGAAAATGCATTATAAAATGAGCCTCGAAAGTGAGAACAGATGAACGACAAAAACTAAAACATTTCGTGTGAAATGTTTCCCATACAAAGTGCAGTGTCCGGAATTTGAAGCTGTCCGTAATATGAATCAAAACGGTATCTATGAAATTATTAGATGATATCTCTTGACAGAGAATCCGATAAAACTGCTTGAAAAAATTCATTTCCATTTTTTCCAGCTCAAACAACAGCTAACATAAATAACTTTCATGACAAAAATTATTTTGAAAAATGCTTTGCAATCTGTATGTTGACACTTTTGATCATAGATTTACTTTTGAACACTGGGGTTGACATTTTGAAAGATACACAGATGTATAGTTCACCAATAATTTGAATTAAAATATTTCAGTTTTAAATATAAATCTAGGGAGTTGAGAAGTATCCAAGAATACTCAAAAATTTCATTCCAAATTCCTGAACGCATTTCTTCTAGTGATCCTTTATAAGAGAGATACGCGGAAGCTGACATTTCTGTCAAAGTGTGAGCCAATCGAGCAGCGAAGCTGTCAGAGCGTGAGCCAAACGAACTTGCGATCTGTTTGTTTTGAACTTTTCCTGAGGAGTAATGTTATCCGGTTGATATTATTTCCTTTTTGAATTTTTGTCAATGCGATATTCAGTTGTTGATTTTTTCTTCTGTTTATTAGTTTGGAAATGTAGCTCACAGATCTATTACAAAACAAAATACACTTTTAAGCAATGAAGAAGCCATGTCTGTGTTACAATATTATTCTCGACGCCGAGCAAACTCAGCACTGCTGGTCTGTTGCCAAATCATTTCATTTTACTTCCGCTTATCTCTCATATAAAGGATCACTAATTTCTTCAGCAATGCAGCAAGAAACTGCTTGAAGATTTGACTTCAAAGTTTGTTCGAATTTATCCTTATATTTTTTTAATGAGTTCTTTGGCAATTCCATCAACACAGGAAAATTTAAACTTCGAGAATTCTTTCAGATGCACCTTGAACCCTTATATTTTGAATATTTAAAAATTCAACTAGACAAAATTAACGAATTTCGGTAAAAATTTTACCATATTTTCGAATAAAAAGACATAATTCGCCTATTTCTTCAAAAAAAAATCGTTAAAAACTCTTCAAGATCCAATAGAAATTTCGTCATTCACATATCTTCAGTCATTTATTCCAAAATCATATTACTGGTAGGGTGCCGGTACCGATGGTTGTAATGTACCCAGTGCTGTAAACATTCGACACTTTGCGCGACGTTCGTTTCGTTGCTATGGTCAGCAGTCACAGCACGAGCTTTAAAATGAACGTCGATAAACACAAAAAAGTGTCAATTTAATGTCGTCTGACACGATGACATTCATAAGTTTTGCATAGAATTCAGACATCGGATCATTAACAACATGAATAGTTTGATCTTGCATGTTATGTCGAATGTGACACACATACAGTGAAAGCAGAACAGCAACAAACAAAGCCGTAATGTTTCCTAGTGAAGCTATGTTGGTCAGTGGCATTCAATTTACATTTTTCTTTTCGACATTCGTTTGATCGCTCGTGTTGAGAATGTTTAAGGGAAGCGCTGCCGAACATCAGCGAAAACGTGTCGACTACCGTGATTGCTTACACCACTGAATGAACCAGTAGATTGGACTATGGGATGAAACGTACATTTTTAGATAAAACCAACATGTGTTATTTTTGGTGGATAGATCGCCTCTAGTTTAATCGATTTGCCAAATTTCAGCTTTTTACTCTATCAAAAAGTCTTATAAAATATTGAATTTACGCAAAAAAAATTGCTCCCTTGCACCAATAGTTGCCGTCGTGTTCCAGTAGTGGATCAACAGATGGAAGCAATTTTTAAAATGGATGTAAAAAAATGAAGAAAAGTCCCAGAGATAATCTTTAAGCTTCATTTGAAAGATATTAGTTCCGAGGGAATATTTTTCCTATCTAGTAAAGTTTAAAATCTTCCTGTTGGCGCCAAAAGATCTCTGTTAAGACATTTCGTTGTTTTGTTATGATTTTTTAAAGCTTAGGTAGTCCACTAATGGCACCGGCGTTCTAACTTATTTTGGTACCCTTTCTGTTATTTTTGTTTTGGGATACTTTTCATAGCTTCACACGATTAACCCCTCTAAATATTTCTAAACGATATTTTTCAGTGATTCCGTTGAAAATTATTCCAAACTGAAACAATTCTATGTATTATAAACATAACATATTATTTTAAAATGAAAACATGTTTCTGAAGTCTTATGAATATCCCTGAACGCACATTCCGAGAAAAAATCTCTACACTCTACATCTCTAAACTCATACTATAGTCCGGAAAATCCTGTTAAATCCCTTAAAGTATATTCTAGATAGTATTAAAAATTAGTGGGCGTTGCATTGCTACCCAGTAAGCCGTTTTATAGTGCTATGAAGATGAGAATCAAAGTGACAGTTTTGTTTTTACTCGGTGTTCAATGGTTTCCCGGTAAGTTTCTTGAACTATTTGTGTATACAAACACGTCAGAACTCTTGATAAAAAACGGAGTGGGACAAATTTAAATCCTTTGACCCGTTCTCCAGCTATTTCGTGAAATACAAGCACCATTCCATTTTTATTTATATAGATTATATCTGCAAGTCTGAATCGGTTGAATTTTTTTTTAGGAATCACTGGAGAATTTTTTGAAGAATTCGTTGTAAAAATGTTTAGTAATTTATAAAGGAATTGTTTAATTTGAGAAAACCATAGGACAAATTTATGTGAAAACCCTGAAGTAAAAGCTAATGTTACCTGTTGAGGAACTCTGAGAAGGATTCCTGCAAGAATTAATGGTGTATTTTCAGGATTTTCATAAAAACTTATGAAGCGTCTACATAGTACATATATAAAATATTGATAAAATACGCCACACTTTTAAGGGAGAGGGAAGTTTAGGAACACAAGGTGAACAAAGTAAAACAATTAAGTATTCATACAACAATACCATAGTACTGCAGTCACTCTTTGCAATTTGCGAACTTTTCGTTGCCTTCGCCTTCCGAATATCGAACCACTACGGCAGTAACCGTTCACGCTCTCGTGCGCAGCGAATTCATCGTGCACAAACAATCACGACCATCGAACGAATGAACTCTTGTCCCATCAGCAGTCCTCATTAAAATGTAGGTAGATAGTTCAGCTCTCGGCAACCACTTGTAGTCAACGATTAGTAAACTCAGACTTGCAAACCTGAATGGTGAGAAGTTTGTATGCGACGAGCCGAGTCAAGCACACCGACAACTAACAGGCCCGTCGTGGTCGCGTCGCGCGTATCGTCAATTCAGTCTCGAGTGAACCTTGAACCGTTGCGGACGCTTTATTCTATCCACTCCTCAGTTCGGGCTTGCATGTGCAATGTGCAACTCGCGCGTGGGAATTCCACAAGTGCGTATTGGAACGATTCGTAGTGCCATTTGATTGTGAATTGCGCTTAGAGGTTACTACGGTAGATGGGAAGTCGATGTGCAATCTGTTTGGGATGTTATAAGTGTGATACTTCATTCAATCGTCCGTTCGGGGTATAGTAACGGCGTACTTCCAAGAAAGTCGTTTAGTACACAGGGTAATGTGAATGGTAGATTCGAGTGCACATACTTAGTTTCTTCGAAGTTGCTGCATACGTGTGTGAATGGAAGTGATAAAATAAAGTGAATGGGTGGAGAAACAACCAAGAAGCAACTGGGGAGCAGCAGCAAACATATTTGAGTAAGATCCCCGAAAAATAAGAAACAAATTGCGACCCGTGGAAGAGAGAAAATCCAAACGACGAACGGACCAAGATTCGGTCCCAAAAAACGAAAGGCTCAGAAGTCGCTGCACGGCAACAACAAAAATAAGAAGAAGCGGGAAGAATTGGAGATATCAGAATCGAGAAGGTCCGCGCGTTTCTTCGCTTGTCGGTGGAGAAGAAAACCGATAAAAGCCGATAAAAGTCTCTTAAGTGGAAAAGTATAAAAAAAAGTTTGATAAATTTAGTGATTTCGAAATGTTTGTTTGAAATGCATCGTGAACGAGTGTGGCGTGAAGAAGCACAAAGTTAATACGGAGAGCTGGGAAGAAACCAGTGATAAAGTAGCAGGGTCAGCGAAAGAGTTGTCGATGCGTAATAAGAACATCAAAACAACGACAGACACCAAAGTAAGTATAAGGCGGTTTCTTGGGTCCCGGGTTCGGGTTCGTTGATCTGATTTTGTCGCACTCCTAAGTATTTCGAGCTAATATCTAGTATAATCATCAATCACCGATTAAATCCCGCACTCCTACTACAATCCGTGGAAACACGTGTGACGTAACGCGGCAGGTATGACTCGGCTCAAGCTGAAAGTATAGCGACAATGCACGAATGTATGGACGGAGTGTTTCATGTATTTTTAAAATGTGACCATGTAGCAAAACAAACGAATACCTGAATAATTCGCCCGGTCTCTGACGAACAATTTGTGTTTGTCAGAGGTTCCCAATTGGTTTAAGGGTGTGCAGTTGGGAATCTCATTTATCAATATTATAATCATTCAAAATTATTCATAAATATTAAAATGGATTAGTGACCAATTTATCAGAAAGGTACCGTAAAACGGGGTAACTTTAATAGTTCTTTGTCTTGTTTTTTTTTTTGAAAATTTTGATATACTGTCTTGAAGATGATATCTTAGTTATTGATTGCAGCTGAGAGCATAAATTAAAGTATAAGTATTTATTTTGAATGCAGTTATCATTATCTCCAGTTTAGGGATTACTTTGATAATAAATATGTTAACAAATGGAAATCAACAAACAAACTACTGTTTGACATCGTTACAAATGCAACTTCAAGTTATGTATTGAAGTACACAATTTTTGGAGAAAAATCGGTAACAAAAAAAAATAGTTGGTACAATCATGACAAAAACAAATATAAATTTATGAGAATTTGCAAAATACAGGTCGGACTCGATTATCCGAAGTATCGATTTTTTTCACTCCGGATAATCAAATCCTCCGGATAATCGAATCAATAAAAATATTAAAATCTCGGGTAAAAAAACTTAAATACCGTTAAGTCACCAGTCACCGTGCGGCCTCCATTGACCGTACACATATACAAATTCCTACAGAATAGTCATACAATTTTCACAAATTATTCTTTTGTCAGCAAAATAAGATAAAACTGATGAAATGAAGTAGCTTTTGTCACAAAGTATTTGGAAAACCCTAGTTTATGTAGTCAAAATCATGTGAATTCTTTTTGAAAATGAGATTTTTCAACACTCTTAGTAAAAACGTCAGAAATTCACATTTTTCATTTTAACGATAGAGTATGATTGTTTTTCAAAATTTCAACAAGTTTTCACTATGGATACTATTAGTAAGATGTATTTAATCATATGAGCAGTGAGATTTTATGCAAATTAGAATTTTTTATTGTGTTTCAGTCGAAACCCAAATGCACGGTGAATGGATCCTTTTCAATATGTATGGTTCCTATTACCGTACATTAGTGAAAAAGACATGAAATTATTTGGTAATGTTAGATTTATAGTTATGTCGTCATTAAACTACTTCATATTTAGTTTTTGAGTGAATATGGAATGGTTTGGGCAATACAGTCAAACCTCCTATAACGATTGTAATGAAAGAATAACTATTTAGCCAATTTTTAAACTTTTTCTGGTTTTTATTGTAAATGAAGGTTTGACCACTCTTAAAAATGAGTGCGCACACTACTAGCAACATAGTTGCTCCATCAACAACGTTTTTTCAAGATACAAATTTAAATCATACGCACGGTAAATGGTGACATAGAACGGTACGAGGTGACATGGCATTTTCAAACTTAATTTTTGAGTAATTTTTTGTTATGTATCACTAGTTTTAGATTTTATCCTTAATTATTATATAATTGCACGCTACGTAGTGAATGGTACGCTTCAAATTATTTGGAAAAGTACAATTTTTTGAAGTGCAATTTTTTTAAATGCACGGGTGAATGGTAGCTTGACGGTAGTATCTTTTTTTTTTGTTTTTATGATGCAGTGGCTTAGCCAGAAATTATTTCTAGGAACATAAGGGGTTTTGAGAAGAAATTGTTTTTTTTATTTACTGATTAATTCAAACGACGCATTTTCCAATGTTTTAGCATAAAGCAGCATATTCACATTATGATATCCTCTGTTCTGCTTGAGTTGTCCTTGAGTTTCCCTAATAAGAATTCACAAAATATACATACATTACGTGGTTAAAAGAGTTTCTCAGTTCTCAGTTTCTCAAGTTTAGGGTTTATTTTGTTTTCCGTGTCCCTTTCGAAATGTCAGATAGGAACAACTTCAGTGTTAGAAAGTTGGGCCCCTGTTTTGGTCAACAAAGTGAACATTAAACATAATCAAAAGTGTCAAGGTTCTAATTGTTGGCCAGTCACGGTAGTAATTAAACAGAGGCTGCCAAAAACAATCTACTTTATTTAAGTCTGCTGTTCAGATCAGTCACAAAAACAACAATGAAAAACATATCTCGAAGGACTTCCCACACACTGAAATGAATTTTATTGTAGAAACTACTGAATCCATGGTAAAATTAAGAACTGCACCAACGATTTTCAACCGACTACATTAATCTGTTAACTCTACCATAACATAGTCAACATCACTACACAAGAAAATTTCTTCTGTTGATTTAACCAGAGTTGTAGTATTTTTGACTAGAAACATTCTTCATTTGAGAAGTTTAGCATCATACTTTTGACCACACTGTGTTGTACGGTGGGTGTCACGGTTTGAAATATAATGCTTTGTAGTGGATGCTACTATGGACATAGTCAAATTTACTGCACTGCTCAGTGATTTTCACCAGATTATAGTAAACTTAACAGATTTTTGTAGTCGGTTGAAAATCATTGGTGCAGTTCTTAATTCTACCATGGATTCGGTAGATTATACAACAAAATTTGTTTGCGTGCATAAAAACAAAACATTCGAACGTGCGAAACACACTGCACGAAAACAACACTAGCGTTTCTTGAATATCTCCCAACACTTATTTGGACCCATCTTCAAAATCAAAGTTTAAATATGATGTAGCCGTTATTTAAGCGGAAAAGCGGATTTTTTCATACTTTCAACGTCAATTCCTCCTGGAGGACGACCATTCATTCTATGTCTTAAAAAGTAGACACCATTCCAATCATTATTTCTATATCTTAAAAATCACAAAGTGATTTCTGTCAAATCCTATACTCAGATGTTTTGCTGAAGGTTCTACTATAAACTTCTCTATAAATTCCTTCAAATAGTTAAAAAAATAATTCAAATTCTTTTGCAAAGTTTATCAAAAGTCCTTCAGAAATATTTTCAAATTGCGTCAGAAATTCTTATATGTTTTTTTTTTGTTCTGTTTCAAATCCATTGAGAATTATCTAATAAATGCGTTTACAAAATGATTCTTGCCTTCTAATCTTCAGACGAATTCTGTTTAAAAACCCCAGTAATACTTTTGCTTCCTAAATCAACATAGCGGAATCTATGGACAAACATTTAGCAAAATAACTTAAAAGAGCAAAGAAATTTGTTTAAATCAGCATAAATAAAGTTGTAAGTAGCTTCCTTAAAACAATTGTTTAAAAATAGAGAGGGGTTTTTATCCTGTAATCAATCACATCTAGAGAAAAGATTTTAAATAATCACTTATTTTTAGTTTGCCTATCTGTTGTTTCTCCTTAGTTCGCTTGACGCTTTCTTGAGGAACTTCGTTTAAAAAACTTTTCATATTCCAAAAACCAACACCTAAAAAAATGTAAAGGTATATCCAAGAAGTTTTTTAAAACAGCGTAATTGAAAACCCAGCAAGTCCTAGTGGAGGTTCATCAGGAATTCCTCAACAAATTTTCAAAGTAATTCAAATTTTCCTCCAAGATTTAATTCAGTGAAGTTTAACCATGAGTTATTTTTGGTAATATTCTTAAAAATAACCGTCAATATTTTCGCGTTGAACTTCTACAGTTCTACCCGAATAATTCAAAATAGTCCCAGAAAAAAAGTTCGTTTGGAATTTCTGCAAGTAAGAAAAAAATGGTTTCTACTTCGATCTGTTCGCCATAGTATCATGAATCTTCGTAGTTAATGAAAAATATTTTCTAAGATGTTCGATATAAATACCTTCAGTAAAAATTAGAGTAAAAAAGGATGAATAGGAAACAAGAATTTTCGTAAAAAATCTGACAAAAAATAGATATTGATATGCAGTGATTCGTAAAGCAATTTGTAGATACATATCTAAATATATGTTGAGGTATTCCAGGAGTAGTTTCCGAACCAGGAATGGAAAATAGATAGATTTTGAGATGTTATATATGAAAGTATCCGGGAATAAACATTCGGATTTTTTTAAGGGTAATTTCAAGAACCTAAACGAACACCTGACTAAATTTCTGGAGTATTATTTGAAAAGTTGAAGCATGAATATCAAAATCATTTAGTAAATCTGTTATTTTTTTTTAAATTCCCTTGAGAATAACTAGTGGTATTCATGGAAACAAATCTTTGGATCTCTAGTGAATTTTTCGAATCTATCCTAGGATGGCATATCGAAGGAAACAATAATATAATTATCTGAACAGATTGCTCGGGTTACTTCTAAGTATTTTGACGAAAAAAATTTTGAAAGAAGTTTCAAACGTATTCCGCATGAAACTAACATTTGCAATTTATATGGAATAAGTACCTAGAGAATCTTCCTGGACAAATATTTAAAAGAATTTCTGAAGCATTCTCGGTGAAGATTCTTCGATATTTTTTTTTGGTAGGCTCAGAAAGCCTAAAGAACCTATTGAATAATAACTACTAATCCCGGAAATTATTTTCCTTGAGAATACCAGGAAGAACTCAAAGACAACTGATAAAGGAGTTGTTGGAGAAAGCACTGATCTGGTTTTAAAAATTATTCCGATGTTCTTTGGGGACTGACATTCTCCATATAAATCTTACGTCAATTTATCAAAAAAAAAACACAGAATGTTGGCTATACAAAGCTTATCACCTAGCTTAGCTACTCTCAAAAAATCATACAAAAATATTTTGAAATTTTATACAATTATATAATTTTCCTAAAGATATATTCTGTGATTATTTCACAGATTCCAAGCTTCTTCCTGAACTACATATCAATAAGAACTACTAAATTCTCGAAGAATGTATCCAACAATACTTTCATAGAATTTTCAACGATAACTTCCGAGATTTCCTTTGAAAATTTTGAGACATTCAGAATATCCTCCAAAAACTTTGTTTAAGTTTTCTTAATGAGTTCAATCAGAATGTTTCCTAAAACAATCTAGTAGGATCTCTAACCTTCTTAAGAAACGTCTGGAAATCTACCTACAAGATATAACTTTTGCAACGTCAGAGACGAAACTTCTGAATCCTTGAGAAAGTCTTGGAGGATACATTTCTGGAATACATTTTGCAAAAATCACAAAATGACATCCTCCAAATGTTACTCTAATGAATTTTCTGGAAAATCTTAGGCAAAATCTCTAAAAAAAATGTGTTTAAAATCAACTCTCTAGGAGTCGATATTCCATTTCTCGACATCAAGCATTGCTGACTTCGTTCCTAATTGATTTCGAAATACGATCAAAGCAAGCGAAGAATACATCGTATCTGCATCGGTCCATGATCAACAATAATTCGCAATGATATCAATAAGCTTGATAAATAGCAGCAGTGTTGGAGAGCCCATTATATAAATAGCAGCAGTGGTGAAACCCATTTATCTCGCTCATTTACCATTGAAGGTAGGTGCTTTACTTTACTGGCATGAAAAACAATCCCCGAACATCCTAAAGCAATACGGCCCCAATTTTGGAGCTTGTTTTGATGGGTTTTTGTATGCAGAGTTTTAGCAGTAGACGATGAACAGACTCTTATATCTTATGTTGCGGATCATCATTGTTACAGAGATCGATAAGTGAGAGATACTCTCAATTTTCTCAAAATCCAATCCCTTCTCTTTATTGAATCAGTGAACCTTAAAGAGAATCCCAAAGGATATATGTTTCATGACTCAATATATACGTGAGATTATGACTCAGTGTAGGAATAACTGTTGAAATTACTGGAATGAATATTGTAGCATTCCCAGGTTAAAACACTAAACAAAAATTTTGCAGAATCCTTGAAAAAATAACTTTGGAGATTACTCCAAAAGTTTTCTGTAACCCCGAATGGAAAACCCCTAATTTAATTTCAGTAAAAAATGGGGCCTTCATTAGCATCGGCTCGATTCCCGATCGGTCCAGGATCTTTTCGTAATGGAAATTTCCTTAACTTCCCTGGATATCAAGTATCATCGTACTTGCCACACGATATGCGAATGCAAAAATGGCAAATTTAGCAAAGAAAGCCCTCTCAGTTAATAAATGTGGAAGTGCTCATTAAACACTAAGCTGAGAACCTGGCTCTGTCCCAGTGAGGACGTGATTCCAAGAAGAAGTTGGAGACGCCTGTCAGAATGCAGACCAGTGAGGAAAAGGGGAAGGAACTGATAATGCCTTAAACTGGCTCCCACAGTAGACCGGATATACCCCTGAATCTACTCCAGTTTATGCGGGAAGGTGTAGGGTTGGTAAATTTATGAATGAGAGGCTTGCTGTTAGGTTAACTTGGATTGCTTGAAATATTACTCCAAATTTGCGTAGCATCTTCTGGAGGAAGTTATGTAGGATTTCTTGGAGGTTTTCCTGGTAAAATTTCTGTAAATAACAAATGCATCATTTATGGACAATCCCTAAAACAATTCTCTATGGTCAAGTGTATCCCTTTGATGTTTAACCCCAAACGGCTACTCACCAATGTATTACGTTTGGGAACCCCTTCCCGTATGGAGTACAATAAATGTAACCTCTCTCTCTCTCGGTCCCTTCTTCTGGTGGACGCCGTTCTATTCAAGCGTACGAGAGTGGGTCGCCGCGAGAGGTTTACCGCGCGACTCGACCGGTTCTGCGGCTTACCTTTGCTTCTCGATGATATGTATTTGATGGGTGCGGTGTGATTTTCGGTCGCGCTCGTGCCGACGTGTATGTGTGGCGCAGCGTAGCTTAAGTTACATTCGTGTATTTAAGTCGCGCATCAGCACATCGAATGCATATACGCATCTGATTGGAATCGGATATGGACCTTGGAGATTCATATTTTGTTTGGACGAATTGATTCAGGTGTGGTTTTCTTTGGATAGGAGCTAAAATTAAACGTTGTCAAAACAGATGGTTAGTGAAGGTGTGATAATTGCATAAAATGGGAAAAAATCACTGAAAAGGCAATAGGGAATCAAAAGGCAGCATTGGTGAAAAAGCACGAACTGCTACAATGTTTATGATTTGATTATAAGAATTTAAATAGAACCATCGTTTATCAATTTAACGCTAACAATCTTGTGTAAGCAGCCCATAAGACCAATAACGATTCATATAGTTTTGGTAAATAGAACATGAGACATATAGGCGTTAGATGCCGTAGCGGTAAACGGACACTTATTCAGCAAGACCAAGCTGAGCGTCGTGGGTTAGAATCCCACTGGTCGAGAAGTTTTTGTTCGTGTTGCAAATTTTCTCGACTCATAGGGCATGCAGTACCTTCGTACCTGCCACACGATAAACACGTGCAAAATGATCAATTCGCATAGAAAATTCTCAGCTAAAAACTGTGGAAGTACTCATTGAACAGTAAGCTGAGAAGCAGGCTTTGGCCCAATTGGGTACAGGATTTTTTGTTTGGAGAATTTCTTCAGGCATTCCTATGGTTCTCCTACTGATTATCTAAAGGATTCCTTAAGTTATTTTATAAATTTCTCCAGAATTCCTGTAGGAATCCTTCTAAAAGTCATTTCTTCAGGAGTTCTTCTGGGATCTCCTTCAGGTGTTTAATCGGGCCTTTGTTTAGGAATTTCTCGGTAATCTCCCCTGGAAAGTTCTTAGGAAATGTCTTCAAGAATTTCTCTAGGAGGTATCTCCAGAAATACTATCAAGAATTCCCACGGGAATTTACCCAGGAAGTTCTTTGGCAAATTCGTCCAGTAATCTGTCATGAAATTGCGCTTGAAATTTCTTCTGAAAAATACAAGGAATATTTCAAGGTATTTCTCCTCAAATTCCTCTAAGAATTCTTTAGGAAATTTTGCCAAGAAACCTTTCCTAAATTCTTATGATAATTCCTTTAAAAGTTATTCCAGAAAATCTTCCGGAAATTTCCCCATGAATTCGCACAGAAATTGCTCCATGGAATCTTTCAGAAGTTTCTTAAGTAATGCTCCTACCTCCAAATGCACCTCGAGGAAGTTCCTTCGGATGTTGCTTCCGAGCATCTGGAGGATTTTGGCAGAAACTTCAGGAGCTGTAAGATTTTGACGAACAGATAGTGATTAAAGAAATTTAATAAGAATAAGAAGTTGAAACATGGCATCAGCTGTCAAACAATATAACCATAATGTCTAGTGTGAACGGGTTTCGTGATACAGTTGTATCACGTTGCTTATATTATGATACACCTCCGTAGTCTGAACAAGGCATAATACAAGTCACTGAAGACGGTCTTTCAGGTGAGGTTTAAATACTCGTAGGGGAATTAGGGGTATCATGGACATATTAAGCAAATGATTTTTTTAGACCATAAAATGGCATTTTTTTGAGGGGGAGTCTTGTCACCACTTTTGTGGAATCTCGTAGCAGATACGCTATTGAGGCAACTCAATAATAGCGGTTTTCCAACATATGGATTTGCCGACGACTATCTAGCTCTGATAGTTGGTATGTGCATAAGCACCCTATTCGACCTGATGCAAAGTGCTCTTCAGGTAGTCGAGAGTTGGTGTCGCCAATATGGCCTTTCGGTTAACCCGAACAAAACATCTATTGTTCTTTTTACGGAAAGACGAAACCGCGATGGAATTCGACCTTTACGTCTTTTTGGCACTGAGATTAATGTGACTGATCAAGTAAAGTATGTCGGAGTTATTTTAGATTCCAAACTTTCATGGACACCTCACATTGATTTCAGAGTCAAAAAAGCTTGCATGGCCTTCGGTCAATGCCGGCGAACCTTTGGTAAAACTTGGGGCCTCAAACCCAAATATATCAACTGGATTTACACAACAGTTGTTCGACCAATATTGGCATATGGATGTCTTGTGTGGTGGCAAAAGGGCGAAGTGAGAACAATCCAATCAAAATTGGGCCATCTCCAAAGGATGTGCTTGATGGCGATGTCTGGTGCGTTCTCTACAACTCCCACAGCAGCGCTCGAGGCCCTTTTCGACGTTGCGCCACTACACATATATCTTAAACAAGAAGCACTTTCTTGCTCTTACCGTTTATGGGTACTGGATCTACTGGAGAAAAATCCAGTGAATCGTAGATCTACACACACTTCGTTGCTTCCACTTTTGGTGAATTGGGACGAAATTGTCCTTGCTCCAAGTGATCTCACAATTGCTTGTCACTTTCCTTACAGGACATTTATCACACAATTCCCTTCACGGGAAGAGTGGACGTCTGGCTATTTGGAAAAAAGTATATCAAACAATATAGTATGTTACACTGATGGCTCCCTTCTTGAAGGTAGAGCTGGTGCAGGAGTATATTCTCGTGAGCTAAGGCTGAATCAGTTTTACTCACTTGGTAGAAACTGCACCGTTTTTCAGGCGGAAATATTTGCCCTTATGTGTGGAGTGCAATCAGCACTTCAACAGCGCGTAATGGGTAAAGTCATATACTTCTGTTCAGATAGTCAAGCTGCTATAAAAGCTCTCGCTTCGGCCAACTCAAGGTCGAAGCTTGTTATCGCATGTCGAACTCAAATTGAGGAACTGAATTCAGTCAACTCTGTAACTCTTGTATGGGTACCTGGCCATTCTTCCATCGCTGGAAATGAATTGGCTGATGAGCTAGCTCGCGATGGAGCATCGCATGACTTCATTGGCCCTGAACCGGCTATTCCAATTTCGAAGTGCTGGGTGAAGCTTCAGATAAATTCTTGGGCGGCAACTCAGCACAAGCAATATTGGAATAGTTTGGAGTCATGTCGTCAAACAAAATTGTACATTACTGAGCCATCTCCAAAGGTGGCGAAGTATTTAACAAATCTGTCAAAGCAGAATTGCAGTCTCTTAGTCAGAGCGTTGACAGGCCACTGCCGACTCAACTATCACATGGCAAATATTCAGCGTGCTGACTCATTTGTGTGTGATAGTTGTAACTCCGATTATGGAACTTCGTATCACCTGATATGTAACTGTCCAGTTTTTGCGCAAATGCGATTCCAATTACTTGGTAAACACTTATTAAGTGAAACTGAATTCAGAAGACTGAATCTTCAGGACATTCTGTTATTCTTAACCCGCTGTGGTAATGAGCTATAGGCTCTCTTTACGCTCATGCGTTTTGCAGTGTCCTTTTTAGGGCGCTGTTCGAACCCATTGTGGTATGGAGCTACATGCTCTCAATTCGCTTATGCGATTTTCCCTCTTCAAGGGACCCCACTCCTATTTCCTCCCATCTTTCCCTTTCCTTTCCTCTCCCATCGGGTAGATGATGAAATAGGCTCAAATATGGCGATGGCACAAATCTCCCAACTGGTGGGGAACGTGCCTTTGGAGCCGGCCTTCTGATACCTGATAATACATCAATAGGTGTGAACTGGGAGACTATAATGAATAAACATTTGAGTATGAGTTCTTTATTGAATTTAACAAAGGTTCTTCAAATAATTTTGGCACAATTCTATTCACTTGCTTCGTGTTGTTGTATGGTGATCAGTTGCATGTCTCCCACTAAAATCTCTTCAATAAACCATTTTACCGAACATAACTTGGTATCAAGTCTATTTGTATTATTGTCCATGGTTAGCCACTTTGAACTTCCAACTTGTCAACCTGAAAAAATAGGCACAGCATTACAAAAATTCAAACTTATTTTCTAATATGGATTGCCTGAAGACCTGAGACTGAAGACACGAGTGAAAATTTCGGACATTTAATAACTGTTAACACAAAGCTTGCTTTGATTGAACTATAAAAAAATTATAGTGTTGCCAAGACATGTCAGAAGGGGGTGATTCAGAAATTATAGCAAGCTAGCGTAAAAAGCTGGATACCACTAAGGTCGAACTTTTGCCCCACCTTACTCTACAGTATGAAGGAAGCGAAAAAATCATCGACATAGGGAGAGATATCGAGATGTAGAACATCGAGATGTGGAGAGTCGACTGTATTAGAAAAATACAACTTCATATGCTGAAAACTTGAAATATCAATTCATATATAACTAGTTGTTGACTAAAGAGAAAGTAAACAAAGAGAGCCTGTCAATGTTAGATAGGCCCGCAAGAATTTAATGGTATACAGTCATGAAACAAGGGAAATGCACTTTCGAATGCTACATCAGTTTAGATCCATCACGACTCAATTGTTCTCTCAAAATAATTGTTTCCAACTTCTTTTCGCATCACGCAAACAATATTTCGTTATTGTTTCCGCACGAAACAAAGCACCATAATCATCTGCTAATAATGGTTGCATAATCCTCACGTAGAATAAGGTCACGCAGTCTTCAGCAGCAAACTAGGTATACCCTGATCTGCACGCACGCAAATGAAGCTTGGAATGGTTCATACAAAAACCTAAGAGCTATAAGGTCCATGTTTATTGTTCATGACGAAGCGAGCCATCATCACTCATACCACTATCAGAACGATTGGGACAACAACTTGATTCACTCGTTTTGGCTGTGTTTTACCTAGTAGCAGCACTGTTTGTCTGATGAACCACTGCTGAACAGTCACGAGTTGCTGCTGTCTCGCGAAAAAGCCGGTTCAGTCAACCGGTGATGGATGTATGCGTGCCAAGTGCTCAGTAGATACCTGGACGACTCAGCGATGGAAGAGATGAATCATCCAAAGTTGTTGACTCCGGCACCTCAAACTCGTCATCAATCGGTGAAGGTTGTTGGATGTGTGATTTCCCAATTTGCTCAAATCATCGACGTCATCTCGCTGTGAAGAACTCGTAATTACCATAAGACTATGGACAAGATTTCATTCCTCGCGGTTGTCCGTCTCCTTATCGGTGGAATTTATTTTCGTCGCAAAAACGAGACCAAATTCATCTACGAATAGCCCACTTATCAACGTTGTCCTTTTTCTCGTCTTCTGTTTGCCTCGACGGCTAACGGTTATCAGCTTCATGCGATCGACGGAAGAAATGATACTTGGAAAAGGCGAATAAGTGCAATTCCACATTCCGAAAAGCGAGTTCATGTTTGCCTTTTCTTTGGACGGTGTTTGGCGTGCATTAATCAATTTCCGGTTCCTTGTTAAAGATAAAGGAAGCCCAATTGCAAGAACCGGTATTTTGGGACTCGCAAAATTGGCATTGGTTCCTGAAATTCCTTATTTTTAGGCCGACCTCATAAACGACATGCAATCTCACGCTTGGACACTTCCCTTCTGAATACATTGGTTGATGGGTGCTGAACCGAAACGGCTAATCGCGATAATGAGCTATAAACGAACTTTTCTACTGAAAGATTTCCAAGCAAACACATCAACTATGTAACATCATACAAAAAACGATTGAAAGGATCGCATGAATGAATGTGGGGCAAAAAATAAGAAATGTAATCTGCACAGTTTACCAATCGAAAGCTGAATGTGAAGACGACGTCTCGCAACAATGTTTAGAAAAGGCGAATCAGTCTCCAAGCTGGAGCAATTTATAATCCGCCCCACATGGTGTCGTCGATTAGGTGTACCTACCAAGAAGAGAAGTGTTCAATGCATTGCAATGTGTGGCGAAGCCATTAGATGAAAAATGATTTGTTAGTGCTTCGCAAGAAATGTTCAAGGCAATCGTGACGTTGCCATGGGCGGTGCTGTTTAAAAGCTAGCATAAGCGATCACCAACTTGAATAGACAAATTTCATGTAATATTGTATACAACGTATTTTTCTCCTTGATAACAAATTCCTTGTTCTCAAAAGCGGACCCTGCCAAATTCAGATGGCTTGTTTGTTAATTATGTTACAAACACAATCCAACATTTTTGATTCAGAAAGCCATTATACAATATTATTTCCAACATGAATTTTGATTTTGGGCATCTCAAATTAGCACGTCACGTAAACTTTTCTTACTTACCAATGGGCTGTCCATCAAGAATTACTCAACTTTAAGACTTAGTTTCATGGATTTAATGTAAATCAATTGTATATGCAAGTTAAGAGGGGAATGCTCCGCCTATCAGTAATAATCGCAAAACATAGGCATTGGAAAAACAAGTCCTTTTGCTTTTCTTCTGGGTTTCATGGAAATTGAGCCAAATTCAATGAATTTCCGAAAAAAAAAATCATCTTTCTGATCTGAAATTTTCGTAGAGCATTCTTGCAAATGTTTGTTCTAAACTAGCGGCATTCATACTATGGCCTCAATGTGACTATACATTTTAGAATTAGATAATTTTCAAAAATTAAGATTCCTTTAAGTACAGTCAACTCTCTATTACTCGATTTTGAAGGGAAATCAAAGTCGAGCATAGAACATCTGTCTTATCGTTTTCAGTGGGTTGACTTTGTCCTCTCAATATTTTCATGAAATTGGTGCCATTTTCATGGCTTAGCAGAATTACTGTTTAGATAAATGACCATTGTGGCCATCGAAATAACAAAGAATATTGTGCTACTTTTTCTCTAATGTAAATTCCATGAATGACAGCTAAAAAACAATGTCCCTTTTACCCAAATTATGTTTTTGTTTGAATTTGTATTTCCCCAAAATGTGATATTTTCAAAAAAGAGTAGTGACAATTATAAGTGATTCAGTGTTGTAAGCAATCACGATATTCGGCTATTCGGCAGCGCTTCCCATAAACATGAACAACACAAGCGATAGAACGAATGCCGGAAAGAAAAAATGTCAATTGAATGCCACTGACCTCGTTTACGGTTTTGTTTGTTATTATCATTTTTCGTAATAGGCACTGCTTTCACTGTATGTGTGTCACATTCGACCACGAGCAACACACATGTTATAATTGTGTATTATCAACTAATATATGACTAACTTTGGTCATATATCAGTTGATAATACACGATTATAACATGTGTGTTGCTGTTATAACTGTTCATGATGTCTACAATCCGATATGTCTGAATTCTATGCAAAACCTATGATTTATGCCAATGCTATCGTGTCAGATGGCATTCAATTGACAGTTTTTCGTGTTTATCGATGTTCATTATACCACTCGGGCTGTGTATGAGAGGTGACGGTTGCGGAGGTGACCCATTTCACATAAATACGTTTCGCATAAATCAGTTTCATAAATAGAACAGGTAGCAATTTAAAGAAACCATTTAATTCTCATTATGCCGAATGCCCATTATGCCAAACGTCCTTATGCGAAACGTCTATATACGAAACGTCTTCATGCGAAATGTCCCACTCCCGACGGTTGCGGATTAATGCAGAAAAATAAAATGACTGCTGACCATGGCAATGAAACGAACGTCACGCAAAGTGTCGAATGAATCTCAAAAAAATTATTTGAGATAATCCCTAATATAATATTTCTTGAAAGATTAGTTGATGGGTCCCTAGAAATTTTAGTATTGAATTTCTAGAGAGCCTACTGATGGAGTTTCAAAGTAAACTGGAAGAATTTCTGAAATATTTCTTAGACGAATTCATGGGGAATCCCTGTAGAAATCCGTGGATAGTAACTGGGATAATCGTTGTACTAATTCATGATGTTGTACTAATTCAGCTGGAATTCCTGAAAGTATTTAAACATTCAGAGGAATTTCTGAACATTGATTTAGGCTACTGGAAAAAAAACCTGTAAAAAATATTAGAAAACTCCCTAGAAGCATTTCGAGAGCAATTTCTACAATAATTACTGGAAGAAAATCTGGTGGAATTCTGGCAGGAAACCTTTGAAAGATTTCTTCAAGGTGTACTCCAAAGATTCCTGCATAAAATACTAGAGATTTTTTTTTTTTTTCAATGTGCCAACTGGAAATTTCACTATCCTGCTTATTGCCCTGGGGATAACCTAAAAATCCTTGAGAGATTTCTCATGGTATTACTCCTTAAACTTCATACAAAAAGCGTTACGAGGGGTAGGGTGTCAAAAATTTACAATTTTAGCGTTACATAATAAACGGAAATTTGAAATCACTCCAGATTGCTCCAAGTAGGTATGTTCCAAAAAAAAATAAAAGACTAGAGATCAATTCAGGTATTTGGCAAAATATTCCTTCAGATATCACTCCTGTAAATTGGAGATACTGCTACAAATTCCTGATAATCCATTCGGCCTAACGTCATGTGGCCTAATGGCTGGACACAGTTCTAGATTCGAGCTTTAGGAGGCCCGGTTCAGATCCGGAAAACTCCAAAATATCATATTATTCAAATTGGGCTAGGCATACCTACATCACTCCGTAAATGTTGGGTAAAATAATCCAATAGACTACATTATTTTTTTTTTCAATTGCTGCATTTTTTTTTTTTTAATCTTTATTTGAGTGTATTTTAACGCACGAGGGCTAGTTCTACACTCTCAATTGCTGCAGATATTTCCATTTAATAAACTTGAACGACAGTTGTTATTGAGTAATAAACAAATCGATTAACAATTTCATATCATTTTGTAAAAAAATGATATCCTACCTTTATCGTTAGAAAAAGTGATTTCTATCGCGACTGGGTTGAACAATATGGTTTGAAATACTCAATTTGATTTTCGTAACGGCAAAGGAAAAAAAGATTGCCCAGTGTTGCTTTGATAAGATATTCAACTAGTATTTCTGGACAAATAGCAATGGCATTCAGAAAAGCACATGAGCTTCTCTCTCGCTCAACTAACAACATCCAGAATTAGTTTGAAAATCTTTCCAGCTGGGATGGAAATTTGGGGTCAGGGAAAATATAATTGTAGATATTCAAATTGTAAAAAAAAAAAATCCTAATATTTTAGTAAGAATTCCAAAATTTAAATAAAAAATGAACGGTAAAATTTCAGATTAGTTCCATAAAATAGTAGTTTCAGCACCCTGATAGTAAAATCAAGACAATGTATGGATTACCAAGTATCTTCATCTTTTCAAGATCATTTCAGCACATACTTACTTTACTTTTGCTGGCTATACGTCATTCAAGACATAACCTGCGCCACAATGTTACGCCAACTAACTCGGTCCATGGCTGGTAACCATCAATTTCTCGATCGCCCCACACTTCCAAGATCCTGCTCCACTTGTTCAAACCACCCAGCTCGTTGCGCTCCCTTTCGTCTTGTACCGGCTGGATTTGAGGTGAACACAATTTTGGCGGGATTGTTGTCCGGCATTCTCGCAACGTGTGCCGCCCATCGTACCCTTCCAGCTTTGGCGACTTTCTGGATACTGGGTTCACCGTAGAGTTGCGCAAGCTAGTGGTTCATTCTTCTCCTCCATACGCCGTTTTCACATACTCCGCCGAAGATCGTCCTAAGCACACGTCGTTAAAAAACTCTTAGCGCTTTCAGGTCCTCCTCGAGCATTGTCCACGTCTCATGCCCGTAGAGGACTACCGGTCTTATCAGCGTCTTGTAAATGGTACACTTAGTACGGAAGTGAAGTTTACCAGACCGCAAGGTCTTGTGGAGTCCGTAGTAAGCACGACTTCCGGCAATGATACGTCTTCGAATTTGCTGCTACAGTTGTTATCCGACGTTATCAATGATCCGAGGTAGACAAATTCGTCCACCTCGACGGGGATGAGCGTCGAACATCACGCATCTGCCAATGCGAGTCCCAAAATTGGCCACTGTAGTCAATTATCCATTTTAGGTCTACAATAGCCCTATTTAGCACGAGACATGAAAAATGAACTGTCGCACGATATGTATTGGAGTTCAATTTCAATTGTCCCTAATTATAGGTTCCCTCGGGGACATCCGGTGGTCCCAGAAGTAGTCACTGTAGTCAACTATCCATTTTGAGTCTACAGTTGCCCTATTTACGACAAGACATGAAGAATGAGCCGTCGCATGATATGCTTTGGTGTCAAAATCGAAATGTCCCCTATGCAAGGTTCCCCCGGGGCACTGGGCGGCGCCATGAGTGGCCAAAGCTGTACAAGACTCATTTTCAACTTATAATAGGGTATTTTATGATAAGCTAGGAAGAAAACAATATTGCGCGACATATTTTGAGTGAATAAATTGTTTGATCCCAATTCGGATCCACTACCGGCACCGATTCCGGGGAAATGGCCATATATTGGTTGTTTCTGGACCAATATTAATACTTGGCGCACCAATCGCTTCAGAATTAGATCTTCTATCTTCATGTGTAGTAAAATTTTGATTTTTTAGCCGAGACCTTTGCTAAAAACACGTCATAATTTTACTGCATAAGACATGCTTCCGGAAATCCGGATTATCACCGGTATCCGGTGGTCATAGTTCATCTCCGTGGATGCACCTCAAAACTAGATTAGTTGACCCGTCCATTACTTCTTAAAGAATTGAAATCGGTCAATTTTTGTCAAAGTTACAGCATTCCAAAGTTGGCCCAATTTTTGCCTGTCCCAGTTATTTTGACAACCCCCTGTATATCAAACATTCCATCATTTGCGATACTTTAAAAATGGGGAGGGTACAAAAAAGGGGGGAGGGCTCCCTGCAAATCTTATTACAACTCTTCATATTGTATTTAAAGTTGAAAACATTCTATGGCACATGAATTCCCCTGTCCTGAATATAAAACACTGTGTCGGTTTATTGATTAGATTAGATTTTTAAATAAAAAATGCAAAATGTTCAAGTATATTTTAAAAATGACCTGGGGCAGACATGAACATTCTGAAAACGCCATTATTTTTGTTTATTTTTATACTTTCAAGCCCGGGGTGTCCGGTCTCTGTGCATTCATATCGACTTTTTTTGTCGAACAGTGTAATGAAATCGTTCTGGTGGACTTCGATCCCACGACTCCCAATACGCGTTAATCAACTACGCCACAGAACGGGTAACGATTCTTCAGCACCGTCGGCCAACCTTAAACCAAAATCCGTCACGACCCCACTTTCTCCTTCACAACTGAAAATTAACAAAATGTCTACCCTTGTCCATGGGGACGAAAAGAGTAGGCCACACATTAATGTTTTAGTGTCTACGTGGTATATGGACGGCCCCTAAATCCATCTTCTAAGAAACGCTGTATATGGATAATAGTATTTACTGTTTTCTTAAGTTCACTGCGGTTGATCTGAGTCATCTGAGCCTTCTTCTCACTGACATAAAACCAATGGAAGCTTAGTATGATTTTCTTCAAATTCGATCGCTCAATGGTACAGGGCAAATATTGCTGTTTGCATTTGACGTGCAAATCTTGTTCAAATGCGTTCCAAATGCGGTAACACAAACTAATCGAAGGACACCTAGCAATCGTGATCCATATCATCGCCAACCTAGCAAAGAAAAGCTACCATCTTTGACTTCGCCTTCCTTGTCAAAAATCTTACCGCGTTTGGTGCTCCCGCATTTGATATTTGCATTTCAAACGCATACAGCAATACTTTGAATAAATTAGTAATTTATAAACAACATCGGAAAACTACAATGAATTGGGTTTTGAAATTCAACAGAGATAAATTGGTCTCTTTTCGATCTTCAGAGATTCGCCAAGTTTTATGACATCTGAAGTGAGTAGCAACCTATCAACTGTTGGAAACCCCCAATCTAAATTGCAATACGACTTTGACTCACACTTCGGATTGTTAAATGACACATCACGCTCGAACGCAATTCGATACATGATGCTCTATAGTTAGGTATAAGCAAGTGCAAATATGTATCCCAACAACAAATGCTTCGCGTTCGCATTTGAAATCACCTGCTGTACTGCACTCTGGAAAGCTGCACAGCAAACAAGAAGCTATCCGCAGCAGCAAATGACAAATGTCTTGAGACAGTCGTCATGCTTCATTGAATTTTAAATTAACGCTTGGACGCCGACCGACGCATAGCTCCTCGCCGTGCTCTCAAAGTTAATTGAATGAACCCGAGGCACGCTGCTGCTGCTGTTACTGCAGCATTAGATGAGTCTCTTGGGTGACCGAGCCAAACTACAAATCGACAGGCATAGGGTCTTGCTATTCCGGAAACTATGCAACTCGCGGGTGCTTGATCTTTTGCCCGTGAAGAATTAGATCTGCGTCTAAATGTGTGTGCCCGCGTGTCGCGCCCTGTTCCTGGAACAAGATCGCTGTCATTTATGAAGCCAAGTGAAGTTTATTTACTCATCTCAAGCGTCAAGTGGACGGTTTGATTGAGTTTGCTGCACTGATGGTGAAAGGTCGACTGCTTTAGGATGTTGTGGCAAAAGACACATCATTTACGCTAGTTTAGTGCTAGTTGGTAGTGGATTATTTGCCAATCTGGAGAAACAAACATTTATGGCTGCCTAATGAGTCCCACCCTGGTTGCGCCCCATGAAAAACGAGCGCGAATCGAATAAACAGTCATAAACTAGGCGCGGCTGTGTTATTCTCAACTCAACGTTCTTCCGTTCTGGTTGCGGCTGTTTTGGTCTGTTGGCATATAAAATAGAAAACATGCGTAGAATAAGATGGGGCAAGAGTTCGACCTTAGTTGGATAATGAATACTCCCAGTCAAACTACTATAACAGCTGAAAAAAAAAAGAAATACCACACAGCTGACTTTTAACATATTGGCTACAATTTCGCTGAACAAACTTGTGTCAGAATATTAATCCATTTTTGGTTATAATAGTTTTAAAGCTAAATGTCTTAAACGAATTCTTGACCCACCGGTGTTGCACAACAAAAAGTCATAACTTTACTAAATCTTAAACGATTCCCATAGAATTTGGAGTGAAGGTTTCATCAAAAGATCACATTCGAACCACCATGACATTTGAATTGAGCTAGTTAGTTTTAAAAAGAAACTTTTGCCCCATCTTACTCTATTGCGATCCTTTGTTCAGCGTTCGAAACTTTGCGTATACAATCAGCTAAAGAAAGGTGGAATTCAGAAAAGCAAGTTTCACCTTCAACCCCGCGGGGAGCCAAACCTCGCCACAAGACTCACGTTCGAAATGAAAATTATTCATGAACCACAGAATTCAGAAGCACAAAATACAGAACGGAAATCTTGCTTTCCTCAGCACACTCTCAATGGGATTCAGCAGACAATAATGTTTTAAGTGCTTCGAACAGCAGAATGTGGCGGCGGAATCAACGCATCTTCTGCGAAACGATCTGGAAAACACATTCTCGTGAATTGATTCTGGAAAAATAAATGAGTTTATTTATCGATAGATATACAGCAGCGAGTGGAGCATCCGAACGCTTAATTTGAAGTGGTCGACCATCGGACAGCACAGCGACGAGAGATGGATAGTACCTTCGATCGTAGCAATTGGAGAACAGCACATTTCACAGATTGGTTTGACGTCATCCCCATTGGAGTCGTATGGCAATGAAAAAGATGAGTCAATACGCAAGTATGATTCGATTAATATTGACTACGTCTTTGGCTGCATGAATATTTTGAATATACCTTACTGGGTAATTTTGATGTCCGAATAAGCTGATTGGTCATCACCGCATAATAAAATGTGATGATCTTACTGTATCTGTACGACCTCGTAGGAAGCATTCACAATTTGTATGCAAAACGATCATTTTCGACTCACATCATGCGCTTTGCTTAGTTCAAAAATTGTTAGAAAATATTCTTGGAAATATCTTGTACGCCACGACTTTCTGGAAGAAATTCTTAGAAAAAACTTGAACAAATCCTAGAGACCTTCGAAGAATCCATAAAGGCATGAGTAATCCCTGCCGGTGATAGAAAGAAAGCGAACTTGTCTGCTGATCTGGAACAAAAACCAAAACGCTCGCGAGCATCAGGATGCTGATTTACTCGCATCTGTCGTACTTGCGAGTAAACGAAACTAAAGTGATTGGTGAACGTGTTCGGAGCTGTTTAGAGTCAATTATGTTTTTTTTTTGTAAAAATGCTGTTTCCCTTCCGGGATTCCTAGTTTTGAAAGGGTTTTTGACTACAATCGGTTAACTGTTGATTAAAAAAATCACACCTTGTTCAATTATTGGTGAGTAAATGTTCGCGAACTTTTCGCTGTTTGTTTTGGTATGTTCTTCCGCGCAGGTGGATGCGAACTTACTCACACCAAGCCTGTTCGCGAGTCTGTCATGTTTGTTTTGCGTTGGTTTATACTTCGTGATGCGAACATTTCCACCACTGATCTCTGCAGTTCATTAATGGTTTAATGTGATATCTAGAGCTGTTTTTGAAGGAATTTCTCTCGCAGAAAATATTCCAGTTTTTTTTTTCTTTGAGAAATTATTTTAAGAATTTGTACCCTGTTTCTCCCAGGGATGTATTGAGATTTCCCCAAGAACTTCCCCGGGGATTCCTAAGTTTTTTTATAAATCCCTTAAGGTGATTATAAAACAAAGCCAAACTTTGAATTTTCAAGTGCACAAGACTGGAGTATCTGACAACAGTTCGCGTTGAAAACCAATCAAATTGCTTGCTTGCTGGTGGTGACCAATGGGATAAATTTTCAACGCGGAGCGCTGTTTGGTTCTCAAGTCTTGTGCTCATGAAAATTTGAGGTGTGGCTTCGTTCTATAATCACCTTAAGAGAGTTGTTCTTGCGGGTTCCCTAAAGGTTTTTCTTCCAGAAGTGCCTCTACCAATTTCTGCATTATTTGTATCTGAGGTTCCACCAGGAGTTACAGCAGGCACTCTACAATATATTTGTACTGCTCCGGATCTTCCCGAACTGGTTTCTCCATGGAATACTTCACCATAATATAGCTATATCATAACATCCCCTTCTTCTTCTTCTTCTTGGCATTAACGTCTCTACTGGGACAGAATTTGCTGCTCAGCTTAGTGTTCTTATTAGCGCTTCCACAGTTATTAACTGAGAGCTTTCTTTGCCAAAGTTGCCGTTTTCCGCATTCGTATATCGTGTGGCAGGCACTCTAATACTCTATGCCCAGGAAAGTCAAGGAAATTTCCATTACGATAAGATCCTGGACCGACCGGGAATCGAACCCAGGCAACTTCAGGATGGCTTTGCTTTGTAGCCGCGGACTCTAACCACTCGGCTAAGGAAGGCCCTACACAATAAGAAATCAGCACATTCGATTGAAGCGATTGAACTCTTAACTCAATTCAAAATACCAATCATCGTGATTTGAATAGTTCTTAGCGCTACTGTCTCTAGCATTTAGCTTAGAAGTGAAAAGCCGTTGATTTTGAACATTAAGTCTCTTCTGTGAAATTAATCATTGACAGTTCGTTGTAGAAGCATATTGAGTTCAATGCAAACACTTGTAACAGATGCAAGTTGATATTGAGCTAAGATTCAAGAACTGTTTCTTTGACATTGTCAAGATTGAACAATAGTGTAAATCCAAGAGCAGAACTTTCGATACCAGTGATTCTACTTAAGAGAAATCTCCTAGAGTTTTTTCCGAGATCCTTGTTGGTATTCTCTCGACGCGTATCCAAATATTTATCCAGATGTTCCTGCTGCAGATTTTAACGGATTTACACCTAACACTTCAAAAGCAACGCTGTTGTATTTTATACAACAATGGAAAAAAGCTCGCTTGTCATTAACAGCATGCCCTTCTTCAGGGATTTAGAGTCTTCAGAATTCATCTAGAGTTCCATCTCTAGCAATTCTTGCGAGAATTGCACAAGGAAATTTTGCTGAGAACCTTCCCAAGTAACTAAATAGCACTATAATTCACCCTGCGTGTAAATATAGTGCTATTATACAGCTGACAAGCTTTGTTTTAGCCGTTTAATAGCCATATAGGCCCAAAAAGGCGAACTAGTGGTTTAGTGGTTACTTGAGTTAGGTTCCTACACTGATATTTCCAGATATTCATTAAGCAGTTGACACGGTGAATCCTCAACAAATTACCCCAGATATTTCTCCAGAACTCTGTCACAGACTTCTCCAGAGTGGTGATTAATCCGTTGAATTTGTTGCATGCTCTTTTGTGGACGAGCAATAAAATCAGGCTTGTCTCCGGTTCACGTAATAACCGCACTATCGGTATCGGTTATCAATGTTTATGCTCACGTATCCATTTCAAATTATATCTTTATCGTTTACCATAACGAATCCCTTAAACAATCCTCTCCTATATCCATACTCTCAATGTTTTCTTCGGGAAGTGTAGAGGGCTCCTCGTCTTCCACAAAGCAAGTACAACGCCAACATTTCCATCCCATCCCCAAATTGACATGCATTCGGACACAGCCGGCGTCGTTATTGTTTTTTATAATTGTGAGAGTACTGGTGCTCACATTGAGGATGCTACTGATCCTGAGTAGCGTCTGTTGTTTCCCTGTGTATGTAGTAGTGATCCTTGAGCTCCTACCAAAGACGGGGTTGGTGGTCCAATGGCTACCGCTTTTGCTTCATAAGCAGAAGGTCATGGGTTCAATCCCAGACCCGTCCCTTTCCCCGTACTTTGTAGTTGTATCTTTCACTTGCTTTTGTCTTCCATTCTTCATATACCACAGTTGATCTATCACAGTTCATAGCATTTGTTAACACCCGAAACGGACAAAAACAACCGTTTCCATTCTTTCATCATTATAGCACGCCTTTCCTTGAGCCTTATATAAAGGCAGTCTGCTAACCAAACAGCAAGCCTCTCTGCCATAAAAATTATAGCAGCCCTGCACCTTCCCGCATGAACTGGCGTAGACGCAGTGGTATATACGGACTACTGTGGGAGCCAGTTTAATACATCATCAATTCCTCCCCCTTCCCCTCATTGGTCTGCATTCTGACGTGACAGGCACCATTGTTGCCTAAACATAGAAGAATACCAACACTTATACACTGAGGGTGTCTGTTAGTCCCAAGCAGTTATCTGGTTGGTTCCTTGTGTAAGTACAGCTGATCGGGCGATACTACAGTACCAACCACGAGCGGCCAATCAAGCTGAAGCTCAAACTAATGCTTACTTATCCTTGAGCTCCTACCAAAATTCCTGCAGGTCGTTCAGAAATAACAATACTTTTTTTGATAATTAAATCCTCCAGGAGGTGTCTCAAAGGTTGCTGTTTGAGTTCTACTCCAGGAGGTTATTGACGATGATTTCAGGTATTTTTTTTATGTTCAGTTCATCGAAATCGTCAAAGAGAAATTTCTATTCTATTATAATTCAATTGCTTTCTGCAATCCAAAAGTTCAAAATTACTTGGTAAAATTTGTAACGAGCTCTTAAGAATAGCATTAGGAATAAGACTCTTGGTAACATTAGGACTAAAACATGGTATCGCTGGGGAACCCTTGGGAAATGTCTTACAAGAATATCGAGAACGTCTGGAGTAGTTTTAGCATGAATCTGAGGGATCCTTGAATCGACTGACAGAGAAGTCCGTGTATGCAATGCTGGAAAAACCCTAGAGTAGTATCTGGAAAACTTAGCGTGAATTCCTGGCAGAAAACCTTGAAGCGATTTTTGTTTTATGTTCTCTAGGAGTTCAAGCCGGAATACCATAAGAAATCTCTGAAGGTAATCCCCAGAGCAATATGCAGAATAGTGTACTTTCTTGTTGGCATATTGGGAAAAAAATCTAAAGTATATCCTGCAAGAATCTTCGGAGTACTCCCTGAAGAAATCTATAAAAAGTTTCCTCTCGGAACTCTACCAAGTTTTCTTCCAGTAATTATTGTAGAAGTTGCTTTCGAAATGCTTCAAGGGAGTTTTCTAGTAGTTCTCCCAGATATCTCTCCAGTGGTCCAAGAAAAGCCTTCATGAATTCGATGGGATCTTCTAATTAACATTAGGATAAAAATCCTTGTGGTGTCACTGAAGAACTCTTGGAAAAAGTCATTACAACAACGTCTGGAGTAATTTTAGCATGAATCTGAGGAATCCTTGAATCGACTGAAAGAGAAGTCCGTGTATGCAATCCTGGAAACAATAAGTATAAAGTAGTACGCAAGCTCTTGGCAGAAATCCTGGAGTGATTTTTGTTTTACGCCACAGATGTTCAAGGTATTACTCCTCATGAAAAATCCCTGAAGAACTTTTAGGTGATCCCCAGAGCAATAATCAGAATAGTACAATTTCTTGTTGGCACATTGATAAAAAATCTTAATCATGATGGACTCTCTTGAAGGTTTGGACTCCACCAGGTTTTCTTCCAGTAATTCTTGTATAAATTGCTCTCGAAATGCTTCCAGAGAGTTTTATAGCAATTATTCCAAGTATTTCTCCGAGAGATGCCTTCATGATTTTCTCCAATAGATCATTCAGGAATTCCTTAAGAGTTTGAACACTATCATCAATTCCACTGGAGGTTCCATCATTAAACAGTTCAACAATTATCTCAGTTTCCATCCAGAGATTTCTACAGGAATTCTTCCATGAATTCGTCTAAGAAATACTTCGAGAACTCTTTAATTTTTTTTCCGTTCCAGGCTCTCCAGGAATTCAATACTTAATTTAATTTAATTTAATAATCAAGGGACCCATCAACAAATCTTTCAAAAAGTCATTCAAAAACTATTTCAGGAAGTTTCTCAGATATTTTTACAAAAAATTGCTACGCTCATGAATTATTTGTTTTTTAATGTATCTAATTCAAGAGTTCTTAGCTGATGATAAAATGAGATAATTTCCGGTCGTCAATTTCATTGGCCAATGAGGACCAAATTTTCATTTTTTCCTTGCTGTTGTACTATAAAAGTAGACATAAACAATTCCGAAGTTATAGGCTTCTAGTATTGGCAATCAACTGAATTTGCATGTCATATGTGATCTTTCAATGACATTCCTGTTCCACTATTGGTAAAAAAGTTCAGAGTGTTCATTCGATTGCACGTGTACCCCTCGGTTTACTGTCAATTGACGTTTACCTTGCGCTGTTAGCATTCACTGCTAACACACGCATACCAATAAAGGTCTAAAAGCAACCTGCCACGACCACCAACGAACGATCAATCTTACACGAGTCGATTTCCTCGGAATGAGAACGTATCGATGTTTGTTTGGCGTTATTTGAGCTCTCGGTCAACGCCAGTGTAACGAGAAAATGAACACATGGCAGCCATTTTACGAGACGTTTCAGAACAGCTGATCAACGCTGCAGCGGCAGCGTTCCAGGTGACCTGGGATTTTATTTTGATAAAATCCTGCGTGATTCTTAACAACGCCTCATCGTACCAAACGGGGAAATAGGGAAATTGACAAAACATAGATCTAAAAATGTTCGTTACAGCAGCATTACACTTAGTTATTGTATCAGCTATCTCTTTGCTACCCATATTTCACATAAAAAGGCAGTTTTGTAATCAGAAATATTTTAACAATTATTCTCCATTTAAGTTTTCGTCCGTGTGAAAAGCTACGCTAGAAATACGCACTGTCATAAAACATCATCATCGCAAAAACTGATGACGATGATTGAAAAGGTAAACTTTACTCCCAGGTCACCGTCATTTGACCAGCTTCGTAAAAAGGCTAATTCTGTTTATATTTGCTTTCTCACAGCAAACAAAAGCAATGTTGTGACAGTTGTCACAGCGAACAAAGACAATTTTGTCAACATTGCACAACTACGCAGGAAATTGGATTTCTCTATAACGTATGCACGCAGAAGATCAAGTCGTCATTTCTATCCTTTGGATCACCCATCCGGTAAGACGTAGGAAGCGTCATCGTGCTGTAAGTATCTGCATCTCTGAGCAATCCTCTTTTCGAACAACAATGCCGAATTTCACAATCCCATTTCTCCGATAAGTTCTAATCACTCATAATTGTCAAAAACTCATCCGTACTGATTAGATCGGTTAACCATATAATCGCGGTTCACAAAAAACATTTTTGCTGAACAGCAGCTGAACAAATCAATTTTTTTTCAGTTAAATAAACTATTGTATTATTCAGCTACTATAGTGTTACTTGGGTTATCTGATATGCACCTTTCTTTATTTCATTTTTTTGGCATCATATATTTAGTCCTAAGTATCTCCTTCTATTGATTGTTTCCTATTATTTCTAGTTTGCTCTTTTTTGAGAACATCACTTTTGAGAGAAATACGACACCCAGGGAAACGTAATTCGGGTAAAAGAGGAATTTTTGAAACTGTCGTCAGCGGAAATGACATGATTGGGCTTTTCTGAAATCTAAGGTTTATGAAAATGTCATCGTGTCAGACGACATTCATTCCACAGTTTTTGTGTTTCTCGATGTTTATTCTACCGATCGTACTGTTTGTGGGTGGTGACGATAGCGGCTGAGTGTGGTCAAATCAAATGACTGCTGACCAAGGATACGAAACGAACGTCGTGAGAAAAGAGAGTGTTTACATCACTGGTCATATTTATAGTAATGGAACTTAAACTGAATTGTCCCATTCGGGTTAATCCATTCAGATATAAAAAAACTTCCAGGATAACCATTTGTTCAACTTATTGTCAAAAAGCCCACAGACATAAAAAGCTATGAAGATACAGTCGTCACATATATATGGTTTTTATATGCATAAATCCAAAAGATAACGAATCATCTAGAATGGCTACACGGCAAATAATATGTTGTAAATTCAAGTTTATTTTCATGCACATATTTCGAGCATCAACATATATGTAAATTTTAACTACCAATCTCTTATATTTCAATCAAATTCACTTCAAATTTAAACTACCATGTAATATTCAACCATTTTTTATTGAACATTGAATGTATGTTCTTTCAAGTTTACATGATGCTGTAGAAATACATGAATTTGGCTGATTTTCACAGGAGTATAAAAATATATTTGAATTTCAATGTGTAAACATTGAAATTCAAATATATTTTTTCTGTAAAACTTTCAGGACCCCAGGAACGGATTCAGCAAGACCAGGCTTAACCAAATTCCAATGGTAATTTTTTTCCTATTTTAGAGTTAATAGAAGAAAAATACTCATCAACCAACGGTTGTGAACGTACCAGACTGAACTGTGGAATAAAACGTAAATTTTAGATAAAAACTACACGTGCTTTTTTTGTCGGATAGATCGCTTCTAGTTTAGTCTATTTGACAAAATTCAGCTTTTTATTTGATAAACTAGTCATATACAAAATTAAGTTTATGCAAAAAAAGCTCCCTTGCACCAGTAGCCGCCGTCGTATTCCAAAAGAAATCCTTTGAAGGATTTTCTCGAGTATTCGCTAGAGGTATCTTTTGAGATTGTGGATATTACTGGAAAAATTGCTGAATGAATTGCAGAGTTGTCATAGAGCCCTATTTGCTAGTTGGATGGGCTTTTTCAGATACTAAAATTAGCATTTTGTTAGTATTTTTTGTGTTGCACTCCAAAAGCGAGAATTTAAACTGAATATCTGTTTTACAAAACCAGTATCTATCCGCAAACAGGTGCCCATCGGTAGGATGACGGTAGGATTCAGTCCACTTCTACAACGGAACGCATCATCCTCCATGATTCCGGTGGTCATATAGCACTCTGCTGGATGGATAGATGGCAGAAACGTGCAAAATTGACAAACGACTTGTGCAACATGTATCCCATTCAATTCGAAACCGGCAACCTGACTCGTTGAGTTGTTCTGGTACACCTTGATTGCACGCATTTCCAAATAAGTCATGTTGTTACAGAACCGTACTCAGCCTGCCAAACAAACAGAATGGCAGCCGGTTAAATTTTGATAGCAATTTTTGCGGGAACGTTGAAGCTATTGTGAAATTTGGTTGGCTTGTGTCAGGTGCTCTGTGCCCATCATCATTTTATTGCGATTATGAACAGATGCGTCGGAAATATGATTCTAAGAGGGCGTTCTAACGAATATGGACGAATAGGCAAGCCTGCCTGGTTTGATCCCAAAATAACGGCAATAAAATTTATGAGCTTCATCATTCGGCAACCAAACTGAATTAAGTGGTAAGCAAGTGGATTTGACGTTTTACTGCTTCGTATTTCTAGCATTACGTCCCATCAGAGACAGAGCCTTCTTCTCAAGTGGTCCTATAATCACTTTCCTAGTTATTAACTAAGAGCATGCTTTATCAAATGATTATTTATGCATTTGTTAATCGTGTGGCAAGCATGAAAATTCTTCATGCTCTTGGAAGAATCCATCGAATAATTAACTAGCTATAACAGGTTATATCTATCTTTGGTTGACAACCCAATTATTTGCTACAGCTGGCTATATTTATCACAACCAACCACGGCAGTTGTTATGGGGCTTATCTTTCGAGCTACATTTCACCGAACGCTTCATTCAAAAACAGATCGAAATGGAAACCTTGATTCTTGACCTGTTTTCGTTCGCTTCTTTTCCAGTGGCGATATTATCTGATGAAGGATTTAATGTAATCAGTAGCTACATGATTGAACGAACTGCACTCAACAGTGGAAATGTACAGAAGACTTTGACTTTGTTGCATTTAATGGTAACCGCTGTCGGTACCCAATGGTACAAATCGTATCAACAAATCGTAAAACTGACCTCAAGTCTACTACATTTCAATGCAAAACTATCGAATGTTTATAATTTGAAATGACTTCGTTTGGAATCAATGAGGATAATGCGGCTAACCATGTCACGTTGCTAATGGTTTTGGCCATCCATTACGGCTCGAAATTTAGTACTCTTGAACTAATAATAAACACTTCCCTAAAACCAGGAGTGCTTTTCAAGCTCGTGTTTTGCGGATTGCGTAGATATAGCTTCTCAGCGTAGATAAAGCGAATAGCTCACTTTATGACCTTTCAAAATTCCATGAAGGAAATGTGTGTACCTATGGTGGACCGTGGACCGACATCCGTGCATGTAATAAACGAACATAATGCCAAACAGATCATACGTCTGGTACATATGCACGGCTTTTAATACTTCACGCTGTGCGGGTGTTGGTTGCGGTATTTTGCACTTTTCATGCTTTACTCGCTCTTATGATCACGATTATTTTCTTTCATAATATAATGAATTTTGAATCTGCTGAAATCCATTTCAGTGGTCCTACACAGAAACTAAAAATTGAGGGACAAATTTGTGCATTCAATTCGGCCTGTTTATTATCAATCATTATCAGTTATTAGATAAAAATATTATTAAGTGAATCAGAAAATAGGGAATTCAAAAGAACCAAACACCTTTGGATTTCAGTGCAGCGCTATACCAAGGTATCGTACCAGGCATGCGAGTATGGTGAGTCCCTACTGACCGACTATTCCGAATTCTCAATTTGCAACAAACGCTTTTCCAGCTACATGCGCTCGTAATGGTGAAAATTACACCATGGGGGGTATTTACAGCTGTTCACATTGCTTGTTCACGAGGCATAGGCAGTTTAGCTGTGAATTTACTCTGGATAAATTTTAGATACTGGAATTCGACGCGTATTAAATGTATTTATTATTTAGCATTTCCAAAGCCTCGATGTCATTAGTGTTTTATCTGTGGTGTTATTGCCTTAATATGTTTCAAAAAAACAGACTTCCCTCATACTTTATACTTTATTCCTTTATGAATCATTACTCGCACTCTCCGGTAGCTCGTAATCAATTAAAAAAATATGCAAGGATGATATAATAGATAAATTATATCATCTGTGTGAGCTTATGAATGCTGGTGTTTTCATGATTCACTTGATGGTCCTCCGAATCGCAGCTGCACCGTTTTTGTGCTCTGTAACTCGATATCTCCCTAACCCTATGGTCTCTTCAATTTGAGTTATGGAGAGTAGACTGTAATTTCTTGACTTTTGGTTGAATGTCATGCTGAACGATGCATATCGTAAAGAATCATACTTTAATAACACAATGAAATATTGTTTATGCCAAAGTAGTTTTTTTAGCACTCATAGTTTCAGTATACCTACCTACTCCAGTTGCCCCGAACGTTTGGGGTCGCCAGCTTCTCTTCCATTGCACTGTGATTTATTTCGTCGATTACATGCGCTTTTTGAATAGCGCCCAAACCGTTGATTTTAGCGATATAGTCTGTTCGGAGAAGTTTCTTGGTATATTAAAAGGCAATTTCTGATGAAAAAAGTTTTGTGATCAATCTACCTAGCAGTGAGATAGAAAAACTAATTTTTCAAAATATTTAGATAGACATATGGTGTCTTCGGCAAAGTTGTAGAATTGGCAATTTGAAACAACTTTGTCGAAGACATGATTTCCACAAAATTTTCCACCGTTAGGGAAATTCATAAAGATAAGCTGGAAAATCTATGCCCGAACTCGCGGAAAATTTTTATTAAAATATTTTTGAGAAGGAAACTTTATAAACTTCAATTCTAGTAACTTTTAGGATGTACTTTTTTTTGTTCCTGAGTTATGGTCAATTTTGTAAAAAATGACCATATTAGCCTTTTCATTGAAAACCCATATTTCAATCGAAGCATCAGAAAAACAAGGTTTTTTTATCAAAGCAATTGCAAATTTTCTAAAAGATCTGAAAGAAACGATATGGGATTGGTTTTAATGAAGTATAAGTCGGATTGGATTATATTTTTCATGAAACATTACACCGTTAAGCAAAGCTGAAAAAACTGTTTCTTTTCCATTCCAAGGGATTCTTTCTTTTCTATGGAACAAATAAGATTCTTTTTATATTTTTCTTTAATTTTATTTATTCAAATATTCAGTACATAACTTACATTTTATCTTAAAACTATCTATTTTTTCAACCGGGAAGATTGCCTTTGGTTACTACCACCAGAAGATTTTCGCACTTCACGCAAATTTTCATCTTTTCCGTAATCCACCGAACTCCATTCGAATGAAGCTTACTGATGAGGCCTTGGCTGATCGATCGTAGATTTGTCCTTACTGATTTGTGGCCATCCAGTCCGAAGGGGTATAAAGAATTGTATTCGTAATATTGAACTTTGTCCATTTCAACAGCTTCGGGAAAACTTTTTTCACTTTCCAAAAATTAATAACGAGGAATATACAGCTGATAGACAACACTTGCACTTCCTCACTGCTCTTTGTTAGTTTTTGGTAAACTTATGATTCTCAAGCCATTTCAACGCTTTAAACTTGAATTGGTAAATACCTATTTGTCATATTGTCTACCCATTTATTTAACTGTCAATTTTGTAGTTACCTAACAGTAAAAAATTGCCTACATTCTGATTGAAGAAAACATTGTTTCTATGTAGTTACGTTCTTAAGAAATTTTGTTTATGAACTTATAAATTTGTAAATATATGGTTCAAACAGCTCATCCTAGCAATATTTGATCATGTTTTAGGAACGAAAAATGAGCGTATTGAAAAATATTGTAGGATTGGATCTTATTGATCGCTCTTTTCAAATATACTTTGTTTGAAAGCTGGAATAGCTAATCGGGTTTTCATTATTTGTTTTCATAAACAGTGAAAAATGTCCTGGGAAACTGATTCCATTTCAAAAATTTCATATTTTTTAGATAATTTGAATCCGGTTCGACAAGTCATGATGAGTCTTGAGTCATGATTTTTAAACGAAAAGGCATGTATGGCAAATCTTTGCATTTTTTACAAAATTGACCATAACTTAGGAACTAAAGAAAAGTACATCCTAAAAGTTACCAGAATTGAAGTTTATAAAGTTTCTTTCTTAAAAATATTTTATTGAAAAATTTCCGCAAGTTCGGGCATAGATTTTCCAGCTTTTCTTTATGAATTTCCCTAACGGTGGAAAATTTTGTGGAAAACTTTTTCCACTTCATATTTTATTTTGGATTTCTGAGAAAATTTGCTTAAATTTTCATATAAAAACTTTGTTTCTACAATGTTTCGTTCTTGAGTTATGATTTTTCAAAGAAAAGTCTTATATGGCACATCTGGACATTTTTCACAAAATTGGCCATAACTCAAAAACGAAAAAAAAGTGCATTCCAAATATTTCAGTGATTAAAGCTAATAAAATTACCTTCTCGAAAATATTTTTTTGAAAATTTTCCACGAGTTCGGGCATAGTTTTTCCGGCTTTTCTTTACGAATTTTCGCAACGGTGGAAAATTTTGTGGAAAACTTTTTCCAGTTCATTTTTTTTTTTTGATTTCTAAGAAAATTTGCTTAAATTTTCATATAAAAACTTTGTTTCTACGATGCTTCGTTCTTGAGTTATGATTTTTCAAATAAAGTAGTGTCAAGGGAAAACAAAAAATTTCCACCAGAGTTTTCCGGAAAAATAGGCGACCCTGAATTTTTCTCAATTTTTTTTATTCATATATCCATGAGCCCTGCCTGTGTAAAAAGTTTCATGAAAATCTGAGACCCTTCGGCCCAAACCCGTACGGTAATAAAAAAAAATCCCCACTACTTACATATGGGGAGACCTAGGTCTCCGTTAAATATTTGACTCGATCTGGCTCGAATTTTTATTTGAGTGGGATAGGTATTTCAAAGCACGATTTTTTGTCGGCATTATTGAGGGGCGAACTGATACTTCGCCCCTCTGAAAAAAAAAATGGGAGGGGTGGCAAAAGTGTTTCGCCCTTCCAATGTTGGCGGGTATGGTTCACACCCTGTAGAGTAAAGTGGGGCGAAAGTTCGAGTGGGGTAAAAGTTTCTTTTTAAGATTTCTAGCTCAATTCAAAACAAATCTTATAAATGTCATGGTGGTTCGAATGCTATTCAAGTAAGAGACTTTCACTCCAAATATCATAAAAATCGATTGAGATTTGGAAAAGTTATGGCTATTTGTTGTTTTTCGACGTGAATATTGTAATTTTTGGTCAAACTTTCGTTGCATGGAACCAATTGAAGATTGAAGATAAAATCTTTTTCAATATTTTATGTAAGGGGTTTCTAGGCCTATCATAGGGTTGCTTTGAGGTGTATTAGTTTTTGCATAAGCTCTTATAAAAAATTGTTGGCCCATAGTGGGGCAAAAGTTCGAATCAGCGGGGCAAAAGTTCGACCCATGTTTAAAATCACGGAAAAAATTGCAAATTGCCTAAAATCAACATATTTTCTTCAAATTTAGTTAAATATGTCTGATCGTGTAAAAACTGTCACCAAAATTTTACATTTCCACTTAGTATTGCGAAAAACTGCTATTTTTGAGTATATTACAATTAACTCGGTTTTGGGCAATTTTTTGATGAAAATTTAGTGTGTATTTATCGTTAAACTTAAGTTTACGGCTGGTATAAGGTATGCCTGTCATAAAAGGATCGATATTTTGTGTTTTAGCGAACTTTTGCCCCACACTAGATTCGAACTCTTGCCCCACCGGTGGGGCAAAAGTTCGAATAAGACAATCAATTTTGAAACTGTTATAACTAAAAATGAGTAAATATTTTGACACAAGTTTGTTCAGCAAAATTATAGCCAATATGTTGTAGCTTCACTGTATGGTATTCGTTTTGTTTTAACTGCTATTGTTTTCCTGGAAACTTTGATTACACCACTAAGGTCGAACTTTTGCCCCACCTTACTCTACCTACACTTCTCAGCATTCGGTCAGAGCCCTGCATACTATTTTCGTGAGAATGCTGATGTTTCTGTGAGAATAAGCCTCTAATTCATTCAGAATCTTGTCCACATTCTTTGAAAGTCATGACAATTAGGTTAGAAACTAGCTAATGGTTTTGTGAGAGAACCTAGGAATATGTGAAAATTTTGCTTCAAAGGGCACAGTGATCCTGATAAAGATTTTGTAAGACAAGATTTATGTTAGACCTTTGAGGATCCTGCTTAGGATTTGGTTATGATGGTGCGAGGTTTTTGTAATAATTGTAGCCGGCAATTCAAGGTTTTTTCAAAAAAATTTCTTAATTTTTTCAAGAAAAAATAGAACCCTACTTAAGATTTTACCAAAATTCTTGAAAGTAATCTATAAGAACTATGCCTACTTTTCTGTAAGAATCCTATCTAAGTTTCTAAGAGAATAGTTGCTAGTATTCTATCACAATTTCATCCTGATTTTATTATCTATGTAAAATGTTATCCAGGATTTCATGAGAATTATGTTAAGAGGTCTATTAGAAATTCTTCAAATATTTTTGCAAGATTCTTTGGAATCTCTATTCAGATTCTGTGACGACAATCCTGCTCATGTTTTTTTATCTATAATCTGGCCCATAGTTATGCTTTTTTCATAATACCAAGATTCTTCAAACTCGTAATGAATCTGTCAGAACACTAATTGGAATTTTTGGAAAAAAGCCCAGAATTCTTCGAGTATTCTTCCAGTTATTTTCATAAATATTCTGACAAGCGAACTGTGAGAAAAGTTACTAGTATTGTTCCAGAGTCTTGCCTATTCTCTTTGAATTCTTTTTGAAAATACTATCGAAGATTCCATAAGAATTCTAAAACCTGTCAAAATCCTACTGAAATTTGTTAACGATCATATGAGATTATTGGTTAGTAATTTCACACAGTCTCATTTCCAGAATAGCGTTGCGGAAATCTTAAATTCTCATATCTCATGCTTGAGATTTTTCGTGCTTGAGTTGTAGTTCACGCAACTCAACAGCAATAATATCATGCATGAGTTGGCTCATCCGTTTTGACTCATTAGCTTGTATTCCCACAGTGTTTTCACGCTATGAACTTATAATTTGTTTTTTTTTTTTTTTTGTTAGAAATATGACAAACATTTCATTGAGTTTTGACAGATATCCGATGATTTTTATGATTAAAAAATGTTTGACGCCATGAGCGTGAGCAAGTGATTTTGTATCAACATACAGTTAACTCTCCATTACTCGATATTGAAGGGACCATCGAGTTAGGGAGGTATCGAGATACAGAACACGTATTTTTCAAATATTAAACTTTTTATTATTTTGACAAAATACATTCAAAATAGTTATTTCAACGTGAAAAACATTACAATTTTTCATATTTACCTATGTGACACTTTTTTACCGATCTGCAAAAATTAAAAATTTTAGCACCCAGAAATTGGCAGTAAACCTTAATTTTACTAGCAATTTAATCATAATAATCAAATTCATGAAATTTATTAACGTTTGGAGGACATTTGGAACTTTTCATGAAAATATCGAGTTAGAGAGGTGAACTTACTTGGGAAACTGAAACAGATAGCATCGAGTTAGGGAACATCGAGTTAGAGAGGTATCGACTTACAGAGGTATCAAAGCATGCTAGATTGAAGGGACCGCGCATTCCATCGAGTTAGGGGAAAAATCGAGATACAGAATATCGAGTAAGGGAGAGATGACTGTATAATCCGTTTTGTGAAGCAGATAGCAAATGAGTTTGCTCTCGCGGGAGAACTCAATGATTGAGATTTTAGTGTAAGTTTTCCAACACTGGTCAATAATGTTTTTAAAATATCAAGAGTATTTTAATCTGCTATCCTGGATTTAATGTGCAATCTGTTCAAAAATTTACACGATTTGGTTAGAACAATGTGTTAATTTTGCCCAGCACACTATGAGAATACTATTTTGGACTGTGTGGAATTTTGTGAAGGATTTTGCATATATTTTCCGCAATATTTCTCAAAGATTCTGTTCAGAATAACATGAAACTTTTTTCTGGATGCTTTGGGAATTCTGTCTAAAATTTAAATTGGCAGATAACAAGAATCATACTGTATATTCTTCTTCTCTTCTTCTTGGTGTAGAGTCCTGTCAAAATGTAATTCAGCACTCATAAGAGTTCTGGCACAAAATCGTCTACAACTTTCTCAGAACCGTAACTAGAACTATGTGAAAATTCTGCCCTGACTTATGTGCTAATGAGCTTATTTTTTTCTGTGACAATCTTGTCCATGAATATGTGACAATAATGACCAAGCTGCTTTCAGATTCTCGTTCAGAATTTTGACATTATCTCAAAACTGTAGAGTAAAGTGGGGCAAAAGTTCGAGTGGGGCAAGAGTTTCTTTTTAAGATTTCCAACTCAATTCAAAACAAAAGTTATAAATGTCATGGTGGTTCAAATGCTATTCAAGTAGGAGACTTTCACTCCAAATAGCATAAAAATCGATTGAGATTTGGAAAATTTATGGCAATTTATTGTTTTTCGAAGTGAATATTGTAATTTTTAGTCAAAATTTGGTTGCATGGAACCAAATGAAGATAGAATCTTTTTTAATGTTTTATACAAGGGCGTTTTAAAGCCTATCATAAGAATGCTTTGAGGTGGATTAGTTTTTGCATAAATGCTTGGAAACCATTTTTGGCCCATAGTGGGGCAAAAGTTCGACCCATGTATAAACTCACGGAAAACTTTGCAAATTGACTAAAATCCACATATTATCTTCAAACTTCCCAAAATTTTTCTGATCGTGCGAAAAATGTCACCAAAATTTTACATTTTCACTTAATTTTGCGAAAAACTGCTATTTTTGAGTATATTACAATTAACCCTATTTAGGGCAATTTTTTAATGAAAATTTAGTGTGTATTTTTCGGCAAACATAAGTTTGCGGCTGGTATAAAGTATGCCTGTCATAAAAGTTTCAATATTTTGAGTTTTAGCCAGCGAACTTTTGCCCCACACTAGATTCGAACTCTTGCCCCACCGGTGGGGCAAAAGTTCGTTCAAGACAGTCTATTTAAAAACTGTTTTACCGTTTTGATTCATATTACGGACACTTAAGGCCTCTATGAAATATAACCCACCCTAGAGCATACAAAATAATCATTCTGTATAATTCCTTGGCGTTATCGAGCGTCGGAAGCCCTTAACTTTCGAATGGTGGGTAAAAAATACGCTTCCGCAGCTTGAATATTTTTAAATAAATCAAAATGTATGGCCTTTTCATGATTCTTATTTCGGACGCTTCCTCACTTTTGCCTCATATTCCGGACACTCTGATTCGTATTCCGGACAGCTCGTGATAATCATTAATGGAACAGTCAAATCATCAATTGAAATCATCAAACCACTAAAGAGACATCTAAGGTAGTTGGGCATTACAAATTTTCAACGATATTCATGGAAAAAGCTTACTAAAACGAGCCTCGAAATTGAGAACTTTTGAACGGCAAAAATTGAAACATTTCGTGTGAAATGTTTCCCATACAAAGTAGAGTGTCCGGAATTTGAAGCTGTCCGTAATATGAATCAAAACGGTAAAAAATGGGTAAATATTTTGACACAAGTTTGTTCTGCAAAATTATAGCCAATATGTTGAAGGTACACTGTATGGTATTTATTTTGTTTCAACTGCTATTGTTTTTCTGATAACTTTGATCATACCACTAAGGTCGAACTTTTGCCCCACCTTACTCTATATTAAAATGTCTAGAATGTTATGGGAAATTTGCGGGAAACTGTCATGCACTCTTTACCCCACCTAAGATTGTGTAAAACTTAGAACATTAAAAAATCTGTCCGGAATAATGTATTTAGAACTCAAACACCACTAAAAACACTTTAGGTTTGATTGTGGTTTTAAAGAACAACAGTCAAGAGATGCGAAACTTCCAGAATTGAGTAGTGTTTGATCCCTTCATTGCTCCTGCGTGAATATATCATGGATCGTATCACCAACCATAGGTGCCTTACCTTATCCCACTAACCCAATATCCTTTATATGACAACTGTGAAGATGCGGATGTATATTCGGTCTCTCGAAGCAATTGTTGTTTAACTAACATTCCTCCCCTTCCACGATTATCGTAATGACGTGGTCGGCGCCATTGTTGATTTAAATTTTTGAAAATTATACCCAAGTTTTTCGCCCAGTTTTTAAAACAACTGCGTGTAGAATGGAATAGAAAATTCTTTCAGTATTCGGTCGGAGCTCCATTTCTCATTTTCCCATTGCGAATCGAGAAAATTTCCAATCCGGAAAGATTCTCGACTAGAGGGATTTAAACCCTCGGCCTTCAACATTGTCTTGCTGAACGGCTACGAGTTTGTTTTTAAAAAATAATGGAAATAGTTTAATTTTTCGTACGTCGTATTTAGGTTGGTTCTCTGTATTTCATTCAACTATAACTAGATACATTAAAGTTAAAGTTCACAATGTTGTCTCTATGGACTACTGTGCATCAAGACACTACTTTCGTAGCCGGGAAAAATACATTGCCCCTTTTCTAAGACACGCTTTGTTCCAAACACAGAGCGTCCGTTAGCTTCGGCTTGTGTTTCCCATCCGGGGACGGCAGAGTTAATCCAATGCATAATACCGGTAAGCCCGAGTTGTAGTGTACACACACCGGAGTCGACGTTTTCCAGACGACCTTGCCTAAGGATTTTTTGTTTTACGTTTGTTTATTGCTTGCAAGCATAGTACCGTGTACTGTAGGCGCAACACTAGGGCTATCGATTTTTAATCCCGATACTTTGCGGTATAGCGGCTGGCCATTTGCTGTAATTCACGGCAGTTTAGCAGCGAGGGAAAGTGGATGAAAATGCACTCTTGAAATAGGATTAACTCAGTCATAAAGTCAATTGAATTTGACTCCGTTATACCTTGAGCCTGTGATATAAATGATTTAGTAAAAAAATACACTAATGATAACATTAAAATATCTATTGTGTTATCATTTGTAACATGGTATCCAATTTCTCTAATTGATGACTAATTATGTTATAAACTAGCCATAAAGACCGGATGAAAACTGGACAAAATTCGTGGATAACAAAAGTGTTCCCATTGTAACAAAAATAACAAAATTAATTCATGATAATAATCCTTGTTTTTGCCATTTTATACGGATGTTATTCGACATTGCTCGAATAATGGTACATCTTGAATCACTTTCCCTCAAATTTCTATTGGAAAGCCGGCAAAGGCTCAGTAGACGATGGACGTTAATTTGTGGGCGCGAAAGACGAAATGTATATCTCGTGTTTCACATTTGCACATTTGTGTCTCTGCTGTGTCATCATCTGCCCACATTAGAGGACCATTGCTGACCGTGTCCTTCCGTTTGAATTCGACGCCTTATTGACCCCTGATGTTATTCGCATTTCACGCTGAGTAGCAGGGACGAATTCTTCGCAAGCACTACCGCAGGGAGTTCCAAATTAATTTATCATCGTCTCATATTGTTGCATGGGCTCTCCCCCACGGTAGGAGGGACCGTAAGGAATTCCGGTGAATTTCCACCACTCCGCCCCGCCCCACCCCGTTTGCGAACTCAGTGATATCAAATGATATAGTCGGAAAGGACAACGAGACGCTCATGGGCGTAGTCAGATGGGGGTAAAGGTGGGCTATGTTCAACTCTGGCCGATAAAAAATGTCACCTGGTTTCTACGACAGACTATAAGTTTTAGGACAAGAGCGACTACTTTCTTATCCCTGAAGATGGTCCCAATTAATTAGCGAAACGTCGAAATAAGAAGAATTTAGTTGACTTGATATTAGACTGTCGAGCTAACATATCTGATATGTTATTGTCAACGGCATTTATATTAACAAAATAATTTCGTCTTGGTCAACTTCTTGACTTCCTATGCCAAAGATCTAATCAGAAATCATTCAAACTTTTCATTTACAGTCCTTAACAGATCTTGTAAAGCAAATGCCATAAATTGATTCTGCCACTGAGGAGATCATGGAAGCAAAACACTAGATATCTAAAATGCACCTCTATACATTCCGCAAGATATTTCCATATATAGATATAGATTGTTTCCACTGAAATTCTTTCAATTCCTTTAGTAAATACTATCACTTATTTCATGAAACACTATAAATTTCTCCAATGAACTCTCAGAGATACTGCCTAGGATATTAGGGTAACCAATATATTTTGAACCTCTTCATATGCTGGACCTCTATTTATGCTTGATCCCCTGGGCCATTTTTCTACAAATTTCTACAAATCCAAACACCAACTCAAACCGCAAGCCATTTGGAAAGATAGGACTATTTCACACTTCCATTAACTGTTTGTACATAGAAAATGTATTTATTTTATCTGAGACTAATAAGTTCTGTTTGATCTTTCGACCTTGACGCTTGCTTCTGCGGGAGCGGGTGACGAGGGCAGGATCAAACATGTCGCGCGTCGGTCGAGTGAAGTGAAAAAGTTCCGCGATCGGTTAGTTCTGTTTGATCTTCGACCTTGACGCTTGCTCCTTGGCAGTGCGTCAAGAAAGTCCAAACAGTCGTCAGTTGGTTTCCTTCTCGTGTCGTGCGCCTGTTTTCTCTGAGTGCTTTTATATAGCCGAGCAAACGAGTTAAGCTGAAAGTAAATTGTTGTTGTTCAGTCAAGGATGACGGATCAATTGGTGAGCTTGTTTCACGCGGCTATTTCTAATCTATAAAATATGTATGACTGCACATTTGATCGATACAACGGTAGGACGTAAATATGATTTTTCAACAAACTATGAATGGTTCGTCACTGTGAGTGTCGACATAAACTCTAATTCATGAATTACACTGCGGAACACGATTTTGTCTCAAGCACCAAAATACCGCTATTTACTTAATTAGGAATTGCTGAATTCATTTCCATTTACAGAAATATCATAGCACGTCTAGTTTTTGAGGTACTGGCTGTTGAAAATGCTAAATTTTACTATTTCAGCCAACTTGCATGCAAGTTTTCCAGCTTGTATGTCAATTTATTTGCTTAATTTGCCTCAGAACTCAAACTTCATGTGTAATACAATACTTATCAACAAAGTTCATAATACTTCCGATGCTCAAAAGTTAATTTTTGTTGGTTTCGAAAAGTATTGTATTTTTCCATATATGAGAAACAAAGAATTTCGTATGGAGACTGCAAGCTGGTTGAAAAAAACGATTTAAGCTCAATTTAATCGTACAATTTCAGTCAAATCATATCTGGAATGAATGTTTAAGTCCTATTTCGCATGCTTGGTAGATCAGTTAATAATGTACCGTCAAACGGGGTAACTTGCAACACTTTTCAACTTCAAAGCTATGTAGAAAAAAAAATTAAGGATTCAGATGAAACAAAAACCATGTGGTATCCTAATCGCCACGTAAAGAATACCACGCGGTATTAAATTTATCAGCATTTGGTTTTCTGGGATAAGGAGAGACGAAAAATATACATTTTTCAAGCTCCCCCTGATGTGGGGTAACATGCAACACATAGTGCTACCAAAAGTTCACTATTAAAAAGTTAACCTATATCGTGTTATTATGAATATATAATAATTTTATGCAGTAAAAGCATGACAATAATCAAAAACAGAGTAATCTACTCTTAGTAAACTAATTATTATTGTTTGAATTAGGAGTATTAAACCAATTCGATTGAAAACTCTATTGGATGTTTACACGGGGAAATTCTAGCACATCATAAGTCTCTAAAGTTGGAAAGCCAACTTTTCTACAAATATAAGGGAATTTTAAGTTATACTTCGCATAACTTATATTTTTATACATATTTCAATCAACGCAACATATCACATATTGATATGTATGCCTTGAAATAGTCTCTGTTGGTGTTTTGACATAATTATCACCATATTTCATGCAAAAAGTTCCTAATGGCAGATCCACTAATTAAAATTAACTTATAATACAGATTAATACAGATTTTCAAAATTATTCACAATTTTCATGAAGAGAATAAAAATAATTATAATTATAATGAACCGTATTGTAAACTTTGAAATATTTTGTACCAAACGTGTATTGAATTGATTGAGGTACACAAATTTTAATGTTATTGAACAAATATATGTTAAACTTTGCTATTTCATGTGTTTTTGATGACGTGCGGCAAGAAATATCGAATAATTGAGATTAAAATTGCTGTTGCAAGTTACCCCACAAGGGTAGTCAAAAACGTTTTTGAATTTTTATAGTGTTTAAGCATCAAATTATCAAAACTTTTATATTGTCAATTTGTACACTACTAAGTACTGTAACTGATAGCAAATGCCTCGAATGACATATTTCTACCGTTTGTGTGGCACGAGGAACGATTTTCAGCATTATTTTCATACAATCCAACGTGAAATATGATTTTCACCTCCAGCAAACCAACCATAAAAGAAACAATACCCAAACACTCGCCAAAATCTTCTGTTCTATATCTTAGGTCAATAAACGGCGAAATAAATTACAATAATTTAACTTAATGCCAAACCAAACGTTAATTCGGTTACATGTCAAAGTGTTGCAAGTTTCACCCCTGTTGCAAGTTACCCCGTTTGACGGTATTTTGATAAATCATTGTTTAAATTTTATGTAAACATCAATGAAACCAGTGTTTTATACAACTTTGGCGACCTGTAGCTAAAAATTGTGACGTGCTTGAACATTTCTGAGAACGGCATCAGATTCAGCAACCCCAAATCTCTTAGAGACACATAATTTGATTCTTGAGACAAGCAAAAATGTCATTTTTGTTACGCTGTGTTATTTATGTTTAAAATTTATTTGTTTTCAAAACACTCCCCAAGTAACCACAAGCATTATAAAATTGCACGTATTCTACTGCATATCAACAACATTGATGTAACATTGCTTTTATTCGACATATTTCAAGAGCTGTCAAGCAATAAAGCATTAACTCTACATTACAAATGTATCAATGCACTAACATTACTTTATAAATTGCACAGCTGCACTAATGTTACTTTATAAATTGCTTCATTGCTTTATCGTCGTTTTTGCATTAGTGCAACTGTAAAAGGGCCCTTTTCCACTTTTAAACTACTTTAATGGTAGGCTTACGGCAATGCAGCTGCATTATATATGCAATGATATAATGCTCCATGGTTACTTGGGTCCTTTCTTTTTATCTTTATTTTTGGAATTAAAAAAACTTTGAATGGTTCGACACTACAATTGTAGACTTGCGAAAGCTTCACTTTATTCAACAAACTTTGCATGGTTCGCCACTGTAAGTGTCGGCATATGAATAAGAGTGTTCTATGATGCTCCAGCCAATCGAGTTTTTTGTTTCTTTTCAAATGAGTAAAATATAATAACACATGCTTTCGTCCTGACAACTGTAGGAATGTTACATTTAGGTATTTGTTCAACAAACTTTGAAGGGTTCGTCACCTCAAGTGTTGGCATAATTTTCCTCTACATAGAAATTGTTCATATCAAATGAAAATATTATGTTTTCATAAAAGCATATTTATATTTGACAAATAACTATTTATCATGGTCAAATCACTTATCAAAGTGAATCCTTTGACCCAACGATCCTCCCCATTAACAAACATCCCTCCCAGTAACCTTTGTGGAGATGCAGAGGCAAACACGGTCTCCAAATAGCAAAGGTTACACACTAACATTCCTTCCCTCAATCCCACCTGACTGCAAGGACGTGGCCGACGCCGTTATTGACCTTGTATAAATAGAGGCACTGAATTATGCACACTGAAGAAGATTATGGCCAATCCCAGCCGAACTTCTAGTTGATTCTATGTGCATTTTCACTGACTTCGGTCAATCACGGAATAGCAACCATTGATATGTGTAGTCAGTCTAAGCTAAGCTAAGCTAAGCTAAGAAAATGTGTTTATTTTATCTGAGACTAATATTATTCAATCGGTTCATTTTTCGTTACAACACGTTACACAGAGAAGTTGAAGCCGTCAGAAATTTCCCAAACGCTATCGTGAAATTCGTGAATCAATTTTTGAAGCCACTCGTTTCCCAGATAAAAATCCTTGCAACGCCCATGTAGACGTCTTTTACAACAGAAAATGCCAGCAGCAGTAAAGACCGTGGTCATTGAGTTTTTTTTTCTTCTGCTAGATTTAAAGCCTGAGAATAGGGTGGTGGCTATACAGGACACATGTTGCTTCCGAGCGTGCAAAAGCGTATGAAAAAGCTTGTCGAAATTATGATATTCACAATACTATAACTTTAGCAATCAGTGGTAGAAATGGTAAAGATGGAAACTGTGTCAAAACCCTCCATGTAGTCCTACAATTTGTTGTGGTGGCCTCAACGAGACGCAATCTGCGCTGGATTTGCGACACTGTTTCTGTGAAAGCGAGCAATATGTATAGCTGACGATGATCTCTCGGATAGTAGCGGACGCGAAACAAATGGACTCAAAACGGGTGGTAATGGAATTATCCAGTCATGGGTGATTTATGGTGACAAGCAAATTGCTTTATTGGATAAGAGGGCAGTTCAAGGCGGCCAGCTTCTGCAGATGTCAACAGACTGTAATGAATTTTTTTGCTCGATTGTTTTGCGGTGTGTCCTTCCTTCCTTCGGCATGCGTAAATTGTATTCTGATGGGGAATCCCGAAATTACAAAAGGGATCGTGCTTGATGCCTAACTCAGGGTGTTGAATTATAGAATGTTAGTATCAATTCATTAACATAAAATCAAAACTTGGTGTTCAGAACAAGCTTTTGATATGCAAACAAATTTTCAGGCCGGCCATGTTGCATGCTTCCATAGCCGAGTGGTTAGAGTCCGCGGTTACAAAGCAAAGCCATGCTGAAGGTGTCTGGGTTCGATTCCCAGTCGGTCCAGGATCTTTTCGTAATGGAAATTTTCTTGACTTCCCTGAGCATAAAGTATAATCTTACCTGCCACATGACATACGAATGCGAAAATGGAAACATTGGCAAAGAAAGCTCTCAGTTAGTAACTGTGGAAGTGCTCATAAGAACACTAAGCTGAGAAGCAGGCTCTGTCCCAGTGATGACGAAATGTCAAGGAGAAGAAGAAGAAGATGTTGCATGCTTGTTAGAGTGAATGGCATATCATGAAAAATTGTTGCATTCTTCACAACTTTTTATAGCTACGATCAGTGTTTTGTATCATTAGATTAAAGGGAAGGAATGTTAGTTAGATTACATTGGGAAGAGATCAAAAAATCTTCTGCATTTCCATAGTTATCATTGGAAGGAAATCGGGTTAGAGGGATAAGTTAGAAATCTAGGAGTCATACTTTTTTGGTGATACGATTTATGGTTTTTTACATCATTCACATGATGTGACTTCAAAAGAAAAAAATAATCAAACGAAATACATATTCTCGGTGATCTGTTTCAAGTGTATCCTAAAGAGCGATGGGCGATTTTGCATCGATGTTCCGAAAATAGTTTTTTCGTTCCGGTTAATCGTTTTTTTGAATCGATGTTAGAAGCACTCAAAATTGAGTGAATCGATTTTCTTCATTCGATTTATTCCGATTCGAAAGGTAGAAATTGATAATATTTTTTTACGAGTTAATGAGCCCTAAGCCTAGTTTTGCATCCGCCTTGAAATGTTTGGTACATAATTTTCAATTTCAAACGTTATTCAATTTAAGGAATTTTAAAAACGTGTGCAAATTCAGTTGGTCTTATTTGTAGAGCATATTTTGTTATTTTTTCATATGAGCTTGAAAATCGAATCGATTCAGAAACATCGATTCGAACGATTCGATTAAATCGGTGAATCGATTCAACGTATCGGATTTGAATCGATTCAGTAACATCGATGTTCCGGTCAAATTTGTCCAACGCTAATCCTAAAATAAAACAGCCAACCACCCGGTGTCCTAATTGAGCTTTATCTATGTTATCTCTCCTTCTGTTCGGATAAACGCTTCCAAACAGAGAACACGAAGATTAACGTCATCTAACTGACGTTGATAACGAGATATGGTTGTTGAAATTGCTTTCTACCAGATTTATTGTCGCTTTTGAACGAAGGTGTGACACTTGTAAAGATGCAACTTTACGATTGTGGGTACATGTTGAAAAATTACTATTGTATCATTACTCTTACAAACTCGCACATATCCCACTTCCCCCATTTGCAGTAACCAGAAACCGGGACGAAGCCGGAGTTGATCTAAAAATAAGCGCCACACGATTTATGCGATTTGTTTGAGACCACAATCCGGGTGAGTGGATAACTGCGAACGTGATGTACGTTCCACCCGTGCGCTTATGCTGTTATCCAATGTGCACGAATTATTTATGGGGAGAAATCTGGAAAACCCAATACTGGGTGGAGGCGTTCGGTGCAGTTCTGGGCGATTAAAACGCTGACGATCGCTTACTAGGGTACTGCTGAACCGCATCCACTGCACAAGTCGGATGGGTCAGGTCGACGACGAATTTATTTGTGCAGATGTTTGTTGGATTCAGGAATGCCGAGCAAACAGTCGTCGGCGCTAAAGATCACTGAACTAACATGCATTCCTCGGATGTCGTCGATTGGTCGCATCCCATAGCTTGGTAAAGATGCACATACAGTATGGGACAAATCAATAGATCGGTTTGAATGAAATTCTTACAGTTCTATAGACATAATCTGAATTTCAACATACAGAAATATTTTCAATCACGAGATTGAGAGCACGAGAGGGCCCAGATAGCCGTAGCGGTAAACGCGCAGCTATTCAGCATGACCAAGCTGAGGGTCGTGGGTTCAAATCCCACCGGTCGAGGATCTTTTCGGGTTGGAAATTTTCTCGACTTCCCAGGGCATAGAGTATCTTCGTACCTGCCACACGGTATACACATGCAAAAATGGTCATTGGCATAGTTAAGCTCTCAGTTAATAACTGTGGAAGTGCTCATAAGAACACTAAGCTGAGGAGCAGGCTCTGTCCCAGTGGGGACGTAACGCCAGAAAAAGAAGAAAGAATAATTGAGAGCAATTTGTATAATTGTCACAACTGTATAAAAAGAAGGAAAAACTGGTATCTCCAGCATAGTCGTAAATTTTAGATGAGCTACCTTGATGAAGACACTTAAATATAGCGCTTTCAGATATTTTTTTTGTTATCGGAAATTTCACTTCAGTCAAATAGTTTTTTTTTATTTTGAACTCGTGATTGTACAAATCTTTTTGATATGTTAAAATTCAAGTTATATCCGATTTGCTGTAAAAATTTCACTCAAATCGGCCCATAATACCTGAGATCTAGTCTACCAAAGCTGATAATTTTGTAAGGAAAGTCAACAAAGTTGCAAATTTATTGTACAATGCTGTATCTGTGCGTGCATGTGCCGTGAAAACTGCTAAGCTAGTGGTATTTCGTGCCTCGAGGTGTCGAGAGCCGGTTGGCGGGAAACGGATTTGCGACTATGATGATAGATTGCGTGTTTATGCGTCTGCCTTGTAGTACACATTGAATGAAAGCAGCTGTTTTTCCGATGTCACTATATCAGTGTGTATGTCACTTGGCTAATTTTATCTCGTATGTTTGGTTGTATTTACACTGTTTATTTATTTATTTTATTATTTACATAGTTACATAATTTCTCATATTCTAAGAATTCCTAGTGAGTTAAAATATGATTTCAATTTGGTCCGGGGCATACTTAGATCAATCATTTCACAGTGCTCATTGTAAACAGACATCATTTAGAAGACTAAATTTTGCGTAGTTTGTACGATAACGATCTAAAGTAAACAAATTTTCTTGACGCAATTGTCGATTAGGAGCATAAAAGTTTAATTTGGATAATAGCTTTGTTGAGTCAATACGTTGTGAAATGATATCGTTAACAAATGCGACGGGAATATGTCGCTGTTTCAATGTCTGAATGTTTATCAACATGCAGCGTGCTTTATATGACGGAAGAGGAAATACAGTCCATCCTAAATTGCGGAGTGCGTATGGTAAAAACTGCTTTTGAATCGACTCTATTCGTTCTTCATGTGATTTCAAGTATGGGGACTAGACAACACTACAATACTTTAATATGGATCTCACATATACAACTTCTTTCTTTCTTTATTTGGCTTTACATCAATTATCTTGATAAAGCCTCGCCAACAATATTTCGCCAATTCCCTCGGTTCATGGCCGCTTCTCTCCATCCTCGACTGTGACCCACACTCTCCAGGTCCTGGTGTACCTGGTCAATCCACCTAGCTCGCTGCGCCCCACGCCTTCTTATTCCGACCGGATTCATAGCGAACACCATCTTTACAGGGTTGTACTTGCAACATGCTTTGCCCAGCGTATCCTTCCAGCTTTAGCTACCTTCACGATACTGGGTTCGCCGTAGAGTTGAACGAGCTCGTGGTTCATCCTTCACCGCCACACGCCGTTCTCCTGCACGCCGCCGAAGATCGTCCTTAGCACACGGCGTTCGAAAACCCCAAGAGCTTGCAAGTCCTCCTCGAGCATAGTCCACGTCTCATGCCAATAGAGGACTACCGGTGTTATGAGCGTTTTGTACATCGTGCATTTGGTGCGGGGGTGAATCTTTCTTGACCGCAGTTTCTTCTGGAGCCCATAGTAGGCACGACTTCCGCTGATGATGCGCTTTCGTATTTCCCGACTAACATTGTTGTCAGCCGTCAACAAGGATCCGAGGTAGACGAACTCATCCACCACCTCGAGGGTATCCCCGTCTATCGTAACACTGCTTCCTAGGCGGGCCTTGTCGCGCTCAGTTCCGCCAACCAGCATGTACTTTGTTTTCGACGCATTCACCATTAACCCGACTCTTGTTGCTTTGCGTTTCAGGCGGGTGAACAAATCTGCCACCGTTTCAAATTTTCTCCCAATAATATCCATGTCGTCCGCGAAGCAAACAAATTGTCCGGATCTCGTAAAAATCGTGCCTCGACTGTTAAGACCGGCTCTCCGCATGACACCTTCAAGCGCAATATTGAACAACAGGCACGAAAGTCCGTCGCCCTGTCGTAGTCCCCTCCGAGACTCGAACGAACTGGAGTGTTCGCCCGAGATCTTCACGCAGTTTTGCACACCGTCCATCGTTGCTCTGATCAATCTTGTGAGCTTCCCGGGAAAGCTGTTCTCGTCCATGATTTTCCATAGCTCTATGCGGTCGATACTATCGTATGCCGCCTTGAAGTCGATGAACAAATGGTACGTAGGGACCTGGTACTCACGGCATTTCTGGAGGATTTGCCGCACGGAAAAGATCTGGTCCGTTGTCGAGCGGCCGTCGATGAAACCTGCTTGATAACTTCCCACGAACTCGTTTGCTATAGGTGATAGACGACGGAAGAGAATCTGGGATAGCACTTTAAAGGCGGCGTTTAGGATGGTGATTGCACGATAATTTTCACACTCCAGTTTGTCGCCCTTTTTGTAGATAGGGCATATAACGCCTTGCTTCCACTCCTCCGGTAGCTGTTCCGTTTCCCAGATTCTGACTATCAGCCGATGCAGACAAGCGACCAACCTGTCCGGGCCCATCTTGATGAGTTCGGCTCCGATACCATCCTTGCCAGCGGCTTTGTTGTTCTTGAGCTGTTGAATGGCATCCTTAACTTCCCCCATCGTGGGAGCTGGTTGATTTCCGCTGTCCGCTGTGCTGACGTAGCCATCGCCTTCGCTGTCCTGACCTTCTGTGCCTGTGTTCTCTGCGCCATTCAGGTGTTCATCGTAGTGCTGCTTCCACCTTTCGATCACCTCGCGTCCGTCCGTCAAGATGCTCCCATCCTTATCCCGGCACATCTCAGCTCGCGGCACGAAGCCTTTGCGGGATGTGTTGAGCTTCTGATAGAACTTCCGCGTTTCTTGAGAACGGTACAGCAACTCCATCGCTTGGCATTCCACCTCTTCCAGGTGGCGCTTTTTGTCCCGGAATAGGCGGGTTTGCTGTTTCCGCTTCAGTCTGTAGAGTAAAGTGGGGCAAAAGTTCGAGTGGGGTAAGAGTTTCTTTTTAAGATTTCTAGCTCAATTCAAAACAAATCTTATAAATGTCATTGTAGTTCGAATGTTATTCAAGTAAGAGACTTTTCTCCAAATATCATAAAAATCGATTGAGATTTGGAAAAGTTATGGCTATTTGTTGTTTTTCGACGTGAATATTGTAATTTTTTGTCAAACTTTCGTTGCATGGAACCAATTGAAGATAAACTCTTTTTCAATATTTTATGTAAGGGCGTTTCTAGGCCTATCATAAGGTTGCTTTGAAGTGTATTAGATTTTGCATAAATGCTTGAAAACAATTTTTGGCCCATAGTGGGGCAAAAGTTCGACCCATGTATAAAATCACGGAAAAATTTGCAAATTGCCTAAAATCTACATATTATCTTCAAATTTAGTTATATTTGCCTGATCGTGTGAAAACTGTCACCAAAATTTTACATTTCCACTTAGTTTTGCGAAAAATTGCTATTTTTGAGTATATTACAATTAACCCGGTTTTGGGCAATTTTTTTTTTTAGTTTATAGCTGGTATAAAGTATGCCTGTCTTAAAAGGATCGATATTTTGGGTTTTAGCCAGCGAACTTTTGCCCCACACTAGATTCGAACTCTTGCCCCACCGGTGGCGCAAAAGTTCGAATAAGACAATCAATTTTGAAACTGTTATAACTAAAAATGGGTAAATATTTTGACACAAGTTTGTTCAGCAAAATTAAAGCCAATATGTTAAAGGTTCACTGTATGGTATTTGTTTTGTTTTAACTGCTATTGTTTTCCTGGAAACTTTGATTATACCACTAAGGTCGAACTTTTGCCCCACCTTACTCTATCATTCCACGTTTTGCCGCGTATGCAACGTAAAGGGTTTTGATCGTATAAGGGTCTTGAAAATGATGTCCGAAACGTTTTATGAAGTTGTAATGTTTGCCCGCTTTATGAGTTGTAATGTTCAACGAACGTTAATTTGAAATCCAAAATTACTCCTAGATCTCTAATTTTATCACATTTTTTAACATGTTGGTTTCCTAACCTTATTGTTAAATTCGGAGTGTTCCGTTTTCTGCTATAAGTTATTAGATTACATTTTTCAACATTCAACTTCAATAAACTTTTAAAACACCAGGTATTAAATAGAAGTATTTCATTATGAAATGTTTCATAATCGTCGTCTTTCATGATCTCTAAAAATAATTTTATGTCATCTGCGTATATAAGAATCCGTAGTTTTTTAAGAATAAAAGATACGTCGTTGACATATAAAATAAAAAGGAGAGGTCCTAAGTGGGAGCCTTGAGGAACACCTGATGTGACTTGAATTGGTTTGGATTTTTTGTCATTAAATCTTACTATTTGCTGCCGGTCCATTTGAGAAGCTTTTTCTCGATACCTATTTCACTCAGTTTGAAAATTAACATTGAAATGTCAAGTCTATCAAATGCTTTACTAAAATCAGTGTAGAGAGCCTCTACGTGGTTACCTTTATCCATTGCCACAAACTCCAGAAGGTTTGTAGTAGTAGAACGGCCTTTAAAGAAGCCATGTTATGAATTAGTTATTCTGTGTTTAATTTGACCAAAAATACATTTGTTAATAATTGACTCGAACAGTTTTGGAATGCATGAAATGATGGCAATCCCACGATAGTTCCTGATACCAGATTTTTTGCCTGATTTGTAAATAGATACCAAGAAAGATTTTTTCCATTCCTTCGGAAATTCACCAGATACAAGTGACATATTGAAAAGCCAGAATAGTGGAGTTGTAAGTTCTACCGCTTTTTTTATAAATACTGGTGGGATTCCATCTGGTCCTGATCCTTTTGTAGCATCTAAATCATTCAGACCTGTCGTACTGTCTTGAACATGAATTTGATTTACTCTAACATCCCTTGAAATCTCTGGAAGGTATGAAAAATATCCAAAATCACAATAATTATCGGACAAGTTCGTGTAAGTTTCTTGAAAAAAAGTTGCAAAAAGGTTACAAATATCTTCTGAGTTATTTCCTTCTTTGTCGTCTAATGTCATTTTTGATGGGAAATTGTTTGAATAAATCTTTGATTTGACATAGTTGAAGAAATTCTTTGGACATGACTTGACTTCATTTTCGGTTTTTATGTTATAATCTGTAAGTGCATTAGAAATAGTTAAATTCAGTTGATCACAAATACTTTTCCAAATTTGCTTGACTATTATGTACCTTGTAGGTTTTGTGTGTTTTTTGTTTTCGATATTTCAAGTCATTGATATGCTTATTGAACCAGACTGGATTTTTTGAGTCAAAACCTCGTTTTTTACATCTTGAATCTTAGAAGTTGATTCCAAACTGTATCACATTAAACGAATGACGAGTCGAGGCCGGACTGAGGGTTCGGTACGACGAATGGAAAGCTTAATTGCGATAGAAATTGGGGAGATATTTCGGGGCGTTTGGCTTCATGAGAGAGTGTGTTATGTTCGTCTCAACCAGAGTCTATATGGTTTCATCCACTGGTGTACTAAATCTACTCGATCTGAGAATTATGACACTTGAGCGGGGCACGCTCTCGTGTTATCCCCACGTGATCTGGACCCGCTCTAGTGTCAAATTTCTTCGACCGAGTTGGGTTAGTACACTAGTGGATAAGACACATAGTTGCATTAATAGACTTCTTTGAATGCTTGTTCTTCTTCGTCTTCAAAAATAGCCCCTATGGACCTATGCACGGATTCATTATTTGACGTTTTAGCGGTGCCGTGTTATTTATGTCACCATGGAAACTAGTGAATTCGGCACCGCTCAAACGTCAAATCAGTGAACTCGTGCATCGGTCCATATGGTTTGCTGGGCTGCTCGATAGGTAGACGGTTTGACAGTTCGATAGGTAGATTTGTTTTTTTTTTCTTCGCGCAACACTTCATTCAAAGCCACTGGTCTCAACGAATGGAAAGCGAAAGAGTAGGCGTCGTGGATTTCGGCTTTGGACTAACCTTGATTATGTGAGCGAGTATGGATCAATGCACGAGTTCACTAATTTGACTTTTGAGCGGTGCCGAATTCATTCGTTGCCATGGTCACGTAAATAACACGGCACCGCTCAAACGTCAAATAGTGAACTCGTGCACCGGTCCATGGACCAGTGCACGAGTTCACTTATTTGACGTTTGAGCGGTGCCGAATTCACTGGTTTCCATGGTCACATAAATAACACGGCACCGCTCAAAAGTCAACTAGTGAACTCGTGCATTGGTCCATTGGTAAACGAGCTCTATTGTAAACGAACATGCCGAAAGCGATATGGAGGAAAAGCATAGAGCATAAAGCGCGTAAAAAGGAAGTCTTTCGATCTCTTGGGAGAAGCAACGGATCGAACGATACGTACCTCGGACTGACCTTAGCAGAGAGTCGTCGTCGCTGTGAGAGTACGGGACAGTGATGCCACATTCACAGATTTATCTATGATTACGCAGATTTTTTCCTGTTCTCGCCTACAAACATCTGTGGTCCCAGATCACAGAATTTGTCACTTCCCGTGACAACCACGGAGGTGCAGAGGTGATCTCGGTCTCTAGTAACAGTGGATGTCACACTAACAATCCTTCCCTTCCCCGATGGCCGTAAGGACGTGGCCGGCGCCATTATTGACTTTTTAATGTTTGGAGTTCTCGAAAGTGTGCATTGAAGATGGAAAGCTACTCCCAAGCTACATCTCTTGGTTCCTTGTGCAAGTTCTATTATTCTGGTCAATCACGGAGTACTACGAATTGTACGTTCATCAATGCTTATGCTTATGCTTATTGAGAATCATGCCTAGCATTATTTGAAAACCCTGCATAAGATACTGTGTGAATTATGTTCTGGAATCCTGCTCACGATTTTCCAAGAAAAAATGGACAATAATTATTTCTAGAATTCCTACAGAATCTCGCCTATTCATAATTTTGAAATCCTATTTTGAATTTTTGGTATTTCAAAGAATTCTGCTCATAATCCCAATCTACCAAAATCTGTATGATGACTAGTAAACGTGACTAGGTGACCCATAATAGTGGAGGCAGTGTATTTCACGAGAATATTTGCCCAAGATTCAATTAGATTGTTTTGAAAACAAATAACAAAATGTTCGGTCTTAAAAGACATTTAAATTTGTCTACCATATGGATTAATAAGTCATAGGAAGTTAAATATTGGTTTATCCCTGATAAGGTTGATAAATACTTTTCACATTATGAACCTGAAATCTATAATCTCAAGTATAATTTTCGCCATTATTCATACTCCTAAAGGAAGTGCTTGAAATGTAGCTGCAAAATAGTTTAGCCTTGGTTTGTTCTAACACCAATGGAAGAATTGTCAATAGACCAGATACGAGAAGAATCTTTAAATTATTCGCAGGCTGCATCAAATAAAGTAGCGAACGTTGGACAGCCCTGTTCTAAAGTATTTCAAATTTAAGAGAGAATTATTTTATCATCTCTTTTTATTTGTGATGGTTGCGTTGCGAGGTATGTATAGTTATTACTTGGTATTAATAAAAATCTTGCATGAATAATTGTTGTCGTTCCTAATACTAACTGGATATAATTGCAAAAGGTTGAAATACAGATTTTACAAAGGTTTTTGAAGGTTGGCTACAGATGAAAAGATTTTTTCAACCAAAAACACAGATGAGAATCGAAAAATATGTGGCAACACTGGTACTGGATCTTTATTCTATTGGCGAACGTTAGTGCGGTTGGACATATTTTTCGTTATCGAAAATTTGTTTCGGAGATGTTTGATGTATCCGACTTTTTCTGTAAAATTTGCAGCGAAAAAGGCCAAGGGAAACGACAAGTATTACATTCACAAACATTCAGTTTTCCCTGAAGTAGGCCGCAAATCCTTGTCGAAACGTTTGGCAAATAATAAATCTCGTTCAATCCCCTTACAAGACTGCATCTGGTTCAAATGGTTCACTTACCATACTTCTGCTACTTGATTCAAGGTTGTAGAAAGCAAGGGTACATCCAGAGTCCGGTGCCATGTGATCTTGAAAATATATGTCTGTTCAAACTCAATAGAATCACACATTCACGACGGTTTCCCTGTAGTACGAATGTCACCAACGTGTGTTGACACCGTCATCACTTAAGGGGAATGTCTCCCATTTAAAAAGATCAAGCCCGAGTTCGATACGCAAGCAAGGCACACAACTACACACGGCGTGAAACCGAGAATCCGGGTAATTTATTCAATCAGCGTGTTTAGGTGTTTGCGCTACATGCTATCTGCTGTAACGAGAGTGGAATTCCCAAGTTCTGAACCGTTTCCGAAAGCATCGCGCCGTTTAGTCAGTCAATCGCTTGTTTGTCAATAATGGCTGCTTGCCTTTTGGTGTGAATCGGATGGAGCATTGAGGGCAAAACGAGCGTGATCGGAATGAGGTTCAGAAGGGTAATTTTCGAAAATTGATTTCAGCAACACTTGCTTAAATTGTGAGTTCAAAGCGATCCACAGCTGCTGCGTGCGGATGTGCCGACGAAGATGAGATCAACTAAGTACTGCGGGTGGTTGGTGATGTCATGGAATCGGACATGGTGTTGGCTTTCACGGCTTCAATTGCTCGCAGACGTGATTTTTGAGCGGTTTCGGTGCTAATGGGTTGGAATCTTAATTGCACATTTATTTGAACGGCTCCAAACTAATGTCTTGATACATTGAACTTTGAATTATGACAAGAATATTGATGATATAACAACTTACTCACCCAGCTCGATAAGAGTAGCTTTTTTCATTCATATTCATCTCCAACACACTTAATTTATTTCGCCGAGGCCGGCAAAACAAAATACCGAGAACCCAACACCTAAGATCTCGGCGAAAATCTCGGTAAAAGTTCAAAGTGTCGAGCACCACCGCAAAATGCAAAACTCATCCAGCTGTCAAAATTTGTGGACCAGATCGGCAATGCTTTGCCTAAATCCTCGGCATCTTTTCACTGAAATTCAGTAAATGTTTATTATTGATTTTTATTAGATGGAAAAATAATGTCAGATATAAAAAAAACAACAATTTCATTTGAGTTTTTCTACTATATATACTATTTATTCTCACATAAATACTACAATCCAATGGTGAAAATCCTCCGAACGCTTTCGAAACGTTTTCGCATCGTGTTTTTCGTGCTATTTGGCCTCCATTAGACGCTCCGAATAAAATTGTCTGAAAAAGGTACAATCGAAGGTATGAACGAAGAACAAAATAAACAAAATCCGTTTCAAATAACTTAGGGGGGCTGAGGCAAAAAGGACACCTTAAAATATATAGGTTCAAATCATGGTTGATTAGCACAATTTTTGAAGATTATTCCAGTGTAGGGGCAAGCTCATCTCTTGTTCTAAATGATGTTATCGATAGATTTCAAAAATATAAGAAACACATGATGATTTGAGATTTTTGAAAATGTCCCTTCTTATGAGGTTTTTAAACGAGGCACGGGGCAAGAGTGCCACTCGTATGGGGCAAGAAGACCACCAGAGCAAAATGCCACAAATTTTGTGCATTATTATTTCCACGCCTAAACGATGAATTGTAAAGTAAGTAAAGATAAAAACTGAGGGATAAAAGTTGACTTATAGTTAAAAAGTAATTTTACGAAATTAATTTAGTTTTCATCTCATTTGACTGTAACGATAATAGTAAAAATTTTCAGAAACCATTTTGAATGTCCAAGGTGGTTTATTTTGATTTTATTTAGTAGGAAACATTGATTGAATGCAATATAAAACAAGAAAAATAAAAGTTCATTTGATTTTATATGAGAAAATTTCGGTGTCCCTCTTGCCCCATAAGACATACTGTTATTATATATGTAAAATTTAATGTCAAAAGGACTTTTTCGAAAAAAATTCCTCACAGCTGTATTAAACAATTGAAAATCATCAATACTGTGCGAAAAAATCAAAATGTTTTGTATTTATTAGAAGTCAAACTTTGTTTTCCAGTCTTACATTCTTATAATATTTCGCATATTTTGCGTTGGTGAGTTAAAGACATTTTTCTAATTATTTGTACTAAACATTTTTAACTGTAATATTTTCACAACCCTCAATTAGTACTCAATTTATACTTATCCTGCGTTAAACATCAAAAAATTGATTTGAACTACGTGAAATTAAAGGTGGCACTTTTGCCCCGGGTGTCCTTCTTGCCCCATGTCCCCCTACATGACTAATAAGGTTTCATAAATTACATTGGCACTACATATTCCTTTTGTCGATTGCACGTGTTTCAGAGTTTTGACAGATGAACTTCTCCGAATCTCGGTAAGCTCATTCGTTTTCCGAATACTTAGCTTAGCTTAGCTTAGACTGACTACACATATCAATGGTTGCTATTCCGTGATTGACCGGAGTCAGTGAAAATGCACAAAGAATCAACTAGAAGATCGGCTGGGATTGGCCATAATCTTCTTCAGTGTGCATGATTCAGTGCCTCTATTTATACATGGTCAATAACGGCGCCGGCCACGTCCTTGCAGTCAGGTGGGATTGGGGGAAGGAATGTTAGTGTGTAACCTTTGCTATTTGGAGACCGTGTTTGCCTCTGCATCTCCACAAAGGTTACTGGGAGGGATGTTTGTTAATGGGGAGGATCGTTGGGTCACAGGATTCACTTTGATAAGCGATTAGACCATGATAAATAATTATTGGTGAGATATAAACAAATATTATTTTTTCATTTGATATGAACTATATCTATGTAGAGAAAAACTATGCCGACACTTGACGTGACGAACCTTTCAAAGTTTGTTGAATAAAGTGAACCTTTCGCAAGTCTACACTCGTAGTGTCGAACCATTCAAAGTTTTTTTTTAAATTACAAAAATAAAGATAAAAGGAAAAAGGTGTTTTGAAAAAAAAAATTAGACATTAATAATTTATGAATCAGAGTTTATGTCGACACTCACAGTGACGAACCTTTCATAGTTTGTTGAAAAATCATATTTACGTCTCACCGTTGTAACGATTAAAGGTGCAGTCATAAATATTTTATAGATCAAAAATAGTAGCATGAAACGAGCTCACCAATTGATCCGTCATCCTTGAGCAGCAACAATCCACTTTCAGCTTCACTCATTTGATCGGCTATATAAAAGCACTCAGAGAAAATAGGCGCACGACCCGAGAGGGAAAACAACTGACGACTGCTCGGGCTTTCTTGCTGCACTGCCCAGGAGCAAGTGTCAACTTCGAAAGATCAAAAAGAACTAATCGAACGCGCCACTTTTTCACTTTACCCGACCGATCGCGCGACATGTTTGATCCTGCCCTCATCGCCGGCTCCCGTAGGAGCAAGCGTCAAGGTCGAAGGATCAAACATAACTAAACGATCACGCCACTTTTTCACTTTCACTCGACCGACGCGCGACATGTTTGATCCTGCCCTCATCGCCGGCCCCCGTAGGAGCAAGCGTCAAGGTCGAAGGATCAAACACAACTAAACGATCACGCCACTTTTTCACTTTCACTCGACCGACGCGCGACATGTTTGATCCTGCCCTCATCGCCGGCCCCCGTAGGAGCAAGCGTCAAGGTCGAAGGATCAAACATAACTCTCATTCGTTTTCCGAATACTGTGGCAAAATGAAATACTAAATTTTAGTTTAAGTATTAATTCCTAACTGATAAAATGTCAAATGTGACAAATATGCAGTTATGGGCAGCTATGTTTTCCAGAATTTTCAACAATAGTTCGTCCAGATACTTCGTCACAAGTTGCACAAAATATTGTTCTATACGTTCCTTCGAAATACTCTCCGATACTTTTTTCTTCAGCAACATTTTCAAAATCAGCTGAAGGTAATTTTCCGAAAACTTCATTACGAATATTTTCAAGCTTTTCTTTCAGACATTTTTTTGGAAACTGCCTGCTCGAAGAAACGATCACAGAAAAGATTCGCGTTTCAACGAACTTTCCATACGATCGGTGGTCCGCGGTTAAAAGTTTAAAGAAATGTCCACGGCACATCCATAGTTTTTAAATGAGAGCTTTCTCTGCCATTTTATAAAATTTACATTTGTATATCTTGTGGCAACTTGCAACTGGCAATAACGAAGGTACAAAAGATTAGTACAGAGAATATTCAAAGTATTTTTGTAGCATAGTGGTCTTTAACTGAAGAGTTACTGTTTCCTATCAGAAATATGAGAAAGTAAAAAATGGTTGTATGAATTTCAATTTTCAGTGTATATTCGGTTTTGAACATCTACAAAATTTGTCTTGACTATGCATAGATAACTAACAAGGTGCGTATACAGTGAGATTAAGTTTTTGGCAACAAAGTCGAAATGTTCAGTTGCCAAAAACGGAACCCATTTTTTTCTATTTTATTTTTCAATAATTGCTTTTAGGTATTCAGGTTTGATATTTCATAAGGATGTTTCTACAACATCTATGGAACCATGATGATGAGAGCCAGATTTCGGAACGGTTCAAAGTGGGTAGCATATTTCCGTAGGGTAGAACTATGCTTTGAATTTTTGGATCCATTCCACATTCTGCATATTTTTTTCGTTTAAATATCTTCAATAATGTTTAAAGGCTAATCGCTTATGTGACCTTTATTCAAGAAATGAATATTCCCTAAACACTTTGAAAATACATAAATACAAAAAAAGACGTATTTCTGTATCCTTACAGAGACGTATGTACATCAATCAGGTGATCCTTTAGGCCCTAGCGTCAAGTTCGGCAAAATTAAGTTGAGAATCGATCCTAAGAATTATGTGTTGCAATTTCTGTACACAAAAAGCATGATATTTTTCAAAATAACAGTATTAACTAGGCGTTCTATAGGGGTTTTCAAAAAAAATTGAATGTGAAGTTTATAAAGAAATTATATCAAAATGCGAAAGTATAGTGGTGCCAACCTGCGACCTGCGGTTCTAATGATCCAAACAAAAAGGGAATGTTGTTCTAAATAATCAACGCAGAATATTCAATATACACACTCATAACACAGACAAACAGAAAAACACAGTCATGTAGCGGATACATTTTGTTTTACTGGCTTTTGTTTTGGCTACTATTACGCTAATAACACAATTTTCATTGATTTTGCTCGTGTCAATAATTTTAAATGACAAAATAAGCGACATAACGTATATTCCCGAAAAAGAAACCGGTGGATCATCAATTTGTCCAGCTTCTGACAAAATTGTGGATTATAAGTTGACATTTCTGAAGTCAAGAGACACGACTGTTTGTTTAATTCGTTTCTACTACTGCGGTATACATTTACATATACAATGCATGTAATTCCACAATGATGAGAACTGTGAGCTGAAAAGCTGAAAATTTGAGCTTTGTGGCGAGAATATACTTGTGCTTTGTTCGAACGTGTGTTGTTCTAAATCTGAAGAAGAACAGTTTTATCAAGTGTACCTACAGGCAGACTCAAGTGGCCTGAGAAAAGATGTTGGAACTCTATTTGAGATACTTATAGACATTAATAACGCTGTGAATACATGACCATCCCGAAGTAAATAAGTTCGTACGTGAGCCCTAATAGTTGGGATTTCGGTGAGGAGTATCGACAAAGATGGTGCTCTACAATGTGGTTGGTGTGAACCTGACCTGTTTTTTTTTAAATGTCTGAAGCAGAAACAACAACAAAAAAAAACAAAAGTTCAAACCATTCAAGGTTTTCGAAAATGTTGCCAAAAACGGATCAACTTTGTAACCAAAATCGGGAGGTGCCAAAAATGGAGCAAGCCATAAAAGAAATCCCACTGTAAAGAAAAAGGTTGAAAACTACTGCTCTAGCAACTTCTGGTACATTTCGAGAACTATTCCAATAAAAACGCTAGTTATTCTTAAAAAAAACACATACAAAAATGTTTCCAGTGATTATCTTCGTTCATTCGTATTGAAATTTCTGAATATTTCGAATCTTCTAGGAATTCTTTCACCCATTTTACAAGAGTAATAACAAGTTAATAAGTTAAAATTAAAATTTATGAACCGAAGCTCTAGCCGAACCTGATTCTGATGGCCTATATTAGCCAACAAGACAATGCAATGGAAAAAAATGTTTCTCAGTTCCGATATTTTTCATACATGATATAGATAGAAAGCTTTCATTTTACTTATTTGCAGGATATACACTACCCACCAAAAGTATGGAATCGTTGCAATACCGAGTGTCAGTTTCAGATGCTACTTGATTCTCCACTTGAAGATCCGTTTTCGCTTCTGTATCTGTATTTCATTTCCAGGTTTACCAAGCTACTTTTATTTCTCCAGTAAAGGAGACAACTTTTCACTTGGCTGCTAGATTTATAATTACCTTGTACTTAGAGTTCGTGGTTTCGGATAAATATGAACCCTGGAGTGAGCTTTGAACTTTCGTTTATTTCGTGTCAAATGTACACAAGTCATCTTAACTCTACAGGTTACACTATTGATGTATAATTAAGTAAAACTGAAATGATGTTGAGTGGAAATTTCCATTTTTTTTAAAGTCCAGGGGTTTACAAACGTTTTATTGATTTTACTTGTTGGTAGTGTATTTGTCCCTGAAGGGGCTAAATTTTATTTGTTTTATGCTTATATACTATATCCCTTTCGAACCTGGTAGAACACCTAAATTATCGTTGTTTTAATCGTTTTTCTCCGCCAGATCCGAAGAGCCTATTCAAATAAGACGAGGTTCCAAGCGATAAAATTGCGCAACATTTGTAACACTTGAAGGATCTAATCGTATACTTTCTGAAGGATAAACAGAGATAAAATTTTAACCTATGCTTTTTTATGCGAATTCGTCTCACGCGTGGGCGTGTTTTCTTATCTCTAGCGCAGATCTAAATGCCTATTCGTTCCTAGACGGATGATGCAATTGTGTTATGTAAATGTGATCCTTTTTATCAGAGTTTGATTTTCATTTCGTCTTCTCGTCTTTTCTCGACAGGCTGTTAGAATTTTACTGGTTTTATTATTTGAACCACTGCTAATTATCTCGCGGCGATACCGAGTATTGCAGCACTTTAAAGTTTAGCATCACCCAAAATCCAGTGATAAAAGTTTTTTCAACAAAAACAAAAAATCGCTGGAGCTTAAAGAAGTATTTTTAAAGATGACTTCAAAAATAAATTGATCTAGCACCTCAGAACTACGAGATATTAATCATTTTGGCGAATGCTAAACTTTTCAAGGTGCTGCAATATTTAGTATGAGTGTTGCAATACGCGTTTCCATATTTATGCTGGGTAGTGTATATATAGACCTTAGGGGCCTTCCTTAGCCGAGTGGTTAGAGTCCGCGGCTACAAAGCAAAGCCATGCTGAAGGTGTCTGGGTTCGAATCCCGGTCGGTCCAGGATCTTTTCGTAATGGAAATTTTCTTGACTTCCCTGGGCATAGAGTATCATCGTACCTGCCACACGATATACGAATGCAAAAATGGCAACTTTGGCAAAGAAAGCTCTCACACTGAAAACATCTCTTCGTATTTTATCCAAAATTCATTTCGTAAAACAAGATTTCGTACATATAACGCTATTTTCATTCATTGTACGAATTATTTGCACTTGATAGAATTTCGCGATTCAGTGACTTTACGAAATAATCGTAAGATGTACGATATACAATTCGTAGATGTGCGTTATCGTGTTGTTCGTATTACGAATTGTTTAGTATTACGAAACTGATCGTTTAATCTACAAAATCATTCGTTGTTTTCTGCAACGAAAGGTTTCGTAGACACATTTCGTAAAATACACGACCGCAGCCGAGGGAGGTAAGAAGAAGCGCGTATAAATGTTCGTTCTGAATACGAAACAAACGAATTTCGATTACAAATGTTTAGTATATTATAACAATCATTGTTTGTTTTGATTTCGAGCTTGAATCATATTACGAAGCTGGTTGCATAAATTTTACGAAACTGTTTCGTTGCAGAAAACAACGAATAATTTCGTAGTTCAAACGAACGATTTCGTAATATAAAACAATATATGTTTTCAGTGCAGTTAATAACTGTGGAAGTGCTCATAAGAACACTAAGATGAGAAGCAGGCTCGGTTCCCGTGAGGACGTTAATGCTAAGTAGAAGAAGAATATAGACCTTCCCATATATTTTTTTAAACACGTGTTAAAACCGGTGCACAGTGGGCAAAAACCGACCCAAAATCGCACTTATTTCGTGCCGCTGATTTCAGGAGGTGGAAAGTAGCTATTTTCATTGCAAAACATGCGAGGAATCGAATGGCGCCATTTTCATTCACCGCACGCTATCGGGAGTACCTCATTTTGCCCCATTTTCCCCTTGCTGATATGAAAACTAAAGTTTTTAGGAGTTTATTTGCTTCTGCTGATTAAAATCGATGAATTATATAATTGAAAACCCATCTGCAAACCAAATATGTATATGAAAAATAATATTTTTGGACAAACTTGACCAATGTACCAGTTTACCCCTTTTTCCCCTATAATTTAGACATTTTGATAGTTTCAATAATTCCTCAAAACTGACACTTGATTTACAATTCACAACTCGCAAACCCTTCCATTAAAAGTTTGCGAAATGGACTGAGGGATATATCGAACTATGCGGACCACGACAAATAGCTCATTTTACCCCTTTTCCCCTAATATTTCTGCCGCCAGATTTTCAATTCAAACCGACAAATCCTATTGTAAAACAGTTGTATGTGAAAGCGACATATGCGTGAATCATGGTTTACGAACCATGGTAAACTGCTCATTTTGCCCCTCTTCCCCTATAATTATTTATTTATTTATTTATTTATTTGGTATCTAATTCAACGAACCTCCAAGGTCTAATTGAATGTCTTATCCTAAATTTGTGCTTAAACATAACAAATACTCATCAACATGATTCACACAAAAAAACATCCTACGAGTTACTTATATCCATAAAAAAACATCATACGAGTTCAATACAAACAAACTACAACAATCGCACACTCACTTTATAACAAAAGACATCAAAGTATACTGAATAACTCGAAAACTACACATATGTTGGAATACAGCAAATACATAAAGATTTTTTTTTTAGGATTATTCATTCATTTAGGTTCTCAGGTTTCCATACATTATTTCGACGGCTGATAAATTCACGAAATTTTATTCCAGTAGGCCATGTAGAAGATTGCATTGCTAAGGCTTTCCATCTCCTTTTCAAAACTACCTTGAACGAGACATAATCTAACAAGCTGTGTTCAATTCTTCTAGACACTAATTTAACAACTCCGTCACAGTCGTCCGAAGGGGCACCTAAACGTCGACAAACCATCTCCTTGATATCGTTCTCGGACGCTGAGCAGTCAATGTTTGTCAACAATAATTGAAACCGGCATTTATCGCCCGAACTCGTATACGATTCCTTCGTCGACAAATCGGTTGAATCTATCGGCGCACAATTTGCAGCAGTGGATGTGTCGTGATTAGCTTTATACGAAGGTTTTACTATATATCTGAATACTGCAGTTAGATTTTAAACTTTGAACATATAATTTATTTTATAAAATAGTATGGGAATTTGACAGATGCATATATCAAGCTTAGCGTACTACGACGAATAGCCCATTTTACCCCTTTTCCCCTACAATTCGATGCATATGGAATTTAACGATATTTCACATTTCTGCCGCTAGATTTTCAACTCAAACTACCAAATCCTTTCGCAATACAGTAAGTAGAAGCAACATATGCGTAAGTCATGGTTTACGAACCATGTTAAATAGCTCATTTTTCCCCTTTTCCCCTATAGTTAGCTATATATGAAGGTTTTACGGTTTTTCTGAATACTGCAGTTAGATTTCAAACTTTAAACATATAATTTATTTTGTAAAATAGTATGGAAAATTGACAGATGCATATATAAAGCTTAGCGTACCATGGTGAATAGTCCATTTTCCATTTTTTCCCCTATACTTCGGTACATATGAAAGTTTTACGATATTTTACATTGTTGCCGCTAGATTTACAACTCAAACTACCAAATCCTTTCGTAATAAAATATGTGTACCGTCGAACGGGGCTACTTTTGATTCCGGGGGCTACTTTGGACATTCGTGTTTTTGATTTATTTGCAGCATAAATATTAATCTGAGCTATTTTGTGTATTCAGCATTTTCATTGACCAAAACATGCTCTACAACCAGACATGAACATTTTTCGGAACAACATCAACAATAACAGGATAAACAGGAAAATATATTTAAAAATTCCGAACACATATTCACAAGGCACAAAACATTTGCTATGTAAACATTGTTCAAATTTTTCACACATCGTGGAAGGTTATTGGGAGCGTCACAAAACTATCAAATCGTCATGTTTCATAAAAAATTGTGATAATTTATGTTAAAAATTGTTGTGTTACAAAAATAATTGATCAAAGGTCTTAATTTTACGACTTTTATTTTGTGTTAAAACGTTGGTTTCTATATTTTACAACAACAACAAAGGAAGGAAGGAAAGTTAATAGTCATCAAATATATATATTTTATTATGTATTGGTAGTAAACTCAAACCATATTGCTTGAAAAAATAATTCTCGGTCATTTTTACATGAATCCGTAGAACAAAACAATTTCATTCTTCATCTGCTATAAATAGACTACCATTAAGCCATATCAAAACAATTGAGAACCAAAATAATTACAAATGTAAAATTTGAATTGCCTACGATCTTGCGAAACATTATTCTAGTACTTCATGCATTACACTTTAAATAAAAATTACTTTTAGTTACAGGAATTGATGAGATCCTTCTACATATCAGTAATATAACATTAAGAATTTTAACAGATGTTAATCATTATTAATCAAACCTTATTAATCGTCGCAGTACTTGGTAATTGCATTATTCGATTGTGTCAACTTAAACAATCAAGCAGTCGTAGCTGACAGTTTTATTTAAAAGAAAGTAAAACTGAAAATTCATACTAGAAATAAAACACTACAAACCCATATTTTGCTAAAAAGTGTTATATAAGTATGTGTATTTTTTCGCGCTTTACAATTTTCATTATTATGTTTATTAACGAAAAACGTTCAACAACGTCAAAATAGACGTTAATCTATAGAATCAGTTCAAAATTTATGCGAAAAAAATCATTTTATTATCAAATCGTATTGTTTTCTAAATGTGTCCAAAGTAGCCCCATTTTTGTCTTATAGTACACATATTTTTCGCTATTCAAGCAATTTTTTATTTCTTGATGGATTTGCTTCATATTTTGCACATTTGTTACGTACACATACAACTAAGATATATGCAAGAATTATCGAAATCCACCCATAATTCTTAGAGCTACAAATCCTCAAAGTTAAAGAATGTGGAAATAATGTCAAAAGAAGCCCCGTTTGACGGTACAGCAATCTAGCCACGGGGCTAAGGCCCAATAATCTTTTAAAATTGTAAGACTCAATTTTTTAAAATTCTCAATGTACAATTATAACCAATACCAAAAACGAAAGGTCATAATGTGTTTGAACGTCTAAAAATATATCGGTTTGGCATTCGGTTGCAGTTTTCGAAATGACGCCGAAAGAACATCAAGTGCGTAAAAATATTTTGCACAAACGCGTGAAAAAATTAATGATGATGGAGCACACTTCAAACGGCTTTCTGGTCTAACTTTTTATACTGCAATTCAACGAGAGAAAGTTGACGATTATTTTAAAATTAAAAATTGTCAAAGTTTGCTGACAAGTACAAGAGTTGGCCAGTTCTATTTAGTTCAGTATGGAGTGCTTGATTTTGCGGTGCTCAGGAGTGGTACCGTAATCCGGGGTAACATTGATCATTTTTTTTTAGTTTTCCTTAAATTTTTCATTTCACAATACAAATGTTACAAGTTTCATATTTTTAAAACAAGTACTGGCACCCACCGCTCTTAGCTATGTACTTTATTTTGTTTTTCGAAAGATTTAATTATGTTTAAATAAATGTTTTAAGTGATTTTTTTGATTCAGCTGATATAGGGTAACATTGATCACCAAGTATACAACGTTCGCTAATATTGGAAATGTCGTTACTTACTAAAATCAGGCCCCCTGAAGCCGAATATGAAGACCAAACTCTTACAAGTCATTTACTTTTTGAGTTATTTAAAAATTAAAAACACCTTGAACCGCGTAATACGCCTAAAAGTAGGCAATTTCCTCAGGAAATTCTACATTCGTAATAGTAATTAGTTAATTTTGCCTAATTGAATAAACGTATGAAAGATTTGACAACGGAATCGTTTTCGGCGATGCCATTTTTAGTAACACCCACATTTTCCTTGATCACATCGTCTGCAGAACTCATGTGAGACATGAATTTTCGGTAATGTCAGTGAAAATGATAGAAATCATTGTTTCAAAAAGTTGACAAATTTGCGCATGAACTAAACGCAATTTTTTCAAAAACCTTAATTATCATTAGCTTATGAATAAACGAAAGAGAGGCACCATTCATGGTTCGAAAATGTTTCATCAATAAATCTTTATATGAACGTTTAACAAGATGAGTCATCCCGATCAATGTTACCCCGCTGATCAATGTTACCCCGGATTACGGTACCTTTAAAATTGCTGTAAATTTCACGAAATTGCCTCAAAAGACTACAGTCCCCCAAACACTCATAAGTTATGACCTATTCACATTTTTTGACCATATTGTAGCGAAACCTAGTAAAATCGAAAGGAGTAGCGAATAATGATGAAAATATTTTTACAATTAGGAAAAATCTCTTAATCAAATTTTTAGGAGACTGTGTAAAATTGTATTGCAATGTCAACATAAAGAAATTCTTTTCCATTTAGGCCTACCCAAGTAATACTTTCAGCTGAATATTCGGTAAAACCTTAGTATATAGCTAATTATAGGGGAGAAGGGGAAAAATGAGCTATTTACCATGGTTCGTAAACCATGATTTACGCATATGTTGCTTTTACTTACTGTATTGCGAAAGGATTTGGTAGTTTGAGTTGAAAATCTAGCGGCAGTAATGTGAAATATCGTTGAACTTCCATATGTATCGAAGTGTAGGGGAAAAGGGGTGAAATGGGATATTCACCATGGTACGCTAAGCTTGATATATGCATCTGTCAAATTCCCATACTATTTTACAAAATAAATTATATGTTTAAAGTTTGAAATCTAACTGCAGTATTCAGAAAAATAGTAAATCTTCGTATAAAGCAAATTATAGGGGAAAAGGGGAAAAATGAGCTATTTATCATGGTTCGTAAATCATGATTCACGCATATGTTGCTTTTACTTACTGTATTGCGAAAGGATTTGGTAGTTTGAGTTGAAAATCTAGCGGCAGTAATATGAAATATCGTAAAACTGCCATATTTGAAGAAATATTAGGGGAAAAGGGGTAAAATGAGCTATTCGTCGTGGTCCGCATAGTTCGATATATCCCTCAGTCCATTTCGCAAACTTTTAATGGAAGGGTTTGCGAGTTGTGAATTGTAAATCAAGTGTCAGTTTTGAGGAATTTATTGAAACTATAAAATTGTCTAAATTATAGGGGAAAAAGGGGTAAACTGGTACATTGGTCAAGTTGGCCAAAAATATTATTTTTCATATACATATTTGGTTTGCCGATGGGTATTCAATTATATAATTCATCAATTTAGCAAATAAACTCCTAAAAACTCTAGTTTTCATATCAGCAAGGGGAAAATGGGGCAAAATGAGGTACTTCCGATGGCGTGCGGTGAATGAAAATGGCGCCATACGATTCCTCGCATGTTTTGCAATAAAAATAGCTACTTCCCACCTCCTGAAATCAGCGGCACGAAATAAGTGCGATTTTGGGTCGGTTTTTGCCCACTGTGCGGTGCTTTTATCCTAGTTGAACTTTTTTGGGCACAACTTTATGTGTTGCACCTGTAAATGGCGGGAAATCAATGAAAATATACAAAAAAATAAAATTTGGATAACAGAATAACATCTCATCTTTTTTACATAACATTAAATGTTTTCAGTTAACTGTGCAGAGTTTGTTACGAATAGTATGACAGGCCACGGTGTGAGGATGAGCATCAAGTTGTCTGAACAAGCCAACAAGGACGACTTTTAAGAACTGGCTAATGGCTATTTTGGTCTTAATTTGTTTAACCAATCCATTTAAATTTATGCGACTTTACGACTTTCGGTTGTGGCATTTTCAAAAAAAAATATTTGTTCAATTTTTTTTTTTGAAAATTATTCCACTCATGCCTTTTTAAAAAAAATTGGGCCCGTATTTTTTTATTTCGTCTTTGGGTTGCTCTTCCATAAGATAGGGTGACCCGAAAATTCTGACATAATTTTGTAGTTTTTTTAACATACATTAAAATAAAAAGATATATGTATACTTTAATTTTTACAGTCGCCCCTCCACATCTCGATATCGAAAAAAATCTTTAATGCATACTAGCGTAACTCTTTGTATGGTAAAATCTACTATAATTGCTGTAGATCTTAAGTTTTGAGCTCCAAAACAGTTTGGACGAACAAGAAACAAGGGGGCCCAGATAGCCGTAGCGGTAAACGCGCAGCTATTCAGCAAGACCAAGCTGAGGGTCGTAGGTTCGAATCCCACCGGTCGAGGATCTTTTCGGGTTGGACATTTTCTCGACTTCCCAGGGCATAGAGTATCTTCGTACCTGCCACACAATATACACATGCAAAAATAATCATTGGCATAGTAAAGCTCTCAGTTAATAACTGTGGAAATGCTCATAAGAACACTGAGAAGCTGAGAATCAGGCTCTGTTCCAGTGGGGACGTAACGCCAGAAAAGAAGAAGACGAACAAGAAACTCCTAAAAAATGCCTAGCGCATGCGATACTATGTTCTTCACTTTCCGGTTGTTCTAGATTGTAACCTTGCACTTGTAGTCACGGAGGTGCTCAAGTGGTTTTTTATCATTACAGTTATAAAGAATCTAACGCTAATTTCAGGTTACAAGAAATAAAGAAATCCCATTTGCACAGGGGATAATCGGCACAATAGTTGAATTTTTAAGAACATTTTGTCGTCTAAATTTGGGCCAAGTCTGGGAAGGTCTTTTTTATACATGATATGAAATAACCCATACACTACTTCTCTAAGACCTCACTGTATTTCATTTGTCAACTTAAACCATACCTATATGTAGCCATTTAAAAATGGCACTCTGATAATAATCTGACGCTAAGTAGCGCAATCATGTAGTAGCCATACGTCCAGCAACTACCGTTTGGCCCTGCGTCACCTCCTAATGGTTCCCTAGGGGGGACTAGCAGAGCGTGAGCACAGAAGTGCAGTCTGTAATAACTAAAGCGTGCTGCACACACGACTCAGACGATGCCAATCCGCCGCACAGTGGTCCATCTTTTAAAAATTACACAGCGTAACAAAAACAACATTTTTGCGTGTCTCAAGGACACTTTCAAAAAAGGCAATGGATTCAGCAACCCTTAATTAAGTAAATAGTGGTATTTTGATGCTTGAGAGAGTGTTATGTTATAAATTATGCATTTGTAATATTCAACAAGTTTTGATCATGACAAGTGTTGTGAACAGGAATTGCATCCTGAGAAAATTGAGAGTTTCTCTCACTTATTGCTCTCTAACAATCATAATTAGCAACACATCATGAAAGCTTGTTTATCATCTTCTGCTACAGCTCTAATTTAATCGATAAAACTTATCTAGTCAACCTTTAAACCTGAGGACACAATTGTTATCCCATGTTCGGTGATTTTTTTATAGTGCCAGAATAATCAAATATTTACCCCTAATGGTAAATAAGAGAGAAAAATGGGTTTTATCATCACTCTCTATTTGGGGCTCTCGTTCGTTGCTGGTATTTATCAAGCCTGTTGCCTGTTGCGAAACATTACCAATTATGAATTGATACAGATGAGATGTTTTCTTCATTTGCTTTGATCGTGATACGAAATCAAACGAGCAGAAATTCTGCAATGCTTGGTTGTGGAACATGTTATAAGGTTGTATATCCTATTTTAAACATAGTTACCATTTGTATCATATGAAAAAACGGTAAACAACATATGCAAATAATTTTGCGTCCGGGAATATTGGATCTAGGTAAAAATGAGTTACCGACGATAAAACCTATGCTGAAAAATAAATTGGCACAAATGCTGGAGAAGATAAAATAATTTAGTTTTAAGGCTAAGTAGCCCGTCATTCGTGTTGGCAGCCATATTGACTTTGCAGATTGCAATCTCAAAGTAATAAGAGTCAGTCCTTATAATTTATATTGATTTGAAAAAGTATCACGTCATGCGCTTTCATGCAGAAAGTATGCTGATACTTTTTCAGCTCAGAAAACACAAAACCAATTCATTTAATCGAAAAATAAATCATTTTCATTACTTCGAAATAATCGATATTATCAATGACGCGTACAAGTTTCGGACTACTTCGTCTTAAAGCGAACATTAGGGTTTTCGGACATGTGCAATTTACTTTTGAAATTTTCGTATGTTTCCTAAACTATGTACTACTAAAAATGAATGCTTGACTTTGTTTTACAACCAAAATCATGCTCGTAAATTGAATTTTCGCCAAATTTCTACGAAACAGTACCTCTGTGCGCCGCGACGTCCTAAGGCAGGCATATTGTCACCATCAAGCTCGCACTCACCGTGTCAGCCGCAGCAGAGCAGAGGTGTGACCGCAATCAGTTATTTGCATTTTGTTAGCTTCTCTATCATGCAGATTAAGTGACTGGGATAGATATCAGATAGGAAGAGAAAAAAAAGAACCTTGGACGGCCTCTCCGGAGGGAAATTCCAGACGGGGACAATTTCACCGATTCAGCGCCATTCGTCGGAATTGTGGCCCCGTTTGAATATGTGCATCACTTAAAAACCACAATCAACCAACGCACAGTGTACTTTTTTATGAAAAACGATTGGAATTAAGCAGTGATCGAACGGCTTCCGACAAACAAATTGTGTGCATTTACATACGAAAAAGATGAAATCTTTTTGATTATCATACCACAAGATTTGCGGAAGGTTGTATTTATTTGAAATACATAAATCGCAGATAGCTGCCAAACGGGAGAGAGTCGAGTAGTTAGTTTTCTTTTCAGTTTAGATAATGAATCATGGCGCTTAAGCCTAGGCTCTAGAGTCAAGACATACGGAGAAAATACCTATGTCCCATTCCAGCAAAAAGATCGCAGACAACGATTTTGTCTATCTCCCTTTTTGGAACGGTTGGTACGATTGTTAATATTAATGCTGACAAGAAAATACTAGAAATTTCATTATTTACAGAATGCTTTTAAAAATTGGTTGTACAAGCACTTAGATCAGAAAATAAACAAATATATATTTTTTCAAAACTTGTCAATTTTTTATGTTTGTTGGCAAAAACCACCTGAGTCTTCGAAATTTTTAACTAATAACATATTATTCGTAAGCCGTTTGATAACATCGTTTTTTTTTTTCTTTCAAAAAAGTACATTGTGCCAGAAGGTAGATACAGAGCGTGGCGTAGTGGTTTTGTGTGACACAGTCCGTGCATGGAATGACGTCGTCTGCGGAAACATTAGCCACGCGCGAGAGAGAGATTTGCATGTGGAAAACCACTGTAGCAATCGTATCATATTTTTCTGCGGTAAATGGATAAATTGACGTGACAATGGCGTCGCGTCGGCGTAAATTTCGAGATTGACATTTTGGTTGATATGTTGCCACTTTGTTATCCCTTTCCGAAGCCAATATAGTGGCACTCAGCTGTCTATTGGTGGGAACAGTATACAGCGTAATCTAATATAAACATTTTTAATCTTCGACGAAATGTGCATAGCGTTATACCAAACATGCCCGGAACAAGATAACAAAATTCAATAGACTGAGTTGCAACACTGTGCGATAGTGTATGCCGTCGAGTGCCGGTGCAAACAGATGCTCATCGAAACAGCAAACATTCGAGTTTTCCTTGCAGCTTTCCTATCGTCGTATGACACACGTCACCGAATGGTGCATATTTTCCGACAAAGATAGGAGAAAGCGTGTGATTGGCCAGATGAATCTTGATTGTTTGGAACGTGGGTTCGTGCACTGACCATCATTGGATGCGAACAAGCATTTGACCTTCATAGTTGGTTTCGATGAAAAATAAAAAGATTGATTCCGAATTCTTATTTCATAACATTCCGCATAGTATCTATCTTTTATCTTTTATTTTTTTTATTTTCTATCTTCTATTTTTTATCTTCTATCTTCTACCTTTAATCTTTTATCTTCTATCATATACTTTCTATTGCCTATCTTTTATCTTCCCTATTCTATCTTTTATATTCTAAGTTCTAGCTTCTAGCTTCTAAATTCTAGCTTCTAACTTCTAGCTTCTAGTTCCTAGCTTCTAGCTTCTGTGTTCAAGCTTCTAGCTTGTAGCCTCTAGTTTCTAACTTCTAGCTTCTTCTTCTAGCTTATAACTTATAACTCCAAGCTTCTAACTTTTAGCTTCTAGCTCCTAGATTATAGCTTCTAGCTTCTAACCTCTAGCTCTAGCTTCTAGCCTTTAGCTTCTAGCTTTTAGCTTCTACGTTCTATCTTCTAACTTCTAACTTCTGTCTTCTAACTTCTATCTTCAAGCTACTAGATTCTATCTTCTAACTTCTAGCTTTTAGCTTTTAGCTTCTATCTTCTAGTTTCTAACTTCTAGCTTGTGTCTTCTAACTTCTAGCTTCTATCTTCTAGCCTCTAGCTTCTTGCTGCTAGCTTCCTGCTTCTTGCTTCTTGCTTCTTGCTTCTACCTTCTAGCATCTAGCTTCTAACTTCTAACTTACAGCTTCTAACTTCAAGCTTCGTGCTGTTAGCTACTAGCTTCAAGCTTCTAGCTTCTTGCTTCTACCATCTAGCATCTAGCTTCCGTGTTCAAGCTTCTAGCTTCTAGCCTCTAATTTCTAACTTCTAGCTTCTTCTTCTAGCTTATAACTTATAACTTCAAGCTTCTAACTTCTAACTTCTAGCTCCTAGATTATAGCTTCTAGCTTCTAACCTCTAGCTCTAGCTTCTACCCTTTAGCTTCTAGCTTTTAGATTCTACCTTCTATCTTCTAACTTCTAACTTCTGTCTTCTAACTTCTATCTTCAAGCTACTAGATTCTATCTTCTAACTTCTAGCTTTTAGCTTTTAGCTTCTATCTTCTAGCTTCTAACTTCTAGCTTGTGTCTTCTAACTTCTAGCTTCTAGCTTCTATCTTCTAGCCTCTAGCTTCTTGCTGCTAGCTTCCTGCTTCTTGCTTCTTGCTTCTACCTTCTAGCATCTAGCTTCTAACTTCTAACTTACAGCTTCTAACTTCAAGCTTCTTGCTGCTAGCTACTAGCTGCAAGCTTCTAGCTTCTTGCTTCTACCATCTAGCATCTAGCTTCCGTGTTCAAGCTTCTAGCTTCTAGCCTCTAGTTTCTAGCTTCTTCTTCTAGCTTATAACTTATAACTTCAAGCTTTTAACTTCTAACTTCTAGCTCCTAGATTATAGCTTCTAGCTTCTAACCTCTAGCTCTAGCTTCTAGCCTTTAGCTTCTAGCTTTTAGCTTCTACCTTCTATCTTCTAACTTCTAACTTCTGTCTTCTAACAGAAGTTTTTTTTTCTAACAGAAGCTTTTAGCTTCTATCTTCTTGCTGCTAGCTTCTAGCTTCTATCTTCTAACTTCTAGGTTCAAGCTTCTAGTTTGTAGCTTCTAATTTCCAACTTCAAGCTTCTAACTTCTAACTCAAAGCTTCTAGCTTCTAGCTTCTAAATTCTAGTTGCTAGCTTCTAACTTCTAGCTTCTAGCTTCTTGCTACAAGCTTCTAGCTTCTAACTTCTAGCTTCTAACTTCTGGCTTCTTGCTTCTAGCTTTTACCTTCTAGCTTCTATCTTTTAGCTTCTAGCTTCTAGATTCTATCTTGTAGCTTCTATCTTCTAGCTTCTGTCTTCTAACTTCTAGCTTCTAGCTTCTAGCCTCTAACTTCTAGCTTCTTGATTCTTGCTTCTTGCTTCTTGTTTCTTGCCTTTTGCTTCTAGCTTCTAACTTCTAGCTTCTAGCTTTTAGCTTCTAGCTTTTAGCTTCTAACTTCTAGCTTCTAACTTCTAGCTTCTAGCTTCTAGCTTCTAGCTCCTATCTTCTCGCCTCTAGCTTCTAGTTTCTTGCTTTTTGCTTCTAGCTTCTAACTTCTAGCTTTTAGCTTCTAGCTTTTAGCTTCTATCTTCTAGCTTTTAACTTCTAACTTCTAGCTTCTAACTTCTAGGTTAAATCTTCTAGTTTGTAGCTTCTAACTTCCAACTTCTAGCTTCTAACTTCTAACTCAAAGCTTCAAGCTTCTAGCTTCTAACTTCTAGCTTCTTCTAACTTCTAACTTATAGCTTCTAACTTCTATATTCTAGCTTCTAGGTTCTATCTTATCTCTTCTAGCTTCTATCTTCTAGCCTTTAGCTTCTAGCTTCTAGCTTCTTGCTTCTTGCTTCTAGCTTCTAGCTTCTACCTTCAAACTTCCAGCATCTAGCTTATAACTTCTAGCATTTAGCTTCTAGCTTCTATCTTTTAGCTTCTAGCTTCTATCTTCTAGCTTCTAACTTCTAGGTTCAATCTTCTAGTTTGTAGCTTCTAACTTCCAACTTCTAGCTTCTAACTTCTAACTCAAAGCTTCAAGCTTCTAGCTTCTAACTTCTAGCTTTTTGCTTGTATCTTCTAGCATCTAGCTTCTAGCTTATAGCTTCTAGTTTCTTGCTTCTAGCTTCTAGCTTCTAACGTCTATCTTCTATCTATCTATCTTCTTTCTTCTATTCTATCAATTCTCCTATTTAACATATGAAGTTATAACAATTAAGAAGGAGTGGAAGGGTCATACGAAGGAACAAAGTATGGAGAAAAGTAACAAACAACATAGAAGATACTTCAACAAATAAGATTTCTGTCGCTATGTCATAATCTCAGTTCAACAAACCGGCAAATCCCTAACGTAAGACTTGTGATGTATTTCCGCTGAACCACATCACGTCATTCTCCGCTTTCGGCTGGGATAGACAAACAGGCCCGCAGTAACCACGTGGTAAAGCACCTCGTTATTAGTAATCCATGTTTTCCTTTCGCACCACAAAGTATCATATTTGACATTTAGGTACCACCACCAATATCGAGTGTGGTTGGTTTTCTTCGCAGTTCATAGAGGATATCGATCCCACCGTGGCTCGGTGAAGTAATCATAAATATTTCCCCTTCCCGTGACTTGCAGCTGAATAAATACCGCGCCACTCCGACGACCCGACAATTGCAATCAATTGCTTACGGCTCATAAAACGAGCGAGTAAGCGCTTTAATAGCAAAAACACATCAAACTGTTGAACACTAAATAACTGCAAGCACCCCCCTTCAATCCCGAATAAAGCCACTTAATCCATCCAGAGAGTTCTCCTCTAGCCAGGAGCAACAACGCATTAAATGGGAACCTTTAAAATTAATGTCTAATTTTGTTCTTTTATTGCTGTTTGGGCCGTAGATGTGCGTATGGGTTCTTCAACTAACTACTTGTAGTTTGTTGGTTCGATTGCACCGTTAGGTGTCGATCGTCTTTGGTTCTGTTCAAGGGTATGCGTCATGAAACGTAACGATACACGAAATTTCTAGCACAGATTATAACGAAATGGAATTTTTTTTTTCAAACTGTGCGAAAAAAAATGTCGTTATAATTGGAGGCTGTGAACGAAAATTTCCCAAGAACATTACTGGTTCTATGATATACTGTGGTAATCGGGACCAATTTGATGTAGCTGCTAATAAATCTAACTTATCAATCACAACCTTTGATAACCGCTATATAATCGCCTTTCAACTAAGTGGCCTTTTTAAGAGGAGCAACTAATCTGTCATTTATTAGATTCATATGTATTTGCGACCGAAAAAGTGAATATTGGTAATACCTACTGCATAGCGAATTAGGTTTTTGAATTTGTTCTAAAAGTTGTCAAACTTTGGTTTCATCGTGGTTGCTTAACGTTTTCTGAGCACAATAAAAACCGTAAAATGAAAATTTCACTCATTGATAGACGGATTACATAATCACAGCCCGCTATTTGACAAAAAAAAATTGAGTGGTTTTGGTTTATTGTGCACAATTTGTTGGAAAATTGCAAAGGAGGCCATGGGATGAACCATTGCATTTGAAGTTTTAGCAGTTCCGAACAGGGCTGTTAAGCATCATGACCTGCTTGCGACACTGGCAAAACGAGTCCTTTCACTGTGACTGGTCGAAGCTATATTTCATGCGCTCATTTCGTCAAGTCGCAATAACGGATGCCAATGATCTCATTTTTAAGAATTTCTGAAAGTAAATGTGGTTGATACGTTAAGTGTTGTAAGTGATTCCAGCGATATTAACAACAATTATACCAGATAATGAACTAAAATCAATCAAGCTTGCGATTTCGTCACCGTCTGTAGCGACGAATTATTGATGAGAAGAAAATCCCTGCCATTGTCTCGCCGTCCGATGACATCTACGTGAAAGTCGCGCGACACCCTTAACTTACAGTGACGATTTCCAGCCCTGATTCCGTATGATTGATGTGGCCATGAAAACCAGGGAGCTCAGCACCACTCAAATGTCAAATTAGTGAACTCTTGCATTAGTCAATTGGATTCGGAGAAAGTTGAGAATATCTCTCAATTATCGCTGTAACAATCATGATCCATAGCACATCATGAGAACTTGTTTGTCATCTACTGTTACCGCTATGATTGATTATTGTTACCCCAACAACAATGAAAACCCATATAAATAAGCTCCATACCTGGAGGACACTATTGCTATCAGATGTTCGGTGCTTATTAAATTACTTTTCATGTCAGAAAAAAAACACACACCTCCAACGGTAAATAAATTAACGAGAAAAATAGATGCTATCATCGCTTTCTCTTTAGGGCTCTCATTCGCAGCTGTTATGTAGTAAGATTGTTACAACTTGCGAAATATTACCCATCATGGACCGATGGAATGTATTTCTTTGCTTGCTTTGATCGTGTTTCGAAATCAAACTAGAGCGATTTCTATAATGCCTGAACACAGATTGTCTTAAACGAACATGGGTTATATTTTCAACCTAATTTGTAATTCCCCAATGCTATGTTTTTCGGATTAAAAAAAATGTTTTTTAAATATTATTAGAATTCAAATTTTATTGGAATTTTTTTGGAATCAGTTTTGAACGAAGAATCTGTAAAATTAATAATCTCAACACCCCTCAAAAACCCTATTAGGAGATTTTTACTTAATATTTTGCAATGACGACACATTATGGAAACCCAAACGAAGTTATCACCAGTATTCATCGGACTGTCATGGCCACCATTGTTTTGGAGCTGTAAGTATGAGAGTTCCTTCAAAATATTTTGGATGTATTGTAAACACCAGTATGATCAATTGTTCTCAGTTCAGTTTTCTGAGAAAATATGTAGTTTTATAACAACGATGTAGAGCTCTTAGTTTTATGTGTTAATAGAAGAGATGCGCTTTGCTGCAGTTTGGTTGGATGCTTTAACACCGGTTTCTAAATCAAATGACTTTCATCCCAAGCAGCACAGTTTGTTTCAACTAAAGAATAAAATCATCTTTGGATATCAGAGTCAGAGTTGTCAATTGTTGAAAATATGACTTACAATTACACTGAATAGCAACACAAAAAGCGCAAGAGGCGAAGTCTGTTGGCAACATATTTAAATTATATCGAAATTGCTGATTTGTTGCAAAATACTTGAAAGAAAAAAATGTAAACGAGAATCGAACTTCCGACATCAAGATCAGAATTCTTCTCCTCTACTTACTACTCCACCAGATTATTTATCAATTGCTTCGCCAAGCTACCACATTGCCAAATCGAAGCTTGTTGCTTACAACTTTACTGCACCCTTCGGAATACATGTTCATTATACTGGCGAAGCCACGCTAAAGTTTTCGCAAAAACTTTTGCGCAACACATGAGAAACACTATTCAAACAAACAAACTGTGGCTAGACCTTGTGTTTGTTATAAGACACGGTGTGCCAGAAACCGTTATTAACACAAAAAATGTCCAAGAATTCGGCACCTATCATTCGAAAGATATAGTATTCAAGCATCTACTCCGTAAATTTGAAAATATTCTAACGAGGGCATCGAAAGTTATTGTGATTTGAAGATTTTGAGCTATTTTGGAAGGGATATTTCTCATGCTTCCAAATATTCCCCAACGGTGCATCATTGTTAATTTATAAACCAGTCAAGTAACCATCAGTTTTACATTAAGCATTCAAAACATGTGATATCCAAGCATCTACTTAGTAAATTTTAAATAATTTAGGCACCGTTGAAGAATATTTTGAGGTAAGTGAATATCCCTTCCAAAATAGCTCAAAACCTTCAAATCACGATAACTCGTTAGAATATTTTCAAATATACGGAGACGATGCTTGAGTCCTATATTTTTCGAATAGTAGGTGCCAAATTCTTGGACATTTTTTGTATTGATAACGGTTTCAGACACGCTGTGTAGATGATAGGTATGGCGCAACTCAACCATATAGCAATTAGATTAATACAAACAATCTTCTAGCTGTCCTACACGTATTTTAGTGCAACTTTCGCGCAATTGGGATGAATCTTCTTGAGTGCTGGGCATGGGAACTTAAATTGAATGCAAGTTGCAGGTGGCTCAAACGAAAGTGATTTGAAACATAACATTAAAATCGGCATTTTGTGAGATGTTGCAAGAGTTTGTTTGAAGAGTTTCTGAACACATCTTGATAAACTTGAATTTATTGCTATTTGCAAAGCACATTTGCAGTAAATCTTGTCGTTTCAGAAAGGTTAAACGTCAAACACGGAGTGAAAGGCATGTTCTTTGGAACGGCAATGAAATTTTATGAGCTTTTGATATTAATATGCAATCGAACTAGAACTAGGTAAGACAGATGCTTTTATTGATACGTGCTTGTAACCATGTGGAAAGCATCTCTTTGGAAAATGTTTCACGTACTACTTGGGATTGTGCTGTTGATCAGAACAATAAAAGCCGTTGAGCCGTATTTACAGTGGTTGCAAAGTAGAATGAATATTATGTGCCTGATTTAAATGCAGTTTAACATTGATTAAAACCAGACAGTTTTGAAAATGTTACTTGGGTAAACTTATGTCGAAACTGAAATCATCATGGAATAAATATCCGTTAATGATGATATGGAATCATAAAAAGTAATGTGATATTTTTAATATTTCCATGGATCTAAGACTAATGTGCAACTGTTTTCATATTGATTTGCGGGAGAATATCACAAGAATGTTTTACCTCCACTTTCACTAATATAAATCTCCTTTTATATGCTTTCATACTAATATGATGATATAAACATCTAAAGATCATTTCACAATATAGAGGATAACTATGTGCTTTTTATTGCATTCTGTGACATCTACGGGAGAGGGTAGCATTTCAATTATGAGAACGAATGAAAAGTGGAACAAACCCAAGTATCAAAAACTGCCTGTAAAATTCAATGACATTTAAATTTACACGGTTTATTGACATGTTCAAAGCCGTGTAAATTTAAAACGCGATGGAAGTTTAGGTTTATTTTCATGCTACAAATATGTGCATGAAAATAAACTTAAATTTACATTATTATTTTAACTGTGAAGATAAGTCATATATTTTGTAAATTCAATAAGGTAATTAAGTTCTTCATCAATACTTTATCAGCCATTATTTCAACGTAAGTCAATTGTTGGCTCTTATCCCAGTGTTTTCAATATAGACAAGCATGATATGAGCTTTCTACAGTTATAATAACATGAATGCCGTAGAATGCCGATTATGAGAATAGGAATAATTTGTCAAATATTAATGCCGTTTTTATATTCAATGCATAGATTCATGCCCAATTTCATAAATAATATATTTAGTATGCATAAAAAATATAGAAAAAAGCAGAATTGATTCTCTTTTTTGTTTCAAAACCATAAAAATCGTTTTTTTTTTTTTTTGAAGTGCGGATAAGTTTATAAATCAGAATATAACCAAATGGGATCAAACTTACAGAAATCATGTCATGAAATCATGACATGTTATTAAAAGTTGCCAATAGCAAAATTGAATAAAATTAAATCATAGCTCGCGCTTAGTATCATTGGTCAATCCACCTAGCTATCTGCAGTGATCAATTTATCATTATCGACTTTCTCTTTGTATTAGTACTGGAAATTGAATCGATTTCCGACATTTTACGATGCAGTATGATGAAGGACGATGAGTTCTTTCCATTGAACCAATATATTAGTCGAAAACATTTTCTCGGCCAAGTATTTAGTGCTATGCTACTGAACGCGAGATATAGACAGAACTTGAAAATTTTTATCCGAAATTTTCATACCAAACTTTCTTTATTTTCGAACACAAAATATAGCTTTGAAATTACTATACAAAAAAATTAAGAATCTCAGAATTTCCTCGTTACACTAATTTAATGTAAAGTTAAAGCTAGCATGTGGTGGGTGTTTTGAATTTATTTCCAGTTCAGGTGTTCAGTTCTATTAATATTTCGCAATATTCCGTTTCATTTCCTTGTAAGTGGAAAATTATGCCATAATTTGTTTCAATGCAACAGAACAGAACTGAATCTGCCAAAAATTCCCGTGAAATTTTGCTAAATTTCGTTTCCCTTGTACTTCATGGGTTGTTTTAAATTGATTTATTAATATGACACAATCACTTGTTATAACTAGGTATTCTGTGCATTGGTATAGCTAGAGTTTTGGAGGCCCAGTGCGGTAGATTCGGGGGCCTCTCAAATAGAGGTTTGCAAAATTATTGAACTCATTCACACGTACCTTGAACATTTTCCTGAAGGCGCTAGAGATCTGTCGAAAATTCTCAAATTATTGTTTTTTTTTAATTCCTTGTATAAGAATCTTGAGAAGAATTCTTGAAAAAAAAAACTGGTGAAATTGCTATGGAGTTTTTGAGGAAATTACTGCTTTTATCACTTGAAGGAATTCTTGTAGTAATCTAAAACGGGCTCCCTGGAAAAATGAAGGACGACCCCAAAATTATTTCCAATTATCTAAAGAATTCCCGCAAACTTCTAATATGAACACCAAAAAAAATCCTCAGATAAAACTCAAAAGGTTTAGGTATTTGAAATTAGTAAAATAATTCCTGGCAGGATCCCTGGGGTTATAGGTAAACCTGGGAAAACCACGGGATTTCTTCAAAGGTACGCCAAGAAATCCCTTCAGTTGTTTTCAGCGGAAAATTTCCAGAGATTTCCTCAGTGGAGTTCTTGATTGAAACCAACGTCCATACAGGAATGATTAGGTTATTAGTAGGTATATTAAAGTGGCTTTATGCCCGTGCCTACTTACTTACTTATTTGGCTTTACATCAATTATCTTGATAAAGCCTCGCCAACAATATTTCGCCAATTCACTCGGTTCATGGCCGCTTCTCTCCATCCTCGACTGTGACCCTCGCTCTCCAGGTCCTGGTGCACTTGGTCAATCCACCTAGCTCGCTGCGCCCCATGCCTTCTTGTTCCGACCGGATTCGTAGCGAACACCATCTTTACAGGGTTGTTGTCCGGCATTCTTGCAACATACCCTGCCCAGCGTATCCTTCCAGCTTTAGCTACCTTCACGATACTGGGTTCGCCGTAGAGTTGAGCGAGCTCGTGGTTCATCCTTCGCCGCCACACATCCTTCGACGCATTCACCATTAGCCCGACTCTTGTTGCTTCGCGTTTTAGGCGGGTGAACAAATCTGCCACCGTTTCAAATTTTCTCCCAATAATATCCATGTCGTCCGCGAAGCAAACAAATTGTCCGGATCTCGTGAAAATCGTGCCTCGACTGTTAAGTCCGGCTCTCCGCATAACACCTTCAAGCGCAATATTGAACAACAGGCACGAAAGTCCATCGCCTTGTCGTAGTCCCCGCCGAGACTCGAACGAACTGGAGTGTTCGCCCGAGATCTTCACGCAGTTTTGCACACCGTCCATCGTTGCTTTAATCAATCATGTGAGCTTCCCGGGAAAGCTGTTCTCGTCCATGCCTACTATTTGGTAAATTTTAACAAAACATCGATGATACTGAATCGATACAAATTTTATATGACATTTGTTTTTGTTATTGGTGATGTGGAACTAGGGTGGCCCACATGGTTTAGGAGATCAGAATATAAACTATATATCTAAAACTGACGGTTCAGGCGCAAACACTTTTGTCTTCCTAGATATGGCTTTAGGATCAATGTGTTATTGGACATTGGATATTCGATACCGGGGAGGCAGCTTCAGAATAACCTTCCAAATTGTATTTTGAATAGTCTGATGAGTCTTCTTTCTGTATTACAGCAGTTAGTCTATGACCATATACTAACAGATACTAACTGCTGTGATACAGGAAGAAGATTCAACAGAGTATTCAACATACATAAACCGAAAGGAGGCGGCTTTCTGAAATTCCTTCATTTTTCGGATTTTCAGAAAGCCGCCTCCTTTTAGTTTATGAGGTAATATTACAAGTTGAGTTTCTTGCAAGTATGAACAAAAAATGATCAAACTTGTATGAAATTAACTACAGACGATACGTAGGCTTCTTCATTTTGCATAGAGGGCTGTGTCATCCAGATCTTGACATCTTAGAGATCACTCTGATAAGTCCGGCGTGAACATATTGTACAATGTTTATTCCAGAATGCTGCCGTGAATACCACCAGCTCTTACATAAAGTCTGTCAGACTCAGAGTTCTGATAATTAACCTGAAGTGTACGATTAATAACTTTGAATTATGCTAAACATGTATGTTGCAAAGTATTTTAAATCATTCAAGATATTGTATACCCTTAGTGTATCAGCAGAAGTGGATAATAGTCCCAGCATAAGCCTATGCAGAGTATGTAGTCACAAAACTAATTTCCTTCCCAACTTTTCTCTCTTTCTTCCCGTTCTCAGATCTGTTTGCATACGTCGTGGACGTCCATTTATCGCCCGTCTCCCAAAAGCAGCCACAGGCGTCAATCATCTGCCATCGTCATCGCCGTAACGTGCGATTTATGTGAGCACCAAGTGAGCTTCCCTGAACCACAAGTCCCCAAAAATTCGCGCCACCGCCGGTAGATAGTCAGTGGAATAGTGTATCTCCGTCCTCGTTCAACGTCGCCGAGTCGGTCGTCGAGCGGTGAATGCAAATTTCCTTAAACCCATCAGCAAAGTGTCCAGCAAATCCGGCGGCCGTTGTCATCAGGGAAAGACCGTGAAGCACTGGGTACACAAAAAACTCCCTAAAATGGAGTGAGGGTCGTCGTAGTCGTCAATCAGTGAAGAAACGCAAGAAAAAAAAGTGAGAAGTGTGATGCCGGGCAAAAGTTTAACCTCGTCGAAGCACAAAAAGTTCAGATGAAGTTTCTGACGTGGGGGATGGAAAGAAAAGAAGGGAAGTTTTCAGCGTTATTTGCTTCCGATCGAAGAAGTTCTTCGTAGCGTGACCATGAGTGGGCGTTGATCGTGATAGTTTTGTGTTGGAAAAAAGGGGGTTCATGTGCAATTTCCATACGTTCAAGTCATTCAATTTGGAAAAGTTTTTTCCTCGCTCGACATATAATCCTGGAAGGCGCGCTGGGGTGAAAAAAAGAAGTTCGTTATAGTGAGTGAGCAACAATGTGTCAAACAAAGAGAAAATTGCATAATCAGTGTCATACCGGTTGGAGCAAGATGTGGCAACCATCTGTGATATATTTGATAGTGATCGTACAAACTGCCGGCTGGTGGAGGCTGGGGATAGCGAGACGTAAGTTCACTCTATGATTGAATTTTAGTGCTTCTTTATATTCAAACTTATTCATGAGGGCAAATTGTTCACCGAAAATTAATTACCATGCAAATAGGATTTTGAGAGAATTTTGGACAGCAACCCGGTATTTTTTTTTCAAGCGCATTTCTTGCACATGTGAAAGCTCATTAGATATACGTCGAGTCGTATTTATACGAAATGTGTTCTGAAGTGTTCAGCTCCTACGCCTCCGACTGGAAACTGAAATTTAGATCTCTGGAACAAATAGTTTAATTTCAAATATTCGCTGATAAAAACTTGAACTTTATATTGCTCTTTTTAATGAAAAAATCAACACTTTTCAATTAATCACCCAAAAAAGCATTTGGGTCATCTCATACCAAGTGTTCGTAAAAAAATACAAACATGTAATCGACCATCACCATTAATTGTGTTGTTCATGAACTTGAAATTCGGAAAAAGCCAAATTTATATACCATTCGGACCAGCCCAGCAATGGACTACTCCCGTTATAGTTAATTTGACTGAAACCAATGATTTTGCTTACATTCTACAATTTATTATTCGAAACTATTGGAGGTACCACGTTTGGCATAAAGTCATTTGGCATAGAAATCATTTCGCAGAATGGTTATTTGGCATTATGCCAACATGGCATGGCAAAAGAAAGGAAATTAGAAAAATAAATGATGCTGCATAAAAGAACAGCTTATGTTTAAAAGAAGGGAAAATCATCGATTAAAATATTAGCAGTTATTATGCCAACAACTTATTAGAAAGAACAGTGTATGAAAGAAGCCTAGAGAAGGATAAATCGCAGTTGAAAATGTTAGCAATTATAATGCCAAAAATATAAGGGGGCCCCTTATTACAAAGTTCAATGCGTTTTAGGATTCCTGAGCTATCTACATTGAGAAATTTCACTGTTTTTAAGCTTTCCAATAGCATTTTAGGTGATTTTTCTGCCTAACGAAAAAATAGCAACAAAAATAGAACATTGGCTTGTTTCTTGGCTTCTGTATAATTTGTATGGAGAGAAAAATGGTTAAAAAACTTGAAAATACTCCAAAGTAGCTTTCAACCTCCTCATATAGATCATTGCATATCTTCACTCATCTAAGTGTTCTCTATTTAGCCGAAAAAAGAAGGGCACTAGTTAATATGATGGCAACCACGTTTTTTTTTAAATTGTATGTGAAATGATGCTATTTTTCTGAACATTTTAAATCACTAGAGCAAAATTTGTATCAAGATTTCAACAATTTTGCCGCAGACAGGGTATTTATACTTTTTCCTGAGTGCCACTTCCAAAAATCGCCCTTCTTTTCTCAGAATATCTCATATCCATGAAAGCTTCTGGCATTCATCATTATCACGACATCAAATGTTTCCAGAGATTAAATGAACGGATTATCTTTTATGGATCCTATTGAAATTGATGAGGAGTTCTTTCAAGTTATTCCGTCCTCTGCATTATTAAAATGATTTTTTATGATCGAATCATTATTATTAAGCTCAACCAACTCGACCAACCGACTCGAAAATAATTATGAAGATTTTGGCTTAACATTCTTAATTTTTGTGTAATATATTGAAGGATAATAATTGACCAAACCATACTGTGAAATTCAGATATTAGGAAAAAAAAAATCTACTTAAGTATTTGAATGATGACTTGAAAGTTTTAATTAAATGTTTAAATAAAAGTATTTCAAAATATGTTTGTTCTTATTATTAGTTCCTCGGGGGCTCCTATGATCGGGGGGCCCGGGGCACTTCCCCCCTTTGCAAGACCCCCCCCCCCTCCCCAAATCCAGGCCTGGTGATAAGGACAGTGGGTAGTATCCACAACATACTTTTCTTTAACTCAGTTCTCAAGTGTTATGTCAAACGACTATTATGCCAAATGACCATTATGCCAATAAAACAATGCGGAACGACTTCATGACATTCGCCCTTTTTAGATATAGCGTTGCCAAATATACTTATTTTAAATTTTTAAATCTCAAACTAATTTTTCATCGGATGAGAATTTTTGGTTTCAGAAATTTTGATTTCATTGTGTTTATCAAACGTATTACAGTCGCAAACTCCCCGAGGTATTTTGAGTCAATCTGAAAAAAGATAGTTTTTAAGCTAAGTCTGAATTTCCCATATAAAATCCTAAGAAATTTTGGATTTCGGTGGAGAATTCATTGCTCAATAAAATTTAAGGTATTCTGTGCTCATTAAAAACAAACAACAAACATTTAAAAAAAATCACAGCGCTGTTGCCAGATATTCGTTTTTTAAATTGTTGTATTTTTAATATTTTTTGGTGAAGTCTAATACTCAATAATTAATACCCAAAGTTGCCAATTAAACTTTAACAAAATGAATGAAGTGCTGTCAACATCTTTGAATAATAGCAAAAAGAAAGATTCTATGATTTCATTTTTTTAGCGATGCGTTTTCACGAATCATACTCAAAGCAAAACACCGAAACATAATATTGAAATTTTCATGCATGGGATTCAGTTCACTCCAAGACATTCAAAAAGATTCAGAAAAAAAATAAAAACGAGTGTGATATAAATTAGAATGCCATCTTTTTACGATTTTTAAAGAGTGTTTGTTGCGTGCATTATATTTGTCCCATTATTGTACATCTTGTGAGATGTACATGCAAAAACAAAGATTTAATGAGCTCTAGGAAAACTTTAAGAAGTGTGTATAAGCTAAACCCTCTAATATCCAATTTTTTATTTTCGATCTAAATGTCATTGCTTGCTATCTAAAATCGATTTAGACAAATAATTAATTTTTATTCGCTGATTCATAAATTTTGGTTTTTTTCTAATTTTTATTTTTGAAGATCCCAATCTTTTTTCATTTTTTCTTGAAGCCTCTTCTGAGTATCGATTTTTGGCAATAATGAAAATTTGAGTTTTTGTACTACTTCTACTACCATTTTTTTCTGGAACATATTTTATTATTATTTTTATTATTTTTATTATTTTTATTAAGATACAGGTATGTTCCGTTTTTATCAACAGGATCGGCAATTTTCAGTTGACAAAAACGGAACCGTGATAAAAACGGAATAAGTTTTTTAGACAACATATTTTAGAAATTTGAAAAAAATGCAGTTTTGTAGAAATAATACACATTTTCATCATGTAAATGCACAATATTGATGTTTAGCAGCTGTGAGGAGCATTTAGATTGTTCATTCTAATTGGTTTGTAAAGAAAGTTGATTGCAGACCCCTATCAATCAATATGATTTTGTAACAAATCTTTCTTTAATTTTTCTTGGTTACAATTTTAATAAATATAATATAAAATATAAAAACGATAGTCAAATGAATGTCCTTTGCATCATAAGTTGCGTCATGTTTGTAAAAATAACTACAAGGAAGTGTGTCATGCTAATCACTGTTTTTTTTTTCAAGAAAGCCAATGCAAGAAACAACTTCTTTTTCTTCTGTTCATCCTCATCCTTCTGCTTCTTCTTCTTTGTGGCATAACATCCCAAATGAGAAAGAGCCTTCTTCTCAGCTCAGTGTTCTTATAAACACTAAGCTGCAGTTATCAACTGAGAGTTTTTTTGCCAAGGTACATATTTTGAATATTTGGTCAATTAAACACGTCGGTACACTTGACCAATGCAATAGTGAAATAATCATGTAAGTCCGGTTCTCAAGCCATTTCGTGACAAACAAACACCATTCCATTTTGATGTATATAGAAGTTCATCAAAAACACAAAAGATAGAACAACATCACCAAATAAGAACTTTTTGGTAAGAAACTCTTTTGTAAAGTTTTATGAATAAGCATATGGCTGTTGGTCTCCATGAAAGGAAGAAATTCATGATTGCTCAAAGATAAAGATCCCAGCAAATTTGGGATGGCAACATGCGTGACGTGGGAACGTCCAGTATCAATAGTTTCTCAAATTATCAGCCAGATTCCAAAATTTTCCATAGATTACTAAGTTTTGCTGGACCTCTTTCCCTACCCCTTGGACCAGGATCTAATCAATTGCTGTATACTATAATTTGGGCAAGGCTATAGAGTTTGAGAGATATAGAATCAAAAATTATTTGATTTACATAGAAAATTCATTGATGCCATGTTATGTAAGAAAAAAGAGAGGTCTCTACAACTCTCTTAAGTACGTATTCAACTAATCACAAATTACAGTTGTTTTTAGGACGTGGCCAGAGCAACTCTCGATTGTTGGAGGATGGGATGGGTCAATATTGTCCATCAGACCATGGTAAGTTTGTAAACTCCAATTGATTAGTGGATAAGAAGGAGTCAAACTTTATTGAATCGTATATGACTTGACATCTACCAAATATCGGAGGTGCTCAACATTAACATAATGTCGAAAATTCAACACTGAGGCTATTCAAAATCATTTAAATTGCTTAGAAATAAGTGTTTAGTTTATATTCTAAACATTTTGAAAATGAAAAATAAACAATTTTTGTTTGTTGATAAAATCGGAATAATGTGTTGACGAAATCGGAACGTGACAAAATCGGAACGTGATAAAAACGGATCATACCTGTAATGCAATTTCAATGCAATGCAATCAATAATACTAAAATGTTTCAAAAGTTTTGTAAAACTTCCCTAATATGACCCAAGGTTTAATCCAAAAATAAAATCATTCTGATTATCGAGAAGGGGAAAATACACAAAATTGCCAAAGATACTCCGTCTAAATGCGGGGTTGGATATTAGATATTATCGTATTTATTTTGCAACACTATGGTTTTTGTTGCACTGTTTTCTTGAATTGGACGGATTTCACGCCAACTCGACAAAGGGATTGGCAGCACTCCTTCAGAATTCAATGAAACTTTCTGGGTGTGAAGACTATGTGAAACTAAGATACTTTACATACTTTGTTTTTTCAAAATCGATCTAGACTAACATTTGGAAAGGGTCAAAGTTTTTTTTTTACTTTTTTTATAAACCCGTAGGGTCGATGTACCAATAGCCGCATAGCTAAGAACAAAAATTCGTATAAAATCGAAAAATAATGCTATCGTAATTATTTTTTCATCATCTGAAAGCTTTTTATCTTGGTTTTGTGAGAAAAATATGAAAACTACGAAAACTCAAATGTTTGCATTTATTATAGTGGCACCACTATAGGAATACATGTGCCTATAGTAGCACTATTTCTAATTTCTGTTCCTATAGTAGCACTAGCATCCCGGCGTTGGCAAAATACTTATCAAAACCGTATGTTTACAAAACTTTTATATTTTTCCTACAAAGTGTGGATCAGAAGCCTTCGTTTAATGTAAAAAAGTTCTTAATTCATCAATTATTTTGTAAAATAAAAAATAGTTTCTCTCAGTAGTGCTACTATAGGAACAATAGGTTTACTATAGGCGCAAGGGAGCTCAAATTTTAAGCAAAACTAATTATTTAGATCATTTTTTGAACAAAATCAAGCTGTGTATCAATGGTACTTAGATAAATAGCTCCTGACCTTCATGTCAAAAAATGTTTTGAAAAGGTTTATAGCAAAACGGCCGTTAAAAGCCACTAGTGCGACTATAGGGGACTGTCCACTAAGGGAACACCGACCCTATAACTCGAAAACGGTAAGACCTACAAAAAAGTGTTGTATGGGGGGCTGTCGTGAAATTTCCTGACGTTTTAGAAAAAAATGTTGAAAAAATAAAAACACATTTTCTACACTGAAAAAAAATATGATTCAAAACTTAAGAGTCGATTTAAAAAAATGGCCATTTCAGATTTTGATCATCCTTAAGCAAAAAGTTTCGTAATTAAATTTACTAAAGTCGTCCATACATTGCAATTTGGGCATATCTAAGGGAAAAAAGTTTTTCTAACAACGAATTTTTCAAGTCCAAAACTGATTTTTTTTTTCAAAGATTTTATTCTAAACCGTCAAATATGATCGTGTTTTCAAGTGATAAATGAGTTTGAATCAGAAATAAATTGTATTTTTTATTGAGAATAGTTAAAAAACGGAATTATGCAGTGATTATGTTTTTTAAATGAAGGCAATCTATGGATTTCGCCTCTGCTATGAGAAAATCAACTCCGTCTAACAATCCGACGGATTTTTATGGTTCGAAAGATTGCAAACATTGAAAAAGAACAACCTGATCCATACCCCATTAAATTTTCTTCTAGAAAATACTACTAAACGTACCTGCGTTACAAGCCAGATGAATAAGAAATAATGCTTATATTGTTATCTACCTAAAATGTCCGTTAACGACCTGAGTTACTCAACAATCACCGCGTGAGTGTATACAAAGATAAGTATTTAACTTATAATTGTCGTTCTACCTATGCATATAACTATTTAAGCTTGATGTCGATAAAACTCTTTTCATTTTATCCAAGTCATTTGTGAAAAGAAGTTAAAGATGGATCAACAAGATTTATCGCGCATTAAAATTTCGAGATGTTGCGCCGGTATAAACAAGTGCAGGCGTAATAATAAATTCGAAAACGTTAGTTTTATTATAATATCAGAAGTGTTGACCCATGATACAGTAGCAGTTCAGCTATTTATTTCAAAATTGATAAATTTTGTTAAACAAAAAATTAATTTCTCAAAAGTTATTTTTATGTCAGATGGAGCTGTAGCTCATTATAAAAATAAAAAAAATTTGCCAGCTTATGTAATTTCAAGAAAATATATGGATTGGAAGCAGAATGGCACTTTTTTGCCACATCCCACGGCAAAGGCCCCTGTGACGCTATTGGTGGCACTTTCAAGCGAATGGCAAAAAGAGCAAGTCTTGCAAAAGACTATGGAAACACAATCGCAACTCCGCGAGAACTATTCGACTGGGCAGTGAAACAAACTGATACATGTATCACCAAATTAAATTTCTGTTATATATCTAATGAACAGTATGGTCAAATGTCAGAGGAATTGATGGAATTGTTTAATAAGGGTAAAACTCCATGGTACCCAAAAATATCATTGTTTTATGCCTATTAGTGATACACAAATTGCAGCCAAACGGTATACCAATTCAGAGGATGAACCAAAAATATTCAATTTATTCAGTAAAGCCCAAAAATAATTTAAATATTCATGTGCAGATACTACGTTTTAGGATATATAGCAATAATAAAAATAATGATGCATGATAAAAAAAACACAACTTTTTTTATAAGCATAATATTGACCCTTTCCGAACACCTGTTAAGATTGGCTTTGACCAAATAAGAAATAAAATATTATTGTGATATCTTTCCAACCATTAAAAACCCATCGGATTGTTAGACGGAGTTCATTTTCTCATAAGCGGTTTGGTGCGAGATCAATTGTATTTAATTTAAAAAAAACTCTGTACAATTCCGTTTTATTTCTTTTAACTACTCCCAATAAAACAAATATAATCTATTTTGTGATTAAAACTCATTTATCACTTCAAAATATGAGCATACTAGACTATTTAAAGCGAAATAAAAAATAAATCAAAAAAAAAATTTGGACTTAAAAAATTCGTTGTTAGAAAAACTTTTTTCCCTAAAATATTCCCAATTTGCAATGTATGGACGACTTTTAGTAAATTTAATTACGAAAATTTTTGCTTAAGGATGATCGAAATCTGAAATGGCCGTTTTTTTAAATCGACTTTAATGTTTTGAATCATTGTTTTTTCGGTGTAGAAAATGTTTTTTTTATTTTTGCAATATTTTTTTCTAAAACTTTAGGAAATTTCACGACAGTCCCCCATACAACACTTTTTTGTAGGTCTTACCGTTTTCGAGTTATACGGGTTTATAAAAGAAGTAAAAAAAAATTTGACCCTTTTCAAATGTTAGTCTAGATCGATTTTGAAAATACAAAATATGCAAAGTATCTTAGTTTTACATACTTTTGACATCCAGAAAGTTTCATTGAATTCTGAAGGGGTGCTGCCAATAGCGTGTCGAGTTGGCGTGAAATCCGTCATTGTTGAACACTAATACACCGAAAAGCTAAACCGTCCAACATTTTCATATTAAAATAAGAATAAAATACATCATAACTTCGATTAATATATCAACAAAGGTGCAGGTCGTTAGGCTGAAGGTCATTAGGCCGAATGCCGTTAGGCCGGTTCTCTCCAGATGATGGGTATAAGTTTCACCTGGTGTTGAAAAGTCCTACAAAAAAGACCATAGTTTTTTATTCAATAAATTCGTTATTTGATTTTGCTTCAATTTTTTAAACCTATTAAACATGAATGAACTTATTGTTAAAATTCTAAACTTTTTTTTACATAAAAGACGAAGAAAAAATTCCAAAACTTTTTTGACCAATTTCCAACAGATTTGTATCAAAATTTACTTGAAGAACTTTAGTAAAATCAAATTCCTCAGGGAGTATTGAACGATGGCTTTTGCTACAAATCTCTTGGAAATTTGTCCATACTTTCACCAAAAATTCCTGGAGGACAACCATTCCTCCTAGGTCTTCTTATTATCCAAATAATTACGAAATTACGAAATATGTTCCCACATATAACGCTCCAAAAAAGTTTGATTAGAATATCTGCAAGTAGGAAAAATAGGTTTCTACATTAAGGTGATTATATAACGAAGTTACACCTCAAATTTTCAAGAGCACAAAACATGAGAACCAAACAGCGCTCCGCGTTGAAAATTTATACCATTGGTCACCACCAGCAAGCAAGCAATTTGATTAGTTTTCAACGCAAACAGTTGTCAGATTCTCCAGTCTTGTGCACTTGAAAATTCAAAGTTTGGCTTCGTTTTATAATCACCTTAATCGGTTGGAAATAATATCATAAAACTTCGAAGTTCATGCAAAACATTTTCTTAGATATGTAAGTACCTTCAGCAAAATTTGGCTTCGTTTTATAATCACCTTAATCGGTTGGAAATAATATCATAATACTTCGAAGTTCATGCAAAACATTTTCTTAGATATGTAAGTACCTTCAGTAAAATTCCATCTGTCGTAAAGTCAATCATTGTCCATCATAAAAGACGAAGAAATAAGAACAAGAAGCTTCGTAGTAAATTCTATAAAAAACACTTAAGGTTTTCTGTACCTCAACATCGTCAGTAATTTCAGCAAACGATTTCAGAAAATCTTCGGTGAGTTTTTGAATCTTTCGACAAGAATTCGATATGTTTTTCTTAATTCAATTTAAGCAGAAATTATACAAATCAATAAAAAATTTAATATGTATATTGACTAACCCAACAAACAATTGGATGATATTTAAAACTAACAATTTGAATTTATTTGTGATAAGCACGTAGAGAACCTTCATGGAGAATTCTCTGGCCTTCGATTTAAGTTTCTATTTAGAAATTTTCAAAGAATTGTAAAGCAATCTGATAGATTCTTTGCGACATTTTCCGGTAAGATCCGAAAGCCTAAATCAACTTCGGGAAAAAATCTGTTGAGTAATGACTGCTAATCCCGAGAATAATGTTCCATGGGAATCCCAGAAGAAATTCAGTGAAAATTGGAAAAGGAATTCTTGGAAAATGCACTGGAAAAAAACAAAAATAATTTAAGAAGGAATCGCCACGGGGCCCCGTGGAAATTCTCAAAGGAATCTTTTAAAAGCAACTGGCTAAATACCTTAAAAATTCGTGGAAAAATTACTAAGGGATGTTCCTCGTGAAATTTTTGGACGAAATCTTAAAGTATGTTTTTACTAGATTCGACCAAGAATGAATATATTACGAAGTGAAAATTGAACTTTGTATGAGCGGTATGAGTCAAAATCACAAACAAATAAGATCAATGAAAATCTATGCATACTACGAAATTTGTGAAAATTGTGATTATTACGACCGACATTACTTCGATAAACCAAAAATATACTAGCTATGCCAATGACTAGCTATGTCTTCTGATTACAAATTTCAAAAATTAAGTCTCAGACATACCAGCAAATCTGGTATACACCATTGAAATGTAAACATTCATTAATGTATCCCTCTCGATTCATCTAGAAATTTCTATGATATTCGTTCGCAAATACTGTTAAGATTTTTTGGCCACTTGGCGATTAAATAAGGAGTAATGTTGCGAAAGTTTTGCAAACTGCGATCAATATTTACGGTTTCCTGTGTTTTGAATTGCCAAAATCTTATCAGTGAAATGATTGTGGTGATCTTTCTTCTGCAGTTATTACTGCCAACTTCAACAGGGATGCCACTGATCGCCAGTGTATAACAGCGCCACCATCGCCTTTAAGCTTTACATTAGATCACGAATAGACTGGCAATAAACTAACCTAAAGTCCTAGTATTTTGATAAGTAAAAATAATATTAAATGCTAGTAGTCTCGTCAAACTTCGTTTTGCCATCAAGTAGGCTGCTGAAAAATGGCATGCAATCTCCCATACAAAACGACAGATTAGTTTTCAGTTGTTTTCCAGTTATACCAGATAATTTTTCAAATCGCTTTCTTCACTTAAACACGTCGGTACACTTGACCAATGCAATAGTGAAATAATCATGTAAGTCTATTAACCGGTTCTCGAGCCATTTCATGACATACAAACACCATTCCATTTTAATGTATATATAGAAGTTCATCAAAAACACAAAAGTTAGAACAAATATCACCAAATAAGAACTTTTTGGTAAGAAACTCTTTTGTAAAGTTTTATGAATAAGCATATTGCTGTTGGTCTCCATGAGGGGAAGAAATTCATGATTGCTCAAAGATAAAGATCCCAGCAAATTTAGGATGGCAACATGCGTGACGTGGGAACGTCCAGTATCAATAGTTTCTCAAATTATCAGCCAGATTCCAAATTTTTCCATAGATTGCTAAGTTTTGCTGGACCTCTTTCCCTACCCCTTGGACCAGGATCTAATCAATTGCTGTATACTATAATTTGGGCAAGGCCATAGAGTTTGAGAGATTTAGAACTAAAAAATATTTGATTTACATAGAAAATTCATTGATGCCATGTTATGTAAGAAAAAAGAGAGGTCTCTACAACTCTCTTAAGTACGTATTCAACTAATCACAAATTACAGTTGTTTTTAGGACGTGGCCAGAGCAACTAAATGCGGGGTTGGATATATTATCGTATCTATTTGCAACACTATGGTGTTTGGTGCACTGTTTTCTTGAATTGTTGAACAGCTAAAACGTCCAACATTTTCATATTAAAATAAGAACAAAATACATCATAACTTCGATTAATTCATCAACAAGGGTGCAGTTCGTTAGGCTGAAGGTCATTAGGCCGAATGCCGTTAGGCCGAAATAATATTTGATCATTTACTACTATTTCCCATAGCTAACACATTCATTAGTGTTTTTCCTTCTTTTTGTCAAAGGCTGTTCTTTCTAATTATATTTCACAGCGGATATTGTGGTCTTCTAGATAACGCAAATTATCCTGATCTAACAAGTGACAATCCATTTGACCTAAAAAACTCTTCGGCGGCTTTTATTTAATCCATATTATCCAGACTATTGCATGTTACATACCAATTCGACCTCATTAGAACTATCGGTCATTTTCGGCCTAACGGCATTCGGCCTAACGGGATAGAACCTTGGTAAAAGCGCCGATCTAGCGTACACGGAGTCTCATTAGAACGCGTATTTTTTCGCAATATAAGAATTCACTAAAGAAATTCATACATTGACTACCATTCGTATAATATACGACAAAATTATTAAAAAAAACTAAGCAAAATTGCTGAAGGACAGATCTAACAATAAATTTCAACCAGGTTAAATTCTCTTCAGATGATGGGCATAAATTTCACCTGGTGTTGAAAAGTCCTACAAAAAAAGACCATAGTTTTTTATTAAATAAATTCGTTATTTGATTTTGCTTTAATTTTTTAAACTTATTAAACATGAATGAACTTATTGTTAAAATTCTAAACTTTTTTTTACATAAAAGAAGAAGAAGAAATTCCAAAACTTTTTTGACCAACTTCCAACAGATTTGTATCAAAATTTCTTCGATATTCCTTGAAGAATTTTAGTAAAATTCCAAATTCCTCAGGGAGTATTGAACGATGGCTTTTGCTACAAATCTCTTGAAAATTTTTCCATACTTTCACCAAAAATTCCTGGAGGGCAACCATTCTTCCTAGGTCTTCTTATTATCCACAAATTGATTACGAAATATGTTCCCGCATGTAACGCTACAAAAAAATTGGATTAGAATATCTGCAAGTAGGAAAAAATAGGTTTCTACATTAAGGTGATTATATAACGAAGCCACACCTCAAATTTTCAAGAGCACAAAACATGAGAACCAAACAGCGCTCCACGTTGAAAATTTATCCCATTGGTCACCACCAGCAAGCAAGCAATTTGATTGGTTTTCAACGCGAACAGTTGTCAGATTCTCCAGTCTTGTGCACTTGAAAATTCAAAGTTTGGCTTCGTTTTATAATCACCTTAATCAGTTGGAAATAGTATCATGAAACTTCGAAGTTCATGCAAAACATTTTCTTATATATTAAAAGCAATTACCTTCAGTAAAATTCCATCTGTCGTAAAGTCAATCATTGTCCATTATAAAAGACGAAGAAATAAGAACAAGAAGCTTCGTAGTAAATTTTATAAAAAAAAACACTTCAGGTTTTCTGTACCTCAACATCGTCAGTAATTTCAGCAAACGATTTCAGGAAATCTTCGGTGAGTTTTTGAATCTTTCGACAAGAATTCGATATGTTTTTCTTAATTCAATTTAAGCAGAAATTATACAAATCAATAAAAAATTTAATATGTATATGGACTAACCCAACAAACAATTGGATGATATTTAAAACTAACAATTTGAATTTATTTGTGATAAGCACGTAGAGAACCTTCATGGAGAATTCTCTGGCCTTCGATTTAAGTTTCTATTTAGAAATTTTCAAAGAATTGTAAAGCAATCTGATAGATTCTTTGCGACATTTTCCGGTAAGATCCGAAAGCCTAAATCAACTTCGGGAAAAAATCTGTTGAGTAATGACTGCTAATCCCGAGAATAATGTTCCATGGGAATCCCAGAAGAAATTCAGTGAAAATTGGAAAAAGAATTCTTGGAAAATGCACTGGAAAAAAAAAAACAAAAATAATTTAAGAAGGAATCGCCACGGGGCCCCGTGGAAATTCTCAAAGGAATCTTTTAAAAGCAACTGGTTAAATACCTTAAAAGTTCGTGGAAAAATTACTAAGGGATGTTACTCGTGAAATTTTTGGACGAAATCTCATAGTATGTTTTTACTAGATTCGACCAAGAATGAATATATTACGAAGTGTAAATTGAACTTTGTATGAGCGGTATGAGTCAAAATCACAAACAAATAAGATCAATAAAAATCTATGCATACTACGAAATTTGTGAAAATTGTGATTATTGCGACCGACATTACTTCGATAAACCAAAAATATACTTGCTATGCCAATGACTAGCTATGTCTTCTGATTACAAATTTCAAAAATTAAGTCTCAGACATACCAGCAAATCTGGTATACACCATTTAAATGTAAACATTCATTAACCCTCTAATACCCAAATTTTTGTTTTCGATCTAAATATAATTTTTCGTTATCTAAAATCATTCTAAACACGGTTTGGGTAATGATTTATTTTTCTTCGCAAATTTATGAATTTTGTTTTTTGATTTTTGTTATTTTTATTTTTGAACATCCCTATCCTTTTCAATTTTTTCTTGAAGCCTCTTCTGGTTACTGATTTTTGACAATAATAAAAATTTGAGTTTTTACTATACTTTTGAAAATATGATTTTTTCAATTTTTTTCTGGAACATTTTTTATTTTCCGTGTAACCAACGGAAAAAACAGATTTGAAATCATTTCAATACCATCAGGCTCTTCTTCTGTGATAGGTTGATCGTAGAAAAATATAAAAGGTACGTTTTTTTATAATACACGTTAAATGAATCCCAGGCATTTGAAGGTTATATAAGAATACAATTTTTCAAACAATTTTCAATAATACAAAAAAGTTTCAAAAATCATAAAAAACTTTTCTTATATGCATGTTATGAGTCAAGGTTTAAGCCAAACATAAAATCATTTTAATTTCCGAGCTACGAAAAAATACACAAAATTGCAAAGTGTACCCCGTCTAAAGGCGGGGTTGGGTATTAGAGGGTTAATGTATCCCTCTCGATTCATCTAGAAATTTCTATGATATTCGTTCGCAAATACTGTTAAGATTATTTCAAAAGTTCTTCTGAGATTATCATTCTACCAGAAATTTCGTTGAATGATTTTCTAACGTGGAACCGTCCGGAATTGTTTCAGATATTCTACAGGCTTCTTCAAAAATATCTCACGATTTTTTTTTTTTGAAAAAACTCAAAAATCTTTCTTACAGTCTTTTAAGGATACTTAAGAGATTCTAACAGCAATCCCTCTTTTTCTGAATTTTTTCTGAGAATAGATCTGGCTTTCTTACAGAAAAACGTCTGGAATTTATTCAGAAAACACCACTGAGAATATTTCCGAGACATTTCTTGGAATATTATGTAAAACATTTTATGATTTTTCCGGAAATCTTTCTTAAATCTTCGGGAAAAGCCTCTAAGATTCAAAAAAATCCTCTTGGATTCTTGTAGAACTTCTTTTTGACATCTTCACAGAAAAACATCTGGTTTTTTTTTTTTCAAAAATCTTTCTGCGGTTCTTCCAAAAAGCTTATAAAGAAAAAATGTCCAAAGAATTACTAATGTCAGAGAGATTTCCGGAAGAATTCCGGAGGATTTGTTGTAAGTATCTTAGAGAGGTTAACAAAAAAAATCCAGAGAAATATCTGGAAGAATCCAAGAGGGATTTATGGCAGAATCCCAGAGAAATTTTTGGATTAATTCAAGAGCAATTTAGGAAAGATTTCCAGAGTAATATAGTAAATAATTTCAAAGTACTTTCTAGCAGCAGAGGGAGATACCTTAGTACAGGACAGCATCCACTACTGGTCATCGTTGGAAAACGGAAAAATCACCATCCAATCAAGACACTGTATAGAAAGAAAAGGTACTCATAACAGAGAGTAATGTTTATCTGGAATAACACATCTTTGAAAAAATGCACGGATTTTTTGAGAATTACAAAGTAGACTTTTAATCATACAACATTTTTGAAAATTGTTTGGAGCGTTTAAGCCAGAACCAAAAATGTTTCAAATAATGTTTGTAAAAAATGTCCGATACATGACCATAATTTAAAAAAAATGCGACACACATTAAGTTATCAACTCCAACTCAGTGATAGCAGAATTAGCGACGAACAAATTTGAGTTCGCATATTTGTTATGTTGGTTGTTAATTCAGCCAAGATTATAACAAAATCAATTCTCTAATAATAATAGTAAGATAACAAGATGTCTTATAATTTTGCTCAGGTATCCTGAATACACATTCAAGATGCTTTAAATTGGCTACTAATCTTTTTTCTTGTAATGAAAGCATTCAATGAGGCACAAATTTAATGACTTCCAGACATTTCCAAATTCTGTCCAGTATTGGAGGTGCAAAATAGATAAAGTTGGTATTAAAATACATCAAATTAAAATACAAGATTGTAAAAACGCAGGGGATCTTTCCCTATATCAAAGCAATTTCCTTAATAATCTCAACGATTTCCGGAAGAATGTCAGAAAGATTTCAGAAAATTTCAAAAGAATGTAAGATAAATTAAAAAAAAATACTGGGAGAATTTCCACAAGAATCCCAGTGATATTCTTGTAAGATTCATAGGGCTTTTTTTTTCGGAAAAATCACAGAGAAATTCCCGTAAAAATATCTGATGTATTCTTTGAAGAATCCCAGAGGGGATTCGGGATGGATTTCCGGAAGAATACAAAAGAAGCATATGCATCAACATGAACATTATAAGAATGATGCACCATACTCAAAACATGAATTTCAACATGCGGCGCGTCACGAGTCACTTGTGTACCTTTCGATTTGATTGCAGCTTGACGATATCAAAATGAATCGAAGACATGTAAAAGAACTGAGTTTTAAAACGTAACCAAACTTTGATTGCAACTTACGCTTTTCCTTTGGGTCTAATCCGCAATGAACACTCACCGCAATTGCAACGCAATTTGCAAGCCTTCCCCAGTTAGTCTTATGTTTCACCGTATAATAAACCACGTCCTCGGTGGATGAGCTACTCCGTTCTAACGAGTTTAATCCAACCTGGTAACGGGAGCATGCTACCGCAAATTAGTATTCCTACTCTGTTTGCATACCGTCTCGTACGACGACGACAGCAACGAAGGCCGGTGGTAGATTGTAAGTAAACCTCCGTGAGATAGCGTTCGCAAGAAGCGTGCGATTCCGTGAAAAGTAAACCCGCGATGAAATCTAGGAGTTGAGAATATCGCTTTCGCTAGTGCAGCCTTGCCGGTGCATGCCTTACTGCGTTTTACAGGGTGGACGGCTTGTGCAAGCAGGCGCATAAGATGTGGCTGCTCTATTTCAAGGAGGTTGCATCTTTACGGCATGTGGAGCTGAGAATTATCAGTGGTGTAGCAATTATTACTGAAACTTATTTGAAACCTGGATCCAAACTCAAAACAGATCCATTTTTTTTTTTTGTTTATCGCAATAATCGAGTGGGAGGAGAATGTGGGAAAATTGCAATCATCATTCATAGGCGTCACATTTTTTCGTCATTCGAAACCAAAGTTTTGAAACTTTGGGTGATTCTGTTTAAACACAACTTGGTAAATATACTTTTATAGCTACCTATTTGCCTTTTCAATGTAATTTAATATGCTCCAAACTAACTTTTGGAAATTGACTCGCAATAAGTAAAAAAAAAATTGTCATTGATGACTTTAACGCACAACATCGCACATGCAAAGCAATTCCAACGGCAGAATTTTATTTGATGAATGCTCTTCGAGATATTTCTCGATTCAATACCCTGATAGCCCTACATGTTTTTCCTCTTCTAGAAATCCTTCTTTGATTGATTTGGTCTTAACCGACTCTAGCCACCTTTGTAGCCAACCGGTCAGTCATGCTGATTTTGATTCTGATCATGTGCCTGTTACATTTCAAATATCCCATGAAGCGATTCTCAATCCTATCAGCAACACTTTCAATTATTTTTGAGCTGACAGGAATATATATGATGTTAACATTCCTTTACAAACAAAACTTGATATTGACAATGCTCTTGAAACTTTAACAAATTCCATTGTTGAAGCCATGAGCATTGCAATACCAAAATGTAAAAATTTGAATCCGTGATTATAGACGATGATCTAAAACTCTTGATCCGTCTTAAAAACGTGAGGAGAAGGCAATTTTAATGCACGAACGTTTTCGAAAATTCCTGCGAGACTAATTTGGAAGAAGTGAGAACTATTATTAAAAAAATCAAAAATATGAAAGCTCCTGGCGATGATTAAATTTTCTACATCCTCATCAAGAAACTTCCAGAAAGTAGCTTATAATTTTTAGTTGATATATTTAACAAATGTTTTCAATTACCATATTTTCCTGACAAATGGAAAAATGCTAAGGTTGTTCCAGTTTTAAAACCAGACAAAAATCCTGCAGAAGCTTCTAGCTATCGTCCAATCAGTTTGTTTTCCTCCATCAGTAAACTTTTTGAAAAGGTCATTTAGAACAGAATGATGGTCCACATTCGACCACTCATCAACTTTTACGTGTAACAAATTTAATTCGATCCAACAAATCTGAAGGCTATTCTACTGGTCTTGCTCTTCTAGACATAGGAGAAGCATTCGACAGTGTTTGGCATGAAGGCTTGATTGTGAAATTATTGAACTTTAATTGTCCAACATATATTGCTAGAATAATTCAATGTTATATGTTATCTTCAGGTTAATTATCAGAATTCCAAGTATGAAAGACTTCCTGTAAGAACAGGTGTTTCTCAAGGCAGCATTTTAGGACCAATATTATACAATATATTTATATTTGACTTACATGACTTTCCTCAGGTATGGCAAAAATCTTTGTTTGCGGATGACACAGGTTTCTCCGCCAAATGACGAAGCCTGCATGTCATCTGTAGTAGATTGCAAAAAAGCTTGGATATTTTTTCTTCATATTTAAACAAATTGAAGATTTCTCGCAATGCTTCCAAAACTTAACTTATAACGTTCGCACATAAGCCAAAAGCTCTTTATTCAAAACCAAGTAGACATGTTGTAACGATGAGAGGGGTTCCAATAGATTGGTCAGATGATGATAAGTATTTATGGCTCGTGCTAGATAAAAAATTGGCTTTCAAAAATCACATTGAAGGCATGCAAGCCAAATGTAACAAATGTACAAAACATCTGTATCCACTACAGAAAATCGAAACTTTTTTAGGAAAGCTTTTAGGAGTGATTTGCAAACATTTTTTCAAATGTTTCATACTTGGAAATCTATCACATATCCCTGCACTACGTTACTGGATACAAGTTGCAAATAGGCTTGTAAAGCAAACATGAGAAGTTTGTTATTTAAGAACATAGAAGGAGTAATCTTATCCTATTGTTGGCAACGAGCCAAATGAAAACAAGGGTTCCAGAAATGTACCTTCCAGCTATATGTTGTTTTTGCGTCTTATGCAGCATTCTTGACTAAATTACACTGCAGTGAGCGACAATTAGATTTCATAATTATAACACCCAGTACACAAGAAAGTCAATTTTTCACTTTGATTAATGCAGCTCTTCATTGTCAGTATCCATGGTTCTGGTAACTTTGGGAAGCCAAATCCCGTCAAGCAATCAATCTCTCTTCATGCGTCGAAACTTTACTAACCTCACAGTCAGACAAGAATGAAATCTCTTGTTCGCATCGACGTATCCGTTGTCAACTTCTCTACCACAGAAACCACTCGACGTCTTTAACCCACTTTGTTCGGATGTCGAAGGCACGCGATCAAATATCGGCGGTTTCAATTTCAAACACGCTTTGGCAGCTCGATTTTTTGCTCTTTTCACAATGCATTCGTTGTTTGTCTCCCCCCTGTGAGTCGGTCGTATCGCACACTGAATCTGCGTATTTAACAAGCGATGCTCGACCAGTGTATTACAATGGAATTGTAACAAATTTTGTTACTCAGTTAGCATTTTTTGTCAACAAAATATGTTAAAACTCTGATTGGTTATTAGGTAGTTCAAATAACAAAAATTCATTTTTTTTTTCTACATTTGACAATCAAAACAAAATATGTTATAACGTATACAAAATGAAACTCATTATGTTTTATATTGAACAAAAATATAACTAATTTTAATAATTGAATTATAACAAAAAATGTTATATTCCTAACTTGAAATAAAACTGTACATGTGGGCAATCGATCTTAGATTCTTTATAACAAATTGTGTTTTTATTATGTTTAATTAATACAAACTTAAAACAGACTTTGTTGTTATTGTGTTATAATTTTATAACAATGTTATAATGTTTTGATTGTGTTATAATTTTTCCCCTTATTCAGGAAGCTTCTAACAAAAATAGAACAAAATTTGTTATTTGTATCAAATTTTTATATTATTGTGTTACAATTTAGTTGCAAACCACTTGTCGGGTGGGTGACTATTTTGTCTTAAACAAAGCGCTTTGTAGCGGCATATGTTTTTCGAGAGCACACCCATTTCAAGCTCGATTACCCAGCATAAACAGCATGTTTGATGCTTAAGTAACGTTCGTGCTGTAAGTAAGGTTCGTTCTACGAAGGAACATACAGCGATTTATGGGAAAGTGGTTCAAAATGTCGCTTTGAGAGATTATTTTATTAGGACAAGTCCATTTTATTCAGTTTTTGAAACAAATAAAGACTTTACAAAAACTTTTGTACTTTTATGCTATGAATACTAGAGACACTCCAAAATACCTATATCGTGTGCTGTTGATCTTAAAAAAAACTTTAATGTATTACTACACACACCAATTTAAAAAAATATGTAATTTTACGTAATATATGTACGACATATTAAAGCGAACAAAATGACGTAAATTTAAAGCACAAGTGACGTAATATTCCGTCACATTAAGCTTTTTGATCACGTTACATAATATTTCAGTAACATTGAACTTAGTTTTATAAGAATGACAAATTTCTGGTACCTAGAGTTTCAAAATTAAAAATGGGACCTTCATTTAATCATCCTTAGATGCATTTTGACCTACGTGCTCTTCTAGTTGAACTGCGAACGATCCGTTAAGAGAAAGAATACAAAAAAAACGGAAATTGAGGAAGTTTGACGACAGACGATAAACGTCCGAGTGATAAAAACATTCCGTACCCCGATGACGAGACGAGCAGCGACGAGACAGAGTGTTGTTCAACTTTATTGTTGAAATCACTTTCTCCCTTTCCTTTCGACTGATCGTTCATTTCCTTGGCATTGTTTACAAACAGGAATGGAATTCGAAATTTATTCAATGGCTGAAAAATGATACTGCGAAGATGAATGGTGATTTATTGTGTACTTGATGGGTGTGGGTGATAGGTTAAATTTAAACTGGAACCATTCAATTTTTTTTTCTGTTGAGTAATGTGGAAGAGCAAACTAACTTTTATAAGTGGTCTAATTTCATGAGTGTAAGATAAAATTTCACAAATTTTATATAATTTTTTCGAGGTATTCTGGCGTATGCGTCAAATAACTCCGTACCTGCTCTGACAAAAACTAACACATATTTTGCGGCATTGTGTGGTCATCCATAAGAGGTTCGGCCATTCACAAATCATAACTAATCATTTATTCAGAGCGAGTTAATACGCAAAGCGCCTACCTTCACGATTATCCTGCTGGGTACGGATAATGTCTTCTTCCAAGAAGAAGTTCATAAAATAGTCTCATTAGCCGCATTGCTAATTAATTGTCTTCTAAAGTGTACACAATGTGCCACTACTGTTCATCGCGAGTATACCTTCAATGTCACGCACCTCATCGTAAGACGTGCATTAGATGTAACGGAAGCGATACTATACAGATAAATAAAGCCTTCGGACTAAAGGGCTCTTCTGAGAAAGTTTGGTAGGGAAACGTGGGGTAATATGCGACCCCTATGGCCAATCCAATTCGGTCGGTAAAACTTGTCAATCAAAATTGTTAGATTTAATCCCTCATCAAAATTTAATCTAACGATTTTAAAAGTTGCTATATTAGTTTTTTTTACAGTTGAAGCTCGTTATAACGACAACTTTTATTGCGACAAATCTCTCTATAACGACATTTCCAATAGTCTCTTCAAATTCCCATACTAATTTCAACTTTTATAGCGACATTTCTCTGTTTCGACCGTTCTCTATTGCGACATTAGTGTTATATTCAATAGTCACTCAATATAACGACATTCGTTTATCTATTTTAGTACATATTATGACCGTTTTATTCCTCCATGCTCCATAACGACATTCAACCTCTTTATAACGACGATTTTATAGCGACATCTCCTTATACCGACGGTCCCTTGCGATGTCGCTATAACGAGCTTCGACTGTACTTTCTTATAGGGAGCCGGATCCTATTCTTGGCACTGATTCACTTCGGCAGTGGGTTTTTATGAAAGCTACTGAGCTCATATTTTGCCACAATATGTGTCGCATTGAAGTGCTTCTTATTGCAAAGTTTCAGAAAATTCGGTCGAGAAAAATCCTCCATGCTAAAGTGAATCTTGGAAGCGCCCAAGTAGCTCTGCACCCTATATTATCAGATAAGGAGAACATTAAGGGCAAATTTTGTTTTCGGAATGTATTTCTTCAACTGAAACCATGGCATTTGGTTGAAATGTAAATTATTGATTATCAGTCATGTATGATTCAGACAAGAATATCAACGGAGCGTTTTAAAGCGGTTTTCCTTAAACTTCACGATATATGGAAAGTATAGAGTAGCTAGTGAAACCAATCTCCTGCATGCCGATGTCACCGTATTATTGAGAATATTAATTTGCACTATGATACTCTCTGACTCAACGAACGCCACGATAGCTCACATACCTACATGAGCTGAATTGAACAGTAATTTATTGAGGCAGAACAAACGGTTTCATCAAGCCATGTACATGGACGTAACAAAAATTTCCATCAGGAGGGGGTATAGTGAAGCGATCTCATTCACTAGAGAGCGGTTCCATTTGAATTCGAATGTCGGTTTACTTTTGTATTTTTTGATTTGGATGAAATTTTGCACATGCTTTCTTTATGCCCAAAAATGCCTTTTCGCATCATTGGCTCGCCATTTTGACTCTAGCCTTACTTTTGAGAAGGGCCTAAGAAAAAACCCTTAATAATTTTCAAAAAAATATAACTTAGAAACGGTGTGTCCGATCAGTTTGGTGCCTTCCGCAAAGTTTTAGGTTATTGTTGGGACTATCTGGAAAAAATATACACTGTAAAAAAAATGTTATAATTTTTTATATATCTTCTATATAAATAAAAATGGAATGGTGTTTGTATGTCAAGAAATGGCTTGAGAACGGGTGATTGGACTTACATGATTCCTTCACTGTTGAATTCGTCCAGAGCTCCGACGTGTTTGTGCGAAGAAAAAGTTTAGGAAAGTCATCGGGATAGTGGAGAAAACGGGAGAAAACTAATCTGTCATTTTCCACACGTGACTTTCATGGCGTTTTTCAACAGCCTACTTGATGGCAAGACGAAGTTTGCCGGGAGCACTAGTCGAAAATAAAGCCTAAAAATCAATTTTCTCAAAAATCGTATTTTTGATTTTTTTTTTTATTTTTTTATATGTTAAAGTAGACAAAAAATGAAGTCTTTTGCACAGTGGATCAAGATGGAGAAATCATGGACAAAAAAGTTATGATTTTTTTGAAAATAGGTGAATTTTTGAAAATGGTCATAATAAACTTTTTAAATATTTTTCAACTCGATTTTATGAAAGTACGCAAAATTTACAACAAAAAAGGTATAGGGAAAAATCAGGCTAACTTTTACCGTTTTAAAGATACAGCGATTTTAATACAAAATTATGATAGAATTTTCAATTTTCGGTCATTATAATGTAACTTAGAAACGGTTTGTCCGATCAGTTTGGTGTCTTCCGCAAAGTTTTAGGTTATTGCTGGGACTATCTGGAAAAAAAATATACACTGTAAAAAAAATTTTGTAATTTTTTTTTATCAAAAATAAATCTTAAATCGTATTTTTGATTTTTTTTTTTATTTTTTTTTATATGTTGAAGTAGACAAAAAATGAAGTCTTTTGCACAGTGGGTCAAGATGGAGACATCATGGACAAAAAAGTTATGATTTAAAAAAAAAAGGTGAATTTGTTGAAAATGGTCATAATAAACTTTTCAAATGTTTCGGTAGCAATTAGCAAAATTTTCTCATATACAGTAAGGACCCGATTTTGTCAGTCCCTCGATGAATTTTAGGCTGACAAAATAGGGAACCTGACAAAATCGGGTCATTTTATTTTGTTCCTATTTTTCAAATTTTGACGTGCTACATGGTTTCATGGACTTTTAAGAGGGCGATGGACATGGGAGTAGTCAGTTTTTTTTATCAGGGGCTCCCCCTCCCTTATATTGGTAATATCGATTTTTAACACTTAATAAAAGGCATTGCCATTGCCCCCTCTGGCTACGCCCATGCGTGCATGACATCAAACATCATCATCAATTTTAATGTAAACGTGGTAAAACATGCCGATAACACTTTTTTTAACAAATTTAAAATAGGCTGACAAAATCGGGTCAAAAAGCTGACAAAATCGGGGGTAGACAAAATCGGGGGCAGACAAAATCGGGGGCAGACAAAATCGGGGGCTGACAAAATCGGGTCAGTACTGTACCTTTTTTGTTGAAAATTTTGCGTACTTTCATAAAATCGGGTCGAAAAGCATTCAAAAAGTTTATTTAGACCATATTGAAAAATCAACCTTTTTTTAAAAAATCATAACTTTTTTGTCCATGATTTCTCCATCTTGACCCACTGTGCAAAAGACTTCATTTTTTGTCTACTTTAACATATAAAAAAATAAAAAAAATCAAAAATACGATTTTTGAGAAAATTGATTTTTAAGCTTTATTTTCGATATATAAAAAAATACATTTTATTTTTTACAGTGTATATTTTTTTCCAGATAGTCCCAACAATAACCTAAAACTTTGCGGAAGGCACCAAACTGATCGGACACACCGTTTCTAAGTTATATTTTTTTGAAAATTATAAAGGATTTTTTTAGGCCCTTCTCGAAAGTAAGGCTAGAGTCAAAATGGCGAGCCGATGATGCAAAAAGGCATTTTTGGGCATAAAGAAAGCATGTGCAAAATTTCATCCAAATCAAAAAATATAAAAATGAAATTTGGGAAAAAGTCGTCATTTTCTGTGGAACCACTCTAGAGCGGTTCAAAACTTAAAAATGTTTAAAAATTCAATCTCCGATATCTTCCTTACCATCCTTAGGAGGAGAGCACCAATTTTCGACCCGTTCAAAGATTTTGGCCTACTTTGTATGAAAATCCTAAAATTGGTACATTATTCTTGTGGGTCAAAAATTAGTGCTTTTCCCTACCATAAAAATAGCGTTCTGTGAAATTTTTAAATTTTTCGGTGGTTATTTCAAGGTGGTCCAAAGACAATGTAGGTTTATGTGAAAATTACAATGGAGATTTAAAAAAAATGTTCCAAACACGTTAGTACTATAATCTAATTTCAAATTTACAACCTCTTAATAAAAACTCATTCTTTAAATGTTGCTGGAGACCAGTGTTGTGAAAAACTCAATTTCTCACAACTCACGCTTGAGATTTATCATGCGTGAGTTGTGAATCATGCAACTCAGTAGTCAAAAAATCATGGATGAGTTGGCTCACCTTTTAGACTCATTGTCTCGTATTTCCACAGTTTACTAACACACGGCAATAACTTCTTGTTAGTCTGTTAAAATTAAAGTAATCCTTTCTAATGCAAACAACAATATACGGGTTTCACGAGTTTCTGCCGGGTATTGCGACTGAATCATTTTTTACGGTTTGAGTTGATTGAGTTGATTTTGCATCAAAATCTCAAGCGTGAGATTTGCGAAGCAGATCTCTAATGAGTTTGCTCTCACGGGAGAGCGTATTGATTTAGATTTTGAGTATGAGTCTATCAACACTGCTGGAGACACTAACCTTTTCAAGCTAATTTTGTTTGGGATTTTTAAATAAGTTTGCAGGGCTATAATCCCATAAGGAGGTAAATAATAGCAAACAAACTGGATATCTCTTCTTCCATCCGTCGGATGGAATTGTTTTCATCAGCAACTTTCTTTATCATAGTTTGAATTATGAATTTTCACTGTGAGTTGCAGGTCTAATGTGTTTGGAACATTTTTCACGATTTCTCCATAGTAATTTCCACCCACATCGTCTTTGGGCCACCTTTACATCAACACCGAGAAAGTTGACAATTATACAGAACACCATTTTTATGATAAGAATGGTAAATAAGATATGGAAGATAGAATTTATAACCTATTTTTAATCTAAACCGCTATATTCATTCAATGATCTCACCAGGGCCGCATTTACGTGTGGACCGAGGCACACTGGGGCAGATCGTTGTTTTCAACGGCCAAAACCTCTAGTACTCTGGATATGCATCCTAGAGGTTTGGTGTCTTAGACAAAGTATTTTGAAATAATTTGTACTACATTTTGACTCATTCAGAATTGATCTAGATCAGTTTTATCTTATGATCGGAGCGTCCTAGCAAAAAACTTTCTTCTGCAAAGTTGTTCATTGAGGCAGTTTTGTCATTCTTCAGAAGACACTTACACTCTATCACTGACGTGGATGGCGATATATGACAGTTTAGTAAAAACAGCCAAAAAATCGATTTTGACCATTTTTTCATGTAAAAAAATTGTTAAAAAATAATTTATCATCAAATTACATCATTCACCTGCAAAATTTTCAGGTTTCATTTTTTCATTTTTAGTAAAAACAGTTTAAAAATAGTATTTTACAAAATCCAGGATAACTCATGAAGCGGCAGTTGGCGGCATCTAATATATTGTATACGACTAGTCAAAAACATGAGTTTCATTATCACGAGGAAAGAAAAGTAGGGCCTCGTCCGGCTTTTTTGAAGTGGCGGTTTGAAAATTTGATGAAAATGTGTTAAAAAATGCTTATTTTCGATAAGTTTTTCATTAGTTTATATTTTTAAAATGTATTTCAGAAACATATTGAATTTTGACAAAGTGAAGAAGTCATCTCTAAACTGGTGTTCTAATAAACATTTCACCGGAATTCAAGATAATTGTTCCATATGTGTAAGTACATCCTTTGATTTTTATTAGGATGATAGTATTGTGTTTAATAAAAGTCATATTACACGATGCAAATAAATGAAATTCGTCTGAGTTTTCAGAACTTAATATAGTTTTTTTTTCTAAATTTGGTTATTCTCACAACTTTGTTTTTATTGAACAGATCGTTTTAACTATTGTCTTGGAGCACTTGTATGGGGATATGTTTGACATCCTGCCACAGCATTAAGATCAACAAATTAATTATCTAATCAGTTATTGGGTCACGCTTATGAATCCTACACATCAGCGTTGAAAAAAAAAATTAAATTATTCTCAAAACAACGATATTCCTACAGAGATTAATATTAATTTTTTTAAGAATTTCTTTAGAAACTCCTCCATAATGACCACAGCTGGAGCTCTTCTTGGAATTTCTTTAATCATAATTTAGAGAATTTCTCAAGTAGCTCACCCAAACCTTTCTCGACATGTTTTAGATAAAGTGTGGAAATCAAAATATAATCCTTGGAGGAACACTGACGTACATCTGGATAAATTCTTGAATTGTACATTGACCAAATCCTTGAAAATTGCTAAAGCGCTGTACAAATTTTCGTATAAATTTTGAAAATATCGGTAAAAGTACTACTTGCAAAGTTCCTATATTATTTTCTTGAAAAAAAATGGTCGGTGAAATTCCAGAGAATTCTCTAGAGATATTCTTCCAGTAATCACTATTGCTGGTCAAATTTCTTGAAAAACTCGTGAGATGATTCTTGTAGAGAGCCTTCAACAATCTTAGCAATTGTGTAAGAGTTCCAGGTGAAAAATCAACTGAATTTTTGAAGAAATTAAAAAAAGAGTTTTTGGAGCAGTTCTCAGAGGTATCGAAACACATGGGCTTATTCTACGAGTCGCGTGGGGTGAGAATTGTCGGTTTCGTATAGCGAGGTGTCGATTCTCGACTCGAATGAAGTGACTCTCCATTTGGTTTACACGGCGAGCCAATTCACTTGTGTCGAGAATTGGCACCTCGCTATACGAAACTAAACATTCTCATCTCACGCCACTCGTAGAATACCGTTTTGCTCCGAATTGCCGGACGCTTCGAAATCCGGACACTATTGAGGAAGTATTAGGTTTTTGATGCGCGTTTTACTAAAAAATATTTATGTAGATCGATCGTTAGGTTTGATGGGCTCATTTAGAAGTTATCTGCATCAGGCTACTGTATATTAATAAATGAATAAATAAAATTAAATTGCTTGTCACTTGCAGTGAAAATTTTCTTTGTTACAAGGGCCAATGCTAAGAACAACAGCTGAGGCAATAGGGTAAGTGATCCATTAGTTGGGTTAGGCTCCTATAGTTGCTGTAGTGCCATTTATACTGATATCTTTGAATTAACCACAGAACCTATAAATATATCGCAACTAAAAGAACAGGGTACCAATGGACCTATGCACGGGTTCATTATTTGACGTTTTAGCGGTGCCGTGTTATTTATGTAACCATGGAAACTAGTGACTTCGGCACCGCTCAAACGTCAAATTAGTGAACTCGTGCATCGGTCCATGGACCTTTGCACGAGTTCACTAATTTGACATTTGAGCGGTGCCGTATTCACTAGCTACCATGGTAACGTAAATAACATGGCACCGCTCAAACGTCAACGACTGAACTCGTGCATTGGTCCATGGACCGATGCACGAGTTCACTATCTGACGTTTGAGCGGTGCCGTGTTATTTACGTGACCATAGAAACCAATGAATTCGGCACCGCTCAAACGTCAAATTAGTGAACTCGTGCACAGGTCCATAGTGGAGGTATTATTTTTCACTGACATGCCGTAGGTTACTGCGATGAAATCAAATTATTTTACGTTCATCCATGAATTTGCGTGGGAAATCATGCCTTCAATTTACTTTCGTCCTTAGGTGTCCGGATTTCGAGTCGAAATGATAAACCCATCAGTCTCAGCTTGCATTTCTCCGAGAATTTGTTGAAAAAAAAATTGAGAAGTGAGGTTTTTGAAGATGATTTTCTTAAAGAGTTTATGGGGCTATTCATAGAACAATCCAAACAGAACTATCAGAAGCGATTTCTTACGGAATATCTTGGGAGTTTACTGAATATAAACCTAGATGAACCTAACTCGAAGAGAAGAATTAATAGAGCTATTCCAAAGAAATGCCTTACGAAATTGTTGAGAACACGATGGAGAAATCCTAAATGTCGTTCAATTCTAGAACAATTTATGGAATAATACATGCAGTGGTTATTGAATAAATTCCTTGATGAATATCAGGAGAAAATATCTAGAGAAATATAAAGTTGGATTCCAGTTGGAATTTCAGGCGAACAAAGAGGAGCTTTCACTAACTCTAGGGGGAGTCCATAAGCAACGTGGTAATTTTTTTTCTAACATTTGACTGTTTTTCTGAGGACATTAGGGAAATAATGATAACTAAAACCGAACAGGTGACATAATAAGGGAAATTTTAAAATAATCAATGGTTATTTGTGAATGCTTCTGACAACATATTTTGACGAAATTCAGATTGTAGCATGGGAAATTTCAAATTATTTATGGTTAGAATTTCTTGAAAAATATTTGAATATAATGGACAGGAAGAGGATCCAAGGGGGCGGTCACTCTACACACTCAGTCGGCGCATATGGTTTTAAAATGTGTCTTCAGAGCGCCAAAGTGCGCCAAGCGTGCCCAGCTTGCTATAACACCACATGCTATAGAAACCCAATGAACTAAAACTTTCGGGATAACTTTATCAGCAAACATTGAAATCTGAATTTTTTATTTTGATTTCCTACAAGGTGTTTTAGGATGTGATTCTGCAAAATCCAATTTTACGTAGAATATTTACAGGGATTTAAAACCAACAAATTCTCGGGTTACATTTGTCGTCTTTAATTTAGATATGTACATTCATATGATTTTCTGTACAAAGCAAGATGCGAAAACGGCTGCAAATCACAATGGTTGGTGAATTGAAGATCACAAGAAACATTTTTCAACTTGCTATAGCCCTTGCATCTAATCGTTGAATCCTTAATTTTTCCAGCTTTTAACCCCTCTACCGACAGCTTCAATTTTTACCACCAAAAAAATTTTCAGATCGCAATAACTTTTTTGTTTCTAAATTTTTTTTGCACCATTTTTTCACAAGATCTCAAAAAACTCTTCTAGTTTAAGAAGCCGTGTCGATATTATTCATTGGTGATCTGGTTTGGAGATATTCCGATGTTCCTTGGGGGACCGCCCTTTTCCATATAAAATGTCTTAGGCGGCCATTTTGTTTTAGGCAAATTTATCAAAAAAATAAAATATGTACTATACAATATCAGGTAATGAGGAGCTACTCTGAAAAAATCATACAAATCGGTTGAGTATTCTTGGAGAAATCAGGAAATTACGATATGAGGTTTTGTAGAGTTTTCAAGATCTTTATTTGTCCAAGGTGGTACCAGAAACATAAATGCCCATTACTAAAAGACGGCTGCACCAAATTGCTTCATTTTTTCATAGCATACTCGCATTAATATATCATTTCGAGGAGTGAATATCCGAATACGATAAAAATTCTGTAGACTGAGATATTTACATGGGTTATGGCTACGCGACGGTCCCTCAAGGAATTTTGGAATATCTTCGGATCCAGATGACCAATGATCAGTATCGACACAAATCCTAAAACTAGAAGAGTTTTTTGAGAACTTATAAAAGAATGGTGCAAACATATCCAGAAACAAAAAAAGCTATCGCAATTTGAATATTTTTTTAGCGGTAAAAAATGAAGCTGCCGGTAGAGGGATTAACTGGAATAGCGATTAGACGTTTGAACGGTGTCATGATCACATAAATAACACGGCACCGCTAATTTTCCAACGAGTAAACTCGTTCATTGATCCACTATGAACCTATAAACTTGTTCAATGAGGACAAAATGGATCAGTAAAGAAATGTATGGCGTTCTGCTTTTCTTATTGAATGTATTAATAATAGTTATAAAGTTGAGATAAGATTTAAGATTAATTAAGATCCTGCATACACCTAGTTTTATGACGGTCGTCAATCGGCTAGGAAGGATCACAGTTTTAAATACTTAACCCGAAACACTATTATTTTCCAAAACAGCAATTTCTTCAATTTTTGTACGATTTTTTTTTGTACGATTGAAAAAAAATGCTCCCAGGGGGTTTCAAATTTCCCCTAGAGCAATTCAACCAATACAATGTTTTTGGTTAACTGAAGCTGTATGTGAATCGTGTCAAATCTTACCAAGAATAGTGTTATTTTAGGTTTCTAAGATCCGAATACCTAATAAAGAATTGCAAAGTAATAATACTGGCATCGCTTACGAGGCAAATTTGAATAGGTGGCTGATTTCGGAGCTAAGACCCCCAGTGCTCTAGATATGCGTGGTTCGGGATCTTCGACAAAGTATTTTAGAATGAGTCGAACTATGACATTTTAATGGCGACGGGATTGATCTAGATAAATTTCAACTGATCTAGATTAGTTTTGTCTTTTGATGTGAACGTTGTAGTTAAAAACTTCCTTCTGTAATGTTTTTCAATGAGACATTTTTTCGACATAAATTTGCTTGTCAAAAGGCAGTAAGCATGTACGAGCAGAAAAATAAATTTGTTACTACACTCAAAACTTACGTTGCTGAAAAGAACTAAAAAAAATCTTTTTTAACTGTTTGCTTATGATTTAACCCTCGTATACCCAAATTTTTATTTTCGATCTAAATATTATTTTTCGTTATCTAAAATCGTTTTGGGTAATAATTTATTTTTTTCGCAAGTTTTTAAATTTTGGTTTTTGATTTTTATAATTTTTATTTTTAACATCCCTATCCTTTTTCATTTTTTCTTGAAGCCTCTTCTGGTTGTTGATTTTTGGCAATAATAAAAATTTAAATTTTTACGGTGCCTTTAAAAATATTTAATTTTTAATTTTTTTCAGGAGCATTTTTTATTTTCCGTGTAACTAATGGAAAAACAGGTTTGAAATTATTTCAATACCACTAGGATCTTCTTCTGTGATAGGTTGATTTGAGAAAAACATAAAAGGCATGTTTTTTTTGTATTACACCTTAAATGAGCCCAAGGCATTTGATAGTTACAAAATGCAATTTTTCATACAAAAATACGAAAATGTTTGAAAAGTCATTAAAAACTCGCATATGTGCGTGTTGTAAGGCAAGGCTTAAGCCAAAAATAAAATCATTTTTATTTCCGAGCTACGAAAAAATATACAAAATTGCAAAGTGTACCCCTTCTAAAGGCGGGGTTGGATACTAGAGGGTTAATATTCAATGCAGTGATATGCAGTTTCTTCATCAGTCATAAGATTGCAGTAGTTTAAAGAACATTTTTAAGTAAAACAAGAAATTTTGATTACACTTAAAATTTCTTTAAACAAATCAGCTACAAGAGATATTAGTTTTTTTAACTGTTTGCGTATAAATCGAAATTAAAAGCATAGGCATGCAGTCTTTTCACATAAATTAGATTGTATAATTCCAGTGAACAAGTCGGTATAAATAGTTTAGAGCTCATTGAATTACTTTGAAATGAGCCAGAAACATTTATAGAAAACTCCAAATTTGCTGAGAAAATAATAGAAAAAAATCATTTTCCTTAAAATTTCAGCTTCCTTGCAAGTTTTAGATTAGTTCTTATGTTTTTCCTACTAAACATGGGCTGAAAGCATTCGTTTGACAAATTGAAAGCATTGAAAATCTTACGATTGTGCAAAACTTGTAATTTGCACAGGTGGCGAGTACTGGTACACTTTTCCTAATACTATTTTTGAGTCAATAAAATTCACCATAGCTCACATACATGAGCTGAATTCAATTGAATTTATTCAGGCAGAACATCGATCTTTCAGAATTGTTTGGTTTTTAGTTATACTAGATCGAGTGTCTTAGTGACTTCAGGAAAACATACTCCAACCATACGAAATAACAAAAGTATTTGTATTACATAGCCCAACAAATATAAGTTTTTTGTTTGCCTCAAGGATCAAATTATGTGTTTCCAGTGAATTTGGGATTGCTGAATCTGATGCCATTCTGAGAAATGTTCTCGCTTGTCACAATTTTGAGTTACAGGTTGTCAATTTGTATAAAACACTGGTATCAATCTACTTAATGATTTAATCCACCTAGCATGTAAATAAGAACTTCAGCTTTCATTTAAGATACAATTTGGTTTAAATTGCTCGATTAAATTTAGAAGAAATTGATTTTTTAGAATGGAGACTGCAAGCTTCATACATAATTCTTCGTTTGTCTTATATGGCAAAATACAATAAATTGCTAAATAATCAGAAAACAACTGTTGAGCATTGAAACTTTTGTGAACTTTATTGATAACTATTGCTTAGCATATGAAGTTTAAATTCTGTGACAAATTAAGCAAATCAATTGTCACACAAGCTGACCAACTTGCCAAGTTGGCTGAAATCTTCAAATTCTGTATTTACTTAACTAGACGTGCGATGATATATTTGAAAATGGCAATGGAATCAGCAATCGCAAAATAATTACGGTAAAGTGTTCCGCACAATAATTATTTGTTATGTTATAAATTTTGTCTATTTGATCAAACATCTGCAAAAACATATCATTGGAAAAATGGAATTGAGGACATAGTTGATTTATCTTTACAAGATCAAAATATCATCTAGTCTGGTCTGTTTCAACATCGACCAAAAGTTCGAAGAATTCTATTTCTGTACGAAATTAATCCATGTATACCTAGATGTGGCGCACTAGTTTAGCATCCAAATCGATTTCAGCTCCACATCGAAGAACGTTCCATTCCAGTCTACTAATTGATTATTCCTTTTCCATCTGCTTACCGTTACAGCCAGCGATTTGGAAGCGAACGATATGTATCGTGACCTACTTAGCCAGAACGGGGCCCCCGAAATCGAATCGTACAAACCGGAGGTGGAGCTGGAGGCGGGCATCAGCTACGAGATGACCTGCAAAGCCAGCGAACCCATCCGATGGCACATCAAACGCACAGAGCAAGAGGTTTGTCGGTTATTAACTTTCACGTGTGATACAGTAACAACTTGATGTTTCTACAGGACATCGAACCTCCACTGATCGAGATCGCAACTATAGATACCAACGATACGGACAAACCGTTCGGAATCAAGGTGACCATTCCGGAGACTTCGGCCGAGGCCGTAGGTCGATACTACTGTATATTCGAATCGATCGATAACTCAGACCACGACGTAGATTTGGAAGACGTGGAAGCCGACTACAAAGCCACCAGTACCTACATTTTTGTTAAGGATCCAAATAGCCCCCTAGTTCCAGTGACTCATCTCGTCGTCTACGCACAGCAGTACGAGGACGTGGTTATTCCCTGTAAACCGTCGTCCAAGGATATTACCGTCGAGTTGGTCAAAGACGAACAGGAGGTAATTACAACCGGGAACCTTCGTTACCATTTCAATGCTTCTCTTTCAGATCTCATCTTTCTCTTCGAGGCTTTCAATTTTCCCTCTGACCTGAACTCTGTCCGCTGATCTTCCTTTCTTCCGCTATTCTAGTACAACGAAACCTATCGGGGAGCAGTGTTTGACCCTGCCAAGGGCTTCCTGCTGCGCAATGAAACCAATGAGCTCCGGTGGCTACCAATGTATCACTGCTACCATCGTGAGCACGAGCAAAGTCAGCCCTTCATTCTTAGTTTGCAATGTACGTGTGGAGTCGATTTTCAATTTATATTCCAAATCCCCTCGAATCCTTTCTTATAATTAACAGTGCTGTCATTTCGGCCACTGATATCCCTCACTTGTAGATTCAACGCCGTCAATAACGCCAACTTGTTTATAGGAAATCGTGCTGACTCATACCCAATATATTCGCCCCGATCCATCCGTTTCCCCCAGTGCTAGCATACCACCTGAAGGCGATATGTTTTTACTCGATAAAATGTATCCCACGCTTCAGGCAGCCGGACGACTAATTCTGTACAGAGATTACACCTGTTCCCTAAGCGTAGTGTAAATAAGGCACACCGTATCGCGAATTGATATTATTTTACTACGTTGAAACTGATCTGGGGTTGCACCAAGTAAGTAATCGAGCACCAGCTGATAATTTTTAGAGTTGGGATGAGTTGAGATTGTTCGTTTAAAAAGTATGTGCAGTGATTGAGCGATAACTGATGGTAATTAAAGATTTGCCTTCAATGAATTGAAAACATAGCATTTCAATACCGTCAGTCGGGGCTACGTAATTTGTGAACGCCGCCTTATGACATCTCAAAACTATTGAGTACCAAAAAACTTCTTACAAATGCAAAGATTATTTCTTTGCTTCATAAAATATACTTCACATGAACATTTCTTCATAATTGCAGGAATTAATGTGCAACTGACTAATCTCATATCGTTTATATCGTATAAGAGAATCAAAACCTTTTTTTAACTTAACTACTTGATTATCGCAGTTTATGATAGTTTCAACAATAGTTCATTCATATCAATTGAAACAATCAAGCATTTGAGCTATAGAGCCCCATTTAACCCGTTGTCTGTGTTCTGGGGTCAATATGACCCCTATGTTTGTAAGAACAATAAGTGTTGTGTCCAGTCTCACGTCGCGTCTTGTCTACGTTAGCACAAAATCTTAAAAATGAGTTAATTGAGCTTTACTGAAAATATTTAAAACCACTCTATTTCGGGGATGAGTTTTTGCTAAAAAAAAAAGTCCAAAAATAGCAAAAGTCTGTTTTCCAACTCGGACGCTTATATCTCCAAATCAGTTATATATAAAGCTATACTTTCTTCGGTGAAGATTTGCAACAGAGGCAGGACCACTATATTATACAGTGGTTACAGCTCCATTATCGTCCCCTTGATGCTACAATTAGACAACTCGGAAATCCAAATTTCGAACCAACATTGGAAGTTTTACCGTTTCAAAAGGTGATGGTTAATCACAGAGAATACGATTGAAAAGTAATCTTCGTCTTGTTTACTTTGAATCACATGCTTAAGATCTGTTAATAACTGGCAGATTTAATAAAGATTTATGTTTCGACAAATTGAACTCTTAAAATCAAATTCCGAGTTATCTAGTTGTAGCATTGAGGCTCTGTTTAGCTTTAAATATTACAAACTCAATAATCTCAAATATGAGTTATGTTAGAAGCCTAGTATCTTCAGCAAATTTGTCCATTTGTTCAAGGGCAACAAATTGCTTCTTTAGTTAGTTTCATATTTTGACGGTAGAAGGCGCTAGTGAGCATTAAAATTTAAAACTCATATATCTCAGGATTTTGTTCAGTGAAGTTACTGAATAAACCAAGCCTAATGTTTAGCATACCTGATTAGTACGTATAGTTTCACTAGGTGGCAATAATGAGCATCAAATACATTAAGATTCCGTTTTTGGCAATAAATTCAAAAATGTTTAGTTGCCAAAAATGGAACCGTGCCAAAATTGGAATCCATTTTTTTCATTTTATTTTCAATAATTATATTTTTAGAATATCATTAGAATGTTGTCACATATTTTTCTTTGTTTTTTTTGAAACATATGATGGATACAATGAGACGTATTTCTGTATTCTAACAGAAGTCTTCGCAAAACAAAAGTGTTCTGAAATTGAAACTTAACTGAATGATTTTTTAATTTAATGAACATTAAAAATCAGTTTACACTTTAAGCTCTTGCGTCAAACTAGACCAAATTAATTTGAGAATAATTCCTTTGAATTATGTGTTGCAATTGCGTTACTCACAAATAGTGTTATGTTCCAAAACAGAATATTGACAGAATATTAATAAAAGCTGATTAGGATTTTTCATAGAAATATGGATATGAAATTCATAGAGAAATAATTTTAATGGTATAGAACACTGTTTCTCAACCTTGGTAAAGGCGAAAAAACGGCTCGCTATGAGGTGTTCGTTTCAGCGTGCTTTTTACATGGTCGAGGGTCCGCGGACCCCCTGTTGAGAAACGTGGGTATAGAACAATGGTACTCAACCTGCGACCTGCAGTTCGTTTAAAGTCCTCATGATCCATAAATGGGAATCATATTTTCGTAGAATACAGAAGAATTTTAGAAGATGAGCTACATACGTATATGTCATACACGGTTTATGGACAAAAGGTCGAAAGACAAAACGTTGAAAGGACAAAATGACGAAAGGACAAAACGTCGAAAATTATTTGCTTGCTGGGAAATTTTTCCTTCTTTTTTGTGCTTCGACCTTTTGTCCTTTCGACCTTTTGTCATAGATTCGTCATACAGCTACCCAGAGAGGAAAATACTCAATCCAGCCTCACCTATATTGACACTTGATGCTGGGTAGAATAATCGTTGATTTTTATTTGTTTTATCCTCACCTTGGCAGCACAACAAAGACTAAGAAAGGGCTTGCTGCAAGATTGTCAGTTTCCTTTTAACCTGCTGATACTCAACCGCTTTGTGATAATCGTAAGCAAAAAATGATTTTCATTCGAACCAACTTGACTTTTTTACATTCCGCTTCGGGAAGTTGTAATTTTTGCGCGAAGCACACTAAAGACGCGTCATTATCATCGATTCCGTCATCGGATCGTTCATTACCCGTAAAGCAGCATATTTTTAATTAATATGAACCTCATTGATAATCAATTTTCTAAAACTGACACTCTTGTTCTGATAATCAAAAACACCAACGACATACGGGCATGGTTATTTTTTCTTCGTCTATGTTTGTGCCACCTTCATTGGTACAATCATATCACCATACTTTGATGGTGGCACAAATGTCAGTGAATTGAGTATAGTGAGCATTATTTTTTTCGTCCCTGCACCTACCATACAAAATCAAAGCAAATTTTCAGGATTTAGCTATGAAACCCGAAGAACTCGATATGAATCTTCAGGTGCTCGTAAGAAATCCAAAGGAACACGCTAGGACTCTGAAGCATATCATTGGCAATCCACAGGATCCCGCTTTCAATTATCAGAAACTCGCTTAGTATTCCGATATGAATTGACATATGTCCAAGAGAGTTTTGATACTTTTTCTCGAATACTGGTTCTCCGAATGTCATTTACCTGAACGCTAGTTCCCCGAATAGCCCGTTTGCCTGAAAAGCTTCGAACACTAATAATTATCATAACCTCATACATCATTTGATATGCACCCTTCTCTATTTATTTGGCGGTTATTTGGAGTTTCTGCGTCCCGAGCAACTTTAGCAAAAAAAAAGTCTATTATTTCCAGTCTTGCAGTTCCCAAATTTTGCTGGAAACCTTTTCAGAATCTTCAGAATTTAGCCAGAAATCATCTAGATATGACTAAAAGTTCACAGTATCCCGCTTGTGCTCTGTGCGAACGTATTGTTTCAAGTGGTTTTTTATTACTGGCAGACTCAAGTTGGCTAGTCACACAGTTTGAATTCCTGAGAAAAGATGTTGGAATTCCATTTCAGTTACATATAGACATTAACCTCTCTACTAACAACATCATTTTTTCAACACGAAATAATATTCAAATCACGATAACTTTTTTGTTTCTCGATGTTTTTGTGCCATTTTTCCAGAGTTCTTAAAAAACTCTTTTAATTTAATAATCTGTATCGATATTGATGATTGGTTATGAGTGTCCGAAATATGGATCCGGAGATATTCAAAAATTTCCCAAGTAAATGAGCTCGTACGGGAGCCCTAATAGTAGCTGGAATTTCGGGAAATATTGATGAAGATGGTGGTAGTCGGTGTGAAACTGATCTGTTTTGCAAATTTCTGAAGCAAAAAAACGATATTAAAAATAAATACAAATTTTAATGGTATTCAAAATTGTTGCCAAAAACGGATTCATTTTGATGCTGAAATCGGAGGATACCATAAACGTAATTCCACTGTATTTCAAAACCATATACCCTTAGATTCTCGACAAAATCTTGAAGACTGGTGCTTTCGAAAAAGTTGTACTTTCGATCGTTACTATCGAATTAAATCGAATTTATATAAGGTTTCTCCATAGTCTGGTATTACGAAAATAAGCTGAAGCAAACGAATACCGCAGGTTTCTGAAATCGGAAACACAGAATTTAATGGTTTCCAATTGAAGAGTGAAGAACATTTTTGTCGAAAATACTTAAAACTAGGTTATCAGCTAGTTCCACTCAGTTGCCAAAAATCGAATCAATCGGGCACGCACCGCAAGGGCTGCCTATCAAACAGCTTTACCGAAAACATCAACCTTCTCACTGATCTGTAACGGAAGATATAAAAATTCAAACTTTCCGGTGCTCAGTGGCGTCTCCGAGTGGTTGAATAACGTAATAACACATGGTCCTGAACCTAATGAACAATTTTGCAGAAAACATTGGCTTAAAAGCTGTTTTGCATCATAATATGCAACTTGAAAATATGTAATGCGCTAGGAATCGCTAGTCTCCTAGCGACAAAATATATAACAGCAAATAGCTATTGATCTAACGTACAACTTTACCGGAAACAACAACCTTCTATCGAAACTGCAGCCTCCTAGTTATAGAATACCGAACTAAAAAGCATACAGCACATAGTCCTAAACCTAACAAACAACTTTGCCGAGAACATCGACCTTATAGCAGCTATAATATAGCTGTTCTGCATCGTTAGATGTGTGAGTTTGAAATATTTGTAGCTCACTAGTGCCTCCTAGTTGTAGAATGTTGAACTAATCAAACATGTAAAGTATAGCCTTTACTTACTCCAGGCCTGCCCAACCTTTTTGGCTCTTTTTGACATAAATGGTTGCCGCGTTCGCAAAAATAGTCCGCAACGATAACGCAATAATTAATTTATATTGAATTATTTGCTCACGATGCATGCAAAGGCAAAACTCAGTCCGACCCGGGGGCCGCACCAATTTTTCGACTTGACTGCATCCTAAGCGAAGAATTTGATATAATATCAAATGTTTATATATGACTCAATCAGATATAATACCAAACTTTCTTTTGATGTATAAATTTCTCAGGTCAGACTGTTATTACCCGAGGAGGAACAAATAACTCCTCAATAACTTATGCATACCATATATTGGTATCATACCAAAATTAGGTATTGTTCAGTTGTCAATACCTCAATTTGGTATTATAATGGTATTGAAAAAAATCTTTAAAACAATTAAAAATACTTCATTGAGGTATTGAACAGATATTAAGGTCTGCTGGAGTTATTGAACTACTATTGAAAAATTTCACTTTTATATGAAAATCCATCAAGTATTATTGAGGTATTACAATACCTGATCTAATTATCACCTTGGTATTTGTAGAATATGCAGAAGGTATTATTTGAGGTATTTTCGTATTTTACCTCTTATGCAGGGCTCAAATACCTCCTTTAGGTTGTAAGTATTGGAAATCGTCTAGTATGGAATACCTCAATTTGGTATTCAGTAGTTATTTTCTTCTGCTCGGGTACGAACGCGGCAACCATTTCTGTTAAAAAAGAGGAGCGGTTCCACAGAAAATGACGACTATTTTCCCAAATTTCATTTTTATATTTTTTGATTTGGATGAAATTTTGCACATGCTTTCTTTATGCCCAAAAATGCCTTTTTGCATCATCGGCTCGCCATTTTGAATCTAGCCTTACTTTTGAGAAGGGCCTAAGAAAAAAATCCTTAATAATTTTCAAAAAATTATAACTTGGAAACGATTTGTCCGATCAGTTTGGTGCCTTGCGCAAAGTTTTAGGTTATTGTTGGGACTATCTGGGAAAAAAATAAACACTGTAAAAAAAAATGTTGTAATTTTTTATATATCGAAAATAAAGCTTAAAAATCAATTTTCTCAAAAATCGTATTTTTGATTTTTTTTTTATTTTTTTATATGTTGAAGTAGACAAAAAATGAAGTCTTTTGCACAATGGGTCAAGATGGAGAAATCATGGACAAAAAAGTTGTGATTTTAACAAAAAAGGTTGATTTTTCAATATGGTCTAAATAAACTTTTTGAATGCTTTTCGATTTTATGAAAGTACGCAAAATTTTCAACAAAAAAGGTATATGAGAAAATTTTGCTAATTGCTACCGAAACATTTGAAAAGTTTATTATGACCATTTTCAACAAATTCACCTTTTTTTTTAAAATCATAACTTTTTTGTCCATGATTTCTCCATCTTGACCCACTGTGCAAAATACTTCATTTTTTGTCTACTTCAACATATAAAAAAATAAAAAAAAATTTTTTGATTTTTGAGAAAATTGATTTTTAAGCTTTATTTTCGATATATAAAAAATTACAACATTTTTTTTTACAGTGTATATTTTTTTCCAGATAGTCCCAACAATAACCTAAATCTTTGCGGAAGACACCAAACTGATCGGACAAACCGTTTCTAAGTTATAATTTTTTGAAAATTATTAAGGGTTTTTGTTCTTAGGCCCTTCTCAAAAGTAAGGCTAGAGTCAAAATGGCGAGCCGATGATGCAAAAAGGCATTTTTGGGCATAAAGAAAGCATGTGCAAAATTTCATCCAAATCAAAAAATACAAAAGTAAACCGACATTCGAATTCAAATGGAACCGCTCAGAGCTAAAAAGGTTGGGTAGGCCTGCTTTAAATTAATGTGCAACTTTGCCGAAGACATCAATATCCCAAATCATCAGCATTTAGGACTATCCCAAGAACTAGTTACAGAACGTCATAGACGCTTAGGGGAATAAGAAAATCATGCTTTTTTAGCTACTGCCATTATGCGGTGAAATCCCCAACTAATCGAATCTATGACAAAAGGTCGAAAGGACAAAAGGTCGAAGAACAAAAAACAAGGGACAAAAGGTCGAAAATGGTTTTTCAAAGAAGGAAAAATTTCCCATCAAGCTAATCATTTTCGACCTTTTGTCCTTTCGACCTTTTGTCCATAAACCCAACTAATCAAATATTATGCATTGCAGCCCTATGAGAATATATAACAAGGTGAGGAAGAAGAAACAATGGTTATGGCAAAGAGAAAAAACGTATACAAAAATAACTACGTCACTAATAATTTACACGGCTTCTTATGGGAGCTCACTCGCTTGTAGTTGTGAAACATTATGCACCGTACACGGATGTCACGCATACTAAATGTCTTTTCCACAGCTCGGTTTATATTCTCATTGATTGTAGCCCTTTCCCTATTTCAAATCTTTACCGAAAAAAGCATAATTTTGTATAGAACTGCTTCTGATATTAGCGTCCAATGTTCCAAAAATTAGCTATTTTTAGACCTTTTTTCACTTTAACTCCTCCCCGCAATGAACCATCCTCCTGCTGAATTTTCTAATAGTTTTCAGGTAAATTAAATTAAATTTTCTATCCAGAAATAAATTACACTGCTACAGAAAAATCGAAAATTCGTTCAAATTTCGCGAAGTTATCGCAATTTGAGTTTGGGGCATATCGATCCCAAAACACAGACAACGTAACCTTTATTTCCCACAACCAGACGGTTAAGCAATGCATAATTAAGTAATGAAACATTTGCAACTATTTCTTTTTTATACAAAATTTCTCAATATGTATAATATAAGACTTGATGTGAGCTTTTCATGGATAATTTTGATGATTATGAAAGATTTTTGGACAAACATATATAATCGATTCATTGAAAACCCCAACACAAAGCATCTTTTTAGCAAACTGTTATTGATTGTCGGCCCTGAAAATTTGCCCTGAGACCAAATGTAAATTTTGTTCAGATATGTAAATTTATTTTTCTTTGTCGAAACTCACTTCTTAATTTCGAATCCGTTGATCAACATATTTCAGTGTTGAAGAAAATGGTTTCAACCGTGTTGGCGAAACTATAGGGAGTTGCATGAGTGCCTTCCTAATTTATAGGATTTTCGAATAAATTTTGGAATTATTCCTGCTCTGTGTATCTAAATTCAAATCAAAGTTTAACAGTAGGGCAAATACTTCTTAATTATGATTTAGCGTTTACGGATAACAAAACGAGTGGAAGTTTGAACAACTGCCGTAAAACTACATTTTACATATACTTTGCAATTGGAATAAATGGACAAATTAATGTGAAATTTTCGAAAAATTTGCTCGTCTTCTCGGTGAGAATCGAACTCACGACTCCCTGTTCACTAGATAGGGCGCGTTACCTCTACATCACGATATACGCCCTATTTAGAGAACAGGGAGTAGTGAGTTCGATTGTCACCGAGAAGACGATTAACTCTACGGTAATTTCACATCAAGTAGTCCATTTAATCCAATTGCAAAGTATATCTAATTATTAATTTTACGTTAGTTGTTCAACAGAGCAAAGTTTAATAGTCAATTTCATGACAAAAACTATGCCTGGCCAAAGAAATAACATGCAATAGTTCTTCTTAACAAGCTCACCACTTATTCATTAAGAGTCTCAAAAAATGTTAGAAGAATTTGCTGTAAAAAGTGAAGAATAAGCCTTTAGCGTCAACATTCACGTTTATAAAACCGTAAAAAAATATCGTACATTAGCAGAAATCCAGACAAATTTATCAGAAATCCGCCAAACAAAAATTGTTAATGATTCTGTCCGGAATTGCAGTAGGCAACCACTTAGACCACTTAGATGCTAGGATTTACTAAATATCCTTCTAGAAGCCACTTACCAAATGCTAGTCATGATGTGATGTGTAAGTTTTTACGAAGTCTCCCTTCCTGATTATTTTTAGTATCGTCCACATTGCTTGAAATTGAAACAAACAGAAATGTCTGTGTTTAACCGGGTATTTCCCTATTTTCTCCGGCCAACTGGAATTCCCTGGGTTTTCCCACTCTTCCCGAATTTCTCGGATGGATGTACAGTGTACACCCTGTAATAGATATTTAGAAGTGACTTTCTAAGAGATTATTTCTAAAGACAGTGTCCAAGAAAGATGGCCACCGTTGAAGAAAATTTTGCCTCTGCCAAGAGATTCAACGAAAAATCTAAGGGACTATTCCTAACAGGGATCAATAGGTATAAAATCAATTTTGGATTATATATTTCAAAAATGTAAAACCTGAAAAAGCTCTCAAAGTAGTCTCTTAAAGATCAGACTTTCCCAGCCTTAATTGAAGCTTTACTATTCGCTGCATAAACAATTGAACGAACATTCACTCAACGTCGTGCCAACAGCTATGGGGTCAACTGGTACATGTCACAGCCCGTGTAAATAGTGTATGAAACTGTAATTACTGATAACAACTCTTATATAGTGCTCATAATTCAAACATCGACGCGCCACCCTCTTCCGGAGGTTTCCCTCTCTGTGTACACTCTCTATCTGTCTCTAAGCCTTTCTACAACTCCTGTCCTGCGCTATTTCTGGAAACAAGCGCGACCTCTGCTACTATTCTACAACAATCAAACACTTTACCGATTAATTACCCACCACCAGTCTGCGCTATAGACGATTACCAACGTAATTGCATCATGCGATGCAGTTATGGTGCCATCGTATATGAACTTTCCCGTTACCCGTTTAACTGTTGTTTTAATTACACCGTAATCCAATTTCCACCAGATGCAAATCGAAAACTACAGATATTCCGAATCGGTTGGGTTCGTCCTGAGGCCGAACCGGTTGGAGGATGGTGGCCACTACATTTGCCGTGCCAAGGATCACCCGAGCGCATCCGAACTCTACATCCAGATGGACGTCATGGAATCCTGTGAGTTGAAGTTGCTAACGAATGGAACTAACCTCAGCCCGAAATGCAAACTAGGAACCGCTCGTCGGCTTCCGCTCCCGTCGAACATCACCAGTCTGGCCTATGGTAATGACTCATCTCCGGCGTCAGCCGACGAAGACCTTGTGGAAGCACCACCACCTTCAGTCGCCTCCCCATTTTCCGATACAACTAACGCACGAAAATATCGCACGTCTAGAAGTAGTGAACCCGTCTCGAGTCTTGCCACCGACTTTCCCTCTACCTGGACAACCGAAGTTACGACGACCAACCAAACGGAGCAGTACTCCGAATACGCTACTGGCGACGGAGATGAGTTCGACGGCCACAATACGGCGGCTAGTGATGGAGAAGGCGGCAGCGGAGCTGAACGCAATAGTAGAACTATCGACGTCGACAACGGCTTCAGCTACAGCAACAATAGGCTTAATAGCTCTGGTGTTGGATCTAGCAGACTCCTCAGGCTTAGTAGTAGAGCAGGGTACATCACCACCGCTGGTTATGGTTCGCGCCCGCTGGGCCCATCTAGTTCACCGTTCCTATCGAGTTCGTTCCGATCTACTGGAAGTCGTAACTATCGCTCTCCGTCTCTCTTTCTATGTGTATCTCTTATTCTCTGTCATTTTTCGCTTTTTGTGATGACGTTTTCGGTGGTTAATTGAGAAGGGGTTGTTCAATTTCTAAATTATAGAGCAAATCTCTATATAAAAATCTGAATCCAAATCCAAATATGCACCTGGAACTGAATTCAAATCCACTGAACCTACTGAATCTGAATATGAATCCGAATCTGGATCTGTATATAAATCTGAGTCTGAATCAGCAGAATCTAAATCTGTTGAATCTTATTCTCAATCTGAATATAAATCTGAATATGCAGAATCCAAATCTGAATCTGCTGAATCAATATCTCTATCTTAATCTGCTGAGTCTGAATCTATATCTGACTTTGAATCTGCCTTCGAATCTGTAGCTGAATCTCAATATGAATCTGCTGAATCTGAATTTGAATCTAAATCTGAATTTAAATTTGAATAGGAATCTACATCTGAATTAGAACCTGAACTTGAATCTGAGGTGAATCTAAATTTGAAGCTTAATCTCAATCAGAACCTGAATTTGCTGAAATTCAATTTTAATCTGAATTTGCTGAATCTGAAGTTAAATCTGAGTCTGAGTCTGAATTTCAATCACAATCTGAACCTTAATCGGAATCAAAATCTAATTCTGTTCAATCGAAATCTGAATCTTAATCTGCGGAATCGAAATCTGAATCGGCTGAATCTAAATCTGAATCTGAATCTTAATCTGCGGAATTTGAATCTGAATCTGGATTCGTGCCTCAAGCTGCTGCATCCAAATCTGAATCTACTGAATTTGAATTTGAATCTGAGTTCAAATCTGAAACTGATTTGAAATTTGAATCGGAATCTAAATCTGAGGCTGAACTTAAATTTGAATCTGAAGATGAATCTCAATCTCAATGAATCTGAGTGTGAAATCTGCTGGCACTAAATTTGAATCTTAAATAAAATCTCAGTCTAAAACTGAATCTGAATCTCAGTCTGAATCACAATCACAATCTGAACATGAATCTGAATCTTAATCTAAATCTGCTGAATCGAAATCTGAATCTGAATCTTATTCTGCAATCTAAATCTTAATCTGCAGAATCTGAATCTGAATCTGGATTCGAAACTCAATCGGCTGTATACAAACCTGAATCTGCTGAATTTGAATCTGAAGTCTAAACCTGAAACTGAATCTCAATCACAATCTGAACATGAATCTGAATATTAATCTTATTCAGCTGAATACAAATATGAATCTGAATATTATTCTGCTGCATCTAAATCTGAATCTGCTGAATCGAAATTTGAATCTCAATAAGCGGAATCTGAAGCTGAATCTGGATTCGAACCTCAATCTACTGCATCCGAATCTGAATCTGAGCTCGAATCTGAATCTGAATTTAAAGCTGAATCTAAAGTAAAACAATCTAAACATGCATTTGAATCTGAATCTTATTCTGCTGAATTGAAATCTGAATCTTAATCAGCAGAACCTGAATTCGAAACTTAATCTGCTGTATCCAAATTTAAATCTATTACATTTGAATCTAATTTTGCTGAATCTGAAGTCTGAATTCTGAACCTGAATCTGAATCTGAATCTCAATCACAATCTGAACATGAATCTGAATCTAAATCTGCTGAATCGAAATGTGAATCTTAATCTGCGGAATCTGAATCTGATTCTGGATTCAAACATCAATCTACTGCACCCGAGTTTGAATCTGCTGAATTTGAATTTAAATCTGAATCTGAATTTAAATCTGAATCGGAATCTAAATCCAATCTGCTGAATTCGAATCTGAATTTGCTGAATCTGAATTATGTACCTAAATCTGAATCTCAATGACAATCTGAACATGAAGCTGAATCTTAAACTATTTCTGCTGAATCGGAATGTGAATCTAAATCTTATTCTGCTGAATTTGAATCATCTGAAAAGAAATCTGAATCTTAATCTGCGGAATCTGAATCTGAAGCTGGATTCGAACCTCAATTGACTGCATCCGAATTTGAATCTGCTGAATTTAAATTTGAATATGAGCTTGCATCTGAATTTAAATCTGAATCTGAATCAAATCCAATCCAAATCCAATCTAAATCCAATCCAAATCCAACCCAAATCCAATCCAAATCCAATCCAAATCCAATCCAAATCCAATCCAAATCCAATCCAAATCCAATCCAAATCCAATCCAAATCCAATCCAAATCCAATCCAAATCCAATCCAAATCCAATCCAAATCCAATCCAAATCCAATCCAAATCCAATCCAAATCCAATCCAAATCCAATCCAAATCCAATCCAAATCAAATCCAATCCAAATCCAATCCAAATCCAATCCAAATCCAATCCAAATCCAATCCAAATCCAATCCAAATCCAATCCAAATCCAATCCAAATCCAATCCAAATCCAATCCAAATCCAATCCAAATCCAATCCAAATCCAATCCAAATCCAATCCAAATCCAATCCAAATCCAATCCAAATCCAATCCAAATCCAATCCAAATCCAATCCAAATCCAATCCAAATCCAATCCAAATCCAATCCAAATCCAATCCAAATCCAATCCAAATCCAATCCAAATCCAATCCAAATCCAATCCAAATCCAATCCAAATCCAATCCAAATCCAATCCAAATCCAATCCAAATCCAATCCAAATCCAATCCAAATCCAATCCAAATCCAATCCAAATCCAATCCAAATCCAATCCAATCCAAATCCAATCCAAATCCAATCCAAATCCAATCCAAATCCAAATCCAAATCCAATCCAATCCTATTCAAATCCAATCCAAATCCAACCCAAATCCAAATCCAATCCAATCCTATTCAAATCCAATCCAAATCCAGTCCAAATCCAATCCAAATCCTGATATAAATCTGATTCATTTTTCAATCCTAAACCGAATAAACATAATCTCAGTGATTTAAAGAATCTATGGAATTTTAAAATTCAAATTGGTCATCCATTGATATGTGAATTATACTCAATTCGATAAAAAAATTGCGAGGATACCAAACCTTGTATTCCGCTATACAAGACAACCAAATTTAATTAACCACTGAAAGCGTCTTCTCATTTATTTAGTCTGCATTATTTCTGTTTGTATCCCCGTTTTTTCATGTTTCAAAGTGGATATTATGATTTTACTTCCTCTGTATGCCAACATCTATTCACCATATCACCGATCATACATTAGATCACATCGATAACAGCATGCCACCATTAATAAAAAATTGAAAATAAAATACATGAAATGTTTCAATGACGAGTGAACGGCGTCGTCAAATTGGGCAAAAATTTATATGTTCTACGTGTTAGGGTGAAACTTATTCAATCATAAAACTCATCACCCAAATTATGATGGAAAACTGGGAACAAACTCTAGGAACTAGATACAGAACAATCCACACCAGCTTCAGTACTACCTGTAGCACTAATACTAATCGATATTCTTTTTTTCTCTTCCATAACCGGACGAATCCAAATTGTCAACATCCCATCCCTCGAAATTCCTAACCCACCCTAAAACCTAAAACCACCGACTGACAAAATATTAAAAAAAACTCATCAAAACGCGTGTTTTTGCGGCCCATCGCGTTTTTGCCCTCCCCTTCATCCGGCCTTGATCCGGCCCTGTCGCAGATGATTTTGAACAAGGTATGCGGTTTTGCGTTAATTTTCCCGAATATAACAACGAACACACCTCAGGCTCCTTCCTTCTGGCTAAAACCAATTAATCCAACTCTGTTGCCGTGCAAGCAAAAAAAACGCAGTCAAGCCTTCCAATCACATAAAACTGATCCTTTGGCCCGCTCGCTCTTTGTAGCCATCTTCTAGAGATAGATCGAACTTCACACACTAGCCAACTAAAAATACCACTTCTTTCTGTGTTGTTTTTCCTGTTAAAAAAAACGTGTTTTTAGATGGAACTAACCCCGATGTCATGGTGTAACCCTTCATTTCCGGTGCGGGTTCCGGGCGGAAACCCCTTGGTGGACATAAATTTAACTCGAGGGGTGCCTCTTCGTAGAAAACTTCCTTACCAACAACCATTTCAGTGCGTCTTCTCATCCATATCCGATTGGCTGCTGTAGGGAATGTAGCTCATTTTAAAGGGCAGGTTCATGTGGGGCATTAGTGTAGCAACATCAGTAGAAGTTCACGTAATATCACCATAATACCGGGAAATCTCAACTGACTATAAATTGGTGGTCTTTCATGACGTCGAAAAGCTTCGAAGTAATTGGCAAAGCCAAATCAATGTTAACTAACTCAATTAATTGTGTTTCTTTTAAAACTAATCCTCTTGTAGCACCTCACAACGGCATAAGGCTGTCGCTATAGTGACTAATATGGATGCAGCAATGTAAGAGTAATGGTAATATGTTATACATTCTTCTTATGGGCAAATTTAAGAACATTAATATTTCAAGCAACTACCAACAATGAACGCAGCATTATTGTCAATTTGGGTCTGTTCGAAAGTACATATATCTAATCCAATGTACTTCTTTAGTTCAGTTGTTAAACGCACACCTAGAAATCTGAAGATGGCTGGGTTCGAATCTCGGTTCAGTCGAGGATTGTTCCGGGATGGAAACGACTTTACTGGAAAAAGTTATAAACCTGTTTGTCACACGATACACTAATACAAATACTTTACTGTTTGTAAAGTAAGCTATTAGTATATAAATGTGGAAATTGTGTTATAGGGTATCCCAGAGAGTATGGGCACGGCTTTGCTAATGAGAATCATAGTATTTTAAGGCATATTTGGTTGGTTCTGGGTGCCGACATTAATGTCTCAAAATTCTCTAGTTTCGCCGTCATTCGATCGATTCTGATGAAAACTTCAGGAAAAATCACAAATGAATAATAATTTTGATTCACGCATTAAAATTCGGTTGGTTCCGGTTTTAGGTCCAATTTTGTATCTAGGATATTTAGGGTATTTAAGAATGGAATTTATATTTTAAAATGCGAGAATCGTCATCAAAAACTTCAAAAAATCAAAGAATCATTGATTTGTTCAATTTAATATATGACCTGGTTTAGTGTAGGGTATTTTTCGAATAACGGACATTTTGTAAAATTCGCATAGAATTTCGAATCCTCTAGAAACTGTGGTCAATTTAGATATTTCGTTAAGTTTTCTCGCGAATTTTTCTTCAAATTAGACAAGCCTTGTCTAATTACATTCCTATAGAATTTCTTACAAGAAGGTCTCAAAAAAAATGACCAATCTAGATAATTCGTCAAGTATTTTTTTTTTTTACTATTTTTTATAAGTGAAAATAGAAAATAGGACTAAATAAAAAAAAAGAAAATAGGTTTGATGTTAATTAGGAATGTAAAAAATCGTATCTACACGATATTTGAACAATCTAAGAGGGCAAAAAAAGCGACAAACTTTATACATTAATGGTCTACAATGACCCATGACTTTGAAAAGCTCTCAAAATCCGTTTTTGAACCGATTCTCGTTGTTTTAGCTTTATATGAGAGATATTAACCCGGAGAATGGAATTTTGGACATTTTTGGTGGGTATGGGCACTTTGGATAAAAGGGCACCTGGAACCTGTTTCAGAAGTTCAATCGCATGTATGTCGCGACGGTTCAAATTTCATGATTTTTCATTCCGATTAACAGGAGCACCAAGGGTACTAACAATTATATTTGGCCGAATTTCGTCAGAAAATTCCTGAACCGGTTCCGGTAGTGTGTAATGTGGAGATTTTCAGACCATCATGTGACAGCTCAAATTCCTCCGAGATAATCCACAATAATTGCTACAGCAATTTCTCCGGAGATTCCACTAGGGATTCCTCCGGGAAGAACATTTGATCACCTTGATTTTTGTGACCAGCTCCAATAGGGTTCCAGGAATACCTTCGGCAATTCTGCTTCCAAGGATTGTTGCAGGGATTTCTGCAGGAAAATCTCTACAGGGATTTTTCTAGAATTTCGCAAGGAGTTTCCGCTTGAATCCGTTCTCAGTGAATCCTTAATAGATTCCGCAAGTGCAATTTTTACTGAGATTTCTCCAAGGATTCTTCCAGATTTTCCTCCACGAATTCATCCTGATATTATTTCAGAGATTCTCAAGGAGACTCATTCAAGGAGTCATTCAGGAAAAAATCAGTTGGGATCCTTGCAGAGATGGGGTAACACTAGAACAATCTCTTCAAGGATTACTCCGGTTATTCCATCAGAAATTCCTCCACGGATTCCTCCAAGGATACATGCAGGGATTTATCAGGTAGTCCTCTTCAGGGCTACATGGACTCCTATAGGGATCGCTGCAGGGATTCTATCAGGAATTACTCCAGGTATTCTTTACTTAACTTTTTTTTGTGAGGCTTTGCTCCAGAAATTCCAATAACTCCTGGAAAATCGCTACGTGAATTACTCCAGAAATTTCTTCTGAGATTCGTTTTGACCTTCCAAAAATTCCTCCGGGGATTCCTTCAACAATTCTTCTAGAAATATATAATAATATAATAAATCTCCAAGGATTTACCATGAGATCATCCCACAGGAATTTTATCAGAAAATACTCTACTAAGAATGTCTCTGGAATTACATTAGGAAAATCTCTACCTAGATTCCTCTAGGAAAATTTATTCATGGGTTCCTTAAAATATTTCTCCAGAAATTTGTCCATGGGTTCCTCCCGCATAATTCTTCCAGGGATTCTCCAAGGATTACCCCAAGAAATTCTCCAGGGGTTCCTTTAGCAATTTGCTTAGGTAATCCTTCAAAGATCCCTTAATCAATTAATTCAAGTAACCTTTTATTGATTCATTCAGCAATTTACCCAGGTAATCTTTCAGAAATTCCTAAGATTCCCTGAATCTCTCCAGGGATTTCTCCAGAGATTTACCCAGAATTCCTCCAAGAACAACTACAGAAAAATCTCTACATGAGATTATCTAAAAATTGTTCCAGAGATTTCTTCAGGAATTCCTCCAGAGATTTCCTCGGATATTCATTTTCCAAAGAATTTTCCAAGGATTAGGCAAGGATTCCCTTAAGGATTCTCCCAGATATTCTTCGAGAGATTACTCTAAGAATTTCTTCATTTAATACTACAGAGATTTCTCCATACTTTTTTTCTAGAGGGGATCTTTTTTTCATCTTTTTTTTCTAGAGGTTCCTCCAGGGATGGGCCGGCCAAAGAATTTTTCCAGCAATTTCTCCAGGAATTTATCCAAGGGCTCTTCAAAGAAGGAAAGGAGTTCTTTGAGCAATTCCTGAAAAAATTCTAGGAGGAATCCCTGGAGGTAATCTCAGGATAATTTCTTGGAGGAATTCATGAGGGAATCTCTAGAAGCATTTGTACAGGAATAATAAAATACAGGCCAATAACAAAACTCTGCAAAAAAAATTTATGAATTCCTGGAGGATTGCTAGGAAAAGTCTTTGGAGTGATGCATGTATCGATTTGCTTGGAGATATCATTCGGAGAATTCTTGAAGAAAAATCTTGAAGTACTTTCTTGAAGAATCTCTGGCGGAATTCCAGGCGGAACCTTTGAAAAAATTCCTGGTGGAATCCCTGAAGAAATCTCCGGAATAAATCTTGAAGGAATCTCAAGAGGTCTACCAGGAGAAATTTCTGCAAGTATGATTGGAGGAATTTCTGGCAGAAATCACTGAAGAAATAACATGAGTAAATTTCTAAGATTAGACAAATCCAAGATTTTTTGTAGAGATTTTTCTGGAGGAAAGGCTTGAAGCTTTTTTAACTTATTATTTTTATGCTCTGATAACTCTTTGCAATTATCCGAGAAACTCCTAGATTTCCTTTTGGTTCTTTTGGGTCCCTGAGAGTAGCTTGAGAATACAAAAAACGTAAACCTTTAAAACCGCTTTAAATTCAGGGAATTTCTTAAACCTTCTTGGGAATTGATGAAAACTATTTGGGTGCCTCTAACCAATTAAACTAACTTCGAAATCATTTCGGCACTCTGTGATCCTCTGTGTACATCATTAGGAGCCTATAGAACCTCAGGGAAACGGAATGGGAACTCCTGAGAAACTTTCAGGAACTCTATGTGTAAATCTATTCACCTTTTTTGTGAATTCAATTAAGCTCTATTGAAATTCCTCAAATGATGTTCTCCTAAGAACCCCTGGCAACAGAAAAATATAAGTATCATTTGCTCTTACTTTGGATAAAGTTTTATGTAGTGCACCTCAAGTACTCTTGAAAAAAAAAATGTTTCCATGACATTGACACTGGATTAAAGTTGCTACAAAATCAGGAGGATTTTGTAATCATAGCTGTCATAAAACCAAAACAAAACCTGTTGGAAGCTAGCGACAACTTTCTGAACGAATCCGTTTTGAAATCTTGATTTTGGCATAATTTTGTGAAGTATTTCAAGTGCAATTCCTGTAGGATGTTAGGCACGCTTTGAATACGAAAAAAAAAAATTTTAGTTGAACTACCGAACGTCTAGAAAATTTTGAAGAGAAATTTGTGTGGACTATCTGTAATGGATTTCTTCAAATTTGAACAAAAAACTGTTTATTTTTATTTTTGATGATTGCTGAATTGATTGATGGATTTTTGAGCCTTAATGTTTCTGTAATTTCATCACCATAAATTTCACTGAGATATCTTGCCATATTGACTTGCCTCGGTGTACCTTATTCTGAATGAATTTAAAAAAGTGTTCAACAAACTTTCTTCAAAACACGTTTAAGATAATTTTTCTCATGTATATATTTTTATTGGGGAATTGCTTCAGTAATTTCAACTTAAACTCTTCTCTGAAGAGTTTACGAAGAATTTTCAGCAGAAGCCTATAGTGGGATCTGGAGTAGTTTCAGAAATTGTAGGGTGTAGCTTAGGAGGATTTTTAGTTTAGTTATATCTTAAGGTTATTGTTAGAAAATCATAACAAAGCTCCAGAAAGATTTTTCAGGTAAATCAGATTTTGTTTTTAATTTTTTGTCAAATCGTCGCATACATTTCTGCTCATTACCTCCTCATTGAAATAATTAACAAAACTAAAAACAAACGGAATTTTGTTATCATTTTTTCATGGGTAATTGAAACTTAAGCACTTCGCTAAATTCCATCGTAAATAAGTTACTCAGGAAATCCATCCCGAAACTGTTTTAAAAAAACTTTTGGATATTCCTTAGGGAAATCCTTTAAGAATACATATTCGAATTCTTCTAGATATTGCACTAAAAAATCATATTGGAATTTCGTCAGGAAATCGTTGATGAATTCTTCTATAATATCTGCATTTTCTCCGATTTTTTTAACCATATGCCTATCTTTTGAAGCAAGTCGAGAAAATTCAAGAGAGCTCGACTAGAGGCTTGTAACAAAACTATAATAAAATTTTATCAGAATATGATATGCATATCATATTATGATATAATTTTGCTATGCTCCGTTATCCACAGAACATATTAAAACAAAAATATAACATTTATTTCTCTTGAATATATTTTTTGTACATTTTTAACAACTTTATAACAAAACTAAATGCATACTTATGCATTTCAATAATATACAATACTTGAAGCTTTTTCTTTTCGTTTAGACTACCGATTATTTGATTTTATAATGTTGTATTCAATTCATTCAACTTGAGTTTTTGATTTACAATGCGAAACATATTTTATTGTGTTCTTCATTATTTTAACATTCACACATTATTTTCATTATTTTAACATTCACACTATATCAATATTATTGTTGATCAGATCATGGAACCTTTTGATAAATATTAACTAAATAAAGATAAGAATGAATTAGTTTGTTTGATTTGGGAAGAATGAAAAAAAAAACCTATTGGATTTGCCGAACTATCAATACATTCACAGAATGTTAAGATCATCATTTAATTTTTGACTAATTGCATAGCATAGCATAGCATAGCATAGACTGACTGTACATGTCAATGGTTGCTACTCCGTGATTGATCGGAACTGGTAATAATTGCACTGCGATCCAAATGAATAAGGGATGGGAGTTTCCGCTTACTCTCGGAGTGCAATTTTAGCAGATCTAATATTATTGATCAATAACGGCGCCGGCCAAGTCCTTACAGTCAGTTGGGATGGGGAAGGAATGTTAGGGTGTAATGATTGTTGCTTCTAGAGACCGAGAATACCTCTGCATCTCCACAATCACCACGGGAAGGGTGTTTATTAGTGAAGAAGGAAAAGATCTGGGAGTCACCTTTGGTCGGTGATGCGATCCATGGATAAGGAGGAAAAATACGATTTATACTTAAAGCTAGTTTTTAGTTTTGTCTCAAAAAGTTTTCGGTAGAAGATTTAAAATAAACGTCAACATCTATAATGTCGAACCATTCAAAAGAAGTTTTTATTAATGGCGAAAAGAGAAAAATATATGCGTATATCTTAAATTATATGGAACAGGAATAATGCCGACACATGTAGTGACGAACCATGCATAGTTTGTTTGAAAATTACAACATTTATGCCTCAAGAAGAAATGTCTTTGGTAGAAGTTTTAAAATAAACGTCGACATTCATAATGTCAAACAATTCAAAAAATATTTTAAGAAATGTCAAAAATTTTATGTTTATTAGAATTGTATAAAACAGGCATAATGCCGACACTTATAGTGACGAACCATACAAAGTTTGATTGCATATTACAAAAAAAGTAACGCTTTCATGAAAAAATGTGTTATCATAAGCATGAAACGAGCTCACCAGTTGGTAATCCATCCTCGACTTAACACGAATATCTTTTCGCACTCACACAGCGCGAACAGCAAAACTTCTCGGCGCCCCGAAAACGAACCGTCTTGCTTGGGCTTTCCAAAACACTGTCCAGCACAACACGCGAACCGCAAACCAAACTCCCGGCGTCCCGAAAACGAATCGTCTTGCTTGGGCTTTCCAAAACGCTGCCCAGCACAACTCACGAACCGAAAACCAAACTCCCGGCGTCTTGTTTGGGCTATCCAAAACACTGCCCAGCACAACACGCGAACCGAAAACCAAACTCCCGGCGTCCCGAAAACGAATCGTCGGGCTTGGGCTTTCCAAAACACTGCCCAGCACAACTCGCAACCCGAAAACCAAACTCCCGGCGTCTTGTTTGGGCCTTACAAAACACTGCCCAGCACAACACGCGAACCGAAAACCAAACTCCCGGCGTCCCGAAAACGAATCGTCGGGCTTGGGCTTTCCAAAACACTGCCCAGCACAACACGCGAACCGAAAACCAAACTCCCGGCGTCCCGAAAACGAATCGTCTTGCTTGGGCCTTCCAAAACACTGCCCAGCACAACTCGCAAACCGAAAACCAAACTCCCGGCCTCCCGGAAACGAAGCGTCTTGTTTGGGCTATCCAAAACACTGCCCAGCACAACACGCGAACCGAAAACCAAACTCCCGGCGTCCCGAAAACGAATCGTCGGGCTTGGGCTTTCCAAAACACTGCCCAGCACAACACGCGAACCGAAAACCAAACTCCCGGCGTCCCGAAACGAATCGTCGGGCTTGGGCTTTCCAAAACACTGCCCAGCACAACTCACGAACCGAAAACCAAACTCCTGGCGTCCCGGAAACGATTCGTCTTGCTTGGGCCTTCCAAAACACTCACAATAATAGGAAATACCGCAATAATGGGCAAATTACCCTTTCTGCCATAATTCATTTCTCTTTACTCGAAATACGCGTTTCTGTCAAAGGATACAAACTCTAGTGGAATTAAATGGTATAGTACTAAATTCGGTTTTTTCATCTACTTATAGGTATTCTACTAAACAGTTCGAAGATTTATTATGATCTAGATCAGTTTAATTTTTTGAAAAGAGCCTCTCCATCATCGTAACCCCGCTCGGGGTATTAAGTGAAATCTGCCACTCCACTCATGACCATCCAACCAGCGTACACAACAAATCATCCGATGCCAACATTTCTGTTGCGTGTGCATGTCCTGCTCTTACCAACACCTCACTCCACCCACACATTAACACGAATCGAAACCAAACACCAACCACACCAGCAGAGATCCTGTTTCCACTTCTCTCTTTCGTTTTCAGCACTATAACACGCACACCACAAAAACCCCCTTCAAAGGCACTTCTCGCAAAAATACCTTGGCCAGTGAAACATTTTATAGCCAAAAACACATCTATTTAGTGTAAAATGATACTCCCACTAACGGCAAATGCTTCCTCGAACAGAACACTATAATCTTCCCGTATTTCCACTCAATAAATCGCGACCGGTGTGCTAAAAATCCACTACTAAACCGGACCGAAAAACTCGACACGTCTTTACTCCTCCAGGGCTGGTCCGTTTCTCCCATTTAATTTTTGACTAATTGCAAGTGATTAAGTCAAATTTGAAATGCTTATTTAACATCAAATCATACATTTTTCTGTCAATTGCAAGTATCATGCTTTGTTATATAAAATAACAATTATATAAATAAATTAATATAGTATCATTGTCATATAATTTATCATAAAACTTGTAACTGAATGAGTTACCCCGTATATTATACAGTATTATAATTTTGATCCTTTGTATCATAGATTATAACTTGGATTTATATGTTTTTGATAGAATTAAAACGCATTTTGTTATGTTTATGTTACTATTCATACACTTTTTGTCATAATTCTAGTTATTTTAACAACACCCTGCATCAAGTTTGTAACGACCTATGTTCGAAAAAAAACCTTCTATCATAATAACATGTGCTGATATTATGTTGTTATGTATCCTTAGTCGGGAGGTAAAAGAACTATCACTTTTGAAGACACGTAAAGATATTCTCACGAGTTTTGTGAAGACACTCCCTGGCCAGTGGACCCCCTCTCCATCATCAGCATGTTCGAGTAGTACACTGAGGATTACTCACGACGATTGTGCTGAAGCCTGTGTAGTAGTTGAAAGTTTATTGATAACGTTGCGATTCATTAAAAGCTCGAAGCGGGATTATTAGAGTTCGCTTGGGGTATGTCCATAAACTACGTCAACTATTCAAGGAGACTGCGAAGTGTGCGAAGATAACTAGATGTTCCGATTCTGATCTTCGGAATATAAAGATGAAGCTAATAGTTCATGGATAATCCCTAATTGTTTGGTAATGCAATAAAGCGGGATTCATTCATTCCATTGAATCGAAGTTGTTTAACGCTGGATGAGTGGTCAGTTAGGAAAACTGCGTCACTTGGAGCGCACACACTTGCACTCGTTCGCTATTCTATCAATGATAGGGATTTTATTGGACTGATGTTAAATTTGAGAAAATGGATTCTCAGTGGATTTTTTATGATGTTTGTAAGCTCAGCTTTCCAATGTCGACTGAACTCCTGTCCGCGTAAGTACTTCGGATTCAAATCCAGTGAGGAAATATTGTGACGGATTGACATTCATTCAATTGAATATTTCCTATGTGCCATCGAATTGCTTTTAAATGGTGGAGTAGAACTATTGAATCATACTTTTTGTGCTTCCATGTATTTAAGAAAACAGGCAAAAGCATTTCATTGAAACATTTTGATCAGATTGTCTCAAAATTGTACTCCATATATTTCATTGAAGTAAAGCTCTCATCAATCATTGTAAATTGGCTAATTTTCCTAACACTTTTGTAATGCGTTATTTAACAGTTGATTTAAGGCATGTCGTAAATTAATTTCTTACTGTTTCCATGTTACTATTCTTTATGTTTCGCTTTTGCACTACTTTACGTTTAAAGCTGTTACCTAATCCTTAATGTAACACTATTTAATTACAATTGATCTTTTTATTCGGTCGTTAACTGTAGTCTTGAATTGTTCTCTCAACAAAACGTAACTAATTCTGTACTATCCTTGTCGACGAATGGGCAATTTGTTGTTTCCCAACTCGAAACAGCCGTCACAGAGTTCATTCGCAAGCCTCGAATCAACGGAACGCAGCACATCAAAGAGGGCGACACGATCGAGTTGACCTGCCTGTTGGACGTTGCCGATACGGTTAAATTTGATATGAAATGGAAGCTGCCCAACAAGCGTTTGGCCGTCAATGTATGTTTCAACATTTGATAAAATGAGCATTACTAATGAGGTTTCCTTTCCGTAGAATTCCCGAGTAACCGTCAGTCGGATGTCGGTCACTTCGGACCCAGATCATCCGGGCTACCTGGTGGGTCAATTGAGTCTAACGATCAACGGAGCATTGGTGAGCGATTCCGGGTACTACCAGTGTGAAGTGACCGACCACAACTCCCACTCCAACCACAAGTCGGCCCAAGTGCACGTCGTCAAACAGGCCGACATTGGCTTCATAGAGCTGACCGACGACAACAAGCTCGACTTCATCAACATCACCAGCAAGCGAGACATCAAAATCGTGATCAAGTACAAGGCCGTTCTCCAGCCGGAGTTCTACTGGACCAGAGACGATCACCCGGAACCGCTGGAGGCCGGCGACCACTACTCGATATCGGAAACCAATCAACGGATTACGCTCACCATCAAGAAGTCGACCATCTTCGACACGGGACTGTACACGCTGCATGCGCAGAACGAACTAAACTACACGACCTACCCCATGAAGGTGTACGTAAGGGGTGAGTATCTTTGGGTTCAAGAGAAACTTGTTTAGACTTACGATACTCAGGTCCGTCAAGCCTGAAAAAGACTGAAAAGGGACCAAAAATAGACATTAGCGGCTTAGAAATACTCCTTGAGCTTTGCGCCCTGACTTTTTTCACACCAAATGTTCGTGATCTTTTGGCTCTAATTTCCACAATTTTCAGCCGATTTCAATAATTTCGACACAACACTATTCAAGTTTCATGGCCTGTACTGGGATCCCAAATCGGACGGTCAGTTCCGGATTTATACGAATGTCCCGTGGGGTCTGTCCGAAGGTCATTTGAGACATTTCCATAATAATTTGGCACGGATCACACAAAACTACAGTTTTTGTAACTGGAACATAAACCTTTAGTGTATTCCGACACCTTCATCTCATTTTGAACCTTTCTGGCCGGTTTTACTCAAAAAAGAGACTGACTCTTAGAACAAACCTACAATCAGAACTATTGCTCAAACCAAACTCATCACTCTCCATTTCAGATAAACCTGTCGTGTCGATCAACCCGATCCACGCCCGGCCCGGCGAGAAGGTCACCTTCGTTTGCACCGCCATCGCGTATCCCCAGCCAGCGATGCGGTTTGCCTTCATCCCTTGCACGGAAACTCCCTGGAAGAACTGCTCCAAGTCGCTGCACAAAGAACACGTCAAACACTATGTAAGTATAATTTCGATGCCAAAAATGCCTCCGATTGGATATTGTTCCAAAAGAAATCCACATAAACTGGAAACGATGATTAGAAAGCGAGTACATTCGCTGTCGATCGATGTTCAACCTAGGTTTTGATCTTCCCGAGTGTGAGAATCTAACGTACAGTTTGGTGTGCTTATTTTTGAACTTTTTTTTCGGTTTGGAAATAATGATTTTCGGTTAGCCAAAGATTTCGCGATTAGTTGCCTGGCCTCAAGAGGACGAAATAGTGATGCGGACGGTAAGTTTGATTTGCGTTGCAGCGTTGTGATGCGTGTGTGTGTTGTTCGATGAGCTAGTCCTTTGGGCAGGATGGTTGAGGAAGATGCAAGCAATCAAATGTTCTCATTCGGATTAACTTACCTCAAGTGATTAAAGGCTGTCTCACAAAATTTTCAGAACAAATAAAAATAACGAAATTAGTACTATACCATTTAATTCCAACTAGAATTTGTATCTTTTAAAAGATACACGTATTTCGACCTCAACCGTACGGCCGTCTTCAGTATCGTGTACTAGTGCAAAATCAGCGATCTTCACCTCTCTGGGCAACCGCAGAATCAAGGCTTTATCATACATTCCGTTCGAAAGAATTGGACCGAGAATGTAGCATTGATATACGCCCGCTGTCAGTCACTCGCATTGATTTCTGACTTTTCACTTGAAGACTGTTCAGCATGAAACTCTTCTTCAAAATAGGACACGAATAGTCAGGGAATTGCATTATGTCGCATTTTGTGACGATGGCACCCCAGCTGGTGCAGTTGAATGCGCATTTCGTCTTTATCGGTCTTATTCTCCATACTTTAGTATGATAGTGTCACGCTTGGCAGGAGCTTGCGTTTGCTGGCAATTACAGAAGAGCTGTTAGACATCATACTCGAAAGCGCCGCTATAGCCGTAGATGCACTTTTACAGGAATATTCAACGTGGCTAGCGAAGCTGAGCTTGTCATCGGTCATTACCTCCAGATGCCTAAGGGATCGCTTGGACTCTATGGTGCAATCACCTACCGAGACAAGCGCCCGTTGCTCGGACTTGCGGTTATTGACCAACACCACCTCAGTCTTGTGATGGACCAGACCTAGTTTCCTAGACGTCATCCTTACGTCAACCATGGACATAGAGTGCGCTGCTGTCAACTCTATTTCCTCCATCGATTCACCATAGACCACTAGGGTGATATCGACGGCGAAGCCAACAATCTTAACACCCGTTGGAAGGGGCAGCCTCAGTACGTCATCGTACACTACATTCCATAACGGCGGGCCCAGGATTGAACCTTGAGGTACTCCCGCGGTAATTCGAACGCTTTTTTGCCCCTCCTCTGTGTCATACAGTAGCATCTTACCATCAAAATAGCTTTCTAGAAGCTTACTCAACCTGGTCACCTGGTTGTTTCTCCGCCTTTGGTAATACAGTGGGATTCCGTTTTTGGCAACAAAGTTTAAATTTTCAGTTGCCAAAAACGGAACCGTGCCAAAATCGGAACCCATATTTTAAATTTTATTTTTCAACTATTGGTTTTGAAAGCATCATTACAATGTAAATACATCATTTTTATGGAATCATAAGGCGTTGAGACTTCGAAAAGTTTCACTTCGAAGCATTTTTCCGAAGGATTATACTATGCTATGAATCTATAGCCCCGTAATGTTAAATCTGGCAAACGTTTTTCTGGTGGCGTTTTTATGTCTCAACGTCTTCAATTATTTTTTAGAAGCTTTATGTATAATTTTAGTTTATGAGAGACTTGAAAAACCAATAATCACATAATTGAACTTTATTCAAGAACTGGACATTTTCTTAAAACTATGAGAGAACACGAGAAAATTGTTTTCTTATAAAGCGTTTACTCGGCCACATATCCGCTTTTCCCCGGACGTAAAAGTAGAATTTAGTTTTTACTTGAAATAATTTTAAATTGAGCTTGATATATTGTAAAACATATATACCTACCTTTTGAAATCAACTGAAATTTACAGGATCCTGTTATGAAACATCAAGAACCTCATAGGAATCTTCAGGTTCTCATAAGAAATTTACAGAAAAAAAGCTTGATCTCTGAAGCATCTTGCCAAGCATCCGTAGGATCTCGCATAGAGTTCTCAGGAGCTTGCTAAGGACTTTGCTAGGAGTTAACATCTTGGAATTCCGCTGCGATGTTGCAGAAAATTCTCAAGTCTCCGATGAAAAAAAAAAACATTTTAAGTTTATTATTATAAGGCTACCACTAGCACACCTCAAATTCCTTTGGGAACCTTTTCAAAATCCTCAAGCTTTTGACATAAATATTGAAAATCCTACTGGAAATTCACATTATCCCGCTTAAAATTTACAGGACGCCCTAGAGTTTATTAGGAATCACCAGATTTCAGACATAATTCTCAATAACCAATTATACACTCTAAAAATCCCTCAAGAAGCTTGGAATCTGCAGATATCCTCATGAATTAAAATTTCTAAAAAGTCTCACAAAAACCAAGAATCCCTTAAGGATTCTCCAGAGTACAGTTAGGAAACTCATAGACTCAGCTCGTAAGGAACATGTTGACATGTTGCCTTACAGAGTCTATAGAAAAGAGGTAACGAAGCTTTAAATAGTTGACACAGAAAGATCAATATACACACCAATACCACAGACAAAAAGTTAAAACACTCTCAGTCGTAGTTATCGCATGCTTCAATGATATTATTGAGAATTAATTGTAGTTTGGACTGTATTCGCATTTGTCATGTTATTTAATGAAAATTATTACAATTTATGATACACAACATTTTGCTGAACATATTTGTATCTATTATTGCGGTGTGTTTTTACATGCGCAATGTATGTAAATGCATAATAATAAAGACAGTGAGCCTAGAAGATGAGACAAGATTTATGATTGTAACTCTGTCATAGTCATAGTCATAGATTTGTTGTTGCTCTCATGTCGGTGCTGATGTTTTGTTCAAACAAGTTGTCTGAAAAAAGTGTTTTTTTTATTGTATCACCTACTGGCAGACTCAAGTGGGCTGGTCACTCGATATGAATGCCTAAGAAAAGAGATTGGTCTTTAGTTGAGATACGAGTGGAGATTATTGGCCTCATGAAACGTTGTCAATGTACGACCAATGACCATTCTGAAGTAAATAAGCGTCCTTAGTAGTTGGTGAGATTTGGGGAAATATCGACGAAAATGGAGCTCTGGAATGGAATCAATGTGGAGTTCACCTGCTATTCAAATGACTGAAGCAGCAGACACGATAATATTTACAAAAAATTAGAAATTTTAATGGTATTGAAAAATGTTGCCAAAAACGGATCCATTTTGTTGCCAAAATCGGGGGGTGCCAAAATCGGAGCATGCCAAAAACGGAGCATGCCAAAAACGGAATCCCACTGTAGCACCAATTTCTGCCGCTTCCATACATCCGGGAGATTCCTTGATCTATGCAGCGTTGTATCATGGTTCTGAACATGTCCGGATCCGCATTCCCTGCCGCTTTTATGGCAACATTTGGGATAGCATCGGGTCCCGGTGCCTTATTTGACGCGAATGATCTCACGACTTCTGCCAGCTCTTTGTTCGTCACCATCGCCACTTCTTCTCCTTCATCTGCCGCATACGGCTCTGGGGGCCATGGACTTGTGGAATGATTCGGGAAGAGTACATCGATTATCGATCGCAGCAACTCGAGTGACTTCTCTTGGGGCACTACGGCACCTTTGGTCTTAGCCATTACCACTCTGTAGGCGTCACCCCATGGACACGAATTGGCACTCTCGCATAGACTATTAAAGCATGCCCGTTTTCGAGCCTTGATTTTCTTTTTGAGAGCCAACTTTGCCTCTCTGAATGCTTCACCGCGTTCTTCTCTTTGTGCTTCTGTGCGTGCGCGTTGCATTCTTCGTCTAACCCGAAGGCAGATTGCTCGAAGATTTGCAATTGATTCACACCACCAGTACACCGGCGGCCTGTTCTCTCTAGGAGGGGCTTTTCTCGACATGGAAGCATCACACGCTCGTGATATCACAGCAACTAGCTCTTCACCGTTTAGGTCTAGAGTGTTACGTTCGCGCCTCAAGGCTTCAGTGAATACTTCGTCGTCAAAGCGCGCTGTTTTCGGGCTTGGGTCGAGTTACATCGTGCTGCCGTCCGCCCGCCTGGTATTATACTATAGCGAATCGATTGATGATCGCTATGAGTATAACAGTCATCAACGCGCCAGTTCAGGGTACCTAAAAGGTTAGGACTACAAAACGTCACGTCGATAATCGATTCTGCACCATTTCTGTGGAAGTTACTCACTGTACCTACATTTGCCAGCTCTACATTTAATACGGCCAGGGATTCCAACAATGGTTGGCCTCTTTGGCTGCTGCAGCGGCTACCCCACTCCACTGTCCATGCAGTAAAGTCACCAGCTATCACTACTGGCTGCCAATTAGCCAGTTCGGCTATCATCCTGTCGACAATGTGGGAAAATTCCTCTGTCGACCACTTTGGGGGCGCGACCTCAACTGCAACTGCAATTTTTGCTATAGCAAAACCATCATTTGAGCTAGAGACTACTTCTTAGATTGGGTATCGTCCTGTCGTCCCTATAGCTGCTAGCTGTTGAGACCTATCCGCCATCCAGCTCCCGTTGTTGGCTGGTATGTGGTATGGATTCGATAGTAAAACTACGTTAGTCTTGGTTTCCCAAGGGACTTCCACAGAGAGCCTATCGTGAATTCCTTAACGGATTAAAAAACTAATCGTGGATTTCAAGACATTTCAAGATTTCGGACATTCCGACAACTCCACAGAAGTAACTCTCTCCAGATCTGAGCGTGAGCGTTAAAGTCCCTCTCAAACAAACAGACAACAACTTGTTTTTTTTTTGTTATACATTTAACCTTTAAACATTTACACGAATAGAAGGAATATTGGTGTCTTCAATAACAAAAATCCATCACCTTCTCGTAGATTAAATGTTCACACTGTTTTGCACTTCATCTATCCTCATCCACTCTGATCAATCTTGAAAGCTTCCGGCGAAGCTGTTCTCATTTATGATTTCCCATAGCTATCGGATGCCGTCGTGAAAACGATGAAAAGATAATGCATTGGGATCTGGTGGTATTTTTGTAGGATTTGCGGTACAATAAAGATCTGATTTGTTGTCCATCGGCCATATGCTGGATAATTTCCCACGAACTCGTTTACTACGGTTGATAGACGATGGTAGACTTTGCTTGAAAATTCTCACACTACAACTTGTCGCATTTCTTGTGAACCGTGCCAGGTGCTCTATTGTTCTTGAACTGCTGTATATCATCTTTCAACTTGTGGCTGGTTGGTTTTTATTGTCGACTGAACTGACGTAGACATTTCCTCCGTTGTGTTGACCCTTATTGTTTGTCCTATCTGCACCATTCAGGTGACCACCAAGTACTGCTTTTACCTTTTGATCACCTTACGTTCGTGTTTCGTGATACTTAAGGCCCAAACGCAATGATAGCGGAACGGCAACGGAATGCGGAACCGGTTCGCCAGCATGAATCACAACATCTCGACTGAGCTGACAACGAATGAAATTCGACCAACACTGAGTCGACAAGCTGATTACAGTTCATGCTGGCGAACCGGTTCCGCATTCCGTTGCCGTTCCGCTATCATTGCGTTTGGGCCTTTATATTCTTATTCCAGTACATCTAGGCCCGCGGCACGAAGCCATTCCTAGACAGTCGAGCTTCTGTGTTTCAAGGCCGACACAGCTGTCCATCTCCTCCCACTTCACTTCCTCTAGGCATCTTTTTTCTCTCGAAATAAAAGGGTCTGCTGTTTCCATTTCTGTCTGTGAAACTCTGTTTTCTGTCCGGTCTCATGCTGCAACCACCCATGCTGCATTCTTCTCGTAAATAATCTGTCTGCACTCCACGTAGAACCAATCGTTCGTCGACTCTGTCAAACGTATCCGACGCTGCTCTCAACTACATCGTTGATGGCTGCTCGCTATAATTCATTAGTCATCAAAAGGTGCTATGAGCCTATGCATGCTATAAAACGTTTGACTTTTACTGTGCGCTCTGTTTTCAATTTGACCGTGAGAGAGAGCGAGACAACACCAACACACGGCGCACAGTAAAAGTCAAAAGAACAAAAGAATTTATGACACGTACAGAGGCTCATGGACTAATGCTGGTTTAACCTCCCTGTTGCATTCAAAAAATTTACACTTAAAAAAACACTTACAATGATCATAAATTTTTGAGCTCTTTAGTGGAATATAAATAAATAAAAAACCGAATTTAGTACTACACCATTCAAATCCACTAACTTAAGTGTCGTGTACTTAGACTCCATTTGTTTACAAATTTCCAGACTTTTAGCCACATTCATTTTACAAGGTGAAAAATAGTTCACAAAATCTTGATATCTGCCGTCGTGGTTGTAATTAGTCAAATCAATCGTCCTCCGTGACGCTGGAGTTGAAATCTGGATAATTTTGTTGATCGTATGGTCTCGCACCGACGACAGATCTGTAAGGACATGTTCTGCTACCTTAGATTCGAAATCGTGAGTCATCCCCTTGTCTGTGGTCTTCTGAGCTTTTCCTATCTCGGCTAAGTGTTCCTTGAATCTAACATCGAGACAACGTTTTGTTTTACCAACGTGAACCTTGCTACAGTGAGGACAACGGATTTTGTAAACTCCAGCCTTGTTCAGTGTGTTAACCGGATCTTTGGTAGAACCTCGTTGATAAGTCTGTCGTATGGGATGGAGACTCTCTTCATGGGTTCGGTGATAGAGATGAGTGCCGACAAAGCACACCGAATATGCTGTCTTTCCTTTTTTGTCGATGATGGCTTTTATCGTCCTTTCCTTGTATTCGATGATCCTTGCCGTCTCGAAAATATGTTCTTGTTCCTTGGTCTTTCCGTCTTCGCTGAGGGGTAGAGTCTGCATCCTGTGGATCATGTGCTGAAACGCTGCTATCTTATGCTGGAACGAATGATTCGATGTGATTAGGGGATGAATCGCTGGGTGTTTGTAGAGGCTTCCTAGAGATTTCAAAGTTTAACGATGAAATTTCTTCCCTGATGACAAGTAGATTTGAAACCAGTAGTTTTCCCTCCTTCTCCTCTTCGTAGGTGAACTTAATATCCTTCCCAGGTAACCAATAAGCACTGTTATAAGCGGTATATAAACCACTTAGGGACTATCTATTAACCACGTGATCATTTTTTTGAGATCCCGGACCCCCTCCCCTCTCCATCGTGGACATTTGTCCATACAAATATTTTAAAATTTGCATGAACCGTGGTTATGGACGACCCCTTAACGGCTTTGCAGTGCCTATGAGCTTCATAAAACATTTTCAAATGTTAATAGCCACTGTGACCCTGAAGCACTGATATTGGTTGTATATGAATATATAACGCTGTATTTTTTGTGCCTGTAAGCCCTGTATCATTAAGCCGTATACAACGACTGTCAATGCTATTGAACAGCCTAGTGTCATGAAGTTTATCAACCAAAGCAAAAGTGAACCTGGATTTCGATGTTAAGAGAGATTTCATATCGCACTCGCACTTACAACTGTCAACGCATGAGGGGAAAGAACATGTTTCTATCAGGATCTTCGATATCCCGAAATTCAACCAGAGCAAATCTGCGACGAACGACGTCGCCATGAATGTTTTTGAAATAAAATGCACAACTAGCAACAGGTCGATAATGATGCTGCTATTAGTAATAAATATCCCTACACAAATTTCATCAGAACCTTTACGACATTGTCGACATCGTTCATTATTCAGCAGGCCAAGCCGCTGCAATAATTTTCTTCTTTAAATACGAATTTAAACACACTAATCCTCTTACGAATAACAGCAGTTGGAGCCTGGATCATGCCGCAAAATAAAAAAAAAACATCTACAAAGGGAGCTTAAAAAGAAAAAAAGAGATAAACAAATAACATTTTTTATTTTTAATCTTCCATATCAGAGACTCGGTACGAGTAGGCTGTTTATCAGCCGAATAATTCGCCAAAAGTGGCTTTATAGCAGTCCTTAATTACGATATAATTTTTATTAGCCCTGTAGACTGTGCCTTTTATTTGACTATAGAACCGATTTAATGTCAATTTTTGCGGCTTTATGGTTACTTGATAACGCTGAAAATGTCATCGACGTATCTCCACCATTGATTTGGGAATAATCCTTGTTTCTTTAAATTTTCCTCGGGGACGGACCTGGTGTAGTGGTTAGAACACTCGCCTCTCACGCCGAGGACCTGGGATTGAATCCCATCCCCGACATAGTCACTTATGACGTAAAAAGTTATAGTGACGACTTCCTTCGGAAGGGAAGTAAAGCCGTTGGTCCCGAGATGAACTAGCCCAGGGCTAAAAATCTCGTTAATAAAGTCAAACCAACCAATTTTCCTCAAGATTCGTCATGAATAGCTCGCACAAAAACGGGGAGAGAGGGTTTCTCATGGAGGCTCCTATCGTCTGCTTCCCAGACAACCAAATTGTACGTATAACGAAATCACCTGGAGGTTTTGTATGTGCAAAATTTCACTTATAAGATGTCGCGAAAAGGCCTTCTACGTACAAAAGTGGAGGCGACATGCGTGCATATATTATGTGATGAATATTAACACGCAATGCGAGTGTATAAATATTCTACCGAACTAACCTGTGATCTTATGCGACTTAACTTATGATAACAAATGATGATTTGACAGCTACTACGGATTGATTCGACTTACTTTGTACTAGTAATCCTTTATAAGAGAGATTCGCGGAAGCTGACATTTCTGTCAAAGTGTGAGCCAATCGAGCAGCGAGAGCTGTCAAAGTGTGAGCCAAACGAGCATGCGTTATGTTTGTTTTGAACTTTTCTTGAAGAGTAATGTAATCCGCTTGAAATTATTTCGGTTGAAGTAATTTTGCATGAATCTAAAAAATGAAATATTTTTGTTTTTAAATTTTTGTCAATGCGATTTTTAGTTGTTGATTTTTTGGGCTGTTTATTAGCTAGGCTGTTATTAGGATATGTAGCTCAAAGATCTATAACGAAACAAAATACACTTTTTAGCAATGAGGAAGTCATCTTCGTGTTACAATATTATTCTCGACGCCGAGCAAAATCAGCACTACTGGTCTGTTGCCAAATCATTCCATTTTACTTCCGCTTATCTCTCTATAAAGGATCACTACTTTGTACGTATGTACGGGACGAAACACAATGTACAAATGAACTCAGAAACGAAGTGTTTTATGCGAGGAAACTCATCAATCCGACGAGTTTATCCACGGTGTTTTGCGGGTTCGATGTAATTAGTATGAATAAACGAGTTGTAACGTGAACTTTCATGCGATTTCTGGTTTTCTGGGTTGTAGAAGATTCCTCGAAATTGAAAGTAGTTCTCGTCCATGCAACCTTTCCTTTCCATGCTGCATCCATCATTTGGGATTATAACCAGTCCTCGAGAAGATTTAGGGAATCCTTTGCTGGTACGCTGGGGAAAAGGGCCGCTACGTCTAAAGGAACCACCATCCCGTCATCCTCGATGTTTCCTGACTCTAATAGGGTCTGTGAGAACTCCTGGGTATTTTAAACTGACCTAGTGGGGAAGGGATTGACTTACCATTGCGCCAGTTTATGGATGGGGAATCCGTCTGTCGAAATGATTTCTCGCATTTTCTTTTCTGGTTTGTGAATTTTTAGAAGTCCTTTAATTCGTGGAAGAATGGAGTTTGCCTCTTTCGAACGAGCCTGGCCAATGATCGTCATTCAGGGGTTTGTCCGAGCTTGACGAGTCCGAGCACTCTACTGCCCATAACTGCATATTTGTCACATTCGACATTTTTGACGATTTCGAGTTAATACCGTGAAACATCATCAAATCATCAATACTTTCGACTGACTTAATAAAATCTGTGAGATTGCTGTAGAAATTTCGTAAAAAATACCAAGTTCCTTTGTCACATTGTTTAATATAACCGCATAACAGTCACATTGAGATTATACTTGGGCACCGTAATTTTGTGGCAAAGAAACTTCTATCAGAATTATTTTTTGACTGTTCACCTAATATATGAGATGAGCTGAACAAAATTTCAGCTTCATATAAGCATTGTTCAGTTCTCGGTATTTTTTTGAAAATCATCATCATCATCATCCCATACTGACAAGAATCTCACACTTGGTGCTTGGTGCATTTACTCAGTGCCTACTTTTGTCGAATGTTACAAATATGCAGTTATGGGCAGTCTATTTGTTCGTCTTAAACTAGAACACTGGTTTCTTCTTAAGTTGTTTTACGATTCTTGTCTCGTTCTGGTTTGCTCTGCTGCGTTGTTCTGCGTTGTCTTGTTGGCCTATGATACGATATCCCTTGCTGTGTTCTGGTCCTTCGCTGGTACGATTTGGTTAATCATTGTTTGCATGTCTATGATGATTTTCTCCACGTCAAGTTTGAAGTCACCGAATATCCTAACCTCTTGTTGGGGTGTGTCAAATGTTCCACTGGGAATTGTTGTGTCGAACTATTAGCATTAAGCATTTTGTACAAATTCGTAGGTGGTACAGTCCTAGACCATTGTATGAGGGTTGCCTCCTTCCCGTCCGTTACCAAAGTCAGACATTTGGGACTAACCTCTAACCCTTAGACAAGATTGATGCATCCTCCAACAGTCGAGAACTGTCTTGGCCACGTCTTTGCGAAAGAATGGGAATGGGAAAGGATGATTGATTGAACACCTACTTAAGGGGGCAGAATCCGTCATTGAATTCGGAATTTTCAAAAGCAGTTTTTTCGTTCAAAATCAAGACAAATTACAGGAAAATGTGTTCACTGTATTCTGTTCTCCAACCGACACACAGTGAACACATTTTCATCGAATATTTTTCAGTTTTGAACAGAAAAACTGCTTTTGTTGTTTCGATGATGACGATGATTACGATGACGGAGCGTTGACCGTTAAGAAAGATGCAGAGAACTCTACGACCTTTCATAGAAGTTACGGGATGTTGTGGAATGTTGATGGAAAGGGTAGTGCCATAGGATACTTTTGGTAGACGTTCTGGCCGACCAATATTTAATATTTACGCATTGCGATCATGCGCTGCTAATCAGAACAAACTCATCAAATTTCTTTTTCGAAACTCCTCTGCAATCCGTCGCTCCTCTAGCAATGAACACTACACTGCCCATTAAAATGTACACACGCGCGCAAATAGAAAAAAAAAGTAAAAAAACACAAACTCCACAAATTGGCTTCAAATATAACCTCCAACAAGAAAAAAAAACACTTTTTTCACTTTAAAAAACATGTTTCTGCAGAACATTGACACGTGGCATAGCATCATCTGCCAAATCTTATTTTCACCAGCCGAAACGAAAAAAAAACGCGAGACGAGGTAAACGTGACACAAGTTTCAAAAAAACGGGAACTGTTGCGTCGAACGGTTAACTACGAAATCTTCAATGGGTTCTACCACCGGAGTAGGAACGCGGTTACCTTCCATCGTCTTGGATCGCAAGTTGACTAGCTTCTTCCTGAGTAGTATGTTCTTCCTGTCTACTTCGTACTCTTCCGGTTGTTTAACCTTGGTCACGAATAATGGAAATCCTTCCGGATATTCCGGAGCCAATTTTAAATGTAGGAAATAGCACGTCGTCATCAGCTTGTACAATTTCACATAGTGGTATTTAAGTTTTTTAACCAGTAACAATATTATGGAAGCAATAAGATTAACCATGTATGTTTTTGGTATTGAATTGGATTTTCGCATCTTCCAAGGCCAACCTGAATATTGGGCTTCGTTTTAGAACATCCTCGTCCTCGTCCAGCCATAGCGGTAGGCAGTCAACGTAGAAACGCTTTATATACATGTGCTAGCAAGCTATCGATGTGCTTATTGTGATGTTCTTTCCCCAAAATGTTCCGAATATTCATCAGTTGGTCTTCACCAGCTTTCACTAATCCATCACATCCGTTGTTTTAGGGCAAACGTCTGGAGGAAGGTGGTCACCAGTCGGACATCATCACTACCGAGCAGTATGAAATGCAAGCCGAAACCGCAGGGTATGTCGGATGCCTGGCTGTGAACGGCTACGGAGAGGACTTTGTGAAGGCCGATCTGCTGATCAGTGACTTGAGCAAACCGGTTGTGATCGAGAAGCTGTCTCCTGACGAGGATGTCACCATCGGCGATGAAGTGACGATCGAATGCGCCGCAGTCGTTTACAATCATACCGATGCGATTGACTTCTTCCGCGATGGTGTCCTGTTGAGCGGGTTAGCTGGAATTACCATAGAGAAGGACTATAAAACGTTCGCCTATCGAACGAAGTTGATCATTCACAGCGTCGGCAAAGAGCATCAAGGGGTGATTCGATGCCAAGCGCAGTTGATGAACTCGAACGAATTCGACGAAGATGAGCTGATGCTGGAAGTGTACGAACCAACCGCTCCAGTAATCGTAGATGAACATGTCCACGAAGAACTGGAGATGGAGATCGGCGAGCGGAACACGTTCTCTTGCAATGTGGAGGGAATGCCGAAACCGGTAATTGAGTGGACCAAAAACGACGAGTTTGTAATGTTTGATAACGACACCTTAGTGTTGCTGCCCAACGGAAGCATACACATGCCATTTTTGAAAGTCGACCTCTCCGGTGACTACCGATGCTTGGCTAGGAACAAAGTTGCCCAGGCGGAAAAGATTTGGAGTCTACGAGTAAAAACCGTCACGATCAAAAAGACCTGGGTATATCTTATCATATCCATGATACTCGCATTGGTCATCGCAGTCGTGCTCATCTCAATGTTCTACTGTAAGAAGAAGAAGGAACTGAAGGCGATGAAGGCAGCTGGAATTGAGGACTTCGACAAAGGTAATGTAGAGCAGATGAATCCGGAGCTAGCGTTGGACGAGCAAGCGGATTTGCTTCCGTACAAGAGTGAGTACGAGTTCCCGAAGGAGAAGCTGAAGTTGGGCAAACAGTTGGGAGCTGGGGCGTTTGGTGTGGTGATGAAGGCCATCGCTTCCGGGATCATGGTCAACGAGGACGAAACTGTGGTGGCCGTTAAGATGGTGAAGAAGCAAACAGACAATGAAGTGATGCGGGCGTTGATTTCAGAACTGAAAATCATGGTTCATCTGGGTCAGCATTTGAACGTGGTGAATCTGCTGGGAGCCGTTACGAAGAACATCGCCAAAAGTAAGCAGGGTTTGATTAGTACAAACATTTTCAAAGTAATGTGTTTCGTTTTCAGGAGAGCTGATGGTTATTGTGGAGTACTGTCGCTTTGGAAATGTCCAGAACTTTCTGTTGAAACATCGGCCTTACTTCATAGATCAGGTCAATACCGAGACTGGTGAAATCGACTCGACTATCGACACGAACAAGCTTCGGTGGTCAGCTGCGGGCTATACTTACAACAGGTAAGATCGAATCGTTACTAACTACTCTGTCTATGGATGATGGTAAACTAACCAAAGAATTAGTACATTTAGGATTGCGACGTAGTTAATATTACAATCTCTAATCTCCTGCATTTTATTCTTTCATGGTGTGTGTTTGCTACCTCCATTGGATGCCCTAATGCATAATTGAAATCGAAACATTCTATCATCCTCACTTCTCCATATCCTGTACGGATCTCTGTTCTCTGTCGTCTCTAATCATCGCACCATCCCTTTCCGGAACGTGGTGAAACCGTGTGTATGTGCTAACCCAATTGCGCGCTCCTGGTGCATTTTCCTAATCAATGTGATGTCGCTTTAACACGCTACTGGTGATGGGCTATGTGTTGGTTTGTTACCGTCCCTTCAGTCAAGGCTTGAAGTATGTTAATCTCTCGTTTTCTACAAATAATGTCAACAACCCCAACTTGAACAACAACAATCACAACGCTCATAATCACAATCGGCGTCCCCGAATGGCTCAACAACCGGTCGTAATCTACTGTAACAACATGGTTACGTGTAGTAATTCGACTGCCTACCCAAAGAACCACCTAAATTCCAAGGGTTACGTGAGACACTCCGGTATCCAGAATATGGCCATGGTCGATAGCTGTAACACTGAAGCGACAATCATGACTTCCGTAGACGGTAAGTGCAAACTTCTTGATCAAAATTCACGTTTTCCGGAGATACATCCCATCTATTCCGAACAGGTTACGACCTGAACACAGCCGACACCGCAAACAACACAGTGAACTCCGGGAACTCCAATGAGCCACTCTGGAGATCAAATTACGGCATGGACTACAAAGGTCCTGCTAGAGCCGTAACCACTACGGACTTGGTATGCTGGGCATCTCAGGTGGCCAGTGGTATGGAATATCTTGGCTCCAGGAGGGTCCTCCATGGAGATCTGGCGGCCCGTAATATACTCCTCTGCGATGACAATGTGGTCAAAATCTGCGACTTTGGTCTCGCTCGATCAATGTACAAGAGCGAAAACTACAAGAAGAAAGGAGAAGCTCCTCTGCCATTCAAGTGGCTAGCGTTGGAATGCATTAGCGATAACGTCTTCGGCACCTACTCGGACGTGTGGGCTTACGGTATCGTGTTGTGGGAATTCTTCTCACTGGCACGGGTGCCCTATCCAGGTATGGAAGCCAACCAAGAACTGTACAACAAACTGCGCGACGGGTATCGCATGGATAAGCCACAGTACGCCAATCAGGACATTTACGATATCATGCTAAATTGCTGGAATGTGAAGCCCGATTCACGACCTTCGTTTAAAGATCTGAAGAGCCGGTTCAACGCCATGCTGCCGGAGGAAATGCGAAATGTGAGTTAATATAGGTATATCTAAGTCCACCTAAGTCTTCAACATGCCTTTTTCCTATTGCAGCATTATATCGATCTCAACGAACCATACTTGGCTATGAATGCCGAGAAGGATCAGCGAGGAGAACCCGACTACCTGGCTAGTTTAGGACCGCCAGAAGGACAGGCACCCAAAGCTCCGCCAAACTACGTCAATGGAATCATCCTCCCCTTACCTCCAAGTAAGATTCGAGAAACTCCTTGTTATCCAGATTACCTAACGACTTCCCTCGTTTTCCAGTTTCTGACAAGCCGGACTATCTCCAAATGACCAAGTCCGACTCGGATGACATCCACTTCGATTTTGCCTCGTTCAACAACAGCCAACCGTCCCCGACGCTGAAGAACAACCTGGACTCCAGTCCGCAGCAGGGCAGCAAACGCCACAAGAAGAAGGCCATCCCGGAGGAGATCCCGATGCTGCAGAACCGTTCCGGCGGTAGCCATGGGTTCAACTCTGACTCGGAAACGGAAGCGACCAGTCCGGTGCCGATGGTTCGCACAACTAAGCTTGTACATCCGGAGCACGAGTACACCAATGTGAAACTTCTGGACAAGCCGAGTGGCAACGGACACAGCGCGACCACCAATGGGACCGATTCGGATGCGTTCAGTAATCCCGGGTATGTGGTGGTCCATGCACCCAACGAAAAGAGATTGAAGTAGATTTTAGGCGTCACTCCCCGGGACGGGAAGGTTTTACTTATCTTGGACTGAGATCGAGGACGGATGTCGAACGTACGCTTGAGTGTGCTTTGAAAAGATGAAGTATTTTAATAGAGCGATGCAATCTATTTACTACTTGTGGGAGAGTGTGTGGGTCTTGTGTGTATGTGAAACGAATGGTTTACGGACAAGAGTGATTATTTCACACTCGCTGCGAGTGGGGAAAGCTTTTAAAAATGTTTTCTCTCATATTAATGCCTTAAATGTTTTAGAAACTATTGGATATTTTACTATTATAGTATATAATAATTATGTGTAAATTATTCGATCTTTATGTATCATTAGTTTCAATCTGTACCAATATCACTTCCTAACATTTTACTAAACTCACATTTCTGTGACATCTAGATTTTTTTTCTTAAGAACCTCTTCTCAAGGATCCAAGGTAGCCTAACTCATACCCCACTTTTAATGTATCCCCGTCTATCGTTATACCAAAAACTGAATCTCGCGTAACTCTTTTAAAGGACCTATTTTACAATGAGGTATTCTTTCTCACTATCGCTCTCTTTCAATAACACTGCGGGACAAGATTTTGGCTCAAGCAACAAAATGCTGCTATTATTTACCTAATTAAGGGTTGCTGAATTCATTGCCTGTTTCAGAAATGTCATAGCACGTCTAGTTTTTAAGATATTGGCTGTTGAAAATGCTAAAATGATATTGGCATAGCCTAAAGTCATTCGACATAAGATTATTTAGCATAAAGTAGTTTGGCATAAAACAATTTGACATAATTGATAATATACATTTTGAAACATTACGTTATATTTATACATGGTGTTAATTAATGCCCTTGAAAATGACTTTTAAAATGTTTATGAAGCTCCAATGGAGAATGGAATTCTGGGGAATGGTACATTCTAAAAAATGATATTCTGAGAAATGGTTTCCGGGGGGGATGGTTTTCTGGGGAATTTTATAGAATCGCCAAGCCTTACACCCAGGGATTCTTTAAGAATATTCTCTATAGATTCCTCCATCAATTCTCCCAGGAATCTTTCCAGCGGTTTGCCAAGGGATGATCACATGAATTGCTCATGGAAACTCCAACGCTACTACCTCCAGTAAATTTCACAGAGATTAGTACAATCTTTCCATTAACGTTCCACCGATTTCTCCAATTGGTACTCTAGGAGATCTCCCAACGGTTTGTTCCAGAGTTTTTGAGGAATATCGATCAGAGATGTTTCAAGAGTGCTGTGGGAAGACCCAAGCAGACGTGTTCGGATTCGCGCGCATGGAGTGATTTTTTTCTTGGTTTTTTTGGGAAGTGCTGTGCGAAGACAGGATCAATTGGTGAGCTCGTTTCATGCTTTCATTTTTAATCCGTAAAATATGTGCGATTGTACATTCAATCGTTACAACGGTGGGACGTGAATATGATATAATAATAAACTCTTATTCCTTAATTATTCATGTTTTTTTACAAAACACCGCTCTTTTTTACTTTTATTTTTGTAATTAAAAAACTTTAAATGGTTCGACACTATAAATGTGGGCTTGCAAAAGTTTCACTTTATTCAACGAACTTTGAATGGTTCGCCACTGTGTCGGCTTAAGAGTGTTCTGTGATGGTCCAGCCAATAGATTTTTTTTTCTTTCATATGGATAAAGTATGATAACACATGCTTTCTTCCTGAAAACTTTGAATTATTCGTCACTTCAAGTGTTCTTCTACTTGGAAATTCAATATATCATTTGAAAATATTATATTTATAAGCATGGCTATATCGCTCAAATAATTGTTTATCATGGAAAAATAATCGCTTATCAAAGTGAATCCTGTGACCCAACGATCCTCCCCTTCAACAAACATCTCTCCCAGTAACTTGTGTGGAGATGCTGAGGCAAAAACGGTCTCCAAATAGCAAACGTTACACACTAACATTGGTTCCCAATCCCACCTGTCTGCAAGGACGTGGCCGGCGCCGTTATTGACCACTGAATTATGCACACAGAAGAAGATTATGTCCAATCCCAGCCGAACTTCTAGTTGATCATTTGTGCATCTTTACTGACTCCGGTCAATCACGGAATAGCAATCATTGATATGTGTAGTCAGTCTAAGCTAAGCTAAGCTTTTGGCTGTTGAAAATGCTAAATTTGACTTTTTCAGCCAACTTGAATGCAAGTTTGACAGTATGGCAATTTATTAACTTATTTTCCTCAGAACTTAAACATCATGTACCTATATAACAACACTTATATACAAAGTTCATCATACTTCCGATGCTCAAAACTTATTTTTTGTTGTCCATATAAGAGAAACGAAGAATTTTGTATGAAGACTGCAAGCATGTTGAAACAATCGATTTAGTCCAATTTAAACCGTGCAATTTCCACCAAAATATATCTGAAATGAAAGTTAAAGTCCTATTTTGCATGCTTGGAGGATTAGATCAAAAAAATTGTTGATAAATCATTGATTAAATTTTATGTAGACATCAATGAATCCAGTATTTTATGCAAAATTGGCGACCTGTAGCTAAAAATTGTGACGTGCTGGAACATTCCTGAGAACGGTATCAAAATCAGCAGCCCCAAATCTACTAGAGATACATAATTTGATCCTTGAGACACACAAAAATGTAATTTTTGTTACGCTGTGTTATGACAGTGTCATAAGTGCTGTTGAGAACTTTTTCACTATTTATCGAAAGACAATGTCGTTGGTTAGCGTTTTGTTAGAATCTCTCAATGTCTTCGAAGGTCTTTTTGAAAAGCTACGCGAGAAAACTCTTGATAAAGGCAACCGTAGACGTTGTTAAAACATTCGTCCAGAGATATCTCTGAGAACTGCTCCGAGAATTATTTCAAAGTTTCCTTCTTAGATTCCTCTTATTTCTTTTTGGCGATGTTTTTTAGAAATTACACTAACTGGATTTCTTTGAAAATTTACTGAGCAATTCCACCAAGAATTTTAACAAAGATTCTTAAAATAAATTATTCTATGAGTTTGAAGTTGTACATATGACAATAGAAAAGCAAACCATTAAATGTAAGAGAGCTAATAATAATTATCTAGTACAGTCAATTCTCCCTTATACGATATCAAGTTAGAGAACCATAGTAAAAGTTGGTTTTATGGCTACCTCCATTTGCACTGATTTTGTATTCTATAACTCGATACCTCTCTAACTGGACAGTGCCTTCAATACCGAGTTACTGAGAGTTGACTGTAGCTCCTATAAGGAACCGTCCATAAGTGACGTAGCATTTGGCAGATTTTTGACACCCCCTCCCCCACCGTAGCCTATTTTCCTATATCTAATACACGGTTCGTCACAACATCGTAGATCCCCCCCCCTAATGCTGCGTCATTTTAGACAATTTAGAGGACAATTCTTGAATTAGTCGAAGTGTTTTGCAAGAATGGAGTTTCCTGAAATATGTTTCAAAATTTCGTTAGGAGTTAATTCGGAGAGTTTAAAAGAATATATTCATTTATAATACTGCAAGTATTCGATCATGAATTTCACTGATGATCTAAAAGATATAGAGATTCTAGGAATTGCATTCGGGTTTTTTTTAAAGGACTTTAAAATGTAAAATAGTAGGAATTTTGAAAAAAATCGAATTTAAATAAGGCGGCATCCACAAATTACTTAACGCTCTAGGGGGAGGGGGGGGGTGCTAGGCTCAAGCGTTAAGGCTCATATAAAAATTTTAAATATTTCATACAAAAAGCGTTACGAAGGGGGGGGGGAGGGGGTCCAAAAATTCCAATTTTAGGATATCTGCAGACATGACATTTGGGATTCTTCCAGAACCTAAGACAGAGTAAGTGCAAGGTGTTACCGTAGGAATTTCTTTGGCAAGTCTTACTGGGATTCACCCTGAAATTGTCAACTGGGATAGAGTTTGCTTCTTAGCTTAGTGTTCTATGATCAATTCCACTTGCCGATTGACCCTTTTTCATTGTGGGAGGAGAGAGTGCGGTACTGGATTCGAAGCCATCACCCTCAGCATGGTCTTGCTGAACATCTGCACGTTTGCTGATAAATCAATTGAGACTTCTACCGCGATCAACGATTTCTGTAGTCATTTTTAGATTCAACCTGAGATTTGGACAATTCATCCACAAATTATTTATGGAATTTTTTGAAGAACTCCTTAAAAGGCTCATCACAAAAAAATTATATACAGGGCTACCAGAAATGTCTTTTCTTTACAAGATTATATTTCAAGAGCTTTTCCTGGAAACAACTAAAAATTAGAGCACGAATTTCTCGTCAAGTATTTCTCCAAGTAGAATTGATTGATCTTCTCGAGGAATTGAATTTCCATGATGAATTATGCCAAAACTTGTTCATTGCAGGTATTTCTTCCCGAATCAATCCAGCGATTTCTCGACGATTATTTCAAGAATTTGAATAGGAATCTCTCTTACACTTCTCACATTATGAATTATTAGATTCCAAGATTGGAATATTCCCCATTTGTGTAATACAACAGGAATACCTAAAAAAAATATCAGTTTTCACTGAGATTCCTACAACAACTTTCTCGATAATCTTGAAGAAATGCTTGGGGAAGATTTTCAAGTGAACTCCAGATTGAACATTTAGAGCAATCCCTGGAAGAAATTACGAAAAATTCTTGTCGATTTTTAGTGGGAGTTCCCATAAAAAACTGAAATTATTTTCAAGTTTGTAATTCCTGAGGAAATTTTTGAGGAATTAGTTGTAAATTTGTATGTTAAGTGGAAAATATTAGAAGTTTTGGTAAAAAAAAACTCCTGAAGAAACAACTATAGGTTTGACCACTTTCAATCTGAACATATTTTAATTTGCAACCCGCTAATCTTCACATCATTAAAATTAAAAATGGTTCAAATATCATTCAGCTCATGGAATGGAGTAAAGCGAAATGGAACGTCGTAAACTCTGTTGAACTCAAACACAATATAGACTGGGACATGGCGAATCTTAAAAAGAGCATCCGAAAAATTTCCCATTTAAGTATTTAAATCTGTTTTCATCTCCAATGCCGAACAATCGATGATGAATGACAAATGTTCAAATTAGCGAGGATGCATGGTATTATGAAATTTCTACAGAAAATGTTGGACAATATTTTTTACAGAACGTAGAATATAGATCACCATGAAGAAATTTGTAGATGCTGGTGATCTCAATGTCGAAAAAAATTAAAGAGATATGCATTAGATAGTTTCTGAAGGAAACTCTCTCTCTCCTCGCTTATAGGTGTTCTTGATGAACTTTAAGGACGAGGTTGGAGGTCTAATGGCTACCGCTTCTGCTTTTGCTTTTTTCCCCTCATTGGTCTGCATTCTGACTTGGCAGGCACCATAATCGCCTAAAAATAGAAGATCACAAGCATTTATACAATGAAGGTGTCTGTTAGTCCCAAGCAGTCATCTGGTTGGTTCCAGACAGACAAGTTGTTTTTTGAAGAACAGCTGGACGAATTTCTCAAGGAAATGTCCATGTAGAACTCATTGTATGAACACCTTATGTAATCCAACAATAATAAACGGCCGCCAGAGTAAAGTCTCCGGTCATATGTTTTGTCGAACGATCGATTTTTCGGGGATTTTTTTGGGAATTGTACAAACCGTTAACGTTCAAGGATCCTTCATAGCAATCATCGTATCATCGAAATTGCAAAAACAGTTTTTCTGCTCAAAACTGAAATCTTTTCGCTGAAAATATGTTCACAGTATTTCGGTTGGAGAATAAAATTCATCAACGTTTCCTCCTAGAAATCTAACATTCCTTAAGAGTCCTTCGTACTAATCTACTTTTTTTCTAGGAATTTCTCCAGTATTTCACCCAAGTATTACTCCTCCAATTTTGCAAACATTTCTTTGGAAGTTTATCAAAGAAATCTGAAACAATCTTCAAGTTTTTTAGGTTTTTACACCAGTTATACTACAGCATTTTTTCTAATAATTCCTCCGACCATTCCTATATTCTATAGACATCATGTCCAATGTTTTTCGAGAAATTTCTTTACAAAATCCTGCGGAGTAGGTACTATCCCGAGATTCGATTGATTTTTTCCGATTATCTTAGAAACTTATCTAGGAAATCTTTTTCTTTCCCAAGAGCCTAAAAGATATGTCATGGAGACTTGTTCATTAAAAGTGACTAAAACTTACACTTGTTTTATCACTTTAAATTTCCTTGACATTTTGCTGAAGACATGTCCTACCCATGGTTGCGAACGTGGACGCGCCTCTGTTCAGAATCCTCTCGAAAATGTTGCTCTGGGTTCTGTAAGAATTATTTTTGTCGTGTATGTGGGAATTTGCCGGATGTTATGGAAACGACGCGATTTACTTCGAACCTTTAATTACTTTATTTTTAATATGAACAAATAATGTGCATTTGATACGGACCAATCATGGTGCAAAACTGAGGGAAAAAACTTCCTTCATCTAGATCCGTGATCTAGATCAAATTGAAATGCACTGAAATAAAACGTTACATGAAAATTAACAATCTCATATGCAACATTTCTTCATCCCTATGGAGAGAACTTCAAAGGCGGGCGGCGCTGTCTTTCCGAACGGCGCAGCATAGGAGGATCGATGTGTCTTATCTGTAGTTCCGGAGTGCCACACGGAGTTGAAAAACGTGCATCCGGAGATCCTAACATAACTGCAGAACCATCACTCGCTGTTGAGGGTGACCGGTTTGATGACGTCATAACTTCACCATAGTAACGCACTCGTCGCTGCACCACACCTTTATATTCGGATGACTTTGATTCCTGTTGTTGAGTAGGCGCAGTGGGTGAAGTGGGTGGCAAGTTGTTTTGGTCGCTGTCATGGAAACGCTGAATTTGGTCTACGTGTCGTTTTACGAGTTTTCCATGATAATCGATTCTGTAGTGCAAATCTCCCAGTTGTTCAGCAATGGACCAATGCACGTGTTCACTATTTGACGTTTAAGCGGTGCCGTGTTATTTATGTGACCATGGCAACTAGTGAATTCGGCACCGCTCAAACGTCAAATTCGTGAACTCGTGCACTGGTCCATAGTTCCAGGAATCCACTTGCTCAACCGTGCATTTCCAGATAGAAAATATACCTTCTGTCCTTGAATGAAGCTTCGGAACGTCGGGTTAAAGTTGGATTGTTGCTTCTCCGTGATTCTCGTGCCTGCATCTAGTGGTCGGACCAAATCCAAGCGTGTTCGGATGTTGCGCCCCAGGAATAGTTTTGCAGGAGACTCAGCTGTTTCCGAATGGGTCGCTTTTCGGTACTGGCGAAGAAACTCGTTGATGTTCGTTTTAAGTGTGCTTCTGGTTGTTCCCATGGACTTCAGGGCCTGTTTCACGGTTTGGACGTATCGCTCAGCCTGACCGTTCGTGGCCGGATGGTAGGGTGCAGACAGCTTGTGATATTTAACTCCACTCATCTGAAGGAAGTGCGTGAACTCCGCAGCGGTAAACTACGGACCGTTGTCTGACACTAGTGTTGTGGGTGCTCCGTAAGTCGAGAAAAGTTCATCGAGGATGGCGATCGTTGCAGGGGTAGTTGACGAAGAAGTGACTTTAACTTCGACCCACTTACTGTAGGCATCCACGATAATAAGAAGCATCATATCCGCTACCGGGCCCGCATAATCGACATGAATGCGCTCCCACGGGCCCACAGTCACAACAAGAACGAACAGCTACTTCGATGTCAGAATCGATTCTTGGCCAGTAGACGAAGGACCTGGCAAGGCTTTTCATTTTCACGACTCCCAGATGAGCAACATGTAGGTCGGTCAATATCGATTGTCTTAGCGATGGTGGGATGACTACTCTGTGCTCGAAGTGCAGGCAATTTGTAGCTAGGGTGTACTTGTTTTCCGGAGGCTTGTAGCCACACTGGGAGAGGTCACGACCCGTTTCCAGCGTTTGCACGATTTTCCCTAGATGGTCATCCTTACGCGTTTCTCGTGCAATATGTTCTGCTGGCACAGGCAGTTGCTGAATTTGGTGTAGAACAAATCCATCGAATTCGACCTCAATGCTTCCTCCTTCTTGCATACCCAGCATGTTTATCCCCGATGATGTAGTTTTGCTTGGTATACGAGAGCAATATTCAGCATTCGTGTGCTGCTTTGTTGGCTTATACACGATGTTGAAGTCAAAATGTGCTAGGTAATCCGCGTAATTCGCCATGCGACTGATGCACAACGTTGGAAGCGATTTATCGGGATGTAGAATCTGTGAGAGCGGCTTGTGATCCGTTACCAGAGTGAACTTTCTGGCGTACAGGTAGTGGAAAAATTTCTTAACCGCCCACACTATAGCTAGAGCTTCCTTGTCTATTTGGGGATAGCGTTGTTCCGTACTAGACATGGTGGTGCTAGTAAAAGCAATTGGTCGTTCTAACCCGTTGCTCAAGCGGTGTGAGAGCACGGCACCCAAACCCGTCTTGCTCGCATCAGTGGCGAGCACCAATGGTAGTGCAGGGTCATACTGCATTAACACTTGGGGTGATGTTAAAACTGCTTTCAAGTCCCGGTAGGCCTTGTCGGCCTCGGGGGTCCATTGAAACGAGTCGGAAAGAAGCATGTCGCGTAGGCTCCTTGCTCTTTCAGATAGATTCGGAATGAATGCGCTGTAATAAGTTGCCTTACCTAGGAATAGTTGCAATTCTTCTGGTGTTGTAGGTCGCGGCGCATCACGGATGGCTTTGACGTGCTTGTCCGATTTGTATAATCCGTGGCGATCGATCTTGTGGCCCAAACGGACGGATGAGCCCATGTGTAGCTGTGTTGAGGGTCAATACATGGCTGAATTCTTCATCGATTGGAAGATGGGTATAGGCGTCTGTCACGTCCAGATGACAAAACATCGTTGCGCCGTTCATCTTGTTGAATATGGACTCAATTTTTGGTATGGGGTGTTCATCTACTATCATTCTAGGGTTAACGGTTGGTTTGTAGATGCCGGTGATCCGCAAGTCTCCGTTTTTCTTAACTACTATGTGGGTGGGGGATGACCACTCAGAATACTCCACCTTCTCGAAAAAACCAGACGCCAGTTTCTTGTCTATTGTAGCTGTAGCGTAGTGCATGTGGTACATCACGAGCCTTGACAAATACCGGGCATGCATCGGGTTTTAGGTGCACCTTAGCTGGAGGACCTACCAACTTCCCTGGGACTTCGCTGAACATTTCTTCAAAGCCACCTAGCAGCGCCGAAAGACGAGTAGCTTGATCCGGTGTAATTTCAGAACTGGTAATTGTATTTACCGGCACCTCTGTTGCAAACAATCGATTGAGATTGATTTGCTCAACGAATTGGGAAATCCACTCGCGTCCAAAGAGTGAATCTGACTCGCCGGCTACTACATACAAGTTCAACCGATGATTTGTGGCTCCGATGGTAACATTAACCGGGATACGCCCTAAGCATTCGATGGGGTGCCCGGTGTAGCTCGAAAACCGCCTGTTGGTTTTCTGTAGTGCGAAGTTCGGCTTGATCAACCTTAATTTGGATTCGGCGATTATGCCGCAGGGTGCACAGGTATCGAGTTCCATGCGCAGGGAACGACCGTCGATTTTGACGTCAATCATTTTCTTTCCGGTGGATGTTATGTCGTGGACTTGACTCAGTGACTGCACGACGTCGATTTCCGGTGAGGGCGACTCTTGTGACTCCACCTGATCAGCTGATGAGTCCCGAGCGGATAGCTTTCTTGAACGGCACACTTTCGCAATGTGCCCCTTGATGTTGCAGTTATGACATCTGACGTCACGAAAACGACACTGACTGCGTAAGTGTTGTCCACCGCAGCCTTTACAGGGCCCTACTTCGTTGTCGGGCTGGATGTTGGTTCGCTGTTCTCCATGGACATTCTTCGGATGGTTGAACGTCGACTTCCTTCTTGTCCTCAAGCTTTCGTACCCAAGTCTGTTGGTTTCTTCTGGCGCCGAAGACGTCGCACCAGTATTCACTTCCCGCGCCGTGTTGCGGGTTGCTTCAAGCGTGTATGCTATCTCGTAAGCTTCCTTGAAAGTAGCTGGCTTCTTTGCTATGATCTCGTCGCACATCTCACGAGCTTCCAGACCGTGGAGGAGTTGTTCGATCAACATCCGGTCCAAAAAATCCTCATACTCACAATCCGCAGCTCCTTGCCTCAGCCGGAGAACAAATTGAGCCACTGATTCACCGGTTTGCTGGACGATCTGCCGGAACTTAATACTTTCCACGTATTTGTTCTTCTTCCGGTCGAAATGATTGACCAGCGTAGTTTGCAGCACTTCGAAATCAATGGTAGCTGGATCCTGTGGGCTTACCAAGAATTTCAGAGCATTGTTCAGCTCCACTCCCATATGGACTCTCGCATAATTGGCGTACTGAATCTGAGGAATTTGACTCAGTTCCAAGGCCCACTTGAACCGACTGAAATAGTCGGCAACGGATGATCCGTCAGATGGCCGGTACTCTGACATTGAGAAAGTGGGAATTTTCGGTGTGGGAGCGGCAGCGTCATTCGCTTGATTTTGGGCTCCAGCGAACTTGCTGAATGGCATTACCAATCGATGCCTGGAGCGCCTCTGCAATCATGGCGGAGAGCTGGCCTAGCAGTTCAGCGTTTACATTCGCCATTTTGTATCTCGGGAAGAAGTTCGCGGTTTTGGAGAACTACCGCGACGCGAATCCACGATCCCACTTCTGACACCAAATTGTCGTGTATGTGGGAATTTGCCGGATGTTATGGAAACGACGCGATTTACTTCGAACCTTTAATTACTTTATTTTTAATATGAACAAATAATGTGCATTTGATACGGACCAATCATGGTGCAAAACTGAGGGAAAAAACTTCTTACATCTAGATCCGTGATCTAGATCAAATTGAAATGCACTGAAATAAAACGTTACATGAAAATTAACAATCTCATATGCAACAATTTTATTAAAAACTTACTCAGAGTTTCTCTAAATATATTTTATTACATCACTACTGTATTTTTCCCAAAGTTCAAATTCATGCTCTGGATGCTGTGACAATCTTTCCCAAGAATGCTGCGCAGATTCTTAGGCCGAGGATATCGGAAAAATCAAGCACAAGGATTTCAAAATCCAGCAATCTTTGATAAAGCTATCGAGGATTATAACTACTAATTGAACTTCAACACTTCACTTTTCGCAAAAAAATAAAATGTTAAAATTACTAATAAGGCACACATATTAGAGTTTAAAGGTATTTGCTCGCCTTACTAGTGATTTTAGTATTTTATTTTTTGCAAAAAGTGAAGTGTTAAAGTTCAATTAGTAGTTTTAAAGGTACTCTAATAATCCCTCCCCTAAATTTAATAAAAAAGGGTAGTATCGAGGACTATGTTATTTTCGAGAAAGCAACCCAGCATTATTTAGTAATGATGCCGGCTAGTATTGCTAACAACTATTTCATACAAATTCTCATAATATTATGTTAAAAATAAGCTCTTTAGATAAATCGAAGTTAGAATTAGTGGAAACAATCTGAAGGAAACCCTGGGGTAGCCATGGGAAAAATTTCGGATAATTCCCTGTGGAAATTACTGGAGACAGTAGCGCGAAAGGGCTCAAGAATTTCATGGAGCAAATTCTGAAGTAATTCCTCTAAGAGATCCATGAAAAATCGTTGGAGGAAATCCTGGAAGAATTGGTGGAGGAATGTTTGGAAGGAACCCTGAAAGTATTCCATAAGAAATGTCTTTCCTTTGAATAATTTCCGAAGCTTTGGAAGCTTTTCTTCCAGGAATCAGAGAAATTTCCTAAAGAACATGCGGAATAGTAGCACAATAATTCATGAGGATTGCTCTGGAGCCTCTAGAATTTTGTACTGCAATAAGAACATCTGAAAAAATATGACTTTAGAAACCATTCTGCTTGAAAACAGACTTTGAAGAGCTTCCTTTGAAAATACAAAATTATTTAGGTGGAAACTTATTCTGAAATATTGACCAAGTAACTAGAAAAAGACCTCGTCATAAGAAACGATAAAATAGTATGTTCAGTAGATAATCATGGATTTTCACAAACAAATATAACTTTGTCATAAGCTAACTTTTTCCTATATTTACAACAGAATTGCCAACGTAGGTAGGTTCTTACCTGTCGTCCTTTAGTAGTTGCCGTCCTCTCGTCATCGCTTCAGAACATTGATGAACGTATCCTTAGGCACATTGATGTTAGCGATTGCACGCATCTTCTTCTTGCCCTCGGATTGCTGTTTGAGCAGTTTCATCCGCCGGGTTACGTCACCACCGTACTGTGAAAAGAAAGGTCACTAAGCCTAATTCAGAATCATTTCTCGCAATGATCAGACTCACCAACTTGGAAGTGACATCCTTCCGATACGCCTTCAGTGTTTCCCGCGCCACAACTTTACCACCGACCACCGCCTGGATGGCAATCTGAACCATCTGCCTGGGGATCAGCTCTTTCAGCTTCAGCACCAGCTCCTTGGCGTGGCTCTGGGCCTTGCTGATATGCACTACCGTACAAAGTTCATCCACCAGTTGCCCGTTCAGCAGAATATCCATCCTAACCAGCGCACTCGGCACGTATCCATGGTCTTCGTAATCGAAACTGGCATACCCCGAGCTGATGGACTTTAGCTGATCGTGGAAGTCCAGCACGATCTCATTCAACGGCATCAGATAGGTGGTCATTATCCGGTCGTTGTCGATGTTGATCGACGTCTTTTGGATGGCTCTCCGTTCGACGCATAGTCCAATAATGGGTCCGGTGCACTCTGTTGGCGCAATAATCGTACCCAAGACGTACGGTTCGTAGTATTCTTCGACCATGGTCTTGTCAGGGAACAGAGCGGGATTGCTAACGTAGATCTCTTCGTTTCCGCCATGCGCTGCGATAATTTTCGCTCCTTTTAGCTTGATTCTGTAGGTCACAGATGGGGCAGTAAGGATTGGATCTGCGTCATATTCCTGCTGAAGTCTTTGACTGAAAACGTCCAAATGCAGCAATCCCAGGAATCCTAATCGCCATCCTTGTCCAAGGGCAGGACTCGAATCCGGACTTACGGTAACGGCAGAATCATTCAGCACCAACTTCTCAATCGCACTCTTCAGGTATGGATGCTGGGACTGATCCGCAGGATAAACACCTACAAATGGGTGCAGGGCGTTAGTCATAGATACGTTTGGCTTGGCATAATGGACTTTGGAATAATGGATGTTTTGCATAATGTTGGTAGCGACTAAGTGATTTCTTTTTCTTTCAGGCTTCATGTCCCAACTAAGACAAAGCCTGCTTCACAGCTTAGTGTTCTTGTGACCATTTTCACATTTATAAAATTAGAGTTTTCTTGGTCGATTGACCTTAACTAACATGAGCTAGGATTCCTCTTCATCGATCCTCTCTTTCGCTAATAACTTTGCTAAATCAAATAAATCTGTTATGTTTCTTGTTCTTGAAGCAAGATAGTGATTCTTCTCTCTACGCACATGTTACGAATCATTGAATGCAGATAAGCCTTTATGAAAAATCAATGTCGATTTTTGCATTGTAAATTTTGGGAGTCGAAAAAATATTCAGAGCCGTGGTCAGCTTCTCATACAGTGCGGTAAATTTCGTGGCGGTTCTGGCTTTCTACGAAATATGCCCGCAGCTGCTGGATCTGAGAGACACATAGTGTCTGGATATCAGATAATCTTCCTCTTGCTGCACGTGGCAGGGTGTCTCTTTCAATGGACCATTTTGTGTGGCGCATTCGATGCTTGGTGAACGCCACTCGCTTGGTCCACTTCACCGCCCCGAAACTATACGTCAACAGGGGCACAGCAAACGTGTTGATCGCCTTCACCTTGTTGCCGGCAGACAGAAAGCTCTTCAAAATACATTTGACACGAGACAAGAACTTTTCCTGCAGCTCCTTCTTGATCATCGTGTGACGAATACCTCTAAGTTGCAGAAATCCGAGGTATTTATACGTTTCGCCTTCAACCATATTCCGAATCTCCTCCTGCTCGTTGGCGCGGAAACAGCTGGCATCCATAACTTGACCCCGACGTAGATGAGTTGACCGGCATTTGTCAATACCAAACTCCATCCGGAAACTCCATACTGAACGTCGTTGAATGAAGTTCCTTAGAAATTCGCAGTGTATATTTTTCCAGATATGCCTTTAACGAACTTAAAATGAAAAGCCTTCTCTTAAAATGGACATGAGATTTATGGATATCAGTGGCATACTTTTTTTTCGAACGCAAAAAGGTGTAAATGACATTTTGGATGGTTCTGAATTAAGTATACTGAAAAATTCTACTGTTTCCAAGAAAAAAATAACAATTCGTAGAAGATAATAAAGTTTTTAAGATTCCATACAATTCGTTTAAAACCAAAAGTTGTTGTTTCAAAAAATGCAAAATGAAATGAAAAGTTGCTGTTTTAAAACTTTAAACTTATTTTCCTTAACTTCATTGTTTAGTACATATGTTCCATCCTGAATTAACAGAAGTCTCTAAAAGAAACTCGAGTAGCGTTTTAATAGAGGAGCAGCCGAAATTCTTTTTGAAGGAAAACATAGTCTACAATGTATCAAAAATTCAAAATAATTTCCCTGATATGTAGTGACCCAAATTCCTTAAGAATTCCAGGTTTTTTCCAGGTTGAATTAAATTCCCTGATAATTGCAGGTATTCCAGGTAGTAGACACCCTGTTAGACAAATCTACCGTAATATATGGGAATACATATGAAATAAGGACAAAAATAATAAATTTGAATTGACTAGTAGAGTGGTAAACCTTGTTATAAAGCATCCCCTTATAACGGTAAACTTAAAAATATTAAAAAAGTATCTTCGTAAGTAATTTGAATAAGACATGAAGAAATTTTTACTTTCAATTAAATGACTTGGAAATAGGAAATTTAGAGACTTCTCGCCTAAAAAAAAACAAATGGGAACCAAAAAACAAAAAGGAACCTAACAGGAATTAGGAGATAAAGAGTTTTATGTTTCAGAGAATCTTACCAGAAATGTCTCTAGGAATATTTTTAAGATACCTTCTGGAACTCTACATGACATTACGACAAGTATTACAGTATTTTTTTTTCTCCAGTAACTCAGACATTTTTCCAAAGCTTACCTCAGATAACATTCCAAAGATTTTTTCAAGAGTTCATTTATTGATTTTTACAAACTTCCATGGAATCTTTCCAAGAGTTTCGTTTTAGATACCTTCAAGAACTCAATTTACAATTGACTGACTCCTACAAAGTTCTCTGAAAGATATTTTGGACTCTTGAGGAAATCTTACAGGATTTCCTAGAAATTAAAGGATAATATCAAGCGCTATTCAGCAAAGAAATCTTGCATTTTGAGGTGGAAACATGTCAACAAACTTGCATCTTGTAACCATTATTTGCAAAATAGAGAATCAATGAAGAGAAATCGATTCGTCCTAATTCTAACACAAGCTTAAATTGAAAAAAAATCAGATCTCTGAACAACATTGTTGCTCAAGAAATGTTGCTCAAGGATTTCCTGAAGAAATTCCTGTAAGCATCTCTTGAAACACCACTGAATTTATGGAAGAATTTGTGGAGGAATCACTGGAGGAATTTCTGGAAAGATATCTGAAGGAGCCCCTGAAAGTGCACCAAAAAATCCCTGAAGAAATAATTAGCAGAATTCCTGAAACTTTTCTTGTATGTGAGGAGAATTTCTTGAAGAACCTGTGAAATGATCGCGTAAAGCCTCTGAAGGTTGCTCTTGAACTTCTAAAATTTAGCAACAGGATTCACTGCAAGCAAAATTAGGCAAAAAATGATTTTAAAGAACATTCAGGTTTAAATTGAGATCTTAGAGACATTCCGTTAAAAATAGAGACTTGCATCAGAAAAGTGACCTGCTTAACGAGCAGGCATAATGTATTTTGTGCCAATCGTATGCATTGCGTCCATTATGACTGATAGCGGACACTCACCTGCAAACACCATCGGCTGCTGTGGTTTAAAACCCGGCAGCGGAACACACGTTTTGTCTTTCTTGGCATACAGCGTGTCCCCAATGTTCGACTCTTTACTGGTCCTCATGTTGCATCCGAGCAAACCCACCTGCCCTGCAACCAACCGGTCCACTTTTCTCTCGTCCGGTCGTAACATGGCCAAGCTTTTCACCTCATAGGCCTTCCCCGTGTGGCACGAGACTATTTCCTGCCCGGTACGGATCTCGCCGTCTTTCACGAAGACCAAATTCAACGCCCCGCGATACCGATCGAACCAACTGTCGAAAATCAATGCCCGAAAATTCTGTTCCCTTCGAGCATCCGGCGGAGGTAACCTCCGGACAATCTCCTTCAGAACCGCGTCACATCCTGTTCCAATCTTGGCCGATATCCGGAGCACTTCATCCGGGTCGATTTCGAACAGTGTGAACAGTTCCTGGGCCACGGCATCCGGCCTTGCGTTTTTCAAATCGATCTTATTCAACACCGGAACAATGACCAGCTGCTTCGCTCTAGCCAGATGAAAATTGGCCACCGTTTGGGCCTGCACTCCTTCATTAGCATCCACCAGCAGAATCACCCCGTCGCAAGCGGCCAGCGATCGGGACACCTCATTCGAGAAGTCCACATGCCCCGGAGTATCGATCAGATTCAGCAGATAGGTTTCTCCCTCGTAAGGATACACCAGCGATGCCGTTTGAGCCTTCACCGTGATGCCCCGCTCCTTCTCCACCTGCAGACTGTCCAGCACCTGTTTGTTGCCGGCCTTTTTTGCAATTGTTCCCGTCAGTTCCAGCAAACGATCCGCCAGGGTGCTTTTGCCATGGTCCACATGGGCAATGATACTGAAGTTCCGGATCCGCTGGACCGGGATCTGGTCAAATCGGGTATCGTCGTCATCCGAAGCGAGCCACCTGGAGGTGGTGCTCAAGCTGCGCGCAATCGTCCGACGAGATTGGCTGTGGAAGTTCAGGGAATCGTGCAAGCGTTTTGAACCTGTTCCGTAACTTTTTTGAATGGCACTTACCTGATGAGAAGCGGAATCGTTTGCGTGATTTGTATTGGCCGTGAGAACGTAACTAATTTGAACAACATTTTTTACTAAACACCGGCTCACTTTTTTTTCATATTTTAAATAGAATCAACCTCAGTATTTGATCTAAATCAACGCGGATTTTGAATTTATTGCAAAACCGGTGTTATGTGCCGCAAGAGAAACGAAAACAAGTCGAACTGTCAAAATCAGCTGATGGTTTTTGTTCATTTTTACCCAAGTTCATTCGACAGGTTCACTCATACAGTGATGTCCGCTTTTTTACACCCATTGCACAGTAAACCTGTGAATAATTTAGAATTTCTTCAATAACTCTATATCTATAAAAAAAAATGAGAACTAACTACATAAATGCCAATAACTTTTAGACCGATTATACCCAAACCCGTAACGAGGCTACATGGCACCCTTGGCGAACCTCAATTTGAGTGCTCATTGTTCAAACCTTTTTTTTTGCATTGTACGAGTTTACATAAGGCAGTTCAGACAAATTTCTAGGATTCCTCATGGGATTCCTTTTAAAAACGGTAACGACTTCTGTTAAAAATCCATCGAAATTCTTAAAAACTTTCACGTTAGAGTTCAATTAATACCACTGTTCGACAAAAAAAATATTTTTGGCTGGATCAGGGACGCGTTTATATGGGTCTTGAAGTACAAGAAAAGTGTAGAAAGAGGCGTTTTCAAATGATTTGCAGCACCCTTGGATTATTTTTTGACAAAGTTTGAAAATTTTGCATTTTTTATCAAAAAAGCATAATAAGCAAAATATCATTATATTTTCAAATTCAATTATTCAAGCATTGAATTATTCAATTCAATATTTTTTAGCACGAGATCGCTTCAGGGAAATGTGCACCATTTCAGAAGAATATTGGCATCATTTTTATATATGAATTTGGAATGTTGACGATCATTAAGCAAGTATGTGAGGATGTGCACCATATAAATACTACTTATTTTTCTTTTTCACACATATTGGTCATTATATAATTATTATAGGTTCAAGAAGACGCTTGATTAGGATTTAATTCTTTGCTCCATTTGATAAAGCAATGAGCAATGCAATCCAGTTACATTTGATTTTAACAAGGATACGACTACGGTAAATTGATGTGTCTGTTATGTTTATATGGGCTGGTTGGTCTAATAAAATCTCAGCAGAAATACAAAATTTATATAGGTTGGACACTGGCTTGTAAGTGGTCTTAAATGCGCTAGTCGGTTTATCAGGAGACGATGTCTATAAAAAAATGTGATTCCATTGTTTTTTTGCGATTTCTAAATATTTCGATAGGCACTCATTGATAATTGTTTACTTATCGTGACATTCATTTTCCTATTCCGAGGAAAATTACAGAATAACATAAAATAGCAACAAATAATTTAGTAATCAACATTATCACATTTTTTGCGAAAGCCGCTCAGGCAGGCATGAGCTCTTTTTGATTCAGTCTGTGCACAATACTAATCATTTGTAAAAACTGATTTAGTGGTAACATGCCTGCTTCTTACTTGTTAGATGAAACAATTTCTGGTTAATCCATTTCCGATATTTTTTTTTATTTTTCGGTTCTAAATTTCACATGTTTTTCGGTAATTTTAATCAAACTTTCAGTTTTGAGATTTGGAATGAATTTCACAAATAATTGCGATATATTCAAAATGAGTAAAACACTTGTTTTTCTATGTCTTCTTGTTTAAAGAAAGAAAAATAGAAATTACGTGAAATTTCGCAAAATTGTTTATCATAAATGTATGGATAAATTGTTTCTTCACTTAATTGAAAAGCATTTTTACTCGTTTCGAGGATATGGGAATGGGGGCTCATAAATGGACACGTTTGTCCTTATATGGGAGACGAGTTTAAACTTAACCTTAATGGTCGACTTCTTTATGTTTCATTGAACAAGAAACTAACGGTCCATTTGAAAGTTTGATTAAAATTACCGAAAAATATGTAAAATGTAGAACCAACAAAAAAATCGGAAATGGTTTAACCAGAAATTGTATCATCTTACAAGTAAGAAGCAGGCATGTTACCACTAAATCAGTTTTCACAAATGATTAGTATTGTACACAAACTGAATCAAAAAGATCTCATGCCTGCCTGAATCGCTGTCAAATGGTGTCACAAAAAATGTGGAAATGTTGATTACTGAATTATTGGTTGCTATTTCACGTTAGCCTGTAATTTCTAGGGATATTTTGATAACAAATGGACCTCATGATAGGTAATCTATTCTTAATGAGTACCTGTCAAAATCTTTGGAAATCGCAAATAACATTATTATCACATTTTTCACAGACTTCGCCATCGGCTCCTGATAAACCGACTAGCTCATGTAAGGCCACTTACATGTCAGTGTCCAACCTAATTTTGTATTACTGCCAAGAGTTTATTAGACCAACCAGCCAATATAAACATAACAGATACATCAATTTTCCGGAGTCGTATCCTTGTTGAAATCAAATGTTACTGGATTGCATTGCTCATTGCTTTATCAAATGGAGCTAATCAAGTGTCTTCTTGAACCTATGATAATTATTATATAATGAACCAGTTGTGTGGAATAGAAAAATAAGTAGTATTTATATGGTGCACATCCTCATATGCTTGTTTAATGATCGTTAACATTCCAAATTCATATATAAAAATGTTGCCAATATTCTTCTGAAATAGTGCACGTTTCCCTGAAGCGATCTAATGCTAAAAAATATTGATTTGACAAATTCAATGGTTGAATAATTGAATTTGAAAATATATTGATATTTTGCTTATTACGCTTTTTTTGATGAAAAATGCAAAATTTTTATGTCAAAAACTAATCCAAGGGTGCTGCAAATCATTTGAAAACGGCCTCTTTCTACACTTTTCTTGCACTTCAAGACCCATATAACCTCGTCCCTGATCCAGCCAAAAATTTTTTTTTGTCGAACAGTGTACTTCAATATTAGTAATCATTGAATTATTGGTAAAAAATCTGCACCATACCAAATCTCTGTTAAAATTTTAGTGAAATGTCTACTCTTAAAGAGATTATTGTAGGCAGTCCTGATCTATTTTTTTCTGCACAAGTTTATTTTACACACATGTCCAATATTCCCAGGGCTGGTAGCAAAAGGTGGTGCTAAAAAAAGTTATTTTAGTGACCAGTAGGAGAATTCCGGCGCGTATTTTCTTCGAAGAAAAGAAAATTTTCTTGCTGGCGGATTATGGAAGAAAATTTCTTCTAATATTTTGATCAAAATTACTAGGACACTTTCATGTTTTACTTGGTATTGGGGATTATAGTCGGTCGAATTGTCTTAAAGTATGTAATTAAAGATATTTTAATACCGCGCACATTCTTGTCAAACATGAAATCCGTTGCTTTTTAAAAACCTCCTGCCAAGTGCCAAGAAGAGGATCGAACTCCCCTCATTTCTTTGAAGAAAGCATGCATGATTTCATTAGCAATTCAATGAAAACGATAAATTCTCTGAAGTATTTCTGTATTATGTATTAATCCATGAATATATGCATTCTCAATAAACTTCGAAAGAGGTTCTTTCAAAATTTATTCCTAGAAACAATTGCTAGAAGATGCTAATATACATGCATGAGCAAAAAGGAAGCATACTCTACCCAACGTCTATCTGACCATTTTTCAAGATTTGGTTTGCAAACGCAGACTACCCTAAGAAGTATATTTTTTTTATTCTCATATAGTTTTTTTTTTTCGTTTTAGTGTTAAATACCTATATTATAGATTTTGCACAATTTTAAAGAGCAAATGTGCTTCATACTAGGCTGGTTCGGATAATAAAACGAATTCAAAAGATAAATAGAATAATTAGGATGCATATTTTAAAATGTAGTGTTCGACAATAGATGACAAACAACTAATAATACACCACAAGATATAAAAATTCCTATAAAATGAGAATGCGTGAAGCTCTATGAAAGATTAACTTGTTTTACAAGAAAACCATGAATCAAAGTGTTGATACTGACATAAAGCTAAATTAAAACTCAGCCTTAATTGAAAGAAGGCCGATTCGTTATTTTATCTCGAAAATTAAGCTCAAAATAATCGAAAAAGTGACCTTTTGACGAAAAAAGTGACTAGTTGAAACAGCTTCAAAAAAGAGACTTTAACGTGACTGGCCTAAAAAAGTGACGAAGTCACTAAAAAGTGACTCGCTACCAGCCTTGAATATTCCAAAATAAATTTTCAGATAATGTTTTTAATTCTGTTATTACACGGAGACAAATTCTGCGGTAAAATTACTATTTTAATATTACAAAATTAGGGCTTGTAATATTAAAATTAGGGTACCATGAAAGAAATTTATTTGCACTTACCTACTATTACACTTTTGACCAAACATCGTACCGACCTCTGCCATAAGATTCTCAACATGATTACAATTCGATTTGCAACAACAACAAAAGCAAACTTGCCAAACTTTCACCAGCTTAACGATGATTTCCCTTTCCGCAATCCAAGGTAATGTGCCAAAAATATGGAATAATAGAGATATTCATGCTATAAGCAGGAACTGTATTTATTAACATATTTAAAAAAAATCAAAGATTAAAAAAATAGTCTTCAAAAAGATTTAGAATCGATTACCAATTCAAGAAGATCAAACAAAAGTGATTTTTTTAATAAAAAGATAAAAATTTTGGAGAAAACTACTTTTAACTAAGACTAGTTTTCATTTTAGACTAATTTGATATGCTACAATCTTTTCATAAATGTAATTTAGAAGAGAATGATGCTAAGAGCTTCAAAATTGGTTGGAAAATAACAAAGTTATGGAGAATTAACTGAGGGTCATATTTTATAACAATATTTTTGGCTCAAAATTTGAGGTTTCCCTTTTTATGTTATTTTAAATCAGAAGAGCACGCGAATTTTTGGTTTGAGAACTTTCGAAAAATATGCCGCACCCTAAGGAGCACTCTGGTCTTAATGAGGGATATATTTATAATGGTGAAGATGAATCGAAACCATTCCTCAAATTTTCAAAAGCACAAATCTGGAGAACCAATCATCCGTTTAAGCTGAGAAGTATAAAAAAAAACTCACTCAAAAGGGGGTTTCCCTCTTCTATTTTTTTTTTTTTTTTTTGTTAAATTGAATAAATAAATATTAAATACACCAAAACCTCTTTTTACGACCGTTATCGGGGGTCGTAAAAAAAATCAGGGTTACAATTAGGTTTTAGAAAAATGCAACGTCTAGATGCGGAAATAATGATATTCGGCAAAGTTGAAGCATGGGTTGAGAACTTTCCAACATGGCCGTTTAAGTTTTCATATTTTAGTAATAGATGGCAACGCTGCTCGATTGTTATCAAAAGAGCCAATTTTATGGGGGTGTGATATGCAGATACCAAAAATTTTTAAAGATAACGATATCGAATGTTCACCAAAGTTGAATGAAGTATTGCGTGCCATACAGTCGGCCGAATCACAAATGTTTATGTGGCTGGCAACCCTGTTTGAGAAGAATGAAGAAAAGATCAAAACCATAAAACTTAGCGGAATTGAAAAATGCTTAGCAACATAGCAATAAATGTTTTACTCTTCAACTGTAATCCAGTTTTTCATGAATGGTTCTAAATTTTGTCGTAGCTAGCAACACTGCTTAAGTGAAATTGCGCCACCAGGCAGTGCAAGTGTGCATGCAAGTTTTGTTTTCCGAATAGCTCATGAGCCTGCACCACTTAGAAAGATGGCGTCTTTACGGTGGTTTGCGAATACCCTTTAATGGGTAAACAATTACCCATTATCAAATAGCAGTCATATCTGTCAAAAAATGGGGGAATTTCACAATTATGATATGGGTAAAAAAATACTCATTCTGTTACCTCGAATACAGTGTAAAAAGGGGTAAAATTTTACTCATTGAAAAAATAGTTTGAATCGAAAGAACAATCCTTAACGACCATCATCAGCTGGCGGAAGAGCCATTTCTGGGTCCGTTGAAGTTAGTTTTAATAATATAATCTTCCAGGACGCCATGGCGTGCAAGTAAGTATAATACTTTTAACGAATACAATATTCATATTGAAATATAACAATTATAATATGATTATTCCACATTTCTTTCATTTTTCCAGATGTTCAACCGAAAAAATGGAAAAACCTGAGCAGGACGCTGTGAATGCTAATTGTAATGCTTGGATTTGATTCATATAAAACGGAAATAATAAATGTTTAATTATCATATATTTACTTTACATCACCAAATTTTCTTGTTTGAAACGCCTAGCTAAATATGTTTGCCAAAAGAGGGTATATTTTTACCCATGTTGTAGTACAGTCGACTTTTCTACAATGGGTAAAAAAATACCCATCCATTGACATAAACCGCTTTTACCCGGTAAAGAGTAAACCGTGTTTACTCATTAAATGTGAAGAGACACTTCTAGCGGAAATGGGTGAATTTTTACCCATTAAATGGTATTCGCAAACCACCGTGTTCGGCAAAGTTGTTCAGTAGCCCATGCGCTATAATTATTCTAGTCAAGAGATACAAGGTTTTTCCACCAGGCAACGCTAGTGAGCACGATTTTTCTGTTTTGCGGATATCTTAGGATCCTGACGACCTAGAAAGATGAGGTCTTCGGCGAAGCTGTTCGGTAGCTCAAGGGCTATCATTATAAAAGCTATGCGATTCAAAATTTTGCCACCAGGCGGCGCTAGTAAGCATGATACTTTTGTATTGCGGATATCTCAGGATCCTGACCACATAGACATGGCGTCTTGGGCAATGTTGAGCTACTTTCTAAGTGGTCAGGATCCTGGGAATCCGTAAAACGAATGTTTCATGTTCACTAGCGCCGCCTGGTGGCAAAATTTGGAATCTCATAGATTTTATAATAATAGCGCTTGACCTAGTGAACAACTTTGCAGAAGGCGCCATCTTTCTAAGTGGCCAGGATCCTGAGATATACGCAAAATAAAAGTTTCATGTTTACTAGCGCCGCCTGGTGGAAAAACATCGATTCTCTTGACTACAATAATAATAGCCCTTGAGCTACCGAACAACTTGCCGATTACTTAGACCATCGGCAAAGTTGTTCAGTAGCTCAAGTACTATCATTATAAAAGCTATGAGATTCAAAAATTTTCTACCAGGCGGCGCTAGTGAGCATAGAACATTTGTTTTGCGGATATCTCAGGATCCTGACTACTTAGAAAGATGGCGTCAGGATCCTGAGATATCCGCAAAACAAATGTTCTATGCTCACTAGCACCGCCTGGTGGAAAAATTTTGAATCTCATAGCTTTTATAATGAAAGTCCTTGAGCTACTGAACAACTTTGCCGAAGGCGCCATTTTTCTAAGTGGTCAGGATCCAACAGATGTCGATTCAACAAATTTGTGGAAAATTAATCTTTTCAAAATGTGGACGTGACTTCAATTTTTAATTAAAGGTTTTGGTTTTCCACGAATCCATATTTTCCATGCTACGTTTAATATTTAGTCCATCATTCGAAATAATAGTTTTACGACATTTTGGAAAATTGTGTTTAAATATAATTTTAAGGTAGAATTTCATGTTCTTTCCAAACCATTGTGAATTTTTGATTATTGGGTTCATTGTTGCAAGCCTCATATGTGTTCGAATCTCAATCAGTGAACTCTTCAGCGATAGCAAAATCATTTAGTATCTAAAATGACAATGGGAGTATCGAACTCGTCATAGGCAAAGTGGCCAGTGAAAAGTCAATATCAAACTCTCGGTTTTTCCCGGTACTCCAAAAATATTCCCGGTTTAATTATAAGCTATTTTTTACCATTTCGAACGATTTAAAGTTCGAGTTTTTGGACATGCATCAAAGCATTTCCATTAACGTTAGATGAAAATTATTTTTTTGCCGTGCACTAAAATTTTGTGCGCCCATTCTGTTTCTGCATTCCAGCCCGAGGAGGAAAGAATAACTCGCCAATAACTTACGCATACCAAATTTTGGTATCATACCAAAATTAGGTTTTGTTCAGTTATCAATAACTCATTTTGGTATTATAATGGTATTTGAAAAATATGTTTAAAACAATTAAAAATACTTCATTTTGGTATTCGACAGCTATTGAGGACTGCTGGAGGTATTGAACTAGTATTGGAAAATTTCACTTTTATATGAAAATCCATCAAGTATTATTTAGGTATTACAATACCTGATCTAATTATCAGCTTGGTATTTGTAGAATATGCAGAAGGTATTATTTGAGGTATTTTACCTCTTATGCAGGGCTCATTCATACCTCATTCAGGTTGTAAGTATTGGAAATTAACTGGTATGGAATACCTCAATTTGGTATTCAGTAGTTATTTTCTTCTGCTCGGGAGTCTGATCTACGGAACCATCGCACAAAAAAAAATGGCATTGTTTGAACGATGCGATTAAGACAGTCTTAGAATACATCATAGTTTTAATTGTAAACGGATACACAGTCTTGGTAGACTAATATTAATAATAAAAAAAATAAAAAAGTTCGAACCATTGAGTGGTTTCTATAGCTAAATATATCTTTTTCAAAGTTGTATTAATATGTTTGACTGGGTCAAACACAAGTTCAAAACTCAAGGAAATATTCGAAACTCGTGAAATATTCCTTATCGGGAAAATTGGATTTCTTCAACTTTAAGATTGTTTTCCATATTAAATTAAAGCAAACCTTATTTTGCTGCTAAATGTCGGAGTGATGTCGGATCAATTCATGGAAAAACTAGTTGAGATTTCTCAAGAAGCACTCTTGGTACAATCTCTAAAATAATATCTGTTGAATGGTTGAAAAAATGAGAAAAAAAAGAATTCTTCTTGATTTTTTGAAGGTTTTTCTAGAAAGTATTTTAGAAGAGATCTTAAAAAAAAAACAAGAAAAGGTTCAGGAGGAGTTCCTGGAGCAATTAGTGCAAAAATTCCTTGAAGTTTGTTAGGAGTAGTTAATTCTTGAAGACATCTGTAAAACAATTCTTGGGAAAACAACAAAGGAATCTCTATAGAATTTGAGTTTGTCTATAGACAGATTCTCAGTAAAACTGCCGAAATCAAGATTTCTCTTGAAAGCCAAGCTTCCCTGGCTACATATCTTTGGGACATCGAATCCGCGGTGAACCCAGATGCTTCTTTAGAACGAAAATCTGTAAAACTAAAGAGAAATCGGTAGACCTGTCCACCCTAATTCCAGTAGACGGTCCTTATGCTGTATCAAGAAATTTCGGATCATATGTGCAACCACGCCAACGTTTAGAATCATGCAGAAGAACCATTTTTATTAAAGTTTCGGAATTATATATGATCAATATAAATTCGTTTCTTTTTATTGTATTGAATGTTTTCACTGTCGTGCTCTTCTGTCGATTTTCCTGTTTTCATCAGTATCCTCCAATCTAAAGTTATCGTATGTAGTTTTCTTTTGCTTTGCACGTTATTCTGCTTAGTGGATGGGAGTGCTTGAGTGTTTGTTCAAACTAACTTCATCAACTGTGCCGAATTTTCAGGGAGTTGTACACCTTAGGCAAGCTTTTTGAATTTCTGTTTAAAAGAGTTAAAAGATGTGACTATGCAATTGTCTCAGGCGTGCTCGTTTCATTTCATGAGTGCGCTTGTTCAATCGTATCTAGGCTTTCGATTCTATTTTAGCACAACCTTTTTTTGCAATTTAATCTTTTTTATTACTAGCTTTGTGTGAACTGTTCAGGCTCGAGTGATAATTATTGCGGTTTGGTGTGGAGAAAACGGAAAAATAGAACTGGTGGTTCAATTTGATTCAAACGCTATCGAGGCTTTGCTAAATGTGCAACTTTAATGCAACATCCAAAATTGCTAGAGGAATTGGAACTTATGAGTAGCAGTATGATGTGGGTTATGTTTGTAGAAGAATTTCTAAACGTTTCAAAATTGGCACCATTACTTCTAGATTTTTGGGATATTTTCTCTGCAATTGTTAGCAACCAAGAACGCTATTAAAACCCTACTATTGGTTGAATGACAAATGGATATTGTATGCTAAGTAAGAAACGCTATTTGGAATAAGTGATATTTTATTTGGAATTTATGACGGTGGAAGGAGTTCCATGAAAAAGTCAGAGTTTTGTAGAGAAACAAAAGATATAAAAGAAAGCGTTTAGGCTCAGTGTGTTTTGTGTAGTCATTTTCTTCAGTTAATAGATTTTAGAGAAAATAGATTTGATCACAATTCGAACTACTTAACTTTGACTAACGAACATAGTTTTGCACAGGTCATTTTAAGAGGTTTATGATGGGATTAGAGAAATCTAAAATCTAGATATTTCAATGATAAAACTACTCTCTTTTTTAAACGTTATGGGTATAAATAATTTCCATGTAATTTTTACAAACATTCTGAAGAATTTTCATAATTTTTCAAAAACAAAAAAAAATATTTTAACAAAAGAGTACTCAATAGAGGATATCTTACAGAAACATTAATGGAACGAACTCACCCATTCAGAAAACAATCTTCACCAGCAGGCCGGAATCGTACAGCATTAGGAAGTAGAAACTTCCGGCTGGGAACGAAACCAGCTAACAATGACTGATCCCATTGGTATTGGCCAGTTCGTTGTTGTTCTCCATTCGGCTGGCGGTTGTCGTCGTTATTGGAATGGCTGACGCCGGAGGCCGTAGCAAGTCACAATACTGAAGCAAGGCTTCCCGCAGCGAACGGGACACTTCGGCCGAAGACGTGGTAGTACACTCGACCAGGTAGGGGTATAGTCCGATCAGTTGCTCCCAGGCGGTGGTTCCCACTGTTGAGAAACGGAGAGGTTGTTTAGAAGTGCAAGGTCTTTTGAATATTTCCTATGATTCTTATGATTTTTGGCTCGATAGAGTCTTACTTGAATAGCATTCAAGCAACTATCATATTTAATTGAGAAATTTTAAAAAAGAAACGTTTGCCCCACTTTACTCTATGATACCGAAATTCTTACCTTTTGCTGGGGGTGCTTTCTTCATCGATATCACAAGTGTGGCCACCGCTTTCAACACAAACGAAATCTCCGAGAGTCGATATCTGAAATAAAGATTAGGACTCAGTAATAAACTCCCTTCTAAATCTTCTCTGCCACAAAGTCTCACCTCGGCAGCGGGAATTTCCCGCTCAACCGCTCGTCATCGTTGAACTTCCGGAGCACTTCCTCGAACCGGTGCAGCAGCGCCGTGATGGCCAATCGTCCCGCGATACCACCTTCACTGCTTCCTCCTGTTGCCGCCGCTCCACCAGCCGAATCCTTTCCACTATTGTTGTTCATCTTATTGTGTCCATCTTCGGCGGCAGCGGCCACCACTCCGACCATTCCATCGTCCAGCAACGAAAACTGCAACAACGTTTCGAAACAGGTCTTGGCGAATTCCTCCCGAAGCTTCAACTCCGTCTCACAACCCGCAAATGGCGTACTTCCGGTGGTGGCGGAATGGATCGATCCCTTGTTCAGAAGCACCACCGCATCCAGAATGAACTGCTGAGGAATTTCGTGGCTGTATGGTAGGATCTCGTCCCGTATCAGCTCGATCACCTGGCAGTCGATCGTTTCATCCAACACCAACTCGTCCAGACCCCGATCTTCCACCACGCAAACGCTAGAAACACGCGAAATTAGCCCTTTTATCGTTGATCTTAAAGGAGGTATCTTACCTTTTCGGGAACAAGAACTGATCCAACGTATCGGACAGATCCTTCCACATGGCTGCAAAATACTTCGGATGTTTTCGGGCCACCGGCAGACCCGTGTGCAACACGGTCATCAAGCTTGAAATGGCCAGCTTCCAGGTGCTAGCGGACATGCACTTGTACTTGAGGGATAAAGGCAGATGCAGCGCTTTGATGATCTCGTGCAGAATTTGACCCTCGACGACGGCGTCGTGGCTGGCCGTCTGCTGGTACAGTTTGACCGCCACGCTTAAAGCTTTCTCCCCAAACGGTATGTAGTTCATGCTGACCCATTCGACGCCATTGGCGGCGGGCATCTGGTGCGAGGCGCCCCCACTTCCGGATCGCGTCGATTTGACGGGCCTGGAAGAAGATCAGTGGGTTTTAGCAGCAGTTTATAACATTTAGAATTTGAGGGGTGGTAACGATTAAGTGTCTACGAACTTTGGAGAACTCATTCTCGAAAAAAGAAAAAAAAACAAAAATCAAAAGGAATAAAAAAATATATCCAACAAAACCAACAAAACAAAAAGAAACCATAAGGAATTAGAAGAGTTCATAAGGTTTATCGTAGAATCAGACCAAATATTTTAATTGTAATTGTAATTGCTCAATCCACACCCTGGCAGACAATTATCCGCCCATCTAGACACGGGCTGGGTGAGGACCTACCAAGCCTCCCCCGTTAACATGTCCTATACCGTTTAGCACACCGGGATCTTCCACAAGCAGGCGCCGGAATTAAAGCGGTCCCACAAGCTTCAGATACATTAAATAGATATAGTCCCTCTGGCACTAAACCGAATTGCGCCCTCCGCTTCACCACTAGTACTGCTTCCCCACACGCCAAGCACGATATCGAAAGTAGCGCGTTGTATAGCAAATACAGTACACCACCTCCGACACTATGCCAAATGTACAGGAAAAACAGCACCAGTAAGAAAGCGGAAGGCGCACCACTCGGTTCAGTGCCAGAAGGACTATAAGTATAACGATGAAGAAATGAAAAGATAGTGGAGTTGGTTCGGTTATTTGATTGCTGAAACGAAAAAAACAGAAAAAACAGAAACAAAGTGTTAACATTAAAACGGGGTTTTATAATTGATAAATGTATCGATAGTTTCTCATCTGTTACGTTTCCTTATCGTAGCGCTGTCGATTTTTCCATCTCCAGGGTGTTCGTCTCCGCTCGAGCAATGAGGACCATGATGAAATGAGAATATAAAAATGTGAGCATTAGTGTTGATCTAGTAATAGATTAATTTAAACTGCTTTTCATGTGCTAAGTAACTTGTAAACTCCTACTCAATTATGTTTTGTTGGCCTACACGTTTTATTTAGACACAATTTTTATTTAGAAAACTATTTGGATCCGAGATTTTAGGTGCAGATTGAGCATGTTTGATAAAACAAGCATCCTGTTTTCAGTTAAAGAATGTTCAAGAAGTTGATGATTCTGTTATTTATACTGGCTACTTACAAGAATTCACTATTGATGTAATATATGGATATTGAAAGTTCCAACGCGCGATTATAATACTTCAGTTTTCGTGCTGTTGTATTGGTGTAAGTAGTGGGGAACCAATCAGTTTGGTGATTATAACGGTAACAAATAGCAAGACGAAAGGAAAGTTGATAGTCTATCATCATTATGATTTCAGTCCTAATTTCATGATCCGTTTAATAAATTCCGCGTATGATTCGGCAATTTTAACAATTTATACATGTGTATTCGAAGAAAACAGACTACGAGCATTTATTACCTGTTGCAAGGTTCCTAAGTGATCAGATATTTATCATTTTCTACAGCCTAATTTAATAATACCTACATTGGGTTGTAACAAAAATTTGATCTTGGGATGTTGATTTGCCTCCTAATCATAGTTTCGACAATAGTCACATGCTTACTATCCCTTATGGCAGTGTTGTTGATTCTATTGTCTATCGCTCATCAGTTTCGCGCCACCCGGCAGGGACTTGGTCCTATGTACCCAATACTCTGCTGTGTCTTAACTTCACGCAATACATTCTGTAGATGTGTGATACAGTTTGCGGAATATTATGATTTATCACTTCGTTCAGATGGAAAATTCTGTTATGGTACCATATTCACATATCAGATAACTCCCACCTGGAACGATGTAATACATCGGAGACATGTAGATTCAGATGTATGTATACGATCTATGCCTAGTTCGGCTCTGATCGACAGGCAATCAGTGTATTCAGTTTTTCAACTAGCTTGAAGCGATGAACGTTTCAAGACAAGCTCTCCACTATATCTGCTAGCAATCACCGGTCGTCGATAGACATTTCGGTTCTTTTCTGCTAAAGATAGATCCGATTGTATGCCAAAGACTATGGCTCATGCTTTTCAATACAGCTGGAAAAACAAGAACTACACCCAGCACCAAATAGTACGTAACTATGAGGCGGACCGGAAGGTTTGATGAGCAATCCCCACCTAGAATCAGACCAAATATTTTACTAAGAATATTTCTGAAAGTGTTAATTCTTTGTGCCAGTCTGACAGGTATTACTCATGGTAATACTGCTCGTATTATTGTAGAATTCATCACAATTTAATTCAGATGTTTCTGTTTTCTTTAGATAATATTCTGAATATTTTTTTGAATAATGCATTCAAGATGCCTTCAAACATTCAATCTGGGATTTTACAGAGAACCCATAGGAAATTCCTCCGAAAATAATTTAAGAAATTTCTCAGGAGAGTCGCAAATCATACAAGAATTCATCCTGTTATTATTCTATCGATTTCCCTTGGATTTTCTCCTAGATTTAGGATGAGTTTATCATCTTCAAGAATTGAACCAGTAATTTCTACAGCGTTGACTCCAGGGATACCTCTAAAGATTTTAAAGATTCCCATAAAATTGGCAATTAGTATTTCTTTAACACGTATCTGCCCAGCAAATGGATAAAACATCAACATGTTGACATTCCGTCAAATTTTGATGGATTGCTTCTGTATAAACTCCAATTGAATCCTATAGATGTCAAGTTTTTCCAGTAAATTCTTAAGGATTCCTCAGAAATTAGTCCCGAGATTCCAACTAATAATTATTCCAATAGGAAGTCTAGGAAGTCTTTGAAAAATTACCCAACAAAGTCCTTGACGAATTTATTCATAAACTTCATAGTCTTAGTTTTGTCTCTGATAAATATTCTGTAGAAATTCTTGAAGAACTGCTGCAAGGATCTTAAAAAGACCGCCTGGTCTCATGGAAAAGTGTTCGAGAATTATTAGATATATTGCTAAGATAATCATTGTAGAAATAGTAACTTGAATCACTGGATAATATTCTGTAGCATCTACTGGAAAAAAAAATCTTAAAAAACATAGCACGGAATCCCTGAAGAAATATGTGAGACTGATTGTTGTAGTGCCTGCTGATGTGAAACCATACACAAACTTTTGATTTCACTCGAGAAATGTTTGGAAGCATTGCAGAAGTAATCCCTGGATAAAATGCAGAGGAAATACGTAGAGAAGTTTCCGAAGGCGTTTCCTAAGGAATTCCTAGTCGAATTTTTTAAGGAATTCAAGGAAGAGTTGTTATTACAAATTCTTGGTTGTCGGCTATCTCAGTCTTAATCTGCGAGCGTTTTAATTTATTTTGCCCGTCATTTTGAATCAAACGTTTGCAATTGTAATTAAAACTTTGACAAAGTAACCAATATTACCTGTCCCAAAATTATTACAGATAAGCAAAATCATGAATACTCAACAGCTAAATCAATAAGCAGTGTTGTTCAGACTCATTTCCCCGAAAATAACATTTTCCGAACTACGAAGTCACGAACCACTACAACCATGCTCTATCCTCCTAAGATAGAAAAGCAGATGGTTATGCTTGAGTACTGCACACAAAATCGATCGATATTGATCCCAGAGAGCCACAATTCAAGTTTCGGTGAAATGAAATGAGTGAGTGAGTGAGTGCGAATCATTTCACCGAAACTTGAATTGCGGCCCACCGAGATCGAAACTGTCGGATCCCATGTGTAACACTCAAGCCCAACCACCTCCCCCTCCATCTCAGGAATACAACGCACAGTTATAACAGTTCATGGCTTCACAATTCGAATTTCGGGGAAATGAGTCTGGTCAACACTGTCAATAAGGACAAAAACGATTGACCATTTTTCCCTTGAAAAAGGCCACAACAAATGGCCGAAATGTCGGGAAAAATAAATTAAAACGTTCGCAGATTAAGACTGAGATAGCCGACAACCAAGAATTTACGTTTCAACTTCCAGTGGCAACCCCCTAATAAAGTTGTTATTACATTTCCTGAAATAAGCTCTGGAGGAATTTGGAAAGCATCCTAGAGATTTCACCATGACTTTTTATTAATTTATTCCAAAAATTCTGTTGAAAATTTCTCATGAAAAATCCTTTAGGAGTTAATCCAGTGGTTCTTATATCGATTTCATTGGGATTTCGTTTTAGAATTTTATTTAGAATATCTTCAAGACTTCAAGCAGTAATTTAGCCAACGATTCTGTCACTGATTTCACAGGATTTTCTCCAAAATTATCGTTCAGTTTTTTTTTTTAAATCTTAAGTCCCACCCCTGTACTAGCGACATGTAGTTATAGTTTTGCTATGCAAAAGTGTTTCGAGCAACGCGCGATCTGAGACCTAATATATATTCTCAGAGAATAATTATCTAAGCGCTCAGTGCGATTCATGCTGCGCAACACTTTGTTCCACGCTACACTTTGCTGATGTGACGATGAAAACCAACGCGTGCACTCTCATCGGAGAACGCGCTACCTTGTATCGTACACGCAATTCTGTATTTGCGGTAGAAAGCTTTTTGAACTGCCAGTGTATAAATAACCAAAGCGTCAACTCTGGCCGGTGCACACTCTTGTTTCATCACCAATTCGATCAGTGCGAGCGTGCAGATGAAAGAGCCAAGAAAGAAATCAATCTTACGAGAGAGAGCTTGCTCTCTTGAAGCCTTCGCGCGCGCTTTCAGCATCACCACCACGCTTGAGGTGTGGAAAGCCGGCGCGATTTTTCAGACGACTAATGGTAGGAAGTTTTGACGTTAACTACGTCTTACGGCGACCGTCACGAAATTATGTAAGATTTTGAACACTAATAACTCAGTCATTTATCGATAGATTTTCAATATTTTCCGACCTATCGGTCGGAAATATATACAACAATGGAACAATGAAATTTTCGAATGGAGAAAACTATTGATTATCGACAATAAACTATTGAAAATCGGGAAAATGTTGTAACCGTTTGTTACAAATTGTTAGTCCTTTTTTAATTCGTGCTATTTTTTATTTGTATACTGTCACGTTTCTAGTGTTCAGTGGTGTTGGATTACTACAGGGTTAGTAGATAAAGGGTTAGTAAATGTTATCAATGTTAGTAGATGGTCAAAATTTATAAAATATGATTGTTAGTAAATTAGTAGAATTGTTGAATTTGAATTATAAAAATGAAAAAGTTGAATGCAAGCTGTTGGTACAAGTACAAACATAAACGATAAGTGGGCCAGCAGGCGCATTACACGCAACAGGTGTCAAAGGATACAAACTCTAGTGGAATTCAATGGTATAGTACTAAATTCGGTTTTATAATTTACTTCAAATTGCACAATTGTAATAATTTTTGCAATTGTAATAATGGATCAGAAATTTACTTTCATAATAAATAAAACTAATAATTATCAATAATTAGGTATTGAATATTAAGTAAATGTCAATCCTTCCAACAAATCATTCATTCCTCACGCATCAGCATTTTCTGAGATTTTTAAGGAATTCTCAGCCCAACATACCATTTCCCAGACCAACATTCCCATTTCCCAGACTGGTCGATCAGAAAGAGAAGAACACGAAAGGGAGGAGCATCATTTGTCATTCTAAGGTTATAAAACATGCTTTCTTCGTCGGATTCGGTTTCATTCCATTTCCGCTTTCGAGCTGGTAAGAGCTCCGAACCTGCTCAGCGAGGAGTACCTCGCTGCCAGAAGCCTGCTGAGCTGTAGATTTTCAAGTTGCCAATCCAGCGTCTGGTTTGTGAAATCGAACAAGATTTCTAGATTGGCTCGCGCTTCCAGAATTGGCCCTGCAGGAATCAGTGCGCTAACGCAAGATTTGTACGAGATGACTGAAGAAAATCTGCCATAGCCGCCTGTAGAAGCGCTCATCGTCATCGAAACCGCAAACCTCATCGGGCCAGGAGGATTTCAGCCTGTGCGCCGTCAAAATGTGTCTGTGTTACTCGAATCTAACAATTCAATCGGCCCTCTTCAGGGCCAACAAATGTGTACTAAAGAGTTAATTGTGTAATATATCCTAATACCACATACTTTCTATAATCACTTAATTCTTCTCGTAACATCATACAATATATGATATGTTATGAATAATTGCCAATAGGGGCCTTCCTTAGCCGAGTGGTTAGAGTCCGCGGCTACAAAGCAAAGCCATGCTGAAGGTGTCTGCGGGTTCGATTCCCGGTCGGTCCAGGATCTTTTTGTAATGGAAATTTCCTTGACTTCCCTGGGCATATAGTATCATCGTACCTGCCAAACGATACACGAATGCGAAAATGGCAACTTTGGCAAAGAAAGCTCTCAGTTAATAACTGTGGAAGTGCTCATAAGAACACTAAGCTGAGTAGCCGGCTCTGTCCCAGTGGGGACGTTAATGCCAAGAAGAAGAGAAGAAGAACCCCTATAAGAATCCATGAAAGAACTACTAGGGTAACTATTGGAGAAATTGGTTTAAGAATTTGTGGAAAACTTTCTGCAGGAAACCTGGAATGTTATCTAGGAAAATCCCTTGAAAAATTTGTAGAAAATCTTTATAGGAATTTCTTGTGAGGTCTCTAAAAGTATTTCGAAAGAAATCTCTGGATAAATCACTAGAACAATTCCTGAAACTTTTCCTTCGGAAACATGAGAAATTGTTTCTGGAGAATAAGAGTCTAGAATTTTGCGCTTGAATTTACTGTAAAGAGGAAAAGGAAAATAGTGACTTAAGATACCATTTTTGTTAAAAAGAGACTTTTGAGACCTCTGAAGAAATTTGTGGAGGAATGATTAAAGAAATAACTGGAATAGTTGTTTTCGTTAAGGTATGAAGCCTTAAATGACTTTCTGAAGAATTCATTGAAATTTTACCTAAGAAATTACTCGAAAAATGTTTGGAAGAAGTGCAAAAATAATCCCTGGATAAAATGCTGGGCAAATACCTAGACAAATTTCTGAAGGCACTCCGTAAGATATTGCTTGTTGAATTTATTAAGCAGCTCCTGGAAGATTTGTTAATAGATTTTCTGGAATAATTTGACCATTTTTTGTGAGAAATCATGAATTTCTTCTAAAAGGAATCCATAAGAGGGGGTCTGGGTCATTTGGTCATATTATATAAAATAGGTATTTTTGAATATCACGGAAATATCCATAAATTTCTTCAAAAGCTCGCGAATGAACCTTTATGAAGTGAAGGAGCGGTCCATTTGGCATACTGGATATTTGGCATAATGGCCATTTGGCATAACAATCAATTGACATTATGTTTTTGGCATAACTAGAATTGTTTCCTTTTTTTCATAAGATGCCTGTTCTTGATGAAAAAATGTTACGCCAAATGATCGTTATGCCAAATGGCCCAGACCTTCTTTATGGATTTACTTGGAAGAACTCCTGTAGTAATTTTTGGAACATCTCCAGAGATTGGACATTCCAGGATAGTTATCCACATAGAAATAGATGGAACAATAACTGAAACAACCGGCGTAGTAACTCCTGGATAAATTTTGGTAGGGTCTTCTGCCAAAAACACCCAATAGAGAATTTTTTAAAACTCTGGAGCAAACCTTTATGGACTTTATCGTAAAAATACTAGTAGGATTTTTGGATCTCTTAGAATAATAAGTCGATTAATCGGTGGAAGAAGAATAAGTGGAGAAATTTCTTGAGGATATCCTGGAAGGTAGTAGCGTTGGAATGCTTGAAGTTTTGCTGGATGTACTCCAGAAGAGATCTTTGGAAAAAAAAATCACCCAAAGAATGCCCGAAACTACAAAACTGACCAAATCTCTAATAAGAAACTAGCTACCAGCCCTCAAAACTTGAACTTACCTCGTCTCGACTCGATCAAACGATGGCGGAACGCAGGCAAACTTGCTGAAACACAGCAACTGTTTAAAGATCGCTGAGATCATGTGTTTGAGGCCGTTGTCGCCACCATCCTTCCCTCCGATAGCTTCCTTCTGGAGCAGCTCCATGCAATCCAGAACTCCATCGTGCAGCGGAGTCAGCTGCGAGTCGGAAATGGTTGACATGATGTACGGCGTCGAATCACTGTGCACCGGAACGGCCACTGCATTCATCAGTACCGTGCAGAGCTGCGTAAGGTCTTTATTGCTGAAGCGGGTTCGGATGTGCTGGAACAAAGCCGGGAAGATCTGCACCAACGCGGTGAGGAACGCCTGGCTTGGGATGTAGATTTCGTCGCCGTTTTTGTCGTGACCATCCACGCTGGCCAAAGATGGTGGTTTAGTGCTTTCCGCTCCGATGTTCAGCCAAACCCTCCAGGCAACGTTCCAGATGTCGATGTCTTCCGCGGCGGACTTCTCCGTTGGGGCTTTGGCGATGTTATCGGCGTCGGCCGGACAAGATGTCGGTCTGTTGTACAGTATCTCCTGGAATGATTTAAGGGCTGCCAGCGAGACTTCGTTGCTCTTACTGAGGGCCGAATTTTCGATAAACTCCAGCAATAGGGCCCATGCCCGAGGGAAGTCTCCCAGCATCTGCAGGAGAGCTCGCTTGGCGTTGAACACCTAAAGAAAAAGAAGAATGATAAGTAAAGAAGTTTGGAGAGCATCAACGCCACACATCAGCCTACCCTGGAAACTCCGGACAGCGTCAAGACCTGCGTTTCAGCCCACTGCTTCTGAGCCGTGTTCCGCGAATGGTGGATCAGAATGTTCCCACTGGTGTCGACCTTCTCGCTGCTGGCACAGCTGGACAGGGCCCGGACCTTGTCCAGCAGTGGGAACAGCACCTGCCAGAGGACCGCCTGCCAGGTGGGCGGATTCAGCAGATTTCCGTGGGCGGAAATCGTCGAGAACAGAGTCTGCCCAGCCGACTTGCGAACCGCTGGCCGCGGATCGACGCACAGATCACCAAGCCGGGCGTACAGGCACATCCACAGCCGATCGAAGTGGGGCATGTTCAGCGTGCCGGGGAAGTCCGGCAGGACCGACGTATCGTCGCACACCGTTTGCGATAGTTTTTCCTGGTTTTGGTTGAAGTAGTCCGAGATGTTCCACTGAAATTAGGTTAGAAATTATTGAGAGCTCATCTTCCCACCGATAAATCAATTTCCTCACCATCAACCCAACGGCGGTCAGCGAGATGTTCAGTTCCTGCGTTTGCGAACCAAACTTGGCCGCCGTATTCACACAAAGCGGCAGACAACGCCAGGGCATAACCGGGAGGAAATCCGTGACGACCAGCTGAAGACACTGGAACGCGATTCGGATCAGAGCTTCCCCATGGTGATCGTTGACCGCTCCGATAATTCCCAGCACCAGGGGCCATCCATGGGACAAGGTTTCTCCGGCTCCGTTCAGAACCTGCAGGACACACTCCAGCTGTCGTTGGCGGACGTCACCGTGGGGAACCGAGGACAGTTCCGAGAGCGGTCCAAGCAGAAGTGTCTGTAGCTTCAGGTTCTCCTTCAGCGGCTTCTCGTATTTGTATTGTAAGGCTGCCTTGACAAGATAGGTGATCGCTTCAACGCCCCATTCTCGCATCCGAATGTGAGGATGTTGGCAAATTTCCAGCAGGTGATTCGTCAGTGGGCGCCACAAAACCTCAATCCGACTCAGATTCACCAACCCGGTCTCTAGAAGCTTCGCCACCGCGAATAGGGATGGCTCCCGGTTGTTGTACGCCAACTCCATGGCTTCGTGGGACAACTTGCAGAGGGCGTCGATCAGATGATGCAACGCCACATCATCCAGATATTGACTGGACTCAAACAACTGACTCAGCATCTGGGACAGGACCGGGAGGTCCGTCATGACTTGCGTTATAGAGTTTGCGTCCGTTGGAGGTTTCTGTACCGCCTGTAGACTTCCTCCGGTGGAAGGTTTCAACCCCAGGATCCAGGCCAAATGTTGCAACGTGGTTAATACGATATGCCACGAACTTCCCAGAATTCCCCCGTGGCAATGCGCCAAATGAAGCACGGATCTCATGCACTGAAGGTTCTTGATCGTCAACAGGACTGGGCCCTGATGAGCACCCACTGGAAGGGAGGAAGTTGGAAGTGGCGTTCCAACGGCGACCACCGGATGACGCTGCTGTTGCTGTTGATCTGCGTCTCCGTACGAGCCGAGGAACATCGTCCCCATATCCTGGCTGCCTCCTCGCGAGTGCGATTTGAACTGACTGCCCTGGTAGTTGACGTTCAGCACCGATAAGGCATAGTGCGGCGGAAGTGACGCTCGGCACAGAGCTGTGATGAAGGCATCCCGAGGTGTGTGCAACTCCAGAAGACCACACAGGGCGGCGTAGTTTTGAATCGCTTTCAGGATGTTCTCGGTGGTGGACTCATCGGTTGCGGCATCGATCAAGGGTCCCAGCGCCGACAGGAGACCCAGCCAACTGGAGTAGATCAGTTGGATGTGCAGAGCTTTTTCGTCCTCCGTGACGCGATTCTTGTAAGGCGTGGGATTTTCTTCGCCTATTTGGGAAGGTCCTTGGATGGAAAGTGAGATCGATCGCACGATGTCTAGAAGGCAAGCATAGGCCACTGATATACCGTATCCATCCGGTATGGGAGGGGGTTCCATTTTGTCGAGCATTTCCAAGAACGTAGATTTAGACTGACCGGTAGGGAAGGTGACAACTAACGGAAGGAACACTCCACGGAACAAGAAACCTGCTTGAGGTGATATTCCCGGGCCCACGGGAAGGCCTCCGATCATGGCTGCTGGTTGACCCTGAGCTCCACCAACGGCGCTATTCAGCAACTGACTGTTCACGAACAGGCTTTGTACATACGTTCCAAGAGAATTGATTATGTCCTGGAAAATATTGGTGGCGTGATCTTTGAGATCGTAACACCGACAGAATGAGATCAGCAGATCTGGTTGGATCGTCATCTTGTGTAGTACTTCGAGGGCCAGCGATCTCTGCCAAGATGGCTTATCCGGATCGAGAAATTTGACGATCAACGACAGAAATATTTCACATTCCGTCACCAGCAAACTGTGGTACTTCTGAATCAAGATAGACACGACCCTCAGCAGTCTCATACTGATAGGGAAGTAAGGTTTATCGTGTGGTGCCGTGGCTTGTGCATTCTGCGGCGCCATTGTCCTGTATTTGATATTAGGCGAAAACAATTTAATGACTAGGGCACAGACACGTTCCTTGAGCAGGAACGAAAATTCCGGATTCTTGTAGAATACGGACGTATACTGAGTTAATACCGATTCCAACAACTCCAACCCGAATGTGCGTGTCATTTCGGTCATTCCGAGCAACCAATAAGGTTGATCTGCATTGACCAGCTGTACTAAATCTTGGAACAACAAGAAAGCATCCGCTGCACACGGTCTCAAACCCTTCGGAGCAACCCCAGTAGCCAATTTAAGCTCTTCCAAGTTAACCTCCCTCTTGTCGTCCTGATTGGCTTCCGCTTCCGCTTCCTCAGCCACCACTCGTTCAAACACGAGCGAAACCAGTTGCCTCACCGTTGCCCCGGCCGTGTTAATCGTTGTCGAATCTTTCGTAAAATGCAACCGAAAACACAGCACCAACGTTTTGGCCAGTGTTTCCCCGTGTACCACGGTGTTGGTCGTCAACAGCAGCGTAACGCTCTGCAGCACTTTCACTTCCTCGGTGCCGTTCTCCATCAGCATCCACAACGTGTCGGTGATGTACCGGGCTCCCTTCTGGTCCACCACCTGCTGGGTGATCAACCGCTGCATCATCCCGAGGCAGAATTTGATGATTTTGAGGTCTTTCGATTCGCATCCCTGCACCAGCGGGTACAGAATCTGGTTCACCACGTAGTAGACCGGCGTCTGGGGATTGGCTGCGGCCGTTTTCAGCTTCAGTATTGCCTCCTCGCATGACTGGGTGTGGGGAAGAGAAGAAAAGACAGAGGAAATTGGGTCAGTATAAGCGTGTGGTATAGCGTTTGCCCTATGCGAACAAACAGATTGGTAGTAAATTAGCATAGATGGTCACGGTAAAATTGGTATGCGATTTACTGAGGTCAGTGGCGGTGCTGGAGAGGGTCGAAGAAAATGTTTTACAAGAACTTTTCTTCAAGAAATCAAGAATTAAATGAACGGAAAGATCTTTCATTGTTTTCTTGATATTTTGGTATCTGGTTTATCACAATTAGAAATCTAATGCCTGTTCATAAATATTTCTTGCAACCCTTAGGCTGAAGAAAATAAAAGATTCAGTAAGGTGACTAAAGTTAAGGCCTAAACGCAATGATAGCGGGGATCCTACAGCAACAACTGAAGAAATCGGTAGAAGAATTACTGGAAGAATCTTTGATGGAAATTCTTGGAAATCCCATGGCGAATATGCGGGGTAATCAATGTGGAAATTACTGGAATCATCAGCGTTGGACTGCTGAAGGATTTCAAGATGAAATCCCTTAAGAAATCACTGTAGGAATTCCATAACGAATTACTGGATAAATATTTGGAGGAATTTTAAGTGGAATATTTTAGCTGGAAGAAAATTTAGAGAAGTTTTTGGAGTGATGCGAAGAGGAGTCTCTGAATGTATACCTGAACAAATTTGTGGAGTATCCCTGAAACTTGTCCTCGAGGAATCTGTGGAGGAATACCTGAAAAAGCTATACAATAGTTGTGTAGGAACCTCTGCAGCCTCAAGAATTTACGCTAGGACTCACTGCGAGAAAATGAAGACTGCTTAAATAGTACTTTAGAGACCTTCCATTGAAAAAAGACATTTTAGAGACTTGCATGGAAACGTGACCACTATTTACTTGATATACGATTGCTAAATCCACTGCCGTTTTCAAAAATATCACGGTACGTCTACTTTTTGAGATGTTGACAGTTAGAAATGCAGAATTTAACGACTTCAGTCAACTTGCATGCAAGTTTGCTAGCTAGTATGGCGATTTATTTGCTAAGTTTGCCACAGAATTCAAATTTCATGTGTTAAACATTATTTATCAACAATGTACATCATATTTTTGATGCTCAATAGTTATTTTTGATGGTTTACAAAAGTATTGTTTTTTTTTGCCATGTAAGAGAAACGAAGAATTTTGCACGGAGACTGCAAGCATGTTTGAAAAGTCGATTGAGGCCAATTAACTTTCACGTTACCGAGCTTATGCCTTCAAATCAGTGCTGGGAATGGTAATAGTAGTAGGCTTGAATTTTCGCGAAAATCACGTGGCTCTCCCAGTACAGTAGTTCAAAAACGTGAATCTCATCAAGTAGCCTATGTTGGGCGCACGAATTTTCTAAATCATGAGTGTCATTGAAGGCTCTAAATGCGGGAAATAGAACATTTTTCTACAGTAGTTTTGGGTTGCCCTTAGCAACGGGTGATTTGCTATTTTCAAGGCATTTTGCCTACAGCAGCGATGGACGTGAGTTTCACATGCTCTGCTGACTGTGATTGGCTTTGCTTGGCTACTGTAGAGTGAATTTCAGATTTTTTCCCAACCCTGCTTCAAATAGCTGCCATTTCGTCAATTTATATTCGATTTTTTTTTAACCACCTTTAGTTGACTTTGAAAAGGTACTAGTTATTTGTCATAAATGGACACTGCTGAATTCGAAACCATACCAGAGATATTCTGGGTTGTACTGGCGACACAAGGGTACCAAATTTGTCCATTTATGACAAATAACTAGTACCTTTTTAAAGTCAACTGAAGGTGATTTTAAAAAATCGAATGGAAGTTGACGAAATGCCAGATATTTGAAAATGCCATGTTGGAGCTCGGTAACGTAAAGGTTAATCATGCAATTCAAACAAAATTATATCTTAACGTTCAACGCCCCGTCAATTTTTTTGTTCAAATCTAAAAATTATTCGTTGAAAATGTGTTCACTGTGTTTCGGTTGGAGTATAGAATACAGTGAATACATTTTCCTGTAAATTTTCTTGATTTTGAACAAAAAAACTGCTTTTGAATATTCGGAAATCAATGACGGATCCTGCCGCTTTAGTTGATAAAATCACTAAAAGTTTGATAAATCATACTTTGAATTTCATTTAAACCTCAATAAAATCCGTGTTCTGTACAACAATGTACTACAAAAATTGTGACGTGCTGGAATATTTCTGAACGACATCGGATTCAGCGACCCCAAATCTACTAGAGACACATAATTTGATCCTTGAGACAAGCAAAAACGTCGCTGTGTAAGAGACTTGCTACCAGCCCTGGGATTTCTTGATAAATAACAGCAGCAAACGAGAGCCTTCAAGAGAGAGCGATGATGTAGGTGTTTTGTTTTACTGACATGATGTAACGGGACTAGGGGCGGCAAAAACCCCGGATGTAATACTACCTCCGCTTAAGCGCCAGGCAAGTTTTATCTTGCCGCGAAGGAGCGAGTTGTCTCAAACAAAGAATCCCGACCCGGCTGCGAGACCTCAGGGCGAGTCCTTAATCGCGACCGTTGACCCACGACCGAAACATCCGTACACGACCTCCAACGAATAAAAACAAACTATCAAGAAACGATTTCAACACTTGAGGGTGGGTAGGTTTCCTTTGTAGGTTTTCCTACCCAGAGCCTATTCTACTCGTCCCGAAAACCGAAATCTGAAAATACCAGTTCTCTTTTATCTAAAAGTGCAAAAACTAAAATCTTGCCAAGGCTTGAAAATTCATTAGGTACCTATTTATTCAATTCACTTTTTGCTCATGGCTTTATAATCTTCATCTTAAAATGTAGGGGGTTAGTATTTACAATTTTAGGTAGCGCTTACTTGATCCTTTCCCATTGTCCTTATTCCTTATCCTTCCTTTCCTGATCCAACGAATCCTGTTCCTTTACACTCCGAATCCTTTCTCCGTTCCAATCTCCTCGATTCGAATTCCTTTTTGGTCGGGTAGCGTACACGTGCGTTCGTTTCAAATTCTCACGGCCCTCTAGCGGCCGCTAGCGAAGACAGTGCGTTACGTTCTGAGCGTCACAATCATGCTCGCTCTGTGACGTTCTCGGAAGCGTGGTGAATTTGAGGTTGTTGTTGTTGGCCGAAATAATTATGATGGTGGTCCTGGCTACGGCGATCTGTCACTCGCTACATCGACACGAGGCTGATTATGCTGCACTGGCACTATGCTCATCGGCCCAACGTACACCACGTCGATGAATACCGTCGACGGTGGAGGCTTTGGACTATTCGCCCCGTCCTAAGGGTGGACCTTCACTTGAAGGAAAGTTCTTCAAGCGAGGCAGTATTTGGAGTTAGATTCTAACATTGTTTCTCGTTGTATTACAAGAGTTACCTGATTGCACACACGCACGAAATTACCAGAACTAATCTAAACTTTTGTTCAGAGCACGTTTTCAAAAAAACTGTTCAATGGGAATTAATATTTATTTTAACAAACTTGGCAAATTTCTACTTCTACTAAATCTTACTTTTCAACTGCGTACACACCTTTCACTCTTAACTAGATTGTATAAAATCACTGATTGACTTTTAATTTTATATTTAACTTTTTGCAAAGAGCGTCTTAACTGTTCGACGGTTTAGATTAAAGAGGATGGCAATTTCAGAAATTTTGGGCTATTACCCTGTACCGGCGGTTCCCGAGTTCGTAAATGTTCGTCGTTTTTCGTGTACTTCCTTTAAGAACGCAAGTTTTCAGTTTTGATAAGGACTCTACTGTTGCATCGCAACTTGTGGAATCAGAGACTTGGTACGCGAAAAGTGGCTACACGGAAATAATATTGCATTTCGCACTGTTTTGGTGTTTGTAATTAAAGATTACATTAAAATACTGTAACCTCGTTACACTTCCCCCTACCAACTAAAATAAATGAATGAAGGGACTGAATTTATTTTTTTTGTGGTTCAAAAAATAACTAGTCATCTGTAGACGATAAAATTGCTCTGGTATTTTTTTTAAACTACTTGGAAAAACTTTTGTGTTGCTGCATATATACGTTTACTTATATTTAATTCATGGTATTTTTCAATTATTATTCTGAATATTTACAATTAACTCTAATATCTAATGCGTATCTAAGAACTAAACCCTATTTTTTTAAGTTCGCCAATTATATTGTGCCGTTCATATGGGATACCTAGGTGAAAAACTCCATTTGCGTAGCTCACAACGCATCTCCCTATCCTTACTTGAATCGCCGAGAAACTTCTCAGCCACTTCTAAACCAACATTAAATCATGATTTTGAACTATCCGGAAACATCCGAACAAACATCAACCAAACTACTTAATTTGTTGCAGGAACTATCAGAGCTCCCAAAATAACATCAACCTACGGTATCCCTATTGCAACAGCCTCTACTGTAAACTGATTGATCGACATGTCAAACAAATCGACGAAAAGCTTTGACATATCGTACTGTCAAAATCTCTGTGGTGAATGTGAAAAAGAAAGACAATCAAAACAAAGTGAAGCAAGAAAAAACATGGAATCGGTTCAGGATTGTGAGAATTATCAAAAAAAAAAAAACTGCTGAAACTACGCGAAAAACTAAACAAACTATTGTAAATTGTGATGGAAAACACGGAATGGACTATGGATGCTGATACATGGAACTCTAACAGGAAATTTACATTGGTGGATCTATGGAAACATGGTAATCATCTACGCACTAAATGTCGCTCACTGCGCATCGGACGAAAACATTACGCCCCCGCACTGAACAACTATAAAACATATTATGTACAACAGAACAATGCGAAAATAAGTGATAATTCATTGATTAAGTTGAGAAATAGCTTAAAAACAGACTATATACAATGTTTACGCTTAGTGCCTGTGGTAAACGTTCACAGTGTTTATTATCGTTTGTTTTTGTACATAGCTGTAAAATTGTGAACTTAAGACTTGTTCGAAGTGTTTTTGTGTTGTGAAACTTTGTCCAAGGATATGTAAGAGAAGAATCTAGGTTTGAACGTCAGTCTGGTCATCGTCTGGCCCTACAGACTCGCACCGACTTCCAGCGTACTCTCCCCTCTCAGCTCACCTCGGTGAACTCCGGGCTTGGGTGGTTAAGCTGACTGATCGTTCTAGGGCAACCGATTTTTCTCTTGCATATTCTATTACATAGCTTTTTATCAATCCACTAGAACTAAATGCTTCTTCTTCTTTTAGGTCAGAAGCAGTCCTAGGGTGATGCCATCGAGACGCGAAGAGGGGATTGCTTGTAGGATGAAAACTGTTATTGAAGCCAATCCCTCCCGCTGAACTCGGAGTTGCCAAACCGTGAGTTTGTGTTTTTTTGGACTAATCTCATTGTAACTGTGCTTTAGTGTGCATCAGACATAGCTGTAAATTTGGTTCAATTGATTATTTCTTCTGTAGATGCGTAGCGTGATATACGCCCAAACGATTTCCGTTGAGATCTTCTAGGTCGTAACACGCTGTCCCTATTTTTGCTACTACTTTAGCCAACGAAAATGGATCAGCAAGCTTAGCAGAGAATTGCTTGCTCTTATTTGATTGATGAAAGTTCTTTTTCAAGACAGTCTCCCCTACATCGAACGTTGGGAGTGCCTTATTTGAGCGAAGGTTGTAGTATTTAGCATACCGTTCATATGCTTTCTTCAAATTTGATTTAACAGTATCGAAAATTTCACGCAGATTATCGTTCATATGCAATGGTTCATAGACAACATCCATTCCATTATCCCTTATATACTTATATTCAGTTCCTGAGCTGATGTAGTTACGCCCGTAGTTAATAAAATAGGGTGTAAAATGTGTCGATTCATGGACAGCTGTCCTAATGGCTAGGGCTACCTTGTGTATATCTCTGTCCCATTCTTTATGGTCCTCCTTTAAATACGAACGGATGGCCGCTCCTATCACCCGGTTAACCCTTTCTGTGGGGTTGTTTTCAGGGTGGTAGTTAGCATTTCTCCAATGAGACACATGATATTTGTTCAAAAACTTTTCAAATTCTTTGGCTTTGAATTGCACCCCATTGTCAGAGATCAGAATTTCTGGTACTCCGAAAAGGAGGAATACCATATTTTCGAGAAATGTGATCAAAGGTGTTGTTTTTGCATCCCGTAGGGGTTGAATGATTACAAATTTTGAGAAGAGGTCCGTAACTACTAAAAGGGCCGAATTGCCTGCTTTGGACCTAGGGAACGGTCCGACAAAGTCGACTGATATTGTTTGCCATGGCATCGATGCCAATTTCTGTTTGCCCATCAATGGCTTTGGGTTAGCATTGGGATATTTGACCTTTTTACAAGTTTCACATCCCTGGCAGTACTTTCGGACATCATTCTCCATTGATGGCCAATAGAATTGCTCCTGCAATTTTTTGTATGTCTTATTACGCCCAAAATGCATGGAATCGTGAGTTTCCTGAATGATTTTAAATCGTTGTTGCATTGGTGGGACAAATTTCCATTGAAACCTAGGGTCAATCATTTTGGATGGAATCAGCTTGTACACTTTGTCTTTATTCACCCTGAAATCTTTAAATTTCTGATTATTTGACAATATTTTTCGTTTCAGTTCCTCGTATTCGGGGTCACTTACGCTAACCGCATCGACTGCTCTAGACAGCGCGTCAGCAGTGATGTTTAAGGAGCCCTTTCGATACAACAGTTCGAAATCGTACTGTTGCAATTTCAGTGCCCATCTGATCAGTTTTGCTGAGCCTCCTTCGGCACTGATTTGGCGAAGCCAGATCAGACTTTGAGCGTCTGTCACTACAGTAAAACGAGACCCTTCTACATAGTGTCTGAACTTCTGTATGGCCAATATTACTCCCAGGCACTCTTTTTCAGTCGGGGCATATTTCCGCTGAGTTGCAGAGAGCTTTTTGGAGAAGAATGCTATGGGCTTTCTAATTCCGTCTTGGTTTTGAGTCAGAACGGCTCCAACCGCAACGTTTGAAGCATCCGACTCAATAGTGAAGGGCAGGTTAAAATCTGGGTTGGCTAATACGTTTGGGGATATCAACTCCGATTTTATTCGTAAAAAAGCTTCGTCTGCATCTTTGGTCCATACAATTTTCCCTTTCGACTTCTTTAACAAGTCTGTTATGGGTGCAGTTAGGTCACTGAAATGATCTATAAACTGTTTATAAAAACTGACCATACCCACGAACCTTCTTACGTCTTTAGGAGTTTTGGGGATCGGGTACTCTAAAATTGGTTGAACTTTTGTACTGTCTATTGCTAGCCCCTTATCTGACAAAGTGTAGCCTAAATAACTGATTTCTTTTTGGCAAAATTTAGATTTGCTTAAGCTTATTGTGAGGTTTGCTCGTCGTAGCCGCTCTGCTACAATGCGCAGAAGGCGAAAATGTTCTTCTAAGCTATTAGACGTGATAATAATATCATCAAGGTACACATAGACATGCGGTTCCAAGTCGAACCCAAGAACTTTGTTCATCAGTTTCGTTTGAGTAATTGGCGCACCTTTCAGCCCAAATGGCATTACTTTAAAACGAAACAACTGCTTTCCAGCTCTGAAGGAAGTGTAATCCCTGCTGGATTCCTCCAGGGGTATTTGCCAATAGGCTTTCGATAGGTCGATTACCGTGAAGTATTTCGACCTCTCAATGCGCCCAAGGATCCCAAGCATATCTGGAAACGGATATGCTTCATTTTTTGTTATTTCATTAATTCTGCGGCAATCCAAGCAGATTCGCCATTCACCAGACGATTTCTTGACTGGCAGTAACGGATTACACCATCCTGCGGTTGACTCTTCTATGATGTCTAGTTCCAACATTCTTGCTATTTCTTTATCCACTTCATTCTGAATATGGGGTGAGCATCTGTACTGTGGGGGCTTTTTAGGTTGGGCACCGTCGACCAATTCAATTTTGTGGGAACACAGATGGGTTCTTCCTAGTTTTCCATTATTAGTAGTTCTAAATAGTTCAATTATTTCATTGAGTTCTTCTCGCTCTTGTATTGTTAGAGTATGCTCTGTAATAATATTTGTTATGTTTCTATTTTCAGAGTCTTCTATAAACGGAAGTTCTAAGGAAATATCTTCGGTTGAATCCTCTTCTACCACTGAAGGCCCGTTTGGTTCAACCGTAAAAAGAATCAACTCATCTGGATCGCCAAAAAACGATTCAATCATGTTCAGTCCGTGATCGCCAACAGTACTGATTGGTTGGATTCCATTATGATCTACCACTACTGGAGCAATTCCAAATGAATTCCAGAAATCGATCCCCAGTATAAGGGGTTTTGAAACTTCTGGAATCAAGAGTGTCGGAATGACATTAGTCTTTCCTTGAAATGTGAATGGGATCTGTATCACTCCTACACAGTTTAGGGGAGTCTCATCTGCAGTTTTAACTATCAAGTTGATCGGTTGAACTTTGAACTTGTGTTTCTCTACTATTTCTCTGGAACTCAAAATGCTTACACTAGCCCCAGAGTCTAGTAACGCCATAATTGGTGTCCCGAGAATTTCGACTTTAACATATGGGCACCGATTAGGTTTTGTATTAATTTGGAACGCTGTGGCATATTTTGAATATGATTGATCATTTTCAGTTCTTTGAGAACCTCTATCTGGGGAGTTTTCCGTGACTTCAGATGGATCACTCCCTACGATCGATCTGGATTTTCGTTTTCCTGAGCTTGTGATGGGAATCGATGGTTATTGGGACAATTTGCGGTCACAAAATTCATTTGTCCACACAAATGACAGAAAATCTTTTTCTGTTTGTCACAATTGCGCCAAAAATGGCCATATTGCCTACAGTTCCAACACAAGACATTATTTTGGTCGTCCTTCGGTATTTTTGGAATAGCACCAGCGTATTCCCTTGTCTTTTCGTCTACTTTCTTACGCCGCAGGGCTTGCCCTATTGCGTTTAATTCACCCTCTTCCTGTTCATATTGGGAATCTGAATCTTGTTCCGTTTCCTCAATGTTATTAATTTGATGCGGTCTATTTTTAGGATAGCTATTGTAGCTCCTGTACATAGACTTGTCTAATGCATGGCAGACGGCGACAAGATCGTCTATTTTTTCAATCCTATAGATTGTTAGGAAGGGTTTATAACTATCCTTCATGTTCTCAGTAAGGATATCCAGCTTTCTCTCTTCAGACATTGGTTTAGTTAATTGTTGAGCCAGCCTTTCAATAGCTGAAATAAAGGCATTGAACGTTTCATGTGGGAGTTGCCTCCGGTCAAGAATTTGCCGTTCAATAACCTTATCTTTATTCGGCTGTTCAAAGCGCAACCTTAGCTGGTGCTTGAAACCGACCCAGTTCGTAAATTTATTGCAGAATGTGAAGTACCACTCCTCCGCTTCCGATCCTTCCTTAAAAAAGAAGTTAGCTTGACTTAACAAATCAGTTTCTGAAACTCTGTTATTTGTGGCCAACACTTCAACTCTGTTGAGAAATTGAGTGACCGTTGGTCCTCGCGAGTCACCACTAAAATTGATTCTCCATTTGCTGATCGGAACTTGCCAACGATTGCGAGATTCAACACTAGGTCTGTTAAGCTGTATGGGATTAATATCTCCTGCGAGCGAAACATGTGATGCTACTGAATTAGGATAATACTCATTTCTCATCTGCCGCACTTGTTCTCTAGGAGGTTGTGCTGGCGCAGGTGGTTGAAGCGGTGGTGCTGCCATTTGGGGTGGTGGAGGTGTAGGCGGAGGTGGGGGTGGAGGTAAATTAGGTGTCGAAGACCTTTGATTATCTAACATTGGCGATATTTTTTCCATAAGTGACGCCATTTGTTCGGATAAAGCCTGTTGTATATATTGATTGATCTCTTGCTTCAAAGTATCTATTTGATTCCGTGGCAGAACGTTGATCAGATCTTGTTCCTTTCTACCAGGTAATAGAGGCTCATGAGTACGTACTCTTTGATGCTGAGATGCGTCTCGAAAATCGTTAAACAACAGATCTAATTGTTCTTCGAACCCGTCACTTTCCGCAAAATCATTTCCTCCTACTGCTTCATCCAATAAATTGTTTTCAATTCGCAATTCATCCAAGAAAGGAGCATCTGAACTTCGGTTCTGAGTCTGTACTGTATTAACAATAGCTTGTCCCATAACTGAAGGGCTTGTTAAGTTCAAGTTTCCAACCTGTTCATTTTTCTGAACGTTAAGTTCCGCTACATTAGAAAAATTCAAATGAGTGTTTAGCGGCAAACTCATTCTACGATCTACTAAACTGCCATATCGATCGAGTAAATTCTCAATTTCGTAGACTAGTTCATTTTTCAACCGAACTTGCTCTCTTGTGATCGCATTTGCTCGAATGATTCTAAGTCTACAATGTCTAAGTCGGGAAATAAGTTTTTGCTCGGGATAAAACTGCATTACATGTTTGATGTCTTGAACCTTTGCTTTTACCGTATCATATTCTTGCGTGATTGATTTTTTTACTCTGAAAATTTTCTGTTTCCGAATTTCTTCTAACTGGGCTTGTCTCAACTTTTGGCGTTTTTCCTGGACGGATCCATCAATTGCTAAGCATCTCAATTTTAATTCATAATCAATTTCATCTTGTAATAAATCATTAGGATTAATATAATAATCCATTTTTTCAAAATTCTGAACTTCCATGATTTTAACAAGTTTTTCTTTATATTTTCAGGTCACCTTCGCAATCACAAAATGGAGAATAAATAAAAAAAAATATTGAAAAATAGAAAAAGAAATAATTATATGTTAATCGAACTATATTATTATAAAAATTCAATTCAGTTAAAATAAAAATTCAAATTCTGTATAATGCAGCAAAACAAATTCAATTTAAAGCCAATTCTAATATTAATCCGAAATATATCTTCAATGAACGTAACTAACTCAATCCCAATTCTTAAATATCTACAAATTCACTTAAACTTCAAAACTAATCCTACTCAATTTAACTAAATACTGTACAAATTCAAAAAACCGTTAGTTGGGCGCCAAATGTAACGGGACTAGGGGCGGCAAAAAACCCCGGATGTAATACTACCTCCGCTTAAGCGCCAGGCAAGTTTTATCTTGCCGCGAAGGAGCGAGTTGTCTCAAACAAAGAATCCCGACCCGGCTGCGAGACCTCAGGGCGAGTCCTTAATCGCGACCGTTGACCCACGACCGAAACATCCGTACACGACCTCCAACGAATAAAAACAAACTATCAAGAAACGATTTCAACACTTGAGGGTGGGTAGGTTTCCTTTGTAGGTTTTCCTACCCAGAGCCTATTCTACTCGTCCCGAAAACCGAAATCTGAAAATACCAGTTCTCTTTTATCTAAAAGTGCAAAAACTAAAATCTTGCCAAGGCTTGAAAATTCATTAGGTACCTATTTATTCAATTCACTTTTTGCTCATGGCTTTATAATCTTCATCTTAAAATGTAGGGGGTTAGTATTTACAATTTTAGGTAGCGCTTACTTGATCCTTTCCCATTGTCCTTATTCCTTATCCTTCCTTTCCTGATCCAACGAATCCTGTTCCTTTACACTCCGAATCCTTTCTCCGTTCCAATCTCCTCGATTCGAATTCCTTTTTGGTCGGGTAGCGTACACGTGCGTTCGTTTCAAATTCTCACGGCCCTCTAGCGGCCGCTAGCGAAGACAGTGCGTTACGTTCTGAGCGTCACAATCATGCTCGCTCTGTGACGTTCTCGGAAGCGTGGTGAATTTGAGGTTGTTGTTGTTGGCCGAAATAATTATGATGGTGGTCCTGGCTACGGCGATCTGTCACTCGCTACATCGACACGAGGCTGATTATGCTGCACTGGCACTATGCTCATCGGCCCAACGTACACCACGTCGATGAATACCGTCGACGGTGGAGGCTTTGGACTATTCGCCCCGTCCTAAGGGTGGACCTTCACTTGAAGGAAAGTTCTTCAAGCGAGGCAGTATTTGGAGTTAGATTCTAACATTGTTTCTCGTTGTATTACAAGAGTTACCTGATTGCACACACGCACGAAATTACCAGAACTAATCTAAACTTTTGTTCAGAGCACGTTTTCAAAAAAACTGTTCAATGGGAATTAATATTTATTTTAACAAACTTGGCAAATTTCTACTTCTACTAAATCTTACTTTTCAACTGCGTACACACCTTTCACTCTTAACTAGATTGTATAAAATCACTGATTGACTTTTAATTTTATATTTAACTTTTTGCAAAGAGCGTCTTAACTGTTCGACGGTTTAGATTAAAGAGGATGGCAATTTCAGAAATTTTGGGCTATTACCCTGTACCGGCGGTTCCCGAGTTCGTAAATGTTCGTCGTTTTTCGTGTACTTCCTTTAAGAACGCAAGTTTTCAGTTTTGATAAGGACTCTACTGTTGCATCGCAACTTGTGGAATCAGAGACTTGGTACGCGAAAAGTGGCTACACGGAAATAATATTGCATTTCGCACTGTTTTGGTTTTTGTAATTAAAGATTACATTAAAATACTGTAACCTCGTTACAATGATAAACAAGCTTCGAGCATATAATAGGAATAGTGTCCTCCAGGTTTGGAGCTTGTGTAGTTGGTTTTTATCAATCACTGTTATCCCCGCGATCTAATCAAAGCTGTAGCAGAAGATGATAAGCAAACTCTCATGATGTGCTGCAGATCATGATAGTTACAGAGAGAGATACTATCAATTTTCCTAGAATTCAACCCCTGATAACTATAAACGTGTTGATAAAACGCTAGCAAAAAAACGGGCTCTATTTCAATACAGTCAGTAATGACATAATGTAGAATTTTTTGAAAAGTTCCTGAAAAAATTCTTGGATAAATTCCTGAACAAAACAAAACAGTAGAAATCCCCTGGATGCATTTTCGACCGAACCCTTCGAAAAAAAATCATGACAAAGACATGGACAAATACTTGAAAAACCTTTGGAGGAATCTCAGACGAAATCTCTCAAGAATTTCGCGTCTGTCAAGGAATATATGCAAGAATAACTGCATGGATTTCTAGAAAAAAATCAATCCCTACCTAAAGGTATACTTGGAGGAATCCTTGGAGGTACCTTAAGATTTTTTTTATATGAACTACTGAAGGAATTCTTGGAATAATGCCTGCGCTGTGACATTGTAGTGACATTGCAAGTTTTGACAATTGTTTGCATATATCTGAAAAAGTAATACCAATTTTGAGGTTGTGTAGCATTGACATGAAATACACGTCTATCTTAAGCATCCTTTAGCATAAATTCTTAATATTGCCTAGTAGTTAACGCTTGAGAACCCAATTTGTGCCAGCAATTTCAATGGCGCCTATATTTACCCATCATAATACGGAATTGAAAAGATCTCTTGCGAGATTCTCGCAGTAATTATATTAGTAGAAGGAATTCCTGGGGAAAATTCTCGACTAGTAATTGGTGTTCGATGAAAAATAAGATTTTGTTCAGTCATTAAGTAAAAAAAAGGTGGTTTTCAACGAATTCAGTATTTTTCGTTTTTAACATTGTTGGGGAAACTTTTGGGGATCTTAACGAGCACGAAACACCACGGTTTGGGATGTAATTCAGAGCTGTAAGCTATGTATTTAATTAGTGTAGTTCATTTTCATCTTATCATATAAACTTACATTGGTCACCCTAGTTATTTTTCGCTGTCCCCAACAATCCAAACAATCGTAGTTCAGCAAACTTGATGGGCAATCTATAATGTTAAGGGCACAAACTCGCTGTAACCTACGTGTAGTATACAGAATAATAACTACTTACTAAATCAATTCTCGATTCGACACTTAACCCCTAGTTTTCGGCCTAACAGGTTCACTGTCGTTAATCTACCTGCCAAAGCAATTTGGGATTAATCAAATATTCTTCGCTTTTGCCTAATTACTTACGATAATTATCGGTTTAAGACGATTTAATTCTTGTATTATAAAGCTCCCACAGATCATAACCATCTAACTTCTACACATCTGGATATATCAGTATTTCTGCTCATCATTCCAATTGACGTTATCGTCTACGTCTCCTACTATGACAGAATATAGCTGTCAGGCTCTCTGTCATTCGCAGTCTTCATTCGAGGGGTATTGAACGGTACTATTGGTCGCAAGGGGTTGGTGCGAATTACCGTAACAGTTCCCCGACCCGTAAGGCTGATCAGGGATCTCCGATCCAGCTTTACCTTCAGCTATATCCAACCGCGCCAACTTTGCGACTGGTCTATGAACCATTCCGTTAACAGTCTGCACTACCGCATCACGTACTCGCCCGTCACGTCCTACGACGATCTTGGCGACTCGTCCCCGTATCCATCCATTCCGTGTCTTCTCCTCTATGATGATAACCAAATCTCCAACCTCGATTGGTTTCACCTCCTCGAACCATTTAGTACGACGGGCGATGGTCGGAAGATACTCTCGTACCCATCGCCGCCAGAACTGGTCTACCATAGTCCGGCATAGATTCCAGTCACTACGACTAGCTTGATTCGGGTTCAGCAATGTCTTTGGAGTCTGTGTTGTACCGCTAGAGCTGAGGAGAAGGAAATGGTTCGGCGTTAGCGCTTCCTGCTGCGCCGTTTCCAAGGGAATATACGTTAACGGTCTCGAATTCACGACACTCTCAGCTTCCACTAAGACCGTCGCCAGCGTTTCTTCGTTCGGTATACGCGAGGTGTGCATCGCCGCAAGTGCAGTTTTCACCGAACGCACAAGGCGTTCCCAGACCCCACCCATGTGGGGCGCTCCCGGAGGGTTGAACAACCACTTCGTATTAGCGTTAGTAAACGTTTCCGCTAGCTGACGATCGATTTTATTCATCTCGAGCCTCAAATCATTGCTTGATCCCACGAAGTTCGTGCCCCTATCACTCCGTATCTCTACAGGCGCTCCCCTGCGTCCGATGAAACGCCTGAACGCCATCTTACAAGACTCAGCGGAGAGTGTGTGGACAATCTCAAGGTGTACTGCTCGAGTAGTCATGCACGTAAACAGCGCGACCCAACGTTTGACAGTGCTACGGTGTACTCTCACTGCGATCGGTCCAAAGTAATCTACGCCTACATACGAAAATGGTCGTACGTAAGCTTGAAGTCTGGCCGCTGGCAGTGGTGCCATTCGGGGTATAACTGGTATAGGTTTCTTTATCTTGCACACTGTACAATCTTTTGCTACCTTGCGTACAAGCGACCTGAGCTGAGCGATGTGAAAGCGTTGTCTTATCTCATTAACGATGGTCTCACCATTTGCGTGAAGGTACCTCCTGTGATACCAATCGATAAGCAGCCGCGTCCCTGGATGCTCCTTTGGCAGAATGGTAGGAAATTTGGTATCGTATGCTACAAATGTTGCAGCAGCGATCCTACTGTCTGAGCGAATGATTCCATACTCGTCCAAAAATGGTGACAACTTGCGGATTGTACTGCTTTTCTCTAGCCGCAGTTGCTCGCTTAACTGTTTACCCATGTTATGCGAAAGAGTCTCCAATTCGTCTGCATAGTTCTCTCTCTGGATCCAACGGTAGATTGTGGCCTCAGCCTTGCTCAGCTCTTCTTGTGAAAGTGGTCCGGTCATACAAGATCGATTGGTCACCTTTCGTTGCAAGTTCAGCGAGTATCGATGGACAAATCCTAATGCTCGCACCAAACGCGTCCAGCTTGAAAAGCGCTCCCATTTCACGAATTGTGGAATTACCGCTTTGTGGTGCACCATGCACGTCCGTAGTTCTTCTTCTGTCTTCTCGTGGGACAAGTGGGTGCTTGGTTTCCATTGGTCTTCAGGCAGATACAGATCTTCCTCTCCCCGAAACCACCGGCTTTTCGGAGATAGTCGGGGGCTTTTCCCCCACTTGGTCGCCTCATCCGCCACGTTTTTCTTTGTAGATGTCCAGTGCCACTGTTCAGGTTTCGATCTGGACAAAATCTCACCCACCCTGCAAGCAACGAACTGCTTATAGTTGCGATGGTCTGAGTTGATCCAGGCAAGAACCGTCTTTGAATCGCTCCAGAAAAAAACCTTCTGTATATCCAAAGAATGTCCATTGAGTACAGTCTGAGAGAAGCGGACACCGATAACAGCGGCCATTAGTTCCAGTCGCGGTATAGACTGGGCCTTGAGCGGAGCAACTTTTGATTTTCCTCCCACCAACGCTACTCGTATTCCGTCAGGAAACACCGCTCGCAGGTATCCAACGCAGGCGTATGCTTCTTCACTTGCGTCAACGTAGACATGCAGTTGCAGCGATGAAATGTCGTTAATCGAATGGTAAGGGAAGTAGCAGCGCGGAATGCGAACTTGCTCCATGTCGTTAAACAATTCAATCCACCTTAACCATTTTCCACGCAGCTTTTCCGGAATCGGCTGATCCCAGTCCGTCTTAGCTCGCCACAAATCTTGTATTAATATTTTGCCGTGGATGAGAAAAAACGATAACAGTCCTGCGGGATCGAAAGGGCTCATGACTACACGAAGCGCCTGTCGTTTGGTCGGTAGCTCAAAATCCATTCCTGATATAGTAGAGAATGTGAAAATATCTTCGTTTGGCTTCCAATACATCCCGAGCACACGTTCAGTAGAACATGTCTTGTCTAGCTGAAGACACTTTTCAGCTGCTGGGTCATTCTCCCCGACCCGTGTCAGGACTGCCTGGGAGTTTGAAAGCCAATTCCGTAAATGAAATCCACCGAGGGAGTGGATATGCTTAACTTCCTTTGCCAGCTTCACAGCTTCCTCCACGTCATCGGCACTGTCCAAATAATCGTCCACATAATGTTTCCTGATTATGGCGTCAGCTGCGGCAGGAAACTTGGACGAAAGCTCCTCCGCGTTCCTATTCTTAACGAATTGTGCCGAGCAAGGCGAACACGTTGCGCCAAAGGTTGCGACGTCCATCAAATATACTTCAGGTTCCTGAGTTGGATCCTCGCGCCAGAGCAGCCGTTGCGCATGGCGGTCTTCCTTTCGAATCTCTATCTGGTGGAACATCTCTTTTAAATCCGCGCACAGAGCAATTCGCTTTTCTCGAAATCCAAAGAGAACGTCCAGCAATGTCCTGAGAAGATCCGGGCCTTTTAACAACATACTGTTGAGAGAGATGCCATCTACCTTCGCCGCTGCATCACAGAAAATGCGAATCTTCGACGGTTTTTTCGGGTTTATGACAACACCTAAAGGCAGATACCACGTACGTCTTGGATCCGAATCGTCGAGCTCCTTCTGCGTCGCTTTGTGGATGTACCCTTTCATCTGATATTCGGACATCTGTCTCTTCACACTCTCTCCAATTACCATGTCATTCTGCATTCGCCTCTCCAGACATTGCAACCGACGAACGGCCATTTGATAGCTGTCCGGAAATTCGAAACAGTCGTACTTCCATAGAAGTCCCGTTTCGAATCGCTGTCCGATGCGCTTGGTGGTTTCCTGCAATATCCGTTTAGCTCGTTGGATTTCCGCTGACTCCGGACACGTGACTTCCATTATTCCCAGGCTGTCAACGGTGAAATACTGCTCAACAAGGTCGTGAAGAGTCTGATCGTTGTCCCGGTACTCGCAAATATGAAAACTGTGGACTTTGTCTACAGCTCTCTCTTGGTTAGAGCCGTAAATAGTCCAGCCCAATCGTGATTTCGCTGCAATCGGCTCTCCTGGCTGCCCATCTCTCAACTTGAGAGTTGATGTCACGTGAGCGTTATCATTTCCGATGAGAATGCGAGGTTGCGCGTTATCGTAATCTTCAACAGGAAGCCCTTTCAAGTACGGGAATGCTCTCGATAACTCAGAATACCGCATCGATTGCTTCGGCAAGTCCAATTCACTCACAGTACGCACGTCCGATAGGGTATATCGTTTTGAATCCATGCGCCCTGAGATCTCCAAAGCGACTCGTTGTGAATTAGCTTCTGTTCTTTTCACGTTCGAGGTCCACTGGAGACACAAAGGTTGGCTTTCTCCGGGTACGCCCAATTGTTTCACGATCTCCTCGTCAATCAACGACTTCTCCGATCCGTCATCCAGAAAAGCATATACGGACATAGTACGATTGTTTCCGTGTAACGTCACAGGAATGATCCTAAACAGCGTCGTTTTACCAGTAAAATGGTGATGCGTGGCGGCCTTGGAACTACACGGCCTTGGTTCCGATAACTCTAGTGGAGTTTCGCCTCTGCTCACCTTGACGTTGTTTCCGGGTGGTATTCTGTCGCATTCTCCTTGCTTCTCTTCTTCTACGCTTCTCTTGTTCTCGATTTGGTCCTGTCTCGAGTGCAGCAACGGATGATGCCGCCGCTGACATCCATCGATATCGCAGTGTTTGCGGATCTTACAAGGTCTCCTTCCATGTGCTCCAAGACAAAGACGACATAAGCTGAATTGTTGAATAGTCTTCCAGCGGTCATCGACGGTCTTTTTGCGAAACTGCAAGCAATCCTTTACCCGATGTTCCGGGTTCTTGCAGATCAGGCATGACGGGTTTGATAAGCGCACGGTTCTCCGTTCCTCTTCTACCACTTTTGCCGCCCGTGGCGACTCTTCTGATGCGTGTGCTCCGCAGAAATTTTTATCTCTTACGATTTTCTCCTTAGACGACCTCTGCTGTTGCGATTGCTGTTGTCTCGGATCATACTGTAGTGTTACGTCGGTTGCTGCCCGCACCAACGTCTGCATGTATTGGGCAAACGAGCGAATATTTACTTCTTCGCAGCGTTGTTTGTATAAAGCCCAGTCGAGCTTCATATGCGCCGGAAGCTTCTCTACCAACTCGAATAACAGCATCGGGTTGTTGAGATGCGCTTCATGTCTTCCGGCCTCCAAATGATCGCTGAAGTGCTGCACTGCCATACCAAACCCGATGAGTGTATCGAGTCTTTCCTGCTTAGGTGCTGGAACTCCCCTAATCTTCTGCAGTAGTGCATGGATCAGCAGCTCTGGCCTCCCATACAGTGTTTCCAACGTAGCAAGTACGTGTGGAACACCCACTGGCAGAAGCAAACGACTCCGAACCGATTCAAGTGCATGCCCTTTGAGGCAACGCTGCAGTCTCGCTAGATTTTCGGCATCCGAAAAACCGCACGCTTGCGTAGAGTTGTGGTACGCACTAATAAACAGCGGCCAATCTTCGGGGTTACCGGTAAAAATTGGTAGCTCTTTAGCCATCACGTGTCTGGCTGCCAATTGTTGCGGTGTTGGTCCACAATACACTGATTCCTGAAGCGCTGGAACTGGTTCCGTTTGTGGCTGGTATGCTGAATCACGCTGTGGTCCGACTCGACTTCTATTTGGGTCTGTTTGATCACCACGGTGACCCTGTTCAGGTTGAACGGCAATCGATCTCATGGGAGGCAATCCCCCTCGTAGATTAGTCACAGATAATATTCCACCACTTTGATTAGCACTGTTTCGATTTATCGCGGACGACTGCGCGGCGTTTCGAGAACTCGGATTATCGACTTGCGAAGTAATCGAGAGATTGTTCAAGGAAGGCTTATTAGGAGGCAAAGGCATGCCGATATTTGAGACGGGGGGGACATGGAAACTCTGAGAAGGCAATTGATCTAGGAGCGTTCTTTGTGTGCTAAAACTAGTCCCTAACCGAGCCGTGGGAGGCAGGGGAGCGTTCATCGTTTTACCAGCTGTCGATACAATGGTGCTTTCTATTCTACCAATTAGACCTCCTAACGTTGGCTCGTTTCCTGATTGCCCTAACGAAATACCTGTCATTGCGTCTTCCAAAACTCCCTGTTGGCTAGGCGGTTGTTGATTACTACCCTGCCTAGCTGGTGTGGTCCCGGTCGCTGACGTTGCTTCGTTACCATTCGGGTCAATCGGTGGAGCCTGCTCCGCCGAGGCCACCATCGTCGAATTGAATGCTCTCCACTTTCGAACCTTGCTAGTCGCACTTTGCTCGGATGTAACACTCCTCATGTCGTCGTCATCGGCTTCCTCTTGTGCAATTATCTCGCGCAGACGGAACGATTCGTTGATAACTGTTTCCTCCATTTGAAGCTCCAGCTTTTGTAGTTCAGCCTCCTCTTCCGCCTTCTTCTGTTGCATAATCAACTCCGCCTCCTTATGTTTCCGCTCTTGTTCTCGCCGCTTGAGCTCCAAACGCTTCACTGCCAGAGCTTTCTGGGCTTCGAGCTTCTCAAGTTCTAAGCGCGCTTTGGCCGCCCGGCTAGAACAAGATGAGCTCACGCTCTTCACCTTTTTATCAGCTATTCTGACCACCGATGCTTGTGCTGATGGTCGCTGGCATTCTGGGCAAGTAAACATCCGTTCGGGATCGGCGATGCTGTCGTTTACGCCCACGCATTCATAATGCCACCAGGAGCCACAGTGACAGCAGCTAACCATCCGGTCATTGTCCGCCTCTTTGCAGGCCTTGCAGTGATTTTTGGCACTTCGTGTACTTTTTGTACTTCTCGGCATCGCAGATATTGATCCAATGCGATCTGGTGACCAATCTTACAGATTTGTTGGGGAAACTTTTGGGGATCTTAACGAGCACGAAACACCACGGTTTGGGATGTAATTCAGAGCTGTAAGCTATGTATTTAATTAGTGTAGTTCATTTTCATCTTATCATATAAACTTACATTGGTCACCCTAGTTATTTTTCGCTGTCCCCAACAATCCAAACAATCGTAGTTCAGCAAACTTGATGGGCAATCTATAATGTTAAGGGCACAAACTCGCTGTAACCTACGTGTAGTATACAGAATAATAACTACTTACTAAATCAATTCTCGATTCGACACTTAACCCCTAGTTTTCGGCCTAACAGGTTCACTGTCGTTAATCTACCTGCCAAAGCAATTTGGGATTAATCAAATATTCTTCGCTTTTGCCTAATTACTTACGATAATTATCGGTTTAAGACGATTTAATTCTTGTATTATAAAGCTCCCACAGATCATAACCATCTAACTTCTACACATCTGGATATATCAGTATTTCTGCTCATCATTCCAATTGACGTTATCGTCTACGTCTCCTACTATGACAGAATATAGCTGTCAGGCTCTCTGTCATTCGCAGTCTTCATTCGAGGGGTATTGAACGGTACTATTGGTCGCAAGGGGTTGGTGCGAATTACCGTAACAAACATAATGAAGAGGGGCCCTGATCAGATGCAACTTAAGGCTCAAACGCAATGATAGCGAAACGGCAACGGAAAGCGAAACCGGTTCGCCAGCATGAACTATAGCATGTTTGTCGACTCAGACTTGGTTCACTTTCATTCTTTGGCAGCTCAGTCAGGATGGTGTGATTCAAGCTGGCGAACCGGTTCCGCTTTCCGTTGCCGTTCCGCTATCATTGCGTTTGGGCCTTTAGCCGCGATGCTATCACAAGAACACTGAAGTCCATCTGGTCAAATGGATACGAACTTGGACCGCCAATTTTGTTTTCGTACACTAGGGCTCTGCGGGAGCCGAAAAAATCCTCGGCACTGGAGCAAGTTGGTAGGGTTTTTTTTTCTTTCGGCACGTACGTAAAAACGTCAACCGTGTAAAACGCTTGCGGAGTGCTTGCTGTTTTGACGCCATCTTCACCCGAGCGAATTTTTAGGAAGCAATTCTCTTGAAGAGATTATTATTAGCTTTATTAGGGAGATTTTCAGCCCGCGGCTGGTTCATCTCCACTCACTTGTCTTGAAGAGATGAGAATTTGGCTCTTTACTTTAATTACTCTCTAAAAAAAGCTATTGAAATCATTCTCATTTTTTTACTTACCTCCCGGTACTTTGACAATTTCTTGGAGGAATTCTTGAGAGTATCTCTGAAGAATTGGCTGAAAGAATCCCTGGAGATATTTCTGAAGACATTCTTTAGGAAACTTTCCAGAATTTCATAGTGAAATTTACAGCAACTCATAAAATTATAAATCGTTATAGAAATCTATAAAGCATTTTTGCTAAAAACAGCTCTTCATGAAATTAGAAGAAATTCTTGGATGAGTTCAAAATAAAACATCTAGAAGAAATACTCACAAGAGAGTATTTATAGTAAAATTTATGAAAAAATTCAGTAGGGGAAGACGGGGTAAGATCGCCCGCCGGGTTAAGACGGACCACCTTCAGTTTGGGAAGAAAATGACGGTTTCCTTAAAAGTTCACCAAGCACATTCCATGAACACAAGATTTGTGACATTCTGAACCATTGATTTTTTTATAACAAATATCAAAAACAAAGTTTTTGCTCGTCGATATTGAATTTGATCTAAATTTAACAGATGCTCACTTAAGATGAAGATGAATCGAGGCCAAACTTCAAATTTTCAAGAGCACAAATCTACAGAACCGAACACCCGTTTGAGCTGAAAACTTAATCGATTGCTCACCACCTGCTGGTGACCAATCGATTAAGTTTTCAGTTTAAACGGATGTTTGATTCTCACGATTTGTGCTCTTGAAAATTTGAGGTTTGGCTACGATTCATCTTCACCTTAAGGGTTACGGAAGGGATTTTTTTTGTAAAAACATTACTAATTACCCGTCCATGTTTGAACAGCATTGTGAAATATGCATTAGTGATGTGAAAAATTGATTGTAAATATTAAGCTTTGAAATTAGGCCATAGTTCTGAAAATTGCGCTACCCCTAATGTATACCAAATAAATGTCTAAACCATTTTTAAAGTTGTAACTACGTTGTACATTACTATTCAAGTAAAATGAAATAAATTTTGTTAAAAATTAAAGCCGAATCCGCATATTTTTCCAAAATATGGGTTTCTCAAGGTAAAGATAAGTATGTACCTAAGTTTTTTTTTAATTATTAACCCTAAAAATGATTCAATATCGACGTTAATCACTGTAGAATTCATAAAACATTATACTTTTTAGAATCACAGGGAACTGATATATTTTTTCACAAAATTGTGTACGAAAATCTTGGTGGTCGCTTTTACCCCGTCGCTGAAAATAATCGTGATAAGACATCACTTTTTAAAGCTTCAAGAAATTATTAAATTTCCACAAATACAACACCTTTTTTTTGATCATGCCTAAGGCTTTAAAAAACGACATGCTGCGTCGAAAAATGATTTATTGATTTTTGATTTTGACATATGACAAAATATATGAGGCCCAGATAGCCGTAGAGCATGACCATGCTGAGGGTCGTGGGTTCGAATCCCGCTGGTCGAGGATCTTTTCGCAAAGGAAATTTTCTCGATTCCCAGGGCATAGAGTATCTTCGTACCTGCCACACGAAATTGTAAATCGGCATAGAAAGCTCTCAGTTAATAACAGTGGAAGTGCTCATAAGAACACGTTTCTACCCCATTACCCCGAATCCCATTACCCCGAATGCCATTAACCCGAACGCCATTACCCTGAATTCCAAAACCCCGAACGACCCATCACCCCGAATGACATTACCCCGAATTCCAAAATCATGGGGAAATGTCATCAATATCATCATGTCAAAATAATTGTGAATTCGGGAAAATAGCATTCGGGGTGATGGAATTCGGGGTAATGGTACATTCGGGGTAATGGAATTCGGGGTGATGGGATTCGGGGAAATAGCATTCGGGGTAATGGGGTAGAATCGCTTAGGCGGGTGGTCTTACCCCGTCTTCCCCTAGTTCTAGGTAGAAAAAATAACATGCAGAAGAACTTCTGGTCAAGTTTTTGGATAGCTTTCTGAAGAAACTATTGAAAAAGCTCATCCATTTTTTACCTTTTTTGGTATTACAGTCAAACCTCCATGAGTCGATATTGAAGGGACCATCGACTCATGGAAATATCGTGTCATGGGATAGATATTATATGAAAAGCTATTTGAAGGGACCATCAAAGTAACCATGAATTTTTCAATTTAGTATGGTTCCATGAATCGATATCGAGTAATGGAACATCGACTCATGGAGGAATCACTGTACATATCTATAGGAACAGATCGTGCTTATCTAAAAGGGAAAGAATGAAAAAAAAATCCTAAAATTCGTGCAAGAATCACTTGATGAGCTTTACAAAAAGTCCTTACAAGAAATCCAAAAAGTAATCTTAGATCAAATTTTAGAAGCATATCTGATGGAATTGCTGATATTTTTCGTATGAATCGTTGAAGGATTTATTTTCAGTCATGCTTAGAGTAATATCTGAAAGAAGTTGGGAATAAGAATTTCTAAATACATTGCAATCATTCGAGGTATTATGGCAGCATCCAAGAGGAATTTCAGGGAGGATTCCGACAGTAATTTCTATAAAATTATTCTTTTTTTTCTGGAATTATGCTTTGCACTGGGGTGGAATCTGTTCATCACTTCACAGTTACGAGTTAATTTGAATTGAATCCACGATCCTCAACATGGTCTTAATTTACTTCAAAATCTCTGAAATATCTCTGTATATATGTGGTCTATAGGTTTTCCGATAACTTTGACAAGAGTTGTCCGTAGAGAAAGTGGTTAAAGACTATCATTAGCTTAACTACCTATTTGAAATTATTTTTTCCTATGCGAGTTCAAGACTTAGAACTCTCTAAACGTTATTAAATCAAGAATATCACCACAAACAGAGACTGGCGAAATCGCCTTCAAAAAATTTAGGATGAATTTACTTTAAAATAATAATTGATTTGCTCGCAAAATTCTTGGCAGAAGGTAAAAAGTTTAGAAGCACTTTTTTTCTCACCCAATCTTTTGAATGATTTCCGTTAAGACCTTCGGAAAACCTTTGGGGAGCACCAAAATTTCTCTATATAGTTTATCATGGTGTAGTTATGAGGATAAACGTTGGAGACCATTAGATATAAACATGAAATAATCTTTGTAGCTTTCGATTTTTTCACCTTTTCCATTTTATAGAGCCCTTCTCAACCCCCTTCAGACTTTATGCCTATGTCATCACGATTTTCGATAAACGCTCAATTCTTGTTGCGGACGATACAGAATCATACGATCATTCGAATCGATCGTTGGGCAGTGGAGGAGGCCTTCGTGCCTCTAAAGAAGGAGACAGCGACGATAAGCTTGAGCATCAATTCTACCAAAACGAAGTGCATGGTTGCAGATAGAGATAGAGGAAAGCCTACTAGTGTTTCTGCTGAGATAGTGTACAGGTACAGCCATTTTCGTGTTCTAATATTCCCCCGGCCTTTATCTCAACATTACTTCTGAAGATTGGCTTTCAAAGTTCAGTTCAAATTTAGAAGTCTGCTGCAAATAACAGAGATGCTGTATCAACTTTGCCTTGGAAGCAGCTTCGCCTAGTGTGCTAGCACAATATGCAGTTCCATAATAATATTTATTAATGCGTCATTCTCTCATTACACACAAACGGTCTTTGAGGGCAAACAATTCCAAAATCTGTTTAAACAGTGGCGCATCCGGAGAAATTTGTTCGCCTTCTCGTGTTTTCCGTGCTCTTACGTGACATTCCTCCGTACCGAAAACGCTGCAAATTTACGGAATCAGGCACGTGCAAACTGATGTTATCTCTATCTCTCCCGAATCGCGAAAGGTACTTTACTCCCTTCATTCCATTGCATACGCTAGTAAAATGTGTACAAAACAGCTTGGAGTTAAAATTATCGCCCAAACAACCGCAATTCGGCAACGGTGACACGGTCCTCTGATTTGCTCTCGTTGGTAGAAGTTTAAACACCTCGACAGCGTTTCTGTTATTTCGCGCCATCATAAACCGAATCAAACCCTACCCCGTTAATCGTAATGGGAAAAAGGGGATGCAGTGGGTGGATCTTCCCCTTACCCATCACATTCAGCATAGGTAGGTAGCAGCAGAGCAACATTGAGAAACGTCATAAATTAGTGTTCCTACATGCATGAGCTGCGTTCTTCCGGAGCTGCAATGGCATGGACCACTCACAGCAGTCAGCACAGCAAGCAACCACAAGCCAACCATGATGTTGATCCAACTGCGAGTCGCTCAATTTGCTTCCTCACCCTCTCGGAACTCATCAACTCGGGTTGGCACTGGGCTAAGAATCAAAATTTCGCGACCAAAACTTCAGGCAGTTTGATAATGAACAAAACTCAACTCAAGGATAATGCAAACACAAATGTACATAAAAAAGTCGAATTAGTAGCATGGCATAGACTGACTGCTACTCAGTGATTGATCGAAACTGATTATAATTGCACTTCGATTCAAATTGTTGACGGATGGGACTTTCCGCTTACTCTCGGATATCATCCCGTTGGAAATAAATGCCAATTTTACCAAATTGAGTTTTGTTATCCATTAGTTTTATTCGATTAAATTAAATTTAAAACGAGTTATGACATATTATACAGATTTGAATGATATTATGAAAATTTATTGGCTTTTTTCGGTAAACGCAATACTTATACTCAGACTGAAAGGGAGTAACAAATGTAATGGAATGACAAGATGGATAGAATCGCAAGCGAGCGACGAGAGAAATGAATAGAAATTGAAAATTTGTTTTAACAGAGGGCCATATGTGTGAACAACACAATCGAAACGACAAATCGTTGCCTAACGTCCTGGTCTTGAACGGCTAGATGTTATAGTGTTGGTCACTACTAACACTAGACAGGCTAAGGTAGGTGTTGTAGGGGCAAAGAGGGGCAAGAAAAAATATTGCACTTCAGAAAGTATGGATGATTTGCTGCTTCATAGTGAGTGACTCATTTTCTCGAAACACATCACATAAAACGGACGAAGTTTTGAAAATTTATCGAAATAACTACAAATAACAACTTAATGTGTTAATATTAAGACTACCCCGACTAGAGGCTTGTAACAAAATTATAATAAAATTTTATCAGAATATGATATGCATATCATTTTATGATATAATTTTCTTAGACTCCGTTATCCATAGAACATAATAAAACAGAAATATAACATAATGTGTTTTATTTCCCTTAAAGATGTTTTTTTGTTAATTTTTAACAACTTTATAACAAAATAAATAGATAGTTATGCATTTCAATAATATACAATATTATCGTATATCGAACAGTATTATAATTTTGATACTTTGTATCAAACATTATAACTTGGTTTGATATGTTTTTGATAGAATTAAAACACATTTTGTTATGTTTATGTTACTATTCATACACTTTTTGTTATAATTTTAGTTATTTTAACAACATCCTGCATCAAAATTGTAACAACCTATGTTCGACAAAACCTTATAACATAATAACATATGCTGATATGATTTTGTTATGTACCCTTAGTCGGGACGCTTTCAAATGAAGCCTATTGAGCTCAAATCAGTCATGATTTCGTTAAGATACAGCTGTTTGAAATTTGCTAGGTGAACCATAGTTGATGAATTTCAAGCAGTCTGATTTTGCTGACTTTCCCGCACTTACGATGCTGCCAAAAATCGAAAACAAAACATATCAATCTCAAATTTTGAGCAATCGTCACTCAATGGTATAAAAGTCTATAGAAAATATAACAAGCGGTTTTAAGAACATGATTTTTTGATGTTTTGTCCGGCCATGCGAACAAGCTCTGGGAGTCACCTTTGGTCGGTGATATGATCCATGAATAAGAAGGAAAAATACGGTTTCAACTTAAAATTAGTTTTGCATTTTTGTCTCATGGTGAAAAGATATTGATAGAAGATTTGAAGAGTATGTCGAAAATCATAGGGTTGTTTTTAGAAATAATAACAAAAAATGTCGACAACTGTAGTGACGAACCATCCAAAGTTTGTTTGAAAATAACATAAACGTAATGAAGCCACGATAAAAAATGTGTTATCATAAGCATGAAACGAGCTCACCAGGTAGCAATCCATCCTCGACTGAAAACGAATACCTTTTCGCACTCGCACAACGCGAACCGGACACGATTGGTTTTGATACCGTCGCTCACCCCATAGGAGCATGCAATGGAATCAAAAGACCACCACTACTGACGCGATTATAGTTTTCAATGGCATGAAGCAGTATGAATGGAAAAAGTGGGACCTCTAATGGTATCAAAAGATCTCCCTTCTCTCAAATAAGCCAGGCAGATGTTACTTCTTTCGGGATTCAAGTCGATATAGAAATTCTTAAAAACACCAAACACAAACATGAACCCCGAAGAAAGAAATTTGTGAATGATCTTTCGGTTAACTTTCTTTAAACACTTTAAGTACATTTTGAATTTGTGAAGTAAAAACAAAAAAACAGGTCAAATAGTGCACATTCAAAAGCGTAAATGCACGGATTGTGCAATCCGCGTGTTTTGAGCCCACGTAATATTTGATAATCTACTTTAAAACGAACCCCTTAAATTTATTGAACGTTTTACAAATTCTGTAGAAGTGCAATCATGTATTCTGCCATAAAGTTTACTTAGGAAAACTTACGTATATTCTTCCGTTTTGTTCTCTTCGTCGAATCTTTTGAAATTCATCAGGAAGATGCGCCTTTATGCTTAAAGTATCGATGCAAATTATAAGCCCTACAGCTTTTGAAAAATCACTCATGACGTAGAGATTAACAAAATACAACAAGTATCCCTACATAGAATCATTAATAATCTTTTGATCGTTGTTAAAATTATTTGATTAGAATTGTTAGCAGAGCACAAAATAAAACAAAACAATCATAGAAGCATAATCCTTGTCTAACACATTTGTTGGAATTCCGATCTTAATTCCTAAACGTATTCATACCAAACTCTCTGAACGAATTTGATACTAGATACCAAGAAAAATTTTTCGAAAAAATTCATGGAGGGATTTGCAACGAATTCTTTGAATATTTTTTGATTGGAATCTCAGTGAAATTACTGGCTTGTATTCGGAACAAATTTGTAAAAATATTCTTCAAGGGGTAGGTCGAACATCCCTTCTAAATTTCTGCTGAAGATTGTTTTAGAGGTCACAGGAATAATTGATTCAACAGCCAATTTCGTCCCGTTTGCAGACAAAAATTGTTCAAATTCAGCCCAAACATGTATCTAATATATTGGCAAAATTTGCACCACAAATGTATCGTAGAACCCCAAAAACACAATTTCATATAAATCACCAGACATTTCTGCTAAATATTCTTCAGAAAATTGAACAGTTTAAATTTCTTGTGCCTTAGTTCGAAAAATTCATTATTTGACACTTTTAATTTAAGAAGCTACTCTAGAGTTATTTCATCATCATCATCAAATTAGTAGCTTGAGCTGAAAAAAAGTGATTTTGTAGAATTTTTATTGCAAATAGCGATTTATAGGTAACCAGGCCGAAAATAGTGACCAAATCATTAAAAAGTGACTTACTATCAGCCTTGTCATAACATAACGATAAAAGTTTTTCAAAATCATTTTAACGATCTGGATCTAATATAATTTTGATGACTTTAGGACATTTGGTCGGGGGTGGGACATTTCGCATACAGACGTTTGGTATAATAAGATTGATATGCCTTCTTTAAAATGCTACCTGCTCTTGTATGAAATTGCTTTATGCGAAACGTCCGTATGCGAAATGTCTTCACGCTGATCAAGGAATGTTGAAGCGGAATGCAGGGACCAGACCTGATACAGTTGGGCATAGAGTGATTTGGTCAACTTGAATTGACTGCATATATAAATTATTAATTAATTGCACAAATTATTTTTGTTATGGCTATAGCGGACATGCGACTCTAAGGTAGAGCAAGTCTATAGAAGATTTTTACAAATGATTGAAATGAATAGGTGGATAGGTGTACCAAGAGAGCGACAAAAAAAATTCTACGTATTGAAAGGGTGAATTTTGTGAGAGTGCATAAAAAAGCACTATACGTAGAATGAAAGGACGAATTTTGATGGCCTTGGCTTTTAGGAAACGATTTTGCGATTTTGACGAAGTACCTTAAAAGTATTACCTGTATGATACATTTTCCTACTCATGGTGAATTACACAGCGTAACAAAAATGACATTTTTGCGTGTCTCAAGAATCAAAGTATGTGTCTCTGGTAGAATTGGGGTTGCTGTTTCTGATGCCGTTCTCAGAAATGTCCCAGCACGTCACAGTTTTTCACTACAGGTCGTCAAGGTTGTATAAAACACTGTTTTCGTTGATGTTTACATGAAATTTGAAGTATCATTTATCAAACAGTTTTGTGATCTAATACACCAAGCATGCAATTTACGACTTAAACTTTCATTTTAGATATAATTTGGTTGAAATTGCACGATTAAATTGAGATTAAATCGATTTTTCAAATATGCTTGCTGTCTCTAAACAAAATTCTTCGTTTGTCTTATATGGAAAAATACAATACTTTCCAAAACCATCACAAAATAACTTTTAAACATCGAAAGTGTTAGGAACTTTGTTGAAAATAATTGTTCTACACATAAAGTTTGAATTCTGTGGCAAATTGAGCGAATAAATTGCCATACAAGCTGGCAAACTTGCATGCAAGTTGACTGAAATAGTCAAATTTTGCATTTTCAAAAATCAATATCTCAAAAGCTAGATGTGCTATGATATTTCTGAAAACGGCAGTGGACTCAGACAAAAACGTGTTCCGCACTGTTATTGTTCTGGTTGTGACTGCCAGCTATATCCTTGTGGTTTTGATAACGGAGCCGAGGGCTCTTAAAAATATCTATTCGACTAAAAATCCTTTTAACAAAATATCATATGCTTCTTAAAGCAATTATTTGCGACCAAATGTTTATTCGACGAAATGTCCATTCGATCACATGTACTTTCGACTAAATGTCATTCGAACAAACGTCATTCGACTAAATGTCAGTCGACCAAATGGCATAGATTGATAGCCGGATATAAAATTTCTGAAGGCTCAGCATTTAAGCAGCCATATATCGGACCAAAACCTGCATTTTGGTAGCATTTAAGGCGCATACACGGCTTGCTAGAATTAAATGACCTGCAGTTAAGGCGCATATACTGCTAAATAAATGCTGTTTTAAGTGCTTATTGACTACCTGGGTTGTTATCATAATGTAATTATATCGATCATAATATTATTATATTGAGTTATCATAACCAATGATATCACAACATATATGAGTGATTGGTTTGTTTGACTAAGTTGTTCGCTTTTAGAAGAGAATGCATATTTTTAGATCACACCAATTAATTACGCCTTACCGGTTTTAACTAAATTGAAAAATCTCTCGGGTTCTTACTGTTGTCTTTGAACAACTCTCTGAAACTCTAACAAAAATGATTGGAATGTAATAAATCCACTTAATACAAAAATTCAGGTTCAGGTAAACAAAAAACAAAATAAAATCATTTTGCAATCAAACCTAGTTTGGCTATTCTTGAAATATTCACGAATAGCTGAAAATATCATTACAATAGCAAAATGTGGTATCTTATCGATAAATGTTATTTTTTGGTATTTTGAATACCAGTCGAAACTCTTGTAGTAACTACTGAATGTCAAAATTTGTTACAACTCATTTCGTTATTTATGACCTCTTCTATACGAAACAACAGCTCACTACCCTCTGTTCGTCATAGTTTATTTTTGCATAAGGTACCGCGGGCTAAGTGGGTAAATGGGGTAAGTGAAAACAATTGATATATTTTACTGAATATGTGAATTAACGTTTTAAACTCATGCGTAAACCTTTGAGGCCATTCAGAACATTACGATAGGTAAGAGATTTCTGAGATTTTTCAGCCATTTTTGCATAATAGAGTGAAAAATTGTTAACCTGTCAACTGTTACTCCATAACAAGTTGGCGGCGTACAATCTTATTTTAATATTTTTAGTGGAAACAAGTTGCGGAAAACAGTTTCATGTACCACTTCTTGGTTGTCCTCTGTGACAATTTCAAACTGCAATAAAAAAAGTTTTAGAATTAATTCGACGTAGACCTAAAAATAACCAAATTTAAACACCGTCAATTTTCTTATCAGGTGGGGCAAGTGAAAAGTTTATCATTAGAGATTGAATTTGAGTTTTCGTACTTAAGTAGCCATAAGTAAACATGGTTCGCAATTGTCATAGAAAAACATAACGTGCTGATAATTCAAGAAACACTATACTCAAGCGTTAAAAGCTATTAGAAATCATGGAACTTCTCTAAAAGATGTTGCCAGACATTACAATATTAATATGTCTACTTCGGCCAGCCAATTAAAAGGAAGACGTTGACTTAAAAGTTGCAATATTAGAGAACACACGGAAATCTCGTGGAATGTCTGTGTAAGCTAGTTCAAAACATAAAAATGGGGTATAGGTCTATCCACATAAAAAAGATTCTAAATACGTTATTGAAGGATTCCGTTTGATTTCTCCCGAAGAGCTATCCGACATCATATTCGTCTTTCTCAAAAACAAATATTTAACGAGTGGTGGAAATTCTACAGAGCAAAAATGCAATTGCTGTCCTATAATGTAAGAACTAACATTGGAAATGTTGCAGTTATAATGTTGTCGAATCATTTCAACTAACATAACTGAACAGAAGAAAATTCAAGTGAAAAGAATAACATTTTCTTTGTTTACATGTTACTTATGTTATTGTTCATTGGGAAGCCTCAACAAATGTTAAAGCTAATAGAAATCGTGAATATAACTGTTTGTTTTTGAAATTATTGTTCAAAACGGTAAACTTTTCACTTGCCCCACTTTTGGGGCCAGTGAAAAGTAATGAGACATTTTTCAAAAACTTTTTCTGTATTTTTTTCTTCAATTTTTCATAAAAAATAATTTCAGCATGCTGCTTATATTTGGTGGGAGTCAAGCTAAAAAATATACACGACCTCATTTGTTTCAATTTAAAGTCTCTAGAATTTCAAGAATCTCAACTATGCGAATTTCATTACCCACTTGCCCCACGGTACCTTATCTAATATATGGTTCGTGACAATATCCGAGACTCTTCTCTTCCCCTGAAAAATTACGTAATTTATGGACGGCCCCTTACTATGTCAATGAAGTAACTGATTTTGTTATTTTCTTCATTCAAATTTCAACCAATTCGGACTACCAGTAGCTGAGATATAGATCCCCAATCTTGGGCATTTTGTATGGAAGGACATCATTTGATTACTAACTTTTGTCGCTGTCTGTAATTCAATTAATGAAAAACAAAGTTTTTTAGAATTTTGTCGCAAAATTTTGATTTCTTCCCCATAGTGCACTGACGGGCTAGATCCACTTTGCGGAGGAACAGGGTGCACCTAGTTGACTAGTGCGAAATACGGTTGCATGTCGAAACTTCGTGGGGGTGGGCTGACTGATGCGGGTGTCAGGTGTGCTGCTGCTGCTGCTGCTGTTGGACGAGTCGAGTGTTGAATCTTCTAAATCATAGCCAAACAACCAGCATCCCCCACTTACTTGCTTATGGTTTTTTGCTGGCTTGAACAGCTCGTGTCGAGTCGATGCCAAGTGCCTACCAAGCTACCTATATAATGTGCCAGCTTTTAGCCGAACAAAGCTGGTGAGAGTTAACATGGCTTGAATATTTTACACTTGGCTAACTTGGAAATTGAGAATATTTATTATTCATACGATGGGTTTTGTTTTTGGTTTTATAACTGGAAATTGAGGGGGGAAGAGGTAGAACCTTTCGAGAGAAAGTTAGAATGCTCTTTAGAGTGCGATCTGGAATGTTTAGCTTGGATGGATGGTGGCATGAAATTGATCGTTTAAGGTGGCATAATTCCATTACTGGTAAGTGAGCTTCGATGGGTGGTTTTTTGGTAGGACAGACAAGACATCACAGGCGGAATAGAGAAACGAAACTGAAATATGATGCTCTCAAAATAGGTCTAGGAAAATATTTATCAACCAGCTTACCCAACGTGGCTAGCCACGTACCAACATTATTGGAAAGTTGAAACAATGTAAGACCTATTAAAAAAAGATAATGTATGTATTCTATTCCCGATATGGTCCAGAATAAAGTATCTCTCGTCTAAAAGGCCTTTCATTAGACCTAGATCGCAAAATCGGCAAAATATATGTTTCAGCTATGCAGCATTGCCAACCTTCCAGATTTGTCTGGAATATTCCAGATTTTTGAGCCCAATTTTACAAAAATCTGGAAGTACCAGATAAAATTTATAATTAATTTCTAAGGTTTTGTAAATAATTTGTAAGGTTCTCCATATACGACATACAGTATGGCCCATAAAAAAATGCGAAAATCGTTATATCATGTTTTATGGTAGTTTTTACATGGAAAATGTGAAGGAAACATAAATATTATTCATTACGTGTACTGTTTAATCTATTTAGACTAAGTTTTTCGCTTTGGACATGATTTTTATCTGTTACTTTCACCTTACCAGAGAGGAATTGGAAACATCCCTTTAAATTTTATCATGCAGACGTCGAGTTCAATATCTGTGTGATGAAAGCTTCTAAAACATCAACGATGGCGTGAGATACTTTACAGGCCTTGTCTCTAGCATACGCCCATACCAAATGATAGAATTGGTTCATACCTGGGTCATTGGAGACTTAAACATATTTTCGAAAAAACGGCCCATTTTGGAGAGCTCAGACGGAATCATCACAGGCGGAATAGAGAAACGAAACTGAAATATGATGCTCTCAAAATAGGTCTAGGAAAATATTTATCAACCAGCTTACCCAACGTGGCTAGCCACGTACCAACATTATTGGAAAGTTGAAACAATGTAAGACCTATTAAAAAAAGATAATGTATGTATTCTATTCCCGATATGGTCCAGAATAAAGTATCTCTCGTCTAAAAGGCCTTTCATTAGACCTAGATCGCAAAATCGGCAAAATATATGTTTCAGCTATGCAGCATTGCCAACCTTCCAGATTTGTCTGGAATATTCCAGATTTTTGAGCCCAATTTTACAAAAATCTGGAAGTACCAGATAAAATTTATAATTAATTTCTAAGGTTTTGTAAATAATTTGTAAGGTTCTCCATATACGACATACAGTATGGCCCATAAAAAAATGCGAAAATCGTTATATCATGTTTTATGGTAGTTTTTACATGGAAAATGTGAAGGAAACATAAATATTATTCATTACGTGTACTGTTTAATCTATTTAGACTAAGTTTTTCGCTTTGGACATGATTTTTATCTGTTACTTTCACCTTACCAGAGAGGAATTGGAAACATCCCTTTAAATTTTATCATGCAGACGTCGAGTTCAATATCTGTGTGATGAAAGCTTCTAAAACATCAACGATGGCGTGAGATACTTTACAGGCCTTGTCTCTAGCATACGCCCATACCAAATGATAGAATTGGTTCATACCTGGGTCATTGGAGACTTAAACATATTTTCGAAAAAACGGCCCATTTTGGAGAGCTTTGATTGAACCTTCATATAATTGTGATTAGCGGCTCCATTTTGCTCAAAATCTATGAGCTAGTATTGATATAAGTTGTCTCTAACCGAAGTAAAAAATTTCATCCTCAAAAATCTGTTATAGGCCTACATATTTATTTTTTATTCAACTTTAACATAAAATAAAGGCATATCAAACCTATAAGACGCACATGCCCTCAAAACTATGACCCTAGCTATATATTTTATTGTGATCATGAAAAACACGTTCTCTAAGAACTCCTCCATCCTCTGATACCAAACAAACTCAAATTTTCAACAATAAAGTGTGATTTTTGAAGGTGGAAAGTTTATCACCAGAGTATACGACAATCAGACGCTGTTTCTAACTTTGGGCGGACAAAACCTTTGAACTTTTTTGCTTAATTATATTATTTAGGACAGTAAGAACAATATAACAACAATTTTCCTGGATAGCGAAGTTATGCCAGAATATACTACAATAATCAGAAATTACATTCACTAGCAAAAACAATGAAAATAACGCTTGTGGATGCCAAATTCACGTTCAACCAATTTTCGCATTTTTTTATGGGCCATACTGTAGAAAGTCCAGACTTTTCCAGACAAATTTTCAAGACGTACGATACAAACAATCCAGACTTTTCCAGACAAATTTTCAAAATCTTCCAGATTTTTGGAAATATTGACTTTGCATCTCTGCAGCTATGAGTCATTTGGACGAAGTCTAAATGCTTTTGTAGTGTTCTATGACAAATTCTTTTTTTAATAATGTTGTACTGTTTCAAAGTTGTTGCATTGTTCTATAATTTGAAAAGGTTTTGTAGTGTTTCTGCATTTTAAAACATTTCTGATAGCAGGGCTGGTAGCGATGAAGAACTCAAGCAATATTTTTCCAGAGATGCCGCAAATGATTCCCTCAGGCTGGTGCACCTACTCTATATATAATTAATAATCAACTGCTAATGAATGCTTTCGGCCGAAAGTGTACGGTGTTTACTCGAACGCCCAACGATTACGATAACGAACATCCGGAATCATTGGAACTCATCAATGTAAGTTCACTTCCGGAAACAACCGGATAGAAACTCCACTCCCAATAATTTCCCCTGGGGGCTTTTCCGCTCTAATGGCAACACGTGTATACTCTCTAGGAATAGTTCTGCAATCAAAAATGTTTTCCAGTCTCGGAACGCAAATTCGATGATGCCCCCCCGGAAGAGGTAGGGGTTCGGAAAAGGTCAATGAATTTTAAATAAACATATTTGTTTAGGATTCTGCAACATCGAAACGACATCAACATACTCGCCCGAAACACAACTTTCTACGTGTAGCTACAACCCCATTCGGGAGGTTGGAGTGTGAGGATTATAATTTATAAATTCTACTGCTTGTCCGGTCCGTGTTTCGAGCTCTAAATTGAATGAGAATGTGAGCAGATTTCGGTTTTGGATTTTCCAGAAACAAGCCTGCCGGGGATGAATAACTATAGAGAGTGGTATGTCTGCACATCCACAGGAACAGAGTATACACGATTTCGGTTCTAATGGCTGGAAAAACAGCATCGTTATCGTCGGTGTTTGGTTGACCGCCGCCTATCTGGCTGACGAGCTCTCCGGGACAGGACCGTGTCTGACACGGAAAACGAATAAACGCTGATTAGGGATACGGAGCGCAGGGTACGACGAAAGGGGAAATAGTTTGGATAAAATATAATCAAATCATGTTATGCTCTTCTGGATTCTTGCTTCTGAGTGTGGCCGTGACACTTCTAATAGTGTCGTGTTGTGTGACAAGAAAACTCTAGTCTCGAAGGATGTTTTTTCCGAGAAAATGACAACCACCAGAAACATATTTTACGATGGTTAGGGTGTGCTATACGTATACGACATCGACATATAATACGTCGAAAAGTGTTACCTTTGGATTACGAAGATTAATAAAACTTTTGTTCACTATCCACGACGCAGATGCCACAACCAGGCAGGCACCAGGAACGTATCTGGTTCAGGAAATCGGATTAAAATGTCCACTGATCATCTTCTTTCTTTTTCTTGGCATTTCGGCCACTGGGACAGAGCCCGCTTCTCAGCTTAGTGTTCTTATGAGCACTTCCACAGTTATTAACTGAGAGCTTACTTTGCCAAAGTTGCCATTTTCGCATTCGTATATCGTATGACATGTACGGTGATAGTTTATGTCCAGGGAAGTCAAGGAAATTTCCATTACAAAAAGATCCTGGACCAACCAGAAATCGAACCCAGACACCGTCAGCATGGCTTTGCTTGGTAGCCACGGACTTAACCACTAGGCTAAGGAAGGCCCCAAGGACATCAAAGGAAATTTTGTGAATAAAAACCCTTTTTTTATTTTCGAAAAAACTTAAGTTAAATTTCTAATAGTATATTTTGCACACCCTCTCAACTGTTTATTATTGCAAGCAGAGCAAAAGATAGCTATCTTGCGACCGTTTGCAGACCCATCCTGAAATAAATGACTTGTGTCATAATCAGAGCTCCTTCAAAGCACTCTCTGGTGGTATTTCGGATTTTCTCGATAAGATTCCACGAAGTCTGATAGCATCCTCAAAGCAACGATTCTGTTTCGTGGAAAACTTACAGAAGCAATTCCCATGAAAAACGTTCCATCAGCCTAGATACCATTCCACCCGCCTACACTGCGAGGAAAAAGCAATTACCGGGAAACAATTACCTGCCAACGTTAATCGCCAATGAAAATTACCTCCGAATGCGCTAGTTATGCGTGGATAATGTCCCATTTGTTGCACATTTCCAGTTCGATGGCTTGGATGGTGGCAGCGGTGACGTTAATGGCGATAGGATCCTCCACTCCCGAAGGAATTCGCTCGAAACGATGATAATAATGTACCTATACCATTCGATATTCCACCAAAGTGCCATTACAACGCGAAATGAGCCAATAAACTGCAACGGGGTGCAACAATTGCTTGTGCCATTCTATATCTACTTTGCATCCGAAATGAGGAGCATCACAGTCGATTTGGCGAATTGAAATTATTTACAACGTAAGCACTTTTGTAGGGGTTGAATAACTCCAGAGCACAGTGTTCTAATTTGTCGATTTCGTGCGCTTTTTCAATAGTTTTTAAACTATTTGATTTTTTGTTTGGAGATATTTCATGATATATTACCGAATCAAATTGCGACACAAAAAAATTCGCACATTCAACCAATTACCTTCAAACTTTCAAAATGTTATAATATTTTCCCATGTTTGTTTTATCCGAATTCCATTCCATATCAAAATGCACGAACTATTGTCTTCACACTACTCATAAGGTCCGGTACAACACTTGGACCAACTTTTTTTGCGTGGCAATCTATTTCTTCTTCATATCTTCCTCCGATTTCGCTTCCTTAGGATGCTTCCGAAGTGTCTGTTTCATGATGGCCGAGTACTTTTCAATTGTTTAGGGGTATCCAGTTTCTTACATATTCTGAATCTTCGTTAAAAATCAAACTAGAATTCAAAGTTTCCCAATTTTCCGTGACTTTGAACTATTTTTAAAATAAATTTGAAATTAGTATGGAAATCACTTTTGAATCACCCCTCGGCAATTTTTACTTCGGGACGAGCTGTCATTATGTAAATTGAAATGTCATTAGGTCGACGGATTCAAATCTTTTTTAATCATTTATAATATCAACATTAAGATATTGAAGTGCAATAAAATCGTGTCATACCTAGAAAACTGCGCTCGATCGATCAAGCTACGAAAAACTGAGAATTTGTCTTCACCAAACAATACAATTGGCCGCAGTTCCGGTGCGTTCGGAGGGTTTAGATGCTTCGGCACGAAATTGACCTCGTCAGCCTTGTGCCACTCCAAAACTTCTTTCGAATAATGGCACGAGGTCAAATCCGGACAGAGAATCGTAGGACCATCGTGTGACCTCAGAAGAGAAAATAGACGCTTTTGGAGGCATTCCTTTAGGTACACCTGCCCATTGACCGTTCTAGTTGTAACGAATGGGGTGTTCCGCTTCCCACACGAGCAAATTGCTTGCCGAATCATATATTTTTTGGCAAACTTTGACATCTGCTTTCTAACGTCCTCAGGGATACCGAATGTATGATGAGCAGTGAAAAACTGGGGACCCGGAAGCTGCCTGATGTCTGATTTTACATACGTCTCATCATCCATAACGAGACAATGTGGTTTATTCTCAACATCTGGGTGTAGAGCTTCGGTGCACGTGTTTTACCTACCGAATTTTGCCGTTCATCGTCAGTAGGCGCCATTTGGACTTTTACACTAAGGAAAAATTACCGACTTCGGTGATTCGTTTACCGAAATCTCAACAGCTGGACTGTCGGTAATCGTTTCGGTAAACGAAAAATCATCGACACATCTGTAAACTAGGACAGGAGCAGCAATTGTCAAATTTACCGACTGATCGGTAACATTTACCGAAAAAATGTGTGGGGTTTGTAATTTATTTTACAAAATAACTGTATTTTTGTTGTGAAAAATTTCCACGGATTCCTCTTTAAAAGAAACGACAAAAATCATGTTTTCTATTTCCGTTGATATATTTGATTGTAAAAAATCATTTGTTCGGCCTAATCTTGCTCTCACGGTAATCCAAAAATCTGGATCCAGTGCCCAATAATCCTTCTGCTCGTGCTTCAGCTGGGACCAAAGTTACATTCTACAGTTGCGTGTAGAATGATGCCGTTTCTAGAGCACGACATGATTTTACGATAGTTGAGTACGAATCGATCACTTGAATTTGTTTTTTTATATATGTACGTAATTATGTATTAAGCCAGCGCCTGTCGAGTGCAAATAGCCATCACCCAACTACTTGCCATCTGAAAAAAAATTGTTTTGCTTCGTGAATATAGAACACCGAATAATTTCTGTCCAAAAAATCATACCTTATAGCGTGGCTGCTCATATTTAGCATATATTCTCATCACGATTTTTGTTAAAATCGCCACTAACACCTGATTTTACCACTCAGAAACGTCGAATCGGAACACAAGAGCTGAATGGAAACATAACATGGCGGAGTTGACGTTTTCGCTGCCCATGTTACCGATCTCGGTAATGACGATTTACCGAAACTCAGCTAATAGTTTTACGGATTTCGGTAATATAGCTGATTTACGGATTAATTAGTAAAAAATTTTACCGTGTTCGTTAAATTTGTGAGGATTCGCAGATCGTTCGTCTTTTTATTTACGGATGTCGGTAATCAGGCTTTAAAATACCGAATTATCAGTAAATTTCTGGATCACTGATTTATTCCGGTTATTTTTTTTTTACCAAAATTCGAGTGTCAGTTTAGGTGAGTTGTACGAAAGTTTTGGATAGATTCAGTTTCTTCGTGACATCTCAAACTGAACTGTTGGGATTTCTCTTGAAAGCTTGAATTACCCGTTTGTGATCCTTAACACCATACGGAACAGAGATCCATTTTTGCACTTTTCTCTTTCCGGTCGATGGAAAAATGTTCGTGGAATCGATTTAAAACTCGAGACTCCGTAGAACTTTCTGCTGATGGCACGATGAGATAGATCTGTTCTTCCGAATTCATCTTCACAACGATTGCACATCTACTAGGGAAACTTACACAGCGTAAACAAATACACATTGAACAAATTACACCCAAAATTTCATTAGAAAATACGCAACGAGTAAACAGTTACAACCATTCAAAAGTGATGTAATTTAATTCCGTACACCCTTTAACTAGGAATTTCTCTAAGCATATCTCCAGGAATTACTCAGACATTTCTTTGGGTATTCACACAGTAATTCTGTAAGATTTCGCATGGAAGCCGTTAAAGATTTGTCCAAGTATCCTTCCAGATTTTTTCCAGGCATTTCGCCATGGAAATGTGAATGAAACTTTTTAGAAATTTAAGAAAATGTTTAAAATTTCGTGAGGTATTTTCAAATTAAATTTTAAAGCAACTTCTGATGATACTTGTGTAAGTTTCAAAGCCACCCTTGATGAATAAGAGTAAAGAACTCATAGGCCCTTGAAAAAAATTCAGAAGAGTTTCTAGGGGGCTGTAAATTAGCCACGTGGTCATTTTTTTTTTAATTTAAGACCCCCATAGTGGTCAATTGTCCACACAAAAAAACAAATAAAATTTATATGGACCGTGGTCATTGGCCAGACCACCCGCCCCCTATAAATGTTCACGTGGTTTATGGACGACTCCTAGTTAAATTTTCAAGATGTTTGAAATACGACGATCAATCAATATTCTTGAAAATATCCTGCGGTATTTTTCGAAGGAACTCCTTGGAAAACATCAGACAGAATCCCTTTAATTAGTTAATAGGGGTTTTAAATTTGGTTTTATTTGCATAAACTTACAATTTCGCCGATCGTATACCAAGTCACAGAGTTCCGTATGTACGTTTGTTTTCTATCCGTGTCTGTAGATTGTCTTTCTGTCCGTGTCCGAACTGTGCTCGGAAGTCCTACCTAATCGTTTCGTCTTTCAAAATGTATAATGAACGTATTTGTTTTGTTGTTCTGTTTTCATTACGTATTGTTATACTCGTGTGCTCGACTGCGGAACTAAATCCAAACTTCATCCGAAAACACTTACAGCCACTTGTTAATAATCTATTTGAATATTAAGCATAAGCATTGATGACCGTACAAATCGTAGTTGCTACTCCGTGATCGAAGTTGCACAAGGAACCAAGAGATCTAGCTTGGGAGTAGCTTTCCATCTTGAATGTACACTTTTGAAAACTCCAAACATTAAAAAAACAATAACGGCGCTAGCCACGTCCTCATGGTCATCGAAGAAGGGAAGGAATGTTAGTGACATCCATTGTTACTAGAGACCGAGATCACCTCTGCATCTCCATGGTTTTCACAGGAAGGAGTTTGCGGGGAGGGATCACCTTGGTAAGTGATGCGATTTATGCAACCCCAGTTCAAAAAATCACCTTTCAGTACTCTAAAGACAACGTTAACATACGATAAGTCGACACTTTCAGCGTCGAAGCATTCAAAGGTTATTTTTTAAAATGATAAAAATCAGGTAAAGCGAAAGGTTTGGGGTTTTCAAAGTTAAAAGTCTATGTCGACACTTACAGTAACTAACTGTTAATATTTATTTAAGTTACATTCCCACCGTTGTCATGATAAAAATACGTTTTATAATGTGTTGTTCATTTAAAATAAAAGCATGAAACGAGCTCACCAAATTGATGCTCATCCATCGTTGATTGAGCAGCTGTAGCTACTTTAATCAGCATGCTCATTTCACAAAATCAAAATATCACTCCGGTGACGCGAAAATCTGAACTCGATTGCACTCAGAACACGTGCAAACTAAAAACGAAAAAAAACTCCGGCGACGCGACGACGCAAAAAGAAAAAAAAAATCTAGTAAAGACGAAACGAAGCCAAAACCAAAACCCTCAAGAGCACAAATCTAGAGAACCAGACAGCGATTCAAGCTTATGAAAATCTGATCGATTGGATCTGATTCGATCAAGCCCTCAGCTCAATCCGCTGTCGGGATCTCCAGACCAGGGCTGTTAAGTATCATGACCGACTTACGACACTGACGGAACGAGTTTTCTCACTGTCGCTAGTCGAAGCTATATTTCCTGTACTCACTTCGTCAAGTCGCAATGACGGGGCTCTCACGAGAGCAATTTTAATGATGCTTTGCTGCTAAAATTTCTATCTCATTTTGGAGAATTTTGGAAAGTAAATGTGTTTGAAACGTTCAGTAGATATCCTTCCTTGGTTCCAGCGTAATAAATAACAATTATGCCAGACAACGAACTAAAAATAATCAAGTTTGCGATTCCGTCCCAGGCCGCAGCGACGGGAAAATGAAAGAGAATTTTGAGAAAATCTTTGTCATTGTTTCTCCGTCCGATGACAGTGAGGGACGCATCTATGTAAAAGTCGCGCGACACCTTCTCTTTACATTGACGCTTTCCAGCCCTGCTCCAGACCCGTGCTCCCGAAAACTCAAGGTCCGGCTTAGAAGCATCTTCACCTTCTGCTTGGACATTAACGAAACACTGCTCAGCAAAGCGCGTGCAGAATAAACCGTGTCATTTCCGCTACAGGGGCCCAGATAGCCGTAGCGGTAAACGCGCAGCTATTCAGCAAGACCAAGCTGAGGGTCGTGGGTTCGAATCTCACCGGTCGAGGATATTTTCGGGTTGGATTTTTTCTCGACTTCCCAGGGCATAGAGTATCTTCGTACCTGTTACACGACATACACATGCAAAAATGGCCATTGACATAGTAAGCTCTCAGTTAATAACTGTGGAAGTGCTCATAAGAACACTAAGCTGAAAAGCAGGCTCTGTCCCAGTGGGAACGTAACGCCAGAAAGAAGAAGAAGATTTCCGCTATGGACCAATGCACGAGTTCATTATTTGACGTTTTAGCGGTGCCATGTTATTTATGTGACCATGGAAACGAGTGAATTCGGCACCGCTCAAACGTCAAGTTAGTGAACTCGTGCATTGGCCCATGGATCAATGCACGAGTTCACTAATTTGACTTTTGAGCGGTGCCGAATTCATTCGTTGCCATGGTCACGTAAATAACACGGCACCGCTCAAACGTCAAATAGTGAACTCGTGCACCGGTCCATAGACACTTTTTTCACAAACTGCACCAGCCGAATCTAATAATCTGCGGAGACGATAAAAATGTGACAGATCAATTTTTATCATATCCGTTCGCGGACGCTGCCTACTGCGATCTCCTTGCAAATAATCTATTTAAATATTCTCCACTAATCAATTTGCGTACTTTATCAAGCCTTTCCATCCGCTAATTCCTCAACTTGAATAGCGCATTTCTTTCATCACTGGACTATCGCAGAAGTTTTTACAAGTGCGGAAATGCTAATTAAAAAATCCTAGAAAAAAAATAAAGGAACTCAATGATGAAGCACAGGGTCGAGTTTCAGGAATTCCTAATAGATTTTTTCGAATAACCCCTCGAGGATTTTTGGATGAAATCACGTGTAAATTCTTGTCGGGTTTCTTCGGATTTTTTTTTCTCTTTCAAATACTCTAGTTCTAACCTTTGCGGATTTTCTTGAAAAGAAATTGTAAAAATCTTTGGAAGGTCTCCTAAAGTAACAACTGGAAAATTTGGTTGAAGGATTTGTGGAAAATATCTAGAGGAAATCCTAAGATAATGTTCGTAGAAAAATTCAAAGTAATCCCTGAGCAATTTACTGAAGATAGTAACGTTGAAGCGCTTGAGAATTTTCTGGAACAAATTCTTGAGAAAGATATTCTTTGAAAAATCACTGTAAAAATATCTGGGAGAATTGGTAGAGCCATATGTAGAAGAATTTCTGGAGTGATCCCTGTAGGAGTCCCTGAAAGTATTCCAGATGAAATCTCTGGAAAAACCATTAAAATAATTCCTGAAGCTTTTCATCGAGAAACCTAAGATAAAATTTAAAAAAAAAAAGTTGAAAATTCTTCATAAAAAAAAACTTTTTAGAGACTTGCATTGAAATAGAGATCAAGTATCTAAAAAGAGACCTGCTACCAGCCTTAGAATTGATAAATTGATTACTTCGGCATTATAAATTGAAAGTTGTTTCCAGATTACTTTCCCAAAATCAGTTTTCCAGTTTTTATAACTTCGAATTATTTAAAATGGGAAGTCGTTAAAATCCTGAGCAGCTCAAGGAGCGTTTTGATAGCGGGGCAGCTGAAATGTGTTGGGGGGGTGGTTTGACGCGAAAATCCTTTGTCATTACTGTCTCACACAAATTTCCCTTATTACTATCGAAATTCTCTGAAAATTCCAGGTTTAATAAAAGTCAATGAAAATTCCAGCTTTTCCAGTTTTTTCTACCCCTGCCAGGTATAGAACTAATGAGTTACACATAATATCCAATTGGAATAAATGTCAAATAAAATAATTAACAATTCTACACCAAAATTTTTTCAATCTTCTATTGCCACGATTAATACGTTATATATTTAGGTTAAGTTAGGTTAAGTAAATTGGGAGCGTTTTCTCTTATAAGCAGGTGAAATCAACTCACTTGTAAAAAATGAACTGCTACGGCAAATGAAATGTAATATGTTCTTAACAATATGTTAATTTAAAGCTTGATTTGGTTTTACCAAGTTACGATGATAGTCTTTTCTAACACAAGACACCTAGATATAAGAAATTAATGTAATGTTCGGAATGATACTAATAAAGAATTTAAAAAACTAGGGCGTCTGTACCTATGATCGCCAAAAAAAAAAATAACGGAAGCTCGTTTTTCATATCTGATAACATCATTCGAAAGCTCTTCTATTCTATTTCACGTAAAAAATAATCTCACAATGATAAAATCATTGAATCTTCCAAAAAATCATTTCCTCCATTACTGGAACATGTTTCAGTAATAGTGGTATTTGCTAACTTCTGTTCCTATAATAGTGGTTTGCATTGATTTCCTATTGAGACTCACTATTATAGGAACGCCCCACTATTACTGGTGCAAAGGAGCAAAAAAGTTAAAGTTTTTAGTTGTTTTCTACTATTTCCTTAATAATATTCTAGATTTTTTTATACACATTCATATTATTTTAACAAGGGCCATGTTAGAAAAATACACAAAGAAATAAAAATTCACTCATAATTCTTGGTTTGTGCTAACGTAAGAACTATCGTACATTTACAATACACGACGCGAGACTGGACACAACACTTATTGTTCTTACAAACATAAAAAGGAATTAAAATTTACCTTTTCCGTCGACCGGTTTCGGGCTCGATGTTGCCCATCTACAGGACGATGTCCTGTAGTCGGTTGGACATCGTCCTGTAGATGGGCAACATCGAGCCCGAAGCCGGTCGACGGAAAAGGTAAATTTTAATTCCTTTTTATGTTTGTAAGAACAATAAGTGTTGTGTCCAGTCTCGCGTCGTGTATTGTAAATAAAAATTGCCTATAACACGCTTGAAACCGCACTATCACTATTATTGGGATAAACACTACCACTGGATCAGCCACCCTATATCGTTAAAACACACGGTTTAGACGTAGTTCAAAAAGCGCACGAAATCGACCAAACTAAAACACTGTGCAGAGGGGACAAAGGTATGGAGAAATCCCCACGTTTGCCCAAATGATAATATTTAATTAGATTGTTCCCACTCCACGCAGATGGAGAAATTTTATGGTTTCGTTTCATGTTTGAACACGGACAGGAGGGGGGCGGGGTGGTACCTGTTTTCAACTTTGTCGTGCTTTGATTTGATTGTAGATAACAGATGGAATCAAGCACGCGGAAGAACGATTTCAATTTACTTCACCACAAATATTCGATTTAGTCTTTTCAAAGGCCTCCATTTGTGGGTCGGTGCCCAATATCTAGAAGCCAAATCTAACAAACTACACCTCTGTTGAAACGGCTCCAAATGTTCGTTTTATAGATTGCATCATCATCATTGTCTTTCTCTGTGCATTATTTGGAGACGCATCAGCAATTTTCGCATTTGCATACCAAATAGTAGCAGTATCTGCGGGGTCTGAGCTGTAGTTTATCCGAGACCGTGCACAAAATCATTAAACTGAATAATGAAAACATGTATCGCAAAATGTGATGCATTTCTAACGTCTCTTCACTAGTCATTTGTCCTTCCAGGTTTGGGATGATTGTGGGTAAACCTGACGAATGGAATTTCGTAGTTATCTTACTCATGTGATATAGCCAGTAGCATTGGTAGCGAGAAGTGAAGTCGAAAAATGTTATTTCAGAGATCTTTGTCAGGAATCCGAGTCCTTGTCCTTATCCGAGTGGTTAGAGTCCGCGGCTACAAAGCAAAGCCATGCTGAAGGTGTCTGGGTTCGATTCACGGTGTCGGTCCAGGATCTTTTCGTAAAGGAAATTTCCTTGACTTCCCTGGGCATAGAGTGTCATCGTACCTGCCACACGATATACGAATGCTAAAATGGCAACTTCGGCAAAGAAAGCTCTCAGTTAATAACTGTGGGAGTTCTCATTGGAACACTAAGCTGAGAATCACATTCTTTCCCATTTGGAAAGTAACGTCAGAAGGAAGAACATCAATACTATCCATTTTGAGGAAAGGATAACACAATCATTCGTCCATTAGTAAATCGTTGGTACAATTTGCTCAACCTTACAAGCCGTTATTAAATTACACCTTTTTTCCGCGATAAGAATTGGTTCTCCGGCGAACAGTCAGTGGAGGCAAACCGCTGCCTAACCCACAATAGCACAAGATTTATCACCGTTAATGGCACTCTTGCCTGTCGCTAATTCCTGCACGATACCAACCGGGGTCTTATCATTTCGCCGACAACAGCAGAACATTGAAACGTGGAAAGCTTGCCTCGATGAATCTCTTTCTATCGACACAGGTGGCAACATTATTTCGCCAATCCAATGACAGCGCCGGGCGGACACCAACGATGATTAATGATTGTCGAGACAACAGTGCTGAGCTGAGGGCATCAAGGTTGATAAATAATGTTTTTCAGCCTGAACTATCACGCTTCCGAAATGAATATTCGATATTGACCCTAGCTGACCTTGCACAAATTGACTATTTTAGAACTAATCTCAGAGAATTGTGAGAGATAACCATGAGGAGTTTCTTTAGAATTAATCCTGTGCTTCACAGGAAAAAATCAAGACATTCCTGAAAGAGTATTTAGAAAGGATTGATAGAAAACTAGAGGTAATAACTTTATAAATTGCTATATTAATTCTTGCAGAGATTCCTTCATAAACAAAACCACGAGTTTACAAAGATTGTTTTTTTTTCTAGAGATTTTTTTAATCAAACCCTCAAAAACTTCCGTCTTAAAACATGCGAGAAATTTTTAAGATAAAGCTTAGATCATAATTCATCAGAAATTCTTAGTGAAATTCGTGTCAGAATGTCAGAAGATTTACAACAAATACTTAGGTAATTACAAAAGCAATATCTTGAGTAATTACTGGAGGTTATGCAAGCAAAAAGTTAAGATGAATTCTTGGATGATTTATTTGAATGATTCTATGAGAATCCTGAAACATTTCTTATCGAAACTGCGAGTTTTATTGCTGGTAGAATGCGAGAGGGAATGCCTGATTCTTTATAAAAAATTGTGATCAGAGGAATTTTCAAATGAAATACATGTATTCCATTAATCCCTCTATTTATCGCAATAAAAATATTCAAATCGGAATAATTTTTTTGTTTCTTGATATTTTTGCACCATTTTTTCACAAGTTATCAAAAAACTCTTCTAGTTTGAGTCTAGTTTGTTTGTAAACTTTCTGAGTTTGTGTCGATACTGATCATTGGCCATCTGGATTCGGAGATACTCCAAAATTTCTTGGGGGACCGACGCGTAGCAATAACACGTACATTTTTTAGGCTATAGACATTTCATTGTAAACGGGTATTTTTTTTTTTTTAATTTTTATTATAATCCATCTAATTTATATTCATCCATGAGTTTCCTTCAGATATTACTCCAATGATTTCATCAGTAGCTCATATAATGATTCTTTTACGGACTTCCTAGAAGACTACATTCAATAATTCAACCTGGAATTTATCTAAGAAAGCTTTAGTAGACCAAAGACAAATTTAGTGCTCTTGGTCACTGAACATTTCTGCGATCGTGCCGGTTATTGTCTGCTTTTGAATTTAGTTAAAGCAGCGATTCAACAATAGTGTTATAGGCTGTAAAATTTAAAAAGATATATTTATCTTTTAAGCTCACTTTGAATGACCTAAGAAGTTCTCTGAGCCAAGCATGTTTCATGTTTTTCCTTCGTCGATCGTGTTGAAAATTTTTCCAACATGAAGAAATCTCTGAAGTTAATGGAAAGAGCTCTAGAGGATCTCAATGGATTCAGATCTAGGGATTTTTTTTTATTTCCGGTTTGGGCCGAAAGGTCTCAGATTTTCATGAAACTTTTTCCACAGGCAGGGCTCATCAATATATGAATAAAAAAAATTGAGAAAAATTGAGGGTCGCCTATTTTCCCCGAAAACTCAGTTGCAAATTTTTTGTTTTCCCCTGACACTACTTACTTTGAAAAATCATAACTCAAGAACGATGCATCATGGAAACAATTTTTTTATGAAAAAGAAAGCAAATTTTCTCAGGAATAAAAAAAAATATTAACTGGAAGAAGTTTTCCACCGTTGAGAAAATTCGTAAAGAAAATCCGGAAAAACTATGCTCCAACTCGTGGAAAATTTTCAAAAAAATATTTTTGAGAAGATAATTTCATAAGCTTTAATCGCTAAAATTTTTGAAATGTACTTTTTTTCGTTTTTGAGTTATGGCCAATTTTGTAAAAAATATGCAAATGTGCCATTTTGAGCCTTTTCTTTGAAAAATCATAACTCAAGAGAGAAGCATCGTAGAAACAAAGTTTTTTTTTATGAAAATAAAAGCAAACTTTCCCAGGAATAAAAAAAAAATATTAACTGGAAACAGTTTTCCACAAAATTTTCCACCGTTGAGAAAATTCGTAAAGAAAAGCCGAAAAAACTATGTTTCAATTAGTGGAAAACTTTCAAAAATATATTTTTGAGAAGATAATTTCATAAGCTTTAATCGCTGAAATTTTTGAAATGTACTTTTTTTTTCGTTTTTGAGTTATGACCAATTTTGTGGAAAATGACTATATAAGCCTTTTCTTTGAAAACCCATATTTCAATCGAAGCATCGGAAAAACAAAGATTTTTTATCAAAGCAATTGCAAATTTTCTAAAACATCTGAAAAAAAGATATGGGATTGGTTTTAATGAAGTATAAGTCGGAATGGATGATATTTTTCAAGAAAAATTACACCGCTAAGAAAAACTGAAAAAAACTGTTTCTGCCTTAATTTTTCATTACACTGAAAAGGGATTCTTTCTTTTTTATGGAACAAATAAGATTATTATTATTTTAAGTTTATTTATTCAATTATTCAGTATATAACTTACATTTTCATCTTAATACTATCTATTTTTTCAACCGGGAAGATTGTCTTTGGTTGCTAACACCAAAAGATTTTCGTTTCTTTGTATTATTAAGAACAAAGCATGCTGTATTTTCTTGGTTTTCATGTGCATCTGAGAATTCACTAGCAAAAATGCTTCGTTCGTCTTTTGGTATAAATGAATGATATTTTTTTGTTCCAGGAATTGGAACAACGTTAGAAAATCTTTCCTGAAGACATTTTTCAGCCTCTGAATAGTCATTTTTCCAATCTTTTTTAAATTGGTCTTTCACCTTTTGCGACTCAGCCCAGTCGAAAAATTGTTTGGCGTTTTTAATTTCTGCTGAGTATTAGCATCTCTAGCCATTCGCTTAATGTTGCCATGGACCTTTTCCATGTGAGGTTGGGAAAAAGTGCCATTCTGCTTTAATTTTAAAATCATTTTCATGGTTGCATACATTTTTGAAATTTGACATTAAGCGAATGGCTAGAGATGCTAGTATTAAAGCGTCTAGAACTTTGCGCCAGGATTGAAGAAATCTTTGGGAGAGATTCAGAAAACTAAAGACCGATCTAAAGAGAAATTCATATAATATGGAGCCGGATCCTATTCTTGGCTCTTTTAATTCACTTCGGCAGTGAGGTTTTCCGAAAGTTACTGAGTGCATATTTGGCTACAATATGCGTCGTATTGGAGTGCTTCTTACTGCCAAGATTCAAATGGTTCGGACGAGAAAAAACCCTCTATTCCAAAGTGAATTGTCGTACCCTAATTTGTGTACGACTTTTTGATGGATTCCTAGGAAGAAAAATCGAGAGGAACTACTTTAGGGATCTTTCTTTTATTTTATGCATTTATATTTGTATCTCTGGTGAAATCTTTGGGTGGAACCCTAGATGATTTCTTTGAAGAATTTCTGCAAACGTTACTAGAAGAAGCTCATGAGAAATCCCTACAACGATTTCTGGAAGAAACCCTGAAAGTATGCTCGACAGAACTGCTAGATAAATATCGGATAGAATCTATGGAGTTTCCCTGGTAAAAACTGTCGGAACCGACGGAATTTACGGTGGAAACAAAGTAAAATACTATACAGCAAAGTGTTTTATAACATGCATAGGCTCATGTCGACGTTTAATTTTTTTTATTGTTTTTTTTACGAAGAGGAGAAAAATTGTGACAGTTAATTGGTGACTTTTGCAGAACATGTTCGCGCGCGCGGATTGCTGCAATCTCCCATTTGCCTTTATTATTATTATTATAGCTTTATTAAGGAGATTTTCAGCCCTATGCTGGTTCATCTCCGTATTTGCCTTTAGCTTCCTTTTCAATCTAACTCAAAATCTCTCAATTCGGCATAGTCGGTGGGTTGAGGGTTCCCGTAGATTTTCTTCACTCATCAGAAAAGAAAAAAAATTGATCACCACTTGACCATCCAGTTTCCTGGCACGAATTCTGTCTACATTGCTCTGCTTGGATCCCAATTTGGTTGTCTGCAGACATGGTAGTACCGAATGCTTTGATTCCCGGAGCTGAATCTGTTGCACGGTACTACGTGCGGCACCGATAATAAGATATGGCTTAATTATCCTAATAACTTTTCCAATTTTTTTGCGCTCTTTTTTTCATGTTCATGTTCTATGTTGAAATTCTCTGAAGTGCGTTCAAACTGTGCTGAGAAAAAATATCTGATATTATTATTATTGGTTTAGAGCACATATTAGACGGATTAACATTCACATCTGACCACAAGAAACGCTATAAGAGCCAAACATGTTTGTTCCAATTCTAAGTGGGTCTCACCTTAGTTAATTTTGAGTAACAACAAATCTCGAAAACTTATTCAAACAAACTCAAGTCAGAAAAGTGAACAAACTTACATGTTCAATCCTACGTGTTTGACAGACGAAATTCTACACGTTCCGCTCTAAACCAACTCGATGTTTCACTTTAAGAACGTTTAATTTCAGGATTTACAAAACGGCGTAAGCAAGATTTACAACTTCCGCAACATAACCATTACTTTCACCGCTCCGTTGTATAGAAAGACAAAGTGACTTAACCACGAATCAAAACAAAACACTACTTGAGTCGATTTTACACTGAAACAAAAACGTCGTAAGTAACTGAATGAAACGGCTTATCATTTTGTCATACAATTTTTGTGGGAAACGACAGAAACTACCTAGTATTTTAACGCGAGCTGATGGCATGCAAAATTGAAGCGATATACACGGCGAAAAATGTTAATAAGGGGATTCACTTTAAAACAGTTTTGATACACAGGTTGTGGTTGCTTACGTCGATTTGAAAAAGTAATCGAGAAATTCATTTCTAAAAATAGTTCTTGAAGGTTATCGAAATATTTGAACAACAAGATCTAATATTGGGATTCAGAGTTTTTTTTTAATATATGTAATAGTTATTGATGCTTTCAGATATTTTTATATGTATCATGGTTCCTGAAGAAATATTTGAAAATATGTTTCTATCTACCGTCAAGCTACCATTCATCGTGCATTTAACAAAAAAATTTTATATATTATATAACTTTTCCAAATCATTTGAAGCGTACTAGAATACCACTACGTAGCGTGCAATTATACAATAATTCAGGGAAAAATATAAACCTAGTGATGCATAACAAAATATTACCCAAAAAATATGTTTGAAAATGTCATGTTAAGGTCGCCTCGTACCGTTCTATGTCACCATTCACCGTGCGTATACAGTCGACTCTCCATAACTCGATATTCAAGGGACCATCGACTTATAGAATTATCGAGTTATAGAATGTACCTAAACAAAAAATCACAAAATCGAAGGAACAAATTTCTGTATTTCTAATATATAATAGATCACCTCTGTAAGAACATAATATTATTTTGTTTATTGTACTTTACAAACTATTATTTGAAAACTTTTTTCGAAATGCTCAAAAAATCACTCTATTTTGACTGACAATATTTTTTTTATTTTCATGTTTTTCAACTTTTATTACAACTTGCAAGTGTTTTTTTCATCTCCAAACAAGAACTAGATCACGTTTCCCCAAATAAGAAAGATTTTAAAATAGATATCGAGTTATGGAGAGAAATTTTCCTCTCACGTAACATCGACTAGTGGAGATATCGAGTTATAGAAATATCGACTTATGGAGAGCGCGATGTATGGAAATTTGAAGGGACCGAAAAATCCATCGAGTTATAGAGTATATCGAGTTATAGAACATCGAGTTGTGGAGAGTCGACTGTAGTTTTCGTCATGATTTAATTTTGTATCTTGAAGAAACGTTGTTGATGGAGCAACTAGGTCGCTAGTAGGTGTGTACTCAATTTTAAGAGTATTCAAATCTTCATTTACAATAAAAACCATAAAAAGTTTAAAAATTGGATAAATAACTATGTTTTACTTGTTTTAATTATGAATCGTGGTTTACGGCCAACCAGCCGAGTGGAAGTTTAACAACTACCGAAAAGCTAAACATTACATATAATTTGCAATTGGATTAGATGGACAAATTGATGTGAAGATTTGCGAAAAAGTTACACGTCTTCTCAGTGAGAATCGAACTCACGACTCCCCGATCTCTAGTTGGGGCGCGTTAACCACTACGCCATGAGAGGACTCATGAACGCAGAAGTTAACCTGAATTCGATTTCAGCTCAATAATCACGTGACCCATTGGAAGCCCACACAATAGAAACCTCAGCCAGCGCAGTTGCTGGCTAGTGTAGTGTGCTATTCCTATACCTAAAAAACAATGCGCTCTCGGGCTAGGCATTGGATATATATAGAAAGCGTTGTGTTTGGATGGGCATCTAATTCTTCCGAAAGAGGTGCACTTTGCGAAAGAGGACCACGTGATTATTGAGCTGAAATCGAATTCAGGTTAACTTCTGCGTTCATGAGTCCTCTCATGGCGTAGTGGTTAACGCGCCCCAACTAGAGATCGGGGAGTCGTGAGTTCGATTCTCACTGAGAAGACGTGTAACTTTTTCGCAAATCTTCACATCAATTTGTCCATCTAATCCAATTGCAAATTATATGTAATGTTTAGCTTTTCGGTAACTATGTTTTATTAAAATCATTATAGGAGGTTTGACTGTATTTTCACAACCCTTCCATATTTACTCAAAAACTAAATATGAAATAGTTTAATGACGACATAACAATAAATCTAATATAACCGAATAATTACATGCCTTTTACACTAATGCACGGAAATAGGAACCATATATATTGAAAAGGATTTATTCACCGTGCATTTGGGTTTCAACTCAAACACAATAAAAAAAAAATTTGCATAAAATCTCATTGCTCATACGATGAAATACATCTTACTAAGAATATCCACAGTGAAAACTTGTTAAAATTTTGAAAAATTTCATACTCTATCGTTAAAATGAAAAACGGAAATTTTTGGAGTTTTTACTAAGAGTGTTGAAAAATCTCATCATCAAACAGAATTCACATTATTTTGACTACATAAACTAGGTTTTTCAAAATATTTTGTGACAAAAACAACTTTATTTGATAAGTTTTATCTTATTTTGCTGGCAAATGAATAATTTGTGAAAATTGTATGAATATTCTGTACGAATTTGTATATGTGCACGGTGAATGGAGGCCGCACGGTGACTGGTGACTTAACGGTATCTAAGCGCTTACACAGACAATAGCAATAAATAGACAAGCATCCAGGAAATACTGGAATTACTTCTAGTATTTTGCAGCGTTGGTAAACTCACACTCAAATTTCAATCAATGAGCTCTCCCGTGAAAGCAAACTCATTTGAGATCAGTGTCGCAAATCTCACGCTTGAGATTCTCATGCAAAATCAATCAATCACCATCAAAAATGATTAAATCAATAAATCTGTTAGAAAACAGTCAAAACCTAATGTTGTTGTTTACGTTAGGCTGGTTTGTTATATTTCTTCTAATCGTTAAATAAGAAATTTTTGCTTTGTGCGAATATTTTGTGGAAAAAATACAACGGGTAAAACGTAGGTACTAGTCAACTCATCCATGATTTTTTGCCTGTTGAATTTCATGATCGACGACTCACGCATGAAAAATCTCAAACATGAGTTTAAGAGAATTTGAGATTTCCACAACACTGGCATTTTCTTGTAAGTATTAATATTAGTAGCACATCAGTGATGTAATTTTTTTTAAGATACGATTATTCAAAAAATCGTAATAGAGATCAGGGCTTTTCAACTGAGCTTTTCTTTGAAATGCATCATTTTCATATCGGTTAATGTATGCGTACAAAAATGATCGTGAATCAATAGTGATTCTATTGTTTGTCAATACAGTCGCCACTCCATAGAGAGATATCGAGACAAGGAGCCGTTTATGAATGAAAACTAGATTGAAAACCACTTCGTTACCAGGAAAACAATGAGCAGTAATACGTCATTACGCGTCCTAATTTGGTTTGGTTCTCAATCATTTGGTCTAGTAACCTTTTATGATATCAACCTACGGAGAAGAAATCGGGAACAAAATATCAACAGGGGCACATCAAGATATGAAGATATCGAGATATGGAGAGGAAAATTGTATTGTATCGACATAGGGAGAGATATCGAGATGTGAAGAGTCGCCTGTAATTACACTAGTGAATCAACAAGTAGATTATTCCAGTATTCTAATAAGACCTCAAGGTAATTCCAATAACTACTTTACAATATTGAATTGAATTGGTTTTGTTTAATTCGTCAAAAGTTTTGATGCTCTACAGACACCATGAGCGTTAAAAGGTTCACCCTCTCTTTCTCATTGTAGCTCAAAAGCTCCATTAATTTGCGACGAACTTGAGACAATGCGAATCAGATGAATACTATGCAGTAGTTACTAGAATATTATTCAATACTCATCTGATCAATCCAAAGCCAGCTAACTGTTTCAATAGTAAAAGTATAGATCAACAATAAATTAACTATTGAAAAACAAACAATTTGTTTAAACTGATTTAAAAAAAAAATAGTACTTTACAAAAGTTTAAGCATTCAATATTTTTCGTAAAGGAATAATGGATTAAGTTTGTAGAAAAGAAAGGGTTAAGAAATGCCAAAATTTCGACAAAGGGTGCATTCTTCAATGGTCGAAATCCATTGGTGTGGACTAATCAATCTTATGCAAAATTCGCTCGCTTTAAGGTGAAGATGAATCGATGCCATACTTCAAATTTTCAAGAGCACGGATCTGGAGAACCAAACACCCGTTTGAGCTGAAAACTTAATCGATTGGTCACCACCATCGAGTGACCAATCGATTAAGTTTTCAGCTTAAACGGATGTTTGATTCTCCAGATCCGTGCTCTTGAAAATTTGAGGTTTGGCTTCGATTTATCTTCACCTTAAATAAAGTGTTTCTGCGTCATCACTTGCACCAAACATTTATTTTATTCAATTTGATTCAAAATCCTTGAAGTTTCTTCAAAATTAGTAATGGAAATTTTTGGTATACAGTTAACTCTCCCTTACTCGATATTCCGTATCTCGATATCGAGTTAGAGAACCATATTAAAAGTTGGCTTTCATGGCTAACTCGATGGTCCCTTGGAACGCAGTTGCACCGCTTTTGTGTTCTGTAACTCGATACCTCCCTAACTCGATGGTCCCTTCGATATCTAGTGAGGGAGAGATGACTTTAGTAAAGTTTTAATGCAAATTTTAAGCCCAAAAGCTTTTAGAAAACTATCGATAACGAAGATAACATAGCTGCCGAAAATACAACAAGTCTCTTTACCTTTCTAACATAATTTAGAACTTTTTTTCATAACCATGGATAATCGAGCATTACCTACAACTCTGATCTGTACAATAATTAAATTTTGTATTTATTGATTTGCATTTGCAAACATTTCATTTAAAGTGTACATGTTTATTAAAGAACTGAACTATTAACGTAGGCGGCTTGGTAGCGGGGTGGCCGAATTTTTTTTTATAGAAAAGTGCATTGTACCAAAAAAGAAATGGTTGATACCATTGGTTAGCTCAGGGAGGTTTTGACACTAAAAAATCAGTGAGAATTCCATTTTTTCAGGTAGTAGGCACTCTGAAATATTCAGAACATTTCTAGCAATTACATTTAGTATGACTAATGATTTTTTGTTCTTGAGTGTGATATACAGATATCGCAATAATAGAGAAAAAAATATCTTCGTTGTTCTATTATTGCGATATATGCTTTTTCTCGAAGTTATAGAATTTTTTCAAAATTCAACGTCTATCATGTATGTAACTACATCTATCATGAACTGATTTACCCACTGCATATAATTGTTTTGATTTCAAACGGAAGGATTCACGCTTACGAAGTGCGTTTCGCAGATAGAGGGATAGGTTAAAAATAAAGGCTCTTCATGATGCATCATTTAAAACTGTTTTACCAATGATCAATCTCGTTTTATTTTGAAAGCATTAATTTGATCCAGCTTGAGAATAGTGTAAGCTTTCATTAGCATTAATAATATCCGTAATGCCAGTAAGAAGAAGAATATCCAAAGAAAATAAAGTAGTACCAGACCTGTGGCACTGCCATACAATTTCTTACATCTACTAGACGAGGGCATCAAACTTGAATGCATTTCAGTCTAAATCATTACGGCTTCTAAAGCGTTTATTCGTCATTGACCCCATTTGACCTCGCACAAAAGTAGGCACCACTCGAACGCCTCTTTCACCGTTGATAAACTGCCCCCTGTCCTAGTGAATGTCTTATCTTCATCATCGGAAGACTTACCTCCTTTATCTGCGGGTACTTTTTCTTCGTCTCCAGCGATAGCTGGCGAAAATCATTCTGCAGCACCTCGAGGAACTTTTGGGCCGCCTCGGTGTCTGTCGTTCCGCTCACGAAGGACATCTTTCCTTACTTTATATCCTTCCTCTCTTCAAATTTACTGCTTACAATCCAATCCAGAATCGAACAACCTTACGTAAGACTATGACCTGTTTTATTGGGGTAAACTTTGTCCCACTATTCAGTTTGAGTTACTTCCACTCCTCAGAAGATGATCTCAATTTTACTGCGCTTCCCAGAACAACGTTTGCTTCTCACATCAAACAGACTTATTTGCTTTCCATCTTCTAGCCCCTAAGCTAGTTTGCATTCCGCTGATCTTCCCTTCGCTTCCAATAGACTTAAGTTACAATTTTTTCTTCACCTGCATTGACACGTAAGTGCTAAACAACATTACAAGCTTCTCTGGACATCATTTTTTTCCATTACTGCACTTCACACCTCCGGAGGGGGGCAAAGCCCCAACTCTATTTTCCACTCCGATCCGGAATACCTTCGTTATCAAACAGATCTATCTATCTTTGATTCTCTTCTTCGGTTTCCAAGTGGAACGATGATTCTATTGGATGAAAATTTTCACTTCCTAAGGGCTTGCGGACACTCTGCCGGAGTAAGGTACCGTTAGAGGCCCAGATTTTTTCCTGCTCTTGTGACACAATCGCAATCACTTGCACAACACTTTCCTCTTTCACAAAAAATCACTTCTAATCGCACCGATTTACCCAAATCACTATTTTCTCGGATGATTGAGGTACAGAACTTTTCCACAACAATTTTTCCTGCCCCGAACCGAATTCCAAGACGACGATGATGACGATGGTGGAAAGTGGTCGTATGACTGACCGATGATGGTGTCGTTTTGGTTTTTCCTCTTGCGTTTTGGTCGGCAAGCGAAGCGAAAACGTCGCGACGACGAGGAAAAGTCCACCGTGGATGACAGGCAGCAAAGTGTCAACAAAAGAGGGAAAAATGTTCCGCGAACAAGTTCCACATGCACGGCTTGACGGATTGAGGAGTACATGGGAAAAAATTCTGTAGTAAAAATAACTATTTTAGCTGACTACGCCCATTCCTAAAACTACCATGGAAATTCAGACCAATTTACTATGTTTACGGTACACCCCACCGCATTACTGGTACATTTGAGAGAAATAATTTACAACAATCTGATTCCAACTACAGACATGGTAAAATCAAGCGCATTACTGGTCTGCTGAAAATTGCCGGTGTGAGCGCTTAAGTTAACCTCCTAAAATGGTAGGTTTTACCGCACAATTTTTTTGCGTGTAGGAAAGTGAACCGAGCTAGAGATGCAAAAACTGACATATAGAGGCGCTGACCTTCTAATTAATGGATCATTGAAGAGAACACATTCGGCACTCACCGCATTCAAACCGCGGCGCTACTGTATATGGCATTTTACATTGTGACAGCATCACTGTTCTGTCAAACACACAAGACTACGGTGGTGCTCTCTATGCGTTGCATAGGAGCCGTTATAGTTATTGGGCGGTATAAATAAAAAATAGCGTTGAACTTTACTACACAGCAAAAAAAAAAGTTGTTGAATATTACATCGAAACTGCTGCAACCAAGTCATTCCCTCGGTTGTGTAATATTACACAGCCCGACGTACTCGTGGGCTTTTGGTGTAATTAATGCGACCGATGTAATTTTTCCGATGTAATAGTTTCAACCTGGGAGGGAGGCACCGATACCACACACGAAAAATGAAACAAAACTTTTCTAAACTGCAAGATAACTCCAGCTCCCTACCGACAATCAAGGCAGGCTTGGGGAAAATCGCTAGTTTTCATTTGTTGTGCACCTTCGATCTTTCTGGACAAACATGGGAAAAGGGCCATAGTTTTCTGTGCTTTTAATTTTCATTTTTATTTGTAAAGAGTAAAAAGATGCGTATTTCAATACTTACGCTCTATCAAAATGAAAGATGCTATCTTGACATTGCTTTTGGACTTGCAGGAATTGAATTTCAACCGATTGTTGTCAACTTGGATAAAATGCAAAAATATGTTTTGATAAATTACGCGCTTTTTCATGTTTGTCCACTCTTTAAGGTCCGGGCTCACAGTGACAGTTCGTGACAGCAGAAATCTCGGCTCACCTTGACGTACAGAAATTTTGTATCGGTTTCTCCCTCCCAGGTTTCGACGTACACAATACGATGTAATCGATGCGATGTAATATGAAAAATATGTAATCTAAGCGATTTAGGAGGAAAAAGCGATCACAAATTCCGCTCAATGGTAGATTAAATTGCTTTTTTATTCTTTTTGATCCTTAATCATATTTATGATTCAAAATCGAGAATGATTGAGCTGAGTATTATAATTTTATGATAGATAAAAGCAATTCAATCAACCATTGAGGAGAATTTGTTGATAAAAATATAAAACATGTTTCGAACAAAAATATGAATACAGAGTCGTGTAAATCATCAATTACTTTTTTATTGTATTATTTATAAATCATTTATTACATTTGTTTTATAGCATTAAACAATTATTATTTAAAATATGGAACATAATGGCTTGGACGCTTCCGGTGATGAATCTGAGGAACCGCAGTGGACACTTCCAGATGAAATACAAGTCTGAAGGCACTCAAGGATGTGATAAGGTTGCCTTAGAAACCATTAAAATGATTCACAGAGCTCGATAATGTTTTCCGTACCGACCTTAAAATAGAAATGAAAATATATTAATCATTAGTGAAAGTATCATTATGTTAAATTAACTTTCTATTATAATATGTTAGGGGTCATGCACAAACAATGTCACGCTCCAAAATTTTTAAAGGTCTCATGCAAATAGTGTGACAAGGGGGCAGGGAGGGTATCGAAAAAGTCGCGATTTAGCGTGAAATAATTTACCATCCCTTACACGAATATCCGTTTTCAGGTCCAAAATTCTTTTCTAGTTCTGAGGGATATCTCAAATTCAAAGATTTTAACAAATTAGCTTAAGGAAATCGTTCTGAACCTGGACGTTTCCTGAAGCAAATTTGTTAGGTTCACATGGAATTTTAGAAATTTAATTAATTATTGGTTTCCTCGTCTTGAAAATCTTGCATCAGGTATTTCGCATGAAAAATTTCGCTTAGTCTTGTTGAAATTCAAACCAAGGATCCTCTAAAGTTTTCAAGTTTATTTTCGTTAGAGAAGCGCTCCGGGAATCCCACCAGAAATTCCATCGCGTATTCCTCTTCAAATTCAACTGATTTGGATGTATGGTGCGAGAAGGTGAAAATGCGACAGGCGAGTTAAGGGGACACGGAGACCGTGTTATTTTCCCTATCTTTTGTCTCACTCTAACAATTATACAGCTCATTCACTACACCATCGAGTTAGAGAGGTGTCAAGATACAGAACACATAGTTTTAATTTAATTTTATTCTATTTTTGACAGAATTCTCGCGTAACTTTTCAAAACGGCCTATCTAACAATTCACACATTTCGAGTAAATCGAGCTTGAAGGTTGTGAAAATATATTTTGAAACTGTATCAAAATGAAACAATTTTTCCCCACTGTGTTGCTTGTAGAGGGAAGCAGTGTAATAGAGTTCAACGTATGAAATGAAATTTTGTCAATTTATTTGGAAATTACACTGAAATCTATAAAAACATCAGATAGGACGTTTTGACCAAAAATACGTACATAGGATAAATCACATAGGTCGTTGTGTTTCAACAATTGTTACATTGGACATTCATTTCTGTCATTTTGTTTCAGTTATAGTAACATCGGATATTTTGATTTGAGCACACAACAATCATGTTTAATTTCATTTTGTATCCACGTGCGTTGAACTGCTTCAACATTCAAGTTGAACTGCTCATTTTGTTGCGGTGTGATAAACGCAGGCACCAGCTGAGCTTTGTTTTTATTCATTTGAAGAAGAGACGAATGACCTTCGGGTTAAAGTCTCTCACGAACAACAACAATTTGATTCATTCAATGCCACGCCGTCACTTTTTCCCCCCGTCTATGTGTCCTATATGTATGTAACATATATATATGTATGTAACAACAGAAGGAGGGGAAACGTTGAGCTGTATTTGGGACTTTTTGCTTTCTCACTGTTTCTCTCTCAATATTCCCCCCGTTTCAATGCTGGTTTCGCCCACACTTGTTCGTGTGTGAGTTACCCACTGCACGACGGGTGGTGACGACTGTGTTGCATTCACAGCAAAAAAAGTTGTTGAATATTACATCGAAACTGCTGCAACCAAGTCATTCCCTCGGTTGTGGAATATTACACAGCCCGACGTACTCGCGGTCTATTGGTGTAATGAAAGCGACCGATGTAATTTTTCCGATGTAATATATTCGACGTACAAAATACGATGTAATCGATGCGGTGTAATATAAAAACTATGTAATCTTAGCAATCCCAAATCCCCCGTACGAAATAAAGCGATCCCAAATTCTGCTCAATGGTTGAATAAAATTGCTTTTTAATATTTTTTCGCTTTTAAATAAAGTTTATGATGTTAAATTGGGTTTAACCCACAGACTAAGTTATTGAGTCTTAAAATTTTTTGAATCGATTAAAGCAATTTAATCAACCATTGAAAGGAATTTGATGGTAGTAAGATAAGATATGTTTCAAAAAAAATAAATAAATAAGTTTACATTATTATTAATTCTATTTTTATTGCTTTAAAAACGTTTAAATAATGTAGTATAACGACTGGAGCGCATCAGGTGATAGTCCGAGAACCCGCAGTGGACAGAGATTAAATTCAGGTAGTGATTATTTTCCTTCAGCCAACAGTGAAATGAATCGCAGAGCTCGTTCAAGTTTTTCGTATCGATCTAAAAAAATAACAAAATAATATATTATTGAATTATACATACATATATATATAATTTAAGTACACTACAATAGATCAATATATGATAAACATTCGAGGTAGTTGTTTAAACGGAAGTTCTATTCGAATGTTTTACGGAAATATGAGTTTTCAAGGGTTTTTCTTTGCTTTGGGGAACTCTTCAAGTATTTCGCAAGGGATTAATCTTCTGGGAATTCGGTTGAAATCTGTTTCAGATTAATTTTCTTTTGAAAAACACTTTGGGAATTCTACTACATTCCTCTTCCTTCTTCTCATGATATTCTAAATCTAAAAATAATTTTAATATTTTCAAAGACTCTCAAAAATTCCTACAAAACTTTAGTTTTCACCACAAATTTCTAACAACAATTTTAAACAATTTAAACAATTTTAAAAACACGCAAATGTTTATCCAGAAATACTCAGTCTTCTCACATGGTTCGTAAAAGCTGTGAAATTTATTTTTAGTTTTCTACGACTGTTTTGTAAATCTGCAGTCTTCACTAACTATTTTAAATGTTCTAAAATCATTTGAAAGTATAAAGATACTGATGTTACTGGTGTTGGTCCTCATGAATTTCCCAAAGGAATACCTTATATCTTTTTTCGGGAGATTGTGTTTTTTCCATGAGCTTCTTATAAAATTACATGAGAGTTTTTCCTGACATTATAGAATTCCATCAATGTTTTCCACAAGACTTGCTTTTGACTTTTTCCCGCAATTCCTTCAGAAACTTTTCTAGATGTTCCATAAGTTTCTCATATATTTTTAGTGTACTGTTATCAAATTGAATTTATATAAAAGAACAACATTTCTGTTATTCATCCAATGTTTTTTTTCTGTATTTAATTATTTAATTCGAACCTACAGTTACTTTTAGAGTTGTTCCATAAGATTACCAGTTTTATTTTGGTAAATCCAGCAAGAGCTTCTTCTAAAATTAATCTAAAATTTCTTCATGAAATTGTTCCACCTAGAATAAATTAAGTATTTCTCGAAAACTTATTCATACAGACTCAAGTCAAAAAAGTATACAAACTTACTTTATCGATCCTACGTGTTACGCCGGCGGAATTCTACACGTACCGCTCTGTACCAACTTAACTTTTCACTTTTAGAACGTTTAATTTCGGGATTTACAAAACGACGAAAGTAAGATTTTCAACTTTCGCAACCTAACCACTACTTTCGCCGCCCCGCTGTATGGAGAGACAAAGTGACTTAACCACGAATCAAAACAAAACACTACTTGAGCCGATTTTACACTGGTAGAAAAACGTCGAAAGTAACTTGATGAAACGGCTTATGATTTTGTATAATTATTTTTTTTTGGGAAATAATAGAAACTACGTAGTTTTTGAACGTGAGCTGAGTGTATGCAAAATTTAAGTGGCATACACTGCGAAAAAATGTTAAAAAGATGATTCATTTTAAAACAGTTTTAGAAGACAGGTTGTGATTCTTCTGAATTAATTTTCTCAAAACCGTATGAAAGTTAGTTACGTCGATTTGAAAAAGTAATCGAGATTTAGTATTTATTTGTTAATTTCTTTTGAATTTTCTCCATAACAACAATAGAGGAGTTATTTTTTAAATCCTGTCAGGCGTTCCTTTTGAAATCCATCCATACGTTTTTTTCCTTTCCAGGTTGTTTAGCGATTAAAAACTCACAGGTTTCCGTAGCTTGATCGGAAGAGCAAATTTTACTAAGTATAGCACAATTTTATTGTTTTTCAATATCCTAATTATCACATTATAAATGATTATAGATTATAAACTAACTCATGACTATAAACGAGATCAGTCCAGAATCCTACAAAGTTCTTTAAGGATACAAAAACTATATGGGAATTTATAGATATTAGAAAAACGAATCCTTTTGAATATTTTATTTATAAATCTATATCCTTGAACATCCAGAAATAATGTTTTACGATTTCTCCAATAATACAATTTACTTTGAGGAGAGGAGAGTGTAGTCTGAAAAATATAGAAAATAAGACCGCGTGGATTATGGACAACCCATAATCTGCCACGAATATTACAAAACACAGATACTGATGACTTACTGACCCAGGAATATACACCCCTATGAATCAGCGAAATTAGAACTTTCCTCCAATTTCTCCTGTAATTACTTTAAAAGTTCCTTGCTAAATTTGTTCTAGAGATCTTGATGATTTTCCTTCAAAGAACTAATGAGACATGCTTTTTTCAATTATTCCGGAAGCATCTTCAAGATTTGTTTTTGGAATTTTCAAGAATAATCTTTAGGATTTCTTCTAAGAGTTCCTTATGAATTGTTTAAAAAGATTATTTTGATTTTGCTCAGAATTTGAGGATTTCTTCAGGGATTCCCCAGGATTTTTTACAAAGATTTTTTTTTAATTTCTCATTTTTTAATTTCTCTACTGGCTTCAGATTTTTCCTGGAGTTCGATGTGAAATTGCTTTCGAACTTGATCAAGATATTATATTTTCGAATTTGTCAGGGTTCCTTCTGGAATGCCTACAAGATATTCTGGTGAATTTGTCCAAAGATTTATCGTAAATTCCATCTGGAGGTGTCTCATGAATTTGTTCCATAGGCTACTTTTGGTATTTCTCAGGGAATTGCTTCTAAAGCTATTAGATACTTCAATTCTTCTAACATTCATATATGAATTCTTCCTTGAGTAACATATTAAATTGCTTGTGATGTTTCATCTGTATTTGATGCTTACTACAAAAACTAAAAGTTTCATTCTTCCACGGATCCTTGATTATTTTTTTATAAGTTCTTAATTTAATTAAAAATCTTTCAAGCTGTGTAGTGTAGTGGAATACCGGATAATAAATGAAAACCAAATTTAGTACTTAGTACTAAACTTGTATCTGTTAAAGGATACACATTCTAGTGAAATTAAATTGTATAATACTAAATTCAATTTTTAATTTCTTTCTTTATCTTTATTTGAGTGGCTTTTCGCCCTTGGCGAGTTCGCCAAAAGGTTTTCATTTCTTTTTTATTTAATTCTTCTCAAATTCCCAGGAATTCTTTCAGGAGTTCCTCTTGGAATAATTCTTTTGGATTTTTTTTCACAATTCAATTCAATTTTTTTGAATACCTTCAGGAATCCATTCTCAGTTTTTTTTTAATTCAAGATACAAGGAATTGTTTGAAAAGGGTTTTCAAGTTTTTTTTATTTCTTCCAGGAGTTTTACTTTTACTTTTTTTGTATGAAAATTTTCTTGAAGTCTAATTTTTAATACCTTATGAAATTGCTCAACTTTTTTGGAGAATACGAACTAAAACTACTCATTATCAAATATTTTCAGAAATCCCACACAACTGGTAGTGACTAAGCGTCTTAAAAGTTAAAACTAGAAAATATATTTATTTTGCATGCTTCCAAAAAACGAACACACTGGACCCACATATAAGAAGCAGAAACCAAACAAAGATATAACATTTTGTATAAATATTTCTCAAATAATCCAACCAGACATTTCTGTAAAGATATTTTCTAGAGCTTTTTTTTAATTCCTCTTGACATAACGATCTTCTCTTATTTCACCATTGGGTATTTGCCCTAAGATTCTTTCAGATATTGCTTCGAAAATTTCTTCAGGAGATCATTCAATGTTTTTATTTACACAGCTCCCAAGCAACTCCTTCAAGATTTTCGTTCAAGATACCTTTGGGAATTAAGATCCTTCTTTAGAGCAGTGATGATGTCCCCAGCTGCCAAATAGCCATGCTGAAGGTAACTGGGTTGGATTCCCGGTTGGTCCAGGATCTATTCTTAATGGTAATATTTTGACTTTTTAGGGTATCTTCGTATTTGTTATGAAACTTTGGAAAATAAAGCTCTTAATAATAAACTTTGGAAGTACTCTTAGAGAAATAAGCTGAGAACCAAGCTCTGTACCGTAGGGATGTTATGTCAAGAAGAAATCCTTTAAGAATCAAACTTGGTGCTTGGGAATAATTCTAGAAATCCTACAACAACTACAACCTACAATAAACTATTTCAAAAAATTCTCAAGCAAAATCACAAGTCCTTCAGGAACTCATCCGTTGATTTTCCTAAGATTTCTTCCAAGATTTTTTGTAATAATTCTTTTACAAATATAAAATTTCCTTTACAATTTTCGTTATGGTTTTCTTTAAGCTAACTATGCTGTTCCGCTCAAAAAAAGTAAAAATTTCTGCCCAAGAAATGGTCAACAAATTTTATACAGTGAGCTCCATTTGAATTGACATTTCGTTTCAACTGCGTTCTGCGATCAAAGAAAAATGCTATTCTTGAGCATTTCTTGCAAGAAATTTCCCACGCATCGAGATAGGCGATTACTTTTCTGTTGAAGTGCATACTTCGCTTTAAGATTTTAACCAAGAATTTATCTTAAAATACGTTCAGATTTTGTTTCACACAATTTATCCAGGAATTGTTTCAAAAATGTCTCAATTATTTCTGAAGAAAATTCTAATTTAATTTCTGTTGAAACTTCTGAAAAAATTTCTAATGAACTCCTACAAGAACCTCATAAAGAAAGTTTTGGAGGATTCTCTAGAACTTTCTAAGATAATTATTGAAAATAATCAATCAAATATCTGGATTTAATATATCCAACTGAAGTGTCTGAAAGAACTCCTTGAAAAATATCGGACGAAATACCTGAAGAATTATTAACAATTGCTGTATTATTTGCTGGCATAAAGTCTTTTGAAGAATCCTTTGGGGGCTTTACTAGAGAAATTAATCAATACATGTTTGAAAATACCCGGAAGTAATTTCTTCATGAAATGCTGAAGAAATTCCTAGATAAATATCTGAAGGAACTTCATGCGGAGTTCTTGGTATAATGTTGTATAATGTTGAAGAACTTTTTGAAGAATTCCTAAAAGGTTTCGTAGAATAATCCCTCGAGAATTTTTGAAGCAACTCGTGGAAGAAACTGTAAATGATTTTTCAAAGAAATGGTTACGAAATGGCGGTATTATTATACGCAATTAGGGTTGTTATGTCTATTATTATAAATCTTATTATTAGGAAGATTCTAAGCCCAGGCTGATTCAACACCAATGAATTTCTTTTTGGGTGTCAAGGAAAAATACCCAAAAGAATTTCTAAAAAAAATCTGCCTCGCGGATTTTTGCTAGAATGCCTGCAGAAATCTTTGAAAAATTACCTATTCTCTTAAAAAAACGTTACACAAAATCGAGCTCTTTCGTGTTATTTTCACACATTCTGAAATTGTGCTCTTTCGTGTTATTTTCACACATTCTGAAATTGTACTGCTTTTTTTCGAACTTCACGACACACAGAGATCAATGAACTGCTTCTTTATGTGTCATATACTTTTCAAACATAGAGGAAGAAACAATCGCAGAAACATATTTTTTAGCATGTGTTAAAATTACACACCTAATGTGTAGGTCCACAAGAGGTCGTTTTTGACAGTCATCAACTCATTTTTTATATAATCGATCTGAGTGTAGAGCATCAACTAAAAGAATCGCAGTAAGAATATCTGGAAAAATAACTAGAGGATGATCCCTAGAAAAGTGTTAAGAAGTAATCTGCCCATAAACGCATAATTGTCCCATGTGAATAGGAAATCAAGCAAACATGGGACTGACATGCGTTTATGGGCAGTAATCCCTGTGAAAGTTTCTAAATGAAACGTTGGAATATTAAATAATTCCCAGGAGCATTTTTTTCTAAGCAATTCTTAAGAAAATGGAAACAAAAAGTAATAGAATATGGGAACGAACTCCTGGGACAGTTGGTCGAGAAGGCCAAGCTGTGGGTTGTGGGTTTGAACCACACCGATCGAGGATGTTTTCGTAAACGAAATTTTCTCGACTCACCAAATGGTAATATGACAAAGGAAGCTTTGAGTTAATAACTGTGGAAGTGCTCATAGGAACACTAATCTGAGAAGCAGGTTCTGTCTTAGTCGGTACGTACACTATTGGACAAAACATTTGCAACTTTTTCGATTTTCCATACAAAATGACCAATTTTGATAAATTGTATCTCAGTTATGTATGGACCGATTTGAACGAAAGCAGAAAAATCACTCAAAAATATATGTTAAAATTCAAGTTATATCTGATGTTCTGTGAAAGTTTCATTCGAATCGGTCCTTAAATAACTGAGATCTACAGTATTGGACGAAACATTTGCAACTTTTTCGATTTTCCATACAAAATGACCAACTTTGGCAAGCTAGATCTCAGCTATATATAGACAGATTCGAATGAAATTTTCACAGAACATCAGATATAACTTGAATTTTAATATATATTTTTGAATATTTTTTTCAATCACGAATTTATAAGTAATAACGGTTTAACTAAAGTGTGATTTTCGACGAAAAATTCAAAACTATTTATCTCAAAATCTGAAAGCCCTATACAAAAACTGTTTTCAGCAAACATGTTAATCTTGTTAAAATCTACAACTTTGCAGAAGATATCATGAAGCTATTTCTTCAATATGTTTAGTTATGTCATTTATAAAAAGTCGTCAAAAAATTCACTTTAGTCAAACCGTTACTGCTTTTGAGCTTGTGATTGGAAAAATTACTCAAACATATATATTAAAATTCAAGTTATGTCTGATGTTCTGCCAGAATTTCATTCAAACCGGTCCATAAATAACCGAGATATTACCAAATTTGGTAATTTTTTATGAAAAATAGAAAAAGTTGCAAATGTTTTGTCCAATACTGTAGCTTACCAAAGTTGGTCGTTATTAAAAACTAAAAAAAATAAATAAAACCACTATGGCAAAGGAACATCTTACAATCCTAATCCTTACCACAACTGCTCGTCATAAGCATGGTTGAACACATTGGACGAATTCCTCTGCAGCTCCTCAATCTCCTTCTGCTTCCGACTGATCTTTTCCAGCCGATTCTGCTGCGACCTAATCCTGTCCTGTTTGGCCCGTTTCTCCAGCAGCTTCTTATAGGCCTGCACCCGCTTGTCTCGTTTTTTTACGAACACCAGCGAACGAATGTCTTCGTTTCATACTTGTCTGGCCTTCTGCTGAACCTTTTTGCTCTTCTCGTAGAAAAGTCGAGCTTTCCGTCTCGTAGTCGTTCTTCGAATTGCCGAACTTCAAAATATCCTCGAAATTCTCCTCGTTCTCCACGAACTCAATCTCCTCCGAGGCTATCGTATGGAACACTTCTCCATACACGGCGTAGAATCCTCCCTAATCATACCGAAACCCTTGTAGCAGGAAGTCGTTGAATACTGAAACATATCCAACGAATTGTTCTCATAATTTGTATGTCCTCCGCGCAGAAACTGCTCCCGATGATTATTGCACCAGGCCCGTTCCTAAATATCGGACAGCACATCGTACGTCGCGTCGCCTGGACCAGCAAAACTGCAGATCCGCTTCCTCCAGATTGTCCAGGTTCTTGTCCGGGTGCCATCGTAGGGCCAATTTGCGGTACACTTTCTTAATTTCAACGTCAACTTTCAAGAAATGGTCCCACGAAACACGCGAAAGTTGCGGGAGAGAATTTTTTCCGCGAAATGCACTTTCGACAAGAAACTCCAGGATTCTCACATATCTTACCTCATTGAAATATAAAACAACGCCGTCAATGATTTTCCTGCAAAGAATGATTAAATTAATCGAGATAGTTTAATTAGAATGCAAAAATACTTACCAAAAAACAGCATCCATCGTTTGCGGCAAAACTGAAAATGGCCGCTCGCAAGGCCGAACACAACACAATCAGAGCAGTGTTGCAAGATTTAATATCGCATTTCAAAAGCATGTGATTTCACATCGATTTCGTGTGATTCTACGCAATGTAGTGGCAATTACTTGGTTGCAGCTGTTTGCGTGTAATATTCACATTTTGTTAAGGTAAATATTACACATATCCAACGTAATGAAAAAACTGAATTATATTTCTATGTAATTTCAGAAGGATGTAATATATCATCGAATTGGTGTGATTGTGTATCTGAAAAACCCGATTACATCGGATTTTTTTTTACATCAAAGGTATTACATCGAGCAATATTACATTATTTTTTGCTGTGTTCGGCACCAGCCGTCGGCGCAAACAAGAAATAGCGGTGGGAAATGATGACGATGACGGCGCCGTCGATTGTGTTGTAGGAAACCAATGCCAAACAAATACATACAGCTTCTCCGCTCTTCGGTGAATGATTGCTCTGCAAATATATGTACGCATGTCGCGCATGCACGTTGCTCGTGTTGCTGCCGTGAAGCATATGTATATGCTTCATCGACCATGGATCTGAATCGGATCGATACAAGATCATGATGCTGAATATCATTTCCCTACATGCACTCAATACGCTGATAATCGACATTTTGTTGCGGTGTGCTAATCGGAGACACCAGCTGTGCTTTGTTTTGATTCATTCAATCCCACGACGTCACTTCTTCCCATCAGTCTATGTGTCCTATGTAACAACAGAAGGAGGGGAAACGTTGAGCTGTATGTAGGACATTTTGCTCTCTCACTGATTCTCCCTCAATTTTCCCCCCGTTTTTATGACGGTTTCACCCACATGATCATGTGAGAGTTTCCCACTGCATGACGTGGTGGTGGTGACGGCAGTGTTGCAATCAGCACCAGCCGTCGGTTGAAACAAGAAAAAATTGCGGTGGGGAATGATGACGATGACGACGCCGTCCATCTTGTTGTAGGAACTCGAGAAAGGAGCCCACGTCTAACAAATACATACAGCTTCTCCTCTCTTCGGTGATTGATCGCTCTGCAAATATGTGTGAGCAAGTCGCGCATGTACGTTGCTCGTGTTGCTGCCGGGAAGCATATTTATATACTTGATCGACCATGCATCTGAATCAGATTGATACAATGACATCATGATGCTCAATCTTGTGCTCAATATAATTCCCCTATATGCACGCAATGCGCTAATAATATGAAAAGAGATGTTGCAGCTGATCCAATCCAGCGAAACGGTAAAACATGGTTTGGCAAAAAGACCAAAATACAGTTTTGTGTTACTCATTCTCTTTTTGTCACTTGAGCGTTTTCAATTTTGCGAGGCAGTGCGACTCTGAAAATATCGACTGAAATGATTGAGAAGCAGTTATTATGGCATTCTATGCATCTAAGTAGTGTCTCAGACACGCTTCTACAAATCATTCTACCTTTTAAACTCCATTCCAAAGCTTTATTCAGGAATGTCCAATGTAACATTAGAATCGTGTTTATTCATAAATGTTACATAGGACATGTGGTTGGTTCTCTGATCAAAGGTCCAATGTAACAATTGATTAAAAGCGATGCAGTTTTGAACATTGGTCATTTTGTTAAGCTTTGAATAGATTAATTTGTTGTTAATATATCAGAACGAGTGTTCTAGTGTGCTGCTAAGTGGTGCAACGCAAATGATTTGCAATGATAATCTCGATTTGTTTACATTTGTTACTTAGGACGTTTTGAAAAGTTACGCGAGAATTCATTTATAAAAGTATTTTTATCATGAAAAATAGTACATATGAACACATTTACCTACGTGACACTCTTTTAACTTCAGAAGTTTTAAATCTTGTCATCATGAAGAATTTTATCAACCTACACTTTCTTATCATCATAATCATAATGTTAAACTTTTTGGAATTTATACCGATTGGTTGAGATTTGAGACTTGCTAAGAAAATATCGGATATTTAGTCCAGAAATTTCTCTGGGTATTTCGTCTAGAAATTCATTAAGATATTTCTCCGAGGATTTTCTCCATAATTTACTCCGGAGACTTTTTCAGAGAATTTATCTGGAAATTAAAAAAAAAATATGTGGAGATTCGCATCAGAAATTTCTGAGAAAATTTCCTCAAGAAGTACTTCCGAGAATTTCTTCCAGGGATAGCCCCCAAGAACTCCCCCGATGATTTTCTCAGGGGATTTCCAATTGCAATTCCTCCAGAGATTTCGATCAGATATTCTTCCTGAGATTTTCTCCGGGGATTTCGTTAGGATGATTTCTCCGATGATTTCATCCGGGGAATTCCAGGAATCCAGAAATTTCTATGGGTATTTGCATCAGGAATTTCTGCAGGGACTTTGTCCAAGAATTCCTGCAAAAATTTTCTCCAGGAATTCCTCCGGGGATTTCATTACGAAATTCCTCCAGGGATGTTCTCCAAAAACTCCTACGGGGATTTTATCAAGAATTCATCCGGGGATTTCCTCCAGGAATTTCTCCGGGGATTTCCTGCAAAAATTCCTCTGATAATTTGCTACAGGAATCCCTCCGAGGATTTTCTTCAGATTACTTCCGCAGATATTTTCAAAGAATTTCTATAGCGATTTCGTCCAGAAATTCCTTCAGGTATTTCTCATGGGATTGCCATTATAAATTACTCCGTGGATTTCTTCCAGAAACTTATGCGGGATTTCTTACAGCGATTCCTACAGGATTCCCTCTAGGAATTCCTCCTGAGCTTTGCTTTAGTAGCTCCTCTGGAGATTTCACCCAGGAATTCCTCTTGAGATTTCCCCCAAGAATTTCTACAGATATTTCTCCAGGGTTTTCCTCCAGGATTTTTTCATCGGATTTCGTCCAGAAATTTCTGCAAGGGTTTCTTACAGTAATTCCTCCGGGATTCCTTCCAAGAATGTGCTTCAGAAATTTCTCCGGGATTTCCTTATGGAATTCCTCAGGTGATTTTTTTTTTCCACAAAATTCTCGGGGCATTTCCTCTACAGTTCCTCAATGAATTTCTTCAGAGTCTCTTCAGGAATTTCTTCAGAGTTCCTCTAGAAATTCCTTCGGAGTTCCTTCACGAATTCTTTCAGAATGTTTGCCGGAAATTGTTTCTGAGCCCACCGGGAATTTCTTCACTGCAGTGTTTGCACGGAGAAAATGGAAAACTCTAGTAAGTATAATAAATATTATTTATTTATATTTACACAACTTTATTCATTGTTGCGAATAAATGATATACACTGTAGTAATATATTTTAAGCATTCGTAATCTTTTTGGAAATTTATCATTTTCACTGCATATTGCGCGCCTGATTTCACTCCAAGGACTTAACGAAACCGAATTCGATTCAGACATTTTATTTTTGTGTGCCCTCAAGCCCGGTGATCGTGCTCCACAAAATTAATAACTGTTTTCACGAGAAAAACGAAATAATATATTAAATAGTTATTTGGGAGCGAGAATGTGTTGCTATCGGTAAGTTTTCTTTCACTCAGCGGCTCCGTGACTGCTTTTATTGCGACATTTTTGTTCATTTAGAATCCCACCCAAAACTTCCGGCCGTTGGATCTGGAGTGAAATGACGAACATCAGCGGAAAAATTGCCAACGGGATTTTCTGAACTAGCAGAACTAAGCAGATAATGCGAACGGTGCGGAACTACCCGTATAAAAAATACAATACAAAAACAATATAACGTATTGTAACAGTACCATTCAATATATTGGAAATACAATACAGTATATGAAAAATGACAATACAATTACAGTACAATATATTGTTTTGAACAGTTCACTGTATGGTATATGAGATTTTTGCAATATAATGTATGGGTGGTTAAGTATCGTAACAATACAAATATAAATATTTTCTCATACAAACATTTTGAAAACACAATACGATATAATGTTCATGTATTGTCTTGATTAGCAATTCGTGTATTGTTGTACAATACAAAAACAATTCAACGAACTGTTTCATGGTTGCATTCGTCGTTACAGCTAATGTCAAGTAACTTCTAAAAAACTACTTAATTTTACTTTTTGAATATTTTTCACCCAACATTTCTTGCTTTCTGAACTTGTTTTGTTTATTTCTTTCAGCAAAGCTACATAGAAAAAAGCAACAGTTGTTTTATGCGAAAATATGAATTTGACCAAAATTGTAAGGTATAGAACCAATTAAAAACAATACAATGTTCTGTTACAATATATTATATTGTTTTTGAATTGTATATCCAAAAAAGAATAATATTGCTTCGACATTCAATTACAATACGCTGTATTATATCCAATACGTTATATTGTACATTAATGGTTTATTCCATTCACTGAATGATACGTTTTTATCCGGGTTAAACCTGTGTTTAAGAATTATTTCAGAAATCTAGCAAAATAAATTTCTTCAGAAAGTCCTCCACAAACTATATCAGAAATTTATCAAGAGTCACAAATCCTTCAGGAATTCATACGTTTCATTGTTTATGTAATTATTCTTGCAATAATTATCCTAAAAAAATCAATCAATATTTTTCCGAATATTGCTCCAGAAATTTCTTCTCGATTTCATTTGCTCAGAAACAACGAGCTACGTACGTGGTTACCAATGGCTTTTAGGGCGTTATCTCAGAGCATGCGAGAATTTGTTTGCGTGTCGGCTCACCTTGACGTAAATACAGATTTTTTTTATCGATTTCTCCCTTCCAGAACATTCCTACCTTTTTAAAGTTGTGTTAAAACCTTGACTTTTTTCGTATCCTATCCCTTAGCTATCTGGCTTGCGCGCGAACAAAAATGTTCCACAAACAAGCACGCAAGCTGTCAAACGTGATAAACAAAACTTTCGGTCCGGTAGTTTGTGTGATAATTTTCATTCGAGTGCAATTTTCGTGAATATTCGTGCTAAAGTGAACATTTTGCTGCTGAAAAATATTTCGGAAACATCCGATCGAGTGTCGACCATCACCAAAAGGCGTTAGAGAATGGATGCCACCCTCGAAAAGTCTTGCATCGAGGAAATTAGCCACACCGTTCTTGATGCTCAACAAAAGGTAGGTTCTCAAATTCCTTTGCACAATTTTGGTAATTCCTATTATTTTGCATTCCGTAGATTTCCGTTCGCTCCATTTCGAACAACTACGGCCTGAACTTCCTGGATGCGGTGAAAGTGCTTCAGAAATGGATCGACAACAACAGTGGTAAGGCAAACCTGCTGAAGGAATTCATCGTCCGGGGAATCGATGCCAAACGAGGGGGAGCGTTCATCACGGTGGCCAGCGAAAAGAAGCTTAAAACGATCCAGGATAAAGCCAGTCAGATTTCGAGTGTCTTGTACGCCGTGGAGGTGCAATCGGAGTCCTCTCGGCCTTTGCATATTCCCGAGGAGCAGGAATTCAAAGTGTAAGTTTGATTTACACAGTGGACCTTTTATTTTCCAAAATTTGCCGTGAAATTGAGTATCTCTAGATGCCGTTAAGATAAATCGCCACAGAAATTGTTTGAAGTGCTTCTAGGAAAATTTCTGCATAGATTCTCTTAGAAATCTTTATATATTTTTCGTATATAGGTGTACTTACGAAGTACCTCAAACGCAAGTGCGGAATCCACATATATTGAGTTACCTACACGACATTTTTTTGTGATAATTAACAACTCTTTCGATACAGGATCAATTTGCCTCTCGCATCGGACAAACGGGATGTGAAGGTTTTCATCCCTGCAGAGCCAACCCCTGCTTCAACGAGCGTCAAGCAGGAATCTAAGCCGAAGATCAATTCCATGTTTGCAGCTAGTGCTTCAAAACCGAAACAGGAAACCCCGAAACCGACTTCAGTTCCAGTCAAGGAAGAAAAAACGAGTCCTCCTGCCAAGCAGGAAGCCGCCAAGACATCGCCTCCGCAAAAATCCCCGACCAAGGGATCCCCGAGCAAGAAGAAAGACGCCAAGAAACCCGTCAGCGGAAAAGCTTCCATTGCTTCGTTCTTCTCCAATAAGCCAACCGCTTCCAAACCGGCACCTTCCACTCCGGCTAATTCATCAAAACCCGCGGATGTGAAAAAGGAAAAGCCATCCCCCAAGGAAGATCAACCTTCAAAGAAGGAGAAAGTTCACGAGGATACGCCCCGGTGGAAGCGCATGATTTCCGATGAGTCCGACGGAGATGACGTGGTTCCGAATACGCCCCAGGAGACCAAGGAACCGAAGAAGAGAGGCGGCAAAAAATCGTTGGCCTTCAAGAAGGGAGCCGATGCCAAGGGGAGAAACCCAAGCAAACGGTCCAGAATTCTGCAGGTTGAGGATTCCAGCGAGGAAGAAGAGGATGAGGATAGGAACATGCGGGAAAAGGAGGAGAAAACTATTGAGTTCGATACGGAGGAAGAGCAGGATGTTCAAATGGAAGAGAAGAAGCAGCTGACTCCGGAAAAACCCGTTGAGAATGATTCCAACAGCTTGAACCGGAAGGGACGTGCGAAGGTGAAGAAACTGGTCACACGGAATTTCATGGATGAGGAAGGATATATGAGTAAGTTGCGTGAGTTAATGGTCCGCAAATAGTTGTAATTGAAATCACTATCTATTTTAGCAACTATCAAGGAATATGTCATGGTGTCCGCTTCGGAAGATGAAGCTGAGGAAGAGTCTCGTACTAAAAGTTCGTCGGATGAGAAGAAAAAGACGGACGTAAAAGATTCCGCACCGAGTGGTAAGAAAAAAGCGGAAACGAAGACGGCGGACAAGAAGGCGGAGAAAGTGACGCCGCCAGCCGCCAAAACCAAGCAGGGTTCGATAATGAGCTTCTTCTCCAAGAAGTAGGCAGCTGCACCTAGAAGGTGAGTGTCTTGGAAGTTATTACAGTTTAGCGTCGTAGCGCTTACCTAATCGCATTAAAATCAGTTCGTTGTTCATTAAAATTGCAATTTTCCTTGCTAGAGAAATCCAAAGATTTGACCATATTAGATTAGGCGGGAAACGGCATTGTAAAATGCCACAAATGCTCCAAGATAATCAAACTCTTCAACAGTTTCAAACACATCTCCACCAAACACTACTAGGGCTACCTCTATCTCTACATCCAATAATGTACTTCGTTTTGGTAGAATTAATGGTCAGGCATATCATCGATATCTCCTTCTTCAGAGGCACGAAGGTCTCCTCCACTGATCTTACGTTGGATTCCAACGATTCCACAAAGCCAAGTCCAGCCCGTCTAAACTCACAAACTATGTTTACATCTCGTCTGTAATTCGAACACTTTATTTGGAACCATCCAGCGTAGCACGTATTAGCCTAAATAGTTTCACCGGAAAATCATGTTCAGGCATTATCTACCACAGCTCATTTCTTCATTCTGCAAGTTATACTCCCGGAATTCATCTAAGATCATTCGCAAGGTAAGCAGCTGGTCCGTTGCTGAGCGGCCCTCACAAAAATCAGCAGGGTAATCCCACTGTAATTGGCGCACTCCAGTCTGTGAACATTCTTGTACATTGGGCGTATGAGGTCTTCCTTCCCAGCAGCCTTACAGTTTTTCAGCTCGCTTTTTTAACTTCTCATATGGTCGGTGGGTCCACAACTCGATCGTCATCAACAATATTCACTCGGTTTCTCGTTACCGTAATCCGGGGTAACATTGATCAGTTTTTGGGATATTTTTTAAATTTTTCATTTGAAAATGCAAATGTCGCAGGTTTTATATTTTTAAAACAAGTACTGGCACCTACCGCTTGTATGAAGATCGCAGCAGGCTGTGCGCGCGAGCGGATGCGTTTTTTAATTCGCGTTGTTTTCGACTCGGCTGAAGAAAGAGCAAAATGGCTGATGGTGCTATGCCACGCGATACACATTTAGAAGAAAAGTGCTGCTTTGTGAAGTGATAACAGCGTAATCAGTGTGAAAATGGTCAATCAGTTAGGTTTTTAGTGATCAGTAGTGTCTTGTGTTGGTGTAAGAATGATTTTCAAGTTATAATTTTGCGATCGCGGTGGTTTGGATGGTACTACGCCACCCGGATCCGAAGCATATTTCACAGTGTTGCTCTAAGAAAAATTGTGTATCACGAATGATGTTGGTCTCGTTGTTTTCCGAAAAATAGTTGTTCAGTAATACCATTTGAACTTGTGGTTTAGTGATGACCAAGTGTCTGTATACTATGTGGAAAGGTGAAGAAAGTGCTTCGAATTGTTGGGTAGACAGCGTCGTAGGCATCTTGGATAAATTTGGTGAGATTGTTCCGATCTTTATTGTTACCTAAATAAACTGAATACGTGCCAGTTTCAAAGAGCATATCTTTGGATTTGGAAGTGTGTTTGTATTATCATTATCCATTTGATAACGGTAATGCACACATGCGGGGCATATTGATAGTGAAAGTGACTTCTGAATGGACGTGTCTCTCCAGCCATTCTGAAATGGGTCACTGGATCTGCAATAGTGCTATCACCTTCTAACTCCTGGACTAAAGCTTTTTGCAAGAGCATCAAAAAGCATTGCAGGAAGGTTTCTTCCATAATATCACTGCCGGACAGTGGGTGTTAGTTGGATTACACACACACACACACAAGTACTGGCACCTACCGCTTGTGACCATATACTGCATTTTGATTTACAAACGATTTAAGCATGTTTAAATAAATGTTTTAAGTGATATTTTGATTTAGCTGATATGGGGTAACATTGATCACCCATGTAAACAACGTTCGGTAATATTGAAAATGTCGTTGCTTACTTAAATCATGGCCCCTGAAGCCGAATATGAAGACTAAACTCTTACAATTCATTAACTTTTTAAGTTATTTCTAAAATAAAATCACTTTGAACCGTGCAATACGCCTAAAGGTAGGCATTTTCCTAAGGAAATTCTGAATTCCCAATAGTAGTTCGTTAATGTTGCTTAATTGACTAAAATTATGAAAGATTTGACAACGGAATCATTTTCGGCGATGCCATTTCTAGTAACAATCACATTTTCCTTGTTCATACCATTTGCAGAACTTGTGTGAGACATGAATCTTTGGTAGTGTAATCCATAAAGATAAAAATGATTGATTCAAAATGTTGATAAATTTACGCATAAATGAAATGCAATTTTCACAAAAACCTCAATTTTTATTAGCTTATGAATGTAAGAAAGAGAGGCATCATTAATGCTTTGAAAATATTTCATCAATAAATGATGATTTTAACTTTTTACGAGAAGAATCATACCGATCAATGTTACCCCGCTGATCAATGTTACCCCGGATTACGGTACATATCCATTTTTACCGTTCAACAACTGCTGACAGTGCTGTGGGGTTTAGAATTAATGTGGGCAAACGGGAGCGCCACCGAAAGCTCGACGCTTTGCTTTTGACGTCACTGGAAGAGTGAGGTGTTGGTTTGTTCGCTATGCATACTTGGTTGAATGATTAACAGTCGGGTGGCATCTTCACATTCTTTGGCTACTACGATGCCGCTGAAAGTATTGCTGTTTGCATTTGGGATGCAAATCTAGACTAAACGTCCTCCAAATGCGGTAGCACAAAACAATCAAAGGACACCTAGCAACGATTAAACAAATCACCGCCGCCTTTGGAATAGTGAGAACTATTATTAAAAAATTCAAAAATATGAAAGCTCCTGGTGATGATGGAATTTTCTACATCCTCATCAAGAAACTTCCAGAAAGTAGCTTATCATTTTTAGTTGATATATTTAACAAATGTTTTCAATTAGCATATTTTTCTGACAAATGGAAAAATGCTAAGGTTGTTCCAATTTTAAAACCAGACAAAAATCCTGCAGAAGCTTCTAGCTATCGTCCAATCAGATTGCTTTCCTCCATCAGTAAACTTTTTGAAAAGGTTATTTTGAACAGAATGATGTCCCACATCAACGAAAATTCAATTTTTGCCAATGAACAGTTCGGTTTCCGCCATGGACATTCGACCACTCATCTACTTTTACGTGTAACAAATTTGATCCGTTCCAACAAATCTGAAGGCTATTCTACTGGTCTTGCTCTTCTACACGCAGAGAAAACATTTTTAATATCAAAAAAAATCTGTATCATTTTAACCATTTTTCTGTATTATTTGCCGGCTTATAATATCCTTTCATTGTTTTAATAACAACAAGCAGTTTAGTTTAAAAATATTAATTGTTGAATTTGACAGCTGGGTCCAATGCGGTTCAACAAAATTTATTTTTGATTCAACATTTTTTTGTTTTGAAATAACAATATCTTTGCTTTAAAATAAAACAGAACATTTTAAAAATAAATAACACTTGGTTTTTGATAATAAAATGTTTTTATTAGAAATAAAAAAAGGTTTTATTGATCCCAGATCTATTCTCCCGCCACCCCACCAAATTTTATTTTGCTTTATTTTGAAATAAAAAAATAAAACGATCACAACTTCAATACGGTATTTTTGAATTCAGTATATATTTAACATTATACGTACATTCAAGGCTTTAATCTACCTGCATAAAATTACAATATCTGAAAAAAAGTTTTCCGTCAATTTCATGCAAATTAATTGAAAATATTTCAGTTTTTTCCACATCGTAAATGATTCTGTGCTCTTCAGACCTATGTACTTCAAATGATTGTAAATGATCATTAAAACCGCTAGAATAAATTCTAGTGCAAATAAACATACAAGTGTTTTTCTCGTCTTTCATCAGGTCTTCCAGCTCTTACAGCCTAATACATTTATCTAAAATCGTATAAAATATGGTGCCCTTTTCATAAACAGCACCTTTTTTGGAAAGACGATCGATGTATTGTATACCCTGCTTACTGACATCGCCGAGCAAACGCTCATGATCTTGAGTTAATGGTTTTGCATTAATTTTAGATTCACCTAAATCTATCGTAGGAGGGATGAAGCTATTATTGAGTACATTGTAAGCGAATTTATATCCTGCTTTGATGCTTAGTGATTTATATAAATTGATTTTATTATTACTAACTCTGCCATACTGTTTTGCCTCACGGTGCTGTTGGCGAGGTGTTCCTGATGTGAGCATAGATGATGCGTAGTGCAATATATTGTGGTGTTTCGGTTTCAATGTGTCTTTAAAAAGATCTTGATATTGAGAATGATGAATTTCAACCAAACTGCGTAAAGTTTCGATAAGACTCATTGTTACCTCTCGCAGCATAAGAATATGGCATATTTGCAGAAGATTACAAAAATAATTCCAAACTGCATCATCACTTGGAATAGAATTCCCCATGAAAAGTGGAAAAAAGGTTATTAATGTTTTAACTTCGCTGGCCGTGAGTTTGATCTTACTTTTTGCAATATTCACATCTTTAATGTCGTTAGGTATGTTAGAGTTATTCAGGTTTCCAAATACAAATAGATTTTTTCTTGCATTCAGCTCATCAAGAGAAAATGTTCTTTTTGTGTTGATAAAATAATTTAAGCAATGTGCAAGCCCATAAACGCAAACTCCCTCCCATAAATCGTGCATTAAATCGAAATATATGTTGAATGCCACATGAAATGACGGAATGCGGTTGAAAACGCTATCCTTTTTAATCCCCGTTAAGGACACATCGTTCAGCTCTAAATCCATATAATAACTCTCTTTATTAAGAAACTTTTCGGGGTATTCACGAATATCTTTTTCTCTTTGAAAACGATTCCTTTTGCATACACGGCAATAAAAGTTAGCACGAGCAGACTCAACTAGATCTAGTATTCCAGCTATTCTAAAATTGTCGCCAGTTATGAATCCTAGCATGAAATATACTGTGATCTTCTTTCCTTCGTATGTAACTTCAATGCCTTTTGTTTCTAATTGAATCAAATTGTCGACGAGCGCACTGAAAAGTTCGTCATTTTCGTACTGTTTCCTATCTTCCGTTAAAATGTAACCTGCTACTAAGATATTAGATAATTTAGCTAGCACGTGACCTGGCAAACACGGAATGTAATAGTATATTGCGCATATTGATGTTCGGGAAGCATGTGGTGACACAGTATCTGTGGTGGTGAAATCGTCGAAGAAAAGATTCAGAGGCACAACAATTTCTGATGACGCGGTTGTTCTGTGTTTCCAGCCATCTACGAGACTGCGATTGTAGCCATCTTCGGACGGAGATAGACCCTCCAATATCATCCGCAGTACGTTTGTGGATTCCAAGTATTTCCTCAATTGAAACTTCATTGGCATCAGCATACCTGAAACGTAAAAGTGATGCCAGTTATAGGTTAATAAAAGACCGATGTCAATATAAAATAACTTACCACTTATTTGATCATTAATCAACATTTGCTGATTATTCACGACTCCTGCACGTAATTCATCGTTTATTATAAATTCTCGCGCGTCTGCATATAAGTCCAATGCTTTTAAATCTAGGACCAGTCTATATTCGGTTTCTTCGCCTTCAAAAATGTCAAACATTTGCTTGAAAATGAGGCCGCTTTCTCTTGAAATCAAACCCACTGTCTCCATATTATTGATAGTTTCCTTGAACGGAAGAAGTATGTTTGTTCTTACATCTCTCTGCATATCAAACACTGTTTTTCGTGGCAGGGTGTTCATTAGTGTGGGACAAAATTTAAATTCTCGCTCCAGTCCACTTTTTGGATTGCATTTAGGTTCCATAACAACTGTGCAAAATTTCAGCTCGATCGGTTAAACTATATTTTAGCGCCAGCCCTTCAAAGTTTGTATGGGATTTACTATGGGAAAACTTACTTTTGCAAAGAAAAATTGCCAGAGGTCACCCATTGACCTCTATAAAAATTTTGAACGCAGAACTCGGTAGGTATTTTCACGATGAAGAATATTGCCGAAGACCGCAAAACAATCCGACACTTGTAAAAAATGTTATTCAATGAAAACCTATTGGCAATGCCACGTTGATTAACACGTAAAGGAATAGCAATAATAACAAAATCGGTCAAAATTCCCGAAAAGTCTATGCTTAATAACTTTTTTCACAAGCATCGGATTGCTTTGCGGTCTTTGACAATGTTGTTCATCGTAGAAATACCTATCGAAATCCGTGTTCAGAATTTTTATAGAGGACAATGGGCGACCTCTGGCGATTTTTCTTTGCAAAAGTATGTTTTCCCATAGTAAATCCCATACAAACTTTGAAGGGCTGGCGCTAAAATATAGTTTCACCGAACGAGTTGAAATTTTGCACAGTTGTTATGGGACCTAAATACAATCCAAAAAGTGGACTGGAGCGAGAATCTAAATTTTTCATATAACCGTGTCCCAGGCTAGTGTTCATATTTAACCATTTCAAATTGAAGTTTACACTCAAATATTTAATTTTGTTTGATAGATCATCCATATCAATTCTGCTCTTTTCTTTCTCTAGTTGCATAAGATTACATTTTAATTCAACATCATTATTTTGCTCTTTCGTTTCACTGTTTTTTTCTTCCACGTTCATCTTCTTGATTTCGGATGCTTGCGGAACTTCGTTCGAAACTTGGCTCTTCGATCCAGCGTCAATATCTCTCCAAGCGACATCTTCGTAGTGCTTTTTATAATGTCTAAAAAATGATGCTCGTACGCTATAGTTTCGGGAACAGCCGGTAAAATTACAGACGTATGTTTCTATCGAACTATGCACTTTATTAAGATGTTCGTATAGACGGGTGATCGTGGTGGTCTCCCAATTACAATTACTCTCGATGCAACGAAACATTATGACGATAGCTTTAGTCGAATTGCCGCGCACAACGACTCGACTGCAGAATCCTGAACAGCTTCACCGATGTTGAATAGGAACGAAGATAGCAGCTTCCAAATGACTGCTGACTGTGGCGGATACTCGATATCATACGCCTTGTAGATCTTGATGCATATGTCCAAAGCTTTCAGGAAACTTGGCAACTTATATGATACAATGTTGTTCCATACTGTGAAGCTTGTAGGATGTTTCCAGTCTTTTCCGTGAACTACAATAAACGGAGCAGACGGAATGCCTCGTTCTCGGGATCCTTTGAACAGTCGAGAAAGACTGGATTCAAGGTCAGCTAATTGCTTCACATGAATTACGACTCCGTCCTGCGCTTCACTGTATGAAGGTTTCCATCGTTGTTTACCGGAACACTTAATATGTGTGCGGGGCAGAATGTGAGTCAAAAGATTAACAATCACATAGTTCCGAGCGTCTATAAATAGAAATGAGACGTAATTAGTACTGATGCATGAGCACTGCTAATGAGGGATGATACACACATTATGTCACACTAAATTTCAACTTTCTCAGCCCGCCCTTGTCTAGGATATTGTATCAGACCTCTAATAATTTGTACGGCTTGTTACGCTTTGGCTGGACCCCCCCTTTCTTTGGAGCGTGACATAATTTGTGCACATCCCCTAGGATCAGTTCACTCAAAAACACGGATAGTCACAGAATTATTAAATTTTAGTCATTTATGACTATTTTCCATCTACTTCTCTTTTACTTTGCAGGAATTTTTACGCTGTTCGTCAATTCGCCTGTGTCAAAGCCAGTGGTGGAAAGTGGCGAACGCTTCATCTGAACTGGAACAAAAACAAAACCAAACACTCCCGAGCGTCAGAGCGCTGGCTTACTCGCATCTGTCGACTCCCGAGTAAATGAAGCAAAAAGTGATTCGCGAACGTGTTCGGAGCTGCTCAGAGTCATATTGTGCTTTTGGGAAAAAAGCTGCTTACCCTCCGAGATTTATGGTTTTCAAGGGCTTTTGACTACAAACTAGTAGTTTACTATCGATATGATGGTTATACAATTAATTTGTCTGTCAAAACCATAATAAATCACACCTTGCTCGGTTACTCGCGAGTAAACGCTCGCGAGCTTGTTGCTACTTCTTTTGACATGTTCTCCCGAGCAAACGGGTGCGGGCTTACTCACACCTACCCAGATCCCGAGTCTTTGATGTTTGTTATGCGTTGGTATACACTCGTGAGCTGCTTCGTGATGCGAACTTTTCCAGCACTGGTCAAAGCTCGTTAAGCTTGAACCCTGTCGAAATGACAGTTAGTGTAAAGAATCCCATCAGAATGAAAGAGAGGCAGATGCAAAATAGTCATCAATGCATAAACTTCAATAATGAACTAATGCACGAGTTCACTATTTGACGTTTGAGCGGTGCCGTGTTATTTCATTGGCCATGGTAACCAGTAAATTTGACACCGCCTAAACGTCAAATTAGTGCACTCGTGCATAGGTTCATTCGGTGATTATTTTTATTTCTGAGTAACTAATGTAGGGTAATTCGCTTATTGTTGAACGGCTAAAAATCTTGGCTATTGTTGACTGTGAATTTTTATGGCTCATTCAACAATCAGCAAACAGTTCAATATTGTAAGTGCGGAAGTTGGAAATGTTGGTAGCCATGCGTGATACCTTACTTCGCAAGTAGGACGCATTCGAGCGCATACAGTTGCGAAACGAATGCACTACTTCCGAAGTTAGGTATCTTGCATAGGTTCTGGGGGAAATCCAACTTCGGCGAGAAACCATTTCTATTTTTTTACTGCGCCGACAATAATAGGCGAATTACCCAACGTAGAATAAAAACAATATGGAAATGAAAAAAAACTTACCTTCGGTAATATCAGCTGCATCTAAGCATGCCAAGAGTGATTTTCCTTTGACATCAGACACTTCAACCTAAGACAAGACTTGTCAGGTTAAAGTACAAAAACGAAACCAATTGCCTGTCAAAAAAGACCACTTCTGATTGGTCGTTTTGGCAAAGGCCTACTTTCACATCGTTGAGTTGAATTGCAACAGGGCACTTTGTTGCTAGCCTGGCCGTGTTGCTAGTTCATAAAGTAGAGTTTGCATCGAAAGATCGAAATATTTTCATGAAATCTTTTTGTTTCAAATCCATTTATATTCGACGTAAAGTTTACCCCATGTGCTTCTACAATGCTAAAATGAATAGAAAATACTTAATTGAAAGCAATATAATGGAAATTGTAACAATTTACTCTAAAAATATCGCTGGTTTTGAATATACACATGATTTATTAATAAGCTAGTATCCTCTATTGCTCTGGATGAATGCAACGTGCCAAAAACAACCAAGTTATGAGCCTTGATATTTGAAATTGTTCACAAGATTAGCTTCAAAAGGTTACTGGTAGCACTGGCTTTTGTATCGTCAAGGTTATTGACTGAAAAACAACGGGGCAGTCTTAGTTGAGCTGTCACGTCCTGTCCTAGACTTCAACTTGTAAGATTGGTTTAATTGCATTAGCAAAATCAATCCACCGTTCGAATAGAATTTCGTCCTTGCCTGGGAATTTTTGAGCAAAATCGATTTGCACCAGTTGATATCCTCGGTGATTTCTGAGTGTTGGGTATTCACGAAGTATAGATGCACACGTCCGATCTTGTAATTTGCCAACTTCTAGAAGCCGCCAAGGGCTAGATCGTTTCCATTTTATCTTGAGCTCTTCCCATTCGTCTTGATTATGAACCAGCCAAGCCTTCACTTGCTGATACTCCGCAGCTAAAAGATATGTTTGTATATTAAAAATTGAACAGAATTATACCATGATTTTGTTTACCTTCTGTACTCGACGTAATACTGCCCGTAGCGGCCGCAGCGGCAGACGGCTCGGTTTCGTTAGGTTTTTGGTTCGCTATCTGTTGGCTGACCTCTTTGTAGTTGATATTCCTATCGTAAAGTCGGCCTTTGGCTTGCTTGCTGATTTTCTTTTTCTTTCCTGGGCTGTCCGTCACAAATGTTGGTTGATACCAAGTCTCCTGGGAATGCAGATGGTAGTTGGAAAACGAAACAAAATGTAAATAAAGCCTATCAAGGAATCGTTCATAAAGTACATCCCACTCTCAAGAGCAGGGTTTATATGCAGTTTTTTTTTCTAATCATTTATTTGGTTGGCTCAATTGTTTTCTAAAAACTCTACGGAGCCGATTATCTTGCAGAACAATTTGTTATTCTAAGAAAATTCATACAAAATTATCAGTAGCGGGTCTTGCGAGCGACCTTGGTTTTTGGGCCGGCACCTGTACTGGAACCTGAACCAGAGCGTGAAGCCGCAAACTCGGCCCGCCGTTGGGTTGCTTTTGAGTTCAGCATCGCCTCATGGATTGCTTTGGCCACTTCTCCCAATTTTTCCATGCTTTCTTTCCGCCGACGCTCTTTTTCCGAATCAGCTCCTTTGTCAATTACGGATTGCTCTACCTGTTCCACCTCTAATGTTTCCATGGATTGGTCGATGTACTCTTCTTCTTCTTCTTCTTCAAGTACCTCGATTATGTCCTCCTCCAATGCTTCCGATATTTCCAATGCTGCTGATGTACTAGCTTCTCCAGACACAACGTCAGCATATGAACAAGCTCCCGAGTTTCCAAGTTTCCTCTTACCCTCTTTGTTTCGGCTTTGCCGCTGCGGACAAGTGTTCCTGCGGTGTCCCAATTCTTGACACAGGAAACAAGTGTCCTTCAGACCTTCATAGAAAACCCTTCCTTTCCTATGACCAACATCGATTGATGGTGGGATATTCGTTTTAACGACCATGTACACTCCACGCACTCCTGTGTACATATGGTCGAGGCCCAGGTCCGACGGAAACTTCTCTCGTACCACATACTCAATCGTACCAAATTGTCCGAGCACCGACGACAAACTGTCGTCCGGCAGTTCAGGTGGCAAATCGAACACACGGACGTATTGCGTATTTGCTCCCGCGGTCGTCATACTCACTGTTACCGATTTTCTGTTCGCATAAACGAATTGCCGTGGATCCACATTCTTGCGCAGCGATTCCGTCATAGCCTCTTTCGACGTAAATTTGATGAACAGCGAACGGTATTGTGCTGTTTTATATGCGGTTTCCATTGATATCAAGTCCGTGTCCAGCTGCTTCAGGAAGGTTGCTACTTCCACCCATGATGGTTGTGGACTACCCGCCGGAAAGCGAAACTGAACGGTATTGATTACTGTTTCACTCATGCTGTTTCTACAGCTCAAAAAGCAACCACGATAGGTGTAGCAAAAGTGAACGACCGTAAAACAAAGCGCACTTTGGAACTCTTCTAATAGTAACGTGAAACCGATCAAGAGGGAACACAATTAATTGCGTCCGTGCTTGACGATGGCAACAATAGAACTGTTTATATGCAGTTATGGGACCAAGAAAAGTATGAAATGTTTGAAGTTATTGATAGGATTATTTTTTTTAAATTAGATAACGCAAGCGTAATATGCTTGCTGTTTAGTATTTCATCACATACAAAAAGCTTGATGAGGTGCTTGTCGGTTTTTAAATTTACTAAATAACATCCGAGTGTAATTTTTGAATGTGTCCGAAGCGCGTCGTGATGAAAGAACAAAGAAGATATTTCAAGAAAAAGGGTGTAAGTAACATGATTGATTTCCTTTTATCGATTCTCTCTTCCGTGCATAATGGTGGCAAAAGACAAAAGGTAGTGTGAAACGTTAAACGCGAAGAAAAACGTTGCGCGCTACTCTGATAATGAGGTTTGAAACATAGTGAGTTTTAAATGATCGTTTAATTAGCGGACGATGAAAATTTCGTCGATGTTACATCTGTTTGTCTGTGGCTATAACCTATAAGCAGCGATGCAATATTGCACCTTTATTCACAAAAGAGATAGACGAAGAGAAAACTTACGCCCTTATTCTTGCACGCACTTGATTCATCAAAATCTCGAATTTTATGTCAGGTAAAAAGGTAAAATCAAAACAATAGGAACAAAATAAAAACTTACCTGCGGCTCACTTGGAAAAATCTGCTTTAGCTCTTTGGATCGTTCAAGCAACTCTGATGACGTCAGCTTGGAGAATCTGTTCTTAAATTCATCGACGACAATATGGGTGATACTTTTTTTGTCGGATCTTGAGAGAAACGGTGTTTGGCTGTATTTCCGTATGATGGCTTGGCCCTTCGACGAGTTGTTCAGCAAATAGGTGGCCGTGCATGAATCCCGCGTGATCCTTGGTTCAGAAGGCAGCCTTACCTTGGTGTCCAGCACCGAAGCAGAGCTGCTGCCACTTGCTGGAACTTCTTGGATTTTTGGTAGCCCCTAAAAAATAGTTTTATGTTAACAAAAATAAATAACGATTGAAAATGGCATTAGTACCTGTGCTGTTCTCCAGATGTCCAATTGGTGGATGAACTTGGTCCGCTCCGCAAGCGACGGGGGTGGAATCAGCAGCTCGATTTCTTGCCGCTGAATCACTTTCAGTGTTTCAATCGTGTAAGAATTGACTGCAATCACGAAAAATGGCTGATAATAATTGAAATTTTATCTTCTTCTTCTTCTTTCTGGCGTTACGTCCCAACTGGGACAAAGCCTGCTTCTCAGCTTAGTGTTCTTATGAGCACTTCCACAATTATTAACTGAGAGCTTTCTATGCCAATTGACCATTTTTGCATGTGTATATCGTGTGGCAGGTACGAAGATACTCTATGCCCTGGGAAGTCGAGAAAATTTCCAACCCGAAAAGATCCTCGACCGGTGGGATTCGAACCCACGACCCTCAGCTTGGTCTTGCTGAATAACTGCGCGTTTACCGCTACGGCTATCTGGGCCCCGAAATTTTATAAAAGAGTGATTATAACTTACCAAGAAAGGCTTCAATAATAGTTTCAGTAATTCCAAAATTGTTGAGCAATTCTATTAGCTCGACTTCCTCCACGGATATTTTTTCCACATCGAGTTCTTCGATGAACTCCTCCGCGTCAGACATTTTTCTTCAACTCCGTTCACAGCGCGAAATAAAATGGCGGGTCACACACTGCCTTACACACTGAGTTAAATTTTCGTTTCAAATAACAATAAAAGTAACTGAAACAAATAATTCTATAGTTTGAAATAAAGATTTTATTTTGTTGTTTCAACAAAAATCAAATTGAAAATGCTGCCAGCAAATCCAACAATATTTTTATTTGTTTTGATAAAAGTCATTGCTGTTTTAACACATTTTATTGATTTACAACAAATTGAAAAAACTTATTGAAAACAACAAAAATAATTATTGTTTTAAATCGTTGTTAATTCTCTGCGTGTAGACATAGAAAAAGCATTCGACAGTGTTTGGCATGCAGGTTTGATTGTAAAATTAAAAAACTTTAAATTTCCAACATACATTGTTAGAATAATTCAAAGTTATCTGTCAAATCGTACACTTCAGGTTAATTATCAGAACTCCAGGTCTGAAAGACTTCCTGTAAGATCTGGTGTCCCTCAAGGCAGCATTTTGGGACCAATATTATACAATATTTTCACATCTGACTTACCTGAGTTACCTCAGGGATGTCAAAAATCCTTGTTTGCGGATGACACAGGCCTCTCCGCCAGAGGACGAAGCCTGCGTGTCATCTGTAGTCGATTGCAAAAAAGTTAGAATATTTTTTCTTCATACTTGCAAAAATGGAAGATTTCTCCTAATGCTTCCAAAACTCAACTAATAATATTCCCACATGAACCAAAAGCTCTTTATTTGAAACCTTCAAGTAGACATGTTGTCACGATGAGAGGGGTTCCAATAAATTGGTCAGATGAAGTTAAGTATCTAGGGCTCATGCTAGATAAGAATATAACTTTCAAAAATCACATTGAGGGCATTCAAGCCAAATGTAACAAATATGTAAAATGTCTCTATCCCCTTATTAATAGAAAATCAAAACTTTGTCTTAAGAACAAGCTTTTGATATTCAAACAAATTTTCAGGCCAGCCATGTTGTATGCTGTACCAATATGGACTAGCTGTTGTAATACCAGGAAGAAAGCTCTGCAGAAAATTCAAAATAAAATTTTGAAAATGATTCTGAGGCTTCCTCCCTGGTAAAGTACCAATGAGTTACATAGAATATCCAATGTTGAAACATTGGAACAAATGTCAAATACAATCATTAATAATGTCAGGCAAAAATCGTTACAATCTTCTATTGCCACGATTAATGCGTTATATGTTTAGGTTAAGTATATTCAAAGCGTTTTTTTTCTCTTATAAGCAGGTGAAATCAACTGTAAAAAATCTGAACTGCTACGGCAAATGAAATGTAATATGTTGTTAACAAAATGTTAATAAAATCTTAGATTTGTGTTACCAAATTAGGATGATAGTGTTGTCTAATAACACAGAACACCTAGATATAAGAAATGAATGTAATGTTTGACATAAAACTAATAGAAATTAAAAAAAAATAAAAAATAAGGATTTTTTAGCATTTTTTCACCTCAGGACGCTAGTCAGCAATGTAATCTTGCGTCCTGAGGTGAAAAAAAGCTGACAAACCCGCATCTTGTCATCTTTATTCATAGAAGAGAAGATCGATGAAGAGAAATCGACCAAGCGACTTACGCCCTTATTCTAGCCCACGCTTGATATGTGGAACTCAGAAGCCACAGCAAGTTGAAAAGTTGTACCCACTTTCAGCTGCTGGCAAGTGGTATATCTAGTATAGAAGACATCAAACTGTCACCGAGATGAGCCAGCCTCGGGCTGCAAATCTCGTTAATAAAGATAATAATAATAATCAAACTGTCATTACCAACGGTAAACAAAAACCATATGATTCGGGCAATAGACCAGTTGCTGCAAAGATTGCAGACATTAAGATCGGGGAACGCTGAAAAGTAATGTCTGACGATAAAAACTTTTTTTTTCATATTACATATTACGTTTTCTTTCCTAATCCTCAATATTCATACTTCATAACCATAGAATGTGATTTCATCGAAAATATTATTTCCTGTCAAAATAATTCCTGATTAAGGACTGTTCATTTTATAAAGTGGACACCTTGTTTATGCGATATCTTTTTTATTTATTGATGAAATCGTAAACGGTTTTCTGTGTATCGTTCAACTATTATTCTACAATGTTATGAAAATACAGAAACTTACAAAATGCTTTCGGTTGAAGAACTAAATAGTTTTTGCAAAAACTCCTAAGAAAAACTGTTCGTCAAGTTTAAGCATTATTTTTCGCATGAAAAAAAACCTAAATTTAATGAACAAATTGTATGTTGGTATCCTTTACTATTCAACTTAAGGTAGAGCTTTTAAAGACATCAATAATATTCCATCAGTTCCTGACGCTGAGTCACTTTAGTGATCTATTCCTTATGGTCAAATTTGCTGATACACCATCATTTTACTAGCAGCAAAAAAGTAAAGTAATAAGCGTGTTCAAAACTGGTTTAGATTACTAAAGAAACTACATATGTATAAAAAAAAAGCAAAATCTTGAGTTTTAACTGCATTCTTGGGTACCAAATTTACTCTTTATGGTCGTTTTATTGAAAAATCCCATACTTTTAAAATTATATACGCATGTTTATCGATCTAGAGCAAACTGTAAGCGTTTTTCTCAAAATGTTTTGATAGGTAGTCTCAGAATAACACATTCTGAAAATAATACATGCAAAATAAATTTGATTTAATTCAAGCAGTGTTCCCAATCTTGATGATTGTCAGTGTGCTTTGAGTGGTCTTCTGAAAATAAATTATTTGTTTTTCTATTGTGCTTAAAATATGACGTGGGGACTAAATCAGCAACTCTATGAAGGCGTAAGTTATTTTTATTATAAATACTATATTATTACTTCCGTCTGGACGTACTTTAAACCTTAAAATTCTACTCATATCAGTTCCATTTAAATTTAAGATATTTTTCTTTAAAAAAAATTGATAAAAAATGATTTTATGATATCTGCAAAATTGCTTCTCCAAAAATAACTTGATATTTTTTAGCAAGCTTCTAATTGATGATGCTTTCTAAGTACAACCATTTTTTGAAAATAAAAAATATAAATTGTCGAATTTTCCTGACGATTTTTAATAATCCTTGATTTTGATAACCTCCAAAAATCGAACGTTCTAAACGTTGTGCCTTATAAGTGTGAAATCATATTATTTTGGTAACTTTTTTATTACCACAGCATTGTACAATATTAGTCGAACGATGTACAGAAAACCGATTTCGATTTCATTGATAAATTAAAAAGATATTGCATGTCCAAAGTGTCCACTTTATAAAATGAACAGTCCTTACTAACGTGAAAAAGCTTTTTGTTTTTCAAAATCCTTCCGTTCATTCATCTAAACATGTGTGGGTATCAATAAGATGCACCCTAGATATCCCGTTCTTCAAGAGCCACCCTAGGCAGTCAAGAGAAAACAGTAGAGTAATTCCAAGCAACAGCACCAAAATTTGATAAATTTTTTAATTCATTTTTTCTATTGAGCTGAAACTTTGCACATTTTTCCAGTTCCATCTAAATCGTCATTTTCCGATATCAAATCTTCAAGTTGAGTCACGACTAACTTTTCAAAAGGGTGTATGTGAAAATGGTTCAAAAATATTCAAAAAGCTGCACAGCAAAAACGGTTCGTTCGATTGTTAGACAACTAAAGAAACAAAGTTAGACAACTAAATAAAGATTCCAAAAAAATACACACAGTAAAAATTTTTTTTTTTTGCATTAAAAAACATAATTTTTGACACAAAAACTCAAATATCTCAAAACCCTATCGGAATACCAACGTAATTTTTTGAGGGAAAACGGTCCATTATATTAGCTATCTACCATAAAAATTTGGTGATGGTAAACCAATAAACAAAAAAGTTATGACATTTCAAACATGTCACAATTTTTACATTTAGTAGAAAAAAAATTTTTTTTTCGGTGTAAATTATTACGGGAACCGCAGTTTGTTGCTGATTTTATTGTTAAGGGCCTTGCGTGAATTAAACAAGTCGTTTTCATGTATTCATTAGTATTATGTATATTATATGTATAAATATTATGTATATGTATAAATATTATATGTATATGTATATATGTATAAATTAAAATAAATTAACAGATTACACGAAAATAATTTTTTTTTTTACCAGGATATTTTTTTTAGAGTATGATCGATGAGTTTCTAAATGTTATATATAAACTTTAAAAGTTTTGGATTTGGGTATGCGTTATGAGATCATGAAAACATTTTATTAATACTTATTTATTTATTTATTGTTATTCAATTTTTTACAATATCGAACACTTTTGCATCATTATCAGTACAGTTCGAGTATAGTTTTGCTTTAATTTTATTTTCTGACAATGGAACGAAACAGTGCAATTTTTGGGTTCCTTGGATCGTTTTCGCGCTGAGCTCTGATGCCGTTAATTCGTACTCTTAGTACAGGTCGGATTCGATTATCCGGAGACTCGATTATCCGGGGACTCGATTATCCGGGATTCGATTATCCGGAATTTTAGACTCGATTATCCGGAATTTGTTTTTTGATGTTCTTGTTTTTCAATTTTGATGCATAAATCAAAAATAATTTGGTATTGCAATATACAATATGGATTGTTTTGCAGTTTAGAACGTATTTAATAAGAGCGGGGTTTGGAAAAGTGGTTTTTTGTGTATGCTGGTCAAAAATTTGTTTTTTTCTTGTAAAGACCCCTCCTGTTCATAGAAAAAAATTTCTGGCTGCGCCACCGCATCATATAAATAAAATAACGAAAAATGATAGTATTTAATTGCTTTTGTCAAAGATTTCAATTTTTTCTTAGTGATTCGATTATCCGGAGGATTCGATTATCCGGAGTGAAAAAAAAATCGGTACTCCGGATAATCGAGTCCGACCTGTAGTAGTAAAACAAAATGATAATTTTGTTAAATCTTCTTTTTTTCTGCGATTCGCCCAATCAAATAGTTCTTTTGCAGTTTTAATTGGATGCTCACGTTCTTTGGCTAAACTTGCTCTTGTGGCCATGCGCTTTATGGTTCCTCCAATAGCATCACAAGGACCTTTGCCATGTGACGTAGCAAAGAAATGCCATTCTGCATCAATTCCGTACTTTGATTTAAATTGACATAGGCTCGAAAAATTCTTACGGTTTTTGTACTGCGATGCTGCTCCATCAGACATGAAATGTATCTTTCTGATTTCTTTATCCTTATCAACGCTTAAAAAGTTAATCATTTTGGCAATGAACAAATTTACAGATACTGAGTCGTGTCTTAAATCTTCGGAAATTACAATAAAACTAAAATGTTCAATTTGCGTACTTCCATTGAAATAAATAACGAATGAATGAATTGTAGCTTGTTGTACGTTCCAGTGATGGGACTGCACTTCATCTTGCAATACAAAGCTATAGTTTTCAGAAAAATCACAAATGACTAAAAATTCACCATCTTGTAATGTATTTTTCGTATTTTTTAAAAAGCGGGATTGCTCTGTTTTAATAAAGTCGTGAGGAATTAAACTTTCTAATTTCAAGCAAAAAATGACACAAACTCATCTACACACAGATAAAAATCTGATCCCCACACCATGATTTACAAATCATGAAATTCATAAATTGGTTAGATCATAATATCAGGATCACAAATCATGGTTCCTGGAGTCATAATCATGATTCCTCATAAGCGTAACATCCAGTGTGAAAACAGTAAGCAGCGCACTTTGCATCATCTCATCTGTATCGATCACTCTTAATTCAAGATGACGAAGCGGTCGAGTGGTAGAGTATGCGGCTCACAATCAGAAGGTTCTTGGCTCGAGTCTCGATGTATGCTTTTTTAACTTTTTTTTTTATTTTGTCGATCATAAACGGATGCGCGACTCAGCATTTTTGGCATTTGAATCATGATTCCGAGCAATCAGCTACAAAAACCTAACGCGTGTGTTGCGTTACGGCAATCTGACTCATGATATCATGAGTCCAAATCATGGTGTATTTTCAAAAGACGAAAACCCGCTGGAATCATGATATCATGAGTCATAATCTTGTTTTCGGATTCTGATTTCTACCCGTGCAGGTTTTACAATAGTTTCTAGGTCACATCTATCCGTGGTCACCCATTGCTCAAATGATAACTGATCAATATAATTTTCTTCAAACTCAGCGAATAAAGTATTTTCCAATGATGAAGAATCTGGACAATCCGAACAAGATCGTAGATAGCAATTTGATGTTGTATTTTCACACAAAAGACTACCAGTTAACATTTTAATATCCTTTGATAAATTGATTCTTTTCAAACTATGTAAGATTAGGTTAATATTTTCGTGTGTTGTGCACACACAAACATTATGTGTTCCTGAATTGGATAGAAGCTTGCATTGCCTTGGACGAAGGCTTGCAAATGAGGAAAAACCTACCTTAATATTTTCGTTAATTTCCTTGAAGCGTGTATACGCTTCTTTCAAAGTAGTCATCATTAATCGTTTTTGGATTGCTTGACGCTTTCCATCTTTTTTTACAGATACATAATCTTTTTGGCCAGGCATAGCTCTACTTACTTCATCGTCTTCAAAATATTGAATTATTTTTTCTTTTGTCTCATCTGTTAATGAAGTACTCGACCTAGCATTTTTGGTTGCAAGACAGTTATTTTTGAATTGTTTTGCCTCTTTTGCTGTATTTCTATTGGTTTTGAACTCATCAATGGCGTCTTGAATAGACCACGAGCTTGGCAGCATCGACAAAATCAATAATTTTTCTTTCCTTGTCGTGGCTAGATTCGAGAACCTTTCCTTCATATTCATAATTACCTCATCTTCGTACAGCTTCGTTGATTTCACGGTATTTTTTCTCGGGATAATTGACGTAACCCATCTTCGTCCATTTAATCGGAGTCACTTTTATTCCAGCTATCCCTTCGTTGAAGCGTTCGATGTTGACCTTCTGGATGCACTCATCTTCTGATTGATTTGTTGAAACAGATGTCGCTGATGGTACCGTGGCAAGACTATCTGCACTTGGTACTTCTGGTAACTCCTCAGTTGTTGTCGGTGCATCTAGTAATTCCTCAGTTGTTGTGTAATTTTTGAATGTGTCCGAAGCGCGTCGTGATGAAAGAACAAAGAAGATATTTCAAGAAAAAGGGTGTAAGTAACATGATTCATTTCCTTTTATCGATTCTCTCTTCCGTGCATAATGGTGGCAAAAGACAAAAGGTAGTGTGAAACGTTAAACGCGAAGAAAAACGTTGCGCGCTACTCTGATAATGAGGTTTGAAACATAGTGAGTTTTAAATGACCGTTTAATTAGCGGACGATGAAAATTTCGTCGATGTTACATCTGTTTGTCTGTGGCTATAACCTATAAGCAGCGATGCAATATTGCACCTTTATTCACAAAAGAGATAGACGAAGAGAAAACTTACGCCCTTATTCTTGCACGCACTTGATTCATCAAAATCTCGAATTTTATGTCAGGTAAAAAGGTAAAATCAAAACAATAGGAACAAAATAAAAACTTACCTGCGGCTCACTTGGAAAAATCTGCTTTAGCTCTTTGGATCGTTCAAGCAACTCTGATGACGTCAGCTTGGAGAATCTGTTCTTAAATTCATCGACGACAATATGGGTGATACTTTTTTTGTCGGATCTTGAGAGAAACGGTGTTTGGCTGTATTTCCGTATGATGGCTTGGCCCTTCGACGAGTTGTTCAGCAAATAGGTGGCCGTGCATGAATCCCGCGTGATCCTTGGTTCAGAAGGCAGCCTTACCTTGGTGTCCAGCACCGAAGCAGAGCTGCTGCCACTTGCTGGAACTTCTTGGATTTTTGGTAGCCCCTAAAAAATAGTTTTATGTTAACAAAAATAAATAACGATTGAAAATGGCATTAGTACCTGTGCTGTTCTCCAGATGTCCAATTGGTGGATGAACTTGGTCCGCTCCGCAAGCGACGGGGGTGGAATCAGCAGCTCGATTTCTTGCCGCTGAATCACTTTCAGTGTTTCAATCGTGTAAGAATTGACTGCAATCGCGAAAAATGGCTGATAATAATTGAAATTTTATAAAAGAGTGATTATAACTTACCAAGAAAGGCTTCAATAATAGTTTCAGTAATTCCAAAATTGTTGAGCAATTCTATTAGCTCGACTTCCTCCACGGATATTTTTTCCACATCGAGTTCTTCGATGAACTCCTCCGCGTCAGACATTTTTCTTCAACTCCGTTCACAGCGCGAAATAAAATGGCGGGTCACACACTGCCTTACACACTGAGTTAAATTTTCGTTTCAAATAACAATAAAAGTAACTGAAACAAATAATTCTATAGTTTGAAATAAAGATTTTATTTTGTTGTTTCAACAAAAATCAAATTGAAAATGCTGCCAGCAAATCCAACAATATTTTTATTTGTTTTGATAAAAGTCATTGCTGTTTTAACACATTTTATTGATTTACAACAAATTGAAAAAACTTATTGAAAACAACAAAAATAATTATTGTTTTAAATCGTTGTTAATTCTCTTCTTGAATAGACCACGAGCTTGGCAGCATCGACAAAATCAATAATTTTTCTTTCCTTGTCGTGGCTAGATTCGAGAACCTTTCCTTCATATTCATAATTACCTCATCTTCGTACAGCTTCGTTGATTTCACGGTATTTTTTCTCGGGATAATTGACGTAACCCATCTTCGTCCATTTAATCGGAGTCACTTTTATTCCAGCTATCCCTTCGTTGAAGCGTTCGATGTTGACCTTCTGGATGCACTCATCTTCTGATTGATTTGTTGAAACAGATGTCGCTGATGGTACCGTGGCAAGACTATCTGCACTTGGTACTTCTGGTAACTCCTCAGTTGTTGTCGGTGCATCTAGTAATTCCTCAGTTGTTGTTGTTTTCGAACTTCCTGCAACCTGATCCACCGATGATGTACAGATTGCCCGTTTATCAACGTTTAAACGGCAGTACGTACAAATGCGTAAATTTGTATTCAATGTAGACATTGGAGCATAACCAGCCGCTTTCAGTTTATCTATGGTGCTTTCGGTGAGATTTCGTAGCTCTTTCGAACACTTTTTTTTTCTGCAAACGGCCTGCAACAGTTGAGAAAGCGACTACTCATGTTGCTCGTTAGATTTTAATAAACAAAATCACTTTTAAGTTTTTACTGACTAGTTTGGTGTCGTTTGCTTGACTGAAGAAAAATTTTACAATTAAATCTTTTATAACCATAGTGGTGGTATATTTTTAGCTTTTTCGTGAGTATGTTCATGGTATGTACCTATCATGTTTTTGATGTTGTTGAAGTTACTCGCTTTCTCCCAAATATGATTAACAAAGTCTATTCTCTACCAAGGCGGGTCTATACCCAGGTGTAATCAGATTTTAACTTTGTGGAGAAAACCAGCGCCGAGAAAACCGACCTGCTTTACGTATACTAGATCACCTGGGTATAGACCCGCCTTGTTCTCCACGAGGTAATTTTTTTGCAGGTAAACTAGTCGTATACCTGTATAGAAAACTTTTTTTGTAGCTTTTGTCTTCAATATAAGATTTCTTATAGGTTTCTTTTATCAAAAGGTTTCAACACTATTGAGAGAATTTTTCTTCAGTTACGTACAATAAAAAATATGACACTATCAAGACTTTAGATCACAACACTGGATCGCGAATATAATTAAATAAAATATCATGAAAACAACTTGTTAACCTCATGTGGTACCCTTAACAAAAAATTCAGCAACAAACTGCGGTCCTAAAAAAAAATTAACAATGAAAAAAAACACTAAGTGTCAAATTTGTGAAATATTTGAAATGTCATAACTTTTTTGTTTATTGGCTTACCATCACCAAATTTTTATGGTAGATAGCTTATATAATGGACCGTTTTCCCTCAGAAAATTACGTTGGTATTCCGATAGGGTTTTGAGATATTTGAGTTTTTGTGACAAAAATAATGTTTTTTAATGCAAAAAAAAAAAAAAAAAATTACTGTGTGTATTTTTTTTGGAATCTTTATTTAGTTGTCTAACTTTGTTTCTTTAGTTGTCTAACAATCGAACGAACCGTTTTTTGCTGTGCAGCTTTTTGAATATTTTTGAACCATTTTCACATACACCCTTTTGAAAAGTTAGTCGTGACTCAACTTGAAGATTTGATATCGGAAAATGACGATTTAGATGGAACTGAAAAACTGTGCAAAGTTTCAGATATTTTTGAAATGGTCGATCAGAATCGACTTGCATGCCTCCGTGGAATCCCTCAGTAATGAATAAACACGAATGAAGTGAAGACGCGTTGTAAACATTGGAAGAGAAATAATCGTCTTAATCGTTAAATCGTCTGACACTCATAGTAATCCGTTCCGATCCCCCACAGTGGTGACCCCGACGTGATCGCCGTCAGATTTCCAACTTTTCAGTCTCTTCGAACGTTAGTGTGTTCTAACTAGAGATGGTCGGGTTTAACATTTTCCAAACCCGAACCCGACCCGTACCCGACTTATTTTATTTCTTTAAACCCGGACCCAACCCGAACCCGAGACAATAATTGAAAAGGAAACCCGAACCCGACCCGAACCCGAAAAATTTTCGCTGTTCAAACCCGAACCCGACCCGAAACCCGAAAAATGTTTGTAAGAAAAACCCGAATACAACCCGAGTTCAAAAATATGATAAATTCATCGTTTCTGATGCATAGGGAAACTTGTATGTTGTTACTTTGTTCACAATCCTCACCAAACCCGACTCAAACCCGATTGTACCCGACATTTTTCAAACCCGAACCCGACCCGTACCCGGCAATTCTGTAGCCTTCAAACCGGTCCCGTACCCGGCAATTCTGTAGCCTTCAAACCCGACCCGAACCCGAACCCGATTAATTTAAAATTTTCAAACCCGAACCCGACCCGAACCCATCGGGTTTCGGGTTTGAAAACCCGAGACCCGACCATCTCTAGTTCTAACCTCAAGTATGGCAAATCGGGAAGCGAATGTGGACGTGGCAAATCCGGCCAACAACATTGGAGCAAGTGCCGTCGTTTCAGTGAAGTTGCCAGAGTTTTGGAAAGCGGACCCTGAAAAGTGGTTTGCCCAAGCTGAGGCGCAGTTTGTGTTGGGCAACGTCGTCAAGGATGATACAAAATTCTACCACATAGTAGCAAAACTGGATCAGTCAGTGATCTGCCACGTCACCGATCTTGTGTCCGCTCCTCCACAGCAAGACAAATACAAGAGCATCGAAGACCGCCTGATTTCCCGGTTTGCGCTTTCACCTGGAGTGCGCCTAGAACGCTTACTAGGATCATCTGATCTTGGTGATATGCGCCCTACTCACTTGCTAGCCAAAATGCAAGAACTGGCAGCTGGCTTAAACGTGAATAACGATCTTCTAAAAATGCTCTTCCTTCAACGAATGCCGCAACATATTCGACCATCAGTGACGGTACATTGCCGAAACTAGCGGAGATGGCAGACAAATTAATCGAAACACCTCGAATTGTTTTGGAGCGTTTACAAAAATATGGTATGGTTATCAACGTGGCCAAGAGTCGATTTGCCCAGGACGAAGTTGACTTTCTTGGATACCGGGTGAATCGAGATGGAATAAGCCCTTTGCCTTCAAGGGTTCAAACAGTTGCTGATTATGCACGTCCGAATACAGTGAAAGAACTTCGACGATTTCTTGCACTAGTAAATGTGTACAAACGGTTCATTCCGAAAGCAGTCGACCAACAGCTTGAACTTCGTAAGCTTGTCCCAGATAACAGAAAGAATGACACCAGGAAATTGCAGTGGAATGAATCTACCTCAACAGCTTTTGACCGTTGCAAGCAATCTTTGGCGGAATCTGTTTTATTGCACTATCCGGATTCAAATAAAACGTTGGCACTCATGATTGATGCATCCAGTTGTGCCGCTGGGGCCGTACTGCAACAGTTTTCTGGATCTTCATGGCAACCACTCGGGTTCTATTCCGAAAAGTTTTCGGAAGCGCAAAGAAAATATTCAACTTTTGGACGAGAGTTGACAGCCATGAAAATGGCCGTTAAATATTTTCGGTATTTTCTGGAAGGAAGGAAGTTTATTATCTTCACCGACCATAAACCACTGACCACCGTCATGGGAGTAAATTCTTCCAGTCGACTTCCCCATGAGGAGAGATACTTACGGTACATTTCTCTTTTTACTACTGATATTCGTCATATCAGCGGTATGGATAATACCGTAGCTGATGCGTTATCCCGGATTGAAGCAGTCAGCATGATCAATCTTTCATCTATTGCTGAAGATCAAATTCATGATGAGGAATTAAAAACTCTCCAGAAATCTTCAGCGCTCAAGATAGAACCCATACGCATTCCGAACGTATCAAGACCTGTCTACTGTGATGTTTCAATCAAGAACAAATATCGTCCTTTCGTTCCAGCAAAACATCGATTGGCAGTGATTCCAATTGCATGGCATGGCCAATTGCATGGCATGGCACACGTTGGAGCTCGAGCAACCAAGCGGCTCGTTTCGGATCGATTCGTATGGTCTCATATGAATAGAGACATTACTAAGTTCGTTCGAGAATGTCAAGATTGTCTACTTTCCAAAGTAACCCGGCATACTACATCCCCGTTAGGATCGTTCGATCCACCGAAATGCAGGTTCCGTCACATCCATGTCGACCTTGTTGGGCCGTTACCGCCGTCCAGAGAAAACCGTTATCTACTCACGATTCTGGATCGTTTCACTCGTTAGCCTGAAGCCATACCTCTGCCGGACATGACTGCTCCTACTGTAGCCAGGGCGTTTACACACCATTGGATTTCGCGCTTCGGTTCACCGGAGATAATTACAACGGATCAAGGGCGTCAGTTCGAGTCGGAACTTTTTCGAGAATTGACGTATATTTTAGGAGCACACCATATTCGGACTACCGCCTATCACCCACAATCCAATGCACAGTGGTCCAGATAGCAAGTTTAGGCGGACATGAACTTTTCGACGTCAATTTGTGGTTTTAGAGTATAGGTTGCTTGCCAGAAGTGTCTCGAAATTAGTTGTACTACAATTCGTACGAAAGGGATTTTTTTCTGCACTAATCGCTATAGTGTCCTATACGCCAACTTTTTTATGTTAATAGATAGCAAGTTGGTATATTTAGCAAAGTTGTAGCATATTTTAATACAAAAAACTTTGTAGAACAAATGTTTTGTCTATCTCTTATACTTTCTGAAATAATTGACTTTTATATAAAAAAAATGAAGAAAATCATTTTTTCACTCATAAGTCATTTATTTACAAATTTTAGCAGCCTACTATATTCTACAAAGTTTTTGGTACTATTATATTCTAAACTTTGGTAAATATACCACAGTTGTGTTTCTTCTGGTTTTCTTATTGTAGGAGATATTAATTTAAAATCATGCCGTAATACAGGCCAAATAACTCGCAAAGATGCACTTGAAAATGAACCTACCTGTCACACCGTGGCTCTACACCCCTTAAAAAGTATTTGAGTGAAATTTGTTTATATATATTTTAAGACTATTTTCAATGACGGGTGATTTGCAATTAAAACACATTAATTAGTCATCTTTTCTCTTAAACACACAAATATCATGGCCGCCGCGATTCAGCATGAAATAATCAACACCTGTTTAGATTTTGTAGAGTGTACTATATTTGTTCAAAAGCATAATTTTCAAAACTTTTTCAATAATTCTTGCGCTTCTTCGTGCAATTCCGAATGCTTCTGTGCGATTCGACGATTTGTCAGTGAGATCACTGGATCTTATGTGAGTAGCAATCGCAATTGTATTTTTTTGACATAGTTACTATGACTGATTTCAATACGACTTTAACTACTGTAATAATTGCTGCTATACATAAATCAAAGACTCAAGATAAATAAATTGAATGCCTCTCAACTCTTGCAACATATTACCATTTATGACTTTTAATACGGCATGATTTCAAATTAAAATCTTCTTTGGGACGTTACGCCAGGAAGAAGAAGAAGACAATAAAAAACAATCAAACGAGAAGAAATACAGCTGTGGTATATTCACCAAAGTTGTAGAATATAGCAGTACCAAAAACTTTGTAGAATATAGTAGGCTGCTAAAATTTGTAAATAAATGACTTATAAGTGAAAAAATGATTTTCTTCATTTTTTTTCATACAAAAAGTCAATTATCTCAGAAAGTATAAGAGATAGAGAAAAAGTTTGTTCTACAAAGTTTTTTGTATTAAAATATGCTACAACTTTGCTGAACATACCAATTTGCTATCTATTAACATAAAAAAGTTGGCTTATAGGACACTATAGCGATTAGTGCAGAAAAAAATCCCTTTCGTACGAATTGTAGTACAACTAATTTCAAGACACTTTCGGCAAGCAACCTATACTCTAAAACCACAAATTGACGTCGAAAAGTTCATGTCCGCCTAAACTTGCTATCTGGACCATTGTGCAATGGGATGGTAGAAAGATTTCATCGCACTCTCAAATCGGCGCTCATGTGCAAGAATACTAGAAACTGGTGTGGTGAACTACCGGTTGTTTTGCTCGGTCTTCGAACTGCTTTTCGCGATGATTTCAAGTGTTCTTCAGCGGAACTTCTGTACGGACAACCTCTTCGAGTCCCCGGGGAGTTCTTCGATCCACCTGAAAGCTCTGTCGATCGCTCCGATTTTGCTGCGACATTACATGATACCTTTTTGAGACTACGACCACCCAAGGCTAATCACCATGGTAAACCAACAATCTTCATCCATAAAGATCTTCAGAAGTGTACCCAAGTATTTGTTCGAGTTGACGCGGTAAGACGCTCTTTGCAGCAACCTTACGAAGGTCCATATCAAGTTGTGCAGCGAAATGGAAAGTATTTTGATGTGCTTATAGCCGGAAAACAGCATAGAGTAACTGTGGATCGATTGAAGCCTGCGTATGGTTGCGATGATCATATTTCCAACTACCCAACGGAGGATCCATCCACCAAAGTTACGCCTTCTGGACACCGTGTAAGATTCTTGGCGTAACTGGAGGGACGCCTGTGGGTATCAATAAGATGCACCCTAGATATCCCGTTCTTCAAGAGCCACCCTAGGTTATCAAGAGAAAACAGTAATGAACAAACACGAATGAAGTGAAGACGCGTTGTAAACATTGGAAGCGAAATAAATCGTTTTATTAGTTAAATCATCTGACACTCATAGTAATCCGTTCCGATCCCCCACACATGCTTTATATTAGAAACAACATAGATAGCTTATACATAGACTCAATTATCTTGGATATGAGAGGTCGAAATCTAATTCTAAAGCTGTACCAACAATAATTATTTCCATTTCCTTCGTAGCCACTCTGAATATATGTTATCTTTGATTCATTTCAATACAACACGATAAACTTGTTCCAATCACAGGGCTGTTACAACAGGCGCGAATTTCGCGATTCTCGCGGATTTCGCGATTTTCGCGGATTTGTAGCGGATTTGGCCAGCCAAGCGCGAAAATCGCGGGTGGTTAAAATTCTGTCGCGGAAATCGCGGATTTCCCAAATCATGCGGCAAAAATTGCAGTAATATACATACAGTCATGATTCCATAATTAGGAAATTTCTATTTAAAACAAAAAATCCAAGTCTTCTCCTTGAGAGCAGTAAAGTTCAGTTAGTATATTCACTGATATCAAAAATACTGTTCAAGAAAATGTAAAAAGCAGTAACATTTTATTTGTAAATCGTTTTCATTTTATTTAGAGTAATTTTTCTCGAGGGTCGCTAGTCAGTCAAGAGATAGTTCGTCTCTAAATTCTTAATGACACTAATCTAAAATTCTATTCTATTGTCGGCGATCTATAGGTTCTTGACTTTAAGATATTCTGGAAATAGAAAATTATACCGTTCAAATTCTGTGAGTTTGAACATTTATCTTCCGTTAAAAATCCTAGAAAATGGCGCTCATTAAGACACCCAGCACATTTGGCTTGGCTTTAAAATATTTAAAATCAGAAATGTGTCAAATTTACTGATCATGAATATAATATGTCAAAATATTAAACCGTGTAGGAATGCTAAATTTGTTCAGCTTGATTACATAAAAGCATGGCTTCAAAGTTTGTACGGATAATATGCGGACACTCTAGCTTAGTGTTGGCGCTACAGTCATAGTTGGTTACCGTATGAAATATTAGGATCGATAGAAAAGTTTAAAACAATAGATAGCTCCGCAGTTAAATTAGGAGTTTTGTCAGTGAAGAATAAGTATTGTAAATCTAGAAGATATAAATTACTTGAAGTTAATGGAAAGTAACACTAAAATTGTATGTATAAATAATGCAATATTTGATGTGAATATAACTAAATAAAACCTTTTGAAGTTTAAGCTGATCACCATAAAACCGTCTTACGATCTGTTTTAAAAACTAGTGCAACGATTGAATCATCACAATAACACACTGGTTAAAAAGATAGCACCTGGTGAAATCGTTCAAAATAATAGTAGTTTTGCTTGGTAAATTTTTGTTCAGCAACAATTTTGTAATAAAAAATGTATCATTTATAAATTTGTAACTTTGGAGAAAACTGTTGAACACCGATGAGTGAAGAAAAATTAAAAAAGCATTATGCTGCTGATATCAAAACTACTATTACATTTGTGTAAAATAGTAAGGTCTGTATAAATCAACTGAGTAGTTCATCAAAATTGATTTAAAGGTGACTGAGATCTGCCCTGTAGAGTTGGACAACGTCGAGAAAGTTTTAAGTGTATAGTCCAATGTTCGCTAATGACTAATGAATATTACTGAAAAAAATGTAACGATTTTCATAAAAACAGAAATTTGTTATATATTGAATTATCACAACAATCTTGTATTTTTATCTCAAATTGATTGATTATTAAGACTTGAAGTTTTGCATGCATTTCTAACTTATTGTTTAGCTGTCCTCATCTGATAAAAAACAAAAAATTCGAAACATTATTTTTTCATTTAATTGATGGTGTTTGCCTATCCATATATTTCATGAAAAATAAAAAATACAGTATTGGCGATCTAATCTTATTAATGGCAAGCTTTTCGCTCTCGATTACATCACCAGTTAAAATATAGTGTAAAGTTAGATGAGAGAAAACATCGAAATTTAAGTAGCAATTTAAGCTTTTGTATGCTTCTAGACAATGTAAAATTACTGTGTGTGTTTTTTTCTTTTTAAGTTATCATTAATAACTACATTTTGCATCTCCTATTGTATGCAAAGATTATATCGAATTGTGTTAAGTATAGTTGCAAACTAGGCCTCCTCTCTACTTGTAGTTACACTACCATTTATTAAATTGCACGATTTTCTATAAAAAAAATATTTACTTGTTGATAACAAATAAATTTCGAGTGATATTATTACGATTTTCTCCATAAAAAACTGGCATTATTGGATTTTTACACTTTTTACCTTTTTTCTTGCCTATTGTCGCAACTGGAGTAAATTAAATATATTTCATAATTGAACTCCACCCTTAGTGTTGACAGAAATCTGTATACCAACTTGTCTTGCTCAATACTTTAAGATGAGGCGAAAATACTCACGTAGTACCAAAACTAGTTTTTGGTTAAGCACGTTTACGCATTTTATATAATGAGTAGTAATGAAACAGATTTTTTTTTAAGGCGCGGATCGGAGTTCCTAGGCGCGGATCGAATTTCTGAAGTCGCGATTTTCGCGGATACGATTTTAAGATTTTTGTAACAGCCCTGCAAAAATGAGTGCTGAGCGCACAAAATCGGCCTTTTTTCGTGCAGCACATATTCTGTGCAAAAGGGGTAGTTTTCTCATTTTATTTGGTATAAGGAAAGGCATCTAACTGCAAATATCTCGTAAATGAAAGCTTTAATCGAAAAATTATTTAACGTGAAAGCTTTAATCTTTGCGCACAACAGGTACCAAATATTTTTTCGAAAATGGTTCCCAACTTTAAGAAATAATTCGTTAGATGAATTTCGTTATACAAATATTTTCCACGTTACCTTTTAGCGATTTTTTGTTCATAGACACAAACGCAAGTGCGTTACTGTGTGACAAGTAACAGTCAGGCACAGGGATGGGAAATGTACTGTAGCAAACATTTACCACCTCGACATTCACATTTTTCTACACGACCATCAAAATCCAAAGCAAACCATGGCCGTTCAAAACAAAAAAATGTCACGGCTCTTCAAAACTGTAATCTTCTTCTTCCCAACGTTTTTCAAACCCGAATGCGAAATGACTCGAGCACAGTGGTGACGCGATTTTTGCGTTTTGCGTTTCGGGGTTTTGCATTTTTGCTCGATAAAGGCAGCATGAAATTGAACTCTTTTTTTTCTATGTATCGCAACGGAATGATTGTGCTCTCGCTATTAGCACTAATAGATTTTAATTAGTTGAAAACGCAAGCGAAATATTAGCGATTGAATTATTCAACATTTTTTCCAATCATTCACCTCAAGATGGCTGCCACAAAAAGGGTCATAGAAGAGAGGCAAAAACAGTCAAGCAGTGTGTGAACCGTTGGCAGTACAACGCCTGATGGTATTGATGCTGCTGCTGCTTTGTGTTTTGGTTGACTGGCACAATCGATGAACTGTTGTGAATAGTGGTCACAGTTCCCAAGCCTGGTCAGGCATGCATGTAACCCATTTTTTGCTGCCGCGCGGGAGTTGATTGACAGTTCCGTTTCCATCGATACCCGCACAACCGGAGGCCAACACGTCGGCTACTCACAGAATGAGTGCGACCTACACAGAATTTTCACTCAGTCAGCCAGTTCTGTATTAGTTGCCTCATTCTGTGTAGTTTGAACTCATGCGCTGCGTAGAGCTGGCTTAGCGTGAATGTCGATTGATGGTATAACTCTTTTGACATTTCGATGTCCTTATACCAGCATGCAAATATTAAAGTGGGTATCACTTCTTGAGCTCGAGTTCCACTTATGTTATGTGCGTTTACCTTGCTCATGATTATAGATTAAAGGCATAGACTCAGGCAGTATAACTTGCAGACTAGTTATCTGTTTAATTAATTTCAAAACAGCAAACGATTCAGTGAAGAGAAATGAGCTATGGCAGATAGTATGCATGGACATGGCTTTCCGGCAAAACTAATTACGCTGATGCGTGTCACGAATCAAGTGTTCGAATTGCAGACAAGAAGTCAACCTCGTTTGTGACGTTGGTCGTATTTAAGCATCTTTCATCATTCAACATTACAAACGAGGGATTAAATAGGAGATCTGGCGTGCAGAGACACATAACTGTCATTATATCAATCGTGTACTAGAACTAAGGCAAATGTAACATGATCGATTTTTCTTCATCGAACAAAGGTGAAAACGTGACAAGATTAAAGTTTGTTGACATGTTTCCACCTCTGGATGCCAGATTGTTTCGCTGGCAAGCATCCTGAAGCATCTTGTCACCTTTATTCACAATAGAGAAAATCGATGAAGATAATTCGATCATGTTGCCTTCGCTCTAATTCTAGCAAACGCTTGATATGTTCGCATATGCTCCTTGGTTTTGCGTATACCATATCGACATCAGTGGAATCAATTGCAAAGCAACGTCCGCTTGAAAAATCTTGACTTTCTTGGGCATAGAGTACTTTTAATTAGAGCAGTTGACCGCGTAAAATTTCCCCCGTCATCCCAAGGTATGTGATAAAAATCAGAAATAATGTTAAAATTTAAATCATAAATACATTTTATTTAAAATTTTCCTTTCTAGCACAAAACACGAATACTAGCATAAAGTCACAAATACAAACACAACATGAGAAAGTTTATTTTGCTGGTTCGCCCATTTCTTCTGAGGTCCATTGCTCGATTCGTACGCAGACTTTATAAAACTATCCGGATCCGTCTTTCCTCCGAGTAATGGGTAGGTACGCTTAAGAACTAACGGTTTTCGCTACCCAAGTGGTAGCCGCTTTGTTTTATCACTAATTGCTTCACGATTTGAATTTGTGCTCGTTCGATTTGTTTCATTGAGATATGGTTTGCTTTACGTCCTTTGCCTTTGATTTGGGTAAGGAGGCTTTTAGTTCTTTTGTTTTCAATTATAATTTAGTTGAATAAGTTTAGATAGAATGGAAGTTGAAACAGAAGATAGAAATAATTTGTTTTTTTTTTTCGATTTCTTAGGCTACTCTAATATTTACAATAAAATAACGTTTTATGACAACGTTCAGCGCGAAACGCATTCGCAACAGGAGTGTGTACATTAATTTAAAGAAACATGCTAAAAGGGCAGTTTGTTGGTTCGATACACATTCTATAGAGAATAAGGTAAAGAAACAGTGGTAGTAATATGGCCGCTCAATATTTACAACAACGATTATGTATTAGTAGTGTTGAGATGGGTTCAAAGTCCGGATCTCCCCCGAGGAGCAATCTACCCAATGAACTGCGTCAGATCAGGGAACTGGAATCCCTGGAAGCTGAGCGGGATGGCCGTCTGCTGTTGGACGACGCGTGAGCGGGAAACGCGCTGGGAATTCTGCCCCCGTAGATTGATCGGCAGCTGTCGCCCTTGAGGGCTGTTTTGCAGAACCAGACCGCACTGGGCACTGCAGACATCGTCGCGGAGGATCACATCCCGAGGCCATTCGCGAGCCAGTTGGGCACAGTCGGTGATACGTAGCGAGGCACATTGAGGCTGTGGAAAGGATACGGATCATGAATGCTGTGTTTTCTAGGGTATTAGGACTGAGATGTAACTTACGCCTTCGTTTGTACAAATACAGCTGGTACAAGGCGATGGGAAGGCCGAGTCTCCAACGTCGACATGCTTGCCACCGATGTGACATCCTTGCACTACATTCTCTCGCCAGGCACTGAGATCGATTTGTTGCATTGAGCTGCACGGGACACGTGGATTGCTGAAAAGAAGTAGCAAGGCGTTAGAATCTACTGACGATCGCGCATTTCGGAGGAACTTACAGGAAATTGCTTGGCAGATCGAGAGCAGCGCGCTGCATATCACCTTGGATGTCCAAATTCTCGCAGATGATCCTAGACAGCGTAGTCTTGCGGAGTTCAGCAAGTTGAGCTTCTGTGAACTTGACTGTCGGGTCGTCGTTTTCATACCTACGGACAAAAGGGCACTCATTACCTTGAATTTTTCTTCAAACGCTATCCCATGAAACATACCAGTAGCGATCGCACTTGCGAGCCTGTCGGAACTGAATGGCAATAATACAGGCGAAGGTCGGGCCCACCAGGCCACCCTGCAAAGGTCTTTCGGACATACCGCCTGGGAACAGATCGATGTCGTCCACGCTGTTGTAGATGCGCTTCAGGCGGGAGATCACCTCCGGAGGAATTTCACGGCCTAAGTCTTCCCAGGTCTGAGCTCGTTTCAGATTGCACAACGCGCGGTAGTTGTTGTACGACGGAATTCCGTGATCACGAGCACGCTGGATGTTCAATGCGACCAGATCGACACCGGAGAATGGAATGCGGCGATCTTCGAACAGATGGTTGGTGACTTCGCCGGTGATGAACTGATCCAAGGTTTCCATCGGAGTGGCTACCAAACCGCGAGCAATTTCATCGATCAACCCTGGCTGTTGGGTGAAGATGTCCATCTTGAAGAAGCCATCACGAAGCAGAATTGGCGGATCGATGGGCTGATGCTGCGGGCTAAGTCGAGGGATGTGCGGGCGAAGCAGTGAATGACCAATACGGAAGGCTGCCGATGCAAATTCGGTTACGATCGCTGGGTTGCACGTTGGGTTGTAGTCCTTGTAGTATCCTTGCGGGAGCAACTTCAGTCCGTAAAGATTCACAGCGTTCCAGCTGAGAATACGTGGCAGGAATTCGTTGTAGGTTATGTGCTGATTTTGAGCGATGACGATACGGCGGGCGTGTTCGTACAGCTGATCACCGTTCCAGTGTGGATTGACGCCTCGAAGACCTTCAACGATGCGATTGTGTTCGCGCATGAAGATGGTGTGGATCACGGTTAGACCTGGCTGTTCGGAAGCACGCGCATCTCCAGCAGCGAAGCAGTAACCACTTGGGGATTTGCACTCAGGATGAATTGGAGTCTGTGGCAAAAGTTCCTTTCCTCGGATGGGATGGATCGTGGAGTTGAGACGACCTGAGAATCCACGAAGTCCTTTTCCAACGCAACCGTTTTCGCCGTAAATCTGAGAAGCGTCCAAGAATGCGGTATTTTGGTTGATCTGTTCACGAGGACCAAGGGTTTGCTGACCCGGTAGCGATCGCATGAATGGGAAGCATAGACGTTCGCCACTGGTGACGTTCAGCTCTGGGTAGTAATGATCACGTGGTGGCACCGGGAATGGATGACACTCGGGATGGACGGTACGCGGAGAATCACACGAACGGCAACTGGGGATCGACTCGTGGAAGCCTTTGTGGATTGGGGTCATGGTAAGATCGTGATCCAAGAACTGCGCGTACTGCATAACCATGAGGGAGTAGCGAGTATGAAGGTTGGAAATGTCCGGGTGAATCAAGGAGGAGATGGTTCGTGGATTTGGTAGTGGATTTCCTGAGATTGAAATGCTACGAGGTTGCGAGATTCCGTCGTCGTAAACAGCTGGCAGCAGACGGGCGAAGGTAGTCAAGGATTGACCTAGATTTGGGCTACGCAAGTTGTTGCAATGGCCAGTCAAGGTACGGAACGGAGTTGCCGTGTCACAAGGCGCTTCCAAGTTCTCGCACTGTGGTTCCAAGTTGATTGGCGAAATAGATCCCGTGATGAACTGGTTGACGTCGATCGTCTGCAGTGCGTTGCTAAAATCGTCGCCTCCGAAGGCTCCCAAGTTGTTATCGAAGATTTGACGCTTGCGCCGACGCAGACTGTAAGGTAAAATAAGGATTAGGGAGTGTTTCGATCGTTGAAATGGAAAACGGAAACTAACGAATGCAAATTGCTAAGAATTTCGTTGGAAGCCAGCTCGTACAGCAGAGATGTGTTGGCGATGATCAGTGCGTTTTTGTTTGCCTTACTGAAGGAAGCTGCAGTTCCAGCTGGAGACTTGGCGTCGACTCCTCCCCCTGAAAGCATCACAAAAATACGTTAACCCTGTAGATTTGTAAACCTTTGCAAAACTTACGATTGACCCAGGATTCGTACTCGAAACGCTTCCTCTCGTTGAGCTGATCCTTGGCCTTGGCGATCGCCTTCTCGATCACGTCGATGTTCAGCTCGGCCAGTTCCGGGGGCGTCGGGGTTTGTTCTTCCACGTCTTCCTCGACCTCCTCTTCAGTTTCCGAACGCCATGGGGTAACATCTAAACCGGAGATTTGCTCACAGTTCAAGCGAGCGTTCAGGTATGGATCTTCGCGGATGAACGCCTTTGGCTGGGCTTTGGATACTCCCTTCGCTTCGCAGAGAAGTCCAGACAAAGTTACGCGTCGAATGGCCTGCAGCTGCGGGAGATTCAGCGAAGACGGAGGCAAGTCGTTTTCGTACCAGAAGCGATCGCTGTTGCGCAGGTTGGCGAACTGAATGGCAAGGAGGCAGGTCAACGTCGGTCCAAATACAGTGCCCAGCGTGGCGGTTTCCGACAGACCTCCAACCAACAAATCAATGTCTTCAGCGTCCCTGAAAGTATGAGTATGTGTTAAATTCTTCGATTAGCTTTCAAGTTATCCAAAACTTACTGATAGATGTTCTCCAAAGTCTTCCTCTTCTCGGGCGACAGGCCAAAGTATTCCATATCGTCGAAGGTCAGTTTGGATCCGTACGGGATGCCGAAGCGCTTCTCGCACAGGTTCAACGCCTTGTGGTACGACGGGACTCCGTGATCACGTCCACGCTGCAGAGCCAAAGCGATGGGAGTCCATTCGTCGTTGAAGGTGGCGTGGTCGGGAATGAAGGTTTGCTGCATGGACGGGGTAGAGATCAGGATTTCTGCCGATGCCGACTCGTTGTACATATCCGGTGGAAGCATGGTTAAGAAGGCAGGAATGGCGCCAACAGCGACTTCGTTGAACACTCCGGCGCGGTTGGACGACGAGTAGCCGGTGTAGTGTTTGCCGTTTTCAATTCTGGGGAATGAAATGGTTTAATGCTATTATGAGAGGGCTGGTACATTCATTGAAGGACATACCTCAAATCCGGACTGTTGGCGATCTGGCTTCCGAGCACGATCGGTAGAAACTCGTTGTAGGTGATGTGTTGAATCTGAGCAATGATCGCTCGGCGAGTTTCGTAGAATAGGGTAGTATCGCTCCATTCCTTGTTCAGCTTAGACATTTCGTCGGCAATTCGGTTGTGTTCCTTCAGCAAGATCGTATGCAAAGCTCCGATCGCACCTGGTTCGTTGCATCGTAGACATGCCTTGATGTCGACCTTTCCGTTGGTGAACGTTCTCAGTGCAAGGATCTCTTTCTCCGTGGTTCCGTACAAGCCCGAGCCATCCAAGAAACCGGAGGCGGCGTTCATCTGATCGCGGTACTCGAACTTGCAGGCTCCCGGTTCCGTGGATGGAATCGGTCGTTTGTACTCTTTGCAGCCTTCGCCGGAACGGACGTAGCACTGAATAATCTCATCGGTGGCAGCGGTTGCTGAATCATTCCGACAGCAGCGGAAGCTAGAATGTGGCGACAGGATCTGGACTAGATCGTAGGAAAGTAGTTGACCCCAGGCCGGTAACATTGCGGTTACATGTGGGTGTACTGCTCCAACCGGGATCGATCGCTGAAGCTGGCTGATGATTGCGTCCGGAGCCGGTAAGGCATGTGATCCCACCGATGTACGTGGCTTGAGACGATCTGTTGGAGGAAAAGTCATGTTAGTACGGGCCAAGACATCCGAAGATCTGGTACAAAACTCACCATCGGCGTAATCTGGTTCGAGAAGTCGCATGAAAGGATCTCCCCGGGCACCCCAGTAGCGATGGTTGAAGTTGTTGCATTCGCCCGATGCCGAGCGGAACTTGCTCGGCGGACATGGTTGTGATACGCCTACCTTGCATTTGTTCGCCCCATTACCGTTGGCTGATCGTTCCAGCAGTAGCGCAGCGCGGGCTCGATCCTTCAGATCCGCTCCCTGTGTCGTACTCCATAGGCTAACCAGTGTGACTAGACATATGCTGTGAACAGAGGAAGAAATGCGAGAGTATAAGTGACGATTGGACTTCAAAGGAAACCGGTTGCGATCATCGTAAAGATCGCGTCGTATTCAGAAGTCAGAATTTGATCCCTAACGAAGATCTGTACTGAGAACTCGTGTTTTTGGAATGATCAGAAACACATGATCGCGGTTTACCGCAAACAAATCAGTCACGCGCGTTGACAATCGATGGCTTAATTTAAATAATTAATTGCCCCGACTGTTGAACCACGTTCTGTGCGGTTCATCGTGGAATAGACGATTGACGACGGTTGATTTGATTTGTCACCGATGATGATCATGGCGCGATGATGACGGCATTAGCTACTGTCGTCGTCGTCTAAATCGTGATTCTTTTCTCCGGCTGAACCCAAGAGTTGAGTCTCGATTCGATGCGATAAGATCGAGCCGTTCCTGTTTGCCAACGGCGTGTTTTGTGTTTACGATCGCGGTGCTAATTTGTGTAGAATGTGTCTGAAAAGTTTGCGGATTCCGGTTTTTGTTTTCCATCTAAGCAAATCGCTCGGATGCGGCATTTGAATCTGTTCGGCTTCACATGATCACATCACTAAGATATTGTTAAATGTTCTCAAGACATCAGTTTAAGCTCATAGTTTATCTGACCCATTGTGGTTCATAGTAATTCGAAGAAAAAATATCGAAGAGATAACACTATGATGTAACGAAGAATCTGTTATGGATCTAGATAATTACCCATAGGTTATTCACAAATAAACTCTTTGAAGAATCGTTTCAGCTATGAGGTTGAATATTCGCCAAATATATGTCCAGGAATCTACCAATGATCTCGCAATGAAATCATTAATAATCAGAAATTTTTCTCTCAAGGTTTGTGAGCACTTCGTTATAAGTTTTAACAGAACTCAAAGGAAGTTCTTTGTCATCCAATAACCTCACAGAATATTAGCCATGAGGTTTTAAGTCATTTTTAAGATGTAGTTTTTATCCAGAGAAGTCATAGTTCAATGTGGGATGAGGAAATTGGTCACCGTATTGCTAGGTCATTTAAAAACTCCCTGGAATATAAGGTCTTAGAGATCTACACGTTATCGGTGGTTGCGACTACGACTATGATTTTAGAAGCAGCATTTGTTAGGAGAGCAATGAGATACATTCAGACATATTACCATGGCGTTTCCACCGATACTCGAAGAGCCCAAAGAGATCTCAAGCAGCTCCAAGAAACCGCATGAATTTCCAAGAGATTAAAGGAATTCTCAAGCGATTGACAAGAATTTCAAGAAACTCCTGGGAATTGTTAAGAATGGGCAGGAGTCCTTCTGCCACCCCTTGGAAAATTGTTCGAGAACATCTGAAACTGCTTTGGTAACCCTTGCAATTTTTTTGTGCACCGCTGAGAACTCGTCACGATTTTTATGTGAATGCCAATGCTTTGAAACGCCTTATTTAAAAACTTCGAGAACTTATAAACAATCTTGTAAACTGCCCATAAACGCATAATTGTCTCATGTGAATAGGAAATCCAGCAAACATGGGACTGACATGCATTTATGGGCAGTAAACCACTTGCAAAAAGCCTAGGAAACTTTGAAATATTTCTCGATTACTTTTTCAAATCGACGTAAGTAACTTTTATACGGTTTTGAGAAAATTAATTAGGAAAAATCAAAATCTATCTTCTAAAACTGTTTTAAAATGAATCACCTTTTTAACATTTTTTTGCCGTGTACTTCGCTCAAATTTTGCATACACTCAGCTCACGTTCAAAAACTAGGTAGTTTCTATTATTTCCCACAAAAATAATTATAAGAAAATGATAAGCCGTTTCATTCAGTTACTTTCGACGTTTTTCTACCAGTGTAAAATCGGCTCAAGTAGTGTTTTGTTTTGATTCGTGGTTAAGTCACTTTGTCTCTCCATACAGCGGGGCGGCGAAAGTAGTGGTTAGGTTGCGAAGGTTGAAAATGTTACTTTCGTCGTTTTGTAAATCCGGAAATTAAACGTTCTAAAAGTGAAAAGTTGAGTTGGTACAGAGCGGTACGTATAGATTTCCGCCTGCTTAACACGTAGGATCGATAAAGTAAGTTTGTATACTTTTTTGACTTGAGTCTGTATGAATAAGTTTTCGAGATTTTCTCTAAAATGTCACAGGGATTGTTTGGGCACCTTTTAAAAATCTCTGAGAAACCATCAGGAACCCTTGAGGAAACCTGATAAAAGATTTGATAAATCCTGCAAATCTTCTAATTAGCTCGTTTTTGGTTTTTAAGACAAATTTATGTTATTATCAGCATTTCTTGTAGATGTTTTTCACTGATTACATGTTTTTTTCATATAAATGCATAGTTTCCTGAAATTGTTCTACACAACATATTTTAAATATAACACTTTGAAGGAATTGAGTTTTCAATAATTGAATAGTATAAAATTCTTAAAGGTTTCAAACAAATTTCAAACTTTACGATAAGTACTGAAAAATATCATAAGTTTATCTTAAAAACCAAAAATTTGAACGATACAATTCTATGCGGTGATCGACTCTAGCTCAATTGGTTTGAGAGCATCTGTGACCATTTTGATAACCCTTAGTAAAATTTTTAGGGATTTTGACAATCCTTGGGCTCATCGCATCAGGTCGTAGGTCGTTTTGTAATATGTTAGTGGATAGGGTTACCATCCGTGCAGACTTAGCAGGACATGTCTGATTTTGAATTCAATTTTAAGCGTCCTAATTGATTTCTGAAATTTTGAAATGTGTACTGATTTTCCAGATAAAATGTTGTTTTGTGCCTCATTTTAATAAACAACGTTTTAACTTCACTTTGAAACTTTAGATTAAAATTTCTATTCAGAAATAACATTGAAATTTACTGAAGTTAACTTGCAACACATGTAATCAATAATTTCTGGCACTTGTTAATGACCTCTGGTATAAAGCAAAAGATTTTGGCAAGGATTTGTGTATTTTTTTCTATTTCGGTTGGTTTGCTGAAGGTGAAAATCATATCACATGTTGAATCGTATAAAACTAGACTGAAAATCGTACTTAGTACCACACAAACGGTAGAAATTTGTCACTCGAGGTATTTTCTATCAGTTTCAGTATTAATTAGTGTACAAAAGAACTACTTAAAAGTTTCGATGATTTCGTGTTCATAAACTAAAACATCTAAAAACATTTTTGACTACCCTTGTGGGATAACAGCAATTTCAATCTCAATTGCTTGTCATCGTAAACAAAGATTGAACATTTATTTGCACTATTTCGTTAAAATTGTTGAACCTCTACCAATAATATGTTTGGTACAAAATATTATAAAATTTACATGAATTAAATTACTATTGGAATTAATCCTTTTTTCGTGAAAACTGTGATAAATTTCTCAAATCTGTATCAAATGCAACTTTCAGATTTGCCATTTAGAACTTTCTGTATGAAATATGATGACAAAAGACCAAAAGAAGTAATTTAAAAAGAAAGTACACATACCAATATTGATATGTCGCTTTAGTCGAAATAGGTACAAAAAAAAGTTATGTGAAGCGTAACATAAAAAAACATTGTATTTGTAGAAAAAGTAAAACTTGACTTTTCAATTTTCAATAGAATTTAACATATTTTCATAATTCAATAACTAATAATTCGTTTTCAAAGAGTCGGGTACCCTGTTTCTGATCATTGTCATGGTTTTACTGTATTTAGTTATTTTATGATTGGGTATTAGCTAAGTTTTTGATAGTTAGCAATACACAGCAAAAATTTGTGAATATTAAGCAGCACGCAATTTGGACATTGACGGACAATTGTGGCAGGCATTTGAAAATTACAAGCGTTAGCCAATAGCTGAAGCAAATATGACCATCTGTCAACCAATCAGGGCCCTTCCAACTATATTTCAGTTAAATCCGCTAGAAATTTACATGAATCTGCCACAAAACAAACCCAGCCACGCTCAACAATCACGCGACCGAGAGAATGCTCCGCATTGTTGACTGCTCTTTCAATCACTTCTCGATAAAACCGCCAACCGTCGAAGCGATTCTGTAATACATTCATTTTACGCAGAAGCTGTTCAACTTTCGTCAACCACCTGCTAAGAAGGTGAGACAACCGAGAAAGCTCCGGCGTGTAGCTATCGCTCCAGAGGTCGCGAGTTCAGATCCCGTTTAGAACTTTTTTTTGTATATTCTACTAGTTTGGTAGTTAATTATAGCTCATTTTCAAACCAGCAGTAATGTAATTTTAAGATCGAACATAAATAGCTATCATATATGATGGAGTCCTTTTGTTACATTCGACTCGCTATAATTTTACAGGTTTCGTTCGTACTGTGTAGCTGTATATTTCATAATGGGGTTGGTGGTCTAATGGCTATCGCAAATTTTGCAAGTTACCCCGTGACGGTACACCAATCTATCTATATAAATGAAAATGGAATGTTGTTTTATGTAACGAATTGGCTTGAGAACGAGTAAACGGATTTACATGCTTTTTGAATAGTTGAAATCTTGAAGGGTTGCGATGTGTTCGTGTGGAATAAAATAAGGAAAAAAATCTCTGAGAAAGTAGGAATAATCCATGAGATAATCGAAAAATAGAAACCGAACATTTTGAAAAGCGGTTTTACATACCTACTACATCCTCGGCTTATTTTAACCGAGATTCGCACAGCCGAGTAGTTGGCAAAATAAAATCCTGGGATCTCAGGAAATAAATGCCGAGTATCAGTAAATCGAGCTTCGTGGCTAAGTAACCGGACAACTTGTTAGCTGAGTCTCGGTTAAAATCGGAAAACCGAGATTCGCACAGCCGAGTTCGTGAAAAAAAATTTAAGTGAATAATATGAAATAGTTGACACGTTGAAAATAAGTATGTCTGGCTGTCCTAGCTTTCATCATCTTAAAGTGAGTTTGCATTTTGCATGCTTAACCAACTGCTCGGCAGGCAACAGTGGTGCTCCTGGCGGGAAGAATAGATCAAAGTAATCCAGGCTACATGTTCTACAGCAAAAAAGCAGTGTTGCTCTGAAAGTAATTGAATGATCATCTCAGCGTGGTTTGAACTTCGGAATCAAGAATAACAATTTATCCTGACGTCCAATCAAAAAGGTGTCTTCGGCAAAGTTGTAGCTAGGAAATTTTCACATGAGATGAGTGTGATCAGTTTTCCATAAAATATTATGACGAAGAGATAGAGGGCTGAACACAAAAGATTGGCGTTTTCCATAGTAATCTCCATATAAACTTCAAATGGCGTGTGCACAGTCAATTTTTTTCCGAATCGCTTCAACCTTTGGGAGGATGCTATTTACCATAATTTAAATCGTGGAAGCATAGGGGAGCTAAAATTTCAAAATTTGCATCACTCTACTGCACACCCTTGAATATATAAAAAAAATCAAAACAATATTCGTCCATTTTTACCGAAATCGTCAATTTATTTACCGAAAAAGCTGTATATCGGTTAGATTCGCCGTAGTCTGTAATTTTTTACCGTTCTTTAGTTCATATTGCTACAATACTTTACCGAACAAATTGTATTTTGATATTTTTGAGGCCGCCATATTTGTTTCGATGTGCTAGTCAACACGATAGTATCGCATCCAATACAGTTCTTTGAAAAAAAAAAACTACGATAGCAGGATTAGCGTCTGGAACTACTTTTCCGTAAGTTCAACCTGAAGGATTCTATGAAAAAAAAAACTATTTTTAAAGTTGAATACAATATTTTCGTTGTAGTATCCAACTGCCCAATACTCCACTGCACTGTGACGTCACGCATCAATTTTGACAGGTACTGGTCCTGTTGTTTACAGTTTGGACTTAGTACTTTTTTCGAATCATTCTTAATTTCGTGAAAGTTTGCTGCGAGGAGAGGTCAAATCAACTGCAGATACTCACGGATCGTATTATTCTATCTTCCTACCATGGAAAATCGTCACCATCAGCATGCTGGTGATAGAAATGCGAAGATGAAAATATGATGGAAAAAACGACTAAGTCCGAAACGTAAACAACAGGACCAGCAGCTGTCAAATAAGTGAGGTTAGGCTCGTAATATGCAGCGCTCTATTACGTTTCCGGATAACATCGTGACATTAACGAGCATAACCACCCATGACGGCATAGGTGGCGGTTTTGTGCAAAAGGGGTGAACAGCTGCTAATGAGCCAGGAATCAGGGATCAAGGATGGAAAAAAATCGGCTCTAGCGATCAACAACACAGTATTGGAATAATCTAAGAGGGCCGTTACTCTCGCAGCAGCATGATTTCAACACCTCATTACGCATGCGTAGAACAGATATATGAAGCATCCGATGCACTGTTTGTCGTGGGACAAAGAGTTTATCGGATGTTGTTACAAGTAGCGATCAACTTGAGTCATGGCGCATTCGCGCTATTATTTATCGCTCAATCAATGTCCGAATGGTTTTAGAATCACAAACAACATATATGGAGGTAGATCATTAAGTAAAAGTGGAAAAATCCTCGAAATAATCAAACTTTTTTTTTTCGCGAACAGTTAATCGCTAGCACACGTGCAACACGATGCATTGAGTAGTGTTTGATCATTCGACCTTGACGCTTGCTCCTGCGGGAGCGGGTGATGAGGGCAGGATCAAACAAGTCGCGCGTCGGCAGTGAAGCAGTGAAAAAGTGATCGGTTCGTTAGTAGTGTTCGATCCTTCGACCTTAACGTTTGCTCCTGCGGGGGCGAGCGATGAGGGAAGGATCAAAAATGTCGCGCATCGGTAGGGAAGTAGTAAAAAAGTTATCGGTTCGTTAGTAGTGTTTGATCTATTGATCGCGTCGCTTGCTCTTGCGTGGGCGAGTGACGAACACTTGTTCGGCGTACAATGCGATTATCGAATTATTTCGCGAATCCGGTTAGGCGTGATTATATCATGGATCGCATCACCAAACATTGGTGACTCCCAGATCTTTACCTTATCCCACTAACCCAATATCCTTTCCATGACAACCATGGAGATGCAGAGGTGATCTCGGTCTCTAGTAACAACGGTAGCCACACTAACATTCCTTCCCTTCCCCGATGACCGTAAGGACGTGGCCGGCGCCGTTATTGACTTTTAAATTTGAGCTCTCGATTTGTGCACATTGAAGAATGGTAAGCTAATCCCAAGCCCCATTCATTAATTCCCTGTGCAACTTCGATTGTTCTGGTCAATCACGGAGTAGCAACTACGAATTGTACGGTCATCTATGCTTATGCTTAGCACACGTGCAACACGATGCATTATTTGCGGAGCGTAGTTTGTTGTGATTGTTGAGATTGTAGTGTCGCACCCGTAGGTAGAATATACGGGAATCGTCGGTGGTAGTATTTAGAGGTATGTTATGCTGTGCTTAGTGGAAATGAATTGTAGATACCTGGATGAAATAAAAGGAACAGCAGTTGCTAGTTGAGTTATCAGTCAGTAGCTGTCTGCAGAGGAATGGACTAGCTTGTTTTCTTTGTGCTCAATAAGCTATCCTGGAATTGGAATTGTCTTTGTGTACTTCCAATAGTGATAACTTGACAACAAAGAGTTAATCGTTGTTTAATTAATCGATCGCAGGATAAAGAACATCGCGAGGCATCATGAATTTTGTCATGATCACTAGATTTCCAGGATTGTAGCGCAAGATTTGAAGCGCGCGTTCGAGTTGCTGGTGGTGCCTCATCTGCCCATACCCGCACAACAGTCCCATTAATATATGAAATCCCATATAATATGGGACTGTTATGCGAGTATGGGCAGCCATCTTCGTAAACAGACAAGCGGTTGAAAACGAAAACGCGAAATAAATTGATGAACATTTGCTATCAATATGAATTGTTTTTATTTTGTTTTAATCAACTTATTCTATTCCGACTGTCTGCTGTTACGAACAATGCGTTCGGTAATAATTCACGAGCATATTGTAATTTTTTGACAGCTGCGTGTCGATTGAAATTACAGATTGTTCGGTAATCCTTAACATTACCGAAAGCATTACCTAGCGCTCAGCGGTTTATATTGCGGTAAATAAATTACCGGAGTCGGTGATATTTTCTAAGATTATATCTCGATTACTTTTTCGAATCGACGTAAGTAACTTTCATACGGGTTTGAGAAAGTTAATTAGGAAGAATCACAACCTGTCTTCCAAGATTGTTTTTAAATGAATCCCCTTTTCAAAATTTTTACCGTGTGCATCGCTTAAATTTTGCCTGAAATTAGCTCGCGGTAAAACACAAGGTAGTTTCTATCGTTTCCTACAAAAATGGTATGACAAAATGATAAGCCGTTTTATTCAGTTACTTTCGACGTTTTTGTACCAGTGTAAAATCGACTCAAATAGTGTTTTGTTTTGTTTCGTGATTAGATCACTTTGTCTCTCCATACAACGGAGCGATGAAAGTTGATAATCTTCCTTACGTCGTTTTGTAAATACTGAAATTTAACGTTTTAAAAAGAAAAATCGAGTTGGTTTGGTGCGGATCGTATAGAATCGTCTGCGAAACACGTAGGATTGATAAAGTAAGTTTGTTAAGTTTTCCGACTTGATTCAGTTTGAATAAGTTTTCGAGATATACTATTTTGTCATATACAGGTGTTAAATAGAAAGGTTGAGATAGGCGAAACATGCATAACTTTCTTCAAATTGATCAAATTGTATGCGTCCGAACGCATCCGGCGGAAAATTTAGTCTATTATCGTAAAATGACCTGATTGGACATTGCAGCTTTTGTTGATATTTTTTTTCTATGATCTAGAACTAATCTGAAGACGGATGCCAAAATTTAAACAAAATTCGTTGAAACCGTGGCCATTTCCGCAAAATCAATATGCATATCAAACTTCATGTTTTTTCGAGACGATATATCTAAATAGTTCTTTGGGGACTCCAAGTATTGCTGGTCATCCCGTTGCAGATTCCAATTACCCCGAAGAATGTGGTCAATACTAATTAATGATTATTCTAGTAGGCGTTTCTAAAAATATTTATAAGATCCACCAATACACAGACCACCCTTTAGCAAAGTGTTTCCCAAACTTTTTTGACTTTTGGCCCCTTGAGATCAATATATATTAAAATGCTCCCTAAAAATTATCAAACTGTTGTGTTTAAACAAACTGGACTAGGGCCTTGTAATGATAAGTCAAGGACATTATCAATTATGATATTTTTAATACAAATTGCATACAAACGTTTGATCAAATACGACACGAAATAATGATAGTATCTTGTTGTAATAAATGCTTAGAGCACGTTTTCCTGGTATCACTAAAACACTAGGTGCGTCAAAAAATATCCTTGATATTCGATGATCAATCGGTAAGTAATTTATAATTTCAAATGTTCGATTATCTTGCATTCACTACTGGCTCCTGAATTATTCTCTATTAAACTGCGACCATCGATACAGTTTTCGTCGGCTTGCTGCTTTTCAAATCTTATATAAATTCATAATGCTCATATTTCATCATCTGTTTAGAAATAAATGGTTGACAATCGTAAAAACAGAAATTTTCACCACTTTTATTTCACTGCAATAAAAAATCCAATCATGTACAAAACGCTCATAAGGCCGACAGTCCTCTACGGCCATGAAATGTGGACGATGCTTGGAGAGGACCTGCAAGCACTTGGAGTCTTCGAACGTCGAGTGCTTAGGACGATATTAGGCGGTGTGCAGGAAAACGATGTGTGGCGGCAAAGAATGAACCACGAGCTCGCCCAACTCTACGGTGAACGCAGTATTCAGAAGGTGGCCAAAGCTGGAAGGATACGATGGGCAGGGCATGTTGCAAGAATGAAGATGAAGATGGTGTTTGGTTCGGATCCGGTTGGTACAAGAAGGCGTGGGGCGCAGCGAGCTAGGTGGGCGGATCAAGTGCGTATCGATGTGGCGAGCGTGGGGCAGAACCGAGGATGGAGAGATGTGGCCACGAACCGAGTATTGTGGCGTGAAATTGTTGATTTAGTGGTATCTGTTTAGATGTTAACTAAATAAATCAATCAAGGATTTGAATTTACGCAGAATTTTGCCTATCTCAGTCATTTTGCCTATTCTCTGTAGGCAAAAAAAATGATAGAAAAATGTAATATTCTCAACCATGTTTCATGCTCTTTGAAAGACTCCCAACTGAAACTGGGAACTGTATTTGCCTTTTCCAACTTGACACTCTTAAGTTTTGCTTTATTGTCTAGACAAGTTGTATGTTGAATAAATCAAATTTAAATCACAAGAAGCGTTTTAATAGCGGCGCAGCAGCTGAAAAAAAAATTGATCGATTTTATTTCACAAGAAGAACATATTGTACTATGTATTACTAATTAAAAAAAAAAGACTTCCCTGATTGTGCCCGAAATTCCCTGAGAATTCCAGATTTTTCTAGGTAGTAGACATCCTGCATTATTTATTATCATGTTCAAAACTTTGGATATCATCTTACCCACCCGTTTCAACCTGCCCCGGTGTACCTTATATTCGATTGCTATTTTACCGGGACCTAGTGTAATCCAAGCTACAATTATAGTTATAAAACACATCTTGGGCAATGTGATCGTAATGAACTTCTTTTTTCTGGCTTTACGCCCCAACTCGGACAGAGCATGCTTCTCAGTTTTGTATTAGCTGAGCATTTCTTGATTGTTATATGATTATAATTTAAAAGCTCTATGCTGGTTTATAGGTATTTGAACCAAATTCAATTTACTAAACTATCATTCGTGATGATCTTGTTTTGAGGAATTCACCTGTATTTACCGGCATGTTAAACCATCTTTTCTTTCCGAACGTGCGAGTGACGACAAAGCTTCGCTTAACAAGTATTACTTCACCGCTGAAATTGCCCTGTCTACCACTCTTCTACCCCACAATACCTCAAGTACCTACTGATCCTATCGTGTCGGTGACATCCATGATCCTCAACCAACCGGCTGGAATAACCAGTTTGGAGCGATCGAGGGTGAGTCCAAAGTTTATTTTCGGTGACAGGTTCACACCAGCACCACCACTTGTTATGTGGCTAGGAATATAAAGTTGACTCGGACAGGGGGATGCGCGAGGTTTCATCCTCGAATAAGCTCATTACGTCTTCGTCTTCGGAGGGACTTTCATGTGATTCTGGCTCGGAAGCTGTGCGCAAAAAGGCGGTTGTGGTGGCTTCGTCCGGATTGACCTGCCGACATCCGCCTGCGGTAAGATTATTCCATCTGGCATCTTGGTTTGCAAAATAATGTACGGGGGTTCTTCTGCACGCAAAACGGGTCCAATCGATGGCATCTTACCCATATATTAAGTTTTTTTTAATTATTTTGGGCGCGATTGTAAACAATATTTCTTTCCTGATTAGCCCATCATGGGTAGAGGAACTAGGTATGAAATGGACCGTCGGGGAAAAATGCATCATCGCATTATTTCCAAGATAAAAGATCTTCTTCTTCTCTCAGGCGTAAAGTCCCAACTGGGACAGAGCCGGCTTCTCAGCTTAGTGTTCTTATGAGCACTTCCACAGTTATTAACTGAGAGCTTTCTTTGCCAAATGACGATTTTTGCATGTGTATGTCGTGTGGCAGGCACGAAGATACTCTATGCCCTGGGAATCGAGAAAATTTCCATTACGAAAAGATCCTCGACCGGCGGGATTCGAATCCACGACCCTCAGCATGGTCATGCTGAATAGCTTTACGTTTACCGCTACGGCTATCTGGGATAAAAGGTATTTTAGTCAAATTCTATTATTTCATGAGATACCTATATCAATTTTAATGCCTCTCGTGGAAAAACATTATCCAATTTTCACATAAAAGTATTTGAAAATTTAGAAACGCTTTGGCAACCTTGAGAGTAAATCACATGGGTCAAAATGCGCCCTATGGTTGCTCAAAAATCACCGGTGATATTCAAATTATGATGCAAAAACTCCAAACTCAAACGAGTCATAGAACTGTATAGTATCTGGGTATACATAAGAATTCGGAAACTAGCTGGATTTTGCGTTAAAAATCTTTTGAGGAACTTGGTGGCGCGTAGACCCTGCTGTTTTAAAAAGCGTTGACTATGGTTTAAGTTCTTTTAAAATTAATTTCTTAAATATGTCTCAACCAAATGACTGTTTTTAGTAATTGTGAGCTTATTTCCCTTTAAACACAATTAGAATGACGTTCCTGACGAAATTCACAGTTGAAATTTAGTTTCCCCTTTGGAGGCGCATATTACCCTGTCTTCCCTTTCAGACTAGGGTGCGGCTTTCGGTGAGGGAGATTTGGAGCACTTGGTCGATTGGTGTTGGCGGGCGGATATCTGAAAATCGTGATAGCATGCAATCGGATTTTCGGTCGGTGGCGTCTCGATGCTGCCAAGCTCGATCCGAAATGGTTATTTTAGGGTTCGCTGAATTGGGTGGTGGCTTTCAATGGGAAGGGTCCGAACAGGCGGCGAATCCCTGCTGTCGTGAGGTTGGTTGCTCCGGTGAACAAACGGCGGGTAATCAAGGGAAAGTATTTAACGATCGAATTGCCTTTCGTCGACGGCGGGTTATGTAAGATTGAATTCCGATATCCTACTTTATTGTTTGCTGTGCTGTAATCAAAGGGTTGGCTGTGGTTCTCTTTTAGTGCACGGATAAGTTGTAATCAAACAACGAACTTGGCCGATTAGGATAAATACAATAGATGAATCCCTGGATCATCTAGTTTCAGACAATTCAGCAGTATGTTGAAAATGCAAAATTTGACTATTTCAGTCAACTTGCATGCTAGTTTACCAGCTTGTTTGGAAATTTATTTACTTAATTTGCCTAATTTGCCACAGAATTCAAACTTTATGCGTAAAACAATACTTTTCAACAAAGTTCACAATACTTTCGATGTTCAATAATGATTTTTTAATGGTTTATAAAATAATTGTTTTTCTGCCATATAAGAGAAGCAAAGAATTTTGTTTGAAGTTTGCAAGCATGTTGAAAAAGTCGATTAAATAAATTCTTGCAATTTCTACCAAATTATATCAAACATGGAAGTCCTATTTTGCATGCTTGGTAAATTTATCAAAAAAGTTGATAAATTATACTTTAAATTTTATGCAAACAATAAACATCAAAAACCAAGTATTTTTAGTTATTTATACAACTTTGGCTAACTGTAGCTCAAAATTATGACATGCTCGAACAGATTCATAATTTGGTCCTTGAGACACGCAAAAATGTGATTTTCGTTACGCTGTTTTATTTTTTTCTAACGTTCAATGCAAAGATTATTACAATTCCTTTTTTCGGAAAGTAACTGTGCATCAATAAGACAATTTTATGGATTCTTGTATTCTTCTTAGAACCAATGACAGACTAGAACTAGTTTTCTAAATCAGTTTTTTTTCGCTAAAATTCGAAGCAATTTTCATGAAAATCTATCTATTTTGTTTGAATTTGGAGCAATTTTTTTGAAAATCATTTCATTGCAAAATACTGTGAAAAGATTTTCATAAACATTTTCTGTTTCTTGATGATTGTTGATGCACCCCTCAACATTCTACTGTAAATTTAAAGCTTATCGCAAAACTTTAATTTTAAAAAATATGACAACATTTGGAATTCAAGATAACTTTAAAACGAACATATTCAAAGCATCTCCTCGGTGAGAATCGAACTCACGAACAGGGAGTCGTCAGTTCGATTCTAACCGAGAAGATGTGTAAGTTTTTCGCAAAGTTCACATCAATTTGACTATTTAATCCGCTGTTTAGATTTTATATGGGATTTTGACTTTTACTGGCTTTGTTGTTAACAAATTTCGAGAAAAAGTGAAAGGAAGAGGTTTATTTTTGAGCAGTGCCCTATTGCGAAGTACAGTCTACTCTCCCTCTTCGATATCGAGTTAGAGAACCATGGTAACAGTTGGTTTTCATGGCTACCTCGATAGTCCCTTGGACCATATTTGCACTGGTTTTGTGTTCAGTAACTCGACACTTTCTAAACTCGATGATCCCTTCAATATCGAGTTATGGAGAGTTGACTGTATATGTAATGTTTAGTTTTATGGTGATGTATAAGTGCTAGTGATCTTCTAGTTTTAGGCAACAATGGTGCCTGCCACGTCAAATTGCAGACCAATGAGGGGAAGGGGGAGGAATTGATGTTGCATTTAGAACTGGCCCACTGTAGACCGGATATACCTCTGCATCTAAGCAAGTTCATGCGGTAGCTTATGAGAATGTGGGTAAGGAAATTTTATGGCATAAAGAGGTTAACAGACTGCCTATGTACCAGACGTAAGGAAAGATGTGCTATAATTATGGAAGACTAGAAAAACGGTTTCCACAGCATTGCTAGAACGCACTGGTTCTAGCAAATGCTTTCAGCGAATAGATTAACTGTGATAGAATAATAGTGGAATATAGAATCAATTTATAAATACAACTATGTACTTCTGCTTATGAAGCAGAAGCGGTAGCCATTAGACCATCAACCCTGTATTTCTGCTAAGTGAAATTCATGTTATTATCACATTTAATTTCATGTCAATCGTAGAACTAGACGCCTACATCTAAACTTCCAAAATTGACCATCTTCTATGTAAAACGGTCAAAGCGTACTTTATTCCGTCCATTACTTTACCAACTTAGATTTTTATAAGTATTCCTGTCTGAGTTCTTCTAATTACTAGTACTATTTTTATGCTTGTAGAAATTTTGTGAAATGACCTTCTTCTCCTCTGCTTCGTGAAGCCCAAGCAGGACAGTTCGGTTTTGCGTCGTCCGATAGATTTTGCTGACGGTTTCGCGCGTGTTTTCGTCGCTGGAGATTTTTTTCCCCCTGTTTTGGAGCGTCTTGCTGGGTACGTATTTGGGAAGGCCCAAGCAAGACGGTTTATTTTCGGGACGCCAAGAAGTTTTGCTGTCAGTGTCAGTTTTGTGTTCAGTCGAGAATGGATTACCAAATGGTGAGTTCGTTTCATGCTTATGATAACACATATTTTCTTGAAAGCGTAACTTTTATGTAATATTAAAACAAACTTTGTATGGTTTGTCACTATAGGTGTCGGCATTATGCTTTTTTCTTATACAATTTGTATATACATATATTTTTCTCTTTTTGACATTATTAAAAATTATCTTTTGAATTGTTCGACATTGTGAATGTCGACGTATTTTCTAAAACTTCTACCATATCGAGACAAAATGCACAGTAATACTCATATGTAATTTTCAAACAAACTATGTATGGTTCGTAACTACAAGTGTCGGCATTATTCCTGTTTCATATAAGTTAAAATATATACATGTAATTTTCAGTTTTCGTCATTAATAAAAACGTCTTTTGAATTGTTCGACATTATAGATGTTGACGTTTTTTTCCAAACACTTCTCGAGACAAAAATACAAAACTAGCTTTAAATACAAGTCGTATATTTCCCCCTTGTCCATGGACCGCATCACCGACCAGAGGTGACTCCCAGATCTTTTCCTCCCTCACTAATAAACACCCTTCCCGTGGTGATTGTGGTGATGCAGTGGTATTCTCGGTCTCTAGAAGCAACAATCATTACACCCTAACATTCCTTCCCCATCCCAACTGACTGTAAGGACTTGGCCGGCGCCGTTATTGATCAATAATATTAGATCTGCTAAAATTGCACTTCGAGAGTAAGCGGAAACTCCCATCCCTTATTCATTTGGATCGTAGTGCAATTCTTACCAGTTCCGATCAATCACGGAGTAGCAACCATTGACATGTACAGTCAGTCTATGCTATGCATGCTATGCTTGTAGAAATTTTGGGAAATGACCTAGAAGTTTCTTCAGGAAGTTGGATGTCATTTGCGAAAAGTCATCTCTTGAACATTTTGCCTGGCGTATCTTTTCAGATTTATCCAGGAACTACTTGAGAAATAACATCAAAAAATCCCTACATTATTATCATTGTCCTTATTATTGTAACTTTTAACCTGTAGTTCGTCTCCAAATTCTTACAGCGATTCTATAGGATTTATGTTTCCAAGGAATTGTCAATGATTCTCCAGAATTTAATACAAGAATTACATCTAAGGATTACTTCTGAAGTAGTTATGGCAGCTTCTGTAATTTTTTTGATTATTTTTTCCAGATAACAAGAAAATAAGCTTATTTTCAGGTATTTTTCCTAGCTATGTCTATTCATTCTACAGGATTTATACCATATGTTGAATTGATGTAGACATTTTTCCAGGAAATAATATAGCAATTCCCTTAAGATTATGTTTTATTTTTTTTTAGGATTCCACATGAATTTCTCTAAGGATACATTCAGAATTGATACCAAGACCGCGTCTTCTCTGGGATTCTTTAAAAAATTACGTCTGATATTACTGCAAGAATTCTTGGCAAAATTCATGTTGAAATCTCTGAATGAACTTTTGATGGAGTTTCTAAAGTATTTAATTAAAGGAATTATAAAAAATGTTAGCATTATGGAAGAGTTTGTAATTTCTTTGGAGGAATTTAACTGATACGCGCAGCTATTCAGCAAGACCAAGCTGAGGGACATGGGTTCGAATCCCACCGTTAGAGGATCTTTTCGGGTTGGAAATCTTCTCGACTTTCCAGGGCATAGAGTATCTTCGTACCTGCCACACGATATACGCATGCAAAAATGGTCATTGGCAAAGTAAGCTCTCAGTTAATAACTGTGGAAGTGCTCATAAGAACACTAAGCTGAGAAGCAGGCTCTGTCTAAGTTGGGACGTAACGCCGGAAAGAAGAAGGGAGAAGTAGTTACTGTTGTAAAAACTGAAAGAACCTAAGAAGGAAATCTGAATGAACTTTTAATGATGTTCTCAGATATATGTATCTAAGAAAAATTGTAAGGAATAATTTTCTAAGAAATATGCAGAGGAGATCTCAGGCAAATATTTTATTAATTAGGGATTGTATTTTTAAGGAAATCTCAAAGTGATTTCTAAAAAAATGCCACAAAATATTCTCTAATGTACATCCTGGTGAAATTTGTGAAGGAATTCAAGAGAAATTACCTGTTGAGAAATTCTTGGAGTCTTGGAGTCAGAGTCCTGCTTTGTAAACTCCTTGAAAAATTCCTGTGGAAATTCTTGCTTGGGGACTATTGTTTAAAATCCTGTTAAGCTCATGAAGTAATTCCTTGTGATTTTGAAAGCGATGCTTTTGATTAGGGTCTTCCTTAGCCAATCCATCTGTGGGAACACCATCGTGTTTGCCATCCGTCATACGAATGTGAACATGGAAACTTAGGCAAAGAGAACTCTCAGTTCATAACTGTGTAATTTAAAAACAGGCTCTGTCCCAGTGGGGACGTAATGCCAATAAGAAGAAGAAGGCGCAGAAAATGGAGAAGAAGAAGATAATGCCAAGAAGGAGAAAAAGAAGGAGAAGAAGAAAAAGAAGAAAGAGAGGAAGAAGGAGAAGAAGAAGGAGAAGAAGAAGGAGAAGAAGAAGGAGAAGGAGAAGAAGAAGAAGAAGAAGAAGAAGAAGGAGAAGAATAAGAAGAAGAATAAGAAGAAGAAGAAGGAGAAGAAGAAGGATAAGGAGAAGAAGAAGGAGAAGAAGATGGAGGAGAAGATGGAGGAGAAGATGGAGAAAAAGAAGGAGAAGAAGAATGAGAAGGGGATGGAGAAGAAAAAGGAGAAGAAGAAGAAGGAGAAGGAGGAGGAGAAGAAGAAGGAGAAGAAGGAGAAGAAGAAGGAAACAAAGAAGGAGAAGAATAAGGATAAGAAGAAGTAGAAGGGTAAGAAGAAGGAGGAGAAGAAAGAGGAGAAGAAGGAGAAAAAAAAGGAGAAAAAGAAATCGAAGAAGAAGGAGAAAATAAGGAGAAAAGAAATCGAAGAAGAAGGAGAAAAAGAAATCGAAGAGGAAGGAGAAAAAGAAATCGAAGAGGAAGGAGAAAAAAGGAGAAAAAGAAATCGAAGAAGAAAGAGAAGAAAAATAAGCAGAAGAAGTCGAAGAAAAAGGAGAAGAAAGAGAGGAAGAAGGAGAAGAACGGGAAAAAGGAGAAGAACGGGAAGAAGGAGAAGAACGGGAAAAAGGAGAAGAACGGGAAGAAGGAGAAGAACGGGAAAAAGGAGAAGAACGGGAAGAAGGAGAAGAACGGGAAGAAGGAGAAAAACGGGAAGAAGGAGAAAAACGGGAAGAAGGAGAAGAAGGAGAAGAAGGAGAAGAAGGAGAAGAAGGAGAAGAAGGAGAAGAAGGAGAAGAAGGAGAAGAAGGAGAAGAAGGAGAAGAAGGAGAAGAAGGAGAAGAAGGAGAAGAAGGAGAAGAAGGAGAAGAAGGAGAAGAAGGAGAAGAAGGAGAAGAAGGAGAAGAAGGAGAAGAAGGAGAAGAAGGAGAAGAAGGAGAAGAAGGAGAAGAAGGAGAAGAAGGAGAAGAAGGAGAAGAAGGAGAAGAAGGAGAAGAAGGAGAAGAAGGAGAAGAAGGAGAAGAAGGAGAAGAAGGAGAAGAAGGAGAAGAAGGAAAAGAAGGAAAAGAAGGAAAAGAAGGAGAAGAAGGAGAAGAAGGAGAAGAAGGAGAAGAAGGAGAAGAAGGAAAAGAAGGAGAAGAAGGAGAAGAAGGAGAAGAAGGAGAAGAAGGAGAAGAAGGAGAAGAAGGAGAAGAAGGAGAAGAAGGAGAAGAAGGAGAAGAAGGAGAAGAAGGAGAAGAAGGAGAAGAAGGAGAAGAAGGAGAAGAAGGAGAAGAAGGAGAAGAAGGAGAAGAAGGAGAAGAAGGAGAAGAAGGAGAAGAAGGAGAAGAAGGAGAAGAAGGAGAAGAAGGAGAAGAAGGAGAAGAAGGAGAAGAAGGAGAAGAAGGAGAAGAAGGAGAAGAGTAACTCGGTAACAACAAGCTACACACTCTGTTACCAATGGCTTTTAGGGCGAGATCACAAATTATGTGAGAATTTAAGGATTTAGCTTGAAAAACAGATTCTGAAAGAATATCTGAAATCTACAGAGGTATCTGGAGATATCTTCTTTTTCTTTCTGGCGTTACGTCTCATTTGGGACAGAGCCTGTTTTTGGATTAGCCTGCTCCTCAGCTTAGTGTTCTTATGCGCACTTAAACAGTTATTAACTCAAGAGCGGTCGCGCATTCAACCATTGCCGACACCACCTCGCTCGAGCTGTGTATGAAAAGCGAACTTTTTTCAGGGTGCGTGTACTCAGTACACGCATGCGACCGATCTTGGGTTAACTGAGAGCCTTATGTGACAATTGATCATTTTTGCATGTGTATATCGTGTGGTAAGTACAATAATTCACAGCCCTCAGTTTGATATTGCTGAAAAGCTGCGCGTTTACCTCTACGGTTATTTGAGCCCCAATCCCGAGATACAATCCTGGGGAATTCCTGACGGATCCGTTGAAGGAATCTTTCGAGTCTTCACAGGTTTTCTGCAAAAATTCTGAAGTTATTACTGAAGAAATAATGGAAAGAAAAAGACAGGAAAAATATCTCCTGAGGATCTCGCGAGGTTTATTGTGAACCTTTAATTTGTCAGGGAAAGTTAATGAGACCGCCTCTAATCCAATCTATAAACTTTTTCAAATCGTCCAAAATCGTTATGTGGAGCTGTTACCTAGTAAAGAAATTCAAATTATTTTGGGTTCTTCTCTGTCGCTGGATTCAGAATGATCCGTCCTTCAAATTGTTACATTACATGCAAAAGTTTGAATAAACACGCAAAAAGCTTGCGGAAGATGTCAAAAATTACCTTTTTTAAGCAAAATGACATTTGCCCCTCTATTCGAAATCTTGGCTATGTCGCTGTTGACAGCTCAACAATAATACATTATGGCATTGGATCTGTCCTCATCATGACAATAGACCAGAACTTTACTGTTAGGCAAATGCGTTCAAAATGTCGTGAATAAAAGGTTAAAGCTCAGCTTTTTGCAACTGTTTCAAGGTAGCATTCAAAAGTATTGATCGCGCTATTCAAAAGCTTAGGAAAATCATGGACATAAAAGTGCTATGCAAAGATTTGTGTTTAGGCGACGAACGATTTTCAACAGATGCAGTCAATTTGTTTACTTCGCGGATAATATCAAAATTGTTGGACGAACGTTTGGATGATATTTAAGCGTGAAGCATCAAAAATAGGGTTAGCAGTGAATGCGCCGCAGACAAAATATATGCCTGTCTTCTTTTTTCTGACTGCACCAATGTATTGCGGCGCTCATTATTAATCCACATTCGGCGGCGGCGATAACGCATAGAGGAGATTTTTACACGCACTTAAAGCACATCGTCAAAAATCAAGTCGAATTTTATTTTTTTTAATTTATCAACTACATAAAGATTCGATTTTATGAATTTGAACAATTCAATATTTATTTGTATTCTCGCGTTCATATTTTGACGTTTTCAGATAATCCAGTGGATTTTTCTTGCAGTACATAAAAACTTACCGATAGAAAATTTGTATTGTTTAGTTAAAACAAATGTGATGTGACAAACCTGTAATGAGAAAAGTAAACGTCTGATTAGGCAATGGTTCTAAAAGGATCTAGATATATATTTGTTAGGTTGATGGTAACATGATTTGTACACAACCTATATTTGCAAAATCAATTCAACCTAAAATGTCTTCATTTCCCTCTCTGACACAGTCAACGTAACGCATGACCTACCAAACAAACTAACCCAACCGGATAGACACGAAGCAGACAAATCGGATTAACATGGGAGAGCCCCGCCAAAATGTGCATTAGCATATCCATCTTAATTCAGCGATCGTTGGCTAGGCAAATGATCGCGCGCGCTGACATTGATCGATTTACGGCGTTGTCCCAAATCGAACGGTTACGTAAAAATTAGCACTCCCCTATATTACGCATTAGGTGAGGTGCCCTGAATATCATCCGCATCACAATTTCACTTTCTGTGGACTCACTGTGGTGACAAATTCCAATCAATGTCACCTCAATCTCTTTCTGGCCGGGTTTGGTACTGGAAGGTGGTGGCGTCTTTCGAGCGAAGCAACAATCGAAATGATGATAAATAAATATTTATTATGAGGCTTTCTTCGAATTCGCGCGCTCGCGCGAAAAGACAAACAAATTTGTGGCGAAGGCCCCGGCACGTAAAGGCGGCGGCACGTCTGTCTGCAGTGGTGCGAAAAATAAAGCTTTGGGCTTGGCCAATTGGCGAGGTTTCTTGAACTAAAATTGAGAGAAAACCCCGCTTTTTATAGAACTAATCTAACTTAACCTGAATATGTAACGCATTTATCGTGGCCATAGAAGATTGCAACGATTTTTTCTATAGCACAGTCGAAATACATTCCTGACGATAAGTTCGTCGGACTGAAGCGAGAATCGAACCCACACTTTTTGACTCAATGCAGCTAAATGTTTCGTAACTCTAACCGCACGGCCGCGAAGTTCACATTTCACTAGGAGATTGAGAACCACTGCCACAGACCATCGACGGCGCGTCGCAACGAACGGGTAATAATTCACACCGTTTGTCCGTTCCATTCGGTGACCTAATGGCGTTCAGACGCCCATCAGGAGAAGCGAGACCCACTAACCCGCATGCTGGCGGCGGCGCGCCGTTTCGATATTGGCGATCAACGACCGACCGATCCGCGGTGCATTCCTTACGCCGGTCGCAATTTTGAACGATGCGCTCGCGTTTCAAACGTCTACGAGTGTAGTTACGCGCATGGGCTGTAACTATACACTCGTAGACGATTATTAATCGTAACTGCTAATTGTGCTACCACTACTGACTGCAATACACGGCGCTAACTAAACTCCCTACAAAGATAGTCGACTAACTGAAGCCGGAACCGCACCCACGACACTTAGCGGCACACGGTTGTCCAGATTTTGAAATTCATTGCAAAAATATCGGCTGCCAAATATTACACTTTTTTTGTCAGCGTTAAGTGCTGTGGAACATGATCAAGGATTGCAGAACCTGTTTTGGGGGCATAGTCATCATTCTTTGATTTTCGTAGAATAAAATTAATACATTTCCCACACATTTCTAGAGCGATTGACGATTGACAAATTTAACTTGCATGCTTCTAAATAAACAATTAATTCTCAATCTAACATCTTCGTATTTTATACATTTTGTACACCTAAAAACGTAATTTTTAAGCAAACTTCGACAACTTGAAACTTCTCAAATCGATTGTTTAGTCGGACCTCTGTGCGGCACATTGTAGCGTCGGCGACGTCAAGAAGAGCATCTTTTCGTCGTAGTCGTTGGGGATGCTGGAGGCGTGTTGAGTAACATTTCATCACGTAATTGTGTCGAGACGAGAGTGATGTTCCCTCATAGTCGTCGTCATCGGTTTAAGTGTTGGGGCGAAACTGGCGCTTGCCGGTAGACAAATGGCATAGCGATTCGATATGATCTTGAAATTGAATTTGAACTGCTACCGGCTGCGCCAACAACGCGTTGGACGGGTGACGGAATCGTTTGCTTGTTTGGGAGACGATCGTTTCAAGTTTAGATGTTTACAGGCTTAGAACAGGCGGAATAGTCAATACAATGGGCATGCTGCTTGGTATGCGACTCCCGGAGATGGCTCGGAGCCGCGGGCAATGAACGTTTAGCATCGATGTTGAAGGGTGGCAATATCGCTTTGAGCAGAGTTGGATGGTCTAATGGAGGACTCCTAGTCGGTATTTAGACTTATTCAATCTCATAATAATTTCCACTAAATTTCAATAGGAATTTTGAGTGATCAAGAATAAGATAAGATAATTTCACACATCGTTCGAATGCAAAGTGTTAACTTTGGCAAAGAAAGCACTCAGATAAAAACTGTGCAAGAACTCATAGCTAAAGAACACTCAGCTGAGAAACAGGCTCTGCCTTAGTGGGCATGTAATGACAAGAAGAAAACAAAACGCTCTTTGGACAACTTATCTATATAACTGTAACTTGCGATTCTATAATCTACCGATAGAAACTAATCAGCTTAGAAAGATAAGGATGCTATTCAACAGTTCATGAACAACAAGTTATCTGAAAAAAAAGGACTAGCTGTTTAATTTTTTAACTGCTAATAACATACATATAACCAGAGGCGCATACACATTCAAAACCATGGGTAGGGGTCATTGATAAGATCAACTTCATTAGTGATTTATTATTTAATCAAAACTTATAACCTTTTTCGGACCAGTTTACTTAGACAGATTTGACAAAATCTAGAACAAACTGCGAAACTTATCAGCCAGGGGGACGGACCTGGTGTAGTGGTTAGAACACTCGCCTCTCACGCCGAGGACCTGGGATCGAATCCCATCCCCAACATAGTCACTTATGACGTAAAAAGTTATAGTGACGACTTCCTTCGGAAGGGAAGTAAAGCCGTTGGTCCCGAGATGAACTAGCCCAGGGCTAAAAATCTCGTTAATAAAGTCAAACCAACCAACTTATCAGCCACTGATATTGTTCTATGATTTATTGATTAAAATATTAAAATTCTTTTAACACTTCTGCCGCGCTGTTGAATTTTGTACAACACTGCTAAAAAACCTCGCTATTCGTTCACAACAGCAGCGTAGTGGTTCTGACGGTGGCAAACCGGGTGACGACTGAAAGGTTAATATGTCTATTTTTGTTCACTTTTTTTTTTAAAGACACTACACGTTAATGCTTCCAGTGGGCTATTTGCCCTTTGAAGGAAGCACCACACTAGACAACGGACTAGCATGCAACACCCAGTGGCACAGTCAGAAAACATTCCTCTCGAAAAGTTTTCGGCCTGAGGCGGGAATCGAACCCACACTCCTTAGCACGATGCGGCTAAATGCCTCGGTGACACTAACCGCACGGCTACGAAGCCACAAAACTGGATTCTTCGCAGAATTTTCAAATAAAATCTTACAGCACGGCTGGTAGCTTATCTCTTGTTAAAGACTTGGTCTCTCTTTTAATGCAAGTCTCTAAAAGTCTCTATTTGCTTTTGAGAGTTAAATGGTTACAAACGGTATCTTTTTCTAAACAGGCTCTATGTGAAATGCTAAAGAATGCAGAGACGTCCGGTGAGGAATTTGATTAACTGTGCACTGGTTTGCACAAACCGTTAAAAATAATTATAAATACGAATTCTGCAATTGAGTTTTGACATGTATTTCAGTAAAAATGATTCACTTTATAATGTAATTTATAAGGTACTGGACGCAATCTTCAACTGTCTCGTAGTTGTTGCTCATTGAATGGTTTTATTTTTATTTTCTTCGTTTTTAACCATTGTTGTCAGTTTTAAGCATTTTGGATGACGTCTTATACGATGCAAGCCAGATTACGCGTGGGTTTGAAATTTTCTGTCACATTTTGTTTCACTTTCGCGCTATTTCAAGTTCGGCTGGTGAAAATTTGATTCGGCTACTATGCCAACCGGCAAATTGTGTGAAGACAATTGTGTGATGTTAAAAAGTGTTAAGTGAAAAGCGTAACATTTTGTGTCCCGATTTATGTGAGTTTTGCTGGGCAGGGTTTCGTAATGGCTGAAGCATGTTTGGCGTATTTGAGTGCATTTTTTCACGGTGCGCGTGGTTCGTATTGATTGAAAGAGGCGTGATCAATTGCTAAAGGATGTTGAAAGAAAAATTTGTTGAGAGTTCAGTGAATCAATTGTCACCAAACCCGCAGCAACAAAGACATTGTCATCTTCTATTTTTATTGCAACAATTTTATTATGCAATAAGTTTTTATCACCACTTGAACAAAATATGACACAGATCGATCACCACTTCGGCAGCGATTTTCTGGGCTTCGCATTGCAATTTTCGAGAACTTTCTCCGTGTTGGTAAACTTTGACACATTATCGAACAGCATTGATAAAACAAATTTAGTTGTGTGTTCAAAATAACTGAATGATCGCGAGTTGAAAAGGTTGCAACAATGTTGCGCCCTGTGATTGTCATGACCATTTTGGTTTTTATTGTGTACCAATCCGCAAAAGTTGGGACAGACGGTGAGCGAGCTTGCTTTGTTGTTTGTTTTTCATCTGTTCTAATGACAATTTGATTCACTGTGAGAGTTTGCTGTTTGATGCTTCGAGAGTATTGTTTGCAGTTGCAGTTATTGTAAAGCAGTAATGCGGTTTCCATAGTACGACGATAAAAAAAACAGGAATATTAACTGGTGAGATCGTTCTAAATTATAAAATCTTTGAATTCACTAAATACTTGCCATGGTCGAACATCTTTTTTTCGATTCGGGACGTGTGAACTCATTACAGATATCTATTTGATATCTGGGGGTTTTCATGCGGGGCTTGCTGTGATTAAAATGACCTCAGAATGTGTGTGTATGAACAGCCATTCTTGAAATAGGTCGTTGGAATTGCAGTAGAGCTATCACCTTCCATCTCCAGGGCTACAGTTGAGTGCATCTATAGAGATAATGTTATCAAAAAATATATGCAGACAAATTGCTTCCATAAAAGCACTGCCGGTCAATGGGCGGTGGATTATGAATCTATGACAAAAGGTCGAAAGACAAAAGGTCGAAAGGACAGAAGGTCGGAAGACAAAAGGTCGAAAGGACAAAAGGTCGAAGAACAAAAAAGAAGGGACAAAAGGTCGAAAATATTTTTTCAAAGAAGGAAAAATTTCCCAACATGCAAATCGTTTTCGACCTTTTGTCCTTTCGACCTTTTGTCCATAACCCAGATAAAACTTCAAAGACTGTTTAAATTGTGGGCCTCGTGGCCGTGCGGTTAGTGTCGTCAGGCATTTAAGCGCATCGTGTCATGGGGTGTGGGTTCGATTCCCGCCTCAGCCATTGAACTCTTCCAGGGGTATATCAAGGGATGCTTAGAGGAATTACTTCCGACGCTCCTGAATCTTCCACAAGGATTGTGGTGAAAGTAATTCTTTCAGATGGTTGTCCGACATTTGGCAGTCAACCATTACGCGGTCAACCAATTCGCGGTGTACCATTTTGCGGTTTACCGTTTCGCGGTTTGTACCATTTCGCGGTATGCCATTTCACGGCCTATACCAGTCCGCAGCTACCGATTTTCTTAGATTAATTATGTTTTACAGTCAACTCTCCATAACTCGATATTGAAAGGAACATCGAGTTACAGAACACAAAACCAGAGTAACTGCGATCCAACGTAGCCATGAAAACCAACTTTGACTATGGTTCTCTAACTCGATGTCTAGTAAAGGAGAGTTGTCCTATTTTGATTGGTGTCAAGCAATTTGACCAAATGCCGTTTGCCGAATCGTGAATTTAAAATAATCAGATAGCTACAACGCTGATATATTGGATTTATAAATGTAGCCCAATGACTGTTTTTTGAATAATTTTATCAGTATTTTTTCCTTATTTTGAACATAGGCTATTTTTTGAGTTTTGCTAGGGTTATGACTATTGGCATTTTTCTTATGTTTTAATTGATAATTTTACCTTATTTGGTTTAACGAATATTTGTATTATTTGTTATTTGTATTCTGTTTTTAGAGTGTTTCTAAATACTAACGTAATATACGACATCTTTTATATATTAGAGATTTTAACTTCTGTCATAAAAAGACTGGTTATTTTTCAAAGGTAGTTATTTGTATATAAATGGTGAATTATTCTTAACATAATTTGTCCTACGCAATATAGCTTCGGAATTAATTGGTAACACTTATAATTAAGTTTACTCTTTTTTTCGGCCAAATAACCCGACATATGCATATGTTTTTACTAATTTCACTGTTAAATTGTAACTACTAACATTTCATTGGTGATTTTGCCTTCTTTAAAGAAACAGATTTTCGTACGAGTTGCACGAGTAATTGTTGGCAATATCACTGATAACATTTTCATCACTGATTTTCCCTTCTTTTGAATACAGGTTGTTCCTTCGAGTTACATTGTTAATGTGAAACATCCCGGTACAAACCGAGAAATGGTACTGACCGCCAAATTTCATACCGCCAAATGGTACTAACCACGAAACGTCAGACTGCGAAATGGTACACCGCGAAATGGTTCACCGCGAAGTGGATTACTACAAAATGTTATACAATCATTCCAACATTTACCCAGGAATTGATGTAGAATATTCAATGTTTAATGCTGCAGTTCTTCCAAACAATATCTCGAGTATTGTCTCTAGCGAAATATTACTGGTTATTTCTATTATTTATTTAAAATTTCACAACTTTTGTTATCAATCCAATAATTCCTCCAATCTCTCTACACAAATTTCTTCAGGGAATCCGACTGATAATTTTCAAGAAATTTCTACAGGATAGCAGTTGACAACTTGTTTAGGAAATACTCCTATATTTTATCGAAAGTCTACAAGTTCTTATACTGAAGTTTGTGAGAGTTAATTAAGAGTGACTATAGAACTCAATCAAGTTTCCTCCGATGTTTCTTAACAATTTTTGAAATTCATCTCGAATTATATAGAATTAATTATAATTAATTCTAAAAAAAAAAAACAAGTGAACAGGAAGTACGATTTAAAGATTTGGGAAATTTTTTAAGAGTTTCCTGGAAGAGTTCCTGGTAGATTTTTTGTTTATAAACGACAAATTTGTGGAAATTAAAGGAAATTTCTGAAGGAAATACTGGTTGAATTTTAGCAAATTTGCTAAACGAGAATCTTGCAGAAAAGGATGGTAGAATCATTGGATGAATTCAGACTTTCTTGGAAAAAAAATCTGAAAGAAGCTTTGGAGGAACTCCTAGGGAAACCTCTGAGGTAACTTCTGTAGTTATCCTCATTATATTTCCTGATGATTTCCTATAGCGAATCTTTTGAAAGGATTGTTTAGGAAGTCCGTAAAAAATCACGAAATGAACTCCTGAGGAAATCTTTTGAGGGAACTCTTTGAGCAAATACCTGAACCATCTCCTGGAGGATATAATGTAGGAATTCATACAGAAATACGAGCAGTAGCACTTGTTGTTTTATGAGGAATTCCCAAAAAATATCTTTCAAATATTCTTAGTGAAATGTCTGCCAAGATTCTCTAAGGCATATTTCGCTGAAATTTTCACAATTCTGCAAGCATTTTCAGTGTTTCCGACACGAATTCTTTTAAAAATTCTCCAAAAATTCTCTATTTTTCTAGGGGCCCAGGTAGCTTGTGGAAGTGGTCATAAGAACACAATGCTGAGAAGTAAGCTTTGTCTTAGTTAGAATGTAACGCTAGAAAGAAGACAAGATAAAGAAATATATTCTATTTTTATGAATGATAGAAAATATGATGTTATCAGTTTCTTAGAATTAATCAAGGAATATCTTGCATGGCAATTTAACAAAGAACATCTACATAGTGTGCTTCTGAAGGAATTGCTCAACATGATCGTTAACAAATTCCTCTACGAATGGTTTGACAAATCAAAAGCATTATCAGTTATCGCAAACAGCACTACGCTAGTGCTGTGTATAACAAGCGAGCTTTGTTTAAGATGCGTATGCTTAGTCTTGGATTCCATTAAATGTTCCAAAGGTTCTTTAGGAATTTCTTGATAGTTCTCCATGCAATACAGTAATTTGTCAAGAAATACTTCCAAAAATGCTGATGGCAAAAAGGAAAAAATGCTGATGGATCCAAACTCAAAAGGGATCCAGCATTTTTTTTTGTTATCGTAATGATCGACTGTATGGAGCATGTGGTGGAAGTGCTGTCATCATTCATAGGCGTATAAAACATCAACTTTTTCGTTATTTGAAATCAAAAATTTTGAAACTTTATATGTTCTGTTGAGACACAGCTTGGTAAATATACTTTCATAGAACTTTATAACTTTATAACTTTATCTATTTTCCTTTTCAGTACACTGGGTAGCAAGGTAACTTGCAGGAAGCAAGGTAACTTGCGAAAATTGACTCGCAATTAGTCAAAAAAAATTGTCATTTGTGACTTAAATGCAAAACATCGCTCATGGAATAACTCGCAAAGAACTTCCAATGGCAAAATTTTATTTGATGAGAGGTCTTCAGGATATTTCTCAATTCAATACCCTGATAGCCCTACATGTTTTCCTCTTCTAGAAACCCTTCTACGGTTAATTTGGTTTTAACCAACTCTGGGCAGCTTTGTAGCCAACTGGTTACTGACTTTGTTTCTGATCATGTTTCTGTTACATTTCAAATATCCCATGAAGTCGACTGGATTACATATGAATCATACATCAATAGTAATTTTGATGTTAACATTTTTTTTTTGCAAACAAAACTTGATTTTCACAATGCTTTCGAAACTATATCAAATTCCATTGAGGAGAAGGCAATTTCCAAGCAAAAAGCCATTTTGGAAATTATCTAAAATTTTGAAGATTTCGATTCCGGCATTGAAAGAGGAAAAAAATCATTACTAACAAGGGTTCTGAATTTTCGTATCAATGATGCGAAATCTACGATTTTTTGCACGTAAGGAGAATGCTTTTTTCGCTTCCTCACGTGAACATCTTTTATCGCTCACACTAATTTTCCCTGGAGCTACGATGGAGGATAACCGAAAATCACTCCACTCTGGGGATAATTTGTTTTTCACTCCATCATATTTTCGCTCACCAACTGCTCCCGAGAATTATCACTATGTGGATAAACAAAAACTAGTGCCGGCGACGGGATTCGAACCTAGAACAATGCTAAAAACAACCGCGATGCGTGCACGCTAACCATGCTACCACACCAACTTGACGAAAGAAGTGGTTGATTTGGTGCATAAAAGCAACTGCTGCTCGTGGCGATGGATACAGGAAAAGCTCTCCATGGATCGGAGAAAGAGAAAACTAACTTCTCACAGCTGCGGAAATGTGCAATTATCTATTTTCGCTTTGTTTTATGGACGGAGTGAGACAATTTATTTCATACAGACAGAAAACATATGCTAGAGCATGACATGATTGATTGTGATGCTGTACAGATTTATGGTTCACATAAGTAAAATGTGTTCTGCGTAATTGCAACTCTATTTGATAAGATAATCTCCGTTTAAGCCTACTTTGATCCATATATGTGTGCTATCCATAACTGTGGGGTGACTGTATTATTAAAAAATTCGAAAATATGAAATCCCTGATGATGATGGAATTTTCTACATCCTCATCAAGAAACTTCCAGAGGGTAGCTTATCATTCTTAGTTGATATATTTAACAAATTGTTTCAGTTGGCATATGTTCATGACAAATGGAAAAATGCTAAGGTTGTAGCAATTTTAAAACTAGACAAAAATCCTGCAGAAGCTTCTAGCTATCGTCCAATCAGTTTGCTTTCTTCCTTCAGTAAACTTTTTGAAAAGGTAATATTAAACAAAATGATGGACCACATTAACGAAAATTCAATTTTTGCCAATGAACAGTTCGGATTCCGACATGGACATTCGACCACTCATTAACTTTTACGTGTAATAAATTCGATTTGTTCCAACAAATCTGAACGCTATTTATTTGGTCTTGCTCTTCTAGACATCGAAATACCATTCGACAGATTTTGGCATGAAACCTTGATTGTAACATTTAAAAAACTTCAATTTTACAATTTACATTGTTAGAATAAACCAAAATTATCCGTCAAATCGTACATTTCAGGTTAAACATCAGAACTCTAAATCTGAAAGACTTCCTGTAAAAGTTGGTGTTCCTCAAGGCAGCATTTTGGAACCAATATACAATATTTTCACACCTGAGTTACCTCAGAGATGTCAAAAATCTTTGTTTGCGGATGACACAGGCCTCTCCGCCAAAGGACGAAGCCTGCGTGTCATCTGTAGTAGATTGCAAAAAAGTTTGGATATTTTTTTCTTAATACTTGCAAAAATGGTAGATTTCTCCTACTGGTTTCAAAACTTAAATTAAAATATTCTCACATAAACCAAAAGCACTTTATTTGAAACTTTCAAGTAGACATGTTGTGACGATGAAAGGAGTTCCAGTTACAATAAATTGGTCCGATGAAGTTAAGTATCTAGGACTCAAGGTTGGTAAAACTTTAACTTTGTCAAACCGCTTTAAACGAATTCAAATCAAATGTAACAAATATATAAAATGTATTCATCCACTTATTAACAGAAAATCGAAACTTTGTCTTAACAGATTAAGCTTTTGATCTTCAAACAAATTTTTAGGCCAGCCATGTTATATTCTGTACCAATATGAGCTAGCTGTTGTAATACCAGGAAGAAAGCTATGCAGAGTATTCAGAATAAAATTTTGAAAATGATTCTGAATCTCCCTCCTTGGTATAGTACTAATGAGTTACATAGAATATCCAATGTTTAAATATTGGAACAAATTATTAGTAATACCCTATCGTACTTACGTCAATTATGGTTCTAAGAGCTTATAACACCCAACATAATCAATTTAGAATTCACAATACAAGGCTAACGATTTCCAATGAAAAAGGAGTTACTTTAATGAGAATCGTGTTTCAAACGACCCATCACCGACCATCTGTCATGTAACTTTATACCGTAGGTTTAATCCACCTGGGTACAATGACACCGTTGCGTCCTCAGATATCGTCATCATCGCCGCCACCTTCCTCTCAATTCTTGCGGGGCACTTCAGTAGGCCGCCTCCAATTAAGGTGCTGATTCTTCAACAGGTATCACACGGTACTGACTGGAAGTGTAGAATTACAATAAATTATAGAGTTGATGCGACAAGACGTTGCTTCTTTCGGGCGAGGTGGATTATCACTTCCATACCTTATGCCATCCTACGCCAATATTCAACAGGCGGCTGTCTATAGGGATCGGCTCGGCCGGTCCAAGAGGTGTGAAAACACAGGTTTCGTGCAACAAACTAGCAAAACATCAATTAGCCTTTGAGGCGGATTTATGGACTTGACCTGGGTAAACATAGTTTGGAATTGGACACGGTTTTGGTGGAGCTTGGAAGCGACTTCCAAACGAACAGCGAACGACATAAGGCACATAGGAAACGAACTCGCTCGTAGGCAGATATGTACCAACTGTGGTGATTTGCTCACCGTTGTCTACTAGTTGGGTCCGGTAATGATAGGGTCTTGTTGAGGTACGCCATTCAGATCTGCTCTTGAACTCTTTCGATCAAATGATATCGGGATGAAGATCTCAACCCAACAAAAATTACTTCGCACCTCTCCATTCAGTTCGGAACTCTAGTTCAACCTTCAAAAACGCATTTACCACTGAATCTCGCACCTCTCCGTCAGCTCAGCGATGCCGAAGGTTTAGCACATTGCTCATCGTACAAAACTTTGGCGATAAATCATACCGGCTTCGTCGACAGGTACGAGGGCGAATTGACATTAGCGCCGCGCCGTTCATCGGTACTCCCGGCCAAGCCTCCGCTCTAGCATCGCACATCATGTGACACCGCAATGGATGAGGCACTAGGGTGGTTCAAATTGAAACCTCGATGTCTCATGTTATTTTTACAATCTTTTAGCCCTGGTAAATTTTCAGACGTTTCGGTATTGTATTCAAAGAAGGCTCAAATACAATGAAGGTATATATGGAACTTACTAAGATATGCAGGGATATGGACGGGAGCATCTTGACGGACGAACGTAAAGTGACCGAAAGGTGGAATCAGCACTTTGACGAACACCTGAATGGCGCTGAGAGCACAGTCAATGAAGGTCGAGACAACGGACGGCTTCGTTGACGGCCAGTCGACAACGTACCGTAGTTTCGGGTGAAATTGATCATTTTTCACTGTTTTCCATGTCTGTTTTCTATGATGTCTCCAATTCAAAACAACTTAATGCAGGAAAACAAGTACGACGATGAGCATTGGCTCATATACCGGAATTTTCATACAGTTGTGATTTTAGTGCTGAAAATCGTCTCTAAAATAAAACATCAAGGAATCCATTTTCGGGGTGAAATTGATCACCTTTAAAAACAATTATTGTTAGTTTTGAAAACAACTTTACTTATTTAATTTAGGCTTCCTGAATCCAAATATGCTTGCCAAATTCTAAACAAAGCTAGATTTATGGAAATAATAAACAATTAATTTTCAATAATACCCCTGAAAACGCCTAAATGTAGGCAATTTCCGAAGAAACCTTCTGATATCTATCAAAAATTCAATTATTTCAACAAATTGAGCAAATTGGTACGAGTTTCGATGATGAAATTTGTTTTGGGAATATATTTCAAGCATTCTTACAAATTTTCAGGCAGACACCATGTCCAAATCCTTGTTTAAAACACACAACATGCAATTCGACAATACTTGAGACAAACAACGTTCATTTATTATAGGTTGCATTGATTGCTGTGCTCTATTAGAGGGAAATAAAATCGTGTGATACGATGATCAATTTCACCCTACTGATCAATTTCACCCGAATTTACGGTACCAGATTTTTACTATACTGCAAATCCTTCAAAAATTCGTGAATACCAGGTCCCAACGAATCATCTTTTCATTAATTTCAAGGTGACACAAGATAGTATCGATCGCTTAGAGCTATGGACGAGTACAGCTTTCCCGGGAAGCTCATAATTATGTGAAGATTTAAGGCGAACATTCCAGTTCATTTCAATCCCGTAGGAAACTACGACATGGTGATGGACGTTTACGCCTGTTCTTCAAAGTGTTATGAAATAACCGGGTATTACAGCTAGGGTACAATTTTCTCCAGATCCACTCAATATGTTTGTTTCGCGGATGACACATATTATCAAAACAATCATTAGAAAGTCATGCAAATCCTTAACGATCCACCAATTGAACGTGAACGGATCGTGATCGTACCAAATCCCTACTAAAATGGGTGAAAATTTGACCACTTTGTTTATCTTTATTAATGAGATTATTAGCCCTGTGCTTGGGAACAACGGCTTTACTTCCGTTCTGAAGAAAATCGTCTCTATAACTTTTGCGTCATAAGTGACTATCTCGGAAATTTGATTCGATTCCATTTCTTCGGCTTGAGAGGCGTGATATCTAACTACAACGCCAGGTCCGTTTCTTTGACAACTTCTATATTCATCATAAAATTGTAAACAAATTATGGGAAATGAGATTTTCAAGCTTTTTTGTACATTTGTACCACCCTAATGGAGCACCTGCTGGTGATGCGTTCAGAGACGAGACACGACGCATTCTTTTATCTCATCTTCGGAACGAACGTTGGCGAACTGGTTGGTTGGATGGAACCGCACTGACTGCCACGAAGCCGACAGAAGTGCAAAAATGCATACTTCATTTGACACAATGCGGCTGTGGATGCAATGTGTAGTGCTAATGTATGCTCGGCGGTTCATGTGACAAACTATGAAGGACATTGTGAAGATTTCGCTTTCTGGGGTGATGACGACGTCTTTGTGTCGCCAATGTGAGTATTTTGGATGATCGTAAGCTACACGGAATAAAATTGTAGGGTCCCGGAGAAAGAGTTTTCAACGTATTCATGATTTTTACCTACAAATAGGAATAGAAATAGAAATAAACACAGAATTCTTGTAGGTTTGTTAAAATTATTCGTTAACATAAACGTGATGATAGATCCGCAATCACACATGGTTATTATTAACTAAAATGGAGAGGAAGAACATCAGGTACGAGAGGAGGGATATAAATCCCACAACTTACAGGTTCTCCTGCAGTGAGAGTAGACTAACAAATAGGGTCGGTGTTCCCTTAGTGGACGGTCCCCTATAGTCGCACTAGTGGCGTTTTACGGCCGTTTCACTGGTAATCATGGCAAAATAATTTTTGACATGAAGATCAGTAGCTATTTGTCTAAGTACCATTGACACACAGCTCGATTTTGTTCAAAAAATGATCGAAATAAATAGTTTTGCTTAAAATTTTAGCTCCCTTGCACCTATAGTTAACCTATTGTTCCTATAGTAGCACTACTAAGAGAAACTATTTTGTTATTAAACAAAATAGTTGATAAATTAGGAAGTTATTTACATCAATCGAACGCTTTTGATCCACACTTCAAAGGAAAAATATAAAAGTTTTGTAAAAATACGGTTTTGATTTGTGTTTTGCCTATTCCGTGAGGCTAGTGCTACTATAGGAACAGAAATTAGGAATAGTGCTACTATAGGCACATGTGTTCCTATAGTGGCACAAGCGATAATAAATACAAAAACATGAGTTTCCTTATGTTTCATAATTTTTCCATAAGGCCAAGATAAGAGGCTTTCAGATGATCTAAAAATAATTCCGCAGGCTTTATTTTTCGATTTTATATGAATATTTGTTCTTAGCTATGCGGCTATTGGTACATCGACCCTATAGTAGACGTTCAGGTAGGGATTCGATAGCTGCAAATTATGGCAGGGAGAAACGTGATAGGCGCCACGTGAATGAGAATCTACTCTGTGCGTAGTGAAACCAGTAGCTGGTGAATTATCAGAATACTGCAGCACACCAAGGGTGTATTTTTACAATTCAGATTGATGATCACATTCATAGGTGGTGGAAGCTTTCAATCCAAAGATGCGAGTTGGACACATAAGTATGAATTACATAAAATTGAAGTGGAATGGGATAGCTATAGTTGTAATTTGTCAATACATAGAATACTTTTTAACCTTTCACTCGTCGGTGGTTTGCCACCGTCAGAACCACCACGTTGATGCTGTGTACGATGAGCGAGGTGTTTTCACCAATGCTGTACAACATACAACAGCGCGACTAATGAAGTGTTCAATTGCTCAGAGTGATTGTACGCAATTTGAGTAGTGTTTGATCCATAGGTTCTGCTGCTCGGTCTTGTAGGGCGATATGGAGTAAAGGCTCCTCCAAATCAAAGCATTTTTTTACGGCGACAGCGACAAACAATCGCCGCGATTTCGCAGAGATTTTCGTCGCTTCAGTCTGGATGTTTTCATATAAAAGTTCTTTTAGTGACACAACAACGAAATCGTGGCGATTTTTTGTCGCTGTCGCGGAAACAAATCGCGTTGATTTGAGGGAGCCCTAATATCGCGAGTCCGGCGTGAATATAAACTAGAGAGTGTTTTTTTAGGAATCCCGAAAAAAACCCTGGAAGTATCAGATGGAGAATTGAAGGAGGTGTTCATGGAGGAATTCCTTCATAAATTCTATGATGATGGAGGAATGCCAGGATGAGTTCCTGACAGATACCCTGATGGAATTGGGTCCTAAAATGTTAATTGGATTCTTGTTTTTATTTCATAATACAAAAGAGCATTTTTTTTGCAACTACCTTAGCAATATGAACCTTGATACTTTTGATCATGTTTGACGCTCACTTTGTCGACAAAAATGCCACAGGGCTTATAGTTCTTACACTGGGGTTGCTACTATCTGACGTTTCGGGAGGGACACGGAAAACAAAATACACCCAAAGTTTGAGTTTAAACCAAGGGGTGTGACAAAATCTCAAAAACCGTAAAAAAATGTTTTTTTGTGGACTTAAACCAATGAAAATCATTTAAAAATTGAGTAAACATGTGTTTCTGCCCTAAACTAAGGCGTTTAGTACTAAAATTAGGACAGGACTTTAGGACCCTACAGTAGGAGAAATCAGTTTATACCGTGAAAAAATATGTGCATGAATGCTTGTGAGTTTTTTTGTTTTTTTTTTCTGTAGAAATCCCATAAAAAATATGTGCATGAATGCCTGTAAATTTTTGTTTTTTTTTTTCTGTAGGAATCCTTAGAAAATATATTCCAAGAGCACAAATCTAGAGAATCAGACAATCGTTTGCGTTTGCAATCGTTCGTGGATCGATTGGTTAACAAACCATCAAACTTTCAGCCAGAATGGTTGTTTAGTTTTCTAGATTTGTGGTTTCGAAAATTCAAGGTATGGTGTCGTAAAACAATTTCTGAATAATTTTATAAAGTAAAATTGGTATAAACTTCTAGAAGATTTCTCCTCGGAAGAAAATATAAGTGATCCTTCAAGGAATATGTTTGGAAAAATATCTGGATCGGCGTGAGGTACGTATGTTCAACTACTAAACCAGATCCGTCCCCATAGTTTTTGAATAGGCCGACAGTGGTGAGAACATACTCATCTTACACCGATGACCTGGGACATTTAGGTTAAAGTGACGTCTTCTTTCGAAAGGGAAGTAAAGCCTTGTTCCCGTGATGAACTTGCTCAGGGCTGTAAATTTCGTTAATAAAAATAAAATAAATATCTGGCTAAAGAATTTTAGAAGATTATTCCTGGATTCCTTGGAAAAATTGTTGGAGGCAGGGGCGAAAATATTCAATCTACCCTCACCTATATTGACACTTGCTGGGTAGAATCTTCGTTGATTTTTGTTTGTTTTTATCCTCACCTTGACAACACAACAAAGATTGGCAAAGCGCTTGCCGCAAGATTGTCAGTTTCCTTTTAACCTACTGATACTAAACCGCTTTGTGATAATCGGCAACAAAAAATGATATTCATTCGAACCAACTTGATTTTTCTACATTTCGGTCCGGGAAGTTGTAATTTTTGCACGAAGCACACTAAAGACGCGTCAATATCATCGATTCCGTGCATCGGATCGTTAATTACCTGTAGAGCAGCATACTTTTTAATTTATATGAACCTAATTGATAATCAATTTTCTGAAACTGATATTCTTCTGCTTCTGATAATCAAAAACACCAACGATATACGGGCATCGTTGTTTGTTTTCTTCATCTACTTTTGTGCCATCTCTATTGGTACAATCATATAGGTGGTGGCATAAATGTCAGTGAATTGAGTACAGTGAGCATGATTTTTTTCGTCCCTGGTTGGAGGAATTACAATTGGGTAATTATGGAGCATTGTTTTAAGAAGTTCTTTTAAGAATGTATCACTTAATGAATTCGTGAAAGTACCGGAAAGAATGCTGTTTTAGAATCAAGTGCTTCAAGTGGACGGTGAAAAAGTGAAAAGTTTCCTAGACTGAAGCGGGAATCGAACCATCGATGGTGCAAAATGCTTGGTAACATTAACCACACGGCCACGAAGTCCACAATAGATTCTATAGTTTCTGGAAAAAAGTTTGCAGATATTCCAGTAAATCTCCATGGGTTCCATCTAGGATTTCTTTAAAGTATTGAGCATAGAATGATATTCAATGATGTTTTGGAAAAAATCTCAAAAAATTTTGCAGGGGTACTCTACAAATTACTTAAAAACTTATTCAGGCACATTAACAGAACGCATATAATATCTTCAAGGATCAATTGAAAATGTATTTAAAATGCTAACTGTAATATGCCTTCTTAGTACTTAAGTGAAATTTTGGCTTCTCTTTGCCTATACGTTTTTTAATATGGTAAATAGCATGCTCCCAAAGTTTGAAATGATTCGGAATAAATTTTACTGTGCACACGCCATTTGAAATTTTTTATGAGGATTACTATGAAAAACGCCTCTGTCTTTTCGTCATAAAATTTTATGAAATACCCAGACAACCAGAAATCGCATGAAAGTTCACGTCACAACTCGTTTATTCATACTAATTACACCAAACCCGCAAAACACCGTGGATAAACTCGTCAGATTGATGAGTTTCCTCGCATAAAACTCTTCTTTTCTGAGTTCATTTGTACATTTTGTTTCGTCTCGTACACTCGTACAAAGTAAGACGAATCAATTCGTAGCAGCTGTCAAATCAACATTTGTTATCATAAGTTAAGTCGCATAAGATCACAGGTTAGTTCGGTAGAATATTTATACACTCGCATTGTATGTTATTAATCATCACATAATATATGCACGCATATCGCCTCCACTTTTGTATGTAGAAGGCCTTTTCGCGACATCTTATAAGTGAAATTTTGCACATATAAAGCCTCCAGGTGATTTCGTTATACGTACATTTTGGTTGTCTGGGTAGTGAACAAACTTTTTGCATGTGAAATTCTTTCAGCTACAACTTTTCCGAAGACCACATTTTGATTGGACGTCAGGATAAATTGTTATTAATCATCATAAAGTGGGTTTGCATGTAGCATGCTTCATCAACTGTTCGGCTGGCAACAGTGCTGCTCCTGGCGGGAAGAATAGATCGAAGTAATCCAGGCTACTATGTTCTACAGCAAAAAAGCAGTGTTGCTCTGAAAGTAATTGAATGATCATCCAAGCATGATTTAGACTTTGTTATCAATAATAAAAAAATTATCCTTAAATGCAATCAAAATGTGGTCTTCGGCAAAGTTGTAGCTGGGAAAATTTCACATGATAACAGTTTGTTCTCTTTTTCATAGATTATTATGATGAGCAGTTGGAGGACTGAACACAAATGGTTTGCCTTATTAATTTAAAATACTTCAAAATAAACTTCAAATGGCGTGTGCATAGTCAAATTTCTTCCAAATGAAATTTTTTGAGAATGATTTTCATCATAATTGACACCGTTTAAGCATAGGGGAGTAAAAGCTGCAAAATTTGCATCAACATATTTTGTACAGTGTTTCCGCTCACAGGCCAAAAATCTAATACCTTTTATTGATTTCATAACTTAGTTGTGTCATATTTACCTATTTCATTTGCAAATCGATTTCCACCGAAAAATATTCCCCCGATCTCATAAATCCCCAATGTTTGCATTCAGTCACGTAAGCTACACTTCTCGAATTGGCACACAAGAAACGTTCAAGACGGAAGCGCCTCTAAATGCCATCGATTAGCCCCATCTTCGGTCTATTCAGGTCTAATCGAGTGCGTCTAATGAGTCATTTGCCGCTGGTTATGTATCTATCTAGCCACCACCGGCCAGACCACCAAACACCGCGTTTTTTTTGCATTTGCTGGCGCACTTCAAGAAAGAGCTACTGTGTAAGACCATCATTGTGAGGATCGCAAGCCGCCCCGGTTGTGCACAGCAGGATGAAGATGCTTTTTTTCTTGATGGACTAGCATCATGATTTAATTTGGGCGATTATGCAGTGGTGCGTCGACTTTTAAGTCCTAACATCTTCATCGTCGCACGCGGCGTAGATTCAATCAGATTCAGCCGATTGCTCCATGGGAGATTCAATTGCGAACAACCTTGAAAGCGTTCCGAGTTCATTTTTCCATGCGCGGTGATTTCCATTCCGTAGATAGCATTTATTCTGCAATACAAATTCTGTTTCCGTGAGTAAATATCAATAAAGTTACCACCCATCAATCCATGACAGAAGACACGGAACAAACCATAGAACCAACACATCATCATTCATTGTGCATCACCTTAAATTCCATTTAATTCAAATCAACAACAACCATTCTGGCAATAGAGGTGCTAATTTGAATCAGGGGCCCAAATAGCCATAGTGGTAAAGGTGCAGCTTTTTAACAAAACCATCATGGGCTTGGATCCCGCTGGTCGAGGATCTTTCAATAATGGGCATTTTTTCGACTTCCTAGAGCAAAGAGTATATTCGTGCTTACAAAAATTTTTTAATTTTTAATGATCTATTGGCAAAGAACTTTTTAAGTCAAAAACTGTGCCGGCTTTTCAGCTTGGTGTTCTTATGAGCACTTCGCTTATAAGAACACCAAGCTGAAAAGCAGGCTCTGTTCCAGTTGGAACGTAACGCCTGAAAGAAGCGCTTATTTGGGGAGAATTCGTTGTCTGTTTTTTGTTTTCGTTTCCATTTCTCAAACCATTCTGATCCATTTGCAAAATTCCCGCAGCGTGACCAGCAGAATTTTGCATTTCTTTGTGTGCAAAGATGATCAACCGGTTTTGATTTGAGGATGATGATGATGGCAGGAAAAGATCCGGGTGGGTTTCCTGGTGCCTTTGGGCGTGATGATGACGAAAAACAGAGGAATCTCCCGCAGAACCGTGGGTAATGATGATGTTGATGAAGATATTTTGCCTGTAAACAGTGATCAAGCGAAGCTTCTAATTGACTGCGAGAGATTACGGAGAAGGATGAGGGAAACCACCCTTAGCGATTTAGGTGAATCATCGTGACCGATGTACTGACTGTTTGCAATCAGTCAGTGCGATGTGTGGAAACATATTAGAATCACATTGAATTCTTGTTATGGACGAATGAGTTCTAAATTCAGGGAAATGGAGTAGAATCGCACATATATACCTGGTGACACACCTCCCTAAAATTCGTGCTTAGTTGTACAGTGTTACGACTTCCAGAAATATAAGAACGCTGAGATTTAATGTTCAAAGTTTGTCTTGAATAGATTAAATGCAAGTAGGGGAACATGGTCCAAGACGCACTGATGGGGTAAAATGGCTCACCTCATTAAATCATTCCTAGAACGTTTTGTATTCGTTTTTCCTCTTCTAGAAATCCATCTACGATTGATTTGGTCTTAACCGACTCTAGTCATCTTTGTAGCCAACTGATTACTCATGCTGATTTTGATTCTGATCATGTCCCTGTTACATTTCAAATATCCCAAGAAGCGATTCTCAATCCTATCAGCTCCACTTTCAATTATTTTCGAGCCGACTGGAATATATATGAAACATTTATTGACTCTAATCTTGATGTTAATATTCCCTTACAAACAAAACTTGATATTGACAATGCTCTCGACACTTTAACAAATTCCATTGTTGAAGCCAGGAGTATTGCAATTCCAAAATGTGTAAAATTTGAATCCGTGATTATAGACGATGATCTTTAACTCTTGATCCATCTTCAGAACGTGAGGAGAAGGCAATTTCAACGCATTCGCGATCCTGCTATGAAAATTATATGGCAAGATTTGCGGAAAGAAATCACGAAACGTTTTTCACAATTAAGAAACAAAAATTTTGAAAATAAGATTTCTCAATTGGACCCTGGCTCTAAGCCCTTTTGGAAATTATCTAAAATCTTGAAAAACCCTCAGTAGCCAATTCCGGCATTGAAAGAGGAAAACAAATTAATACTAACTCAAAAAAGCTCAAAAACTTGCTATGCAGTTTGAAAGTGCGCACAATATTAATTAAGGACTTAGTAGTCCAATTGAAAATCAAGTTACTCAGGAGTTCGAAAATATTCTCAATCAAGAGAACGTTTTCGAAAATGCCTGAGAGACTGATTTGGAAGAAGTGAGAACTATTATTAAAAAAATCAAAAATATGAAAGCTCCTGGCGATGATGGAATTTTTTACATCCTCATCAAGAAACTTCCAGAAAGTAGCTTATCATTTTTAGTTGATATATTTAACAAATGTTTTCAATTAGCATATTTTCCTGACAAATGGAAAAATGCTAAGGTTGTTCCAATTTTAAAACCAGACAAAAATCCTGCAGAAGCTTCTAGCTATCGTCCAATCAGTTTGCTTTCCTCCATCAGTAAACTTTTTGAAAAGGTTATTTTGAACAGAATGATGTCCCACATCAACGAAAATTCAATTTTTGCCAATGAACAGTTCGGATTCCGCCATGGACATTCGACTACTCATCAATCAACGTGTAACAAATTTGATCCGTTCCAACAAAGCTGAAGGCTATTCTACTGGTCTTGCTCTTCTAGACATAGAAAAAGCATTCGACAGTGTTTGGCATGAAGGCTTGATTGTAAAATTAAAAAACTTTAATTTTCCAACATACATTGTTAGAATAATTCAAAGTTATCTGTCAAATCGTACACTTCAGGTTAATTATCAGAACTCCAGGTCTGAAAGACTTCCTGTAAGAGCTGGTGTTCCCCAAGGCAGCATTTTGGGACCAATATTATACAATATTTTCACATCTGACTTATCTGAGTTACCTCAGGGATGTCAAAAATCTTTGTTTGCGGATGACACGGGCCTCTCTGCCAAAGGACGAAGCCTGCGTGTCATCTGTAGTCGATTGCAAAAAAGTTTGGATATTTTTTCTTCATACTTGCAGAAATGGAAGATTTCTCCTAATGCTTCCAAAACTCAACTAATAATATTCCCACATAAACCAAAAGCTCTTTATTTGAAACCTTTAAGTAGACATGTTGTCACGATGAGAGGGATTCCAATAAATTGGTCAGATGAAGTTAAGTATTTAGGGCTCATGCTAGATAAGAATTTAACTTTCAAAAATCACATTGAGGGCATTCAAGCCAAATGTAATAAATATGTAAAACGTCTCAATTCACTTATTAATAGAAAATCAAAACAAATTTTCAGGCCAGCCATGTTGTATGCTGTACCAATATGGACTAGCTGTTGTAATACCAGGAAGAAAGCTCTGCAGAGAATTCAAAATAAAATTTTGAAAATGATTCTGAAGCTTCCTCCCTGGTGTAGTACCAATGAGTTACATTGAATATCCAATGTTGAAACAAATGTCAAATAAAATAATTAATAATTTCAGGCAAATCATTACAATCTTCTATTGCCACGATTAATGCGTTATATGTTTAGGTTAAGTTAGGTTAAGTATATTCAAAGCGTTTTTTTCTCTTATAAGCCGGTGAAATCAACTCACCTGTAAAAATCTGAACTGCTACGGCAAATGAAATGTAATATGTTGTTAACAAAATGTTAATAAAATCTTAAATTTGTTCTACAAAATTAGGATAATAGTGTTGTCTAATAATGAAGAACACCTAGATATAAGAAATGAATGTAATGTTTGAAATGATACTAATAAAGAAATTAAAAAAAAAAATAATTTGTGCTGAAAACCCTACTCACTGGTCACCCGCAGGTGGTGACCAATCGTTAAAATTTTCAGCGTGATCGGTTGTCAGGTTCTCTAGATTTGTGCTCTTGAAAATTCGAGGTTTGGCTTCGACGCATCTTCACCTTAAATTGATATTATCTTCAATTTGGCTTAATTTGAAGATAATATTAGGCGATTAGCAAATTTTCCTATCGATTCATACATGGGGACGGACCTGGTGTAGTGGTTAGAACACACGCCTCTCACGCCGAGGACCTGGGATCGAATCCCATCCCCAAGATAGTCACTAAAAATTTCAGTGACGACTTCCTTCGGAAGGGAAGTAAAGCCGTTGGTCCCGAGATGAACTAGCCCAGGGCTAAAAATCTCGGTAATAAAGATAAAAAAAAGATTCATACATGGGTCGTACTTTTGCCCTGCTAATTCGAGCTTTTGCCCCACTATTTGTCAAAAATTATTTCCAAGTATGTATGCAAAAACTAATACACCTCAAAGAATCCTTATGATAGGCCTAGAAACGCTCTTACATAAAATATTGAAAAATATGTTATCTTTATTTGGTTCCAAGCAACGAAAATTTGGCCAAAAATTACAATATTGGCGTTGAACAACTATAAATACAGTTAACTCTCCACATCTCGATATTGAAGGGACCATCGAGATTGGGAGAGATCGAGACAAAGAACACATTTTTAACGAATACTAGATTGAAAACCACTTACCAGGAAAATAATAAACAAACCAACATCTCTCACGGTGCCCCGACAGACCGTTATTATGCAAAAAAATTGTCCATCAAATCTGAGCACAGGGCTCGATTCCTGAGGTCATTCTGCACCTCTGGGCCAATTTTTAAAAAAATCCTTAGGAGGAATCTCGAGAAATCTCGATTTGAAGTTTTTGACTTAAAAATTCAATATAATCCATATTATACAAAAATTCAATAACATTGAAAAAACCTACGAAAACGCTCAATAAGTTAGCCAAACTGTTCTCAACTACTATATAACTGTTATCGTTTTTATAATTACAAATATTTATTACTGGCTTAACTTACCAGAGTGGCTTAAGTATGTTTTTACATGGCGTAAACCAGTAAGCTTCGTTTAATATAATGAAATCAAAGCAATAAATTGAAATATACTATTGATGTTACGTTCGATAAACGAGAAACATTCTATGCTGAATATAATTAATTAACAGCTTATTTTCCGACTTTCACACTAAGTGACCAGCCCACCAAAGTCTGCCGTATTTATTTTGCTTAATACAATTTTCTTCTTTGTTCATCTGGTACTACTCTTGATGTTTATGTCTAGTTTTCCACCGAGTATTGCCCTCAGCACTTTACCTAAAAATATCCTGTTCAACATTCTCAGCCTCAACAGGATTATAACTACACGGGAAACATGATTGTCATATGTCACAAGTGTTCGAAGATAAACAAAGTCTTTAACAATTTCAAACAAATCCCCATTAAGTACTACTTAAGTATCAACTTCACTAGGACTTCCACTCTATATACCTGCAACCATTCACTTCGTTTTATTTTTTCGGGATTTATCGTCAATCTGTTTATTGATTTCTAGGTCGCGTTCGGCTCAGTAACAAAAATCTAGCTGTTGCAGGTAGTATCAAAGACTTCAAAATGAGACTTAAAGCTGTTTAAGCTGACAAATACAATCAAGTGTAAGGATTGTAGACGAGGAGCCTTTTTTGTAAAATTACATGGAATGAAAAAAGAAGAGTTTTCGAATTTACTGTTCAATATTGCGTTTTGTCGCTTATACTCAGGGTAGACAATCGTTCCCGTCAAATGGAAAATGTCGACGACGAAACTAAAAGAAGCGTTGTCAACGTCACTCAACCAGCGTCGGATGACGATTTGCCGCAGAGATCCAGTCACATAGGCTCGACGTCATGACGAAAAAATACGATTCCTTCATTATGGTAGTAGTTTTTAGCAAAAATAAAACAAACACAAAACAAAACACGTCTGGAATCGAACAAACGATCTCTAAATCGTCAAATCCACGCGCTCACCAACATAACTATTGTAGAATCATGAGAAGAGCGGGTTCACTTGCAAATACAAGCAATTATGTGATGGCATTCGTTGTTTGGTGCGTAGCAACCGAATATACAATAAACGCTTTCTTCATGTATGTAAGGGTAGCAAGCGTAATGAAGAAACATTTCTCGCATAGCTTATGATCTCGCCCTAAAAGGGGGCTTTCTGAGGATTTGAATGGATTTACACGTTTTTATCAACTCTATGGTGAAGAAACGATCATTATCTACCTGCAGGGTTTCACTATTTTAAAGATGGACTACGAAGACAAGCTTGTAATGTCATTTACTTTACCCAAACGTATATGGTCGCATATAGAGAAAAAAAAAACAGGTTCAGATGTGTTGGTACTGAGGCATTTATTGATGGAGATGTAATTAAAGTTGTTGAAGAGCAATATAACATGTGTGACGTATGATAATAATGTTTCCCGTGTAGTAAGAACACGTGTTCTAGCTGCGAATATATCCTTCCATGGATTACGTAACCAGCTTAGGGACCCGCAACTTGCAAATGGAGACGACATTTCTACACAGTTGCTTGATAAATGCTCATCTGACTTCAAAGATCCATTATTTCGTTAACAACTTCGCCAAAACACCTCGCAATCCTTTATCGTGCAATACTGAAAAGTGTTTCGAAAACTAAAGCAGTTTTTTAATAATAATGCAAAGAGAGCAACGATCAATGCAAGCTTGCCTAAATGAAACACCATTGTCAATTTGCCCTGTATAAAACGCTTATTCTTGGCTCTCTTAGCACATTTATTTGATGACAGGAGCGAAAACTATTGAGCGAATAAAATAGGCAAACTTCAGTGAGCTGATCATTTAGTGCGAATGCCGGAAAAGCTGTAAATATTTCTAATTATAACAACTGTAACAATGTTATACTAGTTGAGAGCAGTTTGGCTAACTTTTTGAGCGTTTTTGTAGTTTTTTTTTCAATTTTAATATGGATAATATTGCAATTTTCAGTTAAAAATTTCAAATCGAGATTTCTCGAAATTCCTCCTAGAGATTTTTTTAAAAATTGGTCCAGAGATGCAGAATGACCCCAGGAATCGAGCCCTGTGCTCAGATTTGATGGACAATTTTTTTGCATAATAACGGTCTGTCGGGGCACCGTGTCTCTTCGTGTTCTCGAACTGTGTCGAATCAATGAAATCGGGTCTAGTAACCTTTGATAAAGGGCATATCGACATACGGAGTGAAAATCGGGAACAACATTCAACTAGGAACACATCGAGATAGGGAGATATCGAGATATAGAGGCTATCGAGATACGGAGAGTGAAAATGTATGCAGAATGAAGGGACCGAAGAAATCGATCGAAGCAAGCCGCGCGCGCGAGTGATTGTGCTTTAAACCTACTGTCACGTCTTTTTGATTCCGCGCATGATTTAGATTCGGCTGATGCAATTGTAAATCGGCTGGTACAAGTAAATTAACAGTTATTTGGACAAAACTAGTGTGACCGTTTCAATAGTTTTCAATTCATCAAATTGTGGAAGTGAAAAAGACGTGGCAATTTTCTTCAGCAACGAAATTGTTCCTCTTCCGCGTGTTAGTGTTATTCAGCGGAAGCGGGGCTTGTAGGTTTGGCTACAGTGCAGTATTTGGATCAAGAGCTGGACGTATTGAGCAACGTTTTTTAGGATTCTGCATACATTCTTTTTAGAAAGAAACCTCAGATGTAACGAGCTGTGACCAGATTCTCGCGTTTCGAAGTGCTGTATGTTTCTTCGCTTCTCTGTAGCCATGCTTTGTGAACGATTTTTCTTTTTTTTATCCGGAGAGCGTCGCGTGTCGTGGAATTGGCCATACGTTATTCGTACCAGAAGTTTTTTTGGATCGCGGCTTTTTTCATTTTGCACGTTCCGGTCGTTTTTTTATTTATTTTTTTGACAATTCGATGACTCTTGAGGGATCGATTCTGCTTTTTACTGATAATCAAGCAAAAAACTGCTACCATTGAATGCGTAATCAATTAATTTTACGCGTAACAACATTCTTCGTACTTTAAATAACATATTGTTTCGCTTTTAATTGCCGGCATTCAAGAGAATTTTTTAAAAACAGTTAAATAACCAATGCTCTGGGTCTATTCTCAGGCGAATCGTGACCTGAAACTCCTCCCAACCTCCGAATCCGTAGCACTTATGAGGCCTCTCATTAAATAAGTGCTACATCAACATTTTCTTTCCCTATCTCAAGTTACGGTAAAGATGGGCCGGGAATAGCAGTATTTATGGTTTTGGTATTCTTGTTTAAGATTGGATAAAGGTAAACTCCCAAGCCTTGTTCCTGAAAGCAATCTGGATGAGATTATCAAAGAAATAACATGAATATAGCTAGTATCCAATCTACGAAGACAGTATACTACGTTAACTTAACGCAGAATGAAGGGACCGCAGAAATCATCGACATAGGGAGAGATATCGAGATATAGAATATCGAGATGTGGAGAGTCCACTGTAGTCATAACTTTTCCAAATCTCAATCATTTTTTATAAAATTTAGAAGGAAAGTCTCTTAATTGACTAGCATTCCAAAAGTCATGAAATTATTAAGTTTTGTTTTGAATTGAGCTAGAAATCTTAAAAAGAAACTCTTGCCCCATTCGAAATTTTGCCCTTACTTTACTCTATCACATGGGCCGCCAGTAAGCACAGAATAGCCACATACGACACTAGAGTATTGTTTCACAATGAGTATATAACGTTATACAATACTAAAGAGTTGTACCACAGACAAACAGACGTAAAACTTAGAACAAATTTCTTCTAAATCCATCGCCCAGTTTACACTTCCATCATCTGATGAGCATGTTGCACGAAATGGTGTTTCGTGCAACAAGACCGGCAGATGGCGGTAGTGTAAAACGTCAAACGCGAAGAAAAACGATGCGCGCGCCTCTGGTTGTGAGATTTGTAACATAGTGAATTTGAAATGATCGTTAAATGAGTGGTCGATGGAAATTTCATCAGTGTTACGTCTGTTTGTCTGTGGTTGTACTAAATCTTACTTTCAAAAACTTAAATGTTAGTAAAAATGAGCATCGATTGTGATGAACTCTTTTACGATTTTGATCGTTATATCCATTAGTGCTTTTGTAATCCTGTGCATGGATTGACGCGATGAATCTATAAACAGAACAAATAAAGGTGAGAGAGGGAGAGTTACAATACATTTTAACGTAATATTCTATACAAACTTTAAATCAAATGTACCAGGTATTGATTTTTGAAAGATGCTTTTGCAAATCCTAAAGTACAAATCTAGGGGTCGCTTCGAGTTTTACAACATTTTTGTTTAACGATCAGTCTAATGTTGTACGCAACAAACGTGGTTCTTCAATCAACTGTGTAACCAGTAAACAGTGCGAACGATCTTCGGTCTATGAAAATGAATTTATGAAATTATGCTCCAACATGTAGCAAACTGCAATCTAGACTATGTAATATCATGATTGCGTGTAATTTGAACAAAATTCACCTAACCTTTCTCGCATTGCCTGGCACAGTTCGAACTATGCAACCGCTGACACACAACTGTCAAACGGTTAACACTGAACACCCACTCACCATAATCACACTATTCACGACGATCAGGTGTGGCGAGGCGGCATCGGCACTCGGTGTTGCAAGATCGCCTATCAGACACTAACCATCTTCATAACTCGGGGCGCTTGTTGAACCGCCGCCGCGTTGGCTGACTGCCACCCCATCCTCACGATGTGTTGAGGGTAAATTGTGTACAATTTATAACATTTATATCGTTCATAAATCTCATCGCCGGAGACTCACCGCCGCTATGGCGGCAGTTGCTTTTTAGTTTATCAGACATTGCGAATCGTGCCTAGAATTACCCGCACTCCAACAAATGGATGGCACAGGGTTGTAGCCTAACTTGTCGTTTGCCGGTACAACTGGTCTACCCTGACCGGGACTTACTTTCGCTTAGGTGTTTTCCAATCCAACAATAGCCGGCGATCGGGAGAATCCTTCCTCATGCATGACTGCATAATTGATGTTCACATACCGAGAATGAAATGCAAATGGTTATCCAGTTGACATCGCATCGGGGCGATCCGTCTCGGAGGAATACTAATCAGTGTCACGCGAGAAGTGATCATCGCCGTTCCTCTCATACGCGATATCTCACTAGAACGAAGGTATCCACTCGGCGGCTACTTAGTAGGAAAGAATGTTTGTTTAATTAAATCATCTTTTCCCTGTCCGGGTTGATTTATGATTCTGACAGCCGGTCAGAAGTTGCCGGCCAACCGCATGTACTGAGTGGCCGTTCGACTGCTGACCGCTGTTGATTGGTTAGCGACTTCAATGACACCTAGAGACGAACCTAACTTTGATATTTCTGAAAATTTCATGCGGAATGAGTGAAATTACAACAACTAGTTAGGAGATGAGTTTTATGGCACAAGAGTGATGATTGGACAACATAATGATTGACTGCTTCTCTTCTCTCTGGCGTTACAACCAATTGGGACAGAGCCAGCTTCTAAGCTTAGGTTTGTACTCAGTTGAAAAATCAAATCGTCTTGAGAATTTCGATTCATCATTCAATACTTTTGTAGACTCTAAATAAACGTGTCGAACTGTTCCTCCATACTCCGACTTGAAGCTATAAGGCTGTTGGGTACGTCAGGAACATGAATTAATCATTATTAGCCCCTTATTCTTTGTCAGCTGATTCCAATGGCCAGCCTAGCAATTGTTCTCCAAAGATTAGCGTTCGCTACGAAGCACAACCAATAAATATCCCAAAGACGACTCCCTCCTCTACTCCATAAATCACTCCGGGCGCTCTCCGAAACTAGAAGCGTGCAAAATTGATGCACTGTGACCGAGTGCCGTACTTTTGTGTTTCGCTAAAGGGCCAAATTGCAGCCATCGATGGTGACAAAACCACAGGTTAGAGGCGCAATCACATCGCGCAAGGCACTCCCGAGCGGATCTCAGACAAAGACATCAATTTGCGACACATTTTACAGTGCGCTTCAAGCGCGAATAAGCTTGAAGCGGCGCGCGTCCACTTTGCGCAATAGAAGATTGGTTGAAACAATCATGTTTCTTTTTTGCAGCGGTTTAAATTAGTTTGGGCTTGGGAGAACCAGATGGAGTTGATGCTAGCTTGCGACATATAAACATACATTTGTCGGGTAATTAGGCTTTGGGTTCGTCGCTTGTGTTGACGATGAAATCTTCTGAAATAAGGCGATTTTAATCGGGTTCCTTACTAACGAACATGTGCCAAAGCATCTGAGGCAATTAACATACGTGATCGTTTCGTTTTGCCAACGTCCGGTTCGCAATCCAAGCGATGCGATCACTAAGCATCGATCAATTGTGTTCCACGAAAGGAACTTCTCAATAAAAAATCGTAGGGGAAGTGGAGGTAAAATGAGAATCCGAAGCATTTCATCTCGTTCCTAACATAATACGTATATAACAAACATATTTCAAAATTTTGATTACCTATCCAAATGTATAACTATGAACGAACAGGTTCACAATGCCATTTTTAAACTGAGCACATTAGTGTATTCAAATTTAAAATAAGATTAATTTCAAAAATTTATACACTATTTTATCCTTATTATCACATAAAAATGGGTCATGACAAATAATTTGTCATGTTTACTTGTTGTTTATTGTTTTATGAGGCTCGGGTTATGTGTTTATTTTATCCCCAAGGTGTTCCTTAGCTGAGTGATTAGAGTCCGCGACTATAAAGCAAAGTCATGCTCAAGGTGTCTGGGTTCGAATCCCGACCGGTCCACTTTTTTTTTTGTAATGGAAATTTCGTTGACTTTCCTGTAGAGAATAATCGTACCTGCCACACGATATACGAATGCAAAAATGGCAACTTTGTCATAGAAAGCTCTCAGTTAATAATGGATGTACTCATAAGAACACTAAGCTGAGAAGCAGGCTCTTGTACGTGTCGTTGATGATTGTTGCTATTTCATCTCACGATTTCGAATCAAAGAAAATTAGTTGGTTTTACACTGACACAGCTATGTATGTATGTTAGCACGTCAGTGATACCTTTTCAAGTCAATATAAATTATCAAGGCTGAGTTTTATCACTTTGAAATGCAAGCTGAAAAGTCATCATTGTTGCCAAAACGAATGACGGGCTACTTAGCCCTAATGCCAAGAAAAAGAAGAAGTGTTCATTTTACCACCACAACCCCTACTGTTCGACGCGACGTTGCCTCCAAAGCAGATTAGAATCTATATGTGGGTAAACGCGCACTACATGCACTGCTTGAACCGTATGGAACAGCTTCGGGCGTCGTTTACGCGTCACTGAGTAATCACCAATTGTGACGGAGGGGTGATTCCTCGTAATAAAAGAAACAATTGTAGATATTTATTTCGCCACGTGCTCGAGAAGTCTGACTTGAAGAATGTTGGGTGTTTTGACGATCGTTGCGGTTGGATGTGATGGTGTGAAAAAACTCCAGCTATGATAATTGATTCCGATTGTATGCTAGACGGAGTTCGGTATGTAGTGTCGTGGGGAGAGTATCTTATGCGGAAATCAGTAGACTACTGCGTAGGATAATGAGTTCACATTTGAGGAGGAAAACATATTAGCACTAGTAGTTAACTGAAAGCCACAGATTATCACACGATAAAGAAATGTAAAAACGGTTAATTGGCAAAAAATACTCTGTGGAAGTGTTTATAGCATTAAGCTGAGAAGCATGTTTAGTGCCAATTGTGACGAAAAATAAGAATTGTAAATTGTGCCCAAAAAGAAGAAGAAGAATACATAAAATTTGTACATTTGGATAGAGAGTAAAATAAAAATGAAAGTAGGGATAAAAGAGAATAAAAGAAACAGGGATAGAAAAATTTATAAAAATATTTCGGAGATTCGGAATTCCGCTCCAATATCTATTTAAATGTAATGTCCTATTACAGTCATAACTCGATATAACGTAACTTCTTTATAACGCAGTTTTATCCTCGATGTAACGTAACTTTTTGTCGGCTCCCTGAAATAATATTCTTAAAAATTCTACAGTCAACTAAAACCAAGTAAGAGCAATACAAACTTTTGCTATCACTGAATGCAGTCATAAAACGATTTCGAGTGAGCTATTTATAAAGCATAGGCTGAATGTTAAAACGAATATTTTCTTATTGCTGTACATTTGTATGAAAAGTATCACTCATCTTTGTGGGATTCACGTTCCCACCGGAACCAAACCTGCTGCTCACTTTGATTTTCTATGAAAACTTTAATAAAACAGCGTAACAAAAATGACATCTTTGTGTGTCTCAAGGATCAAACTATGCGTCACTAGAAGATTTGGCATTGTTGAATATGATGCCGTTCTCAGAAATATTTCAGCACGTAACAATTTTTAGCTACGGGTCGCCGAAGTTGTTTAAAACACTGTTTTCATTGATTTTTTCACATAATCTTATGTTTTCATCCGAATTAACTGTGTTTCTTAAAAATGACATAATAAAGTTTTCTAAACGTCGGAAGTAAACATTAAATCCGTTTTTGAGCATAACAGACTGAAAGCCATAACCTAGAACATTTACTTATAATTTAAAGCAAGATTTATCATATTTTTTGTGAACTTATCCACCAAGCCGATTTTTTCGACATGCTTGCAGTCTCCATACAAAATTCTATGCCTCTTTCATATGACAAAATACAATACTTTTCAAAACCATCAAAAATAACTTTTGAGCATCGAAAATATTATGAACTTTGTTGATAAGTATTGTTATACACATGAAGTATGAACTCCGTGGCAAATTAAGCAAATTAATTGCCATACAAGCTGAAAAACTTGCATGCCAGTTGGCAGAAATAGTCAAATTTAGCATTTTCAACAGCCAATATCTCAAAAACTATACGTGTTATGATTGTATGTCGATAAATAATGTATCTCGAGAAAATTGACACTATTTTTCAAAAACAAAATCCTTTTGAAATGTTTAGGTTATGTTCTAGAAATTTCTTCATATAACTTCTGCAAGAATTTGATGTCCCGTCTGGAATTCCTTCACAGGTTCAAACTGGTATCATGCCTAGGGTGCATCGAGAGATTCCTCCAATAATTATCCATGGAGTCTCTTGAAATATCCTCATATTTCATGGCCCATAAAAAATGCGAAAATCTGTATTCCACTTTTGCTTCATCTTTTAGATACTTAATAAAAGTAAAAACTTGTATTTGGTTTGAAAATGCATTGATTGAACATGTCAAGATTACATTATTCGATGTATCCACCGTTTTGTTCGATTACTTTCTCCAGGCGTGAGCGGAAAACGGGAGCATACCTTCTGTATGTAAGAAGCAGACATCGAGTTCCATGCCTTCGTGATGGAAGCCTTCAGAGCTTCAACACTGGGATGGGACCTTTCACAGGCTTTTGCTTGAACATACGCCCATATGGAATAATCCAGGGGATTCAAATCTGGACTGCTAGAAGGCCAAACATCCTTGGGCCAAAATTCCATATTTTCCTTCAGCCACATTTGAGTCCTTTTGGAAGTATGACATGGCGCTCCAACTTGTTGAAAAATAACGTGTTCGTGTTCTCCGAAGTTGTCTTTCATCCATGGATGCACATTCTCCTTCAAAATGTCCATGTAGACTTCAGTGTTCACTTTTAAATCAGCTTTAATAAAAACTGGAGGCATTTTCAACCCATTCGACGTGACTGCTCCAAACACCATGACTCCGGCTGGATGTTTTGTGGTGAATGCGAATTTCACGTTCTCTGGGACGTCCTCCATCTTCTGTGGTGAAATAAACCTGTTTGTACGTGAGTTGCACACCGGATCGACGGTAAAAAGTTTCTCATCAGAGAACACGACGATCGGACGTTTCTTCTTGAACACAGATAATAAAATCTTCGAACGCACCAGCCGTAGTGCTTTAATCCGATCCGTTACCAAGTGACGTTTAACTCTTGCCCTGGACTTTGAATCCAAGTCATCTTTGACCAATCGCTGCATGGTGGTTTTCGAGATATTAGCATCTTTAGCCAATTTTCGGATCGATCTTATTGGATTCCGCTTAAACTTTTCTTTCACTGATCTTATCACCCTTAGAGAACGTGCCGACCGCGGACGCCCACTTCCCGGCTTCCGTGGGCTTGTACCATCATGGAGAGCACGTTTGATGCGGTAAACAGTGGCCAAGTGACAACCCACAGTCTCCGCAATTTGTTTCACCGATTTTCCCGCGAGGAGCGAACTGGTCACTACTTCCTTTGCGAACATCTTATAAACGTTTGTTTCAAAATATCTCTGTTTTGTTTACATCACTTGACAGGTCGATGCCTAGAGATTACACACACATCCAAATATAGGTAAAAATGCATTAGAATGTATCCTAAAACAGGCTTCAAAAACTTTCGCATTTTTTTATGGGCCATACTGTAGATATACACCTGATCTGGTTCAGAGGCCCTTTTTAAGAAAAATCTAGTAACTATTCGTGGAATGTTATAGGAATTATTCCAACAAAAGTGCAGATATTCGTTCAAAAACTGAAAAACAACTCTCTCAGAATATTTATTTTTTTAAAAGTTTTATGTAGAAGGAAATTCTTTCATATGAAATTTAAGAATGTTCTCATTGGGTTTTTTTAAAGTATTCGTCCAGAGATTTTTCTATTACAAAAATGTATTCATAGATTCCTTCGAAAACTGATAAAGTTCCCCAAATTTCCCTAATAATTATCCCGAAATACCGCAAATAATTGTACCAGGTAATTCAGGAACTTTTCTATGAGAAATCTTTCGAGGATATTTTATAATAGAGTTGTCTAATGATTTCTTAATAAATTCTGTTGTACAGATTTTGAAATCCTTGGGAACTTTAATCTAAAATTATCTCAATAAATTTTAAAAGGATTGCTTTAAGTTTTTAACTATGAATTCCTCTTAATAAAATTCTAAAGTTTTCGTAATTGCCTCCTGCATAATTTTCCAGTATTCCCGCAGCATTTTATCCTGAGAACACATCAACAATTTGTTCAAAATTGATAACAGCTAGCTCGCTGTGAAATATGCTCTAGTAAGTAAAAGTAAAACACCTGCTAGGTAAATAACACCGATCTTAGCAGAACTTTTTACGAAAATCCCACATCTTGTTAAAGGTAATTGTTCATTGACTCTTGTCCCTGAACTTCAAAGCTTACACAAGTTTTATCAGACACTATTCTAGGATTTTCTTCAGAAATATCTCACGGATTTATTTTCAGAAAAAATTCTTGGCATTTCTTTGGAGATATTCCTGGAAGAATTCCTGAAAAAAAATTTCCAAGACTTGAGAAAATCCCAAAGAGTTACTGGAGGAATTTATATTCTAAAAGTCAATTTTAAAGGATATCCTTAGAAATTTCTAAGGAAGTTATTGATTGAATTTTAGGAGACGTTTTGAGCGAGAAGTTTTGGAGGATAATCCGGGAAAATCGATGGTTTATTTACTCGATAATATCTTGGAGGAGTTAGGACTTTTTTGAAAAATGGGTCAAACAAGTTTTGGAAAAAAATCAGATAATTTCTGAAATAATCTTTCAAGAAATTTTTAATGAAAAATAATGAAAGAACAAATTTCCTTGGGAAAATGCAATTTGAATTATTGAGGTATTTTAAACAAAATACTTGGAGAAATTCACTAGGAAAATTCGTGGAGAAATTCCTTGGGAAATAAAATCACTAAAATTTCTGGAGTAGTAAATAAACAGTAATAATGTCACGAGGAATTCTTCAAAAAAGTCAACTCTTCTTTCATTCTATTCAAATTATATGGGAGTCTTTTACGAATATTGTAATTTTTTGTTGAGCGAAAATATCAACTGAAAAAATCGTTAGAACGCTAGGAAACAGCATAATTTTCTCAACTTTACTCAACTCGACCAAAATACACTGCTTTGCGTTTGAGCTCCTCAAATACAATAATTTTCAATTTACAGTCCAGGGTTAATTTTTGGGGCCTTCCTTAGCCCGTGGCTTCGAAAATGGCAACACTGGCTAGCAATGCTCCACAGTTAATAACTGTGGAAGTGCTCATAAAAACACTAAGCTGAGAAGCAGGCTCTGTCCCAGCGAGGACGTAATGCCAAGAAGAAGAAGAAGATTAATTTTTTTCTTAGCTTCACTGTACACAAAATATTTACCATCGTTTGTCCTACCTATGGTCTCGAACGTGGACGCGCCTCTGCTTTAAATCATCACCGAAAAAGCTGAAAATTTCACAGAACACTATTTTTATCGTAAGGATGGTAAGGAAGATATGGGAGATTAGATTTTTAAACTTATTTATTTCTCGAACCACCCCAATAAACAGTATGTCGTTCGATTCACTTTTTTCAACTTTGTTAACTATAATAATTTGTCCATTGAGTTAAAATTCTGATGCGCTTGTAGGAAATTCCTCGACCCCCTTTGTTGAGGGTAAAGAAGAGAAATAGACTCCGTCTAAGAAAATGGTACAATCTTATCCTTGGCCCAGCTTTGATTCAACTGGTAGTACTGGATATCATATAAAAGATGCACTAAGCCTTTAATTTTGCGCGCTTCAAATTAGATATTCTTCTCAAAAGCGGAAAATCGACGTTATAATTGCTTCAGTTTTAACTGTATTGTCACTTTTCCTACTGATCTGTACTGAGTGGGACCAAGTTTGCATCCATTTACAGTAGTGATAATCAGCATGTGATCCGTGGACTAATTTAAAAATATACACAAATAAGTTTCTTATCATTTTAATTTGTAATGGGATAAACTGTGTTTAAGAGGGTGAACATAGTAGAGGAAGGTCGCCAATTTTCGACCCATTCATACGATTTTCAAATTAGCGTTTTCCCCTATATGTTATAAACTAAGCATGTGAAATTAACGGCATACAGTTCTTCAGGATTCAGTTATTAAACAACAAGAACTAGTCTAAAATCTACAACTGCAGTTTCGAATCTACAGGAAACCGCACACTTAGAAAAAATCATTCATAATTACGTCGTATGTGTCGGACATATTAAAGCAAGCAAAATGATGTAAAATTACGTTACAAATGATGTAACTTTCCGTCTTTTTGAACTGAATATTGTTTGGATCACACAAATTGTCAGTCAGATTAAACGAAATTTTACAAGAATAACGTATTTTTAAGTTCAAATACCATCAGATTTACGTCACTTCGTTTATTTGCATTGAGTATTTTGCTAACCATGAAATTTACGTCATATGTAACAATGTAACATTAGTGTTTTTTTTTTAAGTTTACGCTAAGAGTCCGTAGCACGCTAGCAGACCTGAGAATTGTTATATTCTCTTCAAAGATATAGCTTAGAATCTATATATCATGCTGCTGAAAATTCTCAAGACTCCGATGGATTGTTAGGTGTTCTCAGTATACCACTGGGAACCGATTTCCACAAAAACCCATGAATCGTCAGATTTTGCACAGCCTCCTTAATAACTCAATACAAATCCCCAAGAAATCTGAGAAAAATAAACAAAATAAACAAAATAAACAAAGAAATCTCCAGATTTCCCCCTCAAGAATCTCTCAAGTTTCCTGGAGCACATTAGAAATACCCCCTTTAACCTATTAGACTTTCGCAGGATCAAGAAACTCTTAGACCCTCTTAGAACCCTAAGAAATCCTGAAGATCCCGCCGAGAATCAGTGTGATCCCCCTAGAAATTATCCAAATTCCGGTAAAAATCCCAGAAGTCTGCTAGATATTGTCAGTTTTCGTTCAGAAACTTCAAGGTTCAAACGATTTCGTTTGCTCTTTCATCCAAGTCAGAATCCTCAGACAAAAAATCCAAATAAATTATGCCGTCCCGGGAATCCCGGGATTCTTGAAATGAATGTGAATTAGCTGAAAACCAGTAAATTTCAATGCAAAACAATGACATTTGTTCTCAGAAGAAAACTACATTTGATTATATAGAAAAGCATCATATAGTAAAGAGAACAAATGGGTAATTATTTTCATGAAGAGTTAATAATATTTTTATTGCCTAATTGCAGAGTTCTCTTACTGCGTTTATTCACAACATTTGCCGTTTTCCTAATACTAGACGGTGAAAGAAAATCTGAAAGCACTACAAATTTCAATTATTAGCCACAGTACCTTCAATGATTTTGAAGCTTCTCTCTCGAACTTCCCCAACATCAGTCAAGATGTGCTTTGAATTTTGTTTTGACAATTTTAGCGTTACGTAATAAATGGTTGCTGTCTTTAGTACTTTTGTCTTACTTGCGTTTGGATGTTCTGAACAAACTTTGCCAAAAATACTCTTATGGTGATGCTCTGCACACAAGTCATGAGCACTTCGACGTTTCGTGTCTGTCAGATTACAAAAGTCCATTATTTCCGTAAACCACAATCTCAGTGTGGTTCTAGTCGTCCAAATCCGGATGCTTTCCCGGATTGCATCCCCATATTCGTCGAAAACAAACATAAAGACGCCATGATGCAATCGATTCGCCATAGATTGACTCTACTTAGCTGCGCCTTCGAAGAATGTTTGTTTTTTTTTTGTTCCGTTCATTGATTCCACCGAACCGGATGAATTGTGCACGGCGGTTGTGACTCACAGAATCTCAATGGGCAAAAAAAGGTCTGTCACTGTCAAGTGGGTTAAGTACCTACGATACCATGATTTTTTTTTCTTCTGGCAACCAATAGATGAAACGTGCATTTACCTGCAAAAAAGAGAAAAACATAAACTGATTAGTTATTCTGCTTGGCTGTGCGAAGTGGTAGGTCTGGCCCACCAAGGTCAATCAAGGTTCGTTGGAATACAAGCTTAATGAGTTGACAAAATGAGAAGATGACACAACTACCTCGAAGCATAGAGGTCCAGTTTTTTGAAAAGCTGGTAAAAACTCAATTTGCCAATTTTAAGTACGTGTCAACTTGTAATCGGGAGAAACGAACGCGAGCGTGTTGGGGGTTTGGCATCTAAGTCCGAAAGAGACATTAATTTGCGAAAAGAGATGTGTTTATAGTTAGTACTCGGATTCAGTTTGGCTTTCTATTCGGTAGAATCATAAGGTGTTCTGTAGCTTAGTTGGTTAAAGCGCCGGTTTAGCGTACCCGGAGTCGTGAGTTCGAGTCTCACTAGAACGCGTATTTTTTCGCAAATTCATGTCTCAATTTGTCAAACAAACACACTGTGTCTTCTGATTATAAGTTCCCAAAAGTATGACCAAAAACCTTAATATTTTCTCCATAACTTGATTATTTCCACTTCATGAAGACTCTTTCAAATTGTGTTGTCAATACCTATTTCATTTTGTAATCGATAACTCGTTATAATCTAGATTCGACATTTCAGAATGCATTTTTTCATTTGTTAATATTGTTGAAATAGCAACTATTTTTGTGAGTACGTCAAATAATTAAAGCACAGCATCTTTAAATTGTACAAATCTCTCCCCGTGGAGATATTTTGCTTAAATGTTCTTGAAAGACTAAATAATCGATTAGAGAATATTCCTCATGCCTAAATTTGTCTAAACATTAGATTTTTTTGAGTTAATAGACTTGAAATGTACAAAAACCAGCAATTTTGTATGAATTTTGTGCTATAAATTCAAAGAATGGTGAATATGCCCAAAATATTGGTCTGGAATCTTCAATCATGTTCCACAACACTTTTTACGGAATGCGTGATTTTTGCCATGGTATTTAAAATCTTGTCCACTGTGCGCGGTGGTGTCGATCACGGGTGAGGATGTGGGTGAATTCGTCGAAACGCAAATTAAAAACCGAGAAGCTCTAATCATAAATATAGTCATCGCTTTTGTGGGCCATTGTCAACGAACGATGTCTAGGTAGGACGCGGTTGGTTGATTAGTGGAACGATCGATCGTCGTTTGGCACATTGTCTTTGGCTTTGAGGGGTGGTTGTAATTAAATTTTTCCAATTTTCTTTCGACACTAATTACCTGACCCAAGTGGGTAATGAGTGATACGGTGAATCGGCCGGAGACACACAGCTTGGGGGCACATTTACCCGGTGGATTCGACATGGCTGATTAGAAATGGCTAATCGATTTTGCACAGTCAAGTTCAAATCGGTTTTGGATCATTTCAGCTGATTGATCATGGTGAATTGACGATGATGTTTCGGAATGAACAATGCTTGCAGACAAAAAGATCAACAAACACTTTTTTATAAAAATGTTTTTTTTTTCGCAAAAAAACAGTCGATTGAAGTTAGAAACATAACTTACTCTAGGGTTTTTTCATGAAATTCATATGGCGGATTTCTGTCGAAAAACACCCACATTTAGGAATACAATTATGGTAATCAAGCACAGGTGGTTTTTATTAATCGACATTATTCAAAAAAAATTTGTTACATGACGTCTACTCAAAATGAGGATGCCTCATTAGACACAGAGGATAGTACAAATAATCAATCACCATTGCCACTTTCTATCGCTGGAAATCACCATTACCCGGTTCGTTTTATCTCACATCGTACACCTGATCGTGGTTGACAAATACCATTTGATCAATGCACAATGGTCGGGCTCCATATAAAGGGGCGGCCAAAACTACCAAAAACTTTTTGAGATTTTTATGTTTTTTTCAATTTTAAAATATACCTCATTTGTTATATTATTATGATCCTTAATTGAAATTGAACTAAAATTTAAATTTCTATGATTTTTATGACGGCAAACAGGCTGAAGTCAAAAAATTGAAAAATGTAACAATAAAATATAGCACAAAATTTATAATTTATGAATGCAATATTTCCCCAAAGTTACCCACTATCTGAAAGCTTATGGTTCAAAACTTAAATCGAGCATGAGGATGGAAAAAAATATTTGGTTTATGTTTTAATACTATTCAATATTACATTTTAGTAATTTTGGTGATTTTGAATATGAAAAACAACTCTTGTCGCGTCATGTCGCCGCCATTTCGAATATTGCACATCAAAAAGCATCTTTAGATATTACAAAAAACCTTTAAATTTTTTACAGAAATTTGCTGATTTGCAAGTTAGAGATATTTGAATAATTCAATATTTTACATATATTTTGACGATATTTTTCATACAAAGTTTATTTAAAATTTATTTAACCACTATTCATACACATTTTGATCAAACTCAATCAAATATAAACAAAATTTGTGCTTTCAGCCCGGTTTGATAACAATTTTAAATTAAAAAAATATTTTTGTCAAAGTTACGTAATTTGTGAATAATCCCTTCTGAAACAACAAAAACGCCAAATAACATATTCAGATTACATATTTCATCGATTAAGGCGATAAAAATAGTTTTGGCCAAACTTCACTTTTTTCCGACCATTGTGCAATGTCCGAAAAGGCCGACATGATCGCGTTGGATTCACCCGGCAGATATCTTGGAGCCATACGTTGTCGTTACGTTGTCTGACCTTCAGGGTGAAGCCAAGTTTGCGTAATAAATCTCTTCCTTGTTGGTATTCAAATTAGCATACAAAAGTGCAAATATTTCCTTTATGGTATTTTCGCACCGCACTTGTGCACGTTGCTGGATTGGTACGAACAAACGAAGATTTGTATAGATATTGATGGTTTTCAATATCTGACTATCACAGGGTAACGTATGAGCTTCTCTATTCACCGTTGATTACATTGTTGGCTCGCGATGAAGATAGGATTTTATCGAGTAACTAGTTTCATTCTCACATAGTGCAATATGTATATTGTCCTAGATCTTGTAAATCATTTGCATTCATAGCTAAGGTGAAACCCACGAGCATAGCTAGATAGCTCAAGATATTTTTTTCAGATATTACTTTTGGTATTTTTTTTAAGGATTCTGTCAGAAATGTGGAATGGAAAATTGAATCTTTCGTTGATCTCTTTGCTAAGGCATTTCTGTGAAGATAAGGCAATCCATCAGAACTTTCAGCGATACGTCTGACAGCTTAAAGCAAGCCAATCCAACCTTTTTGATCCGCAAGCCACATTACAGCTATAATATTGCACGGCGGACCAAGACATTTCCAACATTTTTTTAATCTTAAATTCTTTTGAAAAAGAAAATACGAGATAATGGTTATTGAGCATTATACAAAGGATTCAGTAGGAATTCATAATCTATAATGATCTTGCGAAGGGACTGTGTTCAATATTGTGTCAGTAATTAGTTCAAAAAATCGTTGATCTAAACTTTATATTAGAGTCATGTTAACCCCTCTACCGGCAGCTTCATTTTTTACCGCCAAAAAACATCATTCGATAAGATTGTTCAATATTTTTGCATCATTTTTTCACAAGTTATCAAAAAACTCTTCTAGTTTTAGAAACCTTGTCGATATTAATCATTGGTGATTCATATTCCGATGTTCCTTGGGGGACCGACATTCTTCAAACAAAATATTTTTGACGACCATTTTGCTATAGGTCAATTTATCAAAAAAATAAAATGTGGACTATACAATGACAGGCAATAAAGAGGTACTATGAAAAAATCATTCAAATCGGTTCAGTATTCTTGGAGAGATCTAAAAATTACGATATGATGTTTTATGAAGTTTTCAAGATCTTTATTTGGCCAGCGTGGTACCAGACACCAAAATGCTCATTGCTCAAAGATGTATTGTTCCAAAGAGTGAATATCCGAGAACAATAAAAACTCTGTAGCCTGTGAAATTCAAGTGGGTTATGGCTACGCGCCGGTCCCCCAAGGAGTTTTGGAATATCTCCGGATCCAGATGACCAATGATCAATATCAAAACAGATTCTTAAACTAGAAGAGTTTTTTGAGAAATTGTAAAAAATGGTGCAAAAATATCGAGAAACAAAAAAGTTATAGCGATTCGAATTTTGTTTTTGGGGTAAAAAAGAAGCTGCCGGTAGAGGGGTTAAAGACAACAATCCTACTCAGAATTCTGGCACAATTCCGTTCCGTTCATTATTTTAAATTGCCAAGGGTTGTGTAAGAATTCTGCGTGACATTTGGCAAAAATCCAACACAAGTTATACCGTCAGAATCTCCATTCTTAAATCCTGTTATGGAATCTGTGAGATATTTGTCCAGGGTTGTATATGAATCCTGTTGAGAATTTGGTTAATAATCAACACAGGATTATGAGGAAGCGCTGCCCCGGAATTTGGTTCAGAAGGTCCATAAAAACTCTGCCAAGTGTTAAATGAGAATTTCGCTTGAGTTTTTTTTGTACAATTAATCAATTTTGTATGAATCAAGCCTTTGTGGCGATGTTCTGTTAGCGTTCTGTTGCGACTAATTTAGCATTTTTCCATCATATTTTAGTAAAGCTAGATTGGAGTTCGGTCTTTTCTATCAAATATTGAAGATATACATGGCATTGTGTTCTTGAAATCTTAATTAGTTCATTGTTATCATTAAAATGTATTATATCTCATTATTAACCTCGATTCTTGCAAGCTACATTTTTGGGAAAATAATTTTAACGCTTCAATCAACTTCAAAGAAGAGTGCTACCTAAGAGATTAGTTATGACAATAACTAATTAATCACAAGTTGAATACGTTTTTTTAACTAGTTGATTTATTTAAGGCTCAATAAAAGTTGAATAAGTTGCAACAATGTTGCCCTTTCTGTTTAACATGACAATATTTCTTGAGACTGTATCCCAACCCGCAAAAGTTTGGACAAACGATTGTAAGCACGCTAGGTTTTTTGTTTGTTTTGCGTTTGTTTCGATTACAATTTGATACACTGAATATTAGCAAAACATGATATTGCATCGTTAGAATCATTAAGGTGAATCAGTTTGGAATCTAACTTCTAAGTGAAATTCAATCGAATAAATATTTTGGTATGTTCTAACTTCAAATAAGTAGAACAGTCTGCAGGCCAGATATGAGGAAAGTCTTCAAACTCTTTGCGGGCCGCACGTTCGGTAGCCCTGGCTTAAAGAAAGCAATCCATGAGACAGCTGCGATCATCTGTTTTTTTTTTGTTTACCATGAGCCTTTGACGTTTCGCGATCGGAATGACCGTTCGATTACAAAGGAAAATGTAAATCTCCGATAACACTCGCATGTTTTGTTTACTCATTCGTTTCGGTTGCATACACACTTTTAGCTGTCAGTCCTATCGCGGAAAGTTCTCATGGGCAGCCTTAGTATGCATGCAATCGAAACGGAAATAAAACATTCGAATGTTACCAGAGCTTAACATTTTCCTTTGTAATCAAACGGCCAATACTATCGCGAAACGTCAAAAAGCTCATGTTAAACAAAAAATCAGTTGATCGCATCTGTCTCATAGATTGCTTTGTTGGCAAAGAAATGCATCCAAAGATTTTTCCGAATGTTCCTTAGAAGATTCTACCCCGTTACCCCGAATTCCGTTATCCCGAATGCCGTTAACCCGAATGCCGCTACCCCGAATCCTAAATCTCCGAACGATCCATAACCCCGAATGACATTACCCCGAATTCCAATATCATGGGGAAATGTCATCAATGTCATTGTGTAAGATAATTGTAAATTCGGGGTAATGGTACATTCGGGGTAATGGTATATTCGGGTGGTAATGGGGTAAATCTCTTTAGAAGATTTGGTCGGTATTCAGACAGACCGGACTAGATGAAAATTTGGCGTTCCAAAGACACAGCAAGCACTCCATCAATCCTGGTTTTTCCGATGCTATTTTGATACAGATGTATCAGCAGATACCGTGGTGAATCAAAATCCGGACGGTACCAATATCCAGACACTCTTGTAATATTCAATAATTTAGAGCTAAATTAAATGTTAGTATGTTTGTTCCAATTCTTAGCTTCTTCTATAAACATTGCTGATCATTTAACATTCATTTTCAATCTAGTTACCATTGCCAAATAGTAAATAACAACAAAAACGAAAAAGTTGCTTCAGTAGAATGCCCTTTCTTCGCGGTACATGTGATTTTTGTGATTGCGTCAACGAATGCACCCACAACATTTAGCAACCTTTAATGCATTCAAAAGAATCTATTCGTGTAGTGTTTCTTGAAAAATGTTTACAAAGTGATAGTTGCAGAGATCAGTGACAATACATTTCATAAAAAAGGTATAAACGTATATTTAAAACATTGAAAACGAGCTGTCCGTCATTGGAAACAAGTGTATATAAATCCGGATATTGCTTGAACATCGTGTAGTTTGATAGTGTAGGAACATATTTACCAATAGATATTAAAAAGGAATCTTTTGACATGTTTTAAACATGTAAAATGAATTACAAGAACAATGCAGTGCATCGTTTTAGACAGAAAAAATAAATGAATCAGTGATTATTGCAGTTCGAACCACAGGCATTTCAGATCAGGTAATCAAACTACAAACTTCACTTTCATTTAAATGTTAAAATGATTATATTGTATTCGCATTGCTTAAGTTATTAAAAGTGTTTTAAACTCTGTTGGTTTCGAAGCCTTAACATGGTTTAATTTGAAGATTCTACGTTAAAATAGAGCTGTCCGGATTTTGATTCAAAAGTGTCCGGATTTATAAACAAGACTTGCTGAAGTGTCCGGATTTAAGGACAAGACAAGCATATGTATTTTAACCATTTTCATGGCTTGATAATAATTTTTATCGTAGAATTCACTTAGTTCTATCATTAATCTGTTTGTTACATAAAAATATTTCAAAAAAAATCACAAAGAATCGTTTTGAAAATGCGGCTTAAACTTTTGTGACAGCTCAAGTGTCCGGATATTGATGCAGCATGGTAGCTGTGTGTCAAATAATGCAAGTATTTTTTTATTTTTGAAAACTTGGGACAAGTTTTACTGAAACCATCAAAAACACTTGGTTCAGTCTGTCTGAACACCGACCATTTCTCAGAGAAAACCTCTAAAACATCTTTTAGAAAAGTTCCTCCAGAAATCCTTCCAAGCATGAGATCCTTTCAAACCATTACCTAAAAATCCTACAAAGATTCATAGTAAAATTTCTCCAACAATTTCTGTAGGAATTTCTTCAAAATCGCTTCTTTAGCTTTATTCAAAAAAGTCCTCGAAAAATAAATTTGCAAATTTCTGCATAAATTTTCCCAAATTTTCATCGAGAAATCATAATGAAGTTAATTGGATAATTTCTTCAGATTTTTCTCCAGAAACTTCAAAAATTTTCCCTGCATTTTCCTCAAAAATATTTTTTGCAACAAATTGTGGAGTCTGAGATGATTTCTTCTTTCATAAGTTTCCATTGGATTCCATTTTTTTGGTATTTTATGGATTGGACAAATGACAGTTAAATCTGAATGGAGTATTGGATGATGTCTTGAAAAAATCTCTCAAGTAATTCAAAAAAGCATCCTTCAAGCAATTTTATTTATTTATTTATTTGTAAAAGTCTTCGATAAAACTAACTATCGTACAGACTATAGCTTATGCGCTAATTCTTAATCGAAACACATTTTTGGACAAATTAAAGTCAAACAAGTGGTACACTTCATTAAAACGTTGACAACACATATTTAGAGGGTTATTCTGACCATACTGGGTGCGATGCGTAGCCCTTTTGAAGAAATCGAATCTTCTCGTCGACCTTTCCGGTGCGTTGAAGCGTAGCCTTTTCAAGAGATCGGAGCAATCAAGGTTGTTGTTGAGCAGGTCGAATATCAGCAATCGTTGAAGAAGTTCCCGTCGATTCTGTAGTGTAGAAAACGGTCTAGCATGCAACGCCCAGTGGCACAGTCGAAGTACATTCCTGACGAAAAGTTTTCCGGCTGAAGCGGCAATCACCCCTTGACTGGATGCGGCTAAATGCTTGGTAACACTAACCGCATGGTCACGAAGCCCACATTAGTTTGAAAATCTTCATATGAGTTTTAGGGGAATTCTCAGAGGTATCGAAAAACTGATTTTTATGATTTCCTGTGATGGCTTCAAGAAAACGGATTTATGAAGTTCACTCTTGGTCGGTAATGAGATCTACGGACTAGGAGAAAAACTACGATTCTTACTTAATAATAGGTTTGCATTTTTGTTTCGCGGTGAAAAAATATTGGTAGAAGGTTAAAAAAATACGTCGACATTCATAATGTCGATCTATTCAAACGTTGTTTTCAATAATGACGAGGAAAAATGTCTGTTCAAATTTAAATTATATGAAACATAAATCAGGGTTCATGTCGAAACTTGTAGTATAGTAACGAACCATCCATAGTTTGTTTGAAAATAACACAAGCGTAACGTTGTCACGATGAATGTGTTATTAGAAGCATGAAACGAGCTCACCAATTGACAATCTATCCTCGACTGAATGCGAACATCATTTCGACCTCGCAAAAATTGTTAAAGTATTTCCTTGAAAAACATAATCACTAAATTGGAATTAAAAGTGTGATTTCTGGACAAGTTCAAGTGGAAATGCAAGAAGATTTTTTTTGAATAGTGTAGCACAGCGTAACAAAAATGACATTTTGCGTGTCTCAAGGATCAAATTATGTGCCTCTAGTAGATTTGAGGTTGCTGTATCTGATGCTGTATCTCAGAAATGTTCCAGCACGTCACAATTTTTAGATACAGGTCACCAAAGTTGTATAAAACACTGTTTTCGTTAATGTTTACATGAAATTTAAAGAGTGATTTTCAAACTTTTTTGTGATCTACTCCACTGAGCATGCAAAATATGGCTTTAACTTTCATTTTAGATATACTTTGGTGCGAATTGCACGATCAAATTTCGATTAAATCGATGTTTTCAACATGCTTGCAGTCTCCATACAAAATTCTTGTTTCTCTTATATGGCAAAATAGAATATTGAAAACAGCTATCAAAAAATAATGTTTGAGTATCGAAAGTTTTATGAACTGTATTGATCAATATAGTTACACACATGAAAATTGAATTCTGTGGCAAACAAAGTATGGCATAATACTAATATTAATGTTGGGTTCTCTAAGAAAATAAAACAATCATGGTCGCCCTTGGCAAGTTTGCCACTTGTACGAAAAAAAAAGAAAAGAAAACGTATAAAGGTTTTGAGGGTTTAAAGCTTTATTAAACTGATTTCTGATAATAAGAACAATATCTGAAAAGTTACTGGGCCTTCCTTAGCCGAGTGGTTAGAGGGCGCGGCTACAAAACAAAGCCAAGTTGAAGGTGTCTGGGTTCGATTCCTGAACTGTACAGGATCTTTTCGTGATGGAAATTAAAACTAAGGTACCGTGGGGTAAGTGGATACAGGAAAATCAATAGCTAACTTCATTGTTATGTACAGCTAACGTGAATAATGTAATTCAAACTTTTTTCTGTGGATAACAAATGAGGGACTATTATACTTCAAATCGTCATTTATTTCTATTTTTCTAATTGTTACGTATTGAGTTTGAGAGACTTAAAAATTTGCGCCAAATGATCCACTTGCCCCATCATGGTGGGGTAAGTAGATCACCAATTAAAAAAATCTGTTCTGTGGTGTGATTATGTATAATAAAAATGACATTACTCTCGTTCTTGTTATTAGTGCTAGTAATGTCACATTATAATACTTTAAAATTAAAAAAAGTACCTTTATTTAATCAAAATATAATAAAAAGTATGTATATATTAGTAAATACTAAATCTAATAAAAAAAACATTGACTCTAGAAAAAATTGGAGAAATTCATCCATTTATACGCATAAGTTAAACAAAAGTATTTTTGGATTATTCCTAACGATATTTTCAAAAAACACTCTTAGTTTAAAAATATTAGTTACTTTTATTTTGGAATAACAAACTGAAATCCATCTATTTTATTTATGAACATATGTGTATCATCTGTCTAGAACAATTTATATGGTCAAATAAGGTACGATACTATGCGTTCAATTGGAAAATTAGTATATTTTGCTCTTTTACAACTCAACTTAGATGAAATACGAAAAAAATCGTGTAAATTTTGAAATTATTATTCTTTTATTTTTTTTTATGCCAGAAAGTTTTAAAAAAAACTTTTAGGTGGATTGATTTAAATTTTCTATGGTCAATTTGACGAATTCAAGCTGGGAATGGAAGAAAGTAAAGTAAAACAACATTTGCGGATATTGAAGCTTAATAAAATTCTTGTAAGCAGTCTGCCAATAATTGATAATAATTCCTGATCCACTTACCCCACCCCATTCAAAAGTAGGGGTAAGTGTACCATGTCCAATATATTTGTATTTATTTATAAAAATCACATATTTTACATTGTGATTCATTCAATTAGAACTGAAGTGCTCACCATGTGTCGAAAAAAATAATAGAATTCGATTTAAGACAGAGATACAATGGATTTTTGATTGATGGAAAACAATTTTCAAATTAATTACTTTTTGCAGCTAACAAGTTTGCTTGTGTTAGTGTACGTGTAGTAGCAGTTTTGCAATAGTATCAGTGCACAATGGTCCAGATAGCAAGTTTAGGCGGACATGAACTTTTCGACGTCATTTTGTGGTTTTAGAGTATAGGTTGCTTCCCAGAAGTGTCTTGAAATTAGTTGTACTACAATTCGTACGAAAGGGATTTTTTCTCTGCACTAATCGCAATAGTGTCCTATACGCCAACTTTTTTATGTTAATAGATAGCAAGTTGGTATGTTCAGCAAAGTTGTAGCATATGTTAATACAAAAAACTTTGTAGAACAAACTTTTTCTCTATCTCTTATACTTTCTGAGATAATTGGCTTTAAATATGAAAAAAATGAAGAAAATCATTTTTTCACTCATAAGTCATTTATTTACAAATTTTAGCAGCCTACTATGTTCTACAAAATTTTTGGTACTGCTATATTCTACAACTTTGGTGAATATACCACAGTTGTATTTCTTCTCGTTTTCTTATTGTCTTCTTCTTATTCTTCTTGACGTAACGTCCCAAAGAAGATTTTAATTTAAAATCTTGCCGTATTAAAAGTCATAAATGGTAATATGTTGCAAGAGTTGAGAGGCATTCAATTTATTTATCTTGAGTCTTTGATTTATGTATAGCAGTAATTATTAAAGTAGTTAAAGTCGTATTGAAATCAGTCATAGTAACAGTGTCAAAAAAATACAATTGCGATTGCTACTCACATCAGATCCACCCAAGTAACCAGTAAGCACGATAATGCGGCACGGTAATAGCATTATATGCGCATATAGGGTAATCATTTGATGCATGTCAGTTTTATATACGCATATAATGCTATTATAATGCTAGAAAAGGCGAAATAGCGTGCCATTATAATGCCAAGATATAACCGTGCTTCTCTGTACCACTAATGCTGATATAAGACCACGTGAGAAACGTCAGTTGTTTTCGCCAGGTTTTTAGGGCGAATATTTTTTGCTTTCGCGTACGCAACCAGAGAGCTTTCGCGTATGCGGCCAAGCAAAAAGTACACGAGGTAAATTAATGAATCAATGGAAACGGAAACCTCTAATAGTATGCAAAAAATGCAATTAAGTGATACAGATGGTCGCCGTTAAGTCAGAAGGGACCAAGTACAAAACTTGGGAAAATTGGATTATTCTCTCATTTGATGCGAAATTACCTTACCTCCGTTACACTTTGATCAGATTTGAAGAATACTGAAAACTGCGAGAGATATGTAAAAAAATTTACTTTGGATGATCAACAAAAATCGATAAAAGTGTGCAGTCAGAATGGACCAAGTGCTTATTACCATAACAGCGAAAATGATCAGCGCGCTGAGGAATGCGAGGAAATTAAAAACATTTCAGGAGATTTGTCAGATGTTTCGACATCGAATCATTCTTCTACTTATCCATCAATAGAAATGTATGAATATTACTTAATTCGATGCATTTGATTTTGATTTTTGAGCATTTGCCATATTTGGATGGGTGGTCAGAAATTGCAACAAATTCTGTGCAGACAGAGTGGATCAAGTGTTGCAAAGCAATAAAATGATTGATTACTGCATTTTTTGAGTTAATTTCAGAGTCCAATAGAAGTTTACGGTAGATCTATGGTGTATATATGGCATGTCCTAGGTCCCGCTTATTGGACCAGCATATTTTGGTCGATACTCAATATTTTCACTTGGTCCACTCTGACTGAACGCATATTTGGATTTTTCTGGTCTTCAATGCCATGACCCTGCGGAACCTTAATTTTCAAGCTATCGTAATGTCACTGATTTTGGTATTTACTATATGGCGTATTTAAGAATTTACGATACTGGTGTCAAAGGGTCTTGATAATTTGTTTATCATATAGATATGCACCCAATTTAACCATGCAAGCATTAAATGATTGTTATTTTCCAAGAAATTGTTCAGTCAGAGTGAACCAACTCACTGAATGGTGGTCTTTAGTTCAGTCAAAGTGGACCAAGTACACATAGTCCATCAAAAAATCGTTCTATTAGAGGTTTGAATTATGATTTTTCATGATTATCACATCACATTATATTGTTTGAAAGTAACATAGAGACGTGTAGAAATATTGAACCAAAATTTAAACGAGTTCAAAAATTACAGAGCGTTAGACTTTGAACCCATTTTTCTCAAAATATCAAAAATGTCACTTGGTCCACTCTGACTTAACGCCGACCATATAGTACTTCTCCGTACCAGACATATTCGTTTTGGTAGTTTTCATCCTTTTGAGGACTTGCAATTGCCAAATTTTGATCCTCGTTTTATGATGATGAAATTCCTCATTTTGCGTCTCGAACCTGCGACACCCGTATTGTTGAGTTGTTGTCCTGTTCCTTTGCTCCTACGGCCACATAAGATAAATAATATTGGAAAGAAAAGTGACCAATTTAAACCGTCACTTTTTCCCGTCATAAAACCTGCAATTGTAGTAGTGAGAAGATTTATGTTTGACTCCCTCTTACCACTATATGCAAACACAAAGCACGTGGTATATCTGTCAAAACACTGGATGGCATTTAAACATGCCCTGTATTCGAATATTAAGCCAATATAGTGCTTATTTAATGCCTGTATGCATCAGGTTTAGAAGCATTAATGATGCTGTAATAGGGTTTCTATGCAGCGGAAGTGCTGTTATAAGGTGTGTAAGCATTTGTGGTGCTATTATAATGCATGTACGCATCTATGATGCTGATTAAGGGCTTATTATTAGTGCTTATGGTTACTTCCCAAGCAGCACAGTTTGTTTCAACTTACTTACTTACTTACTTATTTGGCTTTACATCAATTATCTTGATAAAGCCTCGCCAACAATATTTCGCCAATTCCCTCGGTTCATGGCCGCTTCTCTCCATCCTCGACTGTGACCCACGCTCTCCAGGTCCTGGTGTACCTGATCAATCCACCTAGCTCGCTGCGCCCCACGCCTTCTTGTTCCGACCGGATTCGTGGCGAACACCATCTTTACAGGGTTGTTGTCCGGCATTCTTGCAACATGCCCTGCCCAGCGTATCCTTCCAGCTTTAGCTACCTTCACGATACTGGGTTCGCCGTAGAGTTGAGCGAGCTCGTGGTTCATCCTTCGCCGCCACACGCCGTTCTCCTGCACGCCGCCGAAGATCGTCCTTAGCACTCGGCGTTCGAAAACCCCAAGAGCTTGCAAGTCCTCCTCGAGCATAGTCCACGCCTCATGCCCATAGAGGACTACCGGTCTTATGAGCGTTTTGTACATCGTGCATTTGGTGCGGGGGTGAATCTTTCTTGACCGCAGTTTCTTCTGGAGCCCATAGTAGGCACGACTTCCGCTGATGATGCGCCTTCGTATTTCCCGACTAACATTGTTGTCAGCCGTCAACAAGGATCCGAGGTAGACGAACACGTCCACCACCTCGAAGGTATCCCCGTCTATCGTAACACTGCTTCCTAGGCGGGTCCTGTCGCGCTCAGTTCCGCCAACCAGCATGTACTTTGTTTTCGACGCATTCACCATTAGCCCGACTCTTGTTGCTTCGCGTTTCAGGCGGGTGAACAAATCTGCCACCGTTTCAAATTTTCTCCCAATAATATCCATGTCGTCCGCGAAGCAAACAAATTGTCCGGATCTCGTGAAAATCGTGCCTCGAATGTTAAGTCCGGCTCTCCGCATGACACCTTCAAGCGCAATATTGAACAACAGGCACGAAAGTCCATCGCCCTGTCGTAGTCCCCGCCGAGACTCGAACGAACTGGAGTGTTCGCCCGAGATCTTCACGCAGTTTTGCACACCGTCCATCGTTGCTCTGATCAATCTTGTGAGCTTCCCGGGAAAGCTGTTCTCGTCCATGATTTTCCATAGCTCTATGCGGTCGATACTATCGTATGCCGCCTTGAAATCGATGAACAAATGGTGCGTAGGGACCTGGTACTCACGGCATTTCTGGAGGATTTGCCGCACGGAAAAGATCTGGTCCGTTGTCGAGCGGCCGTCGATGAAACCTGCTTGATAACTTCCCACGAACTCGTTTGCTATAGGTGATAGACGACGGAAGAGAATCTGGGATAGCACTTTATAGGCGGCGTTTAGGATGGTGATTGCACGATAATTTTCACACTCCAGTTTGTCGCCCTTTTTGTAGATAGGGCATATAACGCCTTGCTTCCACTCCTCCGGTAGCTGTTCCGTTTCCCAGATTCTGACTATCAGCCGATGCAGACAAGCGGCCAACCTGTCCGGGCCCATCTTGATGAGTTCGGCTCCGATACCATCCTTGCCAGCGGCTTTGTTGTTCTTGAGCTGTTGAATGGCATCCTTAACTTCCCCCATCGTGGGAGCTGGTTGATTTCCGCTATCCGCTGTGCTGACGTAGCCATCGCCTTCGCTGTCCTGACCTTCTGTGCCTGTGTTCTCTGCGCCATTCAGGTGTTCATCGTAGTGCTGCTTCCACCTTTCGATCACCTCGCGTCCGTCCGTCAAGATGCTCCCATCCTTATCCCGGCACATCTCAGCTCGCGGCACGAAGCCTTTGCGGGATGTGTTGAGCTTCTGATAGAACTTCCGCGTTTCTTGAGAACGGTACAGCAACTCCATCTCTTGGCATTCCACCTCTTCCAGGCGGCGCTTTTTGTCCCGGAATAGGCGGGTTTGCTGTTTCCGCTTCAGTCTGTATCGTTCCACGTTTTGCCGCGTACCATGCTGCAGCATTGCAGCCCGCGCTGCATTCTTCTCCTCTAAAACCTCTTGGCACTCCTCGTCGAACCAATCGTTTCTTGAGCTCCGTTCCACATATCCGACAACGCTTTCGGCAGCGTCGTTAATGGCTGCTTTGACTGTCCTCCAGCAGTCCTCAAGAGGGGCCCTATCGAGCTCGCCCTCATCCGGCAACGCTGCCTCAAGATGCTGCGCGTACGCATTGGCGACATCCGGTTGTTTCAGCCGCTCGAGATTGTACCGGGGCGGGCGTCGGTACCGTACATTGTTGATGACGGATAGTTTTGGGCGCAGTTTCACCATCACCAGGTAGTGGTCGGAGTCAATGTTGGCGCCACGATAGGTTCTGACGTCGGTTATGTCGGAGAAGTGCCGTCCATCGATCAAAACGTGGTCGATTTGCGATTCTGTCTGCTGAGGTGATCTCCAGGTGTACCGATACGGGAGGCTGTGCTGGAAATAGGTGCTACGAATGGCCATGTTCTTGGAGGCGGCAAAATCTATCAGTCGTAGGCCGTTCTCGTTCGTCAGCCGGTGGGCGCTGAACTTTCCAATCGTCGGTCTGAACTCCTCCTCCTGGCCAACCTGAGCATTCAAATCTCCTATGATGATCTTGACGTCGTGGCTTGGGCAGCGGTCGTACTCGCGTTCGAGCTGCGCGTAAAATGCGTCCTTGTCATCATCAGTGCTTCCGGAGTGTGGGCTATGCACGTTGATTATGCTGAAGTTAAAGAATCGGCCTTTGATTCTTAACTTGCACATTCGTTCATTGATCGGCCACCACCCGATCACGCGCCTTTGCATGTCACCCATCACTATAAAAGCTGTTCCCAGCTCGCGTGTGTTGCCGCAGCTCTGGTAGATGGTATGATTACCTCTAAACGTTCGCACCAATGCTCCTGTCCAGCACACCTCCTGCAGCGCTACGATGTCGAAACCGCGGGTCTTCAGTACATCGGAGAGTATGCGAGTACTTCCAATGAAGTTGAGAGATTTGCAGTTCCACGTACCGAGTTTCCAATCGCTAGTCCATTTTCGTCGCTGTGGTCTTTGCCGATTGTTCCGGTCCGTATTCTCTCGTTGACGTTCCTGTGCTGATGTGTTTTTACGGCTGGCTCGCAGGGCCTGACACCAACCCCCTAGATTTCCGGAGGACCATTCCCCCTAAATGTTCGGAGGGCCATAGTGCGCTGTTTAGCTTAGAGTCCTTCTCTGGCACTCGGACGATGATCAGCCGCCCCTGACATGGGGAACAGACGCTGTTGTGAGCCGCTCCTAACGTGGAGTACAGACGCTCCAGGTTTGCAACAGCAAACCCCCCCTTCCCTGTCAGCATACGACCAAAGTTCCCACCGGGGGTTGGTTACCCGATCTTCCCCAAGGTTACTCGTACCCCGGCCAGTACCACGAGGAGGTAGGGATAGGAGTTGCTGGGCAAGAGGCTAAGGACCGCACAAAGGGGTCTATTTTATTCCTGCAGGTACGCGAGGTACCAATGGTACGCCATGCCCAGCCATTTACCGCGCCCAGTTTGTTTCAACTCAAGAATAAAATCTTCTCTTGAAACTAATCAATGTTGTCAATTGATGAAAATATGACTTATAATAACTCTAAATAGCAACGCAAAAAGCGCAAGAGGCGGAGTCTGTTTGCAACATATTTAAGTTATATCGAAATTGCTGATTTGTTTCAAAATACTTAAAAGAAAAAAAAATGAAAACAAAAATGTAAACGAGAATCGAACTTCTGCCATCAAGATCAGTAATCTTCACCTCTACTCACTACTCTACCAGCTCTTCAAACAATTGCTTCGCCAATGCACTATAAAAGCTACCACATTGCCTTGTTGCTTACAACTTTACTGCACCCTTCGGAATACAAGTTCATTACTGGCCTAATTTCACCACGCGTGAAATAATCTAAAGTTTTCACAAAAACGTTTGTGCAACATATAAGAAACACCATTGAAACAAACATACTGTGGGTAAACCATGTGTTTGTTATTAGACACGGTGTGCCAGAAACCGTTATTAATGCGAAAAATGTCCAAGAATTCGGCACCTACCATTCGAAAGATATAGTATTCAAGCATCTTCTCCGTAAAGTTGAAAATATTTTAACAAGGGAATCGAAAGTTATCGCGATTTGAAGATTTTAAACTATTTTGGAAGGGACATTTCACATGCTTCAAAATATTCCCCAACGGTGCAAAATTGTTAATTTCAAAACATGTGATATCCAAGCATCTTCTTTGTAAATTTTAAATAATTTTGACACCGTTGAAGAATATTTTAAAACAAGTGAATATCCCTTCCAAAATAGCTCAAAACTCTCAAATCACGATAACTTTTGATTCCCGCGTTAGAATATTTTAAAATTCACGGAAAAGATGTTTGAATACTATATCTTTCGAATGGTAGGTGCAATATTCTTTAACATTTTGTGTTGATAACGGTTTCAGGCACGCCGTGTACATGATAAGCAAGGTGCAACTCAACCCTATTGCAACTGGATAAAAACAAACAATCTTCTTGCTGTCATACACGTAGTATAGTGCAACTTTCGCGCAACTGGAATGAATCTTCTTGAGTTGTGGGTATGGGAACTTAAATTAAATGCAAGTTGCGGATGGCTCAAAAGAAAGTAATTTGAAACATAACATTAAAATCGGCATTTTGGGAGAAGTTGCAAGAGTTTGCATGAAAAGTTACAGAACACATCTTGATAAACAGGACTTTATAGCTATTTGCAAAGCACATTTGCAGTAAATCTCGTCGTTTCAGAAAGGTTGAAAGTCAAACACGGAGTGAAATGCATGTTCTCTGGAAAGGTAATGAAACTTTATGAGCTTGTGATATTAATATGCAATCGAACTAGAACTAGGTAAGTTACAGATGCTTTTATTGATACGTGCTTGAAACCATTTTTGGAAAGCATCTCTTTAGAAGATGTTTCACGTGCTACTTGGGTTGGGCAGTGATCTCACTGACAAATCGTCGAATCGCACAGAAGCATTTGGAATTGCACGAAGAAGCGAAGAATTATTGAAAAAGTTTTGAAAATATAGTACACTCTACAAAATCAAACAGGTGTTGATTATTTCATGCTGAATCGCGGCGGCCATGACTTTTGTGTGTTTTATAAAAAAGATGACTAATTGATGTGTTTTAATTGCAAATCACCCGTCATTGAAAATAGTCTTAAAAATATACATAAACATAATGATTCTACCCCATTACCCCGAATCCAATTACCCCGAATGACATTGACCCGAACGCCATTACCCCGAATTCCAAAACCCCGAACGACCCATCACCCCGAATGACATTACCCCGAATTACAAAACCATGGGGAAATGTTATCAATATCACCATGTCAAGATAATTGTAAATTCGGGGAAATAGCATTCGGGGTGATGGAATTCGGGGTAATGGTACATTCGGGGTAATGGATTTCGGGGTGATGGCATTCGGGGAAATGGCATTCGGGGTAATGGGGTAGAATCAAACATAATATATTCACCAAATTTCACTCAAATACTCTTTAAGGGGTGTAGAGCCACGGTGTGACAGGTAGGTTCATTTTAAAGTGCATCTTTGCGAGTTATTTGGCCTGTAATACGGTATGATTTTAAATTAATATCTCCTACAATAAGAAAACCAGAAGAAACACAACTGTGGTATATTCACCAAAGTTGTAGAATATAATAGTACCAAAAACTTTGTAGAACATAGTAGGCTGCTTAAATTTGGAAATAAATGACTTATGAGTGGAAAAATGATTTTCTTCATTTTTTATATACAAAGTCAATTATCTCAGAAAGTATAAGATATATATAAAATATAAAGAAAAGTTTGTTCTACAAAGTTTTTTGTATTGAAATATGCTACAACTTTGGTGAATATACCAACTTGCTATCTATTAACATAAAAAAGTTGGCGTATAGGACACTATTGCGATTAGTGCAGAAAAAAAATCCCTTTCGTACGAATTGTAGTACAACTAATTTCGAGACACTTCTGGGAAGCAACCTATACTCTAAAACCACAAAATGACGTCAAAAAGTTCATGTCCGTGTAAACTTGCTATCTGGACCACTGTGCAGTGTGGGCATAAGAATATAACCTAAAACGAAGCAATGGTGCGAAAACATTCAACATATTCAAATATTTATGCTTTATATTGACAAATGATCCACTTACCCCACTGATACACTTCCCCCACTGTAACTTATATAAAAAAAAATAACTATAGCGAATACTGAGAGATCAGGGCAAACAAGTCTCGCGTTTAGTATCATACAGGCGTATCTGAATTGATAGATTTCTCTTTTGATTATTACACCAAATGTAATTGGTTTTTGTAACATTTTACGATGTAGTTCGACGAAGGACTATACAGTATTGGACAAAACATTTGCAACTTTCTCGATTTTCCATACAAAATGACCAACTTTGGTAAGCTAGATTTCAGTTATTTATGGAGCGATTCGAATGAAACTTTCACAGAATATCAGATAAAACTTGAATTTTAACATATATTTTTGAATAATTTTTCAAATCACGAGTTTATAAGTAATAACGATTCGATTAAAGTGTAATTTTCGACGAAAAATTCAAAACTTTTTATCTCAAAATCTGATAGCCCTACACAAAAACTGTCTTCAGCAAACTTATTCATCTCGTCAAAATCTATAACATTGCTGGAGATACCATGAAGCTATTCCTTCAATATGTTTAGCTATGTCAATTATAAAAAATCGTCAAAAAATTCACTTTAGTCAAACCGTTACTGCTTTTCAACTTGTGATTGGAAAAATCACTCAAAAATATATGTTAAAATTCAAGTTATGTCTGATATTCTGTGAAAATTTCATTCAAATCGGTCCATAAATAACTGAGATATGTTTTATCAAAGTTGGTCATTTTGTATGGAAAATCGAAAAAATTGCAAATGTTTTGCCCAATACCGTAAGTATTTACTACTGAATGAAAAATAGCCGGTGAAAACGAGCAGCTGGCCAAGTATTTAGCTAAAACAGAAAATCGATGCAGATAAATCGATCACTGCAGTTACGCCCTTATGATACTGAACGCTAGAATTAATTTCTTTGACTAATTTAACTGAAAAACCATTACCAGATCAGAGCACCGAGCAACGTGCGCAAACATTATTTTCTGTCGGATGTTAGATTCGTTGAACCATTTTATTTGCAAAGTTTTCCTTCTCACAGCGACAGGTGAACAGCTGACTCTTGTAAAGATGTGTGGCGAACACGTTTCGATCCGTGAACAGTGGGCGTCCAGTGGACTATTTCGCGCAGTAAATTGCTTCATCGCTGCGCTGCCGTTCAGTAGGGTGTAAAACATCATTAGTAGCAAACACCACCATCGTGTTGTAAAACGACGATTCACGTGAAAGATCAGCCCGCCGCCTCGCTGTTGATTGCGTTCATCTGTGTAAAACCATGGGAAACACGCACATGCTCGGAACAATTAGAGATAGGCGCGAGTATCTTAGAGAATTTACTTGGCGACGCCAAGTTGGCGTAGATCGGAGGCGGGGGACCCGCATTGCCACAGTGGTAAACGCGCAGCTGTTTAGGAAGACTAAGCTAAGGGTCGTGGGTTCGAATTCTACAGGTTGAGAATATTTTCGCGTTGGATTTTTTTCGCTTAGAAAATCTTTGTACCTGCTACACGATAGACACCGAAAAATGGTCAGTCGATAGAGAAAGCTATGAGTTAATAACTGCGGAAGTGCTCATAAGAACACTACGCCGAGGAGCCGTCTCTGTCCCAGTTGGAACGTAATGCCAAAAAGCAGAGGATCAGAGTTGGTGCGCGGTTCGTTTATATTTGACGCGAGTTTTGTAAAACGTCAACGATCAATCTCTCCGGCGCGGTTCACGAAGATCCAATGCAAATAGCAGTACCGAGAAAATATTTCGATTCAGGTTTGATCTGACAGGGCGCTTTGCTTCCATCATTGCAAGTGAGAGAAGTTGCGTGCCCCGAAGATGTTTGCGTGCCGACGCAGAGGCGTTTATTTGCTTACGGAAATAGAGAATTTGTTTTGTGCTCCGCTTCCAGATTGGCATGTCGGAGATCATCATGAACTCAGACAAGTGTCGGCTTCGGGGTGAAATGTCTACCGGGTTAAGTACGTTGAACTTTCAAAGGTTGGGTTTGTTTGGGAGATTCTAACTCTCTACGAAGACAGTAATTCTTTGAACATACTGTAGGGCCATTCATTTAACATTTTTTGTTAAATTACAGACAAGAAATCAAACGGTTCACTGAAAGATTCTTCGTTGGTTGGTAGATTCTCGGTGAGGTTTAGGTGTACTTTCTATGAAAGTGTCTAAGCTTTTCAGGGCTTGTATAATTTTACAGATTTGTGTTCAGCATAATTTAATTTGGAATATATAGATTGGAGATACTCAATTCCGCAACTAACACACATGAAATACTTCCCCTTTCAATAACTTTGAGACAGTGCTAACTTTTGAAAAAAAAATATTTTTTTTTGATGGCACTGTTCCATGCTATATATAGCATTAGCAACTACAGTAGAAGCTCGTTTTAACGACAACTTTTATAGCGACAAAAGCTCTTTATAGCGACATTTTCCGGTTCCTTGAAACATATTTTGATGTTATAACTATTCTCTTTAACGACTTTTCTCTATTACGACGGTCCCTTGCGATGTCGTTATAACAAGCTATTATAAACCGATAGTTATTCGGGAAACACCACCGGAATAATTATTTTCCACCACTGACATTTAATTCAACTGAGGGAGTTAGGAGCAAAGTGACAAAAATCTTGTTTTGAGTAAATCGACTTTGAATTTTTTTTCTGTAATATGTTTCCATTCGTACTAATTGTATGATAGCATTAAAAACAAGCCAATCTTCTACTTTTTCTGTTTTATGGAAAAATCACCTAAAAATACCGTTGGAAAGCTAGGAAACAGTAGAATTCGACACAATTTGAACACATGGTGGATTTCTCCTGAGGTCCTTATGTATTTTCTGGCAGTGTATCGTGAATGTTGCAGAGTATATCCTTGTCATTGTTATCGTAGGTGAATTTCTTGAATGATATTTGTTAAATCGAGATTCAGTCAAAATTCTTAGTATATTCCATTTGAGATTTTCAGCGGTTTCTCATGAAATTTTTGGTTAACTTGGACTCGAATAGCTAATCCATCAAATTTCTTTTGATGTCGGGGTTGGTGGTCTAATGACTGTCACTATCGCTTTACAAGGTTAATCCCTAGCTCGTCCCTTTCCTAGTACATTGTAGTACTTGAATATATCAATCGCTTATTTTTTTAATCTAACCGATGATTCTGGAGAAAACTTTTGTGATTTTTTCCCAAGGTGGAGATTAATCGAAGCCAAACTTCAAATTTACAAGAGCACGGATCTGGAGAACCAAACATCCGTTTAAGCTGAAAACTTAATCGATTGGTCACCTGCTGGTGGCGACCAATCGATTAGGTTTTCAGCTCAAACGGATGTTTGGTTCTCCAGATCCGTGCTCTTGAAAATTTGAAGTTTGGCTTCGATTCATCTTCACCTCAATATTTTTGTTGGTAGTTCCCTAAAGATATTTTTGTTGGAATTCTTCAATATTTTTTGACACAAATATGCTAGGAATGCCTGTTAGTAAGTATTCTTGAAAAAATCTTCTGAATAGAATCTTTGAAGAAGATTTTCTATGAGCTCAGGAAGGATTCTTAATGGATTTCCCGGTACCTACATTTTAGAAAGATAATTGAGGAATTCTTTACGAGATTTTCAAATGATTCCAGATGTGATGGACAATGAAGCAAATACGCTACGAGTTTTGGAATCCTGAACCTAAAAAAATATCATCTGAGTGGAAAATAATGCCAGGAAAAACAATCAGTTGCAGATCGGTTCTCAAATATGGGAAACATAGAAATTTGAATAGGCTAATTCGAAACATCTCGTAAAACTTCCATTTACGCACTCTTTTTGATATTGTATTTCATAATTTGTTCCTTAACATCTTACAAGACAAATATCCTTGTGGTATTCCATATTTGTGATTGACAATTTACGGACTAGCAACATCATCGTCATGGTGAACTGTTATCTTAATATCAATAAATTAAATATAATAAATTCAAAAGGCAAATATTTTTTCAAGGAACGATAATTTCCAATAAACTAAATTATTTCTGTCTTGTTGTAATTTCGGCTTATTGGCATTTTACATTTATTTTTATTTTTTTGGGTTCTAGATATTAGGAAGGCAGAGATTGCCATTCTAACTACACGATAAGTCTAAATCATTATTAGACCGACAGGGTTGTCAGCCTATAGCTATTAAATAACCAAATGGCGTTTGACTAAGAAGATTGTAGGACTGAATTTGGACAATATTTGTCACAACGAACGAGTCAAAATGCTGAAAGTGTATTCAGGCTCAGAGCGATCAAGTATCTCGGTCGAAGATTATTAGGTCGATTAACATTTGACAGAATGGCATTAACCCTTATGGCGTTAGGTCGAAACGAACCACGCACCGGAATAATTGCCAGATCGAAAGCAGTTTAGTTCATTGGTAAGCTGGCAATATAGGTCAAAGGCAATTACTTCAAAGATCATTGGTCTATGGTCAGCAGTACGAATAGCGTTAGCGTAGTTACGATATACATTGTAGATTAGATACTAGCAACATTCCTGTGACATTTGATAATCTCATCCAGATTTCTTCCAGGAACAAGGCTGGTGAGTACACCTTGGCCCAATCTTGAACAATATTACCAAAAGTATGAATATTACTATGCCTGGCCACGCCCATCTTTACTGCAACTTAGGATACGGGAAGGAAATGTTGATGTAGCACTTACTTAATGAGAGGCCACCGACTCAGCGACATCCTCATAAGTGCTACGGAGTTGGAAGTTGGGAGAAGTATAAGGTCAGGATTTGCCTGAAAATCCAGCGATAGACACAGAGCATTTGTGGTTAAGTTTTAATAGTTTAATCATTTGAATGCCGGCAATCAAAGGAGAAAAAATATTTTTTTAATACGAATACTAGAGCATACATGAAATCTGATTAAAAATACTACACTCCGGAACATTAAAAACGATTACAACTCTCCGCAATTCAAATTCAAACGCAATTCAGGAACAAACTCATCAGATGAATCTGTAAGCTTCTGGAAAGTACGCCATGTGGGAACTTGTACGCCGGCCAAAAATTGACACACAAGAGGTCCTCTCGTATTCCGCCCATTGGCGTAGGAACAGGGGGGGCCTGGCCCCCTCCAGAACCATCCAGGAACCCGCAGAATTTTTGATGATAATAAAATTAAAAAATTAAAAACAAACAAACAATTTAACATGCAGCAAAATCTTCTGAATCCAATGTACAAGACTCTTGTTATAGACAAACATTTCTTCAGTAGTTACATTATTTTATGTTGTAGAACACTATAGTGAGAAAACCTCGCTTGTCTTATACAGCATCAGCGTGGTGGTTCTGACTTTGGTGAATCACGCGATAACCGAGAGCTTATCTTTCCGACTGTCGATCGATTGGTTACTGTTAGAACTAGCTTCTTGTTGTGTGTGCTAAGCGCAATTTTTCGACATATCCATTGTAAAAAATACCGTGGTATAAAAAAATGGAAGTTTGATTCCAAAAACTCGTTTTTTTTTAATAATTCAAATAATTCTGTTTCAGCATAGAGCAGCAGCATATATTTTTTCAAGAAAGATTATTATTTCAAAAATTATTTGATTAATATTTTTAATTTGTAGCACAATTTTTCAAAAAGCTTTTCGATATGCATTAAGGTACACCGAGGCAAGTTGAAACGGGTGGGATAATATGAAATGCCAAGTTTTGAATATGATGCCAATAAATATCGGCAGATTTTTCTACCCTGAACGTTTGGACCATTTATTAATTTAATGTTTTTGTGTTAATATTTCTTATCATACTACCATTTCACTATAATACCTTTCCATTTGATCTAACACCAGCCATTTCAACTTGCCCCGGTGTACCCTATAACATTTTAGTATAGTCAAACACCTCAAGGAATATTTAACGGTGGCTTCAGAACTTTTGCAAATCTTTTCGAAATTAGTCAATATTGTGGGATTTGTTCATACTTTCAAAGCATTCATCCTGATGGACATCTACTCCTATGTCTACTTTTTATTATCAAATTGATTTCGGAAAATGTTCCCGGATTTACCTTAAAAATGTTACTTAATCTTTCAAAAATTCAGTTTTCGCTCGCAATTCCCTTAAAGAATCGTTAATTCTGTCAAATCTAATTCATAGATATTTCGCTGAAAGTACAAATTCTTCTTTGAATTGTTTTAAATAGTTTTCCCAAAATTTTTATTACAAATTCTTCCGCAAATTTCATCAAAAGTCCTTAAGAAATATTTCCAAAATATTGCACATATTGCGTCAAAATGTCTTCTTTGTTTTCTTTTTTAGAAATGTTGGTTCAAATCCCCGGATAATTCAAGAATTGGAAAAAAATCGTCTTGCCCTCGAATATTTTGAGGAAATTTGTTGAAAACCCACAGGAAAATTTTGCTTCCGAAATCAGCATAGCGGTAGAAGAGTCTGTAGCAAAATAACTGGGAAGGGGAAAATTTATGAAGATATTCATAAACAAATTTTTATTGATTTTCCTTAAACCACTTCTTTAGAAATTGGTTCTTGGTTTGATTTTTTGTGCGATAAGAAAGCTGAATTTCTAAAGGCTTTCTGGCAGAATTCTAGAAAACCAGATATCAAGGAAGGATAGCTTTTAAGGATAATTTCTAAAGAAGATTTTGATGGACCTTTAGAATTTTGTTTTATTTGTTAATTCATTATAGAACTTTTTACTATCCTGTAATTTACCTGTAGAAAAATATTTGAAACTATCTTTCATTGTACCATTGCCCACCTATTGTTCGACTGTCCATACTTCAAAAAGCAACGTTTTAAAGAATCTAAAAAAGGTAAATTATACAAGTTTTGAAAAATTACAGAATTATGCGTATGGTTTCTGATTAATGAAAATCCATTAGGAATTCCTCAACAAATTTTAAAAGTAATGCAAAAGTTTCCACTAAGATTTAAATAAGAATCTCACATTTTCGCATTGAACTTCAACAGTTTTTTAGTACTGTAGAAGTTCAATGCGAAATAGTCGATAATAAAACCTTCAAAATAGTTTGTTTGGAAATTATAGAGGTAGGAAAAAAAGGTTTCTACATCAATATGTTCACCATAGTATCATGAATCTTTAAAGTTCATACTAAATATTATATAAAATTCTAGTTACAAATACTTTCAGTAAAAATTCCATACGTTTTAACACGGATCATTTTCTATTATAGAAGACGTCGAAAAAGAACAAGATTTTATGTAGTAAATTCCTATAAGAACCACTTAAACTTTTCTGTGAGGTACATTGTTAACATGTTTCAGAAATTCTTAAATTTTACGGCAGGAATTGAATGATTTTTTCCGAATTATATTTAAGCTGCAATTATTTCAAAACTTACCAACAAAGTTATTTCAAACCTTTCGTTTCTTTAGAAATCTGATGTGGAGTGCTTCATAGAGGAATTCATAAAGCAATCCCTTAACAATATTAATTTATTCCAGGAGTAGTTTTTGAACCAAAAAATGGAGAGTGTTTAAATTTTTATATGTTTGGTTTTTATGGAAGAGTCCTGAGATTAATATTTGCAAAAAAGTGAATTATTTCGAGAACCTGAAAGAATACTTGATGGAACTTCTGGAGATTTTTATAGAAGTTCAAGAATGAATTGCAAGTGCTTAGTGAATCTGATGAAAAATTTCTTCTAATAAAATCCCAAAAGAATCGTTAGTGCGGTTTTATGAAAAAAAAAAAATGCTTAGATGAATCTATGGTATTTTTTTTTTTCAGATGAATCTACGAGATTAATTCTCTAAGAAATCTCTGAAAAAATTACTCGTGGATTTTTTATTATTTTCACCGAAAAGTTTTTGGAAGTATTGCATAGTTAGGAATTTTTGAAAAAGTAAATAACAAATAAAAATTTTCAAGAGATTTTTGAAGGAATGCGAGATGCTGCACCTTGATTTTAGATAAATCAAAAAATAATTATCTGTAAAAAAATACAGATTTATTGCGGAAAGCTTCTCTGAGCAATCTTGAATAACATTTTCCAATTTTTTTTAAGTGCTCATAAAATTTTTGTGGAATATTACTAGGAATCCGATTTTTTAAGCGGTTCGATAGAGATTCTTCGAGAAATTTTCTGATGAGATCAAAAAGTCTGAGAATAATTCACTTGGGGAATCCCAGGACGAACTCAATGAAAACTAGTAAGGAGTTCTTGAAAAAAGCGCTGAAAAGTACGAACATAATTCATGAATAAATTCCTGTAGGAATTCTCAGAGAAAACTCTTCAAACCACATGTTTGAATACCTGAAAAGATCAAAGAAGAAACACAGAAGACAATCCTTGTGAACTTTTTGCTAGAATTCTTTAAAGATTTTTGACTGGATACAACAAGAATGAATCTTTTTCGTAGCGATAATTGAAATTTACAAATATCACTGATATGCAGCAAAATGAGACAAAATAAGAAATAAATGAAATCGATACACATCTGTAAAAACTACAAAATTTGTGAAAATCGTGATTATTGCGACCGACATTACTTCTGTAAAACAAGTATTTGCTAGGCCCCCTCGAGAAAAAAATGCTAGCTACGCCAATGATTCCGCCACGATAACTGCAACTGCACAATCTATCTTTTAAAGGCCTCGAAGAAAAAGACACTTGCATTTTTCTCTTCTTTTAACTTCAATAATTTTACATCGACTATAAACACCAAACAGGCCTTCTTCTTCTTTGAGGCGTTACGTCCGAACTGGGACAAAGCTTGCTTCTCAGATTAGTGTTCTTATGAGCACTTCCACAGTTATTAACTGAGAGAAGAAAAGATCACCGACCAGCCTGATTCGGACCCACGACCCTAAACATGGTAATGCTGAATAGCTGCGCGTTTACCGCTACGGCTATCTGGACCCCGAAATTCCACAACATAATAATCCACAATTATGTAAATTGTAAATGTGGTGTAAATTGTCTTTGTCTTTATAATTATCCATCCAAAAATATTATGCTTTCGGGGTAGTGACCCATTCGGGGTAATGATGTTCGGGGTACCTACTGTCGCCGAGTCAGCGTGAAGACATGTTCAGCAAAAACACGGGTCACAAACAAATTTGTAGAAAACAGAAAAAAATAAAAATCTTGGAAAATATTATGTTAAAATATGATTTTTAGGGGTCATTCCAAAAGAGTGCCATCACAACTCCGTGAGGCCTGTTTTGTTCGGACGGGTCATTCAAGAGTTAAAAGAACTTAAAAGTGTGAAAAAGGGTGAGCATAGAAGCAAGACAGAAAGGGCACCAAAAATGAATCTTCGCATTCCGATGCACTCTCACTCGAATCGTTTGAGGATGTTGTGATTTTTGAGATCAATTTTTAGTCCTCAGTAAACTTGTCCATAGTTTAGTTTGAAAATTAACACAGTCTGTGCAGCTGACATAAATAATATTATTGTGGATTTCTTAGTAATTACACTATCTTCTTCAGGTGCAAAAACAATACCAAACCATCATAACCATCGATCAATTGCATCATCGATCACTTTAACTCGTTGCAAATCAATATAGCTAGGAACCTACAGACCAACACCGGCCATCACATTGACATTGAACTTTTGATTCGAATGACCGATTGTTGTTACCCAAAGTCCTAGCAAGACCGAACGAAGTTGTTCAACATGGCCAAGCCCATACCTAATAAAATCGATGCCCATCGGTGTACTTCAGTAGGTACGCATGTGCATGGCCACTTGCGTTAAGTTGTTACCAAAAGGGTGCGCTGTGCACGTAGATACGGACTATTCGATGACTTCAATGTCTGATGCAGACAAAGCTGCGTTACGAAACCGAAATTACATTCCACCGTCATCCACCCCGATCGAGTGCGTGTGATGAATGTCTAATGAGTGGTAACAAACCTGCCTATAAAAGGGTCTTGATGGATGATGTTTTGTAGGTTATGCGGTTACTCGGCTTTTGTTACGACTTGATCCAGAACCTCGGATGAAGAGTGACTTGGAGTCACATTTAATGACCGTACAGAAACGGAGTCCTCTTGAGCATATCAAATTTGGCTCTCAGGAAGCCATCGACGGTGCAAAGAGCCTCATAAATATTCATCGCTGTCGTTATTTGCGCTTTGTTCGGAGGAATTGTTTTGGGTAAAATTCAGTTGGCTTTAGGATGCATTGTGTGTGGTTTAGAAGTTTATCGATGCTTAAGGAGCGACTCGCCATGAAAAAAGATGCCGAAAAACGAAAGGTCTTGTGTGACCTTGAGCAGATGTTTGAATACCAATCGAAATGCAAAAGCATGGCGTGTCTATGTCCATCCGGTTATTGACAGAGTTAGCACGTAATTCGACTATTGGCGGAACATTCCAATCAGATTAAATTGTGCCTTCCTCGTGATGATCCTCTGCAACCAGCATAGCTCGCATACCACATTGTCTTCCAATTAAACCACCTTCCCCTCAGTACCAGTGAAATCAATCATCCGGCACATTGAGTCATTAATTATAACACTTCAGCGTATCGTCGACACTTTGACAGGCCAGGCCTGGCACGAAAGCTCGGAACCTGAAGCTCCGAGCCGGCGCAGCTCTCGTGCGAGGCGACTGGAATGGGCTAATTAGACGCCGACGCCGCCACCAACGATACCTCCACATTGGGGTCATCGAGATGAAGGCCATCAATTACACCGTGAGCTTCGCACAGTAGCTACGCTGCAATGGATCCTCAATGCCTTCGCGGACTCTCCTAAGCAACGGAGTTGCAAAATTGTTTGCAATTATGCGAGCTAATCTATCACCTGCGGAGATGCTTCTACATGGGATCAAAATCTTTTTACTTCAAACTGTGTTCTACTCACGCTGCAAAATGATTTTCTAGCTTATTATTCAAGAAGATATGTCGATAAAAATGTGTAGCATGTAATCCGGCGTCACTTGTGTCCTGTGCTCTGTGGCCCACAAAGCTGTACCGGTAAATGCACAGCTTTTCAGCAAGATCATCCTGATGACTGAGTGTTGTGGGTTCGGGTAATGGAACATTTTATCGGCTTACCAGGGCATAAAGTATTTTTAAGATATGCACATGCAAAAATAGTCAAATGACAAAGAAAGCTTTAATTTAACGACTGTGGAAGTTTCCATAAAAACTTTAAGCTAAGAAAAAGATCTGTCCCAACTAGGGCAAAACGATTCAAAAATATCCTGGGTCTCAAGTTTTTACAATCGGCAAAGCACTTTAAACCTATTGGGATACTGCTGTCCTGTTGCCTAGGGTATATTAATGTCATAAAATTGCACGTTTTTTCGTTCATAACTTTTAGCTGAACAACAAAGTAGGGAAAGTGTACCAGTTATGGCCATAGTGGTTCCCTATTTGGACATATGTGAAATTTTGATAACATTCACATTTCAAATCTTTTTGAGTGTTTTAAGATCAAGATAAATCTTAAATCTAACGATTACAATAAAATTAGGAGACATTAAAATAACCACATATGGCGAAATAGGGAACTCCTATGTCCATAACTGGTACACCTACCCTAGTTATTTATGCCACGAGTTGCAAAATTATGATTTTTTCAGCACGACATTTATCCAACAAGGCTAGCCGATTATTATTCCGAAAAGATCTTCCACCAGACCCGTCTCGAGTTTTATTTAGTTATGCTCTCTAATGTCACTACAATTTTTTACATTCATAGCTTGGATTATCTCTGAACGACCACCACGCTTATTGAGAACCTTCGAAAAAATTTTGCTATGGGCTCAGTGGTGTTGATCTCGGTAGAAGCTTCGAAAATGGCGATATTCATTCTAATTCAATCATTATGCCAAACGGCCATTATGCTAAACGACCATTATTTCAAATGACCTTATGCCAAACGGGATACAATCCTGTATGACACTTCAGAAAAAATAGTCAAAATAACGATATTGACCATTTTTTCATTTAAAAAAATTGAAATAAAATCATCATAATGAATCGGCAGATGACGGCAGCTAATTTTTTTTCCACGACTTGTCAATAATATAAAACTCATTGTCGTGAAGAAAACAAAGTGGGCCGAGTGGGGTTTTTTGACGGAATAATTTTAGGATTGAAAAAAGAAACAGTTATATCAGTATGTGATATAAAATATCCCATTTTTTTATTTCATATCTGCTTTCATATCATGAGAATAATCAGATTTAGAAAATCTACATGAATTTCTAAAAATTTAGACGTATTTCATTTATCTGCATCGTATAATATGGCTTTTATTACTCTAATAAAAATCGAAGGATAGATAGATAGGTAGGTACACATATGGGACAAATTATATTGAATTCCGTTCAAATGTTTATTAGAACACCAGTTTAGAGATGGCTTCTTCAAAACACTTTGTCAACATGCAATATGTTTCTGAAATACATTTGAAAAATATAAATTTATGAAAAGTTTATCAAATATAAGCATTTTTTAAGGTGAAGATGAATCGAAGCCAAACCTCAAATTTTCAAGAGCACGGATCTGGAGAACCAAACATCCGTTTGAGCTGAAAACCTAATCGATTGGTTATCACCAGTTGGTGACCAATCGATTAAGTTTTCAGCTTAAACAGATGTTTGGTTCTCCAGATCCGTGCTCTTGAAAATTTGAAGTTTGGCTTCGATTCATCTTCACCTTAACATATTATCATCAAATTTTCATACCACCACAACGAAAAGCCCCACGTGGCCCCACTTTTCTTTCTTCGCGACAATGAAACTTATGTGCTTGACTAGTCGTATATAAAAAATAGCTGCTGCCATCAGCCGCTTCATGAGTTATCCTGGATTTTGTAAAACACTATTTTTACACTGTTTTTATTAAAATATAATTCAATCTGAAAATTTTGCTAGTAAATGATGTAAATTTACTTTGTTATAGCTAAGCTTCTAGGACTTGATGACAAAATATTTTTTACAATTTTTTTGTACGAAAACAATGGTCAAAATCGATTTTTTTTACTGTTTTTACTAAATTGTCAAATATCGCCATCCACATCAGTGATAGAGTGTAAGTGTCTTCGAAAGAAATGTCAAAATTGCTTCAATGAAAAACTTTGCACAAGAAAGTTTTTTGCTAGGACGCTTATATCAAAAGATAAAACTGATCTAGATCAGTTTTCACTTATCTAGATCAAATTTGAATTTGGCAAAATGTTGTACAAATTATTCCAAAATACTTTGTCGAACACACCAAACCTCTAGGATACATATCCAGAGCACTAGTGGTTTTGGCCGTCGAAAACAGCGATCTCCCCCTGTGTGCGTAATATCAATTCAGTATTTTTCAAACGCGTAGGCTGTGATACAGTAGTACCTACCCACGTTAGACACATTAAGGTAGGCTAGTCCCACGTGTAAACAACGATTTTCCATCAAAATATGTGTCGTCATTCCTATGGACCAATGCACGAGTTCACTAATTTGACTTTTGAGCGGTGCCGAATTCACTAGTTGCCATGGTCACATAAATAGCACGGCACCGCTCAAACGTCAAATAGTGAACTCGTGCATCGGTCCATTGTCAAGCATGAGGCCTTGAGGATAGTAGAGGAGAGCAGGCCTTGCTTTCTTTTGCACTCGTTCGAGTTTGCGATAGGAATGACGTCACTGCCAAATGTCATTTTTCGGAGTATAATACCTTGCTTCTTTTTATCTAACCATGAATGTCACAAGTTTTCTCACTCCCATGAACTAATCTACGATGACGTCCCGTTGCAACTTCCAGCGGGAAGAAAACCTTTACTGCGGGCCGTGTTTACAAAAAATGAACGATTTCGCAGCACATTCATCCACTCAATGTTCATCCGGTGAAGATTCCTTCACTGGATGATGGTCCGGATGTCATGTAAACACGGCCCGCATTTAGAGCGGAAAAGAAAAAGAAAATCGTCAATAAAAGAAGACCGTGGATAAGTCCATCGGTATGATGCAGATCTATATTCCATATTGGAGGAAGGAACAGGTAAGACAGCACAAACTGTAGCTGACTACAAATGCTGGACGATTCGATCCCAAATCAAAATTGCCAGTCTGTGTCGGAACCAGAACGAACAACGGATATGAAATCAGATGCAATTGATCATATCCAGCGCAGCATGTGAGGCGAGACGAGTCGAATGAGGTGACAATTGTCGACTCGCTCCCATTGGATTAACATAAGTCGCTTCACGTCACCAGAGGTGAGAACGACTCGGCTCGACTCAAACGCCGCGCAGAATAAGCACAAATGGCATGAAGAGACTGGGTTGTACGGTTGACGCCTACCAAAACAATACTGAAGAGTGCTACTTTTTAGCACCGAAAAGAGTGCTGAAATGTAGCACTTTTCAGCACTGTTTTTCGGTAGGAAAAGTAAGCTTTTATGTTGATCAACTTCTAAATGAAAAGTTGATTAATTTGCAACGGGATTGCAAAAAAAAAATATAAATGTTCTGAGAATTGTGTTTGAAACACAATAGGTACTTGGTCCAGATTCTTATTTAGAATCATGCAATTTACATTGTAAGACCTGTCCATTAACTACGTAAGACAGTTTTTTCAACCATCATTCCCCATGATATGATTTTTTGTATGAAATTTAAAACTAAATTGTTCGGCGTGTAAGAAATCTCGAAATCTAAGATCCCTCTCCCCCCATGGCCCTTAACTTTCATGTTTGTCATTCTGACAGTCCTGCTAAACCAGGGTTTTCCCTAGAGACCGTGACGACTTCTCAGGGGTCCGCAAAGTCATTGTAAATGGATGTCATTTTTCAAAATTCATGAATACATGAAAGAAATATCTTACCTTGCCTCAAATTTGTTTTTCTATATCTACACTATTACGATGAAATACTTGTAATGTCATTCTGTCAATATGGTAATACAAGCAATTTTTCACCTCATCGGCTTTACATGAACATTGTTTTCTGTGCGAACTATAAAATGAAACAATTGTTCCTAAAGCCTCGAGATATCCGTAAGAAATATTTGGCTTTGTTTCGGCCTAATCATTAGCAGCTATCGTCAACTTCTTGGTGATATGTTTGAAAAATTTCTTGAAAGTTCCTTGACGAACTATTGATGGAACTGAAGCAGTTCGAAATTGTTAGCTGATTCCACTCAAACTACTGTCGAAATCTCTTCGAAACTATCAGTAGGACTGATGAAATATTCGACTGATAACTAAGATAACGATCCTTCAAAGATTTCTACGAATATTTTCCAAGTTTATCTGACAAGATTGTAAAAAAATATTGACAATTTTTTTATTTAATATTATTAAATCCTTTTATAATGTCTTTCAAAAAAAAAATTTCATTGTACTCCTGGAAATATTATTGACAAATCACTGACTACTCAACAACCTGAGATTGCTAGATTTTGGCAATATCCTCTTTAAAAGTTCTATATCAAACTCTTGGAAAGATGTGTGGTTAGACTCCTGTCAAGATTCTTGGTGGATCCAGATTTATTGGCAGAATTCTTGCATTATCTACGGTGAATTACAGACGTAACTTTTGAGTGATATAAGAAGAATATTTTTTGATTTATAATGAGATCTTTCGAGGCAATCCATAAACTTTTCTTCTCGGGAACACTCATTTTTAGGGGGTTCGCGGGTGTTTATGGAACTTAAAAGTGGGTCGCAATTTCAAAAAGGTTGGGAACAACAGTGATAAAAGAAAGATGCATAATGTCAGTCCAGAGAAAACACGTCCTATTCCTAGATCAGGATCAAAATGGTTTCCAGCTTTCTCAACATGGATACAGTGCATTAAAATCATGCAGATATTTTGCAGGTTTGTACAGTTTTTGAGAGTAGGATTCGCCTTTAGGGTTTCAAGCTTGGAAACAATATTTGATACCGGAATTTGCATTTGCTTGGCTGCAGTTAATATGAATTTAACTCTCCTCCAATAAGGCCGGAACAAATCTTAAAATCTTCTTCCATCAAAATGTGTCGAGGGGGGGGGGGGGGACAAAAAATAAAAAAAAGGAAATTCAGGGAAATCCATAACTTTTTATTCTCTCACGCCGAGGACCTGGGATCGAATCCCATCCCCGAGATAGTCACTAAAAAAAAAAATTTTTCAGTGACGACTTCCTTCGGAAGGGAAGTAAAGCCGTTGGTCCCGAGATGAACTAGCCCAGGGCTAAAATTCTCGTTAATAAAGATAGAATAAAAAAAAAAAACACTTTTTATTCTCATATGGTGAAAAACTATGTTTTGCCACATATATCCGTCAAATCAAAATGTTTGAATAATAAACACGACGTTTTTTCGATGTCATAACATTCTTCGTAAAACGGCTTTCAAATTGTACTCTAGCTAATAACAATTTCAAGAAGACTGCGAAAATGTTGCACTTATATGCAACTTGAAATCATATTTAGATTGTATCGATTTGGTCCAACATGTGTAACATTAAGGCAATTCAAATATTAAAAATGTTTGAAAATCCAATCTCTCATATCTTTCTTATAATCTTCACCATAAAAATAGTGTTCTGTGAAATTTTCAGCTTTCTAGGTGGTGATTTAAAGTTGGCTCAAAGACGATGTAGGTTTATATGAAAATTAATATGCAGAAATTCTGAAAAAATGTTCCAATTACGTTAGTACTGTTAGTACAAACATATCATTCTATAGGGAAAACTTATTCTTCAAGTCTTAATGAAGGAAGTTGGTGAAGAAACATATCCGTTTTGAGCAAATTTTGTTTGGGATTTTTGTAGATGATTGCAGGGCTGTGAAGCTAAATAATAGCTATCAAACTCATGAATATCTTTTCTCCTATCGGTCGGATTGAATTGCTCTCTTCAGCAAACTTCTTTATTATGGTTTGAAGAATGAGTTTTTACTATGGGATGATAAATTTGTACTTACATTCCAGTACTAACGTGCTTGGAATATGTTTCAACATTTCTTCATAGTAATTTCAATATAAACCAACATCGTCTTTGGGTCACCTTCAAATCACCACCTAGAAAGCTGAAAATTTCACCAAACTCTATTTTTATGGTGAGGATTGTAAGAAAGATATGGGAGATTGAATTTTCAAACTTTTTTAAAATTTTGAACAGCCCTTATGTAACATTCCCGGTCGGTCCAGGATCTTTTCGTTATGGAAATTTCCTTGACTTCCCTGGGCATTAAGTGTCATCGTACCTGCCACATGATATACGAATGCGAAAATGGCAACTTTGGCAAAGAAAGCTTTCGGTTAATAACTGTGAAAGTGTTCATAAGGACAATAAGCTGAAAAGCAGGCTCTGTCTCAGTAGTGACGTAAGGCTAAGAAGAAGAAGAATTCATGTAAATCATAAAAAAAATCTCTTTTCATAGGCAACTCTGTTACAGTAAAACAAACAGATTGAGGACTTGTTATCCAATAACACCTGTTAGCTCATATAATACAGTAAATACGAATTACAAAGCTAGCTAAAAAACACGAAGAATAATGAAAATCCACACTGAAAATAAGATGTTTTATTTATTTTCCCCTTCTGATGTTTTGAAAATTTTGAAGGGGGGGGGAGGGGTGACAAAAGTAAAATTTCAAATTTGTTCCGGCCAAAATGCAATCGTAAATGGTATAAGGTGAAACAGTTTGGAGTCCAAATTCAATAATGTACCAAAACTTTGAAGGCACAAATCTTGCGAGAGAAGTGCAATTTCTACTCCAGCTTTGTGCACTAGTAGAAAGTTTGAAATAAGAAAAAAAAAATATAAATAAGAAAGTTTAAAATAAGTGCCTTTGAAATTGTGAGTAGGGGCACAAGCCGGTCATTGTCACAGACATGTTTGGATTTCGACATATTTCACCTTAACCTTAAAGAAAAGAGTTCAAGAAGTATCAAATGATAATTGAAAGTTGTCCATACGTCAAATAAAAAATGTCCACGGCTAGCAGGAAATTAAAGGTATGTAACCAAATTTAGGTTAAAGCCTCCATAATTCAATAAAGCAAGAAATATTAGCAGCAAGAATATAGGAAGGGTATTGAAAATTGGGATAGTGAATACAGGATTACCTGCATTCGTTATAAATTTCGTATTGGGGTGGCGACCTTAGCAACACCTGAGACGAGACTCGTGAAGACGGTCTTCTTTTTTTGTAATTGCTGAGTTTATTCTTATTCCACTTTGTGTTTATACCAATCATGCACAAGTCGTTCAAACTCGCACATGAACCTCTCAGCAAAAAAAAAAATGATTGCGTTTGCATCACATCGAATCATAAAAAGTGAAATTTAATGCCAGCAATCGTAGCAGACATTAGAAATAACTAATCTTGTGTTTAGATTTATCAGCAACTTTGGAAAAAAAACTACTCCGTCGACTGAGGTTTTTAATAACAGTTCAATGTGAATACAATACTTTTCACTTTTGCAGCCATAAAAACGGAGGGCTGCATTTGACGTTTTGTTACAGCGGAATCTGGGCTGTATATGACGTTGATATTTTTCCTCTTCGCGAGTCTCTCTCAGATCAACACCATGACGAAATAAGATGCTAAACAGCTAAATTTTTTCTCAACAAATTTTGAAATTCTTGAAAATATTTCCTCATTATTTCAAAGTAGTTTAAATGTACAATCAGGTTTATGTCTATTTGCTTTGTTAAACGGTGTATACCATCCAGGGTGGCGAATACCTACTTGTGTATCTATCCTTAATGTTTTAAGAACAGTAAAGCTCAATATTATGAAGCCTCGAAATATACCAACTTCTATCAAACTGTTTATCAACATCAGTTACCAATTGCTTACCTGAAATAAAAACAAACGAAAAATATTATGATTAGCTAAAGTATTAAAAACGTGTATGGGTTTTTCAACATGTAATAGCAGTATGTTTAAGGAGAGGATCGCAGCAAGCCATTCGCGCGGGCGTCTGCGTTTTAGATTTTCTGTCAAGTTTACTTCGGTTCCGCGTTGTTTGCAATTCGAGGATAAATTCGGCTGATGGTGCTATGCCACTTCAGTTCCAAGTTTTTTTTGTCTCAGTTTGTCTGGTGATTTTTCAGAATTGGCTGATAATGATGTGCCACGTGCCAATGGAAAATGTGTTGTTGTTTTTTGCAAAGATTACATTCAAAGCTGGCTTGTGGTGCGCTAGATATTTGTCATGATGCATGGAACGAAAGGAAGATAAAATATTTTTCAATATTTTATGTAAGGGCGTTTCTAGGCCTATCATAAGGATGCTTTGACGTGTATTAGTTTTTCCATAAATAGTTGGAATCAATCTTTGGCCCATAGCGGGGCAAAAGATCGAATATGCGGGGCAAAAGTTCGACCCATGTACCTATGGCCCATCCCTGGAAGATTTTTCAAATTTTTTAAATCTACATATTATCTTCAAATTTAGCGAAATTTGCCTGATCGTGCGAAAAATGTCACAAAAATTTTACATTTACACTTAGTTTTGCGAAAAACTGCTTCTTTTTGGGTGTATTACAATTAACCCTGTTTTGGGCATTTTTTGATGAAAATTTAGTGTGTATTTTTCTGCAAACATAAGTTTACGGCTGGTATAAAGTATGCCTGGCATAAAAGTATTGATATTTTGTGTTTTAGCCAACGAACTTTTGCCCCAAACTAGATTCGAAGTTTTGCCTCAAAAAACTGTTATAACCAAAAATGGGTTAATATTTTGACACAAGTTTGTTCAGCAAAGTTATAGCCAATATGTTGAAGGTTTGCTGTATGGTATTTGTTTTGTTTCATCTGCTATTATTTTCCTGGAAACTTTGATTATACCACTAAGGTCGAACTTTTGCTCCACCTTACTCTACATATGTGTCAGTACATTCTACTGTTTTTACAGAGCTACTTCGCATCTCATGCCAAAAAAAAAATCATGAAAAAGTTCAATGCAAAAATATTTGTATTGATATTGAAGAGACTATTGACTCATAGAAACATCGAATCATGGAACAGATATTCTATGGAAAGCTGTTTTAGTATGGTTCCATGAGTCGATATCTAGAATTGGACCATCGACTCATGGGGTTTAGATACTAGATTACTTGGTCGAGATACTACATTCGCCAAATTAGTAGAAACAAAGCTTCATAACATAGTGTTCAGATTCGCTGCTACAAATCAAAGCCGCTCTAAAGGTGTCTGAGTTCGATTCGCAGATAGTTCAGTATCCTTGCTTAGTGGAATATTTCTCGACTTCCCTGGGCATGGAGTATCATGCTGCCACACGATACACGAATACGAAAATGGCATCATAATAATGTTTTCATTTGTACAAATGTTATTGATCATCCAAAGATTTTGAGATATGCCAGTTCTTAGATGACTGAGAACATTACTTAAATGCGACACAAGAATACATAAACAAAATCAAAGCAGCATATTTCTCTGAACTTCTTTGCATATACAAATATTTCAAATGTTCATAAAGCAAGCTAGATCTGGAGACTCTATTCCAGAGTATTCTGAAGTTTATAGTATATTTCACATCTCGAATTAGAAAAACGATTCTATAGAATACACTTAGTAGAGAAACTAAATAAAGAAATTCTGTTATCAGAAAAGTTGAAAGGGTATGTAGAATGTTCACTGTTGCAATTTCATCGGAAAAAATATTCATTGGAGCTTGGAAGCAATCTAAAAAAATCTCCTGAAGAAAAATCTTCGAGTAATTAAGATGAAATTTCAAAAAGAATTCACGAAAGAAACGTTTGCAGAGAACCCTGCTGTGAATCACAAAGGCTCTTTCATACATGCTTCAAGAAGGGGCTTCAGTAATTCTGCCATTTTTTCCTTTTGAGAACACTTTTAGGAAATTCAATGATCCTACCAGAGATTCCTTAAGAGTTTGCTCTACCGATTTCTTTTAAAAATTTCCTAAGTATTTCATCCAAGGTTTACTCCAGTACTCTTACTAAGATTTTAGATTTAATACTCAAGTAGTCAAGGTTTTCAGCAGGTTATTTTACGGAAATAATTATTGCGGTTATTCCTCTATTAGGGGCCGCACAACTAAGAGAGTAACTCGAGAAGAAAGAAGCGAGCAGATTTTCGTCGTGTCGTTCGTTCTCGAGCTAGGTTTGGCTGTCGCGTTTTTGAAAGTGTGGATTCTTTCGGTTCAAGCGTGTTTGGTTGGATGACTCTTTCTTATAGTTGTTCATTTAGCAGCCCGTGTGCGTTAGGTATGTTGGTGGCGAAACTGAAATTAATTTGTAGCAGAGCTGTCGACAATGGATTATCAATTGATGAGCTCGTTTCATGCTTCAATTTCAAATGTTTGTGATAACGGTATTTATTTATTTATTTATTTATTTATTATTATCGTCAATCAAAGTAGACTACATGTTAACACTTAAATCTATATACTGCTATATCTTATAGAGTTAAAGTATATTCTTAGGTTACTACGCGACATTGTTAAGTCTATTGTTTCGCAATGTTGATTATATAAACTCATCATTCGGTTTAGACGAGAAAATTTTGATTAATAAAAAACAAGTTACGATTCCTCAATTGCCGGGAAGGAGTATAAAAATTTAAACTGTTTAATAGGTTAGGAGAATCAATACGATGCGAAACAATATCGTTCACGAATGAAACCATAGCGAATTCGCGGCGCTTTTTCAATGTCTGAATATCAATGAGCATGCATCTTGACTCATAAGATGGAAGAGGGAAGGATGTCCAGCCCAATTTACGAAGAGCATATAATAGAAATTGCTTTTGAACTGATTCAAGACGTTCTTCATGCGTCTTCATAAAAGGAGACCATACAATACTACAATACTCTAATATAGACCTCACGTAAGCGACGTACACAGTTTTAATAGTGTATGGATCATTAAAGTTAGAACCAAAGCGTTTGATAAAACCAAGCATATTTGTTGCTTTATGTATAATGGTGTTGTAATGATCGATAAAAGTGAGTTTTGAGTCTAAAATTACGCCTAAATCTCTGACCCTATCGCATTTTTCAACGATTTGATTTCCTAAAACTACAGTTGTTTCTTCTGTGTTTCGCTTTCTGCTAAAAGTAATTAAATTACATTTTTTAACATTTAACTGAAGTAGGCTTTTACTACACCATTCATCAAAAATAGATATTTCACTCAGATAGATGTCAATGTCGTTAGCATACTTGATTTCCATGAATAACTTCATATCATCGGCATAGATAATTATATTTATATGCTTAAGAATGTAGGAAATATCATTTACATATAATATGAAAAGAAGAGGTCCTAGATGTGAGCCTTGAGGAACTCCTGATGTAACTTGGATAGGATTCGATTTTTTGCCATTATATCTCACTATTTGTTGCCGATTTGTTAAATATGATTGTATCCAGTTTAAAGATGGTTTATCAAATCCTATTTTTTCTAACTTGAAGAGTAACATAGAGATGTCAATGCGGTCAAATGCTTTGCTGAAATCAGTATACAGAGCCTCTACATAGTTACCATTGTCCATAGCATTCAAAGTATAATTGGTGAATTCTAGTAATGAATGTTACGTTTGAGAATCTTTGCCAAAATAAAATTGGCTCGTTACTCCAAGTGACGGCATACTCTAATTCATCATTTACATAATACTTATTGATAGACACATATCTTTTCCATAATTTTTGTTATTGCGAAAAAAAACTTGTAAACTTGAATGGTTTGGCACACGTTTCGTTTTCGTCAAAGGCTAAGAATGTGGGAGTTCATATGAATCCATATTCTGTGACTCTTGAATTCTTCATACTCTCCGAGAATTTCCTGTGGAAATCATGCAGAGGTATACTCGGTCTTTAATAATAACGGAGTACCGTAACACATGCCGTAACTTGAAAACACAAATATTTTGTCTTATTTTATATTTAGAAATTATTTGAATTGTTCGTCGCCGGTGGTCTCGACGTATTTTGAACTCAACCTTAATCTATGTCAATAGACGACTCTTTTAATTTAGGTTACATGAATCGCATCACTTACTAGGGTGAATCCATATTGTGTAGCTTCTGAACCCTCCTCGCTAACAAAAATGCCTTCTCGTGACAATCATAAAGATGCAGAGGTATACTCGGTCTTTAGTAGCAATAGTTGTAACACTTACATTCCTTCCCTTTACCGATGACCGTAAAGACGTGGTCGGTGCCATTATTGACTTTATAATACTTCGAATTCTCGAAGTTGTACACTGAAGCAATCCTTTCGGATTTTGAAGGAAATCCTTTCGGATTTCGAAGAAAATCCTCTCCGGATTTCGAAGAAAATCCTCTCCGGATTTCGAAGAAAATCCTCTCCGGATTTCGAAGAAAATCCTCTCCGGATTTCGAAGAAAATCCTCTCCGGATTTCGAAGAAAATCCTCTCCGGATTTCGAAGAAAATCCTCTCCGGATTTCGAAGAAAATCCTCTTCGGATTTCGAAGAAAATCCTCTCTAGATTTCGAAGAAAATCTTCTCCGGAGTTCGAAGAAAATCCTCTCCGGATTTCGAAGAAAATCGTCTCCGGATTTCGAAGAAAATCGTCTCCGGATTTCGAAGAAAATCGTCTCCGGATTTCGAAGAAAATCGTTTCCGGATTTCGAAGAAAATCGTCTCCGGATTTCGAAGGAAATCCTTTCGGATTTCGAAGGAAATCCTTTCGGATTTCGAAGGAAATCCTTTCGGATTTCGAAGGAAATCCTTTCGGATTTCGAAGGAAATCCTTTCGGATTTCGAAGGAAATCCTTTCGGATTTCGAAGGAAATCCTTTCGGATTTCGAAGGAAATCCTTTCGGATTTCGAAGGAAATCCTTTCGGATTTCGAAGGAAATCCTTTCGGATTTCGAAGGAAATCCTTTCGGATTTCGAAGGAAATCCTTTCGGATTTCGAAGGAAATCCTTTCGGATTTCGAAGGAAATCCTTTCGGATTTCGAAGGAAATCCTTTCGGATTTCGAAGGAAATCCTTTCGGATTTCGAAGGAAATCCTTTCGGATTTCGAAGGAAATCCTTTCGGATTTCGAAGGAAATCCTTTCGGATTTCGAAGGAAATCCTTTCGGATTTCATTTCGAAAGAAATCCTTTCGGATTTCGAAAGAAATCCTCGAATCCTCAAAAGAAATCCTTTCGGATTTCGAAAGAAATCCTTTCGGATTTCGAAGGAAATCCTCACTGGATTTCGAAGAAAATCCTCTACGGATTTCGAAGGAAATCCTTTCCGGATTTCGAAGGAAATACTCTCCGGATATTGAAGGAAATCCTCTCCGGTTTTCGAAGGAAATTCTCTCCGGTTTTCGAAGGAAATTCTCTCCGGATTTTGAAGAAACTCCTCTCCGGATTTCGAAGGAAATCCTCTCCGGATTTCAAAGGAAATCCTCTCCGGATTTCGAAGGAAATCCTCTCCGGATTTCGAAGGAAATCCTCTCCGGATTTCGAAGGAAATCCTCACCGGATTTCGACGGAAATCCTCTCCGGATTTCGAAAAAAATCCTCTCTGGATATCGAAGGAAATCCTCTCCGGATTTCGAAGGAAATCCCTCCGGATTGGCTTTAGGACATTTCGTCGAATGACATTTGGTCGAATGAAGTTGGGTCGAATGACATTTGGTCGAAAGTACATTTGGTCGAAAGGACATTTAGTCGAATGGACATTTGGTCGAATGATTTAAGAACACATATTTTGGTCGAATGATGTTTAGTTGAACGGAAATTTGGTTATAAGCTTATTTTTAAATAATTCATTGAAAGATTTTGCTGTAGTCTTATTTTTAAGTTTAATACACCTTATTATTTGTAACTTGAAGTTATGCCAAAATCTAAAATATCGATGATTATCAAAATGAACTTTTTAACAGTTTTTTTTTGTACATTAACTGAAATACTTTGCTCTAGTGAATTTATTATTCTTTGAAAATATCATCATTCTTTGAAAAACTGATCAATACGTTATTTTATTACTCAACGATGTGAACATAATATTTTCTTTATTTATTATTCTTTTGAAATATCATCGTTCTTCGTAATGAACATCAGCTCATCTGATGGAAGCATTTGGAGAGTGAGCTCGGGATCTTACTTTGCATTCCGGGTCTTACAGCTCAAGGACGTGTGTAAGATTTTCTGAATGCGGAAATCAAAATTAAAACGGCAGGAAAAATTTGCTTTACAGATAACCTTTATGGCGAAGTTAATGTTAGGTGTCGGTAACTCTACTTATGGCCAATTTGCTTATTGTGACTTCTAGCTTAATAACATTTCTCAAGCAAATATATGGTTTTGCTGACAGAGTTGATGACCTCGTGCTAGGATGACCTCGACAAAGTTGATAACACAGTTCGCAGTAGAAGTTTTGGATTATTAAAAATGAAAAATTCTATGTACCGGGTTAGGGAAGACCAGTTTACTGAGGTGACAAAAGTTGGCTTGTTTCCATTTAAGATCAGCTTATCTCGAATCTCAGAACATACCTGAACGAGAAAGCAGCATGAAACGTCATAACGCAAGAGGTATATTAATACGTTGGAAGAGCGTCCATCAAATTGAATATCAAAATTTTGCTAATCGCATAAAGATTGTTGGTAAAATAGCTGATACTTTTTCAATTATTCAATCATTCTTGTATAAGCGAAAAAATGCTACTCTTGACGGTAGTCAGACTAAACGTAAAACTTTGTTTCCATAGTATTCAGATTCGAGCACAGTTCTTTCCACAAAATGTCGGTTCGACCATGTTCGACCAACTTAACCTTTTCGACCAAATGTCCATTCGACGAAATGTCCGTTCGACCAAATGTACTTTCGACCAATCATCATTCGACTAAATGTCATTCGACCAAATGTCTTTCGACCAAATGTCATAGATTCCTCCGGATTTCAAAGGTAATCCTCTTCAAATTTCGAAGGATATCCTCTCTGGATTTCGAAGGAAATCCTCTACGGATTTCAAAATAAATACTGTCCAAATTTCGAAGGACATTCTCTACAGATTTCGAATCAAATCCTCTTCGGATTTCGAATCAAATCCTCTTCGGATTTCGAAGGAAATCCCCTTCAGATTTCAAACGAAATCCTCCTCGGATTTCGAAGGAAATCCTTTCCGGATTTCGAATCCTTTCCAGATTTTGAAGGAAATCCTATCCGGATTTTGAAGGAAATTCTTCCCGGAATTCGAAGGAATTATTTTGCGGAGTCGCTTTTCGAATTACAAAGAAAATCTATTCCGGATTTCAAAAGAAATCCTTTCATCCTTTCGGTTTTTCCAAGGAAATCCTTTCCGGATTTTTAAGGAAATCGTTTCCGAATTTCCAAGGCAATCCTTCCCGGATTTCGAAGGAAATCCTTTACAGATTTCGAAGGAAATGCTTGTCAGGATTTGGGAGGAAATGCTTGTCAGGACTTCGAAGGAAATTCTTGTCAGGATTTCAAAGAAAATCCTTGTCAGGATTTCTAAGGAAAACCTTGGCAGGATTTCGAAGGAAATCCTTGTCAGGATTTCGAAAGAAATCCTTGTCAGCATTTCGAAGGAAATCTGCCAGGATTTGGAAGTCCTCGTCAGGATTTCGAAGGGAATCCATATCAGGATTTTGAAGGAAATCCATATCAGCACCATCAGGATTTATCAAAATTTCGAAGGAAATCCATATCAGCATTTTTAAGGAAATCCTTATTAGGATTTCAAAGAAAACCTTTCAAAATTTCGAAGTTAATAGTGTCAAAATTTCGTCAGGGTGTACATCTAATTAATGAGAAACTGGTTATAAGAAACTGAAAATCCACTACATACTTGTAGAGGTAGAAATTTTCATTTGAAAAATCACGCTTTGTGAGAAAAAGTCATTCTATTGTAAAAAAAAACAAATTCCAAGGCATTTTAATTTGGCTCCGAGCTGATAAAATTTACCTCAGTGATAAGTTCTATCCCAGATTACGGTAACCCCTTACCTTAAAATATAGATGTGTGCATTAATCTTTGGATTGTGCTATCTAACTCAGCATGAGTTGTCGATTTAACATGAAAGACATTCTGCTCACAGTATGTTCAACACCAAAAAATCACCCAAAAACTACAAACATCTTTCGATGTTGCCCCGTTCGCATTTCTCTCCACCGAACATCCGAGAGGTCAATTGCCTTTCCATGCGCGACGGCTCGACCAGTAGTGGCTAAATTTAGTCACCTTCTAATAACGTTGCCTCTTCTGCTGGCTGGCGAGACAAACAACATTCTACTACTTTTTATGGCCAGATCGAACCGAAGATCCTTTTCGTTGTTGTCGCGAAAAACCGGTTAATTTTTCCCCCAAACGATCTTCTCTAAAGGTCATTTGCATGCGACACGTAGCCCATGTGCTTCAAGTTTTTTTTGGCAGATGAGCTGAGCGTGCTGCTGCTGCTGCTGCTGTATCGACTTCGGAATGGATTGGTTTCGAAATGTTTGGAAAATTTATGAAATTGCTCCGGCATAAATTAGAATTTTACTGCCAGCCAGCTGACCGGGCGAGGTCGAGGTTGTCTTTGTTTGGTTCCGCGAGATGCAGTTTTCTAATGGCTTACGCTGCGTTGGGTGTTGGGGTTGCTGGATCAGCATCAATGCATACCTGAAAGTAAACCGAAGGAATCAAAGATTAGTGATTTGAATTTAGAAAATTGAGATTAATCAAAATTGGTTTGAGCTACTTTTCTGGCAGCCTCGATTCAGAACAGAGAATGCACTGCGCTGTAGCGAATGAGTTGTTTTTTTTTTTTCAATTGAAACCCCAAAAAAGTCCACACAGTAGAATCATGGGCGTAGCCATGGGAGAGGAAGGGTCAAGGCCCCCGGAAGGCAGACAAAATAGAAAATGCAAGAAAATGTGTTTTGTCATCGCTCTCTCTTTTGGGCTCTCGTTCGCTGTTCTTAATTATCAAACTTGTTACAATTTGCGATACAATTCATGTACACGGGTAGAAATCAGAATCCAAAAACAAGATTATGACTCATGATATCATGATTCCAGCGTGTTTTCGTTTTATGAAAATACACCATGATTTGGACTCATGATATCATGAGTCAGATTGCCGTAACGCAACGCACGCGTTAGGTTTTTGTAGCTGATTGCTCGGAATCATGATTCAAATGCCAAAAATGCTGAGCCGCGCATCCGTTTATGATCGACAAAATGAAAAAAAAAGTTAAAAATAGCGAGCATTGAAGATTCGAGCCAAGAACCTTCGGATTGTGTGCCACATACTCTACCACTCAACCGCTTCGTTATCTTAATTTTAGAGTGATCGATACGAATGTGATGAAGCAAAGTGCGCCGCTTAGTGTTTTCACACTGGATGTTACGCTTATGAGGAATCATGATTATGACTCCAGGAACCATGATTTGTGATCCTGATATTATGACCTAACCAATTTATGAATTTCATGATTTGTAAATCATGGTGTGGGGATCAGATTTTTATCCGTGTACCGCTACGGATACGATGTTTTTCTCCGCTTCTTTGATTGTTCGCGCACAACGCAAACGGTGTGCAACGTTTCAACCCTGGTTTGTTCAGTCATCGTTTTCACCATCTTGTTGATCCTCTCTATGTAATCCCTTTCCCAGCTATTCCCATTCATGTAAAGCAAACACGCAATTAGGCATTTCACGGCGAAATTCTCTCTCTTTCGCACTTCAATAAAACTTGAAAACAATAGTGCTAGTACCTTTCAACTTTGACAGGTAGGGAAAGAGGGAACAAGGAGGGAAAGAGAGCGATTTTCTGATTACGTCCCCGTGCAATGGACAACTAACCTCGAGTCGCCGCGAGTATAGACCAATCCAGTTGCCTGCGTAGTAGTGCAATGTTGACAGAATTTTCCTTGTTTGCTGTGAGAACTGTCACAACATTGCTTTTATTTATTTATTTATTTATTTATTTGATTAATTCATCTGACAGTTGTCTACATGAATATACTTAATAGTTATTGTAGTATCCTTGAACTAGTCACCCTCCGTTTAAAGCATCCAGTAGTCTCTCCGAAGTCAAACAGCTCTTCAACTAAAGAAAAGGTTCGCAAACATGCGGTCAGTGGTTCGTTACAGCCATAAGAAGTGCGGTGAAATCTTGTTGTCAGCATTGTTGAAGACCTCAATTGCCTGCCCATTGTACGGAAGTTGACACGAGTTAGAAGCGCAGGTGCATCGATCTCTCCATTCAGCAGTTTAGCAACGAAAATAGATTGTTGGATACTTCGCCGTCGCTGCAGTGAATCAAGTCCTAGAAGCCGGCATCGCTCATTATACGGAGGTAGGTTTTGTGGATCTCGCCAAGGCAGACTTCGTAGCGCAATACGGATGAATCTGCGCTGAATACGCTCGATTCTGATATTCCATGACAGATGATAAGGAGTCCATATAATCGAAGCATTTTCGAGTATTGGACGTACTAATGCACAGTAGAGAGTTTTGAGGCAGTGCGGGTCAGTGAACTCACGAGAAACTTTCGTAACAAAGCCAAGTTGACGAGATGCTTTTGAGATCATGCTCGAAATATGTTGATTGAAGCTGAGTTTAGCATCCAGGATGATACCTAAATCACTTATCTGATCGACTCGTTCAAGTACGTTCCCTTCAATGCGATAATCAAAGATGATGGGATTTTTTGATCGGTGGAATGTTATAACCATGCATTTAGAAACGCTTATTAAGAGCTTGTTCAATCTACACCAGTCTGCAAAAGTATTTATCAGACCTTGAAGCCGCCTACAGTCCTCAACAGATTTGACAGTAAGATAAATTTTCAGGTCATCGGCATATATAAGTACGTATTCGGAACCCAAAAGAAGTGCAACATCGTTAAAGAACAATTCGAAAAGCAGAGGGCCAAGATTGCTTCCTTGTGGGACACCTGAACTATTGCTGAATGCACGCGAAACAGCGGAATCAAGCATAACTCGCAGAATTCGGTTAGATAAACAGCTTTCCAGCCATGACAAAAGTCGATCAGATATGCCAATGCGAGAAAGTTTACACAGAAGAATACGGTGATCTATAACGTCGAAGGCGGCCCTCAAGTCCGTATACACAGCGTCAACCTGCGCTTTAGTTTCAATCTGTGAGATGCATGCGCTGGTGAAATCGAGCAAGTTTGATGTGACAGATCTCCCTGGCATAAATCCGTGCTGATTCACTGAGATGTAGCTCTTGCTGTAGTTGAGAATGACACTGCTGACAACAATTTCAAACAGCTTCGATCCGGCAGAAAGGCTTGTTATTCCTCTGTAGTTCTTCACATTTCTTTTATCACCTTTCTTGAAAACGGGAAACATGAAAGATTGTTTCCACATATCAGGAAAGGTTTTCTCAGTGCGCATCGTACCTTCGTGCTGTGCGTACACGAATTCTCTCTGCTCTTGGAAGTTTTCTTAAAAACTACCTAAAGCAATAAAACAGTACTTTTCAGTGCTACAAAAACAGTACTTTTCAGTGCTAAAATTAAAAACGGTACTTTCCAGTGCTACTAAAACAGTACTTTTCAGTACTATTTTTCTACTATTGATCCCTTTACGATCCTTGTTTGGACCCGTGCCTTCGATTTTTCGTTGGACCCGTTGGCGAAAGCTAGCGGTGGTAATCCTTCTTGGACACCGTCTTGGGAAAAAACCTTTCGAAGGTCACGTCTTCTTTCGTTTATTAATTAAACATGGTATCAACAACAAACAAAAGGAAGGGTGAATCTCTGAATTCACTACTTCCTTCCAAAAAAGTGGGTTTTAAAACTGTCACTACACGTGGCAAGAATGGAAGAAAGGACGTTTCTCCGGAATGCGCACTTTCTTCCAAGGGTGAAATGAATAATTGTATCGAAATGAGCAATCAGTTCGATGCTCTAGACAAATTTTCCGAACACCAAATCGAAGCAGCCTCTAGCCCAGGCTCTTTGATTCAAGTGAGGAAGCAAAGAGTGCCGCCTATCGTGGTCAGTTGTTCCGAATTTGGGGGATTTAGGCAGGAGATCTTGAACTCCATTAGGGGAATCAAGGTTTCCTTCCAAATCGCAAAGAAAGGAGACTGTCGCGTTTTGCCGGAAACTCTTAAAGATCGTGAGCTTCTTCTCAAACATCTTGAAGAGAAGAAGCACAAATTTTTTACTTATGACGACAAAACTGAACGTTTGTTCAAAGTTGTCTTGAAAGGTCTCTCAAGTGACTATAAATCACCTGAAGAGATCAAAAATGGAATAAATGATTTACTTGGATTTTCCCCAGTCCAAGTAATCATTATGAAAAAGAGAACCCAATCTGGCATTGTTCGGAAAGGGCTTTCTCAAGAATTTTATTTAGTTCACTTTAACAAAAAAGAACTAAATAATATTAAAGCTTTAGAAAAAGCAAAACTTTTGTTTGATGTCCGTGTGACATGGGAACATTTCCAGAAACCTGGAGGAAATTACCAGAACCCCACTCAGTGCCGTCGGTGCCAAAAGTGGGGTCATGGTACAAAAAATTGTCGCATGGATGCTAAATGCATGATTTGCGGAGGATCTTCTCACGCCAAAGACGTCTGTCCAGTGAAGGAAGATACCACCAAATTCATATGTTGTAATTGCGGGGCTAACCATAAGTCCAATTTTTGGAATTGTCCTTCACGCAAAAAGGTCATTGAGGCTCGTGCCAGGCAGATGAAAGATAATATCCGTTACGATAACGGTCGTTTCCGGAATTTGCCTGGTAGAGTATCGAACAATGCTCATTTTTCAGTTAACGATCGCTTGATCATGAATCATACCCATCAGGAAGATCATAATCATGCTCATTCACAAACTAATTTTAATCCGTCGGGTAGCCGTTCGAATCTTTCAATTTCGAATGTATCTACCCACGGAAAATCCTTTGCCGATATCGTAGCAGGAAATTTGAACTCCTCCCCTGTTCGATCCATGGGTACCCATTCTACTTGTTTCGAATCAAATGGAAAAAACCCTACCGCCACAGGTAACTCCGCTTCTTCGTCTACCGGAAATTCCAATGGGAAATCACATGACATGTCTGCCTCTGATTTTAATTTTCTAACTGAACAATTGAATCTAATGATTGATGCAATGTTCAAAGCCACCACTATGACTGATGCAGTTCAAGTAGGTGTAAAATTTACAAATCAAATTGTTATTGGATTACGTTTTTCTAATGGATCCAAATAATAATTTAAATATTTTAAATTGGAATGCTCGTTCTCTGAATGGTAAAGAGGATGAGCTGTTTAATTTTCTTACGGTTAATAACGTGCATATAGCAGTTATTACCGAAACGTATTTAAAACCTGGATCTAAACTCAAAAGAGATCCTAACTTTTTTGTTTATCGTAATGATCGACTTGATGGGGCATGTGGGGGAGTTGCAATCATCATTCATAGGCGTATAAAACATCAACTGTTTTCATCATTTGAAACTAAAGTTTTTGAAACTTTAGGTGTTTCTGTTGAAACACAGTTTGGTAAATATACTTTCATAGCTGCCTATTTGCCTTTTCAATGCTCTGGGCAGCAAGTTAATTTGCTCCAAACTGACTTGCGTAAATTGACTCGCAATAAGTCAAAATTTTTTGTCATTGGTGACTTTAATGCCAAACATCGGTCTTGGAATAATTCTCAAAGTAATTCCAACGGCAGAATTTTATTTGATGAGTGCTCTTCAGGATATTTCTCAATTCAATACCCTGATAGCCCCACATGTTTTTCCTCTTCTAGAAATCCATCTACGATTGATTTGGTCTTAACCGACTCTAGTCATCTTTGTAGCCAACTGATTACTCATGCTGATTTTGATTCTGATCATGTCCCTGTTACATTTCAAATATCCCAAGAAGCGATTCTCAATCCTTTCAGCTCCACTTTCAATTATTTACGAGCCGACTGGAATATATATAAAACGTATGTTGACTCCAATCTTGATGTTAACATTTCTTTAGAAACTAAACTTGATATTGACAATGCTCTTGAAACTTTAACAAATTCCATTGTTGAAGCCCGGAGCATTGCAATTCCAAAATGTGAAGTAAAATTTGAATCCGTGATTATAGACGATGATCTTAAACTCTTGATCCGTCTTAAAAACGTGAGGAGAAGGCAATTTCAACGCACTCGCGATCCTGCTATGAAAATTATATGGCAGGATTTGCAGAAAGAAATCAAGAAACGTTTTGCTCAATTAAGAAACAAAAATTTTGAAAATAAAATTTCTCAATTGGACCCTGGCTCTAAGCCCTTTTGGAAATTATCTAAAATCTTGAAAAAACCTCAGAAGCCAATACCGGCATTGAAAGAGGAAAACAAATTATTACTAACTAATTGCGAAAAAGCTCAAAAACTTGCTATGCAGTTTGAAAGCGCGCACAATTTTAATTTAGGACTTACTAGTCCAATTGAAAATGAAGTTACTCAGGAGTTCGAAAATATTCTCAATCAAGAGAACGTTTTCGAAAATGCCTGGGAGACTGATCTGGAAGAAGTGAGAACTATTATTAAAAAATTCAAAAACATGAAAGCTCCTGGCGATGATGGAATTTTCTACATCCTCATCAAGAAACTTCCAGAAAGTAGCTTATCATTTTTAGTTGATATATTTAACAAATGTTTTCAATTAGCATATTTTCCTGACAAATGGAAAAATGCTAAGGTTGTTCCAATTTTAAAACCAGACAAAAATCCTGCAGAAGCTTCTAGCTATCGTCCAATCAGTTTGCTTTCCTCCATCAGTAAACTTTTTGAAAAGGTTATTTTGAACAGAATGATGGCCCACATCAACGAAAATTCAATTTTTGCCAATGAACAGTTCGGATTCCGCCATGGACATTCGACCACTCATCAACTTTTACGTGTAACAAATTTGATCCGTTCCAACAAATCTGAAGGCTATTCTACTGGTCTTGCTCTTCTAGACATAGAAAAAGCATTCGACAGTGTTTGGCATGAAGGTTTGATTGTAAAATTAAAAAACTTTAATTTTCCAACATACATTGTTAGAATAATTCAAAGTTATCTGTCAAATCGTACACTTCAGGTTAATTATCAGAACTCCAGATCTGAAAGACTTCCTGTAAGAGCTGGTGTTCCTCAAGGCAGCATTTTGGGACCAATATTATACAATATTTTCACATCTGACTTACCTGAGCTACCTCAGGGATGTCAAAAATCTTTGTTTGCGGATGACACAGGCCTCTCCGCCAAAGGACGAAGCCTGCGTGTCATCTGTAGTCGATTGCAAAAAAGTTTGGATATTTTTTCTTCATACTTGCAAAAATGGAAGATTTCTCCTAATGCTTCCAAAACTCAACTAATAATATTCCCACATAAACCAAAAGCTCTTTATTTGAAACCTTCAAGTAGACATGTTGTCACGATGAGAGGGGTTCCAATAAATTGGTCAGATGAAGTTAAGTATCTAGGGCTCATGCTAGATAAGAATTTAACTTTCAAAAATCACATTGAGGGCATTCAAGCCAAATGTAATAAATATGTAAAATGTCTCTATCCCCTTATTAATAGAAAATCAAAACTTTGTCTTAAGAACAAGCTGTTGATATTCAAACAAATTTTCAGGCCAGCCATGTTGTATGCTGTACCAATATGGACTAGCTGTTGTAATACCAGGAAGAAAGCTCTGCAGAGAATTCAAAATAAAATTTTGAAAATGATTCTGAGGCTTCCTCCCTGGTATAGTACCAATGAGTTACATAGAATATCCAATGTTGAAACATTGGAACAAATGTCAAATACAATCATTAATAATTTCAGGCAAAAATCGTTACAATCTTCTATTGCCACGATTAATGCGTTATATGTTTAGGTTAAGTTAGGTTAAGTATATTAAAAACATTTTTTTTCTCTTATAAGCAGGTGAAATCAACTCACCTGTAAAAAAACTGAACTGCTACGGCAAATGAAATGTAATATGTTGTTAACAAAATGTTAATTAAATCTTAAATTTGTTTTACCAAATTAGGATGATAGTGTTGTCAAATAACACAGAACACCTAGATATAAGAAATGAATGTAATGTTTGGAATGATACTAATAAAAAAATTAAAAAAAAAAAAAAAAAAAAAAAAAAAAAAAAAAAAAAAAAAAAAAAAAAAAAAAAAAAAAAAAGGAAAGGTTTTCTGCTCAAAAGACGTATTGAATATACGACTTAAGGGAACGGCTAGAGAGGCAATACAGCGACGAAAAATTACTGCAGGCACACCATCTGGACCTGGTGAGTACGAAATTTTTAATTTCCTGGAGGCGGTGATAATCATATCTGACGTAATATTGAAGATATCAATGTCGACAGCGTCAGTAGGAAGATTCGACGCTGCAGCATCGGCTTCCTGTTGAGAAGTACTACCTGTTGAGAAAACGGATGCAAAAAACTCGGCAAATAACTCGCAACATTCTTCGACTGAAGCCGATTCAGTTTCGTCGAGATAAACGCTGGACGGGATGGACGGACTATTTCGTTTTGAATTCACAAATCCCCAGAAATTTTTCGGGTCTCTACGAATGCTAGCTTGAACACGCGAAACGTGTGACTTATACAAGAGAGTATTCAACCGATGATAAGAGTCAGCAGCTGTTTTGAAGGCTCGTTGATTTTCGGCAGACCGATGTCTACGAAGCTTTCTTTGCTTGGCATTCCAATCACGCTTCAACCTACGCAGTTCTGAAGTGCTCCATACTGGTTGAACTGGTGGCCTTTTTACAGGGAGGTTGTCATTAAGCCAAGAGCAAATAGCGCGACAGAAACGCTCCGTCATTTCGTTCACATCCTGTACATTCAACAACTCGTTCCAATTCACGTTTGACAAGTACTCGGTAAGCGCAACAAAATCGAGCCGACGATAGTTTAGCACTCTGGATTCTCGATGACTAGAAATGCTACGTTGCGTTGATGAAGCAGCCACGGAAATATCTAACGGAGGGTGATGAGGATCGATAGGCAGTAACGGGAAGTCAGCTCTCAAGACGTTGATGTCTCCGGAAGTGGAAAATACAAGGTCCAGAACTCTGCCGAGATGATTGAGATGGTTGTTAGCTTGTGTCATGTTGAGGAAGTCGAAACCGTCAACTAAAGCAGCGGCGGCAGGGGGTAGGACACGAGAACCGTTGGGGGTAAGACCTTCGGTACCAATCGTCCATGACAATCGCGGTTGATTGTAATCCCCGCATACTATAACTTTATCATCCGAGGAGCTTTTGTCACACAGCTCTTGCACAGATGCGATATGTGCCTCAATGGTTGAAACATCCTGGCTTCGATCAGGGGGAATGTAGACTACCATCAGTTTCAGCTTTTGTCATTTGAGGTCAATAAGTTGACGCATAGTCGTCCTCCGATGGCCTTGAAGGTACTAGGTACAACTGAGCCCAGTGCGCATGTCAGTGTGTACTGTTACAAAGATTTTCATTTCATAGAACACGGTATCAGTTAGGAATAGTGCATACTTTAGTACATGCAGTTGAAATGTTCCAACCGGTTTCCTACCAGCAAAAAGTCAGAACTTCAAAATGTTGATATTTTGGCAATTTTTGGACGAAAGGCATTTGTTTTAGTTTCAATGGACCCATATGTCAAAATTTACGAGGGTATTTGGAAATATCCTTCGGTTGACAGTTATTCCAGTTACTAGAGTACATATAGTTAAAATCAATATAAATAAAAATTGAATAGTGTTTGTATGTCACGAAATTACTTTAAAGCGAACTATCGGAATTAGAAAATTCTCTCACAGTTAGGTTCCTGAAGTGCTGCAACGTGGTTGTATATAGAAAAACTGCATGACATTCGTCGGAAATGTCGGAAACGGGACTTAAAATAACTGTTATTTGTATGGAGCATTTAGTGGCCTTGTTTCTACAGTCTACTTGATGGCAAGATGAAGTTAGCCGGGACCATTACTTAACTATATTTCCCTAATCATTAACATTTACTCAACTAAATGGTACTAGTAATATGTATTAATATAGCATGCATTGAATGCATATGCATTGAAAATCCTTGCATGCACTAGAGCAGCATGCTCGGTTTTACGCGCTGTGGTCACTTGTTTATGGTACCTTCTGAGCCGTTGGGACCACTTAGCGTCAACTTACGTACCTCAAATTTTTATTTGATTTTTTTCTCATTAAAACGAGTACTTTACAATGATAAGCTAATAACATTTCGCATTTTCGAAAAATAAAGGACAGTAGGGCCCAGTAGGTTTTACTTTGAGTTGGTGGTTACTTAGTGAAATTTTGATGACGTATTTCAGTGAAATATTTCAACCAACTCGCTATATAAAATCCTAGTATTCTGCATATGAGTATATCATTCATTAATTGCCTTCAGCAGTCATATTTTTCTGAATTTTATGGAAAAAAAATGTCACTATAGAAATTAATCTTGTGTTTCAATTTTTTATGGATTGTGTTATCAAAAAAATCCAGAGTTGTCTGTCTGTCAGTAATGCTTTGAATTTTGTCACATTATTGTATCATTGAGCAGTACGACATAATTTTTTGCATATTACAACAGTTCGTTGGCTAGGGAAAGTGGTTCACTCAGAGCGATTTTTTAGCAGAAAAAAGTAGATTTTGTATGAAAATTGACAAGTAAATGAATGGCAAGTTCATTCACTTCTCCAGGCCTATTCATATGTTATAGCATTACAACTGTCATTTCGGAAGGCGACCATAAATTATAGAACGCTACAAAAGCTAATCAGCATAATATTCGAGAACTTTCGATATCTTTCTTCTCTCTAATTCGTATAATATTTTGGAATATTTGAAATGATTCAAATTTTAACAATTTTCTTAGAGCAATTTCGCAGACAAAAAAATATATTTGCTCAAGTTGGCATTTACAATGCAACTTTGCGCAAATTTCCGACGCAAATTTAGTATGTACTTGTATGCAAACATCATTTTAGAGTGAAAGGCATTGTTGGCACAAAAGTATCGATATATTGTGTTTCAGTCAGAGAACTCTTACCACATACTTGATTCAAACTTTTGCCCTGCATTTTTTCTGACACAAGCATTTCATGTTCAAGTTATAACAGTTTCAAAATTGATTGTATCAAACGGACTTTTGCCCAAACGCAGGACTTCGATTCTAGTGTCAGGCAAAAATTCGCTGGTTGAAAAACAAAACATAGATACTATAGTTTATACAAGCGATAAACTTATGTTTGCAGAAAAATACTAAATTTTTATCAAAAATTTGCCCAAAACAGACTTAGTTTTTATATTATTTTATTCAGTTATTTTTAATACTTAATTAAAATTTGGTAGCTTTTTTCAAACGATCAAGCAGCAGATTCCGTTAAACCTAAAGATGATATGTGGATTTCCAAGCATTTATTCAAAAACTAATAAACCTCACAGGATTTTTAGGATAGGCCTAGAAATGCTCTTACATAGAAACTCGAATAATATTATATTTTCATTGTGTTGCATGCTATGAAAGTTTGACCTTATATTACAATTTTTAGGTCGAAAATCAACAATTAGCCTCAACTTTTCAAAATTTCAATCGATTTCTATGAGGTTTAAGGTGCTCCAAACAGCTCTATGGATTTTATAACTCACGACTTGCAGTTCGTGAGCCCTTTATAAGACTGCAATCCAGAAACGATTTATTAAAAGCAAAAACCCGGTCGAATATCATCGGAATACTTTATGGTCTTCCACTAGAAAGTTTGTAGAACAGCTAATACATTTGAAATTATATTGTGTGAGGCGTTCCTTTTAGGATTATACTAGGAAATGCTTCATAAAAATTATCTTATAGCAGTGGTTTACAACCTTTTCGAAGCTGTGACTCCCTTTGAAGTTTTAAAATCATACCACGGACTCCTACAAATGGTCTTTTAGGGAATTATTATAAAAGGTGCCAAAGATCTCAGAATGAATCAACGGATACTTAGCAAGTACATCCAACAAAAATCCGCCAACCATTCGTCAAAAGAAGTCCTCGAAGACACAAAAAAATCAAAAGATTTTTAACGTTTTCTTAAGACTTTACTCAGAAATCTGCTATGATCTCACAGATTTTTTTTCTTAAGTACAGTCGACTCGATGTTCTACATCTCGATATCTCTCCTTATGTCGATGATTTCATAAGTCCCTTCAGTCTGCATACATTTTTACTCTCCATATCTCGATATCTCCATATCTCGATGTGTTTCTGTTGATTTTTCTTTCTCAATTTTCTCTCCGTATGTCGATATGACCAATATCGAAGGTTACTAGACCAAAGTATTGGGATTCAAAACAAATTAGGAGCGCAAAATGACGTCTGTTTGTGTCTTACTTTCTTGGCAACGGAGTGTTTTTCAATCTAGTATTCATCGAAAAATTGTTCTTTGTCTCGATCTCTCCTTATCTCGATGGTCCCTTCGATATCGAGATGTGGAGAGGCGACTGTATTGTCTCATCAAGAATCACTGTCTGAAGCAGCTATGTTTTTTTTTTAGAAATAGAGACTTGTCGGCTGAGGGTAGACGTTAGAAATTTCGTCAGAAACTCGTTAAAAACCTTGTCAGATATTCATGGAGAATCTTCACAAAATTTTATCGATGCTGATGGAATTGTTAGTATTCCACGAATTTATTGAGTATAATCAGTGATCTCGCCAAGAAGCAGATGAAATCCACGAAGGATTGCTCCGAAAATATGTTAAGCTTTTCATATAGGTACCTCCATAAACAATATTAGTTTCATTTTCAAGCTCGCGAGCCCCCTGAGAAGTTCGGCCACCTAGGGGTCCACGGACCACCGGTTGCAAAATACTGTTTTATAGCGGTTCCTGCATAAACTTCTTCAGGCAAATCTCTGGGATTTAATTTCTTAAAATTTAATCTAGTACCTTAAAATCCTTATAGAGATTTCATTGGGAATTATTTCAGAGTATTTTTTTGAACTTTACAAAATACTTTTTCAGGTTTGACTTCTCACCACTTACTACTACAATCTCAGGAAATCTTTGAACTGGATTAGGGACGGTTCAAATATGACGTCCATCGTTTTTCGGGATTCCTAGACCCCCCTCCCCCCTGTGTCACGCTTTTTCCAATACCTAATACACGCACTGTCACACTTTCATAGACCCCCCCCCTCCCCTAAATGATGGACGTCATTTTTGGATGACCCCTTACGGAGGAATTTTAACAATAATCGTTCTAGGGTTTCTCAACCGGTGGTCCGCGAACTCCTTGGGGGCAGTGATGGCTTCTCATGGGGTCCGCAAAGCTATTTCAAATACTGATTCTTTGGAGAGATTTCTTAAGATATCTATAGTAGTATTTATTGGCAGAAGCTTTGCATAGATTCCTTACACATATCTGACACAATTTTCGGATAGTTTCCGGAGATTGTTTCAAAGAAATCTTTCCATAACCTACAGTTGGCGCTTTAGAAGCACGTTTGCAAGTCTCTAAAAATATTTATAGAAGCATCGAGAGGTGGATACCGTATAATATACAGTGAAACCTCCATGAGTCGATATTGAAGGGACCATCGACTCATGGAAATATCGAGTCATGGAACAGCAATCCTTTGGAAAGCTGATTCCAAGGACCATCATAGTAACCATGAAATGTTGTTTTTAGTATGGTTCCATGATTCGATATCGAGTCATGGAACATCGACTCATGGAGGTATCACTGTATAAAAATAAAAATGAAAGGGTGTTTGTTTGTTATGAAATGGCTTGATAACGAATCATCGGATTAGCATAATTCTTTCAGACTCGCCTTCGTCCTGGACTTTGACGTGCTCGTGCGTAGAAAAAGTTTGGAAAGTTTCCGGTATTGTCGGAAAACCCGGAGATAGCTTATCTGTTATTTTGTATGGGAGATTCCATGGCATTTTTCAACAGCCTACTTGATGATAAGACGAAGTTTGGCGGGACCACTAGTATGTTTATCAACACTTTTGGTTAGATTTTTCTGGATTTCTTGTGAAATTCTTGGAGGATACAATAGGGAATTTTTTTTCTTACCGTTAAAATCGAAATGGAACGTTTACTCAACAAACATTTTTGCTGAATAAAAGTTAAAAAAAAGTTACTCTTAGACATATTGTGATGGAATGCTTGGGATCTTATCTTACGATTGATTTTCAGGATTTTGACAAGATACTTTCTCAATGATCCTTTCGGATTTTGAAAGGAATTTGGAAGTGAATTTTTTCGAAGGAAGATAGCAGAAATTTTGCATAATCTACGTGTTTTGGGTTATAGATACGAAGATTATCTATCAATTTTAATATCACCCATTTTCGGTGGTTCGTGGGATGTGTGTAGAACTTCAAAGGGGGTCGCAGCAGCAAAAAGGTTGAGAACCACTGCTCTATACTAACAACTCATGAACTCATGTTTTGTGTTTTGAGGCAATATTTTCAATAGAATACATTGAGGAGTTTCAGGAGGCAATGCTTGAACAATTTTATGTACTCAGAGGAAAAACTAAGAAGATGATGGACCTCTATTGGAACCCTAATAAAATTCTGGGAGAATCGTCTTTGAATTCCTAGAAGAAATACTTCAAAAACTATTTGAAGAATTGCTTAGAAGATTCCTAGAATAAATGCTAGCGGTAAAAAGAAATGAGCTGTGACCAGTGAAGCAAACCAGGCGAAAACAAACAACAGAGCAAGCTCGCTCACAACCGTTTGTCCCAACTTGTGCGGATAGGGATACAATCAAGAGCAAAATTGTCATGACAAATCTGTATTATGCATGCTCTTCAATAATGTGTCAATGTTTACCAACACGGAGAAAGTTCTCAAAAATTGCAATACGAAGCCCAGAAAATCGATCATTGTCATATTCTGTGGACTTGCAAGGAGGCATATTATAGGTTGGAAACCGGAAAATGGGGTGTGGCACAGACGCATGAATCACGAGTTGTATTAAGTGTATAAAGATGGCAGACTTCAGTGGGCTGAAATTGCTTGTCGATCGAACCTCTACGAATAAACTCGTCAGACATTACACAATCTGAAACCTAGAATCTAGCTTAAAATTTAAAAAAGGTTGCAGCGTACAGCCCCTCTTCCAGGTGGAAATCTTGGCTACGCCCATGAGTAGAATAAAAACTGGTCAGTGGACGACGCGATGGGGACGTATTGCATCATCGGTCATTACATATGATTAGCAATCAAACCGAATGTGTGTGTGAAACAAAGATAGCAAAAATAGAAGAGAAAAATCCCCAAAATCATGGGCGCCACTCGGTCGAAAGCTTGCCCGCGAAAATGATCATAGAAAACGAAAATCGGTGGAAAGATCTCGATCCCATTGGCTGCAAACGATGGGGTGGACGTTGGTGGGTGGCGGAATGTTGAGACGACAGAAGCGAGCTTGCCGGTCAATCTTGGTCAATATCGGCAAAAGCGGCATGATGCTCTCTGGGTTTGGCGTAGACGAAAGTGCTGCACTTTATTGTTTTCATTGATGAGCATATTGATTGAGTTTCTTTTTTTCTGAAACGTGGACCCCACATATTCTTCTAGCGATCGATAGTTGTTTAATTATAAATTAATCAGAGTTGAACGAATCATAAAGTTGAATTCGACTCAAAACTCTTATTGTGATCGTCGAGATTAGTAATTTTTCTCGATAGATACACAATAAATCCACGTCACATATGTCATAATAATAAAATTGAGTACAGTGACGTAGAAACACCACCATAATTTTTTGGAACACAACTTTTTAATCGTATTGGATCAAAGTTCACAAGAATGTGGTTAAGACAATTAAGTATTTTATTCAAAAAGTTTGTTGGGACGTACGATTCTTCACCTCGATGATCAAAATTGGTATTTCTTCTTCTATTACAATGGATATTATCTTAACCTCTTTGCGCCTAAAGTTTCATCGTGCCTAACACAAGATGGGGCCCAGATAGCCGTAGTGGTAAACGCGCAGCTATTCAGCAAGACCAAGCTGAGGGTCGTGGGTTCGAATCCCACCGGTCGAGGATCTTTTCGGGTTGGAAATTTTCTCGACTTCCCAAGGCATAGAGTATCATCGTACCTGCCACACGATATACGCATGCAAAAATGGTCATTGGCATAGTATAAGCTCTCAGTTAATAACTGTGGAAGTGCTCATAAGAACACTAAGCTGAGAAACAGGCTCTGTCCCAGTGGGGACGTAACGCCAGAAAGAAGAAGAACACAAGATGAATGCAAGAATGGCAGGCAAAGTCAATTCCCAGCAAATTTTTTCCACTTTCTTCAGCGAAGAAAATGGAAATCCGAATGCAGTTTCATGAGACAAGGCCACCGGTAAACTGATTTCCTTCCATGCTCGCACACAAAAAGAAACAAATACAAGCGATCCACTGACGTTTGCTTTGCATTTCATCGGTTATCGCAACACTTTCCTTCCTTAACCGAGGGGATCTTGTGGAACAGACATTACCATTTGGCGGCTCGTTCGCGGTGCTGCTGAAAGTGAAAACCAAAGTTTTGTTTTGGGTAAATATTTTCTTCCGGCGCGAGTGGAATGAAAGGAAAATCTGTTGCCCTACTCATCATTCGACCGGTGCCGATGATCATTATCCGCAATTTTCACGCTTCTTTAGGTCAAGCAATGACGAAGGCATTTTTTCATTGGTTGTGGAAGTAAACAATCAAAGTTGACGACATTGAAAAGTGTGATTTGTATGCTCTCTTAGGGTGCTTCTTTTGCCTGGTGGTAACGTCCGTGGCTACAAAAGCAAAGCCATGCTGTCTGGGTTCGATTCCTGGTCAATTTTGGATCTTTTCGTAGTGGAAATTGGCTTGACTTCCCTGGGCATAGAGTATCATCGTACCTGCCACACGATATACGATACAAAAATGGCAACTTTGACAAAGAAAGCTCTCAGTTAATAACTATGGAAGTGCTCTTAGAACACTAAGCTTAGAAGCATGTTACACTGGGGTTATACAAGTGGTAATAATGAGTTTCGTTTATTGACGGAACACGGAGATATCGTTTGCTGAAAATTTCATTACACTACCGCCCACTTGAGTTCGTCGCTTATATCTTCTCCTCATTGAAGTCTCCGAAATGAAAATAGCCGTTCCTCAATATATATTTGCGTGCCACCCACCACGTTTTAGCAGTTACCTAAATTGAGTGTAAACAACTTCAGTTTTGTGGCACTTTGCCCAGAAAAATACAAACCAAATTGCGAAGAAAAAAGCTCCATTTTGCCCGGCGCTAGTTATAATTCATAATGACGAGCTCCAACTCTCTTTCACCCGTAACCAAAACATCATCTAGCCCAAAAAAAAGCCAACCCACTAAAAAGTCACAACCGGACCAACCGGGTCACCGTTTACCTTACTGCCTGTCTGAACTGACCAAAACCGCGCCGATGCCATCGCGTCTCTCTCTCGTACAGCGCCCGGCGATTGTTAGGTCAGTCGGTTATAAAACATTCCAAAAGTTGGTCACAACTATTATACCATCAACGGCCATTTCTCGCTTTTACCAAACCGATCGACAGTCGCCAATGCGGTCCAGTCCGATCCGATCACTGGAGACGACGGCTGGAGCTGCACATGCTTCAAGCAAGGTACTTCTGTACCCATTCGAATTCAGCTTTTTTTGCTAGCCGAACTTGGAAGAGTCATCTCGCGTGCACAACCTGTTATTGTCTTCTACGTAGCTACGTTCAGTTTTGCTCCATCGACAGCTTGTAATATGAGGTGCATCAAATTCATATTAAGCGCACAATTAAAGTCAATTTGAGGTAAACGTAGCTTCGAATTTTGATGGTGAGTACGTGCACGATGAAAATGGACGAATTGATGTTTTAGGATAGTCTTTAACTTGAACAACTCAGGTAAGTCAGATATCGAACGCTACATTCTGAAGTTCCTTGATAAACAGTTTTAAGTTACATAAGCATAAAGGCGTACCTGCAGCTATGGCGGAAAATTTCACAACAATTGTTTTTTTACATGAAAAAAAAAAATCAATAATTTCCGTTTTTTCGTGTTTAGAAGGCCTCGGGACCAAAGGGGCTATTGCTGTTCTCATTTTTCCTGAAAGTTCAGTTAATTTCACGTTTACTGTCAAATTTTCAGCGATTTATGTTTTTTTAGTTTTTGAGATATATTTTTTTGAAAATAAAAAATCAGTAATTTTTCATCGGCACACACTGTAGTTCTCAGCGCATTAATTAAAAAAAATCATAACTTTTGAACAGCCTAACCTATTTACAATTTTTTTTTAATGGAATGAAAGCTTAAGATTTCAACTTTTCAGACAAAATTGAAAAATCTGAAAACAATTTTTTTTGCATATACATTTTTAAATATTTCTAAATTTTTAAAAATTAATTTTATTGTAAATTTTTTTTTTCAGAGTTTCATATTTTTTTCTGAAAAGTTGAAAAAGCTTTCATTCCATAAAAAAGATTGGAAATCGGTTGAGCTGTTCAAAAGTTATGATTTAAAAAAAAAAAATAAAAAAAAATTAATGCGCCGAGACCTACAGTGTGTGCCGATGAAAAATGACTGGTTTTTTATTTTCAAAAAAATATATCTCATAAACTAAAAAACATACATCGCTGAAAATTTGACAGTAAACGTAAAATTAACTGAACTTTATAGAAAAAAAGAGAACAACAATGGCCCTTTTTGTCCCGAGGCCATCGAAAAATGAAAAACGGAAGTTATTGATTTTTTTCATGTAAAAAACAATTGTTGTGAAATTTTATATTTTTCCTGAAAAGTCAAAATCTTTAGCCTTCATTTTGTCCAAAAAGATTGAAAATCTGTCAAACGGTTCAAAAGTTATATTTTTTTAAATTAAAACTAAGCAAAATCGCGATTTTTCTGGTCACCCTATTTCGGAAATGGGCACCCTATTTCGGAAATGGTCACCCTAATCAAAAAAATCCAAAAACACGTGTATCCTTATTTCGGATATGGAACAAAATGGCAATTTTTCACGGAATTCGGTGACCCACTAGATCGTTTTTTCATGGAATGGCTTTTCAATCAACTAAAGACGTACTTTAAAGAAAATTCAGATACTTTGCAATTGCCTCAGGGTTGTATTTCCAACATTATGTTAGTGTTGAGCACCTACGATCCATAAAGGTTTGACTCCTTCCTGACGGCAAATCAATTAGAGTTTTAAAACTTTGCATGAGCTATTGAACAAGATTGACGCATTCTTCAACAGTCAATAGTTGCTTTGACCACGTTCTAGCCACAACTGGAAATTGTGGTTAGTTTAATGCTGAACTTAAGAGAGTTTCAGAGACCTCTCCTTTTTTTATTATACCAAACACACTGCGAAAAAAAATAGTATTGAAAACGACGTTATTTTCATGTTAATCGAAATATTTGTTGGAAAAATTAAAATGACGATTGCACTTAAAAATGCGTCAGTCTTGTAAAATTACGTTCAATGTGACTGAAAATTCTTGTGATCCAAATCATATTAAATTGAATGTGACGAAAAATTACGTCATTTTACTTGCTTCAACATGTAGGGCAATAATGAGGTAAATTTCCATGTTTTACCTAAGTGTGCAGCATCACAGAATATTCGATGTGAATGTGATAGACAAATATATTCAGTCTCAGTTTTTTGTTATAAGGGTTTACCTGAAAATGAACTCAAGAATGTTTGGGCAACAGCAAGGGATATGATCGATATATTTTCTTCGATATAACTATCAATCCCGTCATATTTTGGACATTATCTTTTATCTCTCAAAATCGAGAGCATTTCACAGTTTATAGCTATCAGTCGTTAATTAGTAGAGATGGTCGGGTTTCACATTTTTCTAACCCGAACCCGACCTGTATCTGACATATGTTATTTCTTCAAACCCGAACCCGACCCAAACCCGAGACAATTATTGAAATGCAAACCCGGACCCGACCAGAACCAGAAAAAAAACGCTGTTCAAACCCGAAGCCGACCCAAAACCTGATTATTTTTTTGTAAGAAAAACCCGAGTTCGAAAATATGATAAATTAATCGTTTCCGATGCGTAGGGAAGCTTTCAGATTGTTACTCTGTTCATAATCCTCACTAAATCCGACTAAAACCGATTTTTTTCAAGCCCGATCTCGATTAATTTGTAACCTTAAAACCCGACTTGAACCCGAAAAATTTGGAACTTTCAAACCCGAACCCACTTGACCATCTCCATTAATTAGGCCCTGCTTCAAGGAGAAGAGGAAAGTCCAACAAAACTATTGAAAATTTTTGTATCTGCGTAAAATAAATTTGCATCCAAGAAGAGTAAAAGGGCTTAAATGACTGACATTTTGACAAACTGTTAATACTGGACTTTCTCACGTCACGCAAGTTTGCATCCCAAATTGGCTGGGATCCTGATCTTGGAGCAGACAAGCGCTCCTTATATACATGGAGATCAAAAGTTTAATTAGCAGTCTTATGCAAACTAATATTCGCGTATTCATAAAACTATTTACAAATAAGTTTATGGCCAAAATGTTCAAATTCGGGGATGCTTGTTCTGAAGTGTGTTCACCTTTGTGTTTTTGATGAACCTATTAAATGTCACTTTAATTGAAGAAAAATATAAGAACTTTAGATTAGTTTAGTGCTTGCTTCTTCGTGATCTAACGCATAGCTGAAATGCGAATCTGGCGTTGTTCTAAAATGGCGATAAGTGCATCCCAGTCAAAGTTGGCAGCGATAACGTTTGAAAAGCATCACAATAATTTTAATGATTTTTAGATTTCAAAGCACAGAAAACTGTAAATATTCATTTTAGTTTGCAAAACTTTCGCAACATAACCTCAACATTAATCGCCAATCGGGTCTGGCCATATATGCAAAACAATGTACTTTGGGAGAATTGCTCTCAGTTGATAATTGCGGAAGTGTTTATAAGAACAATAAGCGAAGAAGATCGCTCTGTCTCAGTTGGGATGAAATGAAGTAGAAGTAAAAGCCGAAGGATTAGGATGAAGAGAAGAAAAAAAGTTGTCTCTAATTGACTCTCATTGAACGAAAAAAAAAAATAAAAAATGGTAAGCTTCACCCACTTCTTTGATGCTATTTTTATAAGTAAGGCTCATTTAATGATGCAAAGTACATTCATGCGATTATCGTTTAAATGTTCCATTTTACATTTATTAACACTCTGACCAGAAAAACTATTAACTAACAATGATTAATCGCAGAATCAAATTGATTCATCAGAGTCTGCAATCTTTCTTATCAATGAATCAACACATCACGACGGCTCACCGGCACAATGGTCGGAAAAAAATGAAGTTTGGCCAAAACTAGTGTTATTGCCTAAATCGATGAAATATGTAAACCTAATATGTTTTTTGGCGTTTTTATTGTTTCAGAAGGGGTTTTTCACATATTACGTAACATTTTTGAAAAAAGTTTTTTTCATTACAAATGTTATCAAACTGGGCTGAAAGCACATTTTTTATTTGTATTTGACCTAGTTTGATCAAAACGTGTATGAACAGTGATGAAATATATTTTAAATAAACTTTGTATCAAAAATATCTTCAAAATATATGAAAATATTGAATTATTCAAATAGCTCTAACTTGCAAATCAGCAAATTTCTGCAAAAAATTTAAACGTTTTTTGTAAGATCTAAGAATGCATATTGATGTGCAATATTCGAAATGGCGGCGACATGACGCGACAAGAGTTGTTTTTCATGTTAAAAATCATTAAAATTACTCATGTGTAATATTGAATAGAATTAAAACTTCAACCAAATATTTTTTTCATCCTCATGCTCGATAAAAGTGTTAAACCATAAGCTTTCAGATAGTGCGTAACTTTGGGAAATTATTGCATTCCTAAATTATAAATTTTGTACTTTATTTTATTGTAACATTTTTCAATGTTTTGACTTCAGCCAGTTTGCCGTCAAAAAAGTCATAGAAATTCAAATTTTAGGTCAATTTCAATTGAGGATCATAATAATATAATACATGAGGTTTATTTTAAAATGATAAAAAACATAAAAATCTCAAAAAAAGTTTCAGGTAGTTTTGGCCGCCCCTTTATATGGAGCCCAACCATTTTGACCGGGTCAAAAGCCCTGATAAAGTTGGATGGTTGTGATTGCTATAACCGTGATCATCTCGTGGACAAGTGTCGCGTCAGCAACGAGGAGGCAGCCCCTTTAGCACAATGTAGGTAGCGTAACCCTGGTAAGGTGGCCTATCGAAGACTGTTCATCAACCAAGAAACGCAAAAGTATAGCAAACGGATTGATTGATTACAAAATGCTGAACTTTGGCATGCTGTAATTTTGTTTCCATATGAACAATCGGCATGAAATTTTGACAATGAACTACAAATATACTCAATTTCATTATCACAAAATTTGAAAATTTTCACATTGCCGGCTCAAAATTTAAACACCAGATGAAATCGCTCAAAATAACTATTAGTTTTTCTTTTGTAAGTTTTTGTTCAGCAACAATTTTGTAAAAAATGGCAACAAAATAATTTGACGTAGCTACAGAATTAAAATTTAAAAAATATATGTTGGGCGTACCTTTTTGAGCATATTCTCTTAAAGTTACGCCCAGTGTAATACTGTGTCGAGTTTACAAAATGTATACCAGAAAATATTTGCTGCTCATCGTTTTATGATATGGCACAGTTGTATGAGTTCGATATATTCGAGGATATAATATGACTTGCATCTAAAGAAATGATGAGGAAATTTACTGCAGTTATAGGTGAGTAATATTAAAAATACTATGCCAAATATTTTCCAGTTAACTTGTGTTTACTGTATTATCATTGAACATATCACATCTGGTTTCCATACAAACGGCCCCACACAATGTTGTAGGAAGAGAGAACGATTATCCAGAAGCAGTGTACAAAAATTCGCCGTAAATAGACAATATTTCTCTGTATCCAGGCCTGCCCAACCTTTTTGAACCGCGGGCCAAATATCAGATACAATTTTGCATGGCCATATGCACAAATATTGACATGAAATCTGACAAAATGTCAGCGAATAAATAAAATATCTTTTAGAGAAAACAAATTGCTGCTAAACATCCCGCTGGATATAGTGAAAGTCTCTTTCGAAATCATGCAATAATATTGCTTAGGATATGTTGATGAATCCATCCCAAGATTATTGTATTCTGTGAAAATTATAAGAATCATACTTAAAACCTTTCCTAGCATTTGATTTTAAGATCACGTCCCAGAATGCGTGAATATCCTGATAAAGTTTTAGCGGAAACCTTGGTGGAATTAAGTGAGAATTTTGTCCAGGATTTTATAAGAATTGTGCCAGGATTTCAAAAGATACATGCTCATAAATAGCATAGCATAGCATAGACTGACTGTACATGTCAATGGTTGCTACTCCGTGATTGATCGGAACTGGTAAGAATTGCACTACGATCCAAATGAATAAGGGATGGGAGTTTCCGCTTACTCTCGAAGTGCAATTTTAGCAGATCTAATATTATTGATCAATAACGGCGCCGGCCAAGTCCTTACAGTCAGTTGGGAAGGGGAAGGAATGTTAGGGTGTAATGATTGTTGCTTCTAGAGACCGAGAATACCTCTGCATCTCCACAATCACCACGGGAAGGGTGTTTATTATTGAGGGAGGAAAAGATCTGGGAGTCACCTCTGGTCGATGATGCGATCCATGGACAAGGGGGAAATATACGACTCATATTTAAAGCTAGTGTTGTATTTTTGTCTCGAGAATTTTTGGTAAAAGCTTTAAAAAATACGTCAACATATATAATGTCGCACAATTCAAAAGATGTTTTTATTAATGGCGAAAACTGAAAATTACATGTATATATTTTAAATTATATGAAACAGGAAGAATGCCGACACTTGTAGTGACGAACTACACATAGTTTGTTTGAAAATTACATATAAGTATTACTGTGCATTTTGTCTCGATATGGTAGAAGTTTTAAAAAATACGTCAACATTCACAATGTCGAACAATTCAAAAGATAATTTTTAATAGTGTCAAAAAGAGACAAATATATGTATATTGAAATTGTATAAGAAAAAAGCATAATGCGACACTTGTAGTGACGAACCATACAAAGTTTGTTTTAAAATTACTTAAAAGTTACGCTTTCAAGAAAATATGTGTTATCACAAGCATGAAACGAACTCACCAGTTGGTAATCCATCCTCGACTGAACACAAAGCTGATACTGACAGCAAAACTTCTTGGCGTCCCGAAAACAAACCGTCTTGCTTGTGCCTTCCAAATACCTACCCAGCAAGACGCTCCAAAACAGAAAAAAAATCTTTGGAGACGAAAACACGCGCGAAACCGTGAACCAAATCTATCGGACGACGCAAAACCGAACTGTCCTGCTTGGGCTTCACGAAGCACTCTCAAAAGATATATGCTCATAAATATATTACAAATTCTTCTGAGATTCTATCAAATGCTTACCTAAGATTGTGATTTTCCAGAGTTATAAAAAATTACTTGTTGAATTCGATGGAAGTCCTCGTTAGAAGTTTATGGAATTATGTTTGATATTCGGTGAGAATCCTGCCGTTAAAGTCATGTCAAGAGTTCTTCGAGAACCCTGTCAACTTTTTTTTTAACAATTATGTCAAGGAATCTGCGCAGACCACTCTCAAGAGGTGATCATTTTTTTTCATGATTCTGAGAGTTTATTGACCTATGTTTCAGTGAAATTATGTTTGTTCTTATGAAATTCCATGCCAGCAAACGTAGCAGACATTAGAAATAATAAGTCTTGTGTTTAGATTTATCAGGAACAGTGCGCATCGTACCTTCGTGCTGTGCATACACGATTTCTCTCTGCTCTTGGAAGTTTTTCTTTAAAAACTACCTAAAGCAATAAAACAGTGCTTTTCAGTGCTAAAATTAAAAATGGTACTTTTCAGTGCTACTAAAACAGTACTTTTCAGTATTATTTTTTGTACTATTGATCCCTTTACGATCCTTGTTTGGACCCGTGCCTTCGATTTTTCGTTGGATCCGTTGGCGAAAGCTATCGGTGGTAATCCTACTTGGACACCGTCTTGGGAAAAAACCTCTCGAAGGTCACGTCTTCTTTCGTTTATTCACTAAACATGGTATCAACAACAAACAAAAGGAAGGGTGAATCTCTGAATTCACAACTTCCTAACAAAAAAGTGGGATTTAAAACTGTCACTAAACGTGGAAAAAATGGAAGAAAGGACCTTTCTCAGGAATGTGAACTTTCTTCCAAGGGTGAAATGGATAATGTTGATAATTGCATCGAAATGAGCAATCAGTTCGATGCTCTAAACACCAAATCGAAGCAACTTCTAGCCAAGGCTCTTCGATTCATGTGAGAAAGCAAAAAGTGCCGCCTATCGTGGTCAGTTGTTCCGAATTTGGGGGATTTAGGCAGGAGATCTTGAACTCCATTAGGGGATACAAGGTCTCCTTCCAAATCACAAAGAAAAGAGACTGTCGCGTTTTGCCGGAAACTCTCAAAGATCGCGAACTTCTTTTCAAACATTTTTTTTTTTAAAAGACACCTACACGTTAATGCTTCCAGTGGACGATTTGCCCTTTGAAGGAAGCACCACACTAGACAACGGACTAGCATGCAACGCCCAATGGCACTGTCGAAAAACCTTCCTGACGAAAAGTTTTCCGGACTGAAGCGGGAATCGAACCCACACCTCTTGACACGATGCGGCTAAATGCTTGGTAACACTAACCGCGCGGCCACGAAGCCCACATTTTGACATTTTGAAGAGAAGAAGCACAATTTTTTTACTTATGACGATAAAACTGAACGTTTGTTCAAAATCGTCTTCAAAAGTTGTCCGATCACGGACAGCAGATGACAAGGGCAATCCTTTCGGTTGAAGGATCCCTGCTTCGGCGGCCAATTCCTCTTCGGAATGCCAGGGATGATCGGCCAATAGGTGTAGGTGTAAAATTTACTAATCAAATTTTTATTGGATTAAGTTTTTTCTAATGGATCCAAATAATAATTTAAATGCACTAAGGTCTTTTTTACACGGTTCCCCGTGCCGTGCAAAAAAATTCCGCGCAAAAAAAACCGTACTAATTCAGGAATCCGTGGAAAAAGTACCGTGTTAATTCAGAAATCCGTGTAAATAAGAAAAAGAAGCCATGTTAATTCCAAAATCCGTGTAAATAAGTAAAAAAAACGTGATAATTCCAAATTCTGTGCAAAAAAAGTACCGTGTTAATTTGTCAGAATGGAATTTTGAAAAAGCTTCTGGAACTCCCTCCCTGGGAGATACTTCATGTCATTTGCACATATAATGCGCTCTTAACACAATCGCAAAGAAAAATGGAAAAGCATAAAACAACTCCCCCAGCTTTGTCTCACAGTAGATAACTATGAGTAACAGAAGGCTATTGGCTCTCGACCGCTTCGACAGGCACCTTATGCAACCCTTTCGAGTCGTTTCTGCGGGTCTGTTATTGTGCCGGTCGTCGTCCAATATGCGAGATATTCCACCAACAAGTCAGCAGCAATCAGGTGCTGCTCTTGCTGTATGTCGTTATGGCCTGTTGTCTACTGCTGCCACCGCCGCCGCCACCACCAACGCCACTCACCATGCGGTCGGCATTTTATTATCATCTTCACTTTGTTGGAGCATCTTGTGAGACGGTCTCACAGCCTCCAAAGCTGCCAATTGAAGCATAGCTACTAGCATACTAGGGTACCTGCTATGAAGTCGATTTGCCACCCATGGGAATGGGGGCTCGATGTTTTGAAGATTTTTGTCTCGTTGATTGGAGCAGGAGGAGCACTGCGGCGATACGGAAGTTACTCAATGCAATCGAGTGGTTCCATTGAGAGATTTTTTTTGCTGCTGTGAAGACCCTTTTCGTGGTAGTCAAATCAGGTGTAATAATCCAGATACCGAACCAATTTGGTTAAGCAGCACACGTTATCCGCTAGTTAGGGTTTCAATGCTAGTAATGGACCCCTTAGTAGCTGAAATTCATTCTAGACGCTTTTCCGCAATGATATCTCAGACGCATATACGTTTTGTGGAGTCTAACAACAAATTCAATGTCTTTACTTCATAATACGTCTATGAAACATACAAAATCATTCGATTTTTCCAGCGAAATATGCATTTGAAAAACTGTTGTCCGAATGCCTATTATGGACCCTCCCGGGGTCCATAATAGGATTGTTTACAAATTTGACGTTGCGTATTATGGACCCTCCATTTGATTCCCATGCAATCCGGCTCGCTGCCGACGAGCCTATTATGGACCCACCTGGAAATGCGTATTATGGACCCTCTTGTGTGGTTTCATTCACAAAACTGTTCAAATATCTATATTTATGCGTCTCAAACCAAATATTTTGCCTGAAACTGCTGACTAACAATGTAATCGAAGTTCCCCCGGTGGATTTTCATAGGAATAAAGTTGCTTTGAGTGTTAATTTTATGTTTTTCTCTAGGGGGTCCATAATACGCAAAGGGTCCATAACCGGCATCGGCTCCCTATACGAACATGCAAGAGAAATGATCGGCGCCGACTGAAGGATGAAAATTGGTTATGCAATCGAGTTGTGGAAAATTGATACATTTCAAGTAGGTATGATTGGGGGCTTGCACGATCCATGATTTCAATTTTATTTTTTCGTGAATGATGGATTACTGAATGAGTTGGATGGTGTAACAATCGGAAGAGGTAGCGATTACACCCCTTCAAGAGCAATCTTCATTTTATCATCGATTATTTTCAGCCCAGATTCAAATCTCAGTGCTCAACCCTTTCACATGTTTTCGAAATGCTATGATCCATGATTCAATCACGAATCAAGGTGAAGTGTTGAATCACTCCGTGTTGAACACACATAAAAGTTAACAGCCATGTGTCAAACATCGCCGCCCGATGTAGTAACGAAATCGATACACGAGCGATTATGAGCTCCAGTTATGCTCACACATTTAGGGCCCCGTGTCTGCGCGCCACATAATAACCAGTATTGCCATGTTGCCAACAAAACACCCCCACCGGGGCTACATCATGTTGGGCACGAGTCTAACCAGCAAAACTCGAGTAACACACATTTAACAAAAACAAATGCTCATGCATTATTAATCAGTTCGGGTAGCGTCGTCGCGTCGAACCTTATAACACCGCTGTCCGCGAAGTAACCATGTTACACTGGGCAGAACGCTGTCTTCGACGACCAAAACCTCAAGAAGATATGCATCATAGAGGATTGATGGCTTCGACAAAATAAATTGGAATAATTTGTACTACATGTTTAGTCTTTGGGGTTCAATCTAGATAAGTTATAACTGATCAAGCTCAATTTTTCCTTTGGTTAGGAGAATTCTAGCAAAAAAAAACTATATTCTACAATGTTGTTTGTTGAGGCAGTTTTGACATTTATTTCAAAGACACTTATGGTCTATCATTGACGTAGACGGCGCTGTATGACATTTGATTGAAAATGACTGGTAAGACTTGATCTTCGGGGATATTTATCCCATCTTGTTTTCGCGGGATAAAAACGAAATTTTGTGCAATACTTCATTCTTTACTTTCTGTTAGAGCCGGAAATTCATTAGATAATTGTTTTCATAATTTTTGTATTAATTTGTATTAATTATGTATTAAACCTTTAGGATGGTCATTTAGAATACTAAAGGTTTTATCCGTCGAAAACAGCGATCTGCCTCAGTGTCCATATCTGGTAAAACCGCACTCACGATCGCCGGATCGCGCGTCCAACTGCTCAAATTGAATAATGGTTTGGAAAACTCTGCACGGCACCCCGAGAAGGAAATCGACCGCAACCTCAGCAAGTAACTCAGCAGCATTCGAAAAGGCTCGAAATCGAACCAAAAACTTTTGCATTTTGTGCTGGTCGAGGTCAAGCCGCGAGTCAGTCAGGCCGGAACCAATCTCCCTGCTGGCGGTGTGCAGTCCACAAAACCAGTTGGCAGTGGCGTTTTCTCTCTCAAGCCGGCTAACAGAAGTGCTGTGCTGTGACATTGTACGTTGAATTGATCCTTTCGCAATACTGATCTCTGTTGCAAGCAATCTTCACGGAGGTATCAAATGCCAGCTTCCGAGGTGGTTTGAGAGGCTATGCAGCTGGATGCCAGAATATAGCGTGAAATATGAAGCATTTTTACCGATTCGGTTCACGTAGACAAGCCTATCGATTTCACATGATGGCCGGGGAGCAATTCTTTGATTGGTCGGAACAAGAGACATTGATCATTGATCTGACCATCCAATTGGATTAATAATGGTTTAATTCCTGCCGACTGATTTGACTCGAAGGTTACAGAATGGCGAAGGCAAAAAACGGATGGATTCGAGTTGATTGGGTTTCGGGTGACATGGCCGTTTGAAGTTCTAACGAAATTTTGCGCTTCTTCTGTTCATTGTAGCACTTGGTTCTAATAAGATACACAGTTAGGGGCCCAGATAGCCGTGACGGTAAACGCGCAGCTATTCAGCAAGACCAAGCTGAGGGTCGTGGGTTCGAATCCCACCAGTCGAGAATCTTTTCGGGTTGGAAATTTTCTCGACTTCCCAGGGCATAGAGTATCTTCGAACCTGCCACACGATATACGCATGCAAAAATGGTCATTGGCATAGTAAGCTCTCAGTTAATAACTGTGGAAGTGCTCATAAGAACACTAAGCTGAAAAGCAGGCTCTGTCCCAGTGGGGACGTAACGCCAGAAAGAAGAAGAAGAAGAAGTTAAAAATAATGAAGATTACACGTCATGTACACTTCATGTTTGCAATGTAAACATGACATCATGTAAATTTAAGCCTGAAATCATGTAAAAATGTGTTACATGTCATGTAATCACACAGAATCCTGCTCGATTACATGACATATAATTGAAGTTTACTTGACATATCATGTAAATATGCATGATATTCCACGCTCCAATTATGTGCATAATATGTCTCAGAAATTTACACGTTTCGTTCGAACTGTGTACTAAGTTCTCTTCAGCTTACGAAAGTTTTAGCAGTCATCATATAGTCGACGTTAAGTCACTTATCAACTTTTTTACTCTTGAAATTTTTGGATAATATTTTTACACACACAGTTAAAAGTAATGAAGATTACATATCATGTATATTTCATTTATGCGATGCAAACATGACGTCATGTAAATTTAAGTCTGAAATCATGTAAAAATGTGTTATATGTTATGTAATCACACAGGATCCTGCTAGATTCTTCTTCTTCTTTGCATTACGTCCTCACTGGGACAGAGCCAGCTTCTCAGCTTAATGTTCAATGAGCACTTCCACAGTTATTAACTGAGAGCTTTTTTTGCCAAAGTTGCCATTTTCGCATTCGTATATCGTGTGGCAGGTACGATGATACTCTATGCCCAGGAAAGTCAAGGAAATTTCCGTCACGAAAAGATCCTGGACCGACCGGGAATCGAACCCAGACACCTTCAGCATGGCTTTGCTTTGTAGCCACGGACTCTAACCTCTCGGCTAAGGAAGGCCCTCGAACCTGTTAGATTACATGACATATAATTGAGCTTGAGCTTGAGCTTGAGCTTGATTGGCCGCCCGTGGATGCACTCCAGTATCGCTAGATCAGCTGCACTTACACAAGGAACCAACCGAATGACTGCTTGGGACTAACAGGCATCCTCAGTGTATAAGTGCTGGTGATCTTCTATTTTTAGGCAACAATGGCACCTGCCACGTCAGAATGCAGACCAATGAGGGGAAGGGGGAGGAATTGATGATGCATTGAACTGGCTCCCACGTAGACCGTATATTCCACTGCATCCACGTCAGTTCATGCGGGAGTGTATGGATTGGGGGAAAGGCATGGCAGAGAGGTTTGCTTTTGTGGTTAGCAGACTGCCTATGTATCAGGCGTAAGAAAGGCGTACGCGTGGAAGTAGGAAGCGTTAGGGAAACGGTTTCTTGTTCGTCTCTGGTTCTAGCGTTTGCTATGAACGAATAGTATGAGTGGGATATATTTAGAATGGAAGATAGAAGCAAGTGAGAGATATACAACTACAAAGTACGAGGAAAGGGACGGGCCTGGGATTGAACCCATGACCTTCTGCATATGAAGCAGAAGCGGTAGCCATCAGACCACCAACCCCGTCAAACCTGTTAGATTACATGACAGTTTAAATGACATATCATGTAAATATTCATGATACTCCACGCTCCAATTATGCGCCTTATACTGCCGTTCTACGCATAATTGTCCCATGTTCCAAAATATGCAATCAAGAAAAACGCGTTTAAAGATTTGAACACATTTAGGCCTCGTAGTCACCAGGTGTGTAGTAAATTAAATTAAAATCTTCACAATAGTATACCGAATAGCGTGTTTATTATAGTCAAGAGTTTGTATTATTTGGTAGTGATGGTCGGGTTTCACATTTTTCAAACCCGAACCCGACCCGTATCCATGGGCGTAAATAGCCATCAGACTTGAGGGGGGCCACGGCCCCTTCTCATGAGAGATAAAAGTCGTAAAGGATTGAGATAACTTAACAATGCTTGTTTCGATAATATTTGTGGCGCACTTTCATACATAGTTAGATCAAAACCTAAAAATTGTCCAAAACCGACTGATCAACTTTCTTAGATACCAAATGTTATTTTTATGGAAAAATAGTAAACAATTATTTAAAAATCTATGTTTTCGTTTTATATTGCCAAGATGACGTATTCAAGCCAATCCTATTGATCTCGAATAGAATACAAGGATTTAAAAGCAGATTATAATCAGGATTTATCTTTCCAATTTGATTTGAACTAGATGGTTGCAAAGTTATAAAACAAGATAAAGATTTAAATATATCACCCAAGCCTTTGAAAAAAAAAATGCTTGCTAGTTTGAAAATATGGATTATTGTTGCTCAGCATTTCTGTAGCAGACGATTCATTTCTATAAACCTCTCGAAACCAGAATTTGTACATAGGATTGAATAATATCTATTTTATTATAGGTAAAAACTTTAAATCCTAAAGCTGCTTGGCTATCATATTGAAGGATTGAAGTTTTTTTTGTATTCAAATAAAGCTGTCGTCAGCAAATTCGTACGATAACAGTTGTTTGAAGAAAACAGGATGGAAGGTATTTTGCTCATGAATTTATTAATATCCAATCATAGTAAAGCAGAGCAAAAGTTCGACCTTGGCCCCTCCCTATTTACGCCAATGCCCGTATCCGACTTATTTTATTTCTTCAAACCCGGACCCGACCCGAACCCGAGACAATAATTGAAAAGCAAACCCGGACGTGACCCGAACTCGAAAAAATTTTGCTGTGTAAACCCGAACCCGACCCGAAACCCGAAATTTTTTTGTAAGAAAAACCCGAATAAAACCCGAGTTTGAAAAGATGGTAAATTCATTATTTCTGATGCATAGGGAAGCTTTTAGGTTGTTACTCTGTTCACAATTCTCACCAAACCCGACCTAAACCCGACTCAAACCCGACTTTTTGTAAGCCCGAACCCGACCCGTACCCGATAGTTTTGTAGCCTCCAAACCCGACCCGAACCCGAATCCGAAAAATTTACAATTTTCAAACCCGAGACCCGACCATCTCTATTATTTGGGAATAAAGTAAATTGAGCTACGAATTTAAAAGTGGGACTGTTATGACTAGAAATACGGGGTTTTTGGTGAATTTCTACGCATAACAGTCCCACTGAGAGTAGTGATCAATTATGTGCTAAGCATACTGTGTAGATGACCGTCCTTACGTATAGATTGTACCAAATGTAGAGGACGTATATCCTCTAGACTATGTTAAGGCACCTAATGAAGGCTTAAGTGCGATGAGGGCAGGATCAAACATGTCGCGCGTCGGTAGTACAGTAGTGAAAAAATACGTGGTCCGTTAGTAGTGTTTGATCTATTGATCGTGTCGCTTGCTCCTGCCTGGGCGAGTGACGAACACTTGTTCGACGTACAATGCGGTTATTGAATTATTTCGCGAATCCGATTATTTTATTATATCATGAATCGCATCACCAAACATTGGTGACTCCCAGATCTCTACCTTATCCCACTAACCCAATATCCTTTCCATGTCAACAACCATTATTGACTTTTGAATTTTGAGCTCTCGATTTGTGCACATTGAGAATGGTAAGCTAATCCTTCATTCATTAAATCTCTGTTCAACTTCGATTGTTCTGGTCAACCACGGAGTAGCAACTACGAATTGTTCGGTCATCTATGTTTATGCTTATGCTTATGCTTAATACATATCATGAGATCTGATACATCGCAAATTAATTTTTAGAACCACCAACATATATGCAACTTACACCGAAGAGCCAACTATGCGGTATAACCCAGTATGTGGCCAGTGACTTCTTCTCGACTTCATCAAGTTTGATATGTCGCAAGATAGGTCTCAAAACCGCCAATATAATGGCCACTTCCTCTGGGGAACAGGGTATCCAAAACATCCTGGCATGTTATCAAGTCATCCAGGAACCTTTGAGTAACTCTTCTCTAGCCTTGATTTGTGAATTTATGAAGTTTGATGTTGCCAGCTAGGTTTCAGAACCGACAGTTTAGAGGCCATTTCCCGGGAATTCAGAACGATTCGACGTGTGCTCAAGTCATTCAAATACATTTGAACCACCTGCAGACTTGATTTGCAAATTCATGAAAATTGATATGTCGCAAGCCAGGTTTCAGATTCGCCAATATAATGGCCACTTCCACCAGTGACCTGATATTCGAACCAACCCAGCATATGGCCAAGTCATCCAAAAACGGTCGAAATAAAAATAATTTGGACTTGGTTTGCTAAATAATGAAATTTATTTGTCGCACACCATGGACTCGAAATTAAAGTGGTTACTGATTCTTCAAATGGGATTATTTCAGTACTCCTCGTGATGAATCCAAAATTACGATGAATTTCTAATCGATGACAACGGTTAAAAAAAAATTGAAAAAAATGTTGTTGACCTTGAAAATTCAACTGAAATTCATTGAAAAACTTCTGGAACTGAATATTTTGTTCAAGATTAGCGCAGCGAATTTTATAGTGGGACAGTTATGCGTGGAAATTCAACAATGGGACAAATTGACTTGGCTTGCTTTTCATTTAGTTTCCGAACAAAGTTTATTTTTGGTAAGTGTTTTCTAAAACTATACGTAAAAATAAACTGTTAGATGACAACAAGTTGAAATGCACAAAAAGTAACATGGGACAATTATGCGTAAAACGGCAGTTGATGGGTTTAAAATTTGTAGGGACAATGAGTTAGTCCACGTTTTTTGAAAGGTTTTTGGTCTGCGGAACATTTTTTAGTAACCCTTTAACCGATCCTATATTTCCAATCGATTTTCTTGATGACCAGATTTTTATAAATTTTCTGTTGTTATGTGGTCGGCGTTAAGTCAGAGTGGACCAAGTGACATTTTTCATATTTTGAGAAAAATGGGATTAAAGTCTAACGATTTGTATTTATTGAACTCGTTTAAATTTTGGTTCAATATTTCTACACATCTTTGTGTTACTTTCAAACAATATAATGTGAAGTGATAATCATAAAAATCATAATCCAAACCTCTGATAGAACGATTTTTCGATGGGCTATCTGTACTTGGTCTTCTCTGACTGAACTTAAGACCGACGTTCAGTGAGTTGGTTCACTCTGACTGAACAATTTCTAGGAAAATATCAATCATTCAATGCTTGCATGGTCAAACTGAGTGCATATCTCTAAGATAAGCAGATTATCAAGACTCTTCGACACCAGTATCGTAAATTCTTCAATAATCCATATTGTCAATACCGAAATCAGTGGCATTATGATAGATTAGAAATTAAGGTTTCGCAGGTCAGAAATATTCAAATATGTGTTCAGTCAGAGTGGACCAAGTGAGAATCTGGAGCACCGACCAAAATATACTGGTCCAAAGGGCGGGTTCTAGCATATTACATACATACACCATAGAACTACCAAAAGCTTCTATTGGACTCTGAAATTTACTCAAAAACTACAATAATTAATCAGTTTATTGTTTTTCAAGACTTGGTCCACTCTGTCTGCACAGAAAATGTTGCAATTTCTGACCACCCATCTAAATATTGTAAATGGTTGAAACTCAAAACCAAATGCATCGAATTAAGAATCATTCGATGTCGAAAAATCTGCTAAATCTCTTGAAATGTTTTTCGTTTCCTCGCATTCGTCAGCGCGCTGGCCATTTTCGCTGATATGGTAACAAGCACTTGGTCCACTCTGACTGCACACTTTTATCGATATTTATTGATCATCTATAGTAAATTTATTACATAACTCTCCCAGTTTTCAACATTCATCAAATCTGATCAAAGTGAAATAGAGATAGAGTAATTCTGCATTTAAGGACGTAATAATCCAATTTTACTAAGTTTTGTACTTGGTCCACTCTGATTTAACGCCGACCATGTAACAATTGTTTTTTTTCTGAAAATATATGCTTTCTTTGATGTTGCAAGCCTCTAGGCCTTAAATTGTGACAATTAGGCAACCCATGGAACGATTATAAATGTCAATGTTTTATTTATCTTTTTGAGTGTATACAGCTTTTCAGAACATCACAGGGGTGATCTGAAGAAAGAACTGTGGACTGTAGATGAAGAATCGTAGACAATAAAATTAAGGTGAAGATGCATCGAAGCCAAACCTCAAATTTTCAAGAGCACAACTTTGGAGAACCGAACACCCGTTTGAGCTGAAAACCTAATCGATTGGTCACCACCAGCGTGTGACCAATCGATTAAGTTTTCAGGTTAAACGGATATTTGGTTCTCCAGATCCGTGCTCTTGAAAATTTGAGGTTTGGCTTCGATTCATCTTCACCTTAAGTGAAACATCTAACCTCTTGAAATGTAAAGAAGCGTTAAGAGGTTTGATGAAGTAAACTGGTTACCAAAAATTATTGATATTATGGCATGAATTAAGGAATAAGCGGCTACAAAGAACATGACAAACATGTTGGCTGTATCGTATTTTTCTTGCTAAACTAGAAATGTCTAAAATATGTTATGTCTAGAATATATATCAACAATGAATTCGAATGAAGAGAAATTGTTTTGTACTTTGTCATACTTAGAACAAAACCGATAACGATCAAAATTGATTTCCCTGTTCTGTTTCCAACAGCAGCCAACGAGTTCCACCTTCGATAATGTTAAACTTGCCCATCATTGTACATTTTTAAAACGTCGCGATAACAGATAAATCCACTCAAACCAGTCTTTCGTGTTGCGTACCGAACCACATGAGCCACCCGTTGTGGTAAACTTCCTATCCAATGCGTTGCGCTTACCTTAGACTTAGCAGCTTGGCGTTCCTCCACTTCGTCATCTTAGAGCCGCTGTTCGTCCTCCTCTTCCTCTCAAATGCACTTTTCTTCCGATTGCACTATTGCTCAAATCAATCACCTCACTCTCCGTTCGGACACCGCACCGTATGTTTACCACTTGAATTGATCGTTTCACTTCCTTCCTCACTAATAAATTCAATTAATCACTTTCTCCTCTCAACGTTAAAATCCTATGGATTGGAAAAATGAAGAATTAATTTCCCCCCGAAACACAATAGAGACGCTGTAGATCCGATTGTCTTGGACAATGGTCACTGTTCACCGAGAAGAGACAATGGACAGCTTCTTTGGCTCCACTACAGTTACCAATCTGGTCATAACTCAACCACCTAAGACGAATTCGTCGACTATCGTCTGAACAACGCTACGCTAGTTGCTTCACTTGTCTTCTTCTTTTGCTGTTACTCCCACTCACGCGCGGCAGGGATTTTGTCTCATCGCGGCAGATTCAGTCGTAATTTTGCATAAATATCAAACATCTTTAGCACAAACGTAATCCCTCGAAAGCCCCGAAAGAGCTGCTTCTCCGATCTACACCGGGATCTACACGAAGTCACTAATCGCGACCAACTGAATGGAAAAATTAGCTCAGCTGTCGGTTTTCCCAAGCGATGTCTTCTCCTTCTTGTTCCGAGCTTCTTCACTTCGCCGAAAATGCACACACTCTCAAGTCTTCCCCGTTCGGTCCACGTAGATGTGTGTACAAATTCGGATGGATCTTCAATCCCCACAGAGTAAAAAACCCTTTCTCGGATCCCCCACACGAAACCCGAAACTCACAGCAAAAGACGGCTCGGCAAGATCCGCACTATGGGATTATGAGTTGGCGATCGTTGATGATCGCCACTGTTGGTGGTAAAATTCGCGTGCTCACGCTGCGACGTCTCCTGTACGACTGATCTCCGGCCGAGCACTTCTTGGGAGCTTTAACGAAATCAAAAGTTCACCGAAGGCGCGCGCGCGGGTGGATAGCGACGAAAGTAAAAACCGCGCTCCTTTGGCGGTTAAGTCACTTTGAAGAGCGACGGGAGAGAAGAGAGACAAAGATTGCGAGCGAATCGGGGAGCTGTGGGGAGCACATTGTCGTGCCGTGAGTGAGATTCGCGCGTGCGAAAATCAAATCATGCGGAGCGGCAATAAGTACGCGCAGAGACTTGGTGAACGTGTGGCGACGAACCTCCGCGAGAGTGAATCATCTGGATATGGTTAAGAACGTGTTCATTAGGTGGTCAAAATTCAATGTATGTGAATAATATTTCTTCCATCTTTGGTACTGCATTTTCCTTGCTTCACGCCTCAGATAAGTTCATACTATCATCATGCTCCATGGGCGTTTCCATAGTTTTTTAGCTATGGAAGTTTTCAGTCATTCTTCATTAAATCTCCAAGAGTAAAGCATCCAAAATCGTAGGATGAATCTAATATAGATCGCCAGAAATCTGACTCTGCGGATTATTACAGATTGTAACAGATATTGTTCCTTAGTTAGCACTTTTCTCTAACAAACCATGTTATGATTTTGGCTTGTAAGTAGTTAAATTTACAAAAATTAAAACAAAATTTAAAAATAATTATAAAAATTTAAACATATATTTTTTTGCCCTATCAGAATTAAAACAAAATCTATTTTTTAACCTAAAATCAAACTGTATGTACTCATTCTCTATCATATTTTGTAACACATTGTGCAACTCAGCTTCTTCTTGTTCTTGGCATTACGTCCTCACTAGGACAGAGCCTGCTTCTTAGCTTAGTGTTCTTTATTTAATTACGTAACGTTCTAGGGGAAGGGGGGAGTAGGCTGAAGCATTACAGCTCATGCAGACTTCTATTTTTTCCATACAAAAAGCGTTACCGACGGGAGTAATGGGTCGAAAATTCTTAATTTTAGCGTTACGTTATAAATGGACGCTGCCTTAGCACTTCCACAGTTATTTACAGCATTCTGGAACTCTAGTGGTCATCCAGTTTAGTTCTTTAGACGAATCTTTGACAAAAGGTCGGATGACAAAAGGTCGAATGACAAAAGGTCGAATGGGACTCTAGTGTGGATGCTGGGACTCCTTGGAATCTATTTATTTGTTTTCTATAACTCCTATACCTTCCTAGCTTGAGTTATGAAGAGTTCACAGTATTTCGGTGTGTATACTGAGACTGTACTATGGATTGTAATTTGTCAGTATGGATCTTGTGATTATAGTGTGTGTATTGAGACTCCAGTGGTAAATGGGAGTAAATGGGTGGTAAATGACTGGACAATGCGTACCATTGTTTCTTCGCGTACCTGCAGGTAAAAAATAGACCCCATTTGTGGTCCTCAGCCTCTTGTCCAGTAGCTCCAATCCCTACCTCCCCTGCCGCCTGGGGTACGAGTAACCGTAGGGAAGATCGGGTAACCAACCCTGGTGGGACCTTGGTCGTATGCTGACAGGGAAGGGGGCTCCTCTCTTCTGAGGGTGTAGCTTATCAGGGCGTCTGTTCTCCATGTCAGGGGCGGCTCAAAACAGCGTCTGTTCTCCATGTTAGGAGCGGCTGATCATCGTCCTAGTGCCAGCGTGGGACTCTAAACAGTGTTGTGCACGATGATCCTCCAGCGAGACAGGGGGTTGGTGCAGGCCTTACAAGCCAGCCGTAAAAAACATCAGTACAGGAAGCATACAATGTAAATTCGTACCGGAATAATCGGCATAGACCCAGGCATCGAAAACGGACTAACGATTGGAAACTCGGATCATGGAACTGTAAGTCTCTCAATTTCTTGGGAAGTACCCGCATTCTTTCCGAATTATTGAAGGTCCGCAAGTTCGACATCGTAGCGCTGCAGGAGGTTTGCTGGAAAGGGTCGACGGTACATACGTATAGAGATGGTTATACCATCTACCAGAGCTGCGGCAACAGACATGAGCTGGGCACAGCTTTTATCGTGATGGGCGAAATGCAGAGGCGCGTGATTGGGTGGTGGCCAATCGACAACAGAATGTGCAAGTTGAGGATCAAAGGCCGTTTCTTCAATATCAGCATAATCAACGTGCACAGCCCTCATCTAGCAAGTGACGATGACGATAAGGACGCTTTCTACGCGCAGCTGGAACGTGAATACGACGGCTGCTCAAGCCATGATGTTGAAATCGTTATCGGAGATCTCAACGCTCAGGTTGGCCAGGAGGTGGAATTTAGACCGATTATAGGGAAGTTCAGCGCTCACCAGCTTACGAACGAAAACGGCCTTAGACTGATTGATTTCGCCGCCTCCAAAAACATGGCCATATGTAGTACCTACTTCCAGCACAGCCTCCCGTATCGGTACACCTGAAGATCACCCCAACAAACTGAATCGCAAATCGACCACGTTTTGATTGATGGAAGACACTTCTCGGACATTATCGACGTCAGAACTTATCGCGGCGCAAACATCGATTCGGACCACTACCTAGTGACGATTAAAGTGCGCCAACGACTCTCCGTTGTGAACACCATTCGGTACCGATGCCCGCCACGGTACAACCTGAAACGACTCAAGCTACCCGAAGTCGCAACTGATTACGCGCAAAGCCTTGAAGCTGCGTTGCCGGAAGAGGGAGAGCTCACCGAAGCCCCTCTTGAGGACTACTGGAGTAGTCTCAAAGCAGCCATTAACAACGCAGCGGAAGGTGCCGTTGGGTTCGTGGAAGAAAATCGACGGAACGGTTGGTTCGATGAGGAGTGTCGGACGGTTTTGGACGAGAAGAATGCAGCGCGGGCGATGATGCTGCAGCAAGGAACCCGTCAAAACGTGGAACGATACAAACAGAAGCGAAGACAGCAAACCCATCTATTCGGGGATATAAAGCGCCGCCTGGAAGAGTTGGAGTGCGAAGAGATGGAGCAGCTGTATCGTTCTCAAGACACGCGTAAGTTCTACAAGAAACTCAATGCATCCCGCAAAGGCTTTGTGCCGCGAGCCGAAATGTGCCGGGATAAGGATGGAGGTATCTTGACGGACGAACGTGAGTTGATTGAAAGGTGGAAGCAGCACTACGATGAACACCTAAACGGTGCAGAGGAGGAAGATCAAGATAGCAGGAGGAATGGCTTCATCAGTACGGCGGATGAGGGAGACGTGCCAACTCCCACAATAGGTGAAGTAAAGGATGCTATCAAACAGCTCAAGAACAACAAAGCAGCTGGAAAGGATGGTATTGGAGCGGAACTTATTAAAATGGGCCCGGAAAGGTGGCCACTTGTCTGCACCGATTGATAGTCAGGATCTGGGATACAGAACAGCAACCGGAGGAGTGGAAGGAGGGAATAAAATACCCAATATACAAAAAGGGTGACAAGTTAGAATGTGAGAACTATCGAGCGATCACCATTCTTAACGCAGCCTATAAAGTGCTTTCCCAGATCATCTTCCGCCGTCTATCGCCACTGGCAAGCAGATTTGTGGAAAGTAATCAAGCCGGTTTTGTGGATGGGCGATCGACGACAGACCAAATCTTTATGTTGCGGCCGATCCTCCAAAAGTGTCGCGAATATCAAGTCCCTACGCACCACCTATTCATCGATTTCAAAGCGGCCTATGATACCATCGATCGCGAAGAGCTATGGAAGATTATGGACGAGAATGGTTTTCCCGGGAAACTGACTAGACTGATCAAAGGAACGATGGATAGTGTACAGTGCTGTGTGAAGATATCGGGTGCATTATCGGACCCGTTTGAAACACGCACAGGACTTCACATGCGGGGCACGATCTTCAATAAATCCAGCCAGTTCATCTGCTTTGCTGACGACGTGGACATTGTCGGAAGAACGTTCCAGGTGGTTTCTGAACAGTATACCAGGCTGAAACGTGAAGCAGATCGGGTTGGATAGAAGGTAAATACGCCGAAAACGAAATATCTGCTGGCTGGAGGAACCGAGCGCGATAGAGCTCGCATTGGCAGATGTGTGATGATCGACGGGGATGAGTTCGAGGTGGTGGACGAATTTGTCTACCTCGGATCATTGATAACGTCGGATAACAACTGCAGCAGAGAAATTCGAAGACGTATCATTGCCGGAAGTCATGCTTACTACTGACTCCACAAGACCTTGCGGTCTGGTAAACTTCACTTCCGTACTAAGTGTACCATGTACAAGACGCTGATAAGACCGGTAGTCCTCTACGGGCATGAGACGTGGACAATGCTCGAAGAGGACCTGCAAGCGCTAGGAGTTTTTGAACGACGTGTGCTTAGGACGATCTTCGGCGGAGTATGTGAGAACGGCGTATGGAGGAGAAGGATGAACCACGAGCTTGCGCAACTCTACGGTGAACCCAGTATCCAGAAAGTAGCCAAAGCTGGAAGGGTACGATGGGCGGGACACGTTGTGAGAATGCCGGACAACAATCCCGCAAAAATTGTGTTCACCTCAAATTCGGCCGGTACAAGACAAAGGGGTGCGCAACGAGCTAGGTGGTTTGACCAAGTGGAGCAGGATCTTGGAAGTGGGGGGCGATCGAGAAACTGGAGGCTAGCAGTCATGGACCGAGTTAATTGGCGTAACATTGTGGCGTAGGTCATGTGTTGAAGGACGTAGAGCCAGCAAAAGTAAAGTAAAGTAAGAAGTATTGAGACTCCAGTGTGAAGCAGTTTGGATCGTGGGATTGTAACGTGGGTCGTGGATTTCCAGTGTGGAACCTGATATTTTAGTGAGGATATTGAGATTCAATTGTAAAACCTGAGATTCCAGTGAGGATCTTGAGATTCCTGTGTATACTAGTGTACACTTTGGGATTCCAATGTGGATTCTGGGATTGGAACATGGATCTTTGGTTTTCAAATTTAATCCTGGAATTCCAGTGAAATCCTAGGATTGCGGTGTGAATTCTCGGATTCCAGTGTAGATCCGAGGATTCTTAGAATCCAGTGTGGATCCTGGGTTTACAGTATGGGTCCTGGATTTCTTGCGTGGATGTTGGGATTCCAATGAGGGTTCTGGTATTCCAGTGGAGATGCTGGAATGGACTGGAATGGAATATAAATGGAAATCATAGAATTCCTGTAAGAATCCTGGGCTTTTAGTGGCAATACTGTGGAAATTCTGTAAGTTGTGTTGAAATACTGTGAAAATGTTGTGGAAATATTGCATAAAAAGTAAACAGAATCCTATGAGAATCCCGCGATGCTTCTGTAAGCATCCTGGTAAAATCCAATTGAAATTCTGTGGGAATCCGGTTGATATACTTTGTGAATCTAATGGGAATCCTGTTAGATTCCTATAGGAAATTTGTCGGGAACATTCAAGAGTCATGTGAGAATAATATGGAAATATCTTGAGAATCGTGCTGAATCATCAGTGGTATTTTTTACGGCGAAATATTACCAGATTCGTAAAAAATTCTAATTATGTACTCCCGGAATTATTTGATACTCACGAGCTAAGATCTAACTTATTTGGAAACAAACTCGATTTGTTATTTACATTTATGTTAATATTACGTAACGCAACAGGGGAATTGGAAACTTCTGTAATTTTAAGAACCATACAAAAATTATAAATTTCCCAAACTAATTCAGTTACGTGGGGAAAGGAGGGGATCTAAAAATGACAAATTTCACGTTACATAAAACTTGAATGATCCCTAACATGTCATTACCGTTATATCATATTTGTCACAATATCTTGTCACTTTTAAATGCGTCATACCGTCTTCAAACATTATCAAGAAAAAAGCCAATATTTTGCGTGCGTATGACCCATTATGTACTGTGAACAAATTGACGCTGGATTTCCGTTTATATGATAGTTTTTGCATTCTCTTTTTATATTGCGAAACTCTAGAAAGAATCAGGTGATTACTATGAATTGAAATAATTCATGCGTTAAGGACTGTTCATTTAAGAAAGTGGACACGTGTTTTTTACAGTAAACTGTTTATTTTCGAACAAATTCATGAGTTTACCTAAAATACATGGAAATCAACGTAATTTCGATCAAATTCACATAAATTTGAACATTTATTGAGCATTGGTGGAGAATGCTCTTACTTTTCTTTTGATACCTCCCATAAAATTCTGCACAACTTTTTTCGGAACTTTTCGAACTGCTTTTTGAACTGCTGACCACATTTTCTTGAAAAAATCGATGGAGCTTGCTTCTCTTCCATCCTTCTTAAGATGCCGTTTGATTATTGCTCAATATGTTTCAATGAGGCGTAGTTCTGAGTGTTAAAATAAAATCAGAATGGCACTTTTTCCCAACCTCACATAGAAAAGGTCCTTGTGGTGGTATCGTTGGCAACATTAACCCTCAAAGCCCCGGGACAGACCTTTTATTTTCAATCGACTGGTGCTCAGGAACAAATAAGTTTAACGAAATGTGGTTTTCACTATGATCGATGGGATGAGTTAGACTTCCTGCGAGCGGGGCTTTCAAACCGGAAGTTCAGGTCTGGACATGTTTTTCAACCGGAAATAAGTGTTCCCTAGTTACATATTTTACATCTTTGACAACGAAACCAATGTTTAACGATAAGTTTTAGCCATTTTTAGGCATTATGTATCGGACCAAGGCAAGAATGCACTATTTAGTTTATTCTCTTGCATGGGTCGAAAGCCGGAACCTGGTTCCGGAAGTACTTTCCGGGTAGGAGCCGAGGCTAAGGAACACATGTAAATTTTACCCGAAGCAACATATGCGGCTACTTGAACGTCCTGAAATCAACTCAGAAAGCCAATACAAGACATCAACTCTCAATATTGTCAACTTTACCATATGGCCAAGGCTGGGTTGTGTCATGTCTACCTATATCAAGTGATATTCCTTATGACTCTGGTACCTTTTATTTGTTCGTACCTACGGGATTTCTGAGCTATAAATACTGGCTGCCGTTAGCGCAGAAAGAGGAGACTTCCTGGACTGTGGACAGATTAACATATTATTTTATTTTTTTATTTGCAGGATATAAAAGGTTGTAGGGCCACTTCCGGTGAAGCAGGAGACAAATATGGATGAAGCTCAAAACTAGGCATGCGACTGCTCAAACTTCATGAAATAGCCTAAGCATTGCTGTAAGAACGTGCTTCTTTCATATGGTGTACACTTCGACCAGATTGCCAAACATTGCCCGGATTCTGAGGTCACTTCCGGTGAATCTGGAGATAAACATAAATATCAGGTAAAACTAGACATGCGACCGCTTAATCTTCATGAAAATACCTCAGTATTGCTGTAAGACCATGCTTCTTGCCTGTATGTACAGTGGACACTTCGACCAAATGACCGGACAACAATCGGATATTGAGGTCACTGTAGGGATAGTGAAAGGCAAGGAATAAAATAATTCAAATTTAATAAGGATTTGCTCGATGTTGAAGAAAAGATACTGATTCAGATCATAGTAGGCAGTTGTTTCCGAGTATGAAAAGCAGATGTCAGTTTGTTGGTTTGTTTTGGGGAAAATAAACGTGTTTCTGTAAAACGAGTGAACATTGGTGTTTGAAATATAAAAAGTATTACCGAAACCGTGTGAAAAATTGGCCTGAGAAAAAGACAGTTCACTACATGGCGCAGCTGCTCCCACAACAAATAATGTATCAAGAAGAGCGGGTGGCTAAATCGTTTATTGGTATAGTTTTCCTTAATTGGTGTGAATTACATCAACAAGTGTTCCGAATCGCCTTATTACAATTTATGCTGCTCGCCTTATATACAATTTATGCTGCTTCTTTTTCCGAACTGGAAGTGAGTTATGAGTTTGGACAGAAATACTTCAACAATCTTTCATTTGCAAGTGCAGAAACGCGTGGATTTTTATGGAGTTCCAACGTCGGTAACGAAACGACAAAAAGGTGATCGTTGCATAGCAACCATTGATGCATAATAATTCTAAGGTAGGTGACACACAGAGCGTTGAATGTATGGAGACGCGGGTCAAAAATCAAAACTGGAAGATCTAGCCACATCAGCACCTCGGTATGTAAGGAACAGTTGTTCTTGGTCAAAGGATCTATAATTTGCATAAATGACATATGTTGTACACATAATCGCAAAACTGCATCATGCGCCAATTTGATTATTTTCCATGGAAAAATACGAATTGTACCTAATTTACTGACGTAAGAATTTTTATGCAAATATGTCACTTTTTACTCGTAACTGCAAAAGTGACTTTTACGCCGTAATGATTTATATAAATATAATGGTAATAATAAAAATAAAGATGAAATACATACATTATGAAGCAAAACTGGTTCAAGCAGTGTTTATGCAATGTTATGCATCCTTTTATATTGGAATGTGAGTATAACATGAAGTTGAAAAAGAAGTAGGAAAAAAAGAAAGCAGAAAATGTATGTATTCTTGGTTTTAATAATATAGTTCATCAATATGAAGCATTTATAAGATATCAATACCTTTGGATACGAGTTAAATATGAAAGTAGTAATTATAGTGAACGTCAAAAAATATATTTAAAAATAAACAATTATGCTCTTTATATATTTACTAATTGGTGAATAAGAAATTTTGAGCACTTATTTGGCCAGTGTGGTATCAAAGAATGCATCTAAAAATTGAAACAGTCAAAGTAAAGGCCAAAATCATAACATCTGTAAAAGTAGGTTCCTTAGCCGAGTGGTTACAGTCCGCGGCTACAAAACAAAGTCATGTTAAAGGTGCCTGGGTTCGATTCCCAGTAGGTCCAGGATCTTTTCGTAATGGAAATTTCCTTGACTTCCCTGGGCATAGAGTATCATCGTACCTGCCACACGATATACGAATGCGAAAAATTACAACTTTGGCAAAGAAAGCTCTCAGTTAATAACTGTGGAAGTGCTCATAAGAACTCTATGTTGAGAAGCAGGCTCTGTCCCAGTGAAGACGTAATGCCAAGAAGAGGAGATTATAAACTAAAAAAAAAGTCTCAAGAAATCTAAATATTGTAAAAGTTGAAACTGTTTCAGAACATGTCCCCTGAGAATGTAGAATATAAAAACCATGAGATGGTAGCTCATAAAATGTGCATCTCCTGAGTATGTAGACAGTGCATCAAAAAGGGACTGCCCTGAGAGCATAGCTAAAAAAACAAGTCACCTGATAGGGTAAAAAAAACGAGTCCCCTGAGATGGTAGATTAGTAGATAAAGTGAGCCCAAGTAGTTGACTAGTAAGTGAGTTCCCTGATAGATTACCTAACAAGAAAAACGAGTCATTTGAGAGAGTGGTTACTCAAAGAACCAAGTCCCTTGAGAGGGTAACTAATGAAAACAGCTAGGGTAACTAATAAAAAACCCGAATCCCTTGTGAGGGTTCCTAATAAAAAGCAAGTCCCCTGAAAGGGGAGGCTAAAAAAAAAGCGAGTCACCTAAGAGAGTAGGCTACAAGAAGTGAGTCCCCTGAGAGGGTAGGTAATAAAAACGAGTTCCCTGAGAGGGTATCTAATAAAGAAGTGAGTCCCCTGAGAGGGTAGTCTGCAGAAAGTGAGTCCCCTGAGAGAATAGGATGAAAAGCGAGTCCCCTGAGAAAGTAGGTAATAAAAAGTGAGTCCCCTGAGAGGGTAGTCTTCATAAAGTGAGTCCCCTGAGAGGGTAGTCTTCATAAAAAGAGTTCCCTGAGAGGGCATCCAATAAAAAGTGAGTCCCCTGAGGGTAGGTAATAAAAAGTGAGTCCCATGAGAGGGTAGTCTTTATAAAGCGAGTCCCTTGAGAGGGTAGGTAATAAAAACGAGTCCCCTGAGAAGGTAGTCTTCATAAAGTGAGTCCCTTGAGAGGGTAGGTAATAAAAACGAGTCCCCTGAGAGGGTATCCAATAAAAAGTGAGTCCCCTGAGAGGGTTCTCTACAATAAGTGAGTCCCCTGAGAGGGTAGGTAATTGAAAGCAAGTCCCCAGATAGGGTAGTCTTCATACAGTGAGTCCCCTGAGAGGGTAGGTAATAAAAACGAGTCCCCTGAGAGGGTAGTCTTCATAAAGTGAGCCCCCTGAGAGGGTAGGTAATAGAAACGAGTCCCCTGAGAAGGTATCCAATAAAAAGTGAGAGGGTAGTCTACAAAAAGTGAGTCCCCTGAGAGGGTAGGTAATTAAAAACAAGTCCCCTGAGAGGGTAGTCTTCATAAAGTGAGTCCCCTGAGAGGGTAGAATAAAAACGAGTCCCCTGAGAGGGTAGTCTACAAAAAGTGAGTCCCCTGAGAGGGTAGAATAAAAACGAGTCCCCTGAGAGGGTAGTCTACGAAAAGTGAGTCCCCTGAGAGGGTAATTAATAGCAAGTCCCCTGAGAGGGTAGTCTTCATACAGTGAGTCCCCTGAGAGGGTATCTAATAAAAAAGTGAGTCCCCTGAGAGGGTAGGTCATTAAAAGCAAGTCCCCTGAGAGGGTAGTCTTCATAAAGTGAGTCCCTTGAGAGGTAGGTAATAAAAACGAATCCCCTGAGAGGGAATCCAATAAAAAGTGATTCCCCTGAGAGGGTAGTCTACAAAAAGTGAGTCCCCTGAGAGGGTAGGTAATTTAAAGCAAGTCCCCTGAGAGGGTAGTCTTCATACAGTGAGTCCCCTGAGAGGGTAGGTAATAAAAACGAGTCTTCTGAGAGGGTATCCAATAAAAAAAGAGCCCCTGAGAGGGTAGGTAATAAAAAAGAGAGTCCCCTGAGAGAGTAGTCTTCATAAAGCAAGTCCCCTGAGAGGGTAGGTAATAGAAACGAGTCCCCTGAGAGGGTATCCAATAAAAAGTGAGTACCCTGAGAGGGTAGTCTTCATAAAGTGAGTCCCCTGAGAGGGTAGGTAATAGAAACGAGTCCTCTGATAGGGTATCCAATAAAAAGTGAGTCCCCTGAGAGGGTAGGTAATAAAAAAGTGAGTCCCCTGAGAGGGTAGTCTTCATAAAGTGAGTCCCCTGAGAGGGTAGGTAATAGAAGCGAGTCCCCTGAGAGGGTATCCAATAAAAAGTGAGTCCCCTGAGAGGGTAGGTAATAAAAAAGTGAGTCCCCTGAGAGAGTAGTCTTCATAAAGTGAGTCCCCTGAGAGGGTAGGTAATAGAAGCGAGTCCCCTGAGAGGGTATCCAATAAAAAGTGAGTCCCCTGAGAGGGTAGTCTTCATAAAGTGAGTCCCCTCAGAAAGTAGGTAATAGAAACGAGTCCCCTGAGAGGGTATCCAATAAAAAGTGAGTCCCCTGAGAGGGTAGTCTACAAGAAGTGAGTCCCCTGTGAGGGTATCCAATAAAAAGTGAGTCCCCAGAGAGGGTAGTCTTCAAAACGTTAGTCCCCTGAGAGGGTAACTAAGCAAAACCAGCGAGGCTTACTAATAACAACATCTAGTCTCCTGAGTGAGTGGGTAATAAAAAAAAGTGCGTCCCATGAGAGGGTTGTCAATGAAAAGCAATGAAAATTTGTAATCAAAATAGCAAGGGTAATCACAAAAGGAACCGGAAAGGGTTACATGAGAGGGCAACTAATAGAAAAATTATCGCCGAATAGAGTACCTGAACAAAACCAAACGAAATGATAAACAATAGAGTAGACATACAACAAGTAAAGTGTATTGAGCCATTTTAAATAATCAAATAATTTTTATCTTTAGGGGGTCTGTAGCCTTGAGGTTACGCTTTCGCTTCATAAGCGGGAGGTCATGGGTTCGATTCCCAGCCCCTCCACAAAAAAACCCGTCCAGCCACCAGAAGACGCCTCACGGAGGACCGTGCATTGGGGAGCACATCCATCCTCCGCCAGTATCAGATGGTGCCTGAGACAAACTGACCCTTTTCGCAGGCAGCTAGCCTCACTAACAGCAGAGCTTTCTCCTACCTGCTCGGTGTGAGAGTGAAAAAGTAGGAGAGAGTGAAAGTAGATGTAAATATAGATAAGTTTAAAATAGATCTGTATCGGTAAAGAAGCTACAGATCAACTGATTCCGGCACAGTAGTGGCCACGAGCACCTTAAAAAAAAGAGTGCCTTAAAAAAAAAAATTATCTTACGCTTTGATTAGAACATCTGGAAAAAGCTAATTGAAGTAGAACTTTGAGAACTAAGGTGGACAAGAAAACAGAGAAAGAATTTGTAAAACTGTTTGGTTCGTTTGAAAATTTAAATAATTTTAATTTTCGCTCACTTTGATATTCTTAGCATAGCTAACTCTCCGCAAAGGAACAATGAAAAAGGATTAGATCATATTAAATGTATTTAGTCATTTGAAAATTGAAATATTTTTTCGTAATCTAAGCTTGGAAAAGAATATTCGAAGAAGCTGAGAACAAAGGTAGACGATAAAGTAGAGTTAGAACACGTGAAAAGTATAGCCGTTCCAAGTAATTTTGATCTCTTATGCTCAATGTGACGTTCTGATCCTACAAAACTCTTTCCAAAGATAGACGATGCAGCAGAATTAGAACATTTAAAGTATTTTTTTATCTTTTCTATTCTCATTGATGTCCTGAGCCTGAAAAACTTTATCCAATGATGCATTTTGAAAACAAATATAAACAATGAAGTAGAAACATGTACATGTATTTAACCATTTAAAATTTTAATTGGTTTTTATCTCTGATGTTCTCTTTGGTGTTCTTAACCTGAAAAACTATTCGAATTAGGATTTTTAAAACAACGATAGACGATGCAGTAGAGTTAGAACAAGTAAAGTGTATTTAGCAATTATGAAAAAACTAATAATTTTGATCTTTTACGCTTTTTTTGAAGTTTTGAGCTTGCAAAACTATTCGAAGTAGCATTTTGATAAAAAAAATATAGAAGATGAAGTAGAGTTAGAACATGGAAAGTGTATTTAGCCATTTAAAAATGTATATATATGAACTAGCATTTTGAGAACAAAGATCTACGATGATGTAGGGTTAGAACATATAAGTATATTACTGCCCATAACTGCAAAACAGTCACATTCGACATTTTTGACAAAATGGAGTTAATACCGGGGAGAGTCATCAAATGGCAAATACTTTCGATCAACTTACTGAAATCTGTGAGATTGTTCTAGAAAATTCGAAAAAAATACCAAGTTGTTTTGTCACATTGGCAATTGTAACCGCATAACAGTCACATTGAGATTGTACATGAGCCTCATAATGCAGTAGCAACGAAATTTCTATCAGAATTTTTTTCTGACTATGCACCTTATGTGCGATATGAGTTGTACAAAATTTCAGCCTCAAATAAGCACTTTTGAATTCTTAGTGATTTTTTGAAATATTAGTTTCCTCCCATACTGCGATAAAATGCAAACTTGGTATCCCATTTACTCAATGCCTACTTTTGTCGAATGTTACAAATATGCAGTTATGGGCAGATTAGGCCATTAAAAAATAATTTTGAACTTTTAAGCTTTTTTTAATGCTGTGAGCTTGGAAAACTATCCGAAGTAGCATTTTGAGAACAAAGATAAACGATGAAGTAGTGTTAGAACATGGAAAGAGTATTTAGCTTTATAGAAATTGAAATAATTTTTATCTCTTATGATCTCTTGATGTTCAGAGCCTGAAAAACTCTGTTCGAAGTTGCAGTTTGAAGAAAAAACATGATCAATAAGGTAAACATGTAAAGCGTTAGAAATTAAAAAAAAAAATGATCTCTGATGCTCTCTTTGATGTTCTGACCCTGGAAAACTCTATCCGTAGTAGTTTTTTAGAACAAAGATAGAGAATTAGGAAGAGTAAGAATATCTATACAATATTGATCTCTTATATTGTCTTTGATGTTCTTAGCCTGTAAAACTCTATCCGAAGTAGCATTTTGAGATCTCAGGTATACAATGGAGTTTAGTTATAACATGTATATAGCAATTATAAAGTATAAGTATGAAAATGATCTATTATGCCTATTTTGATATTCTAAACCAGGGAAGCTCTATCCAATGTAGCGTTTTGAGAACATTAGAAGTAGCATAAGTCTAGAGGTAGAACATATTAAGTGTATTATTTCATTCAAAAAATCTAAAAATTTCAAATATACCTGTTCGTCCTACTCGTGTTCAAATTGGGTACCACTTCTAATACTGCATCTGGTCCCTTGATACTGCAAAAGGTACCCATGTTTGACAGATCACAGTACAGTTTTCATGGCATTCTAGATTTTGCTCTATTACCTTATGTTCCATAAAATTTTGGCAACTGTTAGGAACGTGGAGGTCTTTATTTTGTCTTTGATAGTATTTTAAGTCTACAGTTCTCATTACGAAATCACTAGATGTATAGAGCCTTGCAAAATCGTACATTTTTCTGACAATATATAAGTGTTAATCTTTTAATATAATTTTGATATTGAGTCTGAAAAGCAACGCATTGAGGACAGAAATCATCTAGAAGGTGTAAGATGTCGGTGTAATTTTATCTTAGAATGATTTGGAATTCTCATGCTTATGCTGGTCTTGTGCATCTATTCGTTTCCATTGTAGTTTTGAAGATTTATTTTTTTTAATACTCCAATCAATGCATTTAAGAGAAAAGTTAAAGAACAAACTTTGAACATAGGGACAGATGATGTAACACAAAGAATTAAAGTGTGCAATGCTGCTGCCAAAAATCAGAAGCTTACCCTACCATCAATTTTGCTGGTAACAACACATAGCCATTGGTAGCTATGATGAACCTTTTAAAATTCTAATCTCTTATGTTCACATTGATATTTTTTCATAGTAGTATTACAAAGTAAAGAAATTTAAAATTTAGAAACTTCAAAAGATTTCGATACATTAATATTTAAAATAAATACCTATCAGCATTATAAAACCAATGATCTATGTAGAAATAATATGCAGAAATTAATAAGAATTATCTGGAGTTAAATATACAAATATGTTCATAATTTTTATTTCAATTTTAAACAGGTCGATATCTGATATAGTTCTACACTAAAGAATGCTCATTAATATAAATTTAGGTTTCAGAACAATATTCCAGTTATGATTAGCTTCCTAAAAGGAGCACTAAACTGAGGAAACATAGCGTAAATTGCTAGTGGCTAACAATAAAAGCTCGAAAACGTAAAGTTGCCGTATTTCTATATAATAACCATTTTATCAATGTCTTTTAGCCGCATAAAAACCAAATGAGGAATGAAAACGCTCTAATTTCATCTATAGGAAACGTTGCAACTTAATGGAGTGGTCGCTCTATTTGCCAAGGAGAAGACAAATTCATTTGTTGATGACATCTTCATCTAGAAGCGTGGTGAAAATAAGTGAAAAGCGTTACTCGATTAACTATTAAATGGGAAGCGAAAATAAAATTAAATATGCTTTTATCTTTTCAGAATCCAATGAAGAATCTTTGAAAAACATTAGAACAGATGTTGGTTGCACAAGGATGAAGAAGCTTGAAATCGAAGATTCAACTGAAAATGGAAGCAATTGAACAGGAAGAAAAAAATTGTAACATCTAACTAAACAGATTAGAATCACAGTATATAACTAAGAGTAGAGGAAGAGGTGAATGTAGGGATAGTGAAAGGCAAGGAATAAAATAATTCAAATTTAATAAGGATTTGCTCGATGTTGAAGAAAAGATACTGATTCAGATCATAGTAGGCAGTTGTTTCCGAGTATGAAAAGCAGATGTCAGTTTGTTGGTTTGTTTTGGGGAAAATAAACGTGTTTCTGTAAAACGAGTGAACATTGGTGTTTGAAATATAAAAAGTATTACCGAAACCGTGTGAAAAATTGGCCTGAGAAAAAGACAGTTCACTACAGTCACTTCCAGTGAATCAGAAACAAACATATATAATTAAAAAAAAACTAGGCATGCGACCGTTCAAACATCATGAAATCACCTCAGCGTTGCCGTAAGAACATGCTTTTAACGTATTGTTGCTTCGGTCAGATGAACAGACAATGGCCGGTTTCTGAGGTCACTTCCGGTGATTAATGGAACAAACATGAATAGAATAATAGGTAAAACTAGAAAAGTGACTACTCAAACTTCATGAAACAACCTCAGCGTTGCTGTATGAACATGCCTTTTACATGTAATACTTCGGCCATTTAACCAGACAATAACCAAATTCTGAGTTCACTTCCGGTGAACCAAGATACAAACACAAACAAAGTAAAACTGGACATGAGACTACTCAAACTTCATGAATTATCCTCATCGTTTCTGTAAGAACATGTTTCTTGCATGTATCAACACTTCAGCCAAATGTCCGGATTTTGAGATCCGTTCTACTGAATCAGGAAACAAATATCGAAAAAAGAAATCGATTCTCTTTTCTCAAACAAAGGTGTACAGAATTCTTATAACTTGTGTATTTGACAATTGCAAACAGCAAATCAGTGCTTAGATGATTTCATGCCGAATATCCACATACCTTTTTATACTTTATTCATGTGTGTCTTATGGTTTACGAAAAGTGACCTCAAAATCTGGTAATTGTCTGGTCTTCTGGCCGAAGTGTCCCTACAGGCAAGGATCATGTTATTATAGTAAAGCTGAGGTTTTTTCATATAGTTTGAACAGTCGCATGCCTAGTTTTGAGCTTCATCCATGTTTGTTTTCTAATTCACCGGAAGTGGCCTCAGAATCCGGTCTTTGCCTGTCCAACTTGACGAAAAGTCAAAAAAGACATGAAGCATGTTCCAGCAGCTACTCTTAGATTATTTCATGAAGTTTGAGCAGTCGCACGTCTGGTCTTACTTATTATATATGTTTATCTCCTGGTACACCGGAAGTGATCTCAAAATCCGCTTATATCTGATTATCTGGCCGAAGTATCGATTGATGCAAAAGTATGTTATTACCACAACTTTGAGGTTATTTCATGACGTTTCAGTAATCGCATTTCTAAATTTACCTACTTTTCATTTTTGTTCCCTGAATCACCGGGAGTGGCCTCAGAAACCTGCCATTGTCTGTTCAGGCCGAAGTATGAATACAAACAATAGCACGTTATTATAGCAACACTGAGGATATTTCATGAAATTTGATCGGTCACATGCCTAGTTTTACCAATTACATATGTTTGTTTCTGATTCACCCGAAGTGAGCTCAAAATCCGATCATTGTCTAGTTATCTGGCTGAAGTGTCCATACAGGTAAGAAGCATGTTCATACAGTTACGCTGGGGATATTTCATGAAGTCTGAGCAATCGCATGTCTAGTTTTATCTGTTATTTATGTTTGTCTCCAGATTCACCGGAAGTGACCTTAGAATCCGGACAACGTTTAACAATCTGCTCGAAATGTATATAAATGAAAGAAGCACGTTCTTACGGCAACGCTTAGGCTATTTCATGAAGTTTGAGCAGTCGCCAACCAAATAGTGCATTCTTGCCTTGATCCGATACATAATGCCTAAAAATGGCTAAAACTTATCGTTAAACATTGGTTTCGTTGTCAAAGATGTTAAATATGTAACTAGGGAACACTTATTTCCGGTTGAAAAACATGTCCAGACCTGAACTCCCGGTTTGAAAACCCCACTCGCAGAAAATCTAACTCATCCCATCGATCATAGTGAAAACCGCATTTCGTTAAACTTATTTGTTCCTGAGCACCAGTCGATTGAAAATAAAAGGTCTGTCCCGGGGCTTTGAGGGTTAAGCGAATGGCTAGAGATGCTAGTATTGAAAAGTCAGCAGAAATCAATAACGCCAAACAATTTTTCGACTGGGCTGTGTCGCAAAAGGTGAAAGACCAATTTAAAAAAGATTGGGAATTTATCTATGCAACTGGAAATGACTATTCAGAGGCTGAAAAATTTCTTCAAGAAAGATTTTCTAACCTTGTTCTAATTCCTGGAACAAAAAAAATATCATTCATTTATACCAAAAGACGAACGAAGCATTTTTGCTAGTGAATTCTCAGATGCACATGAAAACCAAGAAAATACAGCATGCTTTGTTCTTAATAATACAAAGAAACGAAAATCTTCTGGTGTTAGCAACCAAAGACAATCTTTTCGGTTGAAAAAATAAATAGTGTTAAGATGAAAATGTAAGTTATATACTGATTAATTGAATAAATAAAATAAAAAAAATAATAATCTTATTTGTTCCATAGAAAAGAAAGAATCCCTTTTCAGTGTAATGACAAATTGAGGCAGAAACATTTTTTTTTCGTTTTTCTTAGCGGAGTAATTTTTCATGAAAAATATCATCCATTTCGTCTTATACTTCATTAAAACCAATCCCATATCTTTTTCAGATGTTTTAGAAAATTTGCAATTGCTTTGATAAAAAATCATTGTTTTTCCGATGCTTCGATTGAAATATGGGTTTTCAAAGAAAAGGCTTATGCGGTCATTTTCCACAAAATTGGTCATAACTCAAAAACGAAAAATAAAGTACATTTCAAAAATTTCTGCGATTAAAGCTTATGAAATTACCTTCTCAAAAATATATTTTTGAAAGTTTTCCACTAATTGGAACATAGTTTTTCCGGCTTTTCTTAACGAATTTTCTCAACGGTGGAAAATTTTGTGGAAAACTTTTTCCAGTTAATATTTTTTTTTATTCCTGAAAAAATTTGCTTTCATTTTCATAAAAAACTTTGTTTCTACGATGCTTTTTTCTTGAGTTAGAAAAGGCTCAAAATGGCACATTTGCACATTTTTTTACAAAATTGGTCATAACTCAAAAACGAAAAAAAGGTACGTTTCAAAAATTTCAGCGATTAAAGCTTATGAAATTATCTTCTCAAAAATATTTTTTTGAAAATTTTCCACGAGTTGGAGCATAGTTTTTCCGGCTTTTCTGTACGAATTTTACGAAATTTTTTTCCAGTTAATATTTTTTTTTATCCCTGAGAAAATTTGCTTTCAATTTCATAAAAAAACTTTGTTTCTATGATGCTTCGTTCTTGAGTTATGATTTTTCAAAGTAAGTAGTGTCAGGGGAAAACGAAAAATTTCCAACTATTTTTTCCGGGAAAATAGGCGACCCTGAATTTTTCTCAATTTTTTTATTCATATATTGATGAGCCCTGCCTGTGGAAAAAGTTTCATGAAAATCTGAGACTCTTCGGCCCAAACCTGTACGGAAATAAAAAAAATCCCCGTCTGCTATGTTGAAGAGGCACGACGTGATCGGAGGGTCGTCTTCAAGCATCAATGGCTGTTCAGACTTATTGATGAACATGGACTACCAAGCAAGTTTTCCTCACTGCTTTTATTAACTTTGCACCTTGCCAGTTTATGCTATGGTTACAGTGTGATGCATGAACCGCTACGCTGGATTCGTTTGTTCTATTGGAAACCACAGTATTCCTGTGTTCTCTTAACCTTATTTTTATCTTACGCCGGGTTTATATTATATAGACCGCAGAGCAGTCCTGGCATGGAATCTGGTAAATGCCCGACTGATCGTCGGGAGGAACTTTGTCCTTCAAGTTGCATAGAAGGTCTCAAAGCGTGTTGTCACTTTTACGTACAACTTGTACACCTTGTTGTTGCAATGATGTTTTAATGGGATAAGTTACTTCTTCTCGTTTCTTCTTTAATTGGTTCCAATGTTGTAACATGTTGGCGTTGCTTCCTGAGTGTTTGTTTTTCTGGAAGATTTTGTCCACAAACTTCCTTCGGCAGCAGTGTAGATTCGAATTCGTTCCTCCTCGAATTCTTCATAATCCATGGGCACATTGTAGAGTCGGTGTGCCATGGAATGGAAAGCCGCTTGTTTCCCAAATGGCATGAATCGAATGTTATATACCGATCGATGGAAGTGGGTGGAAGTGGAGTTGGGTTTAGCGTTGCTGTTAGAATATGGTTCTTGCTTTTATTGTCTTCTCGGCCAGATAGCTAGAAAATTAGATACTGAGGCAACTTTCGGTGAATCAGGAGAAGGAGACAAGTATTTTGTCAAAAAAATATTTGAAAGTTTTGGAATGGTATCATAACGATTTTGCAATGTTTTTCGACCTCTCCACCGAAATGTCTTCCTGAAACCTAACAATTACTATAAAAAGATTAGAAAATTCCATTAGACTTAGGCTAATACAATAATCTACCTATTATTTGACGAAGAAAGGTGTTTTAGCTGTTTTTAATGTTTCTAATGTTAGGGAAAAGCTATATACTTTTACAGATCAAAAAACAAATTTCAATAAAACAATTATTATTTCTTGTACCTTATCAGGCTGTCTAAAAATTTCATCAGGGTGTTACAAATATTGTTCATGCCCTATTTTTTTTGTAGGATTCAAATCACTGCACAATAATCTTTTTTTTTATGAAAACCACAGTTACTCATGGTTTAGGAGTCCTATCATATGAACTCCACAATCGCACCATCAACAGTTCTGTTGGTGCAGCCACTGTTACGCAACCACCCATTAGTAAAACTGCGTTTGGAGCGTTAGCTAGACAGCCGCCCGCACCGTTCAATTTGCACGTTAACTTGCTTTACATCGTCTATCACCCTACTGACCCACATCAATTTTAACAAAAAGGTTACCGTACGGTAACACCGTAGGATAGTAAACACCAATGTTCACTATGTAAACCACAGTTAGAGTCACATTGTCGGTATTATGTGTGAAAGATAACAAAAGCGGCCAAACCTTTTTTACATTGAAAACCGCGATGGTTAATATAGGCGCCAGAACCAGCTTTGGTCACATGCTTCAACTTAGGTTCCCAAATTAATCAATCAGAGTGATTTCTCATGAGAATAACCAAATTAGGCGTACAGCTGTACAATTTTGTTTGTTGTTTATTTTATGGAAAATTAATTGTTATCATTATTTTTTCAATTAATTCGGGCGGATACATGAATGTAGCTCTATTATATGAATGTTGTTTACTAAACACAAAATTATTCACAGTGATTTTCTTCGTAGAACATGGCGTACTATTGCTATAACTAATGAAACGTAAACCTGATTTGTTGGTGTTGTTACTAGTTTAAATCGAAAGTGTTAATCGCTAGTTTTTGCGAAACAAATAAATTAAACAGTTTTATTATCAAATTGACCTAATTGGTTTGAACATCTTTGTTTTTGTACCAATTATAGCAAAAGTGTTTTTAGCATTCACGATAAAAGAGTACCAATTATAGACTATCGATTATTTGCACGAAATGAATTCAAATGCCGTCCAAAGTGATTGATAATGCAACGCTTATAAGTAATGAAGTGATTGTTCATAAAAAATTTGCGCTAAATTGATAATGAATCAATTTATCGCAATAGGTTCATGGGAGCAAATAAAATTTCTAAAATGAGTCGAAATTTTGTTTAATTCAAAATATAAAAACTAAACAGCAGTAATGAACTCACATTGCCTTTCTAGTTTATGATTTTTGGGCAAAAAACAACGAAAATTCAAAAATTGAACATCGCTGAAATTACCTTATTCACTATGAAGTCAGCAGCTACCGCTTGCGAACATTATCGTACGTGTGATTTAAGAATCCTGGTAATTGAACACAAAACTTGAAGATAATGCCTTACCGAACTGTTTCGTCACGGAAGTCACACGATACTCGATTAGTATGGCAGATATGAAAATCTGCAATCTGATTGTATGAAAATGGAGCCATATTGTGTCTCATTTTCCCACTGTGCACCGGTAGGAGCGGCTACGCAGCATACTCATGCTTCGCAATTGGAGAGAATTGGTGCACTTGCACCATCATCGACGCAGTCGTCAGCATCTTCCAGAAGAACATTCGGCACGGAGAGAAGAAGGCAGCGAGAGAGCAAGAGTACGTGGATTGCAAATACTTCGTGAGTATCGCTCCACGGTATGATCTCGGCTGCAATAGCTGGGTGCAACAAGTGAAAGTTATTGTCACGATCGTCCTTTGCGCGGCACACGACGCCGCTCGCAAGTTGCTGCTCATGCCGTGCCGCCACAGACTCGCGCTCAGATGGCGCACTGGTCGTATCTGGATTTGGTCTGGAAATTGTAAGTTCGGGTGATTTAAAGAGGCGGATATGACAATTCGCCGGGAATGACGCTAATGACGAGGTTGTTTGCGAATCGATTTTGCAATTTGGCACAAACATCACGAGAGCAGACGAAGATTGTAACCTTCGACACATGTTAGCCACTGGATACAGAAAAATGGAGGATGCATTTTTGCGTGATTTTGGCAGTAAACGATTCTGTTTGTGTGTGGTTGGCATGTTCGTGATCAGCAAATCTAAAATTTGTTAGCAATTAGTTGTTGCTCTTGCGAAGATGATTCTTTCGTTGTGAAATCCGAAAGATGAATTCTTGATCTTGATCTTTTACAGGTGAATTGAATTCGCCTTCACATAACAGAAAAAAGGCTTAACCTTTTTTCAAATGAAGTACTAATCATGGTGATTGTGAAGTTTTTTTTGCCTTAAATTATTGATGTTTGTTTTTTAGTTTTGGACATGCATTTTAATTTATCATCTTAAGAATCATCCATCAAAATTTAAACATGTTTAGCTGACATGGGGTAACATTGATCAGCTAAATAAACATCGTTCGTTACTATTGAAAATGTCGAAACTTACTTAAGGTGATTATAGAACGAAACCAAATCTCAAATTTTCAAGAGCACAAGACTTGAGAACCGAACAGCGCTTCGCGTTGAAAATCTATTCCATTGGTCACCACCAGCAAGCAAGCAATTTGATTGGTTTTCAACGCGAACTGTTGTCTGATTCTCTGGTCTTGTACACTTGAAAATTCAAAGTTTGGCTTCGTTTTATAATCACCTTAAATCATGGCTTCTGAAGCCAAAGGCTTGCAAGTCATTTACTTTCTGAGTTATTTTAAGATTGAAAACACCTCGAAACGGGGAATACGGTTAAAAGTCGGCAATTCCCTAAGGAAATTCGACATTCTTAACATTTATTCGTTAATGTTGCCTAATTGTACAATTTTATGAAAGTTTTGACATATTTTTGAATCGTTTTCTGCGGTGCCATTTCTAGTAGAACCACATTTCCCTTACTCATATCGCTTGCAGAACTTTTGTGAAATATGAATCTTTGGTAGCATCATTCTTAACAATTGTAATCGTTGTTTCGAAAAGTGGGCGAATTTACGCATGAAGAAGACGCAATTTTCGCAAAAATCTTAATTTTTATTAGCTCATGAATATTAGAAGAAGAAGAAGAAGAAGAAGAAGAAGAAGAAGAAGAAGAAGAAGAAGAAGAAGAAGAAGAAGAAGAAGAAGAAGAAGAAGAAGAAGAAGAAGCGAATTCATGCTTTGGTAATGTACAATCAACAAATGATGATACGCACTTTTTTGAGATGAACCCCGCTGATCAATTATTAGAGCCCCGGATTACGATACTCCATTTACTCAATACTTACTTTTATCTAATGTTACAAATATGCAGTTATGGGCAGTATACCCAACTAACATTCACTCATTTAACAAACACCATTATAGCAGTTTTATTCAGCATCATGTTTAAGGCCGCACGGGACGTCATTATAATCATCCTATCCATTTGAAGAAGCAGATCTCAAGTACCACTCCATATATGGTGCACAATCGATTAAATTTTCAGCTTCATCGGTTCACTAAAACTCGAGATTTGCTTCGACAAAGTTTTGGTGATAATTGTTAGAGTGAGACAAAAGATAGGGAAAATAACACGGTCTCCCGTGTCCCCTTAATACCATTTTAATAATTTTCATGGCCAACCTTTGCTCAGGCGTTGTTCACATAAATTTGGAGAGACTTTAAAGCATGTCGTTGAATTCCAACTTTGTTTTTCAGCTTTTCAAAAGTTTTACAAGCATTTAGTTCAGCTTTTATACGATGGTCCTAAAATAATTAAAAACAAATAAAAAACAAAAATAAATTTTTCTAGGCGCTTCAAATATAGTGTAGGGGGAGATCCCCCAGCACCGGACAGCACCCAATACCGGACAAAGTTGAAAAATTGAGAAATCATGGTCCAATCAAGATGGTGTATTAGAAGAAAAGAAAGCTATTATGGAGACTAATGTTTGCGTAGAATAACACATCCTTGAAATATGTATGCCTTTTTAAAAAAGTTGAAAAGTTCGAAAATCTTAACAAATTTAACGTATCGCCTTAATTTTGAGCCTATTTAGTAATTATTTTGAACATGGAAAAAATACTTTGGATCACGCAAGCATGATCGAACATAATCCTAATTTGATAGTATGAATGTATTTTGTACCATAATTGAACTAAATATGGACAAATTACAATTTTGGTTAAGAACCTCCTGTCCCCCAGTTTCGGACAGCTTGATTTGCTATATGATATCTTTGTAATTATTGCATCAGTGTCTCAGAATACATTAATATTTCATGGATTCCGTCGATCAAGGTATCAAACATGCATTAAAATTAAGAAGAATGGGCATTCAGAACAACATCGTAAAATGTGCTATTTTTCATCATATATGAAAGACGTTTTTGATGCACATCTTGCAAACGAATAAAAACTCAAATTGTTCTTGTAAATGTTGCAAATGCATTGAATTGGCACTAATATACTATTCATAAAGTAAAAGCATTCAATTATGTTCAAATTTACAGAATTCGAGGCGTTTCCACATCGTGTCCGGTATTGGGTGCCACCTTTCAAGATCGATTAATTTGGTACCAAAATACATCATCGAAATGCAATGCCAAAATTCATATTTATATTTTCAAATTTATTTTTGTGCACTATAAAAATGATAATACTTGTCATAAATTGGTAACACGAGCAAATAAAACCAATATTTTTGGAATTATGAATATAGTGGCTTAAGTGTCCGGTACTGGGGGATCTCCCCCTATACAATTATCATGATATAAAAACCCTATTTAAAAATCTCCTGGATACTGGATTCGAACTCGAGACCTTCCAATCGTCAGCGGTATGCCTTGCCATCTGCGGCATCCTAAAATTGATGAATAATTCGTCCAGTGCAAAATATAAACCTCTCATAGCTGAATATTGATCATGTTTGAGCTTCTATTCGACATCGTCTAATCAACAACTGAACAAGCATATTTTTCAGTTGCTGTTTAGTGCTGATACAAGCTGAGTTCAGTCGGCTATTTTTAGCGCACAGTGAGAAAATTTATGTCAATGATGGTCAAAAATAGTTTTAATTTACACAAAGTGAAATCAGTCTGAAATGATCAAGGTTATGTTCATTTCAAATGTAGCACGCTATAGACATTTATTTAATCAATTCTGTCGAAGAAATTTCCACTTTTCTTGTACGGAACAACATCCCGAGCAGGCGAAAAAAGCTTAGCAATAGCAAATTATAATATGGATAGCTAAAAGTGATATTAACTTGATAGATATGATATATAAAAAATCTGGAAATGATGTCTAAAATCAACTACATACAAAGAGCAAACAAAATTTTGATTTTTTTTTCAGATATTTTAAGTCAATCAAGTCAATATCACGCTTTGTTTGTCAGTACTTCGCTCCTACTAGGAATACTTAGCTCAAATGTTTGTTTTTCAAAATAATCCTACATTTCTGGAGGCTGACCGTGTTTATTTTGTTACAGTTATTTAAATCAGTTTTGAGAAAGCATAAGTTATAAGTTTTGAAATGCATTCGGAACTCAACACGAATTTCGGATATTTTATCCATTTTATGAAATTTAGCTATAGTGTGATCGCTTTTTCAAGGCTTATTTATTGCTGAACAATGTGTTTGTTAATCGTCATTTTGGCCTCTATTGGATCAACTGTTCTTATAATATACTGAAGCTGAATTAGGATTTTATAAGAATGAAATGAAATGAAGATACTTATTCAGCTCTTTTTCATGTTTGTGTTAAACATGTGGAAATAGCTGAAGTGCGACGCAAGTAAAACGTTAGTTCGTCTCCTGAATATCCTTCTATACAAATACCTTTGTTTAGTAGAATATTGGCTTTTTAATTAGGGGATAGTCTTGCTGAGCTCATTACTAAAACAATCTTGACTAGTCGAATGAGAATCTTTGGAAACGTTTAATAAGTGGTGATTCAACTTTTGTTCATTCTAATACATAACGTTGAACATTGACCTGAGTTTGTGTTGAAAAAGCACCTTCTCAGCACTTTATAGAGCAAAATTTTTATTCAGCTGTCATTACCATTATTGAACAATAATTAAACATGCAAGCTTGTTCGGGGCTCTGAATTGTTAGTTGGGTAGTATAAGACACTGAAGACGGCCTTACAATTAAGGTCAAAATACACGTTCTTGCCAAAGAATACAAACTCTTCCGGGTTCCGGGTTTTTTTGGCCGAATGTAATTTGGTCGAAAGGGTCAGTTGACTGAATGTCTTTTGGCCGAATGCTGCTTGGCCGAGAAATGACTATGATGGGAAACTATCGATACCATGCAAGACACAAGATGTGGAGCTCTCGTCTAGGTTGATATGAGCCTTGCGTTATGAATGAACGAGTGTAGAGTGTAACTAGTGTGTAGTGTAACTAGGAGAACGACACCCCTGCCTTGGTAACATCATTCCGGCCACTTTATGCATATAAGTGAATACCTAATGCCTATAATATCTAAGTGAGTTTTAGAAAGTGCAATTTAAATAATTATGAGACTAATATAGTGCGCATCATACCCTATTTCTGTGCCCTACTCGATCCTTGGGCAAGTGTTGTCGATTTTTCGTTGGAACCGTTAGCAAAAGCTAATGATGGTAATAATTTTTTACACCATCTTGTGAAAAAAAAACTTCTTAGAAGGCCATTTCTATATGTCCGGTGTTCGGGTTAACCGCACCATTATTTTGAGATATTCAACTTTATAGTCCACTCTCTTTGCAAATAAAACACGAACGACTCTTTTCAAAATTTTACCGCTCACAAATGAACAGCAGGGTCCAATGAGTAACTCATGATAAAATATACAAGAAAATCATTATGTATCTTCAATGCAACTGGTTTGCATCCTCTCTGATTGATATCAATACCAATTGTTTGTCATTTTATGATCACTTTTGTTGCACGTAAGTTTTTGAAGATTAACTCCCAGGCTAAACTGTTGGCTCTTTTATCAGACAAATGGAGAAGTAAAAGATATTCACACTTTTAAAAATAAAAGAAAATCGAATTCACATATTTTCATATAATACATTCAGCTGCAAAATTTGCTTCTTCTCTTTGGAAGAATGATGATGACTCTTGTTCGACACGAGGTCCAACCGAAGTTTAGTTTGTTATGGGTTGATCACAAACAATTTAGAAGTTTTGCACATGGAAATCGATAGCAAAGCTCATCGATTTCAACATAACAAATTCATTGCGCAAAATCGATTAATTGATTAAATTGAACATATTGATCATAACACAAGCTAACTATAAGCAAAACAAACTGAATCCGTGTTGGGTGAGGATCTATGCGTCCATAGGTTGACGCATACAAATCTGAAGGGAAAGCTTCGGGAACTTATGTGGAAAAATTTTGGAATCCCTGTAATCGGTTGATGAATCAATCCATGAACCAAAACAAAGGAATTTAATGTGTAACACACACGATGTTTGCAAGAAAATCACAGCAATTCGATATGGGCGTTCATGAATCGATCCATAATTTTAAAGTAACAAATCGAACGTGTGAATTTTTATCACTGCAGTGAAGGTAGTCGAAAGTTCAAGCATTTACGAGTTCTGCAATCTAGATCTAATGATTGTCTAATTACACTACCTGCCATCATCCTTCAAATAAACATGCTGCAGAAGCATATAAATCGACAAATTCAATGTTCAGTAGTTTAGCCCGCTCAGTAGCAACATTAAAAATCATGCAATGTCATGCAGATTCTTGAAATACTTGGTTCCTTCGGATATAATTAATGTTGTCCGAGGCAGTGTTCTAATAAACATATGAACTATATAGCATTTAATTGCAAAATAATTGAAAGTAAATAACTGATTAGACTGGCCCTTAAACAAAAAAGTTGTAAAATTCAACGGAGCACCCCCTAGGTATGTGCCTTAGGGTAAGAAAACAGGTCTCTTAAAATTTGAACTCATTTGGTTGCTCCACCAGCTGGCGCATTCAATTCGAAGTTTGTATGGGCTATTCGCTTCAAATATATTGAAAACAGACCATTTGTCACTGTTTCGTTCTGTATACTAGTTGATCGTGTTCAATTGGGCCCAGAATGGCAAATACACTAGTTGATACCCTAATTAAGATAATTGCAGAAGGTTGTGTCTGGATTTAAGCATTTTCATTACCATTTCAGTTGTTGAAAGTTAAGCTTAGACCAGCCCTTCCGTACAATCACATATGGTCGGTGTTCAGACAGACCGGACTAGATGATTTTTTAGCTTTCTTAATATAAGTCAACGACTCTCTCAATTCATGTCTTTTCAATACGATTTAGGTACATATGTTTTATCAGATGGATAGGTTAGAATATTGCAGCAAATAATGTGAATATTCTGCTATTTTGAATGCTTGCCATACATTTTTTTTTGGAAACATTTAAAAGACACTTGGTCCAGTCTGACTTAACGCCGACCGCCTTGCGCAGCTGCTCGCCCAGCGCCATAGGTGGCTATGATGCGCCTTGTGGTAACCATCATGCTATGTTGGAGAAACACAGAGCAGTATCCCAGTACACCAACTTTATCAATTTTAATCATCATACAACCTTCTACAATATTGTTCGCTATAGTATCAAGTGATGTTTTTGACATTCTGGGCTCAATTGAACGCGATCAACAATTTTCCTTAACCAAACAGTAGATGATGTACTGTTTCTCATATATTTAAGCTGGAAATGCTATATTAACTTCAATAGAAATGCGCCAGCTCATGGAAAGACCAAATGAGCAGAAATTTTCAGGAAGTCTTGCTCTTACTCTAAGGAATAATTCTGGGGGGTGCCCCGTGGAATTATACAACTTTATTTTTCTCCCATACTGAGCTGGGCCAGTCTAATAACTGATTCACAAATCGTGTTCACATTGATTCATATTTGTGGTCAACTTTTTTGCCGATTCATACATTGTGGTTTAAAACAATGTTCAAATAAGTGAAAATTTCAAATGTTTTCAACAAATTTAATTACAACATTGTGCATGAACTGCAGGTATATACCCCACTTTACCGTTTGGCATTGATTTCATAAAAAAATATTGTTTATTTTGCTTTCTATAATTAAACAAATTTAAGCTGAGGCTTAAATGATTCATAACTGTGAGCCCAGTGTATAAATCGAACAAAATTGAAAAAAATATGGGTGTTGCATACCTCTAGGCGTTTAACGCTATTTGGAAATTTGTGACTTAGATTACAAAAACGGTTTCAATTTGTAAAAATGGTTTTCGCTAAGAGATTTGAGACCGAATTCATGTTCTACTATAACTAGGCTGTCAAGGATAAGTGACGAACTCATTATGACTTTATCAAATAGTGATCGTAGAACAGAGCAACGCTTACATTGCAAAAATGCTAAAATCTTACAAATGTTTAATATTTGCATATAAATCCTCAAATGCACTTGATACCAACGAAAATAGCTTTGACATGAAGTGCCATACTAATACTCTTTACTTTTGCTTAACTGATTAAAAGAAACTTAGTTATTTCGTTTAGTATGTTGTGGGTCTCGCACTATCAAAGTTGCCCACATTATCAAAGTTACCCCGTTTTACGGTACGTGGAACTGTAAATCTCTCAACTTCAACGGGAGCACACGCATACTCGCCGACGTGCTGACGCACCGTGGATTCAGCATCGTAGCGTTACAGGAAGTGTGTAGGAAGGGATCAATGGTGCGAACGTTTAGAGGTAACCAGGCTTCCGAATTCGCACTCACTCTCACGATAATGGATTTATCCCTCACAGCAATTTTCAGCGATAAGCTGCCATGCGATTTTATCCGTCCACAAATCAAAGCGAAAATAAATAATTGCACATTTCCATAGCTGTGAGAAGTTTGTTTTTTCTTTCTCCTATCCATGGAGAACTTTTCCTGTATCCATCGCCACGAGCAGCAGTTGCAAATTAACCACTCCTTTCGTCAAGTTGGTGTAGTAGCATGGTTAGCGTGCACGCATCACGATTGTTTTTAGCAGTGTTCTAGGTTTGAATCCCGTCGCCGGCACTAGTTTTTGTTTATCCAAATAGTGATAATTCTCGAGAGCAGTTGGTGAGCGAAAATATGATGGAGTGAAAAAGAAATTATCCCAAGAGTGGAATGATTTTCGGTTATCCTCCATCGTTACTCTGGGGAAAATTAGTGGGATCGAAAAAAGATGTTCACGTGAGGAAGCGAAAAAAGCATTCTCCTTACATGCGAAAAATATTAGATTTCGCATCATTGATACGAAAATTCTGAACCCTGGAGGTAACCATACCATCTACCAGAGCTGTGACAACACCCACGAGCTGGGAACAGTGATGGGCATGATCGGGTGGTGGCCGATCAATGAGAGAATGTGCAAGTTGAGGCTCAAAGGCCGGTTCTTCAACGTGTACAGCCGTCACTCCAGAAGCACTGATGATGATAAAGACGCTTTTCACGCGCAGCACGAACGCGAGTACGACAGCTGCCCAAGCCACGACTTGAAAATCGTCATAGGAGATCTAAACGCTCAGGGTGGCCAGGAGGAGTCATTCAGACCGACGATTGGAAAGTTCAGCACCCACCGGTTGTCTAACGAAAACGGCTTACAACTGATTGATTTCGCCTCCTTCCAGCACAGTCCACTTACTTTACTTATTTGGCTTTACATCAATTATCTTGATAAAGCCTCGCCAAAAATATTTCGCCAATTCCCTCGGTTCATGGCCGCTTCTCTCCATCCTCAACTGTGACCCACGCTCTCCAGGTCCTGGTGTACCTGGTCAATCCACCTAGCTCGCTGCGCCCCACGCCTTCTTGTTCCGACCGGATTCGTGGCGAACATCATCTTTACAGGGTTGTTGTCCGGCATTCTTGCAACATGCCCTGCCCAGCGTATCCTTCCAGCTTTAGCTACCTTCACGATACTGGGTTCGCCGTAGAGTTGAGCGAGCTCGTGGTTCTTCCTTCGCCGCCACTCGCCGTTCTCCTGCACGCCGCCGAAGATCATCCTTAGCACTCGGCGTTCGAAAACCCCAAGAGCTTGCAAGTCCTCCTCGAGCATAGTCCACGCCTCATGCCCATAGAGGACTACCGGTCTTATGAGCGTTTTGTACATCGTGCATTTGGTGCGAGGGTGAATCTTTCTTGACCGCAGCTTCTTCTGGAGCCCATAGTAGGCACGACTTCCGCTGATGATGCGCCTTCGTATTTCCCGACTAACATTGTTGTCAGCCGTCAACAAGGATCCGAGGTAGACGAACTCGTCCACCACCTCGAAGGTATCCCCGTCTATCGTAACACTGCTTCCTAGGCGGGCCCTGTCGCGCTCAGTTCCGCCAACCAGCATGTACTTTGTTTTCGATGCATTCACCATTAGCCCGACTCTTGTTGCTTCGCGTTTCAGGCGGGTGAACAAATCTGCCACCGTTTCAAATTTTCTCCCAATAATATCCATGTCGTCCGCGAAGCAAACGAATTGTCCGGATCTCGTGAAAATCGTGCCTCGACTGTTAAGTCCGGCTCTCCGCATGACACCTTCAAGCGCAATATTGAACAACAGGCACGAAAGTCCGTCGCCCTGTCGTAGTCCCCGCCGAGACTCGAACGAATTGGAGTGTTCGCCCGAGATCTTCACGCAGTTTTGCACACCGTCCATCGTTGCTCTGATCAATCTTGTGAGCTTCTCGGGAAAGCTGTTCTCGTCCATTCCAGCACAGTCCTCCCTACCGATACACCTGGAGATCACCACAGTAGACAGAATCACAAATCGACCACATTCTGATTGATGGACGGCACTTTTCCGACATTATCGACGTCAGGATCTATCGTGGCGCAAACATCGACTCTGACTACTATCTAGTGATGGTTAAACTGCGCCCAATTGCGTCAACAACGACGAAAACCTGAATGGCGCTGAGAGTACAGGCAATGGAGGTCGGGACAACGGAGGAAATGCCTTCGTCAGTCCTGCGGAAGATGGAAACCAACCAGCTCCCACTTTGAGGGAAATTAAGGATGCCATTCACCAGCTCAAGCACAATAAAGCTGCTGGTAAGGATGGTATCGGAGCTGAACTCATAAAGATGGGCCCGGAGAGGCTGGCCATTTGTTTGCATCGGCTAATAGGCACAATCTGGAAAACAGAACAGCTACAGGAGGAGTGGAAGGAAGCGGTAATATGCCCCATCTACAAGAAAGGCGACTAGTTAGATTGTGAGAACTTTCGAACGGTCACCATTCTAAATGCGGCCTACAAAGTATGATCCCAGATCATCTTCCGTCGTCTGTCACCTGTAGTAAACGAGCTCGTGGGAAGTTATCAAGCCGGCTTCGTTGACGGCCGATCGACAACGGACCAGATCTTTACTGTACGGAAAATCCTCCAAAAATGTCGTGAATACCAGGTCCCTACGCACCATTTGTTCATCGATTTCAAAGCGGCATATGAAAGAATCGACCGCGTAGAGCTATGGAAAATCATGGACGAGAACAGCTTTCCCAGGAAGCTCACGAGACTGATAAGAGCGACGATGGAAGGTGTGCAAAATTGTGTGAAGGTTTCAGGCGAACACTCCAGTTTGTTTGGAACCCACCGGAGACTACGACAAGGTGATGGACTTTCGTGCCTGTTGTTCAATATTGCGCTAGAAGGTGTTATGCGGAGAGCCAGGCTTAACAGCCGGGGTACGATTTTTACGAAGTCAATTTGTTTGCTTTGTACCGAGATGAGCCTACCTCGGGCTGCAAATCTCGTTAATAAAGATAATAATAATAATAATTGTTTGCTTCGCGGATGATATGGACATTGTCGGCCGAACATTTGTTAATCATTTGTAGACTACATAGGTTGAAAAGGTGCAGACCTGTACACCTGCCTGAAACGTGAGGCAGCAAAAGTTGGACTGGTGGTGAATGCAGCCAAGACAAAGTACATGCTAGCTGGTGGAGCCGAGCGCGACAGGGCTCGCCTAGGTAACAGTGTTACGATAGACGTGGATACGTTCGAGGTGGTCGATGACTTCGTCTACTTTGGATCCTTGCTGACGGCTGACAATAACGTTAACCGTGAAATATGAAGGCGCATCATCAGTGGAAGTCGGGCCTACTATGGCCTCTACTAGAAGCTGCGGTCAAAAAAAAGATTCGCACCCGCACCAAATCTACAAAACATAGTTTTCTACGGGCATGAAAGGTGGACGCTGCTCGAGGAGGACTTGCAAGCACTTGGAATCTTCGAACGTCGGGTGCTAAGGACGATCTTTGGCGGTGTGTGGCGGCAAAGGATGAATCACGAGCTCGCCCAACTCTAAGGCGAAGCCAGTATCCAGAAAGTGGCCAAAGCTGGAAGGATACGATGGGCAGGGCATGTTGCAAGAATGCCGGACAGCAACCATGCAAAGATGGTGTTCGCGTCGGATCCGGTTGGTACAAGAAGGCGTGGAGCGCAGCTAGCTAGGTGGGCGGATCAAGTGCGCATCGATTTGGAGAGCGTCGTGAGGCAGAACCGAGGATAGAGAGATGCGACCACGAACCGAGTATTGTGGCGTGAAATTGTTGATTCAGTGTTATCTGTTTAGAAGTTAACTAAATAAATGATAAATAATCTCACCCTTGAAGGGCATGGAAGGAAGCTCACATTTCGAAGACACGTTCTTCTTTCTAGTCATAGAATTAGATTCAAGTCCCACTTTTTTTAAAAGAAAAATATGAATTTAGGGATGAGGTAAGTTTAAGAAATTACCACAGGTCTCAAAATAATTTCACTGATTTCAGTTGTCGGTGTTAATTATGAACTGCGCATTGTGCACTGCATTAATATCGACAACTGAAATCAGTCAATTTAATTTGACACATATAATTATTTCAAAAGCTCGTTGAGAAACATCACCCAACCCTGCTTCCTCTTCAGAACAATAAATTTCGGAGCTACTTTCCCACAGCAAGTGCATTAATCTCAAATTACTACCCCGGTGCTCAGCCAACGAATTGCCCATCGTAAACCGACTGCGCGATGACAGTACCCACCCGGACCTTACTTCTCTCGATTCGGATGTAATTCTGTCCTGCTTCGTGCTGGAGGTGGCACCTAGGCATCTATAGGCACATCCTTACGTAATAACCAGCGTCACGCGCTATCTTCCCCTTCGGTGGTTTGTCTTGTGCAGCCGTACAGTATTGGACAGAATTAAGTTCGCATTGGTTGTTTTTTCATAGAAAATGGAAAAGTTTGAAGGCTCGGATCTCGACTTCTAGTGTTTAAAAATTTTCATCACTGCTTGAAAAAAACTTGAAATTAGTTAAAAAAATTACATCGTTTCATACAAACAAGTAGTAAGTTTGGTAATACAATCAAGTTTGTACGATACCACTTTTCAGTAAAACTGACTGTTTTAAAATTGTTTCAAAATGATAGTAATGACGTTTTTTTTTTATGAAATAGAAAATTCAAAAAGGTTGTTTTTGGAATGTTGAAAAATTTTGATATTGAGATAATTTTTGATCGTCGGTCAAACTGATAACTAGAAGTCATGGCTCGGGCTTTCAAGCTTAACCAATTTGTATGAAAAATGGCGGATGCGCACCTACATCTGTCCAGTACTGTAGGCAGTGGTGGCGGTCTCTCGGTCAAAGTGCTACATTTTTTTAATTGCCACCATTCTCATCACCGTCACGTCGTCGACTTTGTTGGCTGGTTGTATTGCGATGGAACATCGCAGCAGTTTTGCATTTGCAAACTGTGGGTAATCCGAGGTACTGCGAAGGCTTAAGCGCAAAATGATGACAGCCCAGCTAGCCGGTGCCAGACAGAGAGAGAGAGCGCGCGTTTGCAATGAGCTTAACTTGTCCTACAAAACTACAAGAAGACGAGGTGCCTGATGCGGTTAGGAAAGCTCTTATTTTATTGTTTACTCACCTTTAATTGCACGGTTTGAACCCCTATCGTAGCCGTCTTCTGCGTTGCCTTGGGCTTCTCGCGATTAAATAAGCGTTCGCATGGTAAGCAAAGGGTGTAATTTGGTGACAAACTATTTTTCTGCAGGTATTGCCAGTGCGGGGAAGTGGTGGACGTGGCGCTCCACTGGGTCTGTCGAACGTGACGCGATGGATGGAGAAGAAGGTTAGTGCGATCAAGTCAATGGACTTTTTTCCTAGGGTACTGGGTCATCACTCATAGTGGGCCGGATAACCCTGTCACGTAGGTTTTCAGGTTTATGGGTTGTGCAGATTGTCATGTGCGAGAGTAAAGCTGATGGTAGAGGCCCAAATTTATAAATTATCGATTTTAGGTCATCCATAATGTTTGCTTCAAAACAGTGCTGCTCAGCTGGAAAGTCTTTTTATTTCAAAGAAAGAACATGGTAAAAAATGATTTCAGGAATCTCTCCAATTCATCCGAGAGATTGCACAGATTAAAAACTAAAGAAGAGATGTGATCCAGTGCAGAGACCATCGAGATAGCCAAGAAAATCTTTTACTAGGATTCTCTAACTCGAGATCGATACGATATCGAGATACGGAATATCGAGTTACCTGTACTATTTTTTTGTATAATAATGATAGATTTGTTGAAACAGTGATGCAATCTAAGGACTATGACTCCTGGATAATCAAGCCAAAAATCCTCATCTCAAACACGATTCAGCCTCGAGCAACTACGAAGTGTCTGTCATACCCCTACTGACACACATAACAGATTCAGGTTTCCGGTTCCAGATTGGGTCGAGCCAAAACCGCACACCGGTCAGCTTCTGTGAGAAAAACCACGTTTGTCTGTATGGGGGCCTTTCCCTCTCCATCTAGGCATTGCCTATTTATCGATTATCACACAAACTTTGGCGTCTTGACTGCCGCACTTTTGTTCAAGCAGCACCAAACAATCACGTGTGCTCTGCGCAGCATCCTTCCCATCCTCCTTTTTTCTCCAGTCTCATCATCACCCACAGCCCTTTCCGCCGAAGACGATGTTTTTATTTGCGTTGTCGTAATCGCACCTCACTGCAAGACAAACTGCAACCGGTGCCTGACCATTTCACGACAGCAATTTCTTCCTCCTTGAGCTGCGTCCACAATTCAAGTGTTAAAAAACACAAGCACAGCAGGGTTGCCTCACCACTGTCATCATAATTACCATCACCATGTGCGTATCCAGAATTTAAAAAAAGGGGGAGGGGGGGGTGTGACCTCTAAGGTTCACTCATGAAATGCGCGCTAAACAAACATTTTACTCAATCTCTATACCCTTTTTGCATGGAACTTCTACTCTCGTTTTTCTTTCACAGTGAAAAAATATAGGTGACATTTGCTGGTCAATTCTAGCCTGGTCATTTATCCCATGTCAGTATTGGAAAGCATCTGACAATTGCTCGAAAGCACAGTTATTCGAATAGACATTTGGACAAATAGGAACTGGCTGGAAATAATGGAATGTTTTAATGATATATGTGAACAGCTTTCCCGGAAAGAGTTGTGTTTGGACCTTCGACCTTGACGCTTGCTCCTGCGGGGGCGGGCGATGAGGCAAGATCGGTCCAGTAAAATAAAAAAATGCCGCGTTCGATTAGTTATTTTTGATCTTTCGACGTTGACGCTTTCTCCTGGGCAGTGCGTCAAGAAAGCCCGAGCAGTCGTCAGTTGTTTTCCCTCTCGAGTCACGCGCCTATTTTCTCTGAGTGCTTTTATATAGCCGAGCAAACAAGTGAAGCTGAAAGTGGATTGTTGCTGCTCAAGGATGACGGATCAATTGGTGAGCTCGTTTTATGCTACTATTTCTAATCTATAAAATATGTATGACTGCACCTTTAATCGTTACAACGGTGAGACGTAAAGGGATGGTACACAAATTATGTCACGCTAAATTTCAACTTTTTCGACCCCCTCCTCCCCCCTTTGTCACACTTTTTGTATGAGTCCTCCGAAAATTTTGTAAGGTTTGTCACGCTTGGCTCGACCCCCTCCCCCCCTTGGAGCATGACGTAATTTGTGCATGACCCCTAAATATGATTTTTCAACAAACTATGAATGGTTCGTCACTGTGAGTGTCATTATAAACTCTGTTTCATAAATTATTTATGTCTATTTTTTTCAAAACACCTTCTTCTTTTTACTTTTATTTTTGTAATTAAAAAAAACTTTGAATGGTTCGACACTACAAGTGTAGACTTGCGAACATTATTCAACAAACTTTGAAAGGTTCGTCACCTCAAGTGTCGGCATAATTTTTCTCTACATAGATATTGTTCATATCAAATGAAAATATTATATTTACATATAACATATTTATATCTCACAAATAATTATTTATCATGGTCTAATCACTTATCAAAGTGAATCCTGTGATCCAACGATCCTCCCCATTAACAAACATCCCTCCCAGTAACCTTTGTGGAGATGCAGAGGCAAACACGGTCTCCAAATAGCAAAGGTTACACATTAACATTCCTTCCCCCAATCCCACCTGACTGCAAGGACGTGGCCAGCGCCGTTATTGACCATGTATAAATAAAGGCACTGAATTATGCACACTGAAGAAGATTATGGCCAATCACAGACGAACTTCTAGTTGATTCTTTGTGCATTTTCACTGACTTCGGTCAATCACGGAATAGCAACCATTGATATGTGTAGTCAGTCTAAGCTAAGCTAAGCTAAGCTATGTGAACAGCTTTCCCGGAAAGCTCACAAGATTGATAATAGCAACAATGGACGGTGCAAACTGCGTGAAGATCTTGAGCGAACACTCCAGTTTGTTTGAATCCCATCGGGGACTACGACAAGGTGGTGGACTGCCATGCCTGCTGCTCAATATTGCGCTTGAAAATTCATGAGTGACGTCTGAGAACAACGTTAGTCGGGAAATAAGATGGCGCATCATATGTGGAAGTCGTGTCTAATATGGGCTCCAGAAGAAACTGCGGTCACGATGCAAAAACGTTCATAAGACCGGTAGTCCTCTACGGGCATGAAACGTGAACTATGCACTAGGAGGAATTAAAAGCTCTTGAGGTTTTCGAACGCCGGGTGCTAAGGATCTTAGGCGGCGTGTAGGAGAACGGTGTGTGGCGGGATTCTACCCCATTACCCCGAAAGCCATTTCCCCGAATGCCATCACCCTGAATTTCATTACCCCGAGTGTACCATTACCCCGAATTCCATCACCTCGAATGCTATTTCCCCGAATTTACAATTATCTTGACATGATGCTATTGATGACATTTCCCCATGATATTGAATTCTGGGTAATGTCATTCGGGGTGATGGGTCGTTTGGGGTTTTGGAATTCGGGGTAATGGCGTTGGGGTTAATGGCATTCGGGGTAATGGGGTAGAATCTGGAATGGAGCGCGGCGAGCTAGGTGGATTGAGCGTGGGGCGAAGTCAAGGATAGACATAGAGGCGGCCATAAACCGAGTTAATTGGCGAAATATTGTTGGCGAGGTTTTATCAAGTAAATTATTAGAATCAAATGAATAATAAATAATTAATAATGAATAATAACACAGCGTAACAAAAATGACACTTTTGCGTGTCTCAAGGATCAAATTATGTGTCTCTAGTAGATTTTGGGTCGCTGAATCTGATGCCGTTCTCAGAAATGTTCCAGCACGTCACAATTTTTAGCTACAGGTCGCCAAAGTTGTATAAAACACTGGTTTAAGTTATGTTTACATGAAATTTAAAGTACGATTTATCAAACTTTTTTGTGATATGATCTACCAAACATGCTAAATAGGACTTAAACTTTCAATTTAGATACAAATCAGTTGATATTTAATGATAAAATTTAGTTTAAATAGATTTTTTTCAACATGCTTGTAGTCTTCATATAAAATTGTTCGTTTCTCTTATATGGCATAATACAATACTTCTCTGAACCACCAAAAAATAACATTTTACCATCGAAAATATTATGAACTTCGATGATAATTATTATTCTATACATGAAGTTTGAATTCTGCGACAAATTGAGCAAATCAATTACCGTACAAGTTGGAAAACTTGCATGCAAGTTGGCTAAAACAGTCATATTTTGCATTTTCAACAGTCAATATTTCAAAAACTAGACGTGCCATGATACCGTTTTGATTCATATTACGGACAGCTTCAAATTCCGGACACTCTCGTTTGTATGGGAAACATTTCACACGAAATGTTTCAATTTTCGCCGTCCAAAAGTTCTCATTTTCGAGGCTCGTTTTATTAGGTTTTTTCCATAAATATCATTGCAAATTTATAATGCCCAACTACCTTAGACGTTTCTTAAGTGGTTGAACGATTTCAATTGATAATTTGACTTTTCCAATAATGATTATCATGAGCTGTCCGTAATTCGAATCAAAGCGTCCGGAATATGAGGCAAAAGTGAGGGAGCGTCCGGAATAAGAATCATGAAAAAGCCACACGTTTTGATTTATTTAAAATTATTCAAGTTGCGGACGCGTATTCTTTACCCACCATCCGAAAGTTAAGGGCTTCCGACGCTCGATAACGCTAAAAAATCATACAGAATGATTTATTTTGTATGGTCCAAGCTGGGTTATACTTCACTGAGGCCTTAAGTGTCCGTAATATGAATCAAAACGGTATTTCTGAAAACGGCAATGAACTCAGCAACCCTTAATTTAGTAAATAGCGGTATTTTGGTGCTTGAGACAAAACCGTGTTCCGCAGTGTAATTTGTGTACTGAATATCTGAAAAAGTTGAGAAAGTGTAATATACGCGTTGCTGCTAGTAGTAACAATTTTCATAATCACATGATGGAGTAGGAGAATTTAGGAACATTTTTCTTAATTTCTGAATGATCATTGTTTGACAGGCATAAGCAATAAGTAGTTTTATAATGTCTTACTGTTTTGTTTTTGTCCTTTATGTTAGGGATGTAGAAGTTCGCCGAAGCACGTTTATGAATTGGCAGAATTAGTTTGATCCATTTGTAGTCATATTGCCATTTAGAAAAACAAACTATTTAGCTTCTTCTTCTTCTTCTTCTTGGCATTATCGTCCTCACCTGCTTCTCAGCTTAGTGTTCTTATGAAAACTTCCACAGTTATTGACTGAGAGCTTTCTTTGCCAAAGTTGCCATTTTCGCATTTGTATATCGTGTGGCAGGTACGATGATACTCTATGCTCAGGGAAGTCAAGGAAATTTCCATTACGAAAAGATCGAGACCGACCGGGAATCGAACCCAGACACCTTCAGCATGGCTTTGCTTTGTAGTCGCGGACTTTAACCACTCGGCTAAGGATAGGGACCTTAGCTATTAAGTAGGAATAAAAATTTTAATACAAGGTTCGATATTTTGAGATTATTTTTTCAAATTGTTTAGCTCAAATCAATGGTTTTGAATTATCAAACGAATCATGTAACTGGGGAATGTTAATGTATAAGAATTTACTACACTTTATATCAATTCTGTTCAGAGATTAGTTTCATACAAACTTACTCCTTCATTTCAGACAGTTCTGCATTTATGTGAACTACGCCTGCCCAACCCTTTCAAGTCGTGGGCCAAATCATAGAAACAATATTATAGGGCTTTGGACTTACGTGCGAATGATACCGAGGATTTTCTAATGAAGCTTTTCAGAGCTTTGGCAGATGTTTACATAAGATTCTGTTAGACTTCCACCTGGCATTATCTGAAAATTTTGCTCTTGTCAATTGAAAACCAATTCTGGATTCTCCGAAACTGTCATATGATTTATTTTTAAATTCTGTTCTGGAAAATAGAGGATACTGCTCAAGAATTTATAATATTATAGCACAAAAATTATAAGAAGTTTTATTAGGACTTTGTGGAAATTTCTCCCAGGAGAGTCTCAGATTCGATAACACTCCTAGGTGGAATTGTCTGAAATCATTCCAAAGATTCCGTTATAAATCTGTTT